>NW_027362764.1:213128496-214496412 GCF_046119375.1 Phyllobates terribilis
AAGGCAAGTTATTCAACACTACCAAATCCAATTTCTCATGGTGAACACCATTAATAGTGAGAGGAAATTCACTGACCTTGAGAGTAATATTCTTCAAAGGGGAGCCATCCACAGAAACCACAGCAATGGGGGATGATAAAGGTTCAGGTTTTAAATTGAGTTTTTCCACGAATCCCCCATCAATTACATTCAGTGTAGACCCGCAATCAACAAACACCCGAAATTCCATTAATTTTTCCTGAGCAATCGTGGAAGCAGCTAAAAATATACCCTTGGAATTTAAACAGGCAATACGGGCGTGACTGACCATTTTTTTTTCTTTCTTCATCCGAAGCTCACAGCCTTTAATCAAATGACCAGATTTTCCACAATAGAAGCACAAGCCTTCCGAAAAACGACGGTCTTTTTCTTGAGAGCGAGGTGCCACCGATCCAATCTCCATCGGTTCACCACTGTTAGTACACACATTATCATAACCAGAAACTGACATAGCAGAGGATTTGCTCTCATTAACCCTAGCACGCAGTCTTCTATCCACCCGTATAGCTAATTGCATAGCCTGTTGCAAATCCTCAGGTGTAGGATAAGCAATTAGCAGGTCTTTAACCCTTTCACTGAGCCCAGCAAGAAATAGACTTTTCAGAGCAGAATCGTTCCACCCTGTTTGAGTGGACCAACGACGAAAATGTGTACAATATTTTTCCACATTACCCGATCCTTGTTTTAGACGTCTCAACTCAGTCTCAGCTGATGCGACACGGTCAGGATCATCATATAATAGTCCCAAAGCAGAAAAAAAACTATCCACTGATCTGAAGCATGAATCACTAGGTTGCAAAGAAAAGGCCCACTCCTGAGGCTCTTTGCGCAAAAGTGACATTATGAACCCTACGCGCTGGGATTCATCCCCAGAGGACTTAGGTCTCAAACGAAAATACAATAAGCAAGCATTTTTAAATGAAAAAAATTCTCGGTGTTCACCAAAAAATAAATCCGGCAAACATACCTTAGGCTCCAAGAAATGTGCTCCAGGACAGTTACTCACGTGCTGACGGAGCTCGGCCACTTCCAGAGAGAGTCCCTGCAGGCGATGAGCCAAATCCTGAACCGACACCATGATGGAACAGAAAAATCTTTCCTTAGAGAATTTGCAGGCTGGACTTACTGTTATGTTCTGCTACCAAAGCTAAGGAAAGAGAGGAGATTTGTCCCTACTATAAGACTCAGCTGAATCCCTACGATGTAACAGGGAACCTGATCCTGCGATCAGACCTGCTAAAGTCCTAATCTAGTCTGTACGAAGACCTATAGATGTGGGGAGGGAATCCCTACAAGTACTAAGGACTGGGAGGAATATGGGACACCTCCTAACAGAAATAGTAGCAGACAGACGAACAAACAAAATAGATAGAACATAGAGGTCCGTAGACCAAGCAAACTAACAGAGTAGATACAGAGCACAGGCTAGCTAGAAAGTAGATATACAATGAAGTCCAGCAAAGCCAGAAGGGCGGAGCAGGATTAAATAGGCCAACAAAGTCACGTGACCAGCAAAGGAAAAAAAACCTAACAGCAAGGTTCTAACAGCAGGTCTGTGCCAGTGCTGTGCAAGTTTTTTTCACAGCATTTGGCTGAATCTAGCAAAGCTAATCCTTTTTGGCCTATTGCAGAGTGTGTTAGTCAGTGGAGTAGCCTATCTGTGTTGCAAGATATACCAACTGTGTATAGAATACCAATTTTTGTACTGCACCTAGTGAAGTAAAATCTTTTGGGCATAGCATCATTCTATTAGTCCATCTATACTGACCTCCATCAGGTTGCAAATTGAATATAATTTTGTTCTGCATCTAGCTCTGAAAAAATATTGGGCTTCTACCTGTGTGTGGGACTTGTTGTATTAGTCCATCTATACTGACCTCCATCAGGTTGCAAACTGCATATATTTTTTTCTTCATCTACCTCTGAAAAAATATTGGGCTTCTAGCTGTGTGTGGGACTTGTTCTATTAATCCATCTATACAGACCTCCATCAGGTTGCAAACTGAATATATTTTTTTCTGCATCTACCTCTGAAAAAATATTGGGCTTCTAGCTGTGTGTGGGACTTGTTCTATTAGTCCATCTATACTGACCTCCATCAGGTTGCAAATTGAATATAATTTTTTTCTGCATCTAGCTCTGAAAAAATATTGGGCTTCTAGCTGTGTGTGGGACTTGTTGTATTAGTCCATCTATACTGACCTCCATCAGGTTGCAAACTGCATATATTTTTTTCTTCATCTACCTCTGAAAAAATATTGGGCTTCTAGCTGTGTGTGGGACTTGTTCTATTAATCCATCTATACAGACCTCCATCAGGTTGCAAACTGAATATATTTTTTTCTGCATCTACCTCTGAAAAAATATTGGGCTTCTAGCTGTGTGTGGGACTTGTTGTATTAGTCCATCTATACTGACCTCCATCAGGTTGCAAACTGAATATATTTTTTTCTGCATCTACCTCTGAAAAAATATTGGGCTTCTAGCTGTGTGTGGGACTTGTTCTACTAATCCATCTATACAGACCTCCATCAGGTTGCAAACTGAATATATTTTTTTTCTGCATCTACCTCTGAAAAAATATTGGGCTTCTAGCTGTGTGTGGGACTTGTTCTATTAATCCATCTATACAGACCTCCATCAGGTTGCAAACTGAATATATTTTTTTCTGCATCTACCTCTGAAAAAATATTGGGCTTCTAGCTGTGTGTGGGACTTGTTGTATTAGTCCATCTATACTGACCTCCATCAGGTTGCAAACTGAATATATTTTTTTCTGCATCTACCTCTGAAAAAATATTGGGCTTCTAGCTGTGTGTGGGACTTGTTCTATTAATCCATCTATACAGACCTCCATCAGGTTGCAAACTGAATATATATTTTTCTGCATCTACCTCTGAAAAAATATTGGGCTTCTAGCTGTGTGTGGCACTTGTATTAGTCCATCTATACTGACCTCCATCAGGTTGCAAACTGAATATATTTTTTTCTGCATCTACCTCTGAAAAAATATTGGGCTTCTAGCTGTGTGTGGGACTTGTTCTATTAATCCATCTATACAGACCTCCATCAGGTTGCAAACTGAATATATTTTTTTCTGCATCTACCTCTGAAAAAATATTTGGCCTTCTAGCAGTGTGTGGGACTTTCTCTATTAGTCCATCTATACTGACCTCCATCAGGTTGCAAATTAAAAATAATTTTTATCTGCATCTAGCTCTGAAAAAATATTTGGCCTTCTAGCAGTGTGTGGGACTTTCTCTATTAGTCCATCTATACTGACCTCCATCAGGTTGCAAATTAAAAATAATTTTTATCTGCATCTAGCTCTGAAAAAATATTTGTCCTTCTAGCAGTGTGTGGGACTTTCTCTATTAGTCCATCTATACTGACCTCCATCAGGTTGCAAATTGAATATAATTTTTTTCTGCATCTAACCCAGCCAATAGTTTTGGCCTAATACCACAGTTTGGCCACTCAGCTCTGCTCGGTTACCATCCATTGTTTTTTTGTGCAAACAACTCCAGAGTTGTTAATTAGTTAACCACCAAAATGAGTGGAAAAAGGTCTGCTGCTGGTGGAAAGGGGAATAGGCGTGTTGGGAAGGGGAAAAAAGGTTGTGTCCGTGGGGTAGGTGTTAAAGCAACAGTAACATCTGCAGAAGAAAGACCATCTTCCAGCCAAACTAAAATGTCTACTTCTCTTAGCGGACAATGTGATAAGATCCCTTTCTTACGGCCACGCCAATCGCTACAAATTCCAGATGAGGCACAAAAACAGCAGGTGCTTCAACGGATATCAAGTGCTCCTTTAAGTGGGCTCTCCTCCACATCAACTTCAACATCACAAATACTCCAGTCCTCAAAGGTGTCACCCCAATCGCACTTGCTTCCTCACAGCTCCCAAATCTCCAGCTGCCCGTCTGAGTATGAGGTAGAACAGATGGTTGAGTCTGCAGAGCTGTTTACTCATACTATAGCCTGGGAATCAGAGGTCGACTCCAGCGCTTCTGTGAATCCAGACGAGGAAATGATCTGCACTGATGCCCAGAATCTTTATGAGTCGGATCCAGGACCAGACGCAGAAGGTTCTGACCATAATGTAGACCCTCATTCCCAAATTGTAACTCCTGTTGGTGGAGACAATGAGGAAGACGATGATAAGACTCAAATACCTGATTGGAGCGACAACTTTAGTTTTTTGTCAGGGCAGGAACAGGTTGGCTCTGAGGACAACGGGTGTGATAACGCACAGGGTGATGATGATGAGGTTGGAGATCCCACTTACTGTCAACCCACAGTCAGCCAAGAGATGAGGTCAGCAGAGGAGGTGGAGGAAGATGCTAGTGACGACGAGGTCAGGTTGCGCCTTCCTGGACAGAGACGTAGTACTGGAAGCACGTCAACAACTGCATCCTCAAACACAACTCTGCCTCTCACCACAAGTCGTGGTGGCTCTTCAGGTCGCATGGGTGCTAAGCCTTGCATAGCCTGGGCATTTTTTCAGATCGATAAAGATGACCCAACTCGTGTTATCTGTAACATTTGTCAGCAAAAGCTAAGTAGAGGCCAAAAAATACATAGTTTGAGTACTTCATGCATGAACCGGCACATGGACATGAAGCATAAGTTGCAGTGGGAAGCTCAGTGTGCTACAATGCGGCCTAGCCGGCCGGGCCAACAACCGTCTGCCATATCTTGTGCATCCGCGGCCTCTTCATCCTCTGTGACTGGGGGGACAGCAGTCACACCTGTTTTGGGGCGCAGACCTGCCACCTCTTTACCCGCAACAGCCAGCGTGATTGGCAGGTCATCATTTTCTTTGGAGGTGGTAACACCAGCTGGTGTTGAGCGCTGTCCGACATCGATAGCACCACCTTTGGATCAAGGCAACCTAACATGTCCGCCTGCATCTTCCTCACAGACCGGCAGTTTGCCGGGGACACCCTTATCAACCCCGTCTAAGCACAATAGCCAGCCCTCGGTCCCTCAGATGTGGACAAGTAAAAGACCATTTCCTCCTAGCCATGAGAAAGCTAAGAGGTTGAATTTCACCATCTGCAAGTTCTTGGCTACAGAAATGCTGCCTTTCCGCCTGGTGGACACAGAGGATTTTCGAGACCTTATGTCCGTCGCAGTGCCCCAGTACCAGATGCCCAGTCGGCACTACTTCTCAAAGAAAGGTGTGCCTGCGCTCCACCAGCATGTCGCACACAACATCACCGCTTCTTTGAGAAACTCTGTGTGTGACAGGGTGCATTTCACCACAGACACTTGGACGAGTAGGCATGGACAGGAGCGTTACATGTCGCTGACTGGGCACTGGGTAACTATGGTGACAGCAGGACAAGGGGCTGCTGTCCAAGTCTTGCCGTCCCCACGAGTTGTGCATCAATCCTCTTTATGTCAAAGTTCCTCCACTGCTTCTGCCTCCTCAACCTCCTCTCGGTCTTCCACCTGCACCCAAAGCCTGTCTGGTCATGCCACAAGCTTTCTAACTGCGCAGAAGGGATCCTGCACACCTCCTTACTATGCTGGCAGTAGGGCTCAACGTCATCAGGCGGTTTTTACATTGAAATGTCTGGGAAATGTGAGTCACACAGCTGAGGAGTTGTGGTCAGCTCTGGAGAACCAATTTCATGAATGGTTGTTTCCACTGGACCTGAAACCAGAGAAGGCCGTGTGGACAATGCTGCAAACCTGGGTGCGGCCCTTCGCCAGGGCAATGTCACACACGTGCCTTGTATGGCTCACGTGTTGAACCTGGTTGTCCAGCAATTTTTAGCCCACTATCCCAGACTAGATGGCCTTCTACAGAGGGCACGGTCGCTGTGTGCTCACTTTCGCCGTTCGCATCCCGCAGCTCAGCGACTTACATCTCTACAGAAGTCGTTGGGCCTGCCACTTCACCGGCTAAAATGCGATGTGCCTACCCGGTGGAATTCAACTCTGCACATGTTGCAGCGACTGTGGCAGCACCGACAAGCCCTGGTGCAATACGTTCTGACGTATAGCCTGGGCCCACGAGATCCAGAGGT
The DNA here is from genome assembly GCF_046119375.1 of Phyllobates terribilis. Classification (NCBI taxonomy): domain Eukaryota; kingdom Metazoa; phylum Chordata; class Amphibia; order Anura; family Dendrobatidae; genus Phyllobates; species Phyllobates terribilis. Next base: position 213,134,573 of record NW_027362764.1, read on the forward strand.
GGGGCAAATCACGCTGGAGGAGTGGTCTCAGATCAGGGACCTATGCACCCTTCTGCACAGTTTTGAAATGGCGACGAAGATGTTTAGTGCTGACGATGCCATTATCAGCATGACTATTCCGGTGATTTACATGCTGGAGCACATGTTAAACAGAATTCGGAGTCAGGTGGTGGCACAAGAGGAGGTGGAGGAAGTAGAGGAGGAGGAGTTGTATGCGGAAGGGCTAACATCTGCAAGGTCCAGACGGTCGGCAGCACAAAGGCGGCAGGCATATGAGGGTGGGGGAGATGGTTTTACCAGGGCGCATGGTAGCAGCCAAACTAGTGAGGAAGGTGCAGGAGCCCAGGAAGAAGTGGAGGACGAACTGATGGAAGACTCATCAGATGAGGGAGACCTTGATCACATTTCTGTTGTGCGAGGTTGGGGGGAGAGGACAGAGGAAGGAAGCATGATTGTTACCTCGCCACCAACACAACAGGGACTTGGTGCTCCTGGATGCGCAACACACATGAGTGCCTTCTTGCTGCACTACCTGCAACATGACCCACGAATTGTGAGAATTAGAAATAATCCTGACTACTGGGTTGCCACACTGTTAGATCCCCGGTACAAAAGTAAATTTGCAGAAATTATTCCTGCCATAGAAAGGGATGCACGCATGCAGGAGTATCAGCAGAGACTGTTGCAGAATGTTACATGTGCTTTTCCACAAAATACCAGTGGTGCACGTAGTGAATCTCACAGTTCCAACTTGCCAACCGTGGGACCGTCAAGTGTTCAGCACTCAAACCGTAACAGAACCACAGTATCTGCTGGTAACATCAATTTTGCGGAATCATTTCACCACTTTTTTAGCCCATCCTTTGCAAGGCCACAGGAGACAAGAAGTCTGACACATAGTCAACGCCTAGAGACGATGGTACAGGAGTATCTCCAAGTAAACATTGAAGCCACGACTGTGTCACTGGACCCTTGCTCTTTTTGGGCTTCCAATCTGGATAAATGGCCGGAGCTAGCCACTTACGCCTTGGAGATCTTGTCATGCCCCGCAGCCAGCGTTCTGTCTGAACGTGTGTTCAGCGCTGCTGGTGGTGTGCTGACAGATAAGCGCACGCGGCTCTCCACTGATAATGTAGACAGACTCACGTTCATAAAGATGAACAAATCATGGATCCGAAACGACTTTTCTACCCCTGTGTCATCCTGGGGAGAGTAAAAGCTTGATGATTGGTTAAAATCACCCTACCAACCGTTTTAAGCTTTCAAATTACTAATCATGTTTATCTGTATCTTGGCTGGAAAATAATTTGGGCTTTGTAGCAGTGTGCAGCACTGATTCTATTAGGCCATCTATAATAAGCTCCACCAGATTTAAAATTACTAATCATGTTTATCTGTATCTTGACTGGAAAATAATTTGGGCTTTGTAGCAGTGTGCAGCACTGATACTATTAGGCCATCTATACTAAAGCTTCACCAGATTTAAAATTAATAATAATTTTTAGCTGCATCTAGCCCGGAAAATAATTTTGGGGCTCCGAGATGCGCAAGACACATAAGTGCCTTCTTGCTGCACTACCTGCAGCATGACCCTCATATTGTCAGAATTCGAAGTAATCATGACTACTGGGTTGCCACACTCTTAGATCCCCCAAACTTTTCGATCAACCTTTTCATTTTAATAAAGACCAAAAAAATGGTCATTTTTGAAATTATAAGCATTAGCAGGTTGTTAGAAACTGAAATCAAACAGTTTTCAACTCAAAACTTTATTCTAGGTGATGTTACATTTTCACATAGGACCCCTTGTTCGAAAGGAGCTTCTGAACTCTCTCGTCCATTGAATTTGTCAGGTTTTGGATGGTTTCTGCTTCAATTGTTTTGCATGAGGACAGAATACCCTCCCAGAGCTGTTGCTTAGATGTGAACTGCCTCCCGCCATCATAGACACTCCTTTTAATGATGCTCCAAAGACAGCCTTCTTAAGTAGTCTTGCCTTTCATTGGACACACCTGCCAAACTAATTAGCACAGGTGTCTGCAATTGCTTACAGTGATATAAAGAGCCCTGACACACATCACCATCAATGAGTTTAACTGACAAACAAACAAATTCTTCCCTTATCACTCCTAAACACTTTTTGCATAATAATTTGGAACACATTGTACATGTGCTTTTCCACAAAACACCAGTGGTTCACGTAGTGAATCTTACAGTTCTAACTTGCCAACCGTGGTCTGTATGGAGTTGTTCAATAAAGGGCCCAAAATTAAGATAACATAGATGGGAGAGGTCTCTATGGATAGGAATTCCTAAGTATTTGATACCCTGTGAGGGCCAGGCAAAGGGAAAGTTGGACTGGATGGAATCCTATATGGATTTGGGGAGGGAGACATCGAGGGCCTCAGACTTCGCTGCATTGATTTTAAAATTTGACCATGTAACAAAGTGATCTATTTCAGCCATAACAGCATGGATGGATATATGTGATTGAGTGATATATACTAGGACATCATCAGCAAATAGAGAGCACTTGTACTCGGTGCCTCCCACCTCAATCCACCTAATATTGGGGTTATGGCGAATTGATGAGAGCAGGTGCTCCGTCACTAGGATGTATAAGAGAGGGGACAGAGAACATCCCTGCCTTGTCCCATTGGTGATTGTGAAAGGTGATGAAAATGTTCTGAAGCGCCCCCTGGGCCTTGGGACACCCGGAGTCGGACCCTTTTTGGTGGATGCTGGTGGTTATAGTCTCCGTGGCGGCAACCCGGTTCCGTGGCTCAGGGCGGTCAAACCAGTGGCGGAACTATTTATGTGGTTTTGATGTTTAAATGTCCGACTACGCCACCGGTGGATTGCGGTTAGAGTGAACCGCCGCTCCAGGGCAGACCGCTGAGGCTGGTGTTGTGGGTGCAGCAGAGCGTAGCATAACTCCCCACGGGAGGAGTATAGCCTCAGGGCAGTGTATGCGGAGGATGGGGGTGATGGTGCAGGGCAGCAGCAGTAATGACACGGAGTCAGTGATGCAGTCCAGGGCCTTTACTCACAGTTCTTATTATCCAGACCACGTCTGCAGGTAACGGCTGCCCACGTCGTACTGTGCTCACCAGGTGAGGGGCTCAGACAACTCCCAGATAACTTTCGAGTGCTTCACAGGACCCCCTTTGTGTGTCCTTTGTCTGGCCTTTCTTACCAACCCTTCTGTCCGGCTGCCTCGGGCCTCCTCTTGGTAAACTTGGCGCCAGTTTCCCTGACCCTATGTGGTGCCTTCCTAGCGGGTGTAGCGAGGGGCTGCGCCACATAAAATGTCACAGCCTCCTGTTTCTAGCTGAGGGTCGTTTCCTGCCTCCACTAGTTTCGGGGACCGGTCTCCCCCTTTGGCCTGACCCCTCCACGCAGGTGGATTCGGGCGTGCGGTGGCGACTCGCCCGTCCGCACCCCTGAGATCTCTTCGTTCCTTGTTCCTGGAGCCTTCTCCGCTCCTCTTCCAGGCCTGGGCCTCTGTTACTAGGCCCGCCTCCGGAGCAGAGCTCATGCAGAGCCCCTGCTCCCTGCCACTTCTGCTCAGACTTCTCTGCACTGAACTAAGATGGTGCCCACCTTTTATACTCCCTTCTCAATGCACCCAGAAACTGCTTCCTCCCTGCTACTGCACTACAGGGTTCCCCTTCCTCAGTGTTCCCTCCCCCCACTCCAGCCAGGGACAGGGACTGTCGTGCCCATCTCAGGGGCATATTGGTCGCCCTGCCCCACGGCAATGTGGTGTAATGCATGCAGGTGTCGGGTCCTGATCCACACTACATCCTTACCTGAGAGTGAGATATCACACCTCTGGGTGAGGTGCAATACCTCTGTAGCAACCGAGCCCTCAGGGTGCTACAGTTCCATTTATCTTCAGCCTAGGTGACGTATTGCGATACAGGGCCGTGATTTTGTCTATAAAAGGGTCCCCTAGACCCCTACCCCAAGCTTTTTAAGAGAATCATATATGGCGTGCCAGGAGACTCTATGGAATGCTTTCTCAGCATCCAACGAGAGTATCTAATTACAAATTTTTAACTGCATCTAGCCCAGGAAATACTTTGTGCCTAGTAGCAGGGTCTGCTAGTCAGCGGATTATCCCGGCTGTTAAGCAAGCTACACCACCTGTAGTTTGGACACTTCATTTTTTCAAAGGAAATGCTTCGGGACCACGGGATACTCAGTGAAGAGCATCAGGAGGCACCCCAAGGCATAGGGGCTCGGACTGGCAGTAGGATGCCTTGCGGTGGACAGCCGAGTTCGATCCTTATAAAAGCTTTTTAACTGCAGCAGCTTTAGTGGACGCTACTGGAGCTGGAATTACGCGGCTGCTGGCATGAGACTTGCCCTCCAATAGATCCTTGTAAATGGATTTAAAGTGTATTTATTCAAATTAGAGAGACAATTTAAATTAAAAAGCTTAGAGCTGCCTCCACCACAGGGGGGCTCGCTCGACCCACCAGCGGACAGGCACCAGTATTGGGAGAGGGGGGCTGGCCGTCAGGGTTCACCGCGGCTCTGGCACAAACCCGGCGACACGGAGGTGGCACGGGCAGGAGCGGACTGAACGTGTCGGCTTCTCACTTTTTGGATTTTAGAAGGGCATGACATGCCTATATCTGTGTCTCCCCCTCCTTTTACTCCTCCACCTCTTTTCTTTTCGCATGACTATATGTACTTGTCACTTTTCCATGTGTTAGTTGTGTCTTCTGAGCAGTTTGTCAGCTTTTGGACACCTTTGAAGGTGTTTTCTATGTGTTTCTATGTGTTTTTGTTTGCCTGCCATTGGTTTTAACGGTGTTCGAAGGTGTTCGACGAACAGTTCGGCGAACACACGGGTGTTCGACGAACCGAACCGAACTCGAACACTACGGGGGTGGCTCAACACTAGAGGGAATCGAGTGGATAGAAAACCCGAAGTATACACCTGAGGTTTTGGAGACATATATAAATTGCGTATATAATTAAAGAAGGAGACTGACAATGACATCTTAATTAAGACCTTATACAACCAATCCAAACTAATGTTATCAAAGGCCTTTTCGGCGTCTAGGGAGACAATTGCCAGGGAACCTCTTAAATTAGGTGTAGAGTGGATTTTATCTAGCGCCAACAGTACTTTCCTAATATTTAGCGTGGCTGAGCGACCTTTGACAAAAGCTGCTTGTAGATATGAGGTGAGGTAAAATAGAGGCCAGTCTGTCAGTCATTATTTTAGACAATAGCCTAATGTCGATATTTATGAGGGAAATTTGTCCGTATGAATTGGGGGATAATGGGTCTTTGTCTGGTTTTAGTAATAATTTGACGTAAGCCATATTTGCGGAAGGGAAAATGAGATCGCCATTAGTTATTTTGTTAAAGATCGAAACTAATAAACCTCTTCCTTTAACCCCTTTACGACATAGGGCGTATTAGTACGTATCTGTGCCCTGGGACTTATGGACCAGATACATATTTATACACCCTGGCGATTTCGCCCGCACACAGGCTGTGCGGGCGCGATTGCCGCCGGGTGTCAGCTGATTGTCACAGCTGACACCCAGGGCTATGTGCAGGGAGAGGTCCCGCACCGCTCCCGGCACTTTAAGCCCCGCAATGCTGCGATTGCAGCATTGCGGTGGCAAGGGGAGGTGATCGCCAATGCTCACCTCCTCTTCCGGCCTCCAGCGCTGTCTGCCGTGGCTTCCAGGATGTTGCCATGACGACCCGATGTCGTCATGAAAACATCCGCGTCACCAGACAGCAGGAAGATTTTTTGGACATGCGCAGTGCATCTCCAAACTATCTTCTCCCTGTCCAGCGCTGACAGCCTGCATGGCACAGGGATGGTGCTCCATCCCTATGCTATGCAGGCGATCAGAATAAAAAAAGTGAAAGTCCCATAGTGGGACGAAGTAAAAAAGTATAAAAACTGTCAGAAAATGAAAAAAAAAAAAAAAAATTGTAAAAATATAAAAAAAAATAAAAAAAATAATCCACCAAAAATAAAAATATAATGTACCCATCAATAAATATTAGTATAAAAAAAAAACAATGAAAATACACATATTTGGTATCGCCGCATCCGGAACGACCTGACCTATAAAACTGTCCCACTAGTTAACCCCTTCATTGAACACGGTAAAAAATAAAAATAAAAAGCAAAGCAAAAAACAATGCTTTATCACCATACCGCCAAACAAAAAATGGAGTAACACGTGATTAAAAAGACGAATATAAATAAAAATGGTACCGCTGAAAACGTCATCTCGTCCCGCAAAAAACAAGCTGCCATACAGCTCCATCAGCCAAAAAATAAAAAAGTTATAGCTCTCAGAATAAAGCGATGGTAAAAAATAATTTTTTCTATAAAATTGCTTTTATTATGTAAAAGTGCAAAACATAGAAAAACGATATAAATGTGGTACCGCTGTAAACATACTGACCCAAAGAATAAAGCTGCCTTATCAATTTTACCACACACGGAAGAGAATAAAAAAAACAAAAAAAACAATTCCTGAATTGTTGGTTTTTGTTTATTCTGCCTCCCAAAAATAGGAATAGAAAGCGATCAAAAAATGTCACGTGCCTGAAAATGGCACCAATAAAACGTCAACTCATCCCGCAAAAAACAAGCCATGACATGACTGTCTGCCAAAATCTGGAAAAATTATAGCTCTCAAAATATGGCGATGCAAAAACTAGATTTTACAAAAAATGCGTCTTTTAGTGTGTGACAGCTGTCAGTCATAAAAACCCCATATGATTCTGGTATCGCTGTAGTCTCACCGACCCGAAGAATAAGGTCGTCTAAGCACTTATACCGCATGAGGAACAGCGTAAAAAATAAACTCTCGGGTTAGGGTTGTGCTAGGGTTAGGGTTAGGCTAGGGTTAGGGCTAGGGTTAGGGCTGGGTTTGGGGTTAGGGTTGTGATGGGATTGTGATTTTTTTCAAAAGTAAGAAAAAAAGATGACGATATGGCGACTAGTGTTGAGCGCAAGTGCTCCACTGTTTAGGCACATCAGGGGCTCTCCAAACGCAACATGGTGTCCGCTAACAAATTGAATGGAAAATCGGCTCAAATTGTTAGCGGACGACATGTTGCGTTTGGAGAGCCCCTGCGTGCCTAAACATTGGAGCTCCCCCACAAGTGACCCCATTTTGGAAACCAGACCCCCCAAGGCACGTATCTAGATGCATAGTGAGCACTTAGAACCCCCAGGTGCTTCACAAATTAATTCGTAAAAATGAAAAAGTGTTTTTTTTTCCACTGGTTAACTTTTAACCCTTATAGCTCCCTAACAAAAAAAAATTTTGGTTCCAAAATTGTGCTGATGTAAAGTACACTTGTGGGAAATGTTATTTATTAAGTATTTTGTGTGACATATCTCTCTGATTTAAGGGCATAAAAATTCAAATTTTGAAAATTGCAAAATTTTCAAAAATTTCGCCAAATTTTCCATTTTTTTCACAAATAAACGCAAGTGATATCGAAGAAATTGTACCAAAATCATGAAGTACAATATGTCACGAAAAAACAATCTCAGAATCAGGGGGATCCGTTGAAGCGTTCCAGAGTAATTACCTCATAAAGTGACAGTGGTCAGAATTGTAAAAATTGGCCTGGTCATTAACGTGCAAACCACCCTCGGGGGTAAAGGGGTTAAGGATTTAAAGAAATCAGAAGTGTATCCATCAGGTCCAGGGGCTTTGTTTGGTTTCAAATTTCTAATTGTATTAGTAATCTCTTCCAATGAGATAGGTTTATTTAATATCAATTTGTGTTCTTCTGAAAATAAAGGTAATTTAAGCCTATCTAAGAGTGTATCGGAAAGGGGTAAGGCTAGTTTAGGATTTTTATATAAGTCCTTATAAAATGAGCCTAGGATCTCATTAATTGATTAGGTATTTCTTTGTTGGAAAATTCCCTGAGGCTTTTTCTGTCCTCTTGCTAAATTGGCCATCATCCTCCCTGATTTGTTGCCAAACCTATAAAAATATGCTTCTGTTTGGGATAAGTGGAACTTTTCTCTCATATCTGCGTATTGGTTGAATTCAGACTGTTTTTGGGACCAAAGTGTTTTATTTAAAGGGGAAGGGTCAAGAAGAAATGTAGTGTAGACTTGTTTCAGTTGAGAGGATAGTTCACTATATCTTCTCATAACTATTTTTTTGTGAGAAAACGTATACACCAAAATTTTCCCTCTAAGTACCGCCTTGGCTGATTCCCATAGTAATGTGGGATCGTTTTGGTGTGCCGAGTTGTCCAACAAGAATTCCTGCCACCATAATTTGAGAGAGGAAATAAATGAATCGTCTTTGCAAAAATAATCTGGAAATCTCCATAAGAAATCAGAGCCCCGAGGAAATTTCTTCGATAGTTTCAAATTTACTGGAGCATGGTCTGAAATAACAATATTATCAATGTGTACAGTTATCAATTTAGCCAACAGAGAAGGAGAGACAAGAATATAATCGATTTGAGACCAAGAGTCATTGGCGTGTGAGAAATGCGTGAATTCTCTATTACTAGCGTTCAGCAACCTCCATGAGTCGATTAATTGGCAGGTAGACATAAGAGGTGCTAGCACTTTGTCATGCGAGGTTATTGATTGTGGAGTACCAGCAGTGTTTTTCCTACCCTCGTGTACTGAAACCACCAAATTAAAATCTCCACCTACTATTTTGTTTGGATTGGAGTCGAGCAAAAGTCTAGTCTCCAATTGTTTGAAAAAGGATTTGTTTCCTATATTAGGGGCATATACATTATATATAGAGAAGGTTCCACAAGATGTGGTTAATGTTAATTGTACCAATCTTCCCTCTCCATCCTGTTGTTGGCTTATGATCTGGTGTATAAATTGTTTATTGATAAGGATTAAGACCCCAGCTTTTCTATCCATGGACGATGAGCCATAGACACCACCCACCCATAAATTTTTCATACGGGGGAAATCTGCCTCCGGTAAATGTGTTTCCTGTAGGAGGGCTATGTCGGGCTTTAAACGTTTTAAATGTCTAAGGACTTTCATTTGTTTTTGGGGAGACCTCAAACCTTTAACATTCCATGACACGATAAACATATTCAGGGACTGTAAGAATAAACATGACTGGTGCAATACATACAAGACAATGATGACATGTAACTGGATTGTACAATAAGGAACAATGCTCAAACATGTGTAACAAATTTAAGTAACAATAAACCAAAATTTTAGAAAACTGACCTAGCCAGAGCGTAGACATTTTGTATCTGAAAAAACTTTCCCCTGGGCTTCACTTCTGCCCTACCATGTGTGTAACATTACAAAATACAATTTACCCCCTTTTACTATGTTGTTTTTCATCAACATTTTTCTTACATTTTGATCCCTTATTGATTCCATTTTCCCCTCCCACCACACTTATGGAAAATAATAACTTTAGTCAAAGTTTTAAAAGTCTGAGAGGGGAGACGGTTGGAAGCAATTGCCTCCATAATACCTTTACTCCGGAGTCTTCAGGTGTATGAAAGGAGAAACTCACTGAATCAACGGTTGTTATAGCTCTGGCCTCCTTTGTCTCCTCGCCTCGTAGAACCCTTAGGGGACCGTGAGCAAGAAGGAGTATCCTCTTGGTGGATCTCTTCAGGGCTGGCTCTTGGGCCCAGTAGACTGCTAACAAAAGTATCTGTTTTAACAGGTGAAGTAAATTCCCGGAAAGAGCCATCTGTGTCCTTCAAGCGTAGAGTAGCCGGGTAGTGGAGTTGAAAGAGAATTTTTTCTTTGTGCAGTCTGGTTCACATAGAGCTGAAGGACTTCCTTTTCCTGGTTACTTCGATGGAGTAGTCTTCGAAAAGCAAGATTTTATGGCCTTGAATTATCAATGGGTGGTCTAGTTGTTTGTATGCACGGATAATGTCCGCTTTATCATTGAAGTCCAGAAATTTCATGATGACCTGTCTTGGCCTGATTGTACTCTGGGCCCCAGAGATAGCAGGTGGAGAACTGATTCTGTGAACTCTTTCCACCTTTTTACCTTTAGGTAGTTTTAGGAGTTTTGGGACTTCATTTTCGTATAGGGGTTTCAGGGTGTTCTGAAGATACAATTCAGGTAGACCCACTGAACGCAGATTGGTTGGAGAAGGTAGATTGTATTTGCCCGCTACGGAGAAGGTAACGGTCCATATAGGCCAATGATATTGTTTGAAGATGGCCTTCAGCTGTATGAAAGTTTCGAAGAATCGCTGAGCTGCAGGAATCAAGAATCAGGAGCCCAAAGTAGATGTACAGGGGGGGTGAACATGAATGGTTAATCAGAGCTCACATGGTCGGCGCCTGAACTGGAAGACTCACAGATTCATAGTTCGTAGACTGTAGCTACTTCATGATAAGAAATGGAGAAATCATCAGAGCAGATTATCTACTGACCAGTGATAGACTGAATATGTGGGGCCAAGGTTGGTTATTAAATGGCCATGGAGAGTTGGATGATATCACAAGAGTAGTGAGTGAACAGTAATTGTAATATATTGAGACAGTAATGTCCTTGTGGTCCCCAAAATGGCGCTTGAAGTGAATAGTGAAAAGTAGCTGTTAAATTACAAATATCCACTGGATGGAGTTTAGATGTAAAATTAGGAATTGCTTTTCAAATAAAGATGAATCCCCTTTTTCTTTCCTTTTTCTTATAAGTTGCTCCTCTTATTCCTTGTTAATAAGGACAAAAAGTTCAACTTGGGGATTTTTTATGTCAAAAGAGAATTTTGTCCTTTACTGTGAATCAGTGGAAAAACAAGTGATTCTCTACGGGGTTAGAGATCTGTGGCTCTTAGTAGCTGTTATATAAAAATGCTGAGGAAGGGAGAAGTGTTTATTTTATTTTGAATAGATTTAGTAGAGATGTAGTCAGTTTGAAGCTCCTGCTTCAGTGTCTCCACATGAGAAGCGCAGGTTTAACAAGATGGCGGCTGTTCCCGTGGCGGGAAAGCCCCCGACGGCAGGGACAGGACAGCCGAAGCGGCCCCAGCAGGATTTTCCACATCACGGGCCCAGCGCCCCTCAGGACTAGAGATGAGCGGTGTTCCACTCGAACAATTCGCCAATCTCAAACTCCAGCTGTTTTGGGCGGTGTTCGAGCCGTTCGGCGAACACGAACAATTTGAAAAAAGTTCTGCTATTCGAGGTTATGTTCGATAACTGTTCGTGCACCAAAATCATAACTGGATTTTTTCTCAGTAATACTGAAAATTAATGTTAATACGCAGTTTGAGTGTACAGTGGGGCGGGGGGAGGGGCAGGGGATGGATCTCTGCAGAAATAATGAAGATCTCCATTTTTTTTTCTCTTTCCCGCATTTACAGTGGGGAGGTGCAATCTGTCAGCCTATCAGCAGCGCACACACGGAGCGAACTGCTTTTTTTCACACAAGCAAGGGCATGTGTCATTGGCAGTGTATGTTACATGTCCTTACCCTATAAGGCCCAGCCACTTTCCCCGTCGCCACCATTTTCTCACTGCTGCAGCTGCGTGTTAGACGGCACCGCTGTTGCTGTGTGCGCTATACTTTGTTAATTTCAAGCCAATTTTCGCACAAATCTACAGATAGCTTGGGAGTAGGGAATAGTTGTGATTGCAGTCCTTTTGAGGACTAGGTTACATCATTTCCTACGACTTTTATCAGGCAAGTCTGTGCTCTTAAATAGATAGGTTGGGAGTAAAGATTAATTGTAATTGCAGTCCTTTTGAGGGCTAGGTTTCATCAGTTCCTATCACTTTTATCAGGCAGGTCTGTGCTCTTAAATAGATAGGTTGGGAGTAAAGACTAATTGTAATTGCAGTCATTTTTGAGGGCTGGGTTACATCAGTTCCTATCACTTTTTGCCAGGCAGGTCTGTGCCAGTGCTGTGCAAGTTTTTTTCACAGCATTTGGCTAAATCTAGCAAAGCTAATCCTTTTTGGCCTCTTGCAGTGTGTGTTAGTCAGTGGAATAGCCTATCTGTGTTGCAAGCTACACCACCTGTGTATAGAATACAATTTTTTTACTGCACCTAGTGAAGTAAAACCTTTTGGGCATAGCATCATTCTATTAGTCCATCTATACTAACCTCCACCAGGTTGCAAATTCAATATAATTTTTATCTGCATCTAGCTCTGAAAAAATATTTCGGCTTGTAGCAGTGTGTGGGACTTGTTCTATTAGTCCATCTATACTAACCTCCACCAGGTTGCAAATTCAATATAATTTTTTTCTGCACCTAGCTCTGAAAAAATATTTCGGCTTGTAGCAGTGTGTGGGACTTGTTCTATTAGTCCATCTATACGAGCCTCCACCAGATTGCAAATTCAAAATAATTTTTATCTGCATCTAGCTCTGAAAAAATATTTCGGCTTGTAGCAGTGTGTTGGACTTGTTCTATTAGTCCATCTATACTAACCTCCACCAGGTTGCAAATTCAATATAATTTTTATCTGCATCTAGCTCTGAAAAAAATATTTTGGCTTGTAGCAGTGTGTGGAACTTGTTCTATTAGTCAATCTATACTAACCTCCACCAGGTTGCAAATTAAATATAATTTTTTTCTGCATCTAGCTCTGAAAAAATATTTCAGCTTGTAGCAGTGTGTGGGAATTGTTCTATTAGTCCATCTATACTAACCTCCACCAGGTTGCAAATTCAATATAATTTTTATCTGCATCTAGCTCTGAAAAAAATATTTTGGCTTGTAGCAGTATGTGGGACTTGTTCTATTAGTCAATCTATACTAACCTCCACCAGGTTGCAAATTCAATATAATTTTTTTCTGCATCTAGCTCTGAAAAAATATTTCAGCTTGTAGCAGTGTGTGGGACTTGTTCTATTAGTCCATCTATACTAACCTCCACCAGGTTGCAAATTCAATAACATTTTTAAATGCATCTAGCTCTGAAAAAATATTTCGGCTTGTAGCAGTGTGTTGGACTTGTTCTATTAGTCCATCTATACTAACCTCCACCAGGTTGCAAATTCAATATAATTTTTTTCTACATCTAGCTCTGAAAAAATATTTCGGCTTGTAGCAGTATGTGGGACTTGTTCTATTAGTCAATCTATACTAACCTCCACCAGGTTGCAAATTCAATATAATTTTTTTCTGCATCTAGCTCTGAAAAAATATTTCAGCTTGTAGCAGTGTGTGGGACTTGTTCTATTAGTCCATCTATACTAACCTCCACCAGGTTGCAAATTCAATAACATTTTTAAATGCATCTAGCTCTGAAAAAATATTTCGGCTTGTAGCAGTGTGTTGGACTTGTTCTATTAGTCCATCTATACTAACCTCCACCAGGTTGCAAATTCAATATAATTTTTTTCTACATCTAGCTCTGAAAAAATATTTCGGCTTGTAGCAGTGTGTGGGACTTGTTCTATTAGTTCATCTATACTAACCTCCACCAGGTTGCAAATTCAATATAATTTTTATCTGCATCTAGCTCTGAAAAAATATTTCGGCTTGTAGCAGTGTGTGGGACTTGTTCTATTAGTCCATCTATACTAACCTCCACCAGGTTGCATATTCAATATAATTTTTTTCTGCATCTAGCTCTGAAAAAATATTTCGGCTTGTAGCAGTGTGTGGAACTTGTTCTATTTAGTCCATCTATACTAACCTCCACCAGGTTGCAAATTCAATATAATTTTTATCTGCATCTAGCTCTGAAAAAATATTTCGGCTTGTAGCAGTGTGTGGGACTGGTTCTATTAGTCCATCTATACTAACCTCCACCAGGTTGCTAATTCAAAATAATTTTTATCTGCATCTAATCCAGCCAATACTTTTGGGCTAGTACCACAGTTTGGCCACTCAGCTCTGCTCAGTTCCCATCCATTGTTTTTTGTGCAAAGAACTCCAGAGTTGTCAATTAGTTAACCACCAAAATGATTGGAAAAAGGCCTGCTGCTGGTGGAAAGGGGAATAGGCGTGTTGGGAAGGGAAAAAAAGGTTGTGTCCGTGGGGTAGGTGTTAAAGCAACAGTAACATCTGCAGAAGAAAGACCATCTTCCAGCCAAACTAAGATGTCTCCTTCTTTTAGCGAACAATGTGATAAGATCAGGGGTGGATTAAGAGTAGCAAGGGCCCCGGGCAGTTTAGACGGCATGGGCCCCCCCGCACACACACACACACTTGATGTATCACATGACTTGTCACATGATCCCCCTTTGATAGATCATGTGATAGTTCACGTGAAATTAATTCTGCACAATATTAACGTATTAATTATAATTATTTTTTTTATATTAATTGTATGACTTAATATTGAGCACAATTAAGTATGCGGACATCCCCCTATGTATGTGTAGCACCCTGAGGATTCGGCTGCTACAGGGGTATTGCACCTCAACCCAGGGTGTGATATTCCACTCCCGGGTAAGGATGGAGTGTGGAACTGAGCTCAGTTAGCTGCATGCACTACACACATCCCATTTCCGGGGAACAGACCGATGGTACTCCCACTAGAGAAATGTGCAGGTACAACAGTGTCTGTTCCTGGCTGGAGTGGGAGGGGGGTGGAACATCCTAGTAGTGTAGGGGCAGATAGGGGGAGCAGTCTGGGTAAAGCTAGGAGCTCATTGGGTGCTGGTCACCTGAGCTCACACATAGAGGGAGTATATAAGGTGGGAACCATCTTAGATCAGGGTCAGTCAGTCAGTCAGTGAGACGTCAGTCTTTGCAGAGCAGTGGAAGAGAGCAGAGGAGCAGAGCAGCCCCAAGGCCAAGAGTGAGAGAGGAGAAAGAAAGACCCAGAGGGGGGAGAAAGAAGGAACTCCAAGAGCCCAAATTAGACCAGAGGGTGAAGAGTTGGCAACAGGGTACCGGATCCCAAGCTGGCAGAGGCTACAGCACACCTTAGTCAGGAACCGGAGGTCGTGGGCAGGATTGATCTGCCACGATCACCCACTAAATCCACCCGGAAGGCAGACCACGAATAGGGTCAGGGAACCCAGAGACAAGGGTTTACCACCAAGAGGCCCGAGGGAGCCGGACATAGGTGGATCCCTGGTGGGGAAGGCCAGAGACGAGGACAGGACAGAAAGGGAGCTCGGAACCACGCTCCAGAACTACTTGGGGGTTGGCCGAGTCCAGGACCTGGTGGACCTGGTGGACGCAGCGCGGCTCGGGTGGTCACTCAAGGCCGGAGTGACCGGTACAAGAACAGCAGTAAGTAAAGAACCCTGAACTGCACAACCCGACTCTGACTCTCATTACCACCTTCACTGCACTTCCACAACCACCATCCTCTGCACCTGACCCCCTGAGGCCATACCCCTCCCGTTGGGGGTTATACTACCGAAGCTGCACAAACACCATCAGCCTCAGCGGACCCTGCTGCAGCGGCGGCCGTAGTGACCGCAATTCAACGGGTGGCGTAGTCGACATAAAGAACTTTAGTAACATCAGAAAGGACTGCCACACACAGAGCTTGACACCCTGGGCACGGACCGGGTCACAGCCACTCGGAGACTACAACCCCCATCTGATCCGGCTCCGGGTATCCCTAACAGCACTGGCCCAGGGGGCGCGTCAACTTTGGCGTAGTCGGCAGGATAACGTGCCCGCAACAACCGGGTACTGCGTGCCTGAAGAAAAGTACACCGTTACCTCAAAAAGAAGTCTCCTGCCGGTTCCGGAGGGTCCCCGCCATCGGGCCCCATCACAGGTCGTTTCCCGCCGGTTGTCCGCCATTTGCAGCTTTTTCCCGCCATCCATGGAGTTTCCCGCCACTGGGAGACGATTCCCGCCATTTCCGAAGATTTCCGGCCTTGGGGGAGCGGACGCCATTATGGGCGTGCCAGAGGGTGGCAAGAGGCCACCTCCCATCGTGGGCCAGGTCAAGGAATGGCGCCAAAAGTGGAAACCGCCCCCACCAACAGAGACTGTGATGCTGGAAGTGTCCATCAGCGTAAGAGAACTGCCCCTGGAACTGACAATCACTAAGTTGCCCCGGGACCACCCTCAATGTGGGCGGAGACAGAAGAAGAGAACAAAGATGGGTGTCGCCTGGAGCAGTCTGGAGAGAGCGCACCCGGAGACAAGACGTCTGGAGGGAGAGTCAGGCAGCACCGACCCAGTGGTCAGGAGCCTGTTGCAGGTCGCCACTCCAGAAGGCCTGCTGGAGATCCTAGCACAGCTCCCCCGAGACCGGGAGTGTGCACAGACCGCGCTGGAGGGCCTCGCACGGAGGATGGCCCGGGTGCAGCGAGAGACGTTGGCGGAGTGGAGCCGAGAGATGGCCCAGCAGACCGGCATCCGTCAGCGGAGCACGCCGCCCGAGACGAGGAGACAGACCGCCTCTGAGGATGGCGCAGGAGGAATGAAGGCAGGAGACGGCGCCGAGAAGGGAGCCGAACGAATGGAGGCAGGTAAAGGGGACGTCACTACCCCGAGCCGGGAAACCGCGTGCCTGCCCCAGCTCCCCGTCGCAGAGCCCGAAGTACCCCCTGCCGTGCCCGTCGCTGCAACGTCACCGCCGCAGACTAGGCCTCAAACGGAAGACCCGACCCCTGTGACGTCACACGCCTCGACCTCGAGCGTGGCCAAGCAGGAAATACCACCGGCCTGGTCGCAAGGCCTAGTACCCCCGGGCGACGCAATACCAACAGCGCCCCCTACCTCCGCGGAGCCACCGGCCTGGTCGCAGGGCCGAATAACCCAGGGCGCCGCCGTTCTTACGGTGCCCTTTGCCTTTAAGGTGCCCCAGGCCTGGTCGCAAGGCCTGGTTAACCCGGGCGCCGCTACCATCAACGCGCCCTCAACATCTAGAGTGCCGCACCTGGGTGAAAATCTATTTGCCCAGCATACGTGCCCGGATGGGCAGCCCTTCATATGGCCCCAGGAGTACATTCAGCTGGAACTCCAGAGAGCAAGACCCCTAGACGAGCCCCTGATTCCGGCTCCGAAGCCTGTAAAGAGGACCTCGCCCCCGCTGGAGGAGGAGCTGCGGTGTGAGGAGGAGCAAGAGGACCCGGACGGGTCTGAAGAATCTAAAGAAGGAGCAGGAGGACGCCGTCGTTGAAGTACGGTAGAGAGAGACTGTACATAGTTGCCCGTCGGGGTACCAAGAACTGTTCTAGTTAAAATATAGTCCCCGTTGGGACCAGCCAAGAGTGAACTGTTAACCCCGTGTGTCCCTAGTTCCTAATACCTGGCCGAGGACTGAGAGCGGCCATAATACCCTTGTATATAGTTGCGCTTTCTAAAGCGCCCCCTACCGGTTTTATAGGAAACTGTTTTATTCCAAGAGAGACTGTCGCACTTTACCCGGTCACAAGTTGCACCGTGACCGGAGGAACCAGAAACAAGAATGTTTATATGAAAAGTTTATTGCTGCTGATGATGTTTTATATGTTTTATATGTTTATGTTTATGAAAAAAAAAAAATTGTATGTTTTGGATGTTTTTGTTTATATCTTACAGCCCGAGGACGTGCTGTGATTTACCAGGGGGGAATGTAGCACCCTGAGGATTCGGCTGCTACAGGGGTATTGCACCTCAACCCAGAGGTGTGATATTCCACTCCCGGGTAAGGATGGAGTGTGGAACTGAGCTCAGTTAGCTGCATGCACTACACACATCCCATTTCCGGGGAACAGACCGATGGTACTCCCACTAGAGAAATGTGCAGGTACAACAGTGTCTGTTCCTGGCTGGAGTGGGAGGGGGGTGGAACATCCTAGTAGTGTAGGGGCAGATAGGGGGAGCAGTCTGGGTAAAGCTAGGAGCTCATTGGGTGCTGGTCACCTGAGCTCACACATAGAGGGAGTATATAAGGTGGGAACCATCTTAGATCAGGGTCAGTCAGTCAGTCAGTGAGACGTCAGTCTTTGCAGCGCAGTGGAAGAGAGCAGAGGAGCAGAGCAGCCCCAAGGCCAAGAGTGAGAGAGGAGAAAGAAAGACCCAGAGGGGGGAGAAAGAAGGAACTCCAAGAGCCCAAATTAGACCAGAGGGTGAAGAGTTGGCAACAGGGTACCGGATCCCAAGCTGGCAGAGGCTACAGCACACCTTAGCCAGGAACCGGAGGTCGTGGGCAGGATTGATGTGCCACGATCACCCACTAAATCCACCCGGAAGGCAGACCACGAATAGGGTCAGGGAACCCAGAGACAAGGGTTTACCACCAAGAGGCCCGAGGGAGCCGGACATAGGTGGATCCCTGGTGGGGAAGGCCAGAGACGAGGACAGGACAGAAAGGGAGCTCGGAACCACGCTCCAGAACTACTTGGGGGTTGGCCGAGTCCAGGACCTGGTGGACCTGGTGGACGCAGCGCGGCTCGGGTGGTCACTCAAGGCCGGAGTGACCGGTACAAGAACAGCAGTAAGTAAAGAACCCTGAACTGCACAACCCGACTCTGACTCTCATTACCACCTTCACTGCACTTCCACAACCACCATCCTCTGCACCTGACCCCCTGAGGCCATACCCCTCCCGTTGGGGGTTATACTACCGAAGCTGCACAAACACCATCAGCCTCAGCGGACCCTGCTGCAGCGGCGGCCGTAGTGACCGCAATTCAACGGGTGGCGTAGTCGACATAAAGAACTTTAGTAACATCAGAAAGGACTGCCACACACAGAGCTTGACACCCTGGGCACGGACCGGGTCACAGCCACTCGGAGACTACAACCCCCATCTGATCCGGCTCCGGGTATCCCTAACAGCACTGGCCCAGGGGGCGCGTCATATGTAGGGTCTCATACTGTATAATATGAGCTTTCACATAATCCTCCTATACACAGCAGGAGGCCGCACGGCGCCCCCCCAGATACAGCCGGAGGCCACATGGCGCCCCCCCAAGATACAGCCGGAGGACGCACGGTGCCCCCCCCCCAGATACAGCCGGAGGATGCACGGTGCCCCCCCCAGATACAGCCGGAGGACGCACGGTGCCCCCCCCCAGATACAGCCGGAGGACGCACGGCCCCCCCCCAGATACAGCCGGAGGACGCACGGTGCCCCCCCCCACAGATACAGCCGGAGGACGCACGGTGCCCCCCCCAGATACAGCCGGAGGACGCACGATGCCCCCCCCCAGATACAGCCGGAGGATGCACGGTGCCCCCCCCCCAGATACAGCCGGAGGACACACGGTGCCCCCCCCAGATACAGCCGGAGGAAACACGGTGCCCCCCCCAGATACAGCCGGAGGACGCACGGTGCCCCCCCCAGATACAGCAGGAGGCCGCACACACACAAACAAACATATACAAAGACAAATACATACACGCATAGGCTGCGTGCCCACTGTAAGTTTTTCAAGCGTTTTTGCCACGGAATTTCCGCAGCGAAAACGCTGAAAAAACGCTTGGTAATACGTGCCCCATGTTCCCCAATGATAATCCGCATGTGCTTTGCACATGCTGCGGAAATTTCCAATGCGGATTATCATTGCAGAAAAAAACGCAGCATGTCCATTAATTTTGCGGACACACAGCGTAATTGCCGCCATTGACTTGCATTGAATCGCTTAATATCCGCATGACTACATGTGCACACGCGGATATGAAGCGTTTCAATGTGCGGATGGTACCATGGTCTGGAGAAAAGGAGGCTCTCATCCAGACCCGGGTACCATAGTACCTGTAAAAAAAAGAATTTAAAATAAAAAAAATAAAGATTATACTCACCTTCCGATGGCCCCTGGTCTCCTCAACGATACGTCCGGTCTGTTGTATGCGTTGCGGTGGTGTGAAAGCACCTGCCATGACGTCATTTAGTCATGTGACAGGTCACACGACAGCTGACATCGGCTGTCGCATGACCTGTCACATGACTAAATGACGTCATGAAAGGTTCTTTCACACCACCGTGAGCCGCTCAACACACCGGACGCATCGCTGAGGAGACCGGGGGCCATCAGAAGGTAAGTATAATCTTTACTTTTTACCATTCTTATTCTTTTTTTTAACTATTACTTGGTCACACTATATATGCCGGTTGCATGGATTTATATAGTGTGACCAAGTTGTCAAGCACTTTCCAAGTGATGCTAAAATCGCTTGGAAAAGTGCTTGATAACCCGCATGCGGAAATGCATGCAAAAACGCTTGACAAACGCTTCTACCTGGTGGGAAAAACGCATGTAAAATCTGCCAGGGAGAAGCGGAAAAAATATGCTGCATCGTGGGCACTTAGCCATAAACACATTTGAAACACAAAAATACATATAAACAGACATATCACACAATGATATCTGCACACACTGACACATCACTCACCGTCCCCCTGCTCGGCTCCAGTCGTCCAGCTCCTCTATGGTGGCAAGAAGCAGTGCAGGGCACACTGCATGACGTCACGCTAGCAGACACTGCCGCGCACAGGGCCGTGTCTTCTAGCTGTGATGCGGCCGGGCCAGCACACGTGCGCACGCACGATATGCAGATATGCGCACACATGCACACGGTACGCAGATATGCGCACAGACACATGCATACGTACATATCTTATAAACACATAAAACTGTCCTGTCCAGCAGCTCCTCATGCATGTCTCAGTGCAGGGCCGCCGGCATGTCACAGACATGGTCCTGGACCATCAGAGGGGCCCACTCGCCGTTGGGGCCTGGGCTGCTTCTACAGCATCTGTGTAGGACCTCTGGCGCTGCTTGATTGCCGGCACTTCACCTGACATGGCCGTGCGCTGTGCGGTTGTGTCTGGTAGTAATGGCGCGGCAGGGGCAATACACAAGCACAATTATAGGCGCAGTGTCGCCCTTGCCGTGTCATTAATACCAGACACAGCTGCACAGCTCACGGCCAAGTCAGGTGAAGTGCCAGCGGCCCTGCACAGGGGAAGCAGCCTGGGCCACGACAGCGAGTGAGCCCCTCTTATTGTCCACAAATACATAGATATAGATACATACACACACATATACATACATACACATATATACATACACACATATATATATATATATATATATGTATATGTATAAAACACACACACACACACACTGCACATGGACTTACCCTTTCTGTACATGATCCAGGTTCTTCCATCTTCTCTGTGGGGCAGCCTCTCCTCCTCTTGAGGCCCGACTGCAGAGCTCTGGTGTAATTGCAGGGTAGGAGGGGGAGAGCGGAGAGGTAACATTCAGTCCCGGGTAGGGGGCAGGGAGAGCAGTGACCATGCTGTAAGCTGGCTCTGTGCTCTGCTGGAGGCCGGAGCAGGTGGGCGGAGCCTCCTCTCCTGCACTTACACTGTCAGCAGATTGTGAGTCATCCTCGCAGCGTCGCCCCGGGACACAGCAGAGCAGATTCCATCTTCCGACTCCCGGGCCCTCCTGTCACACATTATAATGAGGTCAATCCGGCCACAGGCCCCTGGGAGCCCCGGGCCCCATGGCAGCCCAGGGCCCCGGGCGGTAGCCCGGATTGACCTCATTATAATCCGCCTATGGATAAGATCCCTTCCTTACGGCCACGCCAATCGTTACAAATTCCAGATGAGGTACAAAAACAGCAGGTGCTTCAACGGATATCAAGTGCTCCTTTAAGTGGGCTCTCCTCCACCTCAACTTCAACATCACAAATACTCCAGTCCTCAGAGGTGTCACCCCAATGGCACTTGCTTCCTCACAGCTCCCAAGTCTCCAGCTGCCCGTCTGAGTATGGGTAGAACAGATGGTTGACTCTGCAGAGCTGTTTACTCATACTATAGCCTGGGAATCAGAGGTCGCCTCCAGAGCTTCTGTGAATCCAGATGAGGAAATGATCTGCACTGATGCCCAGAATCTTTATGAGTCGGATCCAGGACCAGACGCAGAAGGTTCTGACCATAATGTAGACCCTCGTTCCCAAACTGTAACTCCTGTTGGTGGAGACAATGAGGAAGACGATGATGAGACTCAAATGCCTGATTGGAGCGACAACTTTAGTTTTTTGTCAGGGCAGGAAGAGGTTGGCTCTGAGGATGACGGGTGTGATAACACACAGGGTGATGATGACGAGGTTGGAGATCCCACTTACTGTCAACCCAAAGTCAGCCAGTCGATGAGGTCAGCAGAGGAGGTGGAGGAGGATGCTAGTGACGACGAGGTCAGGTTGCGCCTTCCTGGACAGAGACGTAGTACTGGAAGCACGTCAACAACTGCATCCTCAAACACAACTCTGCCTCTGACCACAAGTCGTGGTGGCTCTTGAGGTCGCATGGGTGCTAAGCCTTGCATAGCATGGGCATTTTTTCAGATCGATAAGGATGACCCAACTCGTGTTATCTGTAACATTTGTCAGCAAAAGCTAAGTAGAGGTCAAAAAATACATAGTTTGAGTACTTCATGCATGAACCGGCACATGGATATGAAGCATAAGTTGCAGTGGGAAGCTCACTGTGCTACAATGCGGCCTAGCCGGCCGGGCCAACCACCGTCTGCCACATCTTGTGCATCCGCGGCCTCTTCATCCTCTGTGACTGGGGGGACAGCAGTCACACCTGTTTTGGGACGCAGACCTGCCACCTCTTTACCCACAACAGCCAGCGTGATTGGCAGTTCATCATTTTCTTTGGAGGTGGAAACACCAGCTGGTGTTCAGCGCTGTCCGACATCGATAGCACCACCTTTGGATCAAGGCAACCTAACAAGTCCGCCTGCATCTTCCTCACAGACCGGCAGTTTGCCGGGGACACCCTTCTCAACCCTGTTTAAGCACAACAGCCAGCCCTCGGTCCCTCAGATGTGGACAAGTAAAAGACCATTTCCTCCTAGCCATGAGAAAGCTAAGAGGTTGAATTTCACCATCTGCAAGCTCTTGGCTACAGAAATGCTGCCTTTCCGCCTAGTGGACACAGAGGATTTTCGAGACCTTATGTCTGTCGCAGTGCCCCAGTACCAGATGCCCAGTCGGCACTACTTCTCAAAGAAAGGTGTGCCTGCGCTCCACCAGCATGTCGCACACAACATCACCGCTTCTTTGAGAAACTCTGTGTGTGACAGGGTGAATTTCACCACAGACACTTGGATGAGGAGGACAAGGGGCTGCTGTCCAAGTCTTGCCGTCCCCACGAATTGTGCATCAATCCTCTTTATCTTGAAGTTCCTCCACTGCATCTGCCTCCTCAACCTCCTCTCGGTCCTCTACCTGCACCCAAAGCCTGTCTGGTCATGCCACAAGCTTTCTAACTGCGCAGAAGGGATCCTGCATACCTCCTTACTATGCTGGCAGCAGGGCTCAACATCATCAGGCAGTTTTTACTTTGAAATGTCTGGGAAATGTGAGTCACACAGCTGAGGAGTTGTGGTCAGCTCTGGAGAACCAGTTTCATGAATGGTTGTCTCCACTGGACCTGAAACCAGTGAAGGCCGTGTGTGACAATGCTGCAAACCTGGGTGCGGCCCTTCGCCGGGGCAATGTCACACACGTGCCTTGTATGGCTCACGTGTTGAACCTGGTTGTCCAGCAATTTTTAGCCCACTATCCCGGACTAGAGGGCCTTCTGCAGAGGGCACGGTCGCTGTGTGCTTTCTTCCGCAGTTCACATCCCGCAGCTCAGCGACTTACATCTCTACAGAAGTCGTTGGGCCTGCCACTTCACCGGCTAAAATGCGATGTGCCTACCCGATGGAATTCAACTCTGCACATGTTGCAGCGACTGTGGCAGTACCAACAAGCCCTGGTGCAATATGTTCTGACGTATAGTCTGGGCCAACGAGATCCAGAGGTGGGGCAAATCACCTTGGGGCAGCACCAAGGTGGCAGGCATGTGAGGGTGGGGGAGATGGATTTACCAGGGCGCACGGTAGCAGGCAAACTATTGAGGAAGGTGCAGGAGCCCAGGAAGAAGTGGAGAACGAACTGATGGAAGACTCATCAGATGAGGGAGACCTTGATCACATTTCTGTTGTGCGAGGTTGGGGGGAGAGGGCAGAGGAAGGAAGCATGATTGTTACCTCACCACCAACACAACAGGGACTTGGTGCTCCTCGATGCGCAAGACACATGAGTGCCTTCTTGCTGCACTACCTGCAACATGACCCTCGAATTGTGAGAATTAGAAATAATCCTGACTACTGGGTTGCCACACTGTTAGATCCCCGGTACAAAAGTAAATTTACAGAAATTATTCCTGCCATAGAAAGAGATGCACGCATGCAAGAGTATCAGCAGAGACTGTTGCAGAATCTTACTTGTGCTTTTCCCCAAAACACTAGTGGGGCACGTAGTGAATCTCACAGTTCCAACTTACCAACCGTGGGACCGTCGAGTGTTCAGCACTCAAAACGTAACACAAACACAGTATCTGCTGGTAACATCAATTTTGCGGAATCATTTCACCACTTTTTTAGCCCATCCTTTGCAAGGCCACAGGAGACAAGAAGTCTGACACATAGTCAACGCCTAGAGACGATGGTACAGGATTATCTTCAAGTAAACTTTGAAGCCATGACTGTGTCACTGGACCCTTGCTCTTTTTGGGCTTCCAATCTGGATAAATGGCCGGAGCTCGCCACTTACGCCTTGGAGATCTTGTCATGCCCCGCAGCCAGCATTCTGTCTGAACGTGTGTTCAGCGCTGCTGGTGGTGTGCTGACAGATAAGCGCACGCGGCTCTCCACTGATAATGTAGACAGACTCACGTTCATAAAGATGAACAAATCATGGAACCGAAACGACTTTTCTACCCCTGTGTCATCCTGGGGAGAGTAAAAGCTTGCTGATTTGTTAAAATCACCTCACCAACCATTTTAAGCTTTCAAATTACTAATCATGTTTATCTGTATCTTGGCTGGAAAATAATTTGGGCCCTGTAGCAGTTTGCAGTACTGATTCTATTAGGCCATCTATACTAAACTCCACCAGATTTAAAATGACTAATCATGTTTATCTGTATCTTGGCTGGAAAATAATTTGGGCCTTGCAGCAGTTTGCAGTACTGATTCTATTAGGCCATCTATACTAAACTCCACCAGATTTAAAATTACTAATCATGTTTATCTGTATCTTGGCTGGAAAATAATTTGGGCCTTGTAGCAGTTTGCAGTACTGAATCTATTAGGTCATCTATACTAAACTCCACCAGATTTAAAGTTACTAGTCATGTTTATCTGTATCTTGGCTGGAAAATAATTTGGGCCTTGTAGCAGTTTGCAGTACTGATTCTATTAGGCCATCTATACTAAGTTCCACCAGCTTTCAAATTAATAATAATTTTTAGCTGCATCTAGCCCGGAAAATAATTTTGGGGCTCCTAGATGCGCAAGACACATGAGTGCCTTCTTGCTGCACTACCTGCAACATGACCCTCAGATTGTCAGAATTCGAAATAATCCTGACTACTGAGTTGCCACACTCTTAGATCCCCCACACTCTTCGATCAACCTTTTCATTTTAATAAAGAACAAAAAAATTGTCATTTTTGAAATTATAAGCATTAGCAGGTTATTAGAAACTGAAATCAAACAGTTTTCAACTCAAAACTTTATTCTAGGTGATGTTACATTTGCACATAGGACCCCTTGTTCGAAAGGAGCTTCTGAACTCTCTCGTCCATTGAATTTGTCAGGTTTTGGATGGTTTCTGCTTCAATTGTTTTGCATGAGGACAGAATACCCTCCCAGAGATGTTCCTTAGATGTGATCTGCCTCCCGCCATCATAGACACTCCTTTTGATGATGCTCCAGAGGTTCTCAATGGGGTTGAGGTCAGGGGAGCATGGGGGTCACACCATAAGTTTGTCCCCTTTTATGCCCATAACAACCAGAGATGCAGATGTGTTATGTGCAGCATGAGACGGTGCATTATCATGCATGAAAATGATCTTGCTGCGGAATACACGGTTCTTCTTCTTGAACCATGGCAGGAAGTGCTGTTTGAGAAACTCCACATACATTATGGAGTTCATCTTTACCCCTTCAGGGATCCTAAAGGGGCCGACAATCTCTCTCCCCATGATTCCAGCCCAAAACATTACTCCACCTCCTCCTTGTTGGCGCCGTAGCCGTGTTTGCATGGGGTGTCCATCAACCAGCCATCCTCCACTCCATCCATCTGGACCATCGAGCGTTGCACGGCACTCATCGGTGAACAATACAGTTTTGAAGTCAGTCTTCATGTATTGTTTGGCCCACTGGATCCGTTTCTGCTTGTGTACAGTGGATAGAGGAGGTCGACAGGATGGCTTACGCACAGCTGCAAAACTCTGAAGGACCCTGCATCTTGTTGTTCGGGGGACGTTGGAGGCACCAGCAGCTTCAAAAACTTGTCTGCTGCTATGACAAGGCTTTTTTTCCGCTGCCCTTTTAACCTGACGTAATTGCCTGTAGGAAAGAGTCCTCAATTTTCCCTTATCAGCACGCACACGTGTGTACTGTGAATCAGCTACATACTTCTTGATTGTGCGATGATCAGGATGAAGTGTCTTGGCAATGTTGATTATAGTCATGCCTTGACCTAAACACTCCACAATTTGCTGCTTCTCAGCAGCCGACACATCCCTTTTCTTTCCCATTTTGGCAGAAAATGTAGGCTGCTTAATAATGTGGGATAGCCTTCTTAAGTAGTCTTGCCTTTCATTGGACACATCTGCCAAACTAATTAGCACAGGTGTCTGCAATTGCTTACAGTGATATAAAGAGCCATGACACACATCACCATCAATGAGTTTAACTGACAAACAAAAAAATTCTTACCTTATCACTCCTAAACACTTTTTGCATAATAATTTGGAACACAGTGTACATGTGCTTTTCCACAAAACACCAGTGGTTCATGTAGTGAATCTTACAGTTCTAACTTGCCAACCGTGGTCTGTATGGAGTTGTTCAATAAAGGGCCTAAAATTAAGATAACATAGACGGGAGAGGTCTCTATGAATACGAATTCCTAAGTATTTGATACCCTGTGAGGGCCAGGCAAAGGGAAAGTTGGACTGGATGGAATCCTGTATGGATTTGGGGAGGGAGACATCGAGGGCCTCAGACTTTGCTGCATTGATTTTAAAATTTGACCATGTAACAAGGAGATCTATTTCAGCCATAACAGCAGGGATGGATATATGTGATTGAGTGATATATACTAGGACATCATCAGCAAATGCAGAGCAATTGTACTCGGTGCCTCCCACCTCAATCCACCTAATATTGGGGTTATGGCAAATTGATGAGAGCAGGTGCTCCGTCACTAGGATGTATAAGAGAGGGGACAGAGGACATCCCTGCCTTGTCCCATTGGTGATTATGAAAGGTGATGAAAATGTTCCATTTATCTTCAGCCTAGGTGACGTATTGCGATACAGGGCCGTGATTTTGCCTATAAAAGGGTCCCCTAGACCCCTACCCCAAGCTTTTTAAGAGAATAATATATGGCGTGCCAGGAGACTCTATGGAATGCTTTCTCAGCATCCAACGAGAGTATCTAATTACAAATTTTTAACTGCATCTAGCCCAGGAAATACTTTGTGCCTAGTAGCAGTGTCTGCTAGTCAGCGGATTATCCCAGCTGTTAAGCAAGCTACACCACCTGTAGATAGGACACTTAAGTTTTTCAAAGGAAATGGTTCAGGCCCCCAGGACACTCAGTGAAGAGCATCGGGGAGGCACCCCAAGGCACAGGGGCTGGGACTGGCGGTAGGACGCCTTGCGGTGGACTGCCAAACTCGATCCTTATAAAAGCTTTTTAACTGCAGCAGCTTTAGTGGACGCTACTGAAGCTGGAATTACGCGGCTGCTGGCATGAGACTTGCCCTCTAATAGATCCTTGTAAAAGGATTTAAAGTGTAGTCATTCAAATTAGAGAGACAATTTAAATTAAAAAGATTAGACCTGCCTCCACCGCAGGGGGGCTCGCTCGACCCACCAGCGGACAGGCACCAGTATTGGGAGAGGGGGGCTGGCCGTCAGGGTCCACCGCGGCTCTGGCACAAACCCGGTGACACGGAGGTCGCACGGGCAGGAACGGATTGGCCGTGTCGGCTTCGCACTTTTTTGGTTTTAGAAGGGCATGACATGCCTATATCTGTGTCTCCCCCTCCTTCTACTCCTCCACCTCTTTTCTTTTCGCATGACTATATGTACTTGTCACTTTTCCATGTGTTAGTTGTGTCTTCTGAGCAGTTTGTCAGCTTTTGGACACCTTTGAAGGTGTTTTCTATGTGTTTCTATGTATTTTTGTTTGCCTGCTATTGGTTTTAACGGTGTTCGAATGTGTTCGACGAACAGTTCGACGAACAGTTCGGCGAGCATACGGGTGTTCGACGAACCGAACCGAACTCGAATACTACGGGGGTGGCTCAACACTACTCAGGACCACTGCGATACCCTCCAAAGAGGACTGCGGTCATGCCAGCAGCAGCGCAGCAGGCGGTGAGCACAGAGTCCAGGCCGGTAAGTTCTTTGTGAATGTGTGTGGCCGCGACTGGCCCTTCACTCTGCCGCACCAGTACCTGGATCCCCATAGTTGCCGGTCTCCACGGCACGGTGTTGGTGGTTACACACACCGTGTGCCTCTACGCCTCCATCTTAGTCGGCAGCCGCAGCAGCAGGTCAGGACCCCCGCAGTTCGCCACAAGCACTCCTCCATCGTCACAGCAGGGCACACCGCAGATCTCACAGGGAGGAGAGTCTGCGACTTTGGGCCTTCAGGTAGGCCCGGGTTCACCGGGTAGTGAGGCGGCTTCCCTTATGCACCGGTCTGCAACCGAGGGGTCCAGGGACTTCTGCTATGACCCTGGACAGTTGAGATGGGGAAGAAAAAAGCCTTTAAATGGGCTAAATTCAGCCTAATTCAGGGAGCTTCTATGAAGTGCGACTCTCTCCTTAAGCAGCAGGCCACGCCCCCTCTAATATAAGTTTTTACTGCTAATATTAGAAGGTAATATAGAGCCCACAATGGGTATTTACAGCCCTGTTATATATATAAACTCTAGCCCATATACTATATGCTTGATAATAAAGTTACACATTTGTAATACAGTTTAACCCCTTTACCCCCGAAGGTTATTTGCACGTTAATAACCAGGCCAATTTTGACAATTCTGACCACTGTCACTTTATGAGGTAATTACTCTGGAACGCTTTAACGGATCCAACTGATTCTGAGATTGTTTTTTCGTGACATATTGTACTTCATGATGGTGGTAAAATGTATTCGATATGACTGGAGTTTGTGAAAAATCGGAAATTTGTCAAAAATGTAGAAAATTTAGCAATTTTGAAAACTTGATTTTTCATGCCCTTAAATCAGAGAAATATGGCGAACAAAATAGTTAAGAACATTTCCCACATGTCTACTTTACATCAGCACAATTTTGGAACCAAAT
This sequence comes from Phyllobates terribilis, assembly GCF_046119375.1. Taxonomy (NCBI): domain Eukaryota; kingdom Metazoa; phylum Chordata; class Amphibia; order Anura; family Dendrobatidae; genus Phyllobates; species Phyllobates terribilis. Next base: position 213,163,848 of record NW_027362764.1, read on the forward strand.
TTTTTTTTAGTTAGGAAGTTATAAGGGTTAAAAGTTGACCAGCGATTTCTCATTTTTCCAAACAAAATTTACAAAACCATTTTTTTGGGGACCACATGACATTTGAAGTAACTTTGAGGGGCCTTTATGACAGAAAATACCCAAAAGTGACACAATTCTAAAAACTACACCCCACAAGGTGCTTAAAACCACATTCAAGAAGTTTATTAACCCTTCAGGTGCTTCACAGTAATTTTTGGAATGTGGAAGTAAAATATGAACATTTAACTTTTTTCACAAAATGTTACTTTAGACCCCAATTTTTTTATTTTTGCAAGGATACCAGGAAAAAATGAACCCCAAAATTTGTTGTGCAATTCCTCCTGAGCACACCAACACCCCATATGTGGGGAAAACCCACTGTTTGGGCAAACGGCGGGGCTCGGAAAGGAAGGAGCGCCATTTGACTTTTTGAATGTAAAATTTGCTTGAATAATTAGCGGACGTCATGTTGCGTTTGGGGAGCCCCTGATGCGCCTAAACTGTGGAAACTCCCCACAAGTGATCCCATTTTGTAAACTATACCCCCCAATGATTTTATCAAGGGGTATAGTGAACATTTTGAACCCACAGAATTTGATAACATTAGGTCATTATATTGAATAAGTTGTCATTAGTCTTGAGGGCAAGTGCTCACTACTTGAGTTTGCATCAGGTACTCGGGTATGCACCAAGTATCACGGGTGCTCTAGTGACATGCTCGAGTCCCCGTTGTTGGACACCCAAAAAAACATGCAGGGATTGCTCTTGCATGGCAGGAAATCCCCGCAAGTTTTTTTTGCTGTATTGCTGTATAACAGCTGCAAAACATATGGGGCAGAGACTCGAGCATGTCACTCGAGCACCCGCGATACTCGGTGCATAACCAAGCACCCTATGCAAACTCAAGTAGCGAGCACTTGCACTCAACACTAGTCACCATATCGTCATAATTTTTTTTCTTTACTTTAGAAAAAATCCCAATCCTAACCCTAGCCCAATCATAACCCTAACCCTAACCCAACCCTAACCCTAGTCCAACCCAAGCCCAACCCTAACCGTAACCCTAGCTCAGCCCTAACCCTAGCTGTTAGAACCCTCCTGTTAGTTTTTTTCTATTTTGTTGGCCACATGACTTTCTGCCTATATAATCCAGCTCCGCCCTTCTGGCCTTGCTGGACTTCAGTGTTACATTTACTCTTAAGCTAGCCAGGTGCATTGTACCTAACTCTGTAGTTTGCTTGGTCCTTGGACCACTAGTACTTTTTGTTTGTTTGTCTTTGCTCTGCTACAATTTCTGCTAGGGGGTGTCCAACTAAATCCCAGTCCTTAGTTCTTGTAGGGATCCCTCCCTTATATCTATAGGTCTGCGTTCAGACTAGCCGAGGACTTAGGCGGGTCTGTTCACAAGGAACAGGTCCCCCTCTGCATTGTAGGGAATCAGCTTAGTCCTATTGTAGGGACAGTTTTCCTATCTTTCCTTAGTGCTTGTAGCAGTTCATAACACTAGCTCAGCCCTAACCCTAGCTCAGCCCTAACCCTAGCACAATCCTAACGCTAGCTCAGCCCTAACTCTAGCTCAGCCCTAACCTTAACTCAGCCCTAACCCTAGCCCAATCCTAGCCCTAGCCCAACTGTAAACGTAACACAACCCTAACTGTAACCCTAGCACAACACTAATCCTAGCACAACCCTAACCCTAGCTCAGTTCAAACATTAGCTCAGCCCTTACTCTAGCCCTAGCCCAACCCTAACTCTAGCACAACCCTAACCGTAACCCTAGCACAACTCTAACCATAGCCTTAGCCCAACCCTAAACCAACTCTAACCCTAGCACAACCCTAGCTGTAACACTAGCTCAACCCTAACCATGGCCTTAGCTTAACCCTAACCGTAACCATAGCCCAACCTTAACCGTAATCCTAGCCAAATCCTAACCGTAACCCTAGCCCAACCATAACGGTAACCCTAACCCAACCCTATCACAACCCTAACAGTGACTCTAGCCTAATCCTAGCACAACCCTAGCCCTAGCCCAACCCCAACCCTAGCCTTAACCCTAGCCCAACCCTAACCCTAGCCCAACTCTAACCCTAACCCAACCCTAGCCCAATCCTACCCTAACCGTAGCCCTAGCCCTATCCTAACCATAACCATAGCCCAACCCTAACTGTAACCCTAGCCCAATCTTAGCACAACCCTAACCGTAACCCTAGCCCAACCCTAGCCCTACCACAACCCTAGCCATAGCACAACCCTAACCCTAGCCCTACACTAAGCCCAACACTACTCTAACCGTAAACCTAGCCCAACCCTAACTGTAACCCTAGCCCAACCCTAGCCCTACCACAGCCCTAGCCCTAACTGTCACCCTAGCCCTAACCGTAACACTAGCCCAACCCTAACCTTAACCCTAGCCCATCCCTAACCATAACCCTAGCCCAAACCTAGCCCTAGCCCAACCCTAACCATAAACCTAGCCCAACCCTAACCATAACCTTAGCCCAACCCTAGCACAACCCAACCCTCGCCAAACCCTAGTGCTAGCCAACCCTAACCATAACTCTAACCCTAACCGTAACCCTACTCCAACCCTAACCATAGCCTTAGCACAAACCTAGCCCTAGCACAACCCTAACCGTGACCCTAGCCCACCCCTAGCACAACCCTAGCCCAACCATAGCCCTACCCTAGACCAACCCTAACCGTAACCTTAGCCCAACCCTAACCATAACCCTAACACAACCCTAACCGTAACCCTAGCCCAACTCTAACCATAACCCTAGCCCAACCCTAGCACAACCAAACCCTAGGCCTAGCCAACCCTTGCCGTAACCCTAGCCCTAACCATAACCCAAGCCCAACCCTAACCAAAGCCTTAGCACAACCCTAGCACAACCCTAACCGTAACCCTAGCCCTACCCTAGCCCAACCCTAGCACAACCCTAACTTTAACGCTTGCCAACCCTAGTCCTTGCCAACCCCTGCCCTAGCCCAACCCTAGCTCTAACCGTAACCCTAGCCCAACCCTAGCCTTACCCTAACCGTAGCACAACCCTAGCTGTAACCCTAGCTCTAACCGTAACCCTAGCCCTAACCGTAACCCTAGCCCAACCCTAACTGTAACCTTAGCCCAAACCTAGCCCTACCCTAGCCCACCCCTAACCACAACCCTAGCCCAACTCTAACCGTAACCCTAGCCCAACCATAGCACAACCCAACCCTAGCCCAACCCTAACCATAGCCTTAGCACAAACCTAGCCATAGCACAATCCTAACTGTTATTCTAGCCAAACCCTAGCCCTACTCTAGCCCAACCCTAACGTAACCCTAGCCCAACCCTAGCACAGCCCTAACCATAACCCTAGCCCAACCCTAGCCCTAGCCAACCCTAGCCCTATCCCAACCCTAGCCCTAGCCGTAACACTTGCCAAAACCTAATCATAGCCTTAGCCCAACCCTACCCCTAGCACAACCCTAACCATAACCTTAGCCCAGCCCTAACCATACTCTAACTATAACCCTAGCCCAACCCTAGCCCTAGCCAACCCTAGCCCTAGCCCAACCCTACCCCTAGCCTGAACCCTAGCCCAACCCTAATCATAGCATTAGCCAAACCCTAGCCCTAGCACAACCCTAACCATAGCCTCAGCCCAACCCTAACCGTAACCCTAGTCCTAACCGTAACCCTACCCCAACCCTAACCAAAGCCTTAGCACAAACCTAGCCCTAGCACAACCCTAACCGTAACCCTAGCCCAACTCTAACCGTAACCCTAGCCCAACCCTAGCACAACCAAACCCTAGGCCTAGCCAACCCTAGCCGTAACCCTAGCCCTAACCGTAACCCAAGCCCAACCCTAACCAAAGCCTTAGCACAACCCTAGCACAACCATAACCATAACCCTAGCCCCACCCTAGCCCAACCCAAGCACCACACTACCCCAACCTTAGCCCTACCCTAGCCCAACCCTAGCACAACCCTAGCGCAACCCTAACTTTAATCCTTGCCAAACCTAGCCCTTGCCAACCCCTGCCCTAGCCCAACCCTAGCTCTAACCGTAACCCTAGCCCAACCCTAGCCTTACCCTAACCCTCGCACAACCCTAGCTGTAACCCTAGCCCTAACCGTAACCCTAGCCCCAACCGTAACCCTAGCCCAACCCTAACCGTAACCCTAGCCCAAACATAGCCCTACCCTAGCCCTAGCCCACCCTAGCCCAACCCTAACCATAACCCTAGCCCAACTCTAACCGTAACCCTAGCCCAACCATAGCACAACCCAACCCTAGCCCAACCCTAACCATAGCCTTAGCACAAACCTAGCCCTATCACAACCCTAACTGTTATTCTAGCCCAACCCTAGCCCTACTCTAGCCCAACCCTAACCGTAACCCTAGCCCAACCCTAGCACAACCCTAGCACAACCCTAATCATAACCCTAGCCCAACCCTAGCCCTTGCCAACCCTAGCCCAACCCTAGCCCTAGCCGTAACATTAGCGCAAACCTAATCATAGCCTTAGCCCAACCCTAGCCCTAGCACAACCCTAACCATAACCTTAGCCGAACCCTAACCCTACTCTAACTATAACCCTAGCCCAACCCTAGTCCTATCCAATCCTAGCCATAGCCCAACCCTTCCCCTAGCCAGAACCCTAGCCCAACCCTAATCATAGCCTTAGCCCAACCCTAGCCCTAGCACAACCCTAACCATAGCCTTAGCCCAACCCTAACCGTAACCATAGCCCTAACCGTAACCCTACCCCAACCCTAACCATAGCCTTAGCACAAACCTAGCCCTAGCACAACCCTAACCGTAACCCTAGCCCACCACTAGCACAACCCTAGCCCAACCATAGCCCTACACTAGCCCAACCCTAACCAAAACCTTAGCTCAGCCCTAACCGTAACCCTAGCCCAACCCTAGCCCAACCCTAACCGTAACCCTAGCCCAACTCTAACCATAACCCTAGCCCAACCCTAGCACAACCAAACCCTAGCCCTAGCCCTAACCATAATCCTAGCCCAAGCCTAACCATAGCCTTAGCACAAACTTAGCACAACCTTAACCATAACTCTAGCCCCACCCTAGCCCAACCCTAGCACAACCCTAGCCCAACCCTAGCCCTACCCTAGCCCAACCCTAGCACAACCTTAGCACAACCCTAACTGTAACCCTAGCCCAACCCTAGCTCTAGCTTACCCTAGCCCTTGCCCAACCCTAGCCCTAACCGTAACCCTAGCTCAACCCTAGCCTTACCCTAACCCTAGCACAACCCTAGCCATAACCTTAGCCCTAACCGTAACCCTAGCCCTAACCGTAACCCTAGCCCTAACCGTAACCCTAGCACAACCCTAACCTTAACCCTAGCCCAACCCTAACCCTAGCCCACCCCTAACCATAACCCTAGCCCAATTCTAACCATAACCCTAGCTCAACCCTAGCACAACCCAACCCTAGCCAACCCTAGCCATAACCCTAGTCCTAGCCGTAACCCTAGCCCAACCCTAACCATAGCCTTAGCACAAACCTAACCCTAGTACAACTCTAACTGTAACCCTAGCCCAACCCTAGCCCTACTCTAGCCCAACCCTAACCATAACCCTAGCCCAACCCTAGCACAACCCTAACCATAACCCTAGCCCAACCCTAGCCAACCCTAGCCCTAGCCCAACTCTAGCCCTAGCCGTAACACTAGTCAAACCCTAATCATAGCCTTATCCCAACCCTAGCCCTATCACAACCCTAACCATAGCCTTAGCCCATCCCTAAAACTACCCAAACTGTAATCCTAGCCCAACCCTAGCCCTAGCCAACCCTAGCCCTAGCCCAACCCTACCCCTAGCCAGAACCCTAGCCCAACCCTAATCATAGCCTTAGCCCAACCCTAGCCCTAGCACAACCCTAACCATAGCCTTAGCCCAACCCTAACCCTACACTATCTGTAACCCTAGCCCAGCCACAACCCCAGCAAACCCTAGCCCTAGCTCAACCCTAGCCCTAGCCCAACCCTAGACTGAGCCGAAACCCTACCCTAGCTCAATCCTAAGCAAAGCCCTAGCCCAACCCTAGCCCTAGCCCAACTCTAGCCCTACCTTTGCCCAACCCTAGCACTAGCACAACCCTAGCCCTAACCGTAACTCTAGCTCAACCCTAACCGTAACTCTAGCCCAACCCTAACCGTAACGCTACTCTAATCGTAACCCTAGCCCATCCGTAACCCTAGCCAAACCCTAACTGTAAGCCTAGCCCAACCCTAACCGTAACCCCAGCCCAACCCTAACCGTAGCCCTAGCCCAACCCTAAATGTAACTTTAGCCCAACCCTAACCGTAACTCTAGCCCAACCCTAACCGTAACTCTAGCCCAACCCTAACCGTAGCCCTAGTCCAACGTTAACCGTAACTCTAGCCCAACCCTAACTGTAACTCTAGCTCAACCCTAACACAACCCTAACCGTAACCCTAGCACAACCCTAGCCGTAGCACAACCCTAGCCTTAACCCTAGCCCAACCCTAGCCCAACCCTAACCATAACCCTAGCCCAAACCTAGCCCTAGCCCAACCCTAACCATAAACCTAGCCCAACCCTAACCATAACCTTAGCCCAACCCTAGCACAACCCAACCCTCGCCAAACCCTAGTGCTAGCCAACCCTAACCATAACTCTAACCCTAACCGTAACCCTACTCCAACCCTAACCATAGCCTTAGCACAAACCTAGCCCTAGCACAACCCTAACCGTGACCCTAGCCCACCCCTAGCACAACCCTAGCCCAACCATAGCCCTACCCTAGACCAACCCTAACCGTAACCTTAGCCCAACCCTAACCATAACCCTAACACAACCCTAACCGTAACCCTAGCCCAACTCTAACCATAACCCTAGCCCAACCCTAGCACAACCAAACCCTAGGCCTAGCCAACCCTAGCCGTAACCCTAGCCCTAACCATAACCCAAGCCCAACCCTAACCAAAGCCTTAGCACAACCCTAGCACAACCCTAACCGTAACCCTAGCCCTACCCTAGCCCAACCCTAGCACAACCCTAACTTTAACCCTTGCCAACCCTAGTCCTTGCCAACCCCTGCCCTAGCCCAACCCTAGCTCTAACCGTAACCCTAGCCCAACCCTAGCCTTACCCTAACCGTAGCACAACCCTAGCTGTAACCCTAGCTCTAACCGTAACCCTAGCCCTAACCGTAACCCTAGCCCAACCCTAACTGTAACCTTAGCCCAAACCTAGCCCTACCCTAGCCCACCCCTAACCACAACCCTAGCCCAACTCTAACCGTAACCCTAGCCCAACCATAGCACAACCCAACCCTAGCCCAACCCTAACCATAGCCTTAGCACAAACCTAGCCATAGCACAATCCTAACTGTTATTCTAGCCAAACCCTAGCCCTACTCTAGCCCAACCCTAACGTAACCCTAGCCCAACCCTAGCACAGCCCTAACCATAACCCTAGCCCAACCCTAGCCCTAGCCAACCCTAGCCCTATCCCAACCCTAGCCCTAGCCGTAACACTTGCCAAAACCTAATCATAGCCTTAGCCCAACCCTACCCCTAGCACAACCCTAACCATAACCTTAGCCCAGCCCTAACCATACTCTAACTATAACCCTAGCCCAACCCTAGCCCTAGCCAACCCTAGCCCTAGCCCAACCCTACCCCTAGCCTGAACCCTAGCCCAACCCTAATCATAGCATTAGCCAAACCCTAGCCCTAGCACAACCCTAACCATAGCCTCAGCCCAACCCTAACCGTAACCCTAGTCCTAACCGTAACCCTACCCCAACCCTAACCAAAGCCTTAGCACAAACCTAGCCCTAGCACAACCCTAACCGTAACCCTAGCCCAACTCTAACCGTAACCCTAGCCCAACCCTAGCACAACCAAACCCTAGGCCTAGCCAACCCTAGCCGTAACCCTAGCCCTAACCGTAACCCAAGCCCAACCCTAACCAAAGCCTTAGCACAACCCTAGCACAACCATAACCATAACCCTAGCCCCACCCTAGCCCAACCCAAGCACCACACTACCCCAACCTTAGCCCTACCCTAGCCCAACCCTAGCACAACCCTAGCGCAACCCTAACTTTAATCCTTGCCAAACCTAGCCCTTGCCAACCCCTGCCCTAGCCCAACCCTAGCTCTAACCGTAACCCTAGCCCAACCCTAGCCTTACCCTAACCCTCGCACAACCCTAGCTGTAACCCTAGCCCTAACCGTAACCCTAGCCCCAACCGTAACCCTAGCCCAACCCTAACCGTAACCCTAGCCCAAACATAGCCCTACCCTAGCCCTAGCCCACCCTAGCCCAACCCTAACCATAACCCTAGCCCAACTCTAACCGTAACCCTAGCCCAACCATAGCACAACCCAACCCTAGCCCAACCCTAACCATAGCCTTAGCACAAACCTAGCCCTATCACAACCCTAACTGTTATTCTAGCCCAACCCTAGCCCTACTCTAGCCCAACCCTAACCGTAACCCTAGCCCAACCCTAGCACAACCCTAGCACAACCCTAATCATAACCCTAGCCCAACCCTAGCCCTTGCCAACCCTAGCCCAACCCTAGCCCTAGCCGTAACATTAGCGCAAACCTAATCATAGCCTTAGCCCAACCCTAGCCCTAGCACAACCCTAACCATAACCTTAGCCGAACCCTAACCCTACTCTAACTATAACCCTAGCCCAACCCTAGTCCTATCCAATCCTAGCCATAGCCCAACCCTTCCCCTAGCCAGAACCCTAGCCCAACCCTAATCATAGCCTTAGCCCAACCCTAGCCCTAGCACAACCCTAACCATAGCCTTAGCCCAACCCTAACCGTAACCATAGCCCTAACCGTAACCCTACCCCAACCCTAACCATAGCCTTAGCACAAACCTAGCCCTAGCACAACCCTAACCGTAACCCTAGCCCACCACTAGCACAACCCTAGCCCAACCATAGCCCTACACTAGCCCAACCCTAACCAAAACCTTAGCTCAGCCCTAACCGTAACCCTAGCCCAACCCTAGCCCAACCCTAACCGTAACCCTAGCCCAACTCTAACCATAACCCTAGCCCAACCCTAGCACAACCAAACCCTAGCCCTAGCCCTAACCATAATCCTAGCCCAAGCCTAACCATAGCCTTAGCACAAACTTAGCACAACCTTAACCATAACTCTAGCCCCACCCTAGCCCAACCCTAGCACAACCCTAGCCCAACCCTAGCCCTACCCTAGCCCAACCCTAGCACAACCTTAGCACAACCCTAACTGTAACCCTAGCCCAACCCTAGCTCTAGCTTACCCTAGCCCTTGCCCAACCCTAGCCCTAACCGTAACCCTAGCCCAACCCTAGCCTTACCCTAACCCTAGCACAACCCTAGCCATAACCTTAGCCCTAACCGTAACCCTAGCCCTAACCGTAACCCTAGCCCTAACCGTAACCCTAGCACAACTCTAACCTTAACCCTAGCCCAACCCTAACCCTAGCCCACCCCTAACCATAACCCTAGCCCAATTCTAACCATAACCCTAGCTCAACCCTAGCACAACCCAACCCTAGCCAACCCTAGCCATAACCCTAGTCCTAGCCGTAACCCTAGCCCAACCCTAACCATAGCCTTAGCACAAACCTAACCCTAGTACAACTCTAACTGTAACCCTAGCCCAACCCTAGCCCTACTCTAGCCCAACCCTAACCATAACCCTAGCCCAACCCTAGCACAACCCTAACCATAACCCTAGCCCAACCCTAGCCAACCCTAGCCCTAGCCCAACTCTAGCCCTAGCCGTAACACTAGTCAAACCCTAATCATAGCCTTATCCCAACCCTAGCCCTATCACAACCCTAACCATAGCCTTAGCCCATCCCTAAAACTACCCAAACTGTAATCCTAGCCCAACCCTAGCCCTAGCCAACCCTAGCCCTAGCCCAACCCTACCCCTAGCCAGAACCCTAGCCCAACCCTAATCATAGCCTTAGCCCAACCCTAGCCCTAGCACAACCCTAACCATAGCCTTAGCCCAACCCTAACCCTACACTATCTGTAACCCTAGCCCAGCCACAACCCCAGCAAACCCTAGCCCTAGCTCAACCCTAGCCCTAGCCCAACCCTAGCCTGAGCCGAAACCCTACCCTAGCTCAATCCTAAGCAAAGCCCTAGCCCAACCCTAGCCCTAGCCCAACTCTAGCCCTACCTTTGCCCAACCCTAGCACTAGCACAACCCTAGCCCTAACCGTAACTCTAGCTCAACCCTAACCGTAACTCTAGCCCAACCCTAACCGTAACGCTACTCTAATCGTAACCCTAGCCCATCCGTAACCCTAGCCAAACCCTAACTGTAAGCCTAGCCCAACCCTAACCGTAACCCCAGCCCAACCCTAACCGTAGCCCTAGCCCAACCCTAAATGTAACTTTAGCCCAACCCTAACCGTAACTCTAGCCCAACCCTAACCGTAACTCTAGCCCAACCCTAACCGTAGCCCTAGTCCAACGTTAACCGTAACTCTAGCCCAACCCTAACTGTAACTCTAGCGCAACCCTAACACAACCCTAACCGTAACCCTAGCACAACCCTAGCCGTAGCACAACCCTAGCCTTAACCCTAGCCCAACCCTAGCCCAACCCTAGCCTTAACCCTAGCCCAACCCTAGCCCTAGCACAACCCTAACACAACCCTAACCCTAGCATAACCCTTAAGCCACGGCTCCACTATCAGTATTTGGTCAGTATTTGGTCAGTATTTTTTCTCAGGCGTAGGCCAAAACCAGTAGCAGGTGATAAATGCAGAATTGGTGCACTTGTTTCTATTATACTTTTTTGCTGATTGTTCCTCACCTGGTTTTAGCTCCAACTCCCGAGAAAAAATGCTGACCAAATACTGATAGTGGGCTCGTGGCCTTACCCTAACCCTAGCACAACTCTAACCCTAACCCTAGAGTTTATTTTTTATGCCGTTCCTCGTGCGGCATGTGATTAGACAACTTTATTCTTCAGGTCGGTGCGAATACAGCGATACCAGATTGATATCGAGTTTTTATGATTGTCACCTGTCACACACTAAAAAAACATATATTTTTTTTTTGCAAAGACTAGTTTTTGCATTGCCATATTTTGAGAGCTATAATTTTTCCATATTTCGGCCGACGTGACAGCTTGTTTTTTGCGGGACAAGTTGACGTTTTTATTGGTACCATTTTCAGGCACATGACATTTTTGATCGCTTTCTACTCTGATTTTTGGGAGGCAGAATAAACAAAAACCAACAATACATGAATTGTTTTTTTTTTTCTTTTTTTTTTTATGCCACTCAGCGTGTGGTAAAATTGATACGGCAGCGTTATTCTTCTGGTCAGTACGTTTACAGCGATACTACATTTATATCATTCTCACAATAATATTTATTTATGGGTACAGTATATTTTTATTTTTATTCTGATCACCTGTATAGCATAGGGATTCAGAATCATCCCTGTGCTATACAGCCTGTCAATGATGCACAGGGAGAAGTTGCTTTGATCGCGCACTGTGCATGATCAAAGTAACTTCTTGCTGTCTGGTGACATGGATGTCATGACGACATCCGGGTTACCATGACAACCACCGGGACCCGGCAGAGACAGCGCGAGACGCCTGAGAGGTGGTAAGTATAGGAGCTTACCTCCCCTTTCTCCCGGAATACTGCGAACGAATTCGATCGGAGCATTTCGGGGGTTAATGTGCAAGGAGTGGTGTGGCATGGCTCCTTGCACGTAGTACCAGGTGTCAGCTGTGAGTATCAGCTGACACCTTGAGGCGATCACCCCGCACCACTTGTGTGCGGGCGCGATTGCATTATGTGTAGTAGTACATCCCTGGCCTGATAGTTACAGGGCACAAGGACGTACTATTAGCACATATGTCAGAAAGGGGTTAAAGAAGCACTCCTCCCATAGGCAGATTATAATGGGGCAATCTGGGCTACCACTCGGGGCACGGGACTCCAGGGGGCCCATAGCCAGATTGCCCTCATTATAATATGTGCGGCACCGGCGCCAATGTTACACATACCGGCAGGCAGAGGGGCGGCACATACCGGCAGGCAGAGGCGGGGCCCCCCCGGATTGCTCCCCCAGCAGCTGCGCACAGCCGCTGCTTCTTCTTCACTGCACTGCTGCACCGGAGAGGAGCTGGATGACTGGAGCCGAGCCGGGGGGTGGTGAGTGATGTGTGTGTGTCAGTGTGTGTGAGTGAGTGTGTGTTCAGGCAGGCAGATATCATTGTGTGATGTCGGTTTATATGTATTTTTGTGTTTCAAATGTGTTTATGCATGTATGTACATGTTTGTGTGTGTGCGTGACTGCGTGCGGCCTCTCGCTGTCTCTGGGGGGGCGCCGTGCGGCCTCCCGATGTGTAGAGATGGCTACGTGCGGCCTCCCGCTGTCTCTGGGGGGGCGCCGTGCGGCCTCCTGCTGTCTCTGGGGGGGCGCCGTGCGGCCTCCCGCTGTATCTGGGTGGGTGCCGTGCAGCCTCCCGCTGTATCTGCGGGGTCGTCGTGTGGCCTCCTGCTGTATTTGGGGGGCCGCTGTGTGGCCTCCCATTGTATCTGGGGGGCATCGTGTGTCCTCCCACTGTATCCGGGGGGTCGCCGTGTGGCCTCCTGCTATATCTGGGGGCGCGCCGTGTGGCCTCCCGCTGTATCTGGTGGGCGCCGTGTGGCCTCCCGCTGTATCTACGGGGTGCCGTGCGGCCTCCTGCTGTGTATAGATGGCTATGTGTGGCCTTCTGCTGTCTCTGGGGGGCGCTGTGCGGCCTCCCGCTGTATCTCGGTGGTGCCGTGAGGCCTCCCGCTGTGTATAGATGGCTATGTGCGGCTGTCTCTGGGGGGGCGCCGTGCGGCCTCCCGCTGTATCTGGGGGGTTGCCGTGTGGCCTCCCGCTGTATCTGGGGGGGCGCCGTGTGACCTCCTGCTGTATCTGGGGGTGCGCCGTGTGGCCTCCCGCTGTATCTGGGGGGGCGCCGTGTGGCCTCCCGCTGTATCTGCGGGGCGCCGTGCGGCCTCCCGCTGTGTATAGATGGCTACGTGTGGCCTCCTGCTGTCTCTGGGGGGAGCCATGCGGCCTCCTGCTGTATCTCGGGGGCGCCGTGAGGCCTCCCGCTGTGTATAGATGGCTGCGTGCGGCTTCACACTGTGTATAGATGGCACTACGGCCTTTCGCTGTGTATAGATGGCGCCGTGCGGCCTCCCGCTGTGCATAGATGGCTACGTGCGGCCTCCCGCTGTGTATAGATGGCTACGTGCGGCCTCCCGCTGTGTATAGATGGCTACGTGCGGCATCCCGCTGTGTATAGATGGCTACGTGCGGCCTCCCGCTGTGTATAGATGGCGCCGTGCGGCCTCCCGCTGTGTATAGATGGCTACGTGCGGCCTCCCGCTGTGTATAGATGGCTACTTGCGGCCTCCCACTGTGTATAGATGGCTACGTGCGGCCTCCTGCTGTGTATAGATGGCTACCTGCGGCCCCCTGCTGTGTATAGATGGCTATGTGCAGCCTCCCGCAGTGTATAGGTGGCTACGTGCGGCCTCCTGCTGTATATAGGAGGATTATGTGGCAGCTCCTATTGTGTGTAGGGTCTCATACTGTCTATAGGGGATGTCAGCATACTTAATTGTGCTCAATATTAAGTCATACAATTAATGTGAAAAAAAATATTAGAATTAATATTGTGCCAAATTAATTACACGTGAACTATCACATGATCTATCTTAGGGGATCATGTGACATGTCACGTGATATATCAGGTGTGTGTGTGTTTGGGGGGGGGGGGGGGCCCGCACCTTCTAAACTGCCCGGGGCCCTTGCTACTCTTAATCCACACCTGACTCCTCCCATTAAAGTTTTTATCCTCTTAATATATTGCAATCATATTATATGACACTGTGTACTTAATTGCTCATTTTGCCTTTCTACCCAGTTAATTCTTTTCTTTGCTCTATGTAAAAACAGGAAGTCTCTTGTCCTTGCATTCATCATTCCGCTCTTCAACTAATGTCCCAGCAACTCTGCTCCTCCCCTCTGCCAGATACTTTTGCAGTGAGTTATGCAAGGAAAATTGACTTCCTGTTTCTACATAGAGCTAAGAAGAATTCAGAGAGTCAGTTTTTAATCATGTGAGGTCATAGACCTAATGAAAAAGAGAAGAATTAACTGGGTAGAAAGGCAAAATGAGCAATTTTAAGTACACAGTGCCATATAATATGTAGCATCGGCGTCTCTGCCTCCTGACGGGCAGAGACGCCGTTCCCCTCACTGCTGCGGTGCTGGTCCGACGTCTTCCCGCACCCCAGCTGCTGAGGCGCTACCGCGCGCAGCTTCCCGGGCACTGTGCTTAGGGCGCACACGCTCCCTCCCTCTTAAAGGGGTCGCGCGCCGTCCTAAAGAGTCCCCTGCCAATGGCCGATATGGAGGTGCCTGTGCAAGTTTGTTGTTCCGTGTGCTAACACTTGCTTCAGCCCTCAGGTCCCGTTGCCAGTCAGTCCTGCCCGCCAGTCTGTCTAACAGTGCAACCCACCAGTCTGTCTACAGTCCAGCCCTTTGGTCTCTGTAATGCTCCAGCCGTCTCCCAGGAGCTGGTTAATGACATCTTCCATGATCTCCTGTATTCTTGTGTGGTGGTGTACCTGGACGATATCTTGGTTTTCTTTCCGGATCTACCCTCACACCGGAGGGATGTTCGTCAGGTTCTGCTAAGGCTCCGGAAGAATCGTCTAAACACTAAATTTAAGAAATGCCTCTTTGAGCAGAACTCTCTACCTTTCCTGGGCTATGTTATTTCCAAGACTGGTCTGTGGATGGATCCCGAGAAGGTGTCTGCCGTCTTAAAGTGACCCCGACCGGAGGGGTTGAAGGCGATTCAGCGATTCCTGGGCTTTGCAAACTATTACCGTCTCTTCATTCCTCATTCCTCCTCCCGGACTGCTCCCATCTCTGCGCTCACCCATAAAGGAACAAATCCCAGGGAATGGACTTCCGAAGCGGAGAAGGCCTTCGTCTCCCTTAAACAAGCCTTCTCCTCCGCTCCTGTGCTGCACCATCCGGACTGCAACAAGCAGTTCTTCCTGGAGGTTGATGCATCCTCCTCCGGAGCCGGAGCGATGCTCACCCAGAAATCCTCGTCCGGGAGAAGGGTAACCTGCGGCTTATTCTCCAAGCTATTCTCCTCATCCAAGCGCAACTACTCCATAGGAGATCGTGAGCTGCTGGCCATCAAATTAGCGCTGGAGGAGTATCGCTACTTGCTGGAGGGGGCTCTGCACCCGGTGGTCATCTACACTGACCCAAAAACCTCGCTTATTTTCAGAATGCCAAAAGACTAAATCCGCGTCAGGCCAGGTGGTCTCTATTCTTTGCCCGATTCAGATTCACTCTGCATTACCGCCCGGCGGACAAGAACATTAAAGCTGACGCTCTATCCCGCTTATTCCTGTCTTCCGACCAAGAGGAGGAGCCTCTACATATCATTGACCCCTCCAAAGTAATGACTGTTGCTCCGTTTGACCTGTCTCATCTTTCACCCAGTAAGACCTTCGGAGTGGTTCCGGATCGAAAGAAGGTTCTACTCTGGGGCCATTCATCCAAACTAGCTGGTCATGCTGGCCAGAGGAAGACCTTTCTGCTCGTCACCCGACATTACTGGTGGCCTTCCCTGCGCAAGGATGTTGCTGACTTAGTCGCGGCTTGTTCCTCTTGTGCCCGTAACAAGGTTCCCAGGCACCTTCCATCCGGCCATCTCCTTCCTCTTCCCGTGACTTCCGCTCCATGGCAACACATTGCAATGGATTTCATCACGGATATCCCTGTTTCTGCCGGTTGTACTGTCATTTGGGTGGTCGCTGACCGCTTTTGTAAAATGGCCCACTTCATCCCTCTGCCTGGTCTTCCATCTGCATCTGTGCTGGCTAAGGACTTCATCCATCACATCTTCCGTCTTCACGGCCTACCCCTCCACATTGTGTCTGATCGCGGAGTTCAGTTCACTTCGCGTTCCTGGAGAGCTATGTGCAAGTTGCTGGTTGTCTCTTTGGATTTCTCTTCTGCTTATCATCCTCAGTCCAATGGTCAAGTGGAACGTATCAATCAGATCCTTACCAGCTTTCTTCGGCAGTTTGTCAACTCTCACCATAATGATTGGGTTGAGCTCCTGCCCTGGGCCGAGTTCTATAACAACCATGAGAGCGAGTCTCCTACTAAATACCCGTTTTTCATGGTCTATGGTCGACACCCCCAGATTCCGTTTCCTGTCTCCTCTTCAGTGGACAATCCTGCCACGGAGTCTCTTGTCAGCGAATTTTAGGCTATTTGGGAAGACACTAGATCTGCACTTCTTCAGTCCTCCGAGTGGATGAAGAGACATACTGATAAGAGAAGTCTGGATCCGCCTCAATTCCGTCCGGGAGACAAGGGCTGGCTTTCCTCCAAATATGTCCATCTCAAGATACCTTCTTATAAGTTGGGTCCGGCGTTCATTGGTCCATTTGAGGTTCTGAACCAAATCAATTCCGTGGCTTACAAGCTGAAACTCCCGGTCACCTTACGGATTCCCAACTCCTTTCATGTATCCCTCATCAAACCAGTTGTCCTTAATTCCTTCTCTGACAATCCAGGTACCACTCCAGCTCCAGTCTCTGCTGAGGACGTCTTTGAGGTAGAAAACATTTTGGCCACCAATAGAGTAAGAGGAATGACTTTCTTTCTTGTGGATTGGAAGGGGTTTGGCCCAGAGGAGAGTTCTTGGGTACTCAGGGAGAACATTCATGCCCCTCATCTTCTTAAAAAATTTCTTGCGGGCCTTAAGAAGAGGGGGCGTAAAGGGGGGGTACTGTAGCATCTCTGCCAGACAGAGACACTGTTCCCCTCACCGCTCCGGTCCTGGTCCGGCGTCTTTCAGCAGCTTTCCGGCCACTGTGCTTATGGCGCGCGTGCTCCCTCCCTCTTAAAGGGGCCGCGCGCCGTCCTAAAGAGTCCCCGGCCAATGGCCGGAGGACTTCTCCTATATAAGGCACCTCCTCCAAAATGGAGGTGCCTGTGCAAGGTTGTTGTTCCATGTGCTAACACTTGCTTCAGCCCTTAGGTCCAGCTGCCGGTCCGTCTTGCCCACCAGTCTATCTAACAGTCCAGCCCGCCAGTCTGTCTACAGTCCAGCCCGCCAGTCTGTCTAATAGTTCTGCCTGCCAGTCTGCCAGTTACCTGCCGTGCCCCCCAGCTTGCCTACCTGGAGAACCTGCCAGTAACCTGCCTAGCCCGCCTGCCTGCCTACCAGGAGCGCCTGCCAGTAACCTGCCGTGCTTGCCAGCCTGCCTACCTGGAGCACCTGCAGTTACCTGCCATGCCCGCCAGCCTGCCTACCTGGAGCACTGGCCAGTTACCTGCCATGCCCGCCAGCCTGCCTACCTGGAGCACTGGCCAGTTACCTGCCGTGCCCGCCTGCCAGCCTACCCGGAGCACCTGTCTGACTATCTGCCGTACCTGCCTGATGATCTACCCGGACCACCCATCTGCCTTCCTGCTGTGCTCATCCGCTGTACCGGTCCTGTCATCTGACCCGTGGGAGTCACCTGCTCTCACACAAGGTTGGTCCCAGAGTGGCACCCGGTTCACCTGCCCGGTCCCTCCCTGGTTCACGGAGTCGACTAAGCCACCGTGTGACCTGGGTCAGGTCGAGTAGGCACTTAGTCATGCCCCTCTGGTCCCTCCTTGCACCGAAGCACAGAGGTTCCACTATGCAAACCCGTAACATAATATGATGATTTCAATTAATTACTAATGTTGAGCAAGCACTAAAATGCTCGGGTGCTCGAAGCTCGGGCCGAGCTCGCCGTGATACTCGGGTGCTCGACCCGAGCAACGAGCCCTATGTTAGTCTATGGGAGACCCGAGCATTTTTGCGGGGGCACCCCCGGCAGTCTTTTAAAAGCCTAACAAGTACCCAAAACAATAGTGACATTGCTCAAATGACATGGGGACAGCATGGGGATCGCCCCAGGAAGCATTTCTGACCCCCAGGTCACTGCTGTCAACAACGTGGTCAGAGGTATTAAGCCACTTTTAGGGGATCACAATAAAACGTTCAAAAACAAAACTAAAACTGCTTTCCTGTGAAATATGTTAAGGAAGTTCCTTTCCAGGGTAAAGACTTGTGCATAAGGTAAAGTAAATAACCAAAAATAAAATACTCCTCCACACCTTGGGCTATGTTCACAAGTAGCATTTTTATGCATTTTTGCACTTTTGTATTGCTTTCAACCATGACAAATGCATTCACCGGGAAATGTCATTTTAACATTTTACAACCTTATCTGGCCATGTGCTGTGTGACACATGCATACAGTGCTGAAAAGACATGAGAATAGCATGGGGAAGACAAGTGGAAGCATCTCTGACACCCAGGTCACTGCCTAAAAGTGTGCCCATCAGAAGTGATCCTTGCCGCATCAGAAGATGCAGACTTGCAACTATCCCCGTGCAAGTCCTTCTCCCAGGGCAGTGTTCAATTGTACCTCACCCATTCCTTGCAATACAAGCGCAAGTATGCAGCCTGCCACCCACCCACACCCAGGCTGCAATACCATACTGCTAGCTTGCACTTGAAATTGGGCCTTTTAGGCATGTGGAGGCGGAATCTGGCCACCACGTCATGGCTGCATTGGCGGCCTGGTATCCATACTCAGTCCCCAGCCGCCCGGCGGCAGGGTGTCCACACTCGGTCCCCAGCCGCCAGGGGACGGCCGGGTGTCCATACTCGGTCCCCAGCCGCCCCGCAGCCGGGTGTACACACACGGTCCCCAGCTGCCTAGGGGCAGCCGGGTGTCCATAAACGGTCCCCAGCCGCCCCTATTTCTCCTGTCAACTACCCCCCACACACTTTTCTTAGCCCGGCGTGCTTTAGGGTAGCATTGGACGAGCCCACCAGAAAACTAGACTCCTCTGGTGGGACCTGGCTTCTCCATCAGGGGAGTTGAGAGTGCCAAGGTGAGGACCATGATGATGATGATAGAAGTTAGCATCTGCTTTGTTTTCTTGGAATGCAGGCGTAAGTGTGCAGCCTGCCACCCACCCACCCCTAGGCTGCAATGCCATACTGCTAGCTTGCACTTCAAATGGGTCCTTTTAGTTTGGAGGAGGCCGAAGCTGGCCACTAGCTCATGGCTGCTTCGGCAGCGAGGTATCCATACTCAGTCCCCAGCCGCCCCTATTTGTCCCGGTGTGCCTTATACATAAGATTAAGCGCGCATACCAAAACATTACCTGCGCCCTCCCCAGTGCATTTAGTGGGAAGGACAGCCTTTTCCGCTGTACTGTGTGCATGCCAAACCCCTGTTCATGGTACATGCAAAGATGCCTCCCACCCTGCACCTGTCGTTGCAGACTTGCAACTATCCCCGTTCAAGTGCTTGTCAAAGGGCAGTGTTCAATTGTACCTTCCCCATTCCTTGCAATGCAAGCGCAAGTATGCAGCCTGCCACCTACCCCCAGGCTGCAATACCATACTGCTTGCTTGAACTTGAAATTGGGCCTTTTAGGCATGTGGAGGTGGAATCTGGCCACCACGTCATGGCTGCGTTGGCGGCCCGGTATCCATACTCAGTCCCCAGCCGCCCGGCGGCCAGGTGTCCACACTCGGTCCCCAGCCGCCCCGCGGCCGGGTGTCCACACACGGTCCCCAGCCGCCTGGGGGCAGCCGGGTGTCCATAAATGGTCCCCAGCCGCCCCTATTTCTCCTTGGAACATCCCCCCACACACTTTTCTTAGCCCAGCCTGCTTTAGGGCAGCATTGGACGAGCCCACCAGAGAACCAGACTCCTCCGGTGGGCCCTGGCTTCTCCATCAGGGGAGTTGAGAGTGCCAAGGTGAGGACCATGATGATGATGATGATAGAAGTTATCATCTGCTTTGTTTTCTTGGAATGCAAGCGCATGTATGTAGTAGCGGCTAGGCCTGAGGTGGTCAGCATTTTGGCGCATATCCTACCTCCTCTGAGGATTGCTGGATGTTTTCCTGCTACTATCCCAGTTCTATGACTCCCATTAAAACAAAGCTTCAGGCGATAAATGATGGATGAGGTAGTGGCAAAGGAGAAAGAGCAGGAGGAACAGGGACAATTCACATCAATATCAGGCCAGTCAACCACACTACTGCACGGGTCCTTAGCTATACTTGCTTTTCACTACACTATGACTCAAGGTAATTCCTATGCTTTATATTTCATCCCAGTCTTTTACTGATACACAAAAGACAGAATTAGGCTGCATACTATTACTTCTCTGACTGACTGCTAGGTATAAACTTCATTGCTGTAACAAAATGAGCGGTTCGGCTACACAGTTATTGGGCATACAGTGAGTGCAATGCCTACCAAAAATTTTCAGGCACTCCAATGCCCCTTGGAAATGACATGGAGGTCAGAGGGCCTTAACTAAACCGTTTTTTCCATTTATAGCAACTGGGTCTCCTGTACACTGTTGGCCTAAGCAGTGAATGGAAGGCTTTCCACAAATTATGAGGAACTGCAATGCCCCTTGAAACAGACGTGGATTGCAGCGTACTAAAAACCTTCTACCCATTATTGGGGAGTGGGTCTCCCTTAGTTTTCACCTTTGCATTGAAAAGCAAAAGCTGTCTAAAATTAGGAGGAAATGCAATGCCCGTTGGAAGAGTCGTGGAGGTTAGAGGTAATTAAAAACAACATTTCAATGCTCCTTGGAAGAGCTGTGGAGTTCAGAGTGGCTTAAGAAGACACTTTTAATGCCCCTCGGAAAAGTGGAGTAGTTCGCAGTAGCTTAACAAGATGCTTTTAATGTCCCTCGGAAAAGTGGTGGAGGTCCCAGTAGCTTAACAAGACGCTATTAATGCCCCTCGGAAAAATGGTGGAGGTCGCAGTAGCTTAACAAGATGCTTTTAATGGCCCTCGGAAAAGTGGTGGAGGTCCCAGTAGCTTAACAAGACGCTTTTAATGCCCCTCAGAAGAGATGTGGAGGTCCCAGTAGCTTAACAAGACGCTTTCAATGCCCCTCAGAAGAGACGTGGAGGTCCCAGTAGCTTAACAAGACGCTTTTAATGGCCCTCGGAAAAGTGGTGGAGGTTGCAGTAGCTTAACAAGATGCTTTTAATGCCCCTCGGAAAAGTGGTGGAGGTCGCAGTAGCTTAACAAGATGCTTTAAATGCCCCTCAGAAGAGACGTGGAGGTCCCAGTAGCTTAACAAGACGTTTTTAATGCCCCTCAGAAGAGACGTGGAGGTCCCAGTAGCTAAACAAGGCGCTTTTAATGCCACTCGGAAAAGTGGTGGAGGTCGCAGCAGCTTAACAAGATGCTTTTAATGCCCCTCAGGAAAAGTGGTGGAGGTCGCAGTAGCTTAACAAGACGCTTTTAATGCCCCTCGGAAAAGTGGTGGAGGTCGCAGTAGCTTAACAACACGCTTTTAATGCCCCTTACTAAAGCCATACAGTACAGCATCTTAAAAACATTATTCCCATTATTGGGGAGTGTGTCTCCCATAGTATTTGCTTATGCCTTCCAAGCAAAAGCTGCCAAAAATTAGGATGGAGGAACTTGCAATGCAATGCCCTTTTGAAGAGTCGTGGAGGTTAGAGGTAATAAAAACCACATTTCATTCCCCCTTGGAAGAGCTGTGGAGTTCAGAGTGGATTAAGAAGACGCTTTTAATGCCCGTCGGAAAAGTGGAGGAGGTCGCAGTAGCTTAACAAGATGCTTTTAATGCCCCTCGGAAAAGTGGTGTAGGTCCCAGTAGCTTAACAAGACGCTATTAATGCCCCTCAGAAAAGTGGTGGAGGTCGCAGTAGCTTAACAAGATGCTTTTAATGCCCCTCGGAAAAGTGGAGGAGGTCCCAGTAGCTTAACAAGACGCTTTTATTGTCCCTCGGAAAAGTGGTGGAGGTCCCAGTAGCTTAACAAGATGCTTTTAATGCCACTCGGAAAAGTAGTGGAGGTCCCTGTAGCTTAACAAGATGCTTTAAACGCCCCTCAGAAGAGACGTGGAGGTCCCTGTAGCTTAACAAGACGCTTTTAATGCCCCTCAGAAGAGACATGGAGGTCCCAGTGGCTTAACAAGATGCTTTTAATGCCCCCCGGAAAAGTGGTGGAGGTCGCAGTAGCTTAACAAGACGCTTTTAATGCCCCTCGGAAAAGTGGTGGAGGTCGCAGTAGCTTATCAAGACGCTTTAAATGCCCCTCAGAAGAGACGTGGAGGTCCCAGTAGCTTAACAAGACGCTTTTAATGCCCCTCAGAAGAGACGTGGAGGTCCCAGTAGCTAAACAAGACGCTTTTAATGCCCCTCGGAAAAGTGGCGGCGGTCGCAGCAGCTTAACAAGACGCTTTTAATGCCCCTCGGAAAAGTGGTGGAGGTCGCAGTAGCTTAACAAGACGCTTTTAATGCCCCTCAGAAAAGTGGTGGAGGTTGCAGTAAGCTTAACAAGACGCTTTTAATGCCACTCGGAAAATGGGTGGAGGCCGCAGTAGCTTAACAAGATGCTTTGAATGCCCCTCAGAAAAGTGGTGGAGGTCGCAGTAGCTTAACAAGACGCTTTTAATGCCACTCGGAAAATGGGTGGAGGCCGCAGTAGCTTAACAAGATGCTTTTAATGCCCCTTACAAAAGCCATACAGTACAGCATCTTGAAAACATTATTCCCATTACTGGGGAGTGTGTCTCCCATAGTATTTGCTTATGCCTTCCAAGCAAAAGCTGCCAAAAATTAGGGTGGAGGAACTTGCAATGCCCCTTACAAGAGCCATGCAGTACAGCATATTACAAACATTATTCCCATGATTGGGGAGTGGGTCTCCCATAGTATTTGCTTATGCCTTCCAAGCACAAGCTGCCAAAAATTAGGAGGAGGTACTTGCTATGCCCCTTACAAGAGCCATACAGTACAGCATCTTAAAAATATTATTCCCATTATTGGGGAGTGGGTCTCCCACAGTCTTTGCTTATGCCTTTCAAACAAAAGCTGACAAAAATAAGGACGGAGGAACTTGCAATGCCCCTTACAAGAGCCATGCAGTACAGCATATTACAAACAATATTCCCATGATTGGGGAGTGGGTCTCCCATAGTATTTGCCTATGCCTTCCAAGGAAAAGCTGACAAATATAAGGACGGAGGAACTTTCAATAATGGCAACACGGACCACGGTCACCCTGGTGGTATAGTGGTGGTGGAGACTGAGGATAAGGAGAAGTACATAAAACAGCCGAAATGAGGAAGCGTATACCCATGTGTGGGTGTGAAGCGGTGCATGGGAATACACCTCCCGAAAAAACACAGTGGATTTGACTTTATGTTACTCTGCTGTCATTTGATGGTGATGAGAAGTCTGGCCCAATCCAGCCCTTGTTCATTTTGATAGGGGTCAGCTTGTCAGCATTGTCAGTTGACAGGCGAGTGCGCTTATCAGATATAATTCCCCCAGCAGCATTAAAAACACACTCCGATAACACACTAGCGGCAGGGCAGGCCAGGACCTCCAAGGCGTACAGAGCGAGTTCATTCCAAGTGTCCAGCTTGGACACTCAATGATTAAAAGGCACAGAGGAATCACGGAGGACGCTGGTACGTTAGGCAAGGGGCCTGTAAGCTGGGCGGGTCTCAGAAAACTGTCCCAGAACGTCGACAGTGTTCCCCTGTGTAACGTGTCTGGGAGGCGTAACCTCTGAGCTACTATACAAGGGGGCGGTCCTTGTAAGGGAGCGGGTGGCGACCAGGGAAGACGGGCAGGCAGTCACAGCAGGTGACTGGGACAGTCTCTGAGTGAACGGGCTGGAGGTCACAGCAAGTGACCGGGGCAGTCTCTGGATGAACGGGCAGGAGGTCACGGCAAGTGACCGGGGCAGTCTCTGGATGAACGGGCAGGAGGTCACGGCAAGTGACCGGGGCAGTCTCTGGATGAACGGGCAGGAGGTCACGGCAAGTGACCGGGGCAGTCACTGGGTAAAGGGTAGGTACGACCTGTGATGGCAGAGCCTCCAGGTAGGCTAGCAGGCAGATGGTAGATGTGTGCTCCCAGGTGAGCAAGCGAGAGTCTCTGGAATGGCAGGTGGTCACAGCACGTGACGGCGGAGCCTCCAGGTAGGCTAGCAGGCAGGTAGCAGGTGTGCGCTCCCAGGTGAACGGGCAGGAGTCTCTGGAATGGCAGGTGGTCACAGCACGTGACGGCAGAGCCTTCAGGTAGGCTAGCAGGCAGGTAGCAGATGTGCGCTCCCAGGTGAGCGGGCAAGCTGGTCCATAGACAGACTGACAGGAGTAGGAAGGCAGACCATCGGACCTCAGGCTAGCAAGCAGGTAGGAGGAATGTCAGGCAGGAAACAGACAACAAACTGGCAGGATTCTGGCAGGTAACTGGCAGGTAACTGGCAACGGGACCTGAGGGCTGAAGCAGAGTAGTGAACAGTGCAACAACATTGCTCGGGCACCTCCATTTTGGAGGAGGTGCCTTATATATGGTGAAGTCCTCCGGCCATTGGCCGGGGACTCCTTAGGACGGCGCGCGCGGCCCCTTTAAGAGGGAGGGAGCGTGCGCGCCCTAAGCACAGTGGCCGGGAAGGAGCGCGCGCTGCCAGCAGAGCGGGAGGAGGACGCCGGGCTCGAAGCAGAGGGGTGAGGGGAACAGCGTCCCTGCCTAGCAGAGGGCAGGGACGCCGGCGCTACAGTACCCCCCCCTTTAGGCCCCCCCTTTTTTAGGCCAGAGAGAAATTTAGCTAGGATGAGAGGGGCATGGATGTTCTCCCGGGGCTCCCACGTTCTCTCTTCAGGACCAAACCCCTTCCAATCTACTAGAAAAAAGGTCTTCCCTCTTACCCTTTTGGTGGCCAGAATGTTCTCTACCTCAAATTCGTTTTCAGCGGAAACCGGAGCAGGAGGCGTACCTGTAGACTTGGAAAAAGAGTTAAGTACCACAGGTTTGAGGAGAGATACATGGAAGGAGTTAGGGATCCGCAAGTTGGCCGGGAGTTTCAATTTATAGGCCACCGGGTTGATCTGACTGATGACCTCCAGAGGACCGATGAACCGAGGCCCTAACTTATAGGAAGGAATCTTGAGCCGGACATACTTGGACGAGAGCCAGACCTTATCCCCTGGACAGAATTGAGGAGGATCCAGACGTTTTTTGTCAGCATGTCTTTTCATACGCTCGGACGACTGAAGGAGTGCGGATCGGGTACTCTCCCATATGGAGGAAAATTTGTTAACAAGAGATTCCGCAGCCGGATTGTCCACCGAGGTGGAGACGGGAAATGGGATCCGAGGATGCTGACCGAAGACAACAAAAAACGGGGATTTGGAGGAAGATTCGCTCTCGTGATTGTTGTAAGAAAATTCGGCCCATGGCAGGAGATCCACCCAGTCTGAATGGTGGGCATTGACGAAGTGCCGGAGGTAACTGGTCAGGTTCTGATTGATCCGCTCCACTTGACCATTAGACTGTGGGTGGTAAGCGGAGGAGAAGTCCAGGGTGACGTCTAGCAGTTTACAAGTAGCTCTCCAGAAGCGTGAGGTGAACTGTACCCCACGATCCGACACGATGTGGAGAGGCAGGCCATGAAGACGGAAGATGTGGCGGATAAAGTCTTTAGCCAGCTCGGGTGCAGATGGGAGGCCTGGCAGGGGAACGAAATGATCCATCTTGGAAAAGCGGTCAGCGACCACCCAAATGACCGTACAACCGGCAGAGACGGGGAGATCAGTTATAAAGTCCATTGCTATATGCTGCCAGGGGGCAGCATGTACTGGGAGCGGAAGGAGGCGACCGGCTGGCAGATGTCTCGGAACCTTGTTGCGGGCGCAGGACACACAGGCAGAAACAAAGTCTATTACGTCCTTGTGCAGGGTAGGCCACCAGTAGTGCCGGGTAATAAGCTGGAGGGTCTTTTTCTGACCGGCGTGGCCAGCTAGTTTAGACGAGTGACCCTAGTGTAGGATCTTCTCCCGATCAGGTACTGATACGAACGTCTTACTGGGAGGGAGACGATTTAGACTCACGGGAGCCACCTGCATTACTCTGGCGGGATCGATGATGTGTTTAGGTTCTTCCTCGAGATCAGACACCAGAAAGGATCGGGACAAGGCGTCCGCCTTGATGTTTTTGTCAGCCGGGCGAAAATGAAGAATAAAATCAAAGCGAGCAAAAAACAAGGACCACCGAGCTTGGCGCGGGTTAAGTCTCTGGGCATGCTGGAGGTAAGCCAAGTTCTTGTGGTCAGTGCAAATTATTACCGGGTGAAGAGCTCCTTCGAGCAGGTAACGCCACTACTCCAATGCCAGCTAGATGGCCAATAACTCTCGATCTCCTATAGAATAGTTGCGCTCAGAAGAGGAGAAGAGTTTGGAGAAGAAGCCACAAGTTACCATTCTCCCGGAAGTTGATTTTTGGGTAAGTACCGCTCCAGCTCCAGAGGAGGAGGCGTCAACCTCCAGGAAGAACTGCTTGTTGCCATCTGGGCGATGCAGCACCGGGGCGGAAGAGAAGGCCTGTTTTAAGGAAAGAAAGGCCTCCTCTGCTTCGGGCGGCCACTCTCTGGGATTAGTGCCCTTACGGGTGAGCGCGGAAATTGGGGCAGTCCGGGAAGAGAAGTGCGGTATGAAGAGGCGGTAGTAGTTGGCGAAGCCCAGGAACCGCTGAATGGCCTTCAACCCCTCCGGTCGGGGCCATTTCTCGATGGCAGACAGTTTCTCTGGATCCATTCGTAGGCCGGTCTGAGAAATAATGTAGCCCAAAAACGGAAGCGAGGTCTGCTCAAAGAGGCACTTCTCATATTTAGCGAAGAGGTGATTCTGCCTGAGCCTGAGCAGGACCTGACGAACGTCTCTCCGGTGAGTCTGGAGATCCGGAGAGAAGACCAAGATGTCGTCCAGGTACACCACTACGCAGGAGTAGAGAAGGTCCCGGAAGATGTCATTGACCAACTCTTGAAAGACGGCAGGAGCGTTACAGAGACCAAAGGGCATTACCAGATATTCATAGTGGCCGTCCCGGGTGTTGAATGCAGTCTTCCATTCATCCCCTTGACGGATACGGACCAGGTTGTACGCCCCACGGAGGTCCAGTTTGGTGAAGATTCTAGCCCCCCTCAGACGATCAAATAATTCTGGAATGAGCGGAAGGGGGTACTTATTCTTCACCGTGATCTGGTTAAGGCCTCTATAGTCTATACAGGGACGGAGAGAGCCGTCCTTCTTTTTTACGAAAAAGAAGCCTGCTCCCGCCGGGGAGGTAGATTTCCGGATGAATCCCCTGGCCAAATTCTCCTCAATATATTCGGACATCGACCGGGTCTCAGCAGCGGACAATGGGTAAATACGCCCACGGGGAGGCGTAGAACCAGGTAACAGGTCGATAGGACAGTCGTATGGTCTATGAGGGGGTAATGTCTCTGCCTCCTTTTTATTAAAGACATCAGCAAATGACCAATAGGGAATCGGAAGTCCAGGTAGATTAGTTGGGGTAGGAGAAGGACGGGCGGGATGAACAGGAACCAAACAAGTCTTATGACAGTCCTGTCCCCAGCGAAGGACTTCTCCGGTCTGCCAGTCAAGCACGGGTGCATGTCTCTGGAGCCAAGGTAGACCTAGTAAGAGGGCGTGAGAGAGTCCAGGCAGAACATGAAAAGAGATACTCTCAGAATGCAGCATTCCCACCTGCAGAGTTATGGATTCGGTGATGAGTTGGATGGGACGTGGTAAGAGGCCCCCATCCACAGCAGCGACAGATAAAGGTATAGCCAGAGGTTTGGTGGGAATGCGGTATTTTTCTACCAGGGCCTGTGAAATAAGATTCCCGGCCGCTCCAGAGTCAAGTTGGGCTAGTTCGAAATAACGATTCTCCCCACAGATAATTGAGACTGACAGCAGCAGAGATGGAGAGGATTTATTCTTGTCTAGGTCGACCTCTCTGAGCGAACCTAGACACAGGCGTTTCCCGACCTCTCCGGGCAGGTACGGATCCGGTGCTCCTTACTGCCACAGTAGAAGCAGCTCCCCTCGGCACGGCGTAAGTCCTGACGGGTTTTGACCATCTTGGTCTGGTCGACCTGCATAGGCTCAGGAGAGTGTACCTGGGGAGAAACGGAGGGAGTGACGGGTTTCTGAAAAGTAGGAGCTAGACGTGGAAACCTCCTCTCACGGGTGACTTCTTTGGCACGTTCCTGGAACCGTAGGTCAATCCGGGTGGCAAGAGTTATTAGATCATCGAGAGTGGTAGGAATGTCTCGACCGGCGAGTTCATCTTTAATACGGCCGGACAGACCCTCCCAGAAGACAGATACCAGAGCGTCGTTATCCCAGGCCAGCTCCGAGGCAAGGGTACGGAACCGTATGGCATATTGGCCCACGGTGAGACTTCCCTGACGGAGGCGTAGCAGAGATGATGCGGATGAGGTCTTCCGTCCAGGTTCGTCGAAGACTTTCCGGAAAGCCATGAGAAAGGCAGGCAAGTCGGACACCAGGGGGTCTCCTCTCTCCCATAGAGGATTTAGCCAGGCCAGGGCCTCCCCGGTGAGATGGGACATGATGAAGGCAATTTTGGCCTGGTCGGAGTTAAACTGGTGGGACAGGAGTTCAAAGTGCAGGGTGCACTGATTTATAAAGCCCCGAGCCTGAGCGGAGTCGCCTCCGAAGCGAGGAGGTGCAGAAAGCCGTGGTCCGGGGTAGGATACCATAGTATTGGTGGGCAGCGGAGCTGCCGGATTGCGAGTCATGGCACTGACGGTGGTTGCTGGTGGAGCAGTCAGAGTGTCCAGGCGAGAATTGACATTCCGCAGGTGACCCAGGATGGACTCCTGTTGGGACCTCTGACGGGACAGTTCATGACACAGGTCCGAGAGTGAGGGAGCTTGGATGCCACCGGGTTCCATGGCCCGAGCAAACTGTAACTGGTCTGGGAGGCGGAACCTCTGGGCTACTATACAAGGGGGCGGTCCTTGTAAGGGAGCGGGTGGCGACCAGGGAAGACGGGCAGGCAGTCACAGCAGGTGACCAGGACAGTCTCTGAGTGAACGGGCTGGAGGTCACGGCAAGTGACCGGGGCAGTCTCTGGATCAACGGGCAGGAGGTCACGGCAAGTGACCGGGGCAGTCTCTGGATGAACGGGCAGGAGGTCACGGCAAGTGACCGGGGCAGTCTCTGGATGAACGGGCAGGAGGTCACGGCAAGTGACCGGGGCAGTCTCTGGGTAAAGGGTAGGTACGACCTGTGATGGCAGAGCCTCCAGGTAGGCTAGCAGGCAGATGGTAGATGTGTGCTCCCAGGTGAGCAAGCGAGAGTCTCTGGAATGGCAGGTGGTCACAGCACGTGACGGCGGAGCCTCCAGGTAGGCTAGCAGGCAGGTAACAGGTGTGCGCTCCCAGGTGAGCGGGCAGCAGTCTCTGGAATGGCAGGTGGTCACAGCACATGACGGCGGAGCCTCCAGGTAGGCTAGCAGGCAGGTAGCAGGTGTGCGCTCCCAGGTGAACGGGCAGGAGTCTCTGGAATGGCAGGTGGTCACAGCACGTGACGGCGGAGCCTCCAGGTAGGCTAGCAGGCAGGTAGCAGATGTGCGCTCCCAGGTGAGCGGTCAAGCTGGTCCATAGACAGACTGACAGGAGTAGGAAGGCAGACCGTCGGACCTCAGGCTAGCAAGCAGGTAGGAGGAATGTCAGGCAGGAAACAGACAACAAACTGGCAGGATTCTGGCAGGTAACTGGCAGGTAACTGGCAACGGGACCTGAGGGCTGAAGCAGAGTAGTGAACAGTGCAACAACATTGCTCGGGCACCTCCATTTTGGAGGAGGTGCCTTATATATGGTGAAGTCCTCCGGCCATTGGCCGGGGACTCCTTAGGACGGCGCGCGCGGCCCCTTTAAGAGGGAGGGAGCGTGCGCGCCCTAAGCACAGTGGCCGGGAAGGAGCGCGCGCTGCCAGCAGAGCGGGAGGAGGACGCCGGGCTCGGAGCAGAGGGGTGAGGGGAACAGCGTCCTTGCCTAGCAGAGGGCAGGGACGCCGGCGCTACACCCTGCCTCTGCTGGATTGGAGTTGCCTCTCTCTCGCTTGTACGCCTTGGTTGGTCAACAAACTGTGACCTCTGCCGCTAGCGTGTTCAGATGGGAACATTTTTAACAGTTCTGCAGCAAGGGCCTTCTGGTACTGCCCCATTTTTTGTAGACCTCTCCACCTCAGGAATAAGAGAGTGAAAGTTCTCCTTGTAGCGGGGGTCTAAAAGTGTCACCAACCAGTAATGACTGTCACCCAACATTTTGATAACGCGAGGGTCACGGTTAAGGCAGTGTAACATAAAGTCAGCCATGCGTGCCAGACTGGTAATGGGCAAGACTTCCGTGTCCTCACCAAGATGACGACTGACCATGCTCTCCTCCTCCTCCTCCTCCCCCCTGTCCTCAGGCCACCCACGCTGAATCGGTATGACAGTTGTACAGGTACTACCATCTAAAGCGCATGATACAAGCTCCTATTCTTCCTCCTCCTCCTCTCCCTCAATGTCCCCCAATGCATGTTGGGATGAGATGAGGCTGGGCTGTGTGTAATCGACCGCTATGGCTTCTTGATCCATCTCATCATACTCTGGCTGCAATGCCTTCTCTTTAATTCTCTGCAGAGAGCGTTGCAAAAGACAGACAAGTGGAATGCTGATGCTAATGATGGCGTCATCGCCACTCTCCATCTGGGTGGACTCCTCAAAGTTTGTCAAGATGGTACAGATGTCAAACATCCAGGTCCACTCCTGAGGTTTATGTGTGGAGTCTGACCTGAATATCGACAGCCTTGTTGCTGCTGTTACTCCACAACTGCTCTCTTCTGCTCACAAATCCTTTGCAACATGTGGAGGGTAAAGTTCCAACGTGTGGGGACATCACACACCAGTCGGTGTGATGGAAGCTGTAAACGCTGCTGCAACACAGCAAGGGCAGCGGAAGCTGTAGCTGACATGCCAAAATGAGCTGACAGGCGGCGTACTTTCAAGAGCAGATCTGGCAACTCGGGGTAAGAAACCGCTGAACCACGAGGTTAAGCACATGAGCCAGGCATGGTACGTGTGTGATCTCGCCTCGCCTCAGAGCCGCCACCAGGTTACGGCCATTGTCACACACAACCATGCCTGGATGTAGGTTCAGCGGTCTCAGCCACAGATCTGCCTGCTCTTTCACAGCTGTCCACAACTCACAAGCAGTGTGAGGTTTCTCACCTAAGCTTATGAGTTTCAGCACAGCCTGTTGCCGCTTGGCGAGGCAGTACTGCAGTGCTTCCAGCTTGTAACTGATGTGGTGATATCTGAGATGGAGGCTGAACATGAGGAGGAGGAGGAGGATGATGTGCAAGAGCTGTGCACTGTGGGGGCAACTCTGACTGACATAGGGCCCGCAATCCTCAGTGTGGGGAGGATGTGTTCCGTCCCAAGGTCCGACTGGGTCCCGGCTTCCACTATGTTTACCCAGTTTGCTGTCAGGGAGATGTACCGTCCCTGGCCACAAGCACTTGTCCACATGTCCGTTGTCAGGTGGACTCTCCCAGTAACTACGTTGTTGAGGGCACGGCAGATGTTTTGGGACACGTGCTTGTGTAGTGCGGGGATGGCACACCAGGCAAAATAGTGTCGGCTGGGGACCGAGTACCGAGGGATGGCCACCGCCATCAGGTTGCGGAAGGATTCCGTCTCCACCAGCCTAAAAGGCAGCATTTCCAACGCAAGCAGTCGTGAAATATGCAAATTTAGGACTGAGGCCTGTGGGGCGTTAGCTGCGAATTTCCGCTTTCGTTCAAAGGTCTGGGATATGGACAATTGAACGCTGCGGTGGAAAGTGGACGTGGACGTTGATGCTGTTTCTTGAGAAACTGCCATAGCAAGTGAAGTGTAGCGTCGGCGTCCTTGCCTCCTGCTAGGCAGAGACGCCGTTCCCCTCACCTCCCTGCTCCGTCCTCGGCGTCCTCTTCCCGCGCTGCTGGCAGCGCTCGCTGCTTCCCGGGCAATGTGCTTAGGGCGCGCGCACGCTCCCTCTCTCTTAAAGGGGCCGCGCGCGCCGTCCTAAGGAGTCCCCGGCCAATTGCCGGTGGAGCTCCCATATATAAGGCACCTCCTCCAAAATGGAGGTGCCCGAGCAAAGTTGTTGCAAAGCCTTTCACCTCTGCTTCAGCCCTCAGGTCCCGTTGCCAGTCTGTTTTCCAGCTCTGTCTACTTGCTTGCATTCCCTGCGGTCCGACAGTCTGTCTACCAGCATCCGCCAGTCTTTCTATGGACCAGTCCGCCTGCGGATCAGGAAGCACCTGCCTGATACCTGCCTGATACCTGCCTGATACCTGCCTGATACCACCTGTCAGCCAGCCGAGAGACTCTTACCCGCTCACCTGGGAGCGCTCACCTGCTACTCGCCAGCTAGCCTACCTGGAGGCTCTGCCGTCACTTGCCGTGACCACCTGCCAGCCAGCCGAGAGACTCTTACCCGCTCACCTGGGAGCGCTCACCTGCTACCCGCCAGCTAGCCTACCTGGAGGCTCTGCCGTCACTTGCCGTGACCACCTGCCAGCCAGCCGAGAGACTCTTACCCGGTCACCTGGGAGCGCCCACCTGCTACCCGCCAGCTAGCCTACCTGGAGGCTCTGCCGTCACTTGCCGTGACCACCTGCCAGCCAGCCGAGAGACTCTTACCCTGCCGTCACTTGCAGTGAGCTCCTGCCCTTCTACCCAGAGACTGTTCCTGTCACTTGCCGTAACTACCTGCCCGTCTTCCCTGGGAGCCACCCGCTTCCTTACAAGGACTGCCCCTTTGTATAGTAGCTCAGAGGTTCCACCTCCCTGACCCGTTACAGTTTGCTCGGGCCATGGAACCCGGTGGCACCCAAGCTCCCTCGCTCTCGGACCTATGTCATGAACTTTCCAGTCAGAGGTCCCAACAGAACTCCATCTTGGGCCACCTGCGTAGTGTTCACTCCCGCCTGGACACACTGACTGCCTCGTCGGGAGCTGCTTCCACTTGCCAACTACTACCACGGCAGCGCCGCTGCCCATCAATACCATGGCATCCCTTCCTGGTCCCCGTCTTTCTGCCCCGCCTCGTTTTGGTGGAGATCCCGGTCAGGCACGGGGCTTCATTAACCAGTGCACCCTGCACTTCGAACTTTTGGCACACCAGTTTTCCACCGACCGAGCCAAAGTGGCCTTCATTATGTCCCATCTCACTGGGGAGGAGCTGGCTTGGCTAAATCCTCTATGGGAGAGAGGAGACCCCCTGGTGTCCAACCTGCCAGCCTTTCTCACGGCCTTCCGGAAAGTCTTCAACGAACCCGGACGAAAGACCTCATCCGCCTCATCTCTGCT
The DNA here is from genome assembly GCF_046119375.1 of Phyllobates terribilis. Taxonomy (NCBI): domain Eukaryota; kingdom Metazoa; phylum Chordata; class Amphibia; order Anura; family Dendrobatidae; genus Phyllobates; species Phyllobates terribilis. The sequence goes on from NW_027362764.1 coordinate 213,197,222, forward strand.
ACGCCTCCGTCAAGGGAGTCTCACCGTGGGCCAACATGCCATACGGTTCCGTACCCTTGCTTCTGAGCTTGCCTGGGATAATGACGCCCTGGTGTCCGTCCTCTGGGAAGGTCTATCCGGTCGGATTAAAGATGAACTTGCCAGTCGGGACATTCCTACCACTCTCGATGACTTAATAACACTTGCCACCCGGATTGACATCCAGTTCCAGGAGCGTACCAAAGAGGTCACCCGTGAGAAGAGGTTTCCTCGCCTTGCTCCTACCTTCCAGAATCCCGTAACTTCCTCTGTTACTCCCCAGGCGCACTCACCCGAGCCTATGCAGGTCGACCAGACCAAGATGGTCAAAACCCGTCAAGAGTCACGCCGTGCCAAGGGGAGCTGCTTCTACTGTGGCAGTAAGGAGCACCGGATCCGTTCCTGCCCGGAGAGGTCGGGAAACGCCTGTGTCTAGGATCTCTCAGAGAGGTCGTACTAGACAAGAATAAACCCTCTCCATCTCTGATGCTGTCGGTCTCTATCATCTGCGGGGAGAACCGTTACTTTGAACTAGCTCAACTTGATTCTGGAGCTGCCGGAAATCTCATTTCTCAGTCCCTGGTAGAGAAATACCGCATTCCCACCAAACCTCTGGCCAAACCCTTATCTGTTGCCTCTGTCGACGGGGGTCTCTTACCGCATCCCATCCAACTTATCACCGAACCCATAACTCTGCAGGTGGGAATGCTGCACTTTGAGAGCATCTTCTTCCATGTTCTACCTGGACTCTCTCATGCCCTTTTGCTTGGCCTATCTTGGCTCCAGAGACATGCACCCGTGCTTGATTGGCAGACCGGAGAAGTCCTTCGCTGGGGACAGGACTGCCATAAGACTTGTTTAGTTCCCGTTCGTCGTGCCCGTCCTTCTCCTCCCCCTGCCAATCTACCCAGCCTGCCGGTACCCTATTGGTCTTATGCTGATGTCTTTAATAAAAAGGAAGCAGAGACATTACCTCCTCATAGACCATACGATTGCCCTATCGACTTGGTACCTGGCGCTACTCCGCCCCGAGGGCGCATCTACCCTTTGTCCGCTGCTGAGACCCGGTCCATGTCTGAATATATCGAGGAGAACCTGGCCCGGGGATTTATCCGGAAATCTACCTCCCCGGCGGGAGCAGGCTTCTTCTTCGTTAAAAAGAAGGACGGTTCACTCTGTCCCTGCATAGACTATAGAGGCCTTAACCAGATCACGGTGAAGAATAAATACCCCCTTCCGCTCATTCCTGAATTATTTCACCGTCTGAGGGGTGCTAGAATCTTCACCAAACTGGATCTCCGTGGGGCCTACAACCTGGTTCGTATCCGTCAGGGGGATGAATGGAAGACAGCATTCAACACCCGGGACGGCCACTATGAATACCTCGTAATGCCCTTCGGTCTCTGTAATGCTCCCACCGTCTTTCAAGAGTTGGTCAATGATATCTTCCATGACCTTCTCTACTCCTGCGTGGTGGTATACCTGGACGACATCTTGGTCTTCTCTCCGGATCTCCCCACACACCGGAGGGACGTTCGTCAGGTCCTGCTCAGGCTCAGGCAAAACCACCTCTACGCAAAATTTGAGAAGTGCCTCTTTGAGCATACCTCACTTCCATTTCTGGGCTACATAATCTCTCAGACCGGTCTACGAATGGATCCTGAGAAAATTTCTGCCATCCAGAAGTGGCCCCAACCGGAGGGGTTGAAGGCTATCCAGCGGTTCCTGGGCTTCGCCAACTACTACCGCCTCTTCATTCCGCACTTCTCTTCCCGGACTGCCCCTATCTCTGCGCTCACCCGTAAGGGCGCTAATCCCAAAGAATGGCCGCCTGAGGCAGAGGAGGCCTTCCTGTCTTTGAAACAAGCTTTCTCCTCCGCTCCTGTGCTGCACCGTCCGGACAGCAACAAACAATTCTTCTTAGAAGTGGACGCTTCCTCCTCCGGAGCGGTGCTCACCCAAAAGTCATCATTCGGAAGAATGGTAACCTGCAGCTTCATCTCCAAACTCTTCTCCTCATCTGAGCGCAATTATTCTATAGGAGACCAAGAATTGTTAGCCATTAAGTTGGCACTGGAGGAGTGGCGTTACGTGCTCGAGGGGGCTCTTCACCCGGTAATAATCTACACGGATCCCAAAAACTTGGCTTATCTCCAGAGTGCCCAAAGACTTAACCCGCGCCAAGCCCGGTGGTCCTTGTTCTTCGCCCGCTTTGATTTCATTCTTCATTTTCGCCCGGCAGACAAAAATATCAAAGCTGATGCCTTGTCCCGATCCTTTTTGTTCTCCGATCTAGAGGAGGAGCCAAAGCACATCATTGACCCCGCCAAGGTAATGCTGGTGGCTCCCGTGGATCTAAATCGTCTTCCACCCGGAAAGACGTTCGTAACAGTACCTGATCGTGAGAAAGTCCTACACTGGGGACATTCGTCTAAGCTAGCTGGCCATGCTGGCCAGAAAAAGACCCTCCTGCTTATTACCCGGCATTACTGGTGGCCTACCCTGCACAAGGACGTAATAGACTTTGTTTCAGCCTGTGCGTCCTGCGCCCGCAACAAGGTTCCTAGACATCTGCCAGCCGGCCGCCTTCTGCCTCTTCCCGTACCTGCTGCCCCGTGGCAGCATATAGCCATGGACTTTATAACGGATCTCCCTGTCTCTGCTGGTTGTACGGTCATTTGGGTGGTCGCTGACCGCTTCTCTAAGATGGCTCACTTCATTCTCTGCCGGGCCTTCCGTCTGCATCTGAATTGGCTAAAGACTTTATCCATCATATTTTCATGGTCTCCCTCTCCACATCGTATCCGACCGAGGAGTTCAGTTCACCTCTCGCTTCTGGAGAGCCATGTGTAAACTGCTGGGGGTCACCTTGGACTTCTCCTCTGCTTATCACCCACAGTCCAATGGTCAAGTAGAGCGGATCAACCAAATTTTAACCAGTTACCTCCGGCACTTTGTTAATGCCCACCATTCCGACTGGGTGGATCTTTTACCGTGGGTCGAATTTTCCTATAATAATCACGAGAGCGAGTCTTCCTCCAAATCCCTGTTTTTTATTGTCTACGGTCAACATCCTCGGATCCCGTTTCCCGTCTCCGCCTCTGTGGATAATCCGGCCGCGGAATCTCTTGTTAGCAAATTCTCCTCCATTTGGGAAAGTACCAGATCCGCACTTCTTCAGTCCTCCGAGCGGATGAAGAAACAGGCTGACAAAAGACGTCTGGATCCGCCCCAATTCAGTCCTGGAGATAAAGTCTGGCTCTCGTCCAAATATGTCCGGTTAAGATTCCTTCCTACAAGTTAGGGCCTCGGTTCATCGGCCCACTGGAAGTTATCAAACAAATCAACCCAGTGGCCTATAAATTGATACTCCCGGCCAACTTGCGGATCCCTAACTCCTTCCATGTATCTCTCCTCAAACCTGTGGTACTTAACTCTTTTTCCAAGTCGACAGGTATGCCTCCTGCTCCGGTTTCCGCTGAAGATGAGTTTGAGGTAGAGAGGATTCTGGCCACCAAAAGGGTAAGAGGAAAGACCTTTCTTCTAGTGGATTGGAAGGGGTTTGGTCCTGAGGAGAGAACGTGGGAGTCCCGGGAGAACATCCATGCCCCGCTCATCCTTGATAAATTTCTTTCTGGCCTAAAGAAGAGGGGGCCTAAAGGGGGGGGGTACTGTAGCGTCGGCGTCCCTGCCTCCTGCTAGGCAGAGACGCCGTTCCCCTCACCTCCCTGCTCCATCCTAGGCGTCCTCTTCCCGCGCTGCTGGCAGCGCTAGCTGCTTCCCGGGCACTGTGCTTAGGGCGCTCGCGCGCACGCTCCCTCTCTCTTAAAGGGGCCACGCGCGCCGTCCTAAGGAGTCCCCGGCCAATTGCCGGTGGAGCTCCGATATATAAGGCACCTCCTCCAAAATGGAGGTGCCCGAGCAAAGTTGTTGCAAAGCCTTTCACCTCTGCTTCAGCCCTCAGGTCCCGTTGCCAGTCTGTTTTCCAGCTCTGTCTACTTGCTTGCATTCCCTGCGGTCCGACAGTCTGTCTACCAGCATCCACCAGTCTGTCTATGGACCAGTCCGCCTGCGGATCAGGAAGCACCTGCCTGATACCTGCCTGATACCTGCCTGAGACCACCTGCCAGCCAGCCGAGAGACTCTTACCTGCTCACCTGGGAGCGCTCACCTGCTACCTGCCAGCTAGCCTACCTGGAGGCTCTGCCGTCACTTGCCGTGACCACCTGCCAGCCAGCCGAGAGACTCTTATCCGCTCACCTGGGAGAGCTCACCTGCTACCCGCCAGCTAGCCTACCTGGAGGCTCTGTCGTCACTTGCCGTGACCACCTGCCAGCCAGCCGAGAGACTCATACCCTGCCGTCACTTGCCGTGACCTCCTGCCCTTCTTCCCAGAGACTGTTCCTGTCACTTGCCATAACTACCTGCCCGCCTTCCCTGGGAGCCACCCGCTTCCTTACAAGGACTGCCCCTTTGTATAGTAGCTCAGAGGTTCCACCTCCCAGACCCGTTACATGAAGACTGAGAGGAGGGGGCATCTTTGCATGCAGTATGGACAGGGGATTGCCTTGCATACACAACAGGGGGTTCTATTGCACGCACAACAGTGGAAGAAGCAGTGGTGACACCCGCTGATACTGGTCGTGGACCCTGGGGTTCGCCCCACAAAGTCGGGTGCTTTGCTGCCATGTGCATGATCATGCTGGTGGTGGTCAGGCTGGTAGTTTTGTCACCCCTGCTGATGCTGGCATGGCAGGTGGTACAAATCTCCTTTTTGGGGTTATCAGCAGAGTCTTTAAAAAAATTCCAGACTCTGGAAGACCTAGCGGTTGTACAGGCAACGTCCCTCGTGTTGGTGTTACAGGGAACGGTCGTCCGCCTTCTGTCTGCGGCCACCACACTGCTTCTTCCTGCCTGTTGGGGTACTCTACCTCCCTCCCTCTGTGTGCTGATGGCCTCACTCTGCATGTCCTCCTGCCACATTGGGTCAGTTACTAGATCATCCACCACCTCCTCCTCTTCCACTTCCGCACCACGATCCTCCTCCTCACTTCCTGGCAATTGTGTCTCGTCATCGTCCACCTCTTGTGACAAATTGCCAGCGTCGACTTCTTGTGGCCATGGCTGTTCAAATATTTGGGCATCGTTACATGGGATCTCCTCTTCCACCACTTCAAGCGGAGCAGGCGAGAGGCACAAATCTGGAAATGGACCAGTGAACAGCTCTTCAGAGTGTCCAAGTGTGGGATCAGTTGCTGTCTGACGACACTCGGCATGGTGGGAGGAGGGAGCATCAGGGTGAGGAGGAGTATGCGGTCGAGACTCACGGCTACTAAGAGTCGACCGTGTGAAAGACAGGGATGGTAGTTCCCTGGTAACTGGAAATATTATCTGCTATCCAATTAATAACCTGTTCACACTGATCAGTTCGCAATAGTGGTCTTGTTGTTGTGTGCTTCCCTAGTAATTCGGTCAAGAAGTGGGAGCGAGAAGATGTGGCTGTTGGTTGTGGCACATTTTCACCTTGGCCACGGCCCCGTCCTCTGCACGCACCATCACCAGAACGTCCACTTCCACGTCCCTTGCCACGCGCCTTGCCCATTGTAAAGTAAGTAAAATAGCTTACACTCGCACTATCAATGGAAAAAGTATAATAAAAAGTAGATTAGAACCGTGGAAGAGGAAAACCACAGTTCTATTTCTCTGGCCTACACCCGACTCTTTTAAACAATCTGATCAGGGAGAAAATATTACTGTTTTTCTTTACGGAAAAAATACCAAAAGCTGAATAATAGAGATTTCTTACTGTGGAACAGCAAAACCACAGTTATAATTTACTAGTGTATGTATACCAGACTTTTTTAAATATATATATTTGCGGCTGAACAGTGAGCGACACACTCAAACTGTTTTTTTTAGATACAAATGGCCCAAAAGTGGATAATACAGAGATTTGAACCGTGGAACTGCAAAACCACACTTGTATTTCTTGGGCCTACACCAGACTATTTGCAACAGATATATTTGTGTCTGAACAATCAGGAGACACTATTATTTATTTTTTACGGCCAAAAATTGCGAAAAGCAGGATAATACAGAGATTTGACCTGTGGAACTGCAAAATCACACTTGTATTTCTCGGGCCTACACCAAACTATTTTCAACAGATATATTTGTGTCTGAACAATCAGGAGACACTATTATTTATCTTTTACGGCAAAAAATGCAAAAAGCAGGATAATAGAGATTTTTTACCGTGGAACTGCAAAACCACAGTTAGAATTTACTGGTGTATACGAGACTTTTTAAATATATATATATTTGCGACTGAACAGTGAGCGACACACTCAAACTAGTTTTTTTAGATACAAATGGCCCAAAAGTGGATAATACAGAGGTTTGAACCGTGGAACTGCAAAACCACACTTGTATTTCTCGGGCCTACACCAGACTATTGGCAACAGATATTTGTGTCTGAAAAATCAGGGAGACACTATTATTTTTTTTTTTACGGCAAAAAATGCAAAAAGCAGGATAATAGAGATTTTTTACCATGGAACAGCAAAACCACAGTTATAATTTATACCAGACTTTTTTAAATATATATGACTCGCCCCCTGTGCCTTGGGACACTCGGATCCGGGCAATAGGGAAACGATGGGGGTAGTGGTGGCAACCCGGTCCGTGGCTCGGGTGGTAAGACCAGTGGTAGTCTGCGATGCGCTGTTGTCCGACTACGCCACCCGTGGATTGCGGTCAGTGCGAACCGCCGCTGCCAGGCAGACCGCTGGGGCTGATGATGTAGGCAGCTGGGGTAGTGTGACTCCCCACGGGAAGAGTGCGGCCCCAGGGCAGTATAATGGAAGATGGGGGTGATGGTGTAGGGCATCCCAGTACCGTTAGTGCTGGAGGAGCAAGGAGCACACAGACAACAGGTTGCAGTTCAGGGTCTTTACTAGAACAGGTAAACTGACCCACGAACAGTCCCGGCTAGGAGGGGACCTAGAAGTCTGAGAGCAATTGGGAAATTGGCCCTGGTCAGGGTGAGGGTGTAGGCCTACCGTGCTTTCTGCGCTCCTTCTGGCTATCTCCTCCTTATAGGGTAACAGCCCACGTGTCCGAGCTCTCCGTGTACTCTCGCCTGTATGGCCTGCAACGTGGGTTCCTTTCTGCTCCCGGCCTGGTACGGCTTTGCTGGTCCCTTCTGTTGTGGCAGAGCCTCCAGGCTTCTTAGGCCAAGAAACATACAGTCCCCTGCGGACTGGTTATCTGCTGTAGGACGTGGAATCCTCACAGCCTCAGACACCAAAGTCTGGTAAATTGAGTTCTTTGTCTGCCAAGACAGGCTCACTTCGCCTCTTGTCTCTGGCTTGTGGCTCTCCTACTGCCACACTTCCTCTTAGGGTGCAATACAACTGTCCCTCTCTGCTCTGGGACACCTCTCAGTCCTGAGACAGGTCGTCCAGTTCTCTCTAACCCTGCCCCCAGTTCCAGCTTTTATAGGGGCAGCCTGCTCCCCCTACTGGCCTGAGACAGGAGGTATTGCATGCTAATGTTCCCCTGACTAGAGAACCTCCCCCTTGCTCTCAGACACAGCTTTATTATATTTGTGGCATCCAGGCCAGGGTGACACATATATATTTGCGGCTGAACAGTGAGCGACACACTCAAAATGTTTTTTTTAGATACAAATGGCCCATGGAACTGCAAAACCACACTTCTATTTCTCTGACCTACACCACACTATTTTCAACAGATATATTTGTGAAAAATCAGAGACACATTTTTTTTTTTTTTGGGGGGGGGGGACACCAAAAGGTTAATAAGATGGATATTTGTGAAAGAGGAAAAAAAAAAGAGGATTTAGATGAAAAAAAAAGGATTTTTCCTGGCCCCCGAGACCTGGAGCTAAGTCCAGGAATTTTAGCAACAGGAGCACACAGGACTGTAATGCAGCGTTTGCTGGTATAACCAATTCATCTCCTATACAGCCTGCCTGCCTGCCTGATATCTGGGATGGATATTAGTCCTGAGAAAGACCGTTTGTTTGATCTTGCAGCCTTTACAGACCATACACTAACTATTTAGTGGATGTCGTGTATCTCGACTTCTCAAAAGCGTTCGATAGCGTGCCACATAATAGGTTGGTATACAAAATGAGAATGATGGGGCTGGGGGAAAATGTCTGCAAGTGGGTAGCTAACTGGCTAAAGGATAGAAGGCAGAGGGTGGTTATAAATGGAATATACTCAGATTGGGTAAGCGTCACTAGTGGGGTACCACAGGGGTCTGTACTAGGCCCAATGTTATTTAATATCTTTATTAACGACATAGTCAACGGGATAAATAGTAAAATATCAATATTTGCAGATGACACAAAGTTATGTAAAACAATTAATACAAAAGAGGACAGTGCAGACCTACAGAGGGATTTGGATAAGCTGGGTAGGTGGAGCATTAAATGGCAAATGAGGTTTAACGAGGAGAAATGTAAGGTCATACATATGGGAAGGAAAAATGGAAGTCACCAGTACTCACTGAATGGGAAATCATTGGGGAATTCAGAGATGGAGAAAGACTTGGGCATCTTGATTGATAGCAAACTAAATTGGAGTGCCCAAAGTCAGGCCGCTGCTGTAAGGGCAAACAGGGTAATGGGATGTATCAGAAGAGGTATAGCTGCAAAGGATGAGAACATTGTTCTTCCACTGTACAAAGCACTGGTCAGACCACACTTGGAATACTGTGCTCAGTTATGGGCCCCAATATATAGAAAGGATATAAATGAGCTTGAAAAGGTACAAAGGAGGGCAACAAAATTAATAAAGGGAATGGAGGGACTGCAATACCCAGAGAGGTTGGCAAAACTAGGACTATTCAGCCTGGAAAAGAGAAGGTTGAGGGGGGACATAATAAATGTGTACAAATATGTTAGGGGACAGTATAGAGAACTTGCCCGGGATTTGTTCAAAAGGAGGGATATTACGGTAACAAGAGGGCACTCACTAAGACTGGAAGAGAAAAGGTTTCAGCACCAGCATAGGAAGGGGTTCTTTACGGTAAGAGCAGTGAGAATATGGAATTCACTGAGTGAGGAGACGGTAATGTCGGATTCACTACACCAGTTCAAGCGGGGACTGGATGCATTTCTAGATACCAGGCAGATTTCAGCATATACTTAAAAATAAAATAGTAGGTTGATACAGGGATTTATTCTGACTGCTGGTTTCAGAGTCGGGAGGGAATTTTTCCTCAGGTGAAGATTGGCCAAATCATTTGGGGTTTTTGCCCTCCTCTGGATCAACTTTAGCAATTACAGAACTAACAGGTCGAACTTGATGGGCGCAAGTCTTTATTCGGCTTTACAAACTATGTTACTATTTCGCAATATGTATCTCTCCCTAAATCAGCAGCGCTGTCCCTATACTGTCTGATCCGGAGCGACTGTGTCCAAGATGGCGGCGCCTGGTTTTAAATACTCTAGGTGACGCTGTGCGGCCAGTCAATCACTGTAATGCCCACAACCAACATGGCTGCGGTATTACAGTGACTGGCTGGCAATCCCTGCATGTTCATTGGCTCTGTAAAGAGCACCAAACATGCAGGGTGGAGACCCGAGCTCAAGCCCGAGTAACACAGAAATGCTCGGTGCTGGCGAGTACCGAGCAGTGTCGAGCATGCTCGCTCAACACTATTAATTACGATAAATTAATTACGATAAAAACTTTGATGGCAGTGCTACTTTAAGATGCTTTGAAAACAGTTTCCTAAATTCGAATGGAGGAGCAGCATTTAATAGCCACAATAACATTTTTTTACTACATAATAAAGGGGGAATCCTTATGTAGCAGTCCCTACTGCTTTCTTCCAGGTAAGCCAAGCATGTATCCCTGTCCTTAGCTTTGTCATTACCCAACAACTAGAGCTCGGCACTGGAAGCACATCCTGCCTGGGAAACAACAATATGCTCAACGCACATTTCTGTAGGAATTTTTTAGTTTTAATTTTTGTTTGTGAATCATTTTTAGACACAAAAAATAAATAGTGAAAAAGAACTGTAGAATGAGAATTTGTTTGGGGCCTTGTAGTTTTGTTCCGGCTGCTTTATTTAGTTCAGCAGTACATCAGTGTTATAACCTATTCATATGGAAGAATTAGATTAATGTGCTCTTTTTATAGATACCGCTCTTTAGTCGGTGTAATACAAGTGAGTTACTATACAATCAGCCAAGAAAACACAGAACAAAGCACACATCAATGCATGGACATAAGTGACTTAGTAGCTGAAGCCACTCATACAATGTAACTTGGATTATCACATTTGGACTTTAGAGTTTAACCCCTTTCGGACAGGTAGTCTTTGCGCTCCATCAATACTTGATCGTTCTGTTCATGCAGTCTCCTTAGTAGCCCAGAATTTTGCAGAATTTTAATGCATGTTGGTGCCGTCTGTTAATTCATGTATCCAGCAAAGCAGATGGAGATGCTGCTAAGTGACATCAAGTTGCCCACCCTTTATCCCCACCCTATATGGCTTGATTGGCATCCATAAGGATAAGGGTCATCATAAGCCATCATGAGTCAGTGGGAGACCAGAATCTGAGTAATTGCTACACACTTTACTATGTGATTTAATGGTAAAGAATACTAAAACTAACAGAATAGGACTCTTAACCAAAAGCATTCACAGCATGTGGCAAGGATGGAGTAATTACATAATGTAGAAGAACTTCTTGGTAACTTTCTCAATTGAATGCAACTTTCGGGAAAGAACACAGGACATTCTAAACCTAACAGTTATCATTGTAAGTAAGGCTATGTTCACAAGCTGCATTTTTGCAGCTTTCTAAGCTGCATTTTTTTTGTAACTTAAAAAACTGCTTTTGACAGTACCGACAAAAGCTATGAGATTTCAGAAATCTCATTAATAAACTTGCTTTTTTTCTGATTGAATTGGAAATCTGCTGCATGTCAATTCTAAGCATTTTGGCAAAAAAATTTTTTACTTATAGAAAGCAATGAGTAAGTGCAAAAACACAGCAAAAACACAGCTATAAGGTTTTGCAGAGTTTCTGGTAAAAAAAAAACACACGAAGGTGCAACAGGATGCAAAACCCATTTATTTTTGTGATTTTCCCAAGTAGAAAACATAATGTCTTTGTTTTGTCGCATGAACATGAATTTTAGTTAGTTTTTTATTGTAATGTAATTTGCACTTATTTTTAATGCAATCTATGTATTTCCCCCACTCAAATAATCATTAAATTAGTGATAATTAGATTGTTTATTTTAAGACATAATTAATGTCCTACCCTTTCAATTTTGTTCAGAATATTCACTATTTTTTCAGACATACAAAAACTATTTTTTAAAGCAATCCTTGTGTGTCTCCCACTCCAAGCATAGTTTAATTGAATTAGTGTAATTGAATTAAAGGTGTGTTAAAAGTAAACAATGTCCTTGTAACGAGCGGAAGGCAGGTCGAATGTGTATGAGGGATACGGCGCTGCTATGAATGACTCCGACCTCATATAGTGGCAAATAACTTTCTTTATACTGGTCACACAAATGGCAGGGTTAAACAATTCTACAAAATATGGGCCACAACAGCCACTAACACAAAATACAAGTTATGCAGCCCGAGAGAGCCCAAGTGCCAATCTCATGGGAATGAGCCAAATTACCCCTGGGCTATGCCGCTCCCACCCTTATTCAGTACAGGGCCTACCCAGGATGTTACCGCGGACGTGGCACGTGGTCCTCCCAGGAATATAACCTTACACCCCCCCTCCCACACTAATACAATGGGATATGGGTACCCTTGTTTTCCCCTTAGAGAACACTCATATATATATTTAACCAACGCGTTACCTATACAGTGTACTATTTCTCTTCTTACAAGAGCAAACAGAAATCTCTCAGACTTAGTACATATACAATCAGTTAACAAACTAAACCTTTTATTAGACCCTGATCTCCGGCCACAGGGTTTGATTAGCTTATCCTTCTCACCAAGCTCTTCAGCACATCCAGGTGGAAGCAGGAATTAGAATCAATCTCAGTCTCAAAGTGTGGTTCACAACAGGGCTCCTTTGTAGTATCCACGTGCACAGAGTCTTAGTATACCAGATCCTTCACAATCTCTGGATCAAGCCTGATCAGTCCATCAGCAGTGATATACACCAGGCAGTTCTCAGCACTACTGAAATCACTAACTAGCTTTCCCTAACTGACTACACAGTTGGTGACCGGTCACATATCTCAGTTACTCACAAGGCACAGCTTCTTCTTGGACACACCGTCTGGCTGCAGTCTGTACAAGCTCCCAATCGTCACTGAGCATCAGACGCATCTCGTCTCCTCAGAGGACTTCCTGGATCTCTGTGTTTCCTGGACTTTTTTACAGATCCCTGGGCTTTTTCTTTACTTGTTTCTTGCTGACCCCTAATGGCCGGACTAAGTCAATGCAGGAGAAATTTAGACTGTCAGTAATATGAACTCATTACTAGAAAGACATGTCAACATGTTACATCCTACCTAGTAAACGTAAAAAAACATTTCCTCCTAAATAATTCAATAAATCAAATTGCCCTTTTTTTAGCAAAATTGTTTCCCATACTACATGCATTGGTGGCATAACATCTTGCATTGTTTACGCTTGCAAGGTAGAAGCAAAGCTGAACTTCTGGATCCTGAAAAACGCAGCAAAACACTCAGCTAAAACACAGAAATAATGCAGCAAGAAAAAGCAGCAAAAAAATGCCTGCGATTTGGTTGTAGCTCTTTTAGTGCCAAGAGTAGTGTTGAGCCACCCCTGTAGTGTTCGAGTTCAGTTCGGTTCGTCGAACACCTGTATGTTCGCCGAACTGTTCGTCGAACACCTTCGAACACCGTTAAAACCAATGGCAAGCAAACAAAAACACATAGAAACACATAGAAAACACCTTCAAAGGTGTCCAAAAGCTGACAAACTGCTCAGAAGGCACAACTAACACATGGAAAAGTGACAAGTACATATAGTCATGCGAAAAGAAAAGAGGTGGAGGAGTAAAAGGAGGGGGAGACACAGATATAGGCATGTCATGCCCTTCTAAAACCAAAAAAGTGCGAAGCCGACACGGCCAGTCCATTCCTGCCGGTGCGACCTCCGTGTCGCCGGATTTGTCCCAGAGCCGCGGTGGATCCTGACGGTCAGCCCCCCTCTCCCAATACTGGTGCCTGACGGTCAGCCCCCCTGCGGTGGAGGCAGGTCTAATCTTTTTAATTTAAATTGTCTCTCTAATTTGAATTACGGTAATTCCGGGGCGTGGTCTGTGCTGTCGGTGTGAGGAGTGGTGGTGTGGAGCTCTGGTGTGTTTCCAGTTCCAGAGGACGCTTGTTTCCTGCCACTCTTTCCCCAGAGAGGGGTAGGTTTCCCGGGGGGACCCGGGCCTGGCCCCCCCCCGGTTGATACTGGCGGAGGTCAGACCGCACCATGGAGCCACCGGAGGGGACTGTCCGGAGATCAGGAAGGCTAGCAGTGGCCTCGACCCCAGGGGAGAAAGTGCCATCTCACCCCTACAGTGAAGGGAGCACCCTGGGTGAGTCACAGGAGAGGAGAGAGGAGGTGTCGTGGGCTTCCCAGTCCCCATGGGAGTCAGCGGCTACCTTTACTACCCGAGTGACGGACACGCTGCGGAAGCGTGAGGAAGTAAAGGCATCCTTGGTGAAGCTGAAGGAACAACTTCACCAGGCCCGGACCAGCCATAACAGTGCAAAGGCACTCGTCATGTCACGTTAGGGAAGCTAAACTTTGTAAAGGCCAAAATTTTAGAGGCAGAGGCCCTCTTGGTGGACATAGAGAAAAACGCGGGCCCTTTCCAGGAAAAATTCCGGAATGACAGACGTTTTTCTAAGCAAAGAGAGGAAGATCGTTTCATGGGTAGGAGAGGGTTAACCCTGGAGGAAGAGGATGAGGATGGTGAGGAGGGGGAGGGGAGTGTCCAGTGCGGTGCCCCACAGGCCAGCACCCAATCCCAGCCCAGTGACCAGTCAGGAGCCCCACCCAGTGCCTCGGGTGGGGGGGAAAGTGGGCGGAGCCTCACCTCCGGCGAGTCCTCCGGCAGTCCAGGAAGCGTGGTGCACAGCAGCATGGAAGTCCCAGTGAACCAGCAAAGAAAACAATCAGGGAGAATCAAGATGGGATCTGATTCCTCAGGAGAAGAATCATCTGGTGAATCTGGCGGCCTCCTGGCGGCGATCAGGCATTTGGAGTCCCCAGTGAGCCTGCAGCACTTTAATTTTGGTGACGAGAAGCCAGGTCCGGAGGAGGAGAGGAAGAGCAAGTCGGGGAAAAAGAGCAAGAAGAAGGCGCAGGAGGTGGTGAGTTTCAAATTTGTAGGCATTCCTGGTTTACCTTGTATGCTGGTGGTGGCTCCCACCTCCTGCGTAGCCCCCATTGGTCAGGATTGCCCGAGCCCGTTAGTGGCTCCGGTGCATATGACAGGTGGGGAGAGTAAAGGAGGTAGTAGAAGGTGCAGGACTAGGGCCCCTGCGGGCGACAGCAGGGGTCAGAGTGCGGCGGTACTGGCAGGTGTGCCGGACATCTTAAGTAAAGAGGAGTACCCCTCTCTGCCCTGTACCCCGAAGGCGCCGGCTAAAACCGGAGCGGCGGGGGGCGGGGTGGGGGGGCGGAGTCTACCACGGAAGTCGCAGCCTGTGGTGTTTACTGGTCATGCTGCTGTGGCGGAGGGGCAGCGGGTTCACGTGAAGGCAGCTCCGTCGGGGCCGGTGGAGGTGTACCCATCACTGTCTGAGTCCCATGTGGGGTTGAATGAGGTCGGGTCTGTGGAAAGAGCGGAGGGGGCGGGGCTTAGCGGGACGCCACTGAAGGGGCGGGGCTTAGGCTCCTCTCAGCTCAAAAGTGGTGTTATAATAACAGAAAATAGCAGGGAACTGTATGGTGATGGGCTAAAGAATGTGTCACGGGATAAACAGGCTTCAGTGCCGGCCAGTGAAGCTGAGGGGCGGAGCAAAGGGGGAGGGGGCGGGAACTTTGGCGGGCTGATGCCTGTAGTGCTCGTATCCCCAATCCTCCCAAGGCGGAACCCCAGTGAAGCTAAGGCGGCAGTGCTTGTGCAGTCTGACATGGCAGAGGGAGGAGCGGGTAAAGGTGCTGCTGTGAAGGGTGGAAGCTCGGGGTCAGCCCAGAAAGCTCCTCCCAGTGATGCTGGTGGGAAAATATATGTGAACAGAAATGCGGGGGATGGGAAAAATTAAAATAATGGGAATAATGTTACGGAAATGGAATGTGCTCCACCTGTCCTGGCAGGAGTGAGTGTGGTGAATGAGGAGGATGGATCTATGGAGGTTGTAAACTCTGGGCCGGGTTCTGGACCAGGGGATGGTAGGGAGAGCACTAATGCAGTTAGTGGTAATGCAAGTGTTAGTACAAATGGTGCAGGAGTGAAGGAGGCTGGGGCGAATAGTGTTGGAATGAAAGGGGTGAATGGTGCTGGCTCCACTGCACCCCCGGCAGTGACAGGGTCCCGTACTCGGGGTCTGAGTTATGCGGGGGCTGCTGGGGGTGGAGTTTCGTCCCTGTCGGGTGGCCCTGGGGGAGTGGTTTTACAGCGGCATCTCCTGGAGGCTCTGGCAAGGGGCGAGAAAACCATCACCATAGGGGATAAGGTAGTGGATGTGTCAGGTATGGCAGCCTTCCAAAAGAAAGGGGCAGAGAGAGTGACATGGTCTCTGCCAACAGCGGGGCGAGGTGGTGGCCGTAGGAATGTAGCCCGGCTCAGGTGGTCGAGCAGTGAAGCGTGTCCTTCCAGAGAGAAGGTAGCGGAGCTCCTGCTTGGGGCGGGCTTTCAGGCAAATGACATCTATGCCCTGATTCATCCCTACGGCACCACCTATTTTGATGTCAGCTTTGTGAGACCGGAAGGCCTGGAGCTCTTCTGGTCTTATTATGAGCAGACTCAGGATCGCCCCGAGTGGCGGGGGTGTGTGGCAGAGGCAATCTCCCATCAGAATGGTGTGAAGAAGGTGACCGTACTTACAGGAAACGAGTCACTTTCTGGGGTGGACATAATGACGTGGATTAGTCGTTATGGTGAAGTGATCCAGCCCCCCAAAAAGAATATGGACAAATACGGCATCTGGTCTGGCGCCTGGACCTTCATGGTCAAATTGAAGGTTTCAGGCCATGTTGTTTCTCACATCCCCACCTCGGCATACCTGGGAAGAGACCGAATCCTGATTTTCTACCAGGGGCAGCCGAAGGTTTGTCACAGGTGTGGCAGTGCCTCACACTTTAGCGCAGGGTGTAAGGAGGTTAAGTGCGCAATGTGTGGAGGGTTGGGACATCTTGCAGCATCCTGTGACAAGGTTCGGTGTAACCTGTGTGATGGTTTAGGCCATCCTTTCAGTCGTTGCCCGCTGGCCTATGCCAATACAGCCTTGATCCCGGTGGAGTCAGATAAGGAGGAGGAGGGGGTGACTGCCTCTGCCGGGGAAGGGACTAGTGGAGGTATGGGTGGTAAGGGACCGGTGAAGAGCAGGGTTTTCGCACCATCAAAACAGAGGAGGCAAGAGCAGCGCCAGAAGAACAGGGAGGGGGGACAGGGTGTGATGTCCTTCCCCCCGGACCCTGGTCTGAGGGCACCTGCAGCTGAGGTCCCGGCGGGCACGCTGAAGGAGGAAGTCAGGAGCCTGGTAAGGGAGGGAAAGAAGGAGGAAGCCGCAGGTCCTCAATCTTCATCCAGTGACAGTGTGGGTGAGGAAGAGGAAGGGTGGCAAAAGAAAAAGACCGGTGGCAGGGGCCGGAGGAGAGCAAGAGGGTTTCCCCAAGGCCAGCCCCTGGAATGGGACCCTTTGGAGATGCCCGTGCTAGGCCAGATGTCCAAGGAAGGTCCATCTACCTTACCCCTGATGGATCTCGCCAATCGATACGGTGCTTTAGGTGGCCTTCCCTCCTCTTCGGTGGATAAGGGGGAAGGGGCGGGAGTGGTACCGGGTGCCGAAGGCGGGAAGACCGGGGTTTCGGGGGATGCCCGGCCGCCTGCATCAGGGGCAATAGAGAAGCCCTCGGTGGGGGGGGTTACTTCAGGGCCCCCTGATAGGGACGAAGGAGGGATGGCTGGAAGTGTGTCTGAGAGTGTGGTTGTAAATAGGAAAGATGTACCTGGGGAAAAAGGAGTACCTGAGGAAAAAAGTTGTGAAGAGGAGGGAAAAAGTGAGAAAGGTAAAGAGGAGATGGACCAGACGGTGAGCCTGAAGCGACTAAATTCGTCATCAGAGGGCGAACACACTGGAAGGCAAGGGGGTGGGAAAAAGTTTGCTGTCGAACCCAATCACCCATGATGGCGGCACTCACCCCGTTGACGCTGGCTACCATTAATGTGGCCAGCATAAAGTCTGATGCGGCTAGATTCATGGCCTTTATTTTTTTAAGCCATCTTGATGCTGATATTTTGTTTTTGCAGGAGACCAGGCTAGCAGACCTGGCGTCATTGCAGAAGGCAAAGAGGGAGTGGACTTATGGGCCGTCCCACTGGTCTCTTGCGGCCGAGCCGTATAGCGGGGTGGCGGTCCTTTATAAGACCGCAGAGGTAACATGCCGACGGGTTATTGAGTTAGAAATGGGGAGGTGCTTGATCCTGGATGTGCTCATGAAGGGACAAGAGCTCCGGCTAATTAATATCTACGGTCCCCAGTCCAAGTGGGACTGGAAAAGTCTCTTTATGAGGATTAAACCTTTTCTGTTTTGTAGCCGACAGGTGGTCTTTGGAGGGGATTTCAACAATGTCTCGAGACCCCAGGACAGAGGAGGTTCCAGAGACCGGTTGGCTTATGACAGCGTCGCCTTAAATAGCATAGTGAGTGAAGCGCGCCTGGTGGATGCCCACATCCGGAATTCCCAGGGCCACGTGGGATTCACCTATTTTAGGGGTAGTCAGTGTAGGTCTAGGATAGATAGGTTTTATTTAAAGGAGGAGGCCATCTCCTCACCGATGTCGGTGGTGGAGGTGGAATTCTCCGACCACTGTCTGATTATGTTTTCTTTGAATGTCACAGAGACCCCCCGGATGGGAAGAGGCTTATAGAAGCTGAATTCGTCACTCCTTGAGGAAGCAGCTGTGAGACGGTCTTTTGAGGACTTTTTTCAAGGCCAGGTACCGTTACTGGGCTTATGTAACACTAAGTCAGAGTGGTGGGAGATATTCAAGCATCGGGTAGGGAGGTTCTTCCGCCGGCTTTCCAACCTCAGAAGCCTGAACAGGGAACGCCTGTACCAGAGTCTGAGGAGGAAACTCGAGCAGCTTGTCTCGACTGGAGGTGACCGTGAGGAAATCTCCAGGGTGAAAACCTTGCTTAAGAGATGTCAGTATGATAGGCACACGTCCTTAGTTTTTGAGAGGGATTTCGGGAAGTACCGCTCACCCGACCCCTACAGGAACTGTAGGATGTCAGTGAACAGTAAGGTGGTGGTAGGTCTGAAGGACAGTACGGGCTCGCTGATAAGGTCCAGATCGGGGATCCTGGAGGTCGTCAGATCTTTCTACTCGCATCTCTTGGGAAGGAAGGAACTAGATCGGGATAAGATGTCGGCTTTCCTGGCCGAAACGATTCCTGAGCCAGGGGTAGACCCCTCACTTGACGTTTTGGTGGTATCGATCAAAGAAGAGGAAGTGAGACTGGTCATTGATGGGCTCCGGCTCAAAAAATCGCCAGGTCCGGATGGCTTAACATCCGAGTTTTACAAGACTTTTAAGGACCTCTTGGTCCCCTTGTTGACTCAGGTTTTGAATGAGTGCCTTTCCTTGGGTGCTCTCCCGAGATCAATGAGGAAGTCGGCTTTGATCATTCTATCAAAGGGTAAGGATCCATCTTGCATTGAGAACTGGAGGCCCATATCGCTTCTCAATGTGGACAGAAAGATTCTGGCTAAGGTGCTTTTCAACAGGCTGGTGGTATGTGCGCCAGGGCTCCTTTCGGGGTCCCAGCACTGCAGTGTTCCCGGTCGAAGCACCTTTAGTGCTGTTCTTGGTGTCCGAGAGGCCGTGGAGCAGTGTAGGGCAGGACTCTGGAAGGGGTTTTTGCTGTCTTTGGATCAGGCTAAAGCTTTTGACCGGGTTGATCATGTCTACCTCTGGCCCACTCTTCTGAGATACGGCCTACCGGGGGGGTTTGGGGACTGGCTGAAAACTTTGTATAGTGGGGCAGAAAGTTTCCCACTTGTGAATGGCTGGGTTGGAGAGGCCTTCGGAGTTGGCTCCGGTGTCCGCCAGGGATGTCCTCTTAGCCCCCTGCTTTATGTGTTTGCGATTGATCCCTTCGTAAGGAGGGTGGATTGTGGACCATTGGCGGGGGTGGGGATGAACTGGGTGGGCGAGCAGGAAGCCACTCTGAAGGTGGTGGCCTACGCTGATGACGTATCCATTTTTATCTCCTCAAAAGAGGAGGTGGAGTGGGTGATGGCTGAAGTGGAAGGTTTCTCTGAGGCATCAGGGTCCAAAGTCAACCAAGACAAGTGTGCGAGTCTCTGGCTGGGGGGAGGAGACCCGGATTTTAGTCTCCCGGACACTCTTCCAGAACCTCAAGAGTATGCTAAAGTCCTAGGCATTGATTTTGGCCAGGGTGATTACCCGGAAAAAAATTGGGAAAGTAGGCTGAAAGGTGCCGCTCAAAGAGTGGACCAATGGAAGGGTTGGAATTTAACCCTGAGGGAGAGGGTGAGCCTGTGCAAAGGTTTCCTGCTTCCTTTATTGATCTACCTGGGCAGCGTATGCATCTTACCAGAGTCCCTCTGGACACGGGTTTACAGCCTGTTCTTCCAACTATTATGGGGGAATAGACTGAACCTAGTCAAGCGAGAGGTTACTTACCATACGAGGAGAGTAGGGGGGTTAAATATGGTCAACCCCGTGGTGTTTCTTGTAAACACCTTCTTGAAGGTAAACATGGCAAACCTCTGGAGAGAGAGGGCTCCTCCGTGGGTATCCTCCTGTAGGGGGTGGTTTCGGCCTTTTTTCCAGGAATGGGAGACAGGGGGGCGTGTGAAGGACCTTTGTACGCCACACGGGTATCTCCCGGCTTATGTTACCCCGGTCTTGAAAGTGATACGCCGGTGGGGCCTGGGGATGTGGGAGATAAGGACTCTCACGAGGAGGCTCCTTGATGAGAGGATTCTGTCAACTCATTTCCGGAAACCATTGGCCCTCAAAGATTGCCCAAGTCGGGATCTGGAGGTTGGGTTACGTTTATTGAATTCCAAACGGATCCCTGAAAAGTTTTGGGACTTGACTTGGCGCTGCTTTCAGGGTAAGCTGTACGTGAGGGGCAACCTGAAGTACAGGAACTCCGATGACAGGGACTGTCCTCGTGAGAGTTGTGCTGGCACGCTGGAAAGCATGGAGCACTTCCTGCTTCATTGCCCCTTTAATACAGAGGTGTACAACCGGGTGGGCGCTTCCAGGAGTTTGCCTAGGCTGGCGGGTTTCTCCTATGCGGAGTGGGCCTATGGGGCATTCAGAGACCTTGGTGGACGGAACCAGACTACACTTTTTTTAGTTAGTATAGTGGTGAGGTATTTCACGTGGAATGCACGATGTTTAGTTTCGACGGGCAGTAAAATCCTCCCAGTAGACGAAGTCTGTAGTAACATCTTGGGTGACCTGGTAAAGGTACGCTCCCTGGAGTATGAACGGTTGGGTGCACTGAGGGCCTCTCGTCTTTGGAGAGGTTTCTCCTTTAGGGTGCCCTAGTCCTGTAGTACTCCAGCCTCCCCTGGTGGTGGGCTAACTTTTCTCACCCTAGATTTTTGTTTTGAGAAATGGGATAGACGATAAGGTTTACAAGCACTGATCTTGAGCATTATGGTTATGTGCCTATATATGTGTAATTTTCAGGTGGGGAAACTAGGGGTTCCAGTTAGGTGGGGAGGGATGGGATAGGGGGTTATTTTTTGGTTTTCTTTTTCTTTTGGTGTCATAGGTACTGGTCGGACTAAGCCCGGGCCCATCTGGGGAAAACATTGTGGTCTGATCCAAGCTGAGAAAACTTTCTTGAACTTGGTGGCTTGTTGGATCAGGGGTGGTGGGTGTAGTGTTTTAGTTAGGTTAGTGGGGTTAAAAAAAAAAAAAAAAAAAAATTATAATAATATGTATATATAGTATTAATGGTATCATGTTGTGTATGTATATACTATGAAAAGTAAATTTTGGTGTATATAATATTAAGGTTTCTTTAGAAGTATCAGTGGGTATGGTTGTGGTATGGAAGAGGCAGTGAAGCCGGTTGTTTGGGCTAGTATTGTATCTGTGAATGTAGCGCAGGGCAGGTGGGCTTGAGTTTCTGGTCCTTGTAAGACTCATGAGTTGTGTTTTCTTGTATTGTTTTATAATTTTAGAATAAAAATAGAGTTCCAGCTCCAGTAGCGTCCACTAAAGCTGCTGCAGTTAAAAAGCTTTTATAAGGATCGAGCTTGGCGGTCCACCGCAAGGCGTCCTACCGCCAGTCCCAGCCCCTGTGCCTTGGGGTGCCTCCCCAATGCTCTTCACTGAGTGTCCCGGGGGCCCGAACCATTTCCTTTGAAAAAATTAAGTGTCCAAACTACAGGTGGTGTAGCTTGCTTAACAGTGGGATAATCCGTTGACTAGCAGACACTGCTACTAGGCACAAAGTATTTCCTGGGCTAGATGCAGTTAAAAATTTGTAATTAGATACTCTCGCTGGATGCTGAGAAAGCATTCCATAGAGTCTCCTGGCACGCCATATATTGTTCTCTTAAAAAGCTTGGGGTAGGGGTCTAAGGGAACCTTTTATAGGCAAAATCACGGCCCTGTATCGCAATACATCATAGGCTGAAGATAAATGGAACATTTTCATCACCTTTCATAATCACCAATGGTACAAGGCAGGGATGTCCTCTGTCCCCTCTCTTATACATCCTAGTGACGGAGCACCTGCTCTCATCAATTTGCCATAACCCCAATATTAGGTGGATTGAGGTGGGAGGCACCGAGTACAAGTGCTCTGCATTTGCTGATGATGTCCTAGTATATATCACTCAATCACATATATCCATCCCTGCTGTTATGGCTGAAATAGATCACTTTGTTACATGGTCAAATTTTAAAATCAATGCAGCGAAGTCTGAGGCCCTCGTTGTCTCCCTCCCCAAATCCATACAGGATTCCATCCAGTCCAACTTTCCCTTTGCCTGGCCCTCACAGGGTATCAAATACTTAGGAATTCGTATTCATAGAGACCTCTCCCGTCTATGTTATCTTAATTTTGGGCCCTTTATTGAACAACTCCATACAGACCACGGTTGGCAAGTTAGAACTGTAAGATTCACTACATGAACCACTGGTGTTTTGTGGAAAAGCACATGTACACTGTGTTCCAAATTATTATGCAAAAAGTGTTTAGGAGTGATAAGGTAAGAATTTTTTTGTTTGTCAGTTAAACTCATTGATGGTGATGTGTGTCAGGGCTCTTTATATCACTGTAAGCAATTGCAGACACCTGTGCTAATTAGTTTGGCAGGTGTGTCCAATGAAAGGCAAGACTACTTAAGAAGGCTATCCCACATTATTAAGCAGCCTACATTTTCTGCCAAAATGGGAAAGAAAAAGGATGTGTCGGCTGCTGAGAAGCAACAAATTGTGGAGTGTTTAGGTCAAGGCATGACTACAATCAACATTGCCAAGACACTTCATCCTGATCATCGCACAATCAAGAAGTATGTAGCTGATTCACAATACACACGTGTGCGTGCTGATAAGGGAAAATTGAGGACTCTTTCCTACAAGCAATTACGTCAGGTTAAAAGAGCAGCGGAAAAAAAGCCTTGTCATAGCAGCAGACAAGTTTTTGAAGCTGCTGGTGCCTCCAACGTCCCCGGAACAACAAGATGCAGGGTCCTTCAGAGTTTTGCAGCTGTGCGTAAGCCATCCTGTCGACCTCCTCTATCCACTGTACACAAGCAGAAACGGCTCCAGTGGGCCAAACAATACATGAAGACTGATTTCAAAACTGTTT
This sequence comes from Phyllobates terribilis, assembly GCF_046119375.1. Classification (NCBI taxonomy): domain Eukaryota; kingdom Metazoa; phylum Chordata; class Amphibia; order Anura; family Dendrobatidae; genus Phyllobates; species Phyllobates terribilis. Next base: position 213,220,268 of record NW_027362764.1, read on the forward strand.
TGTTCACCGATGAGTGCCGTGCAACGCTCGATGGTCCAGATGGATGGAGTGGAGGATGGCTGGTTGATGGACACCCCATGCAAACACGGCTACAGTGCCAACAAGGAGGAGGTGGAGTAATATTTTGGGCTGGAATCATGGGGAGAGAGATTGTCAGCCCCTTTAGGATCCCTGTAGGGGTAAAGATGAACTCCATAATGTATGTGGAGTTTCTCAAACAGCACTTCCTGCCATGGTTCAAGAAGAAGAACCGTGTATTCTGCAGCAAGATCATTTTCATTCATGATAATGCACCGTCTCATGCTGCACATAACACATCTGCATCTCTGGTTGATATGGGCATAAAAGGGGACAAACTTATGGTGTGACCCCCATGCTCCCCTGACCTCAACCCCATTGAGAACCTCTGGAGCATCATCAAAAGGAGTGTCTATGATGGCAGGAGGCAGTTCACATCTAAGCAACAGCTCTGGGAGGGTATTCTGTCCTCATGCAAAACAACTGAAGCAGAAAGCATCCAAAACCTGACAAATTCAATGGACGAGAGAGTTCAGAAGCTTCTTTCGAGCAAGGGGTCCTATGTGAAAATGTAGCATCACCTAGAATAAAGTTTTGAGTTGAAAACTGTTTGATTTCAGTTTCTAATAACCTGCTAAGGCTTATAATTTCAAAAATGACCATTTTTTCGTTCTTTATTAAAATGAAAAGGTTGATCGAAGAGTGTGGGGGATCTAAGAGTGTGGCAACCCAGTAGTCAGGATTATTTCGAATTCTGACAATCTGAGGGTCATGTTGCAGGTAGTGCAGCAAGAAGGCACTCATGTGTCTTGCGCATCTAGGAGCCCCAAAATTAATTTCCGGGCTAGGTGCAAGCTAAAAATTATTATTAATTTGAAAGCTGGTGGAGCTTAGTATAGATGGCCTATTGGAATCAGTACTGCAAACTGCTACAAGGCCCAAATTATTTTCCAGCCAAGATACAGATAAACATGATTAGTAATTTTAAATATGGTGGAGTTTAGTATAGATGGCCTAATAGAATCAGTACTGCACACTGCTACAAGGCCCAAATTATTTTCCAGCCAAGATACAGATAAACATTATTAGTAATTTTAAATCTGGTGGAGTTTAGTATAGATGGCCTAATAGAATCAGTACTGCAAACTGCTACAAGGCCCAAATTATTTTCCAGCCAAGATACAGATAAACATGATTAGTAATTTTAAATCTGGTGGAGCTTAGTATAGATGGCCTAATAGAATCAGTACTGCAAACTGCTACAAGGCCAAAATTATTTTCCAGTCAAGATACTGATAAACATGATTAGTAATTTTAAATCTGGTGGAGTTTAGTATAGATGGCCTAATAGAATCAGTACTGCAAACTGCTACAAGGCCCAAATTATTTTCCAGCCAAGATACAGATAAACATGATTAGTAATTTTAAATCTGGTGGAGTTTAGTATAGATGGCCTAACAGAATCAGTACTGCAAACTGTTACAAGGCCAAAATTATTTTTCAGCCAAGATACAGATAAACATGATTAGTAATTTTAAATCTGGTGGAGCTTAGTATAGATGGCCTAATAGAATCAGTACTGCAAACTGCTACAAGGCCCAAATTATTTTCCAGCCAAGATACTGATAAACATGATTAGTAATTTTAAATCTGGTGGAGTTTAGTATAGATGGCCTAATAGAATCAGTACTGCACACTGCTACAAGGCCCAAATTATTTTCCAGCCAAGATACAGATAAACATGATTAGTAATTTGAAAGCTTAAAACGGTTGGTGAGGTGATTTTAACAAATCATCAAGCTTTTACTCTCCCCAGGATGACACAGGGGTAGAAAAGTCATTTCGGATCTATGATTTGTTCATCTATATGAACATGAGTCTGTCTACATTATCAGTAGAGATCCGCGTGCACTTATCTGTCAGCACACCACCAGCAGCGCTGAACACACGTTCAGACAGAATGCTGGCTGCGGGGCATGCCAAGATCTCCAAGGCATAAGTGGCGAGCTCTGGCCATTTATCCAGATTGGAAGCCCAAAAAGAGCAAGGGTCCAGTGACACAGTCATGGCTTCAATGTTTACTTGGAGATATTCCTGTACCATTGTCTCTAGGCGTTGACTATGTGTCAGACTTTTTGTCTCCTGTGGTATTGCAAAGGATGGGCTAAAAAAGTGGTGAAATGATTCCGCAAAATTGATATTACCAGCAGATACTGTGTTTGTGTTACGTTTTGAGTGCTGAACACTTGACGGTCCCACGGTTGGCAAGTTGGAACTGTGAGATTCACTACGTGCACCACTAGTGTTTTGTGGAAAAGCACATGTAAGATTCTGCAACAGTCTCTGCTGATACTCCTGCATGCATGCATCCCTTTCTATGGCAGGAATAATTTCTGCAAATTTACTTTTGTATCGGGGATCTAACAGTGTGGCAACCCAGTAGTCAGGATTATTTTTAATTCTCACAATTCGAGGGTCATGTTGCAGGTAGTGCAGCAAGAAGGCACTCATGTGTCTTGGGCATCCAGGAGCACCAAGTCCCTGTTGTGTTGGTGGCGAAGTAACAATCATGCCTCCTTCCTCTGCCCTCTCCCCCCAACCTCGCACAACAGAAATGTGATCAAGGTCTCCCTCATCTGATGAGTCTTCCATCAGTTTGTCCTCCACTTCTTCCTGGGCTCCTGCACCTTCCTCACTAGTTTGGCTGCTACCATGCGCCCTTGTAAAACCATCTCCCCCACCCTCACATGCCTGCCGCCTTGGTGCTGCCGACCATCTGGACCTTGCAGATGTTAGCCCTTCCGCATACAACTCCTACTCCTCTACTTCCTCCACCTCCTCTTGTGCCACCACCTGACTCCGAATTCTGTTTAACATGTGCTCCAGCATGTAAATCACCGGAATAGTCATGCTGATAATGGTATCGTCAGCACTAAACATCTTCGTCGCCATTTCAAAACTGTGCAGAAGGGTGCATAGGTCCCTGATCTGAGACCACTCCTCCAGCGTTATTTGCCCCACCTCTGGATCTCGTTGGCCCATGCTATACATCAGAATGTATTGCATCAGGGCTTGTCGGTGCTGCCACAGTCACTGCAACATGTGCAGAGTTGAATTCCGCCGGGTAGGCACATCACATTTTAGCCGGTGAAGTGGCAGGCCCAACGACTTCTGTAGAGATGTAAGTCGCTGAGCTGCGGGATGCGAATGGCGGAAGTGAGCACACAGCGACCGTGCCCTCTGCAGAAGGCCATCTAGTCCGGGATAGTGGGCTAAAAATTGCTGGACAACCAGGTTCAACACGTGAGCCATACAAGGCACGTGTGTGACATTGCCCCGGCGAAGGGCCGCACCCAGGTTTGCAGCATTGTCGCACACGGCCTTCCCTGGTTTCAGGTCCAGTGGAGACAACCATTCATGAAACTGGTTCTCCAGAGCTGACCACAAATCCTCAGCTGTGTGACTCACATTTCCCAGACATTTCAAAGTAAAAACTGCCTGATGACGTTGAGCCCTGCTGCCAGCATAGTAAGGAGGTGTGCAGGATCCCTTCTGCGCAGTTAGAAAGCTTGTGGCATAACCAGACAGGCTTTGGGTGAAGGTGGAGGACCGAGAGGAGGTTGAGGAGGCAGAAGCAGTGGAGGAACTTTGAGATAAAGAGGATTGACGCACGACTCGTGGGGACGGCAAGACTTGGACAGCAGCCCCTTGTCCTGCTGTCACCATAGTTACCCAGTGCCCAGTCAGCGACATGTAACGCCCCTGTCCATGCCTACTCGTCCAAGTGTCTGTGGTGAAATGCACCCTGTCACACACAGAGTTTCTCAAAGAAGCGGTGATGTTGTGTGCGACATGCTGGTGGAGAGCAGGCACACCTTTCTTTGAGAAGTAGTGCCGACTGGGCATCTGGTACTGGGGCACTGCGACGGGCATAAGGTCTCGAAAATCCTCTGTGTCCACCAGGCGGAAAGGCAGCATTTCTGTAGCCAAGAGCTTGCAGATGGTGAAATTCAACCTCTTAGCTTTCTCATGGCTAGGAGGAAATGATCTTTTACTTGTCCACATCTGAGGGACCGAGGGCTGGCTGTTGTGCTTAGACGGGGTTGAGAAGGGTGTCCCCGGCAAACTGCCGGTCTCTTAGGAAGATGCAGGTGGACATGTTAGGTTGCCTTGATCCAAAGGTGGTGCTATCGATGTCGGACAGCGCTGAGCACGAGCTGGTGTTTCCACCTCCAAGGAAAATGATGACCTGCCAATCACGCTGGCTGTTGCGGGTAAAGAGGTGGCAGGTCTGCGTCCCAAAACAGGTGTGACTGCTGTCCCCACAGTCACAGAGGATGAAGAGGCCGCGGATGCACAAGATGTGGCAGACGGTGGTTGACCCGGCCGGCTAGGCCGCATTGTAGTACAGTGAGCTTCCCACTGCAACTTATGCTTCATATCCATGTGCCGGTTCATGCATGAAGTACTCAAACTATGTATTTTTTGGCCTCTACTTAGCTTTTGCTGACAAATGTTACAGATAACACGAATTGGGTCATCTTTATCGATCTGAAAAAATGCCCAGGCTATGCAAGGCTTAGCCCCCATGCGACCTGAAGAGCCACCACGACTTGTGGTCAGAGGCAGAGTTGTGTTTGAGGATGCAGTTGTTGACGTGCTTCCAGTACTACGTCTCTGTCCAGGAAGGCGCAACCTGACCTCGTCATCACTAGCATCCTCCTCCACCTCCTCTGCTGACCTCATCGACTGGCTGACTGTGGGTTGACAGTAAGTGGGATCTCCAACCTCGTCATCATCAACCTGTGTGTTATCACACCCGTCGTCCTCAGAGCCAATCTCTTCCTGCCCTGACAAAAAACTAAAGTTGTCGCTCCAATCAGGTATTTGAGTCTCATCATCGCCTTCCTCATTGTCTCCACCAACAGGAGTTACAGTTTGGCAACGAGGGTCTACATTATGGTCAGAACCTTCTGCGTTTGGTGCTGGATCCGACTAATAAAGATTCTGGGCATCAGTGCAGATCATTTCCTTGTCTGGATTCACAGAAGCTCTGGAGCCGACCTCTGATTCCCAGGCTATAGTATGAGTAAACAGCTCTGCAGACTCAACCATCTGTTCTACCCCATACTCAGATGGGCAGCTGGAGACTTGGGAGCTGTGAGGAAGCAAGTGCGATTGGGGTGACACCTCTGAGGACTGGAGTATTTGTGATGTTGAAGTTGAGGTGGAGGAGAGCCCTCTTAAAGGAGCACTTGATATCTGTTGAAGCACCTGCTGTTTTTGTGCCTCATCTGGAATTTGTAGCGATTGCCGTGGCCGTAAGAAAGGGATCTTATCACATTGTCCGCTAAAAGAAGTAGATATCTTAGTTTGGCTGGAAGATGGTCTTTCTTCTACAGATGTTACTGTTGCTTTAACACCTACCCCATGGACACAACCTTTTATTCCCTTCCCAACACGCCTATTACCCTTTCCACCAGCAGCAGGCCTTTTTCCACTCATTTTGGTGGTTAACTAATTCACAACTCTGGAGTTGTTTGCACAAAAAACAATGGATGGGAACCGAGCAGAGCTGAGTGGCCAAACTGTGGTGTTAGCCCAAAAGTATTGGCTGGGTTAGATGCAGATAAAAATTATTTTGAATTTGCAACCTGGTGGAGGTTAGTATAGATGGACTAATAGAACAAGTCCCACACACTGCTACAAGCCGAAATATTTTTTCAGAGCTAGATGCAGATAAAAATTATATTGAATTTGCAACCTGGTGGAGGTTAGTATAGATGGACTAATAGAACAAGTCCCACACACTGCTACAAGCCGAAATATTTTTTCAGAGTTAGATGCAGAAAAAAATTATATTGAATTTGCAATCTGGTGGATGTTAGTATAGATGGACTAATAGAACAAGTCCCACACACTGCTACAAGCTGAAATATTTTTTCAGAGCTAGATGCAGAAAAAAATTACATTGAATTTGCAACCTGGTGGAGGTTAGTATAGATGGACTAATAGAACAAGTCCCACACACTGCTACAAGCCGAAATATTTTTTCAGAGCTAGATGCAGATAAAAATTATATTGAATTTGCAACCTGGTGGAGGTTAGTATAGATGGACTAATAGAACAAGTCCCACACACTGCTACAAGCCGAAATATTTTTTCAGAGCTAGATGCAGATAAAAATTATATTGAATTTGCAACCTGGTGGAGGTTAGTATAGATGGACTAATAGAACAAGTCCCACACACTGCTACAAGCCAAAATATTTTTTCAGAGCTAGATGCAGAAAAAAATTATATTGAATTTGCAACCTGGTGGAGGTTAGTATAGATGGACTAATAGAACAAGTCCCACACACTGCTACAAGCCGAAATATTTTTTCAGAGTTAGATGCAGAAAAAAATTATATTGAATTTGCAACCTGGTGGATGTTAGTATAGATGGACTAATAGAACAAGTCCCACACACTGCTACAAGCTGAAATATTTTTTCAGAGCTAGATGCAGAAAAAAATCATATTGAATTTGCAACCTGGTGGAGGTTAGTATAGATGGACTAATAGAACAAGTCCCACACACTGCTACAAGCCAAAATATTTTTTCAGAGCTAGATGCAGATAAAAATGATATTGAATTTGCAACCTGGTGGAGGTTAGTATAGATGGACTAATAGAACAAGTCCCACACACTGCTACAAGCCGAAATATTTTTTCAGAGCTAGATGCAGGAAAAAATTACATTGAATTTGCAACCTGGTGGAGGTTAGTATAGATGGACTAATAGAACAAGTCCCACACACTGCTACAAGCCGAAATATTTTTTCAGAGCTAGACGCAGATAAAAATTATTTTGAATTTGCAACCTAGTGGAGGTTAGTATAGATGGACTAATAGAACAAGTCCCACAAACTGCTACAAGCCGAAATATTTTTTCAGAGCTAGATGCAGATAAAAATTATATTGAATTTGCAACCTGGTGGAGGTTAGTATAGATGGACTAATAGAACAAGTCTCACACATTGCTACAAGCCAAAATATTTTTTCAGAGCTAGATGCAGATAAAAATTATTTTGAATTTCCAACCTGGTGGAGGTTAGTATAGATGGACTAATAGAATGATACTATATCCAAAAGGTTTTACTTCACTAGGTGCAGTAAAAAATTGGTATTTTATACACAGGTGGTGTAGCTTGCAACACAGATAGGCTATTCCACTGACTAACACACACTGCAAGAGGCCAAAAAGGATTTGCTTTGCTAGATTTAGCCAAATGCTGTGAAAAAAACTTGCACAGCACTAAAACAGACCTGCCTGGCAAAATGTGATAGGAACTGATGTAACCTAGCCCTCAAAAGGACTGCAATTTCAATTAGTCTTTACTCCCAACCTATCTATTTAAGAGCACAGACCTGCCTGATAAAAGTCGTAGGAAATGATGTAACCTAGTCCTTAAAAGGACTGCAATCACAACTATTCCCTAATCCCAAGCTATTTGTAGATTTGTGCGAAAATTGGCTTGAAATTAACAAAGTATAGCGCACACAGCAACAGCGGTGCCGTCTAACATGCAGCTTCAGCAGTGAGAAAATCGTGGCGACGGGGAAAATGGCTGGGTCTTATAGGGCAAGGACATGTGACATGCACTGCCAATGACACATGCCCTTGCTTGTGTGAAAAAAGCAGTTCGCTCCGTGTGTGCACTGCTGATAGGCTGACAGACTTCACCTCCCCACTGTAAATGCGGGAAAGAGAAAAAAAAATGGAGATCTTCATTATTTCTGCAGAGATCCATCCCATGCCCCTCCCCCCGCCCCGCTGTACACTCAAACTGCGTATTAACATTAATTTTCAGCATTACTGAGTAAAAATCCAGTTATGATTTTGGTGCACGAACAGTTATCGAACATAACCTCGAACAGCCGAATTTTTTTCAAATTGTTCGTGTTCGCCGAACGGCTCGAACATCGCCCAAAACAGCTCGAATTTGAGATTGGCGAACAGTTCGAGTCGAACACCGCTCATCTCTAGCCAAGAGATCAGGTTCTGGCTGTAGAAAAAAAATGCTGCAAAGATACAAAGTGTGAATATAGCCTAAGAGTACTACACTTAGATTGCTTTTTGGACAGGAAGAAGTAAGCAGGAGGTAATATATATTAAATATACATTTACACACACCTGAAAGTCCCAATTCTTACGACGCTTTTCATTTTACATTACCTACAGTATTTAAAGGGGTTATCCAAGAAACGTAATCAAATAAATAACACACATTTAAAATATTAAACATTTTTCCAAATACCATTATTTAGCAATAAGATATGTTTTATATACTGCACTCAGTCAGGATTTTAAATATGGCAACTGCCTGGACATACAGTAGGACGGGCTGTGTGACCACATGACAGACACCCTAAAGCTGTCAGGTTGATTGAGATGGATGTTCATTCTCAGTCAGATAAAGAAAGGTGTTTATCTTCTCCTTTAGTCTGGCTCCACTCAGTGTCCTGTCAAGCTGACTGCACAGAGGAATGTGTGTTCACTATGCCTGACAGGACGCTGCTCTGTCAGTGACCTCTGTCTCATGCTTCACACAGCCCGTCCTACTCTTATTGGGTGTAATCAGAAATCTAGGACAAGTTTTGATTGATAGTAGCTGCCATCTTGAAATCCTGACTGAATGCAGTAGATAAAGAATATCTTTTTACTATATAAAAAGGTATTTACAAGAATGTTTAATATTTATGTATTATTTATTTTAGCACATTTCTTGGAGAAACCCTTTAATATTTGCGAATGGCTGTAAGAATTTTTGTTGATTTTTTTTATCATCATTTACTATGTTTTAAAAAGATTCCTGAAATCTTGCAATTTTCGCTCTAACCACTAATCTTCATAATGGTCTTAACTTTACAGCAGTCATCTCATTATTATTACAGGAAGAGTACAGCCGCTCATCCAGTCATTGTAATACCAGCAGCTGCAGCATTGAGCAGTCAGATGATTGGAACCTGCAAGGCAGAACATTATGAAAGCCTGACATTCTATTCTGTAAGTAATTGGTGAGCTAGAGCTTGGGGCCCACCTTAGGATTTTCCGATCTTCCGGTGGGCCAGTCCAATGCAGACTTATTAAAAGATCTTTATTCTCCTCTTTACTTTAAACACTGCTGCTGTTGTCCTTGGCTATGACATAGCTCCCTGCTGCAGGTCACAGCTTAGCTACTTTCCCCTAAAGTATTTGCAAACAGTGCCAATTAACCCCACAAGAGCACAGTCACTGTGATGGGAGGACTTGTGATTGCCGTTTAGCTGCCTGCCCACAGGTTTTTGGCTGCAATGACTTTTCTCCTTTCTGGTCTCATCAGCACAACTTGTTGCTCTTGTCTCTTCCTCACCAAACCAGACCCCATTCCTTCAACTGGCATCATGCAATCTATTCCTTCTGCACTCATGGTTATATAGCTTGCTGTCCATTGGCTTGCTTGCTTCATTGGGTGTGCAGCTGAACCGCTGTGCTAAAGAAAGAGGTCATTTTTGATAGGGGCTTTGGCCAGCCAACCAGTTTGGCCCCTTGGCTCTATCAGTGCACACTGTACTGACTTGTGGAGCAACAGAGCAGACAGAAATATAAGGATCGCTGCTGTACAAGTATGCACTCAGGACACTGCAGAGGGAAGGGAGGACTAACGCTAGTCTCCTAATCACACTTTCTGCCTTGTAATCCTCCAAATAGCTGTATATTTCATGCCAACACCCCCCTCCCTCTAGAAATGCACCAGATTTGCTGTTAGGTCCGCCAAATGAAGGGGAGGAGTTACGATGGCCCCACCCCCCGCTATCGGCTCTCATACACACTGGACCTCGACCTACTGACAAAGGTGGCCTTGCCTACCTGAAGAGGTACAGCGAACAGGGGAGCTCATCATAAATCATAACCTAAACTTCACAACAATATCTCCGCAACAAAGATGAGAAATTTAAAAAAAATAAATAAAAGATGCTTTATTATATTTATACGATTCCATGATGTGGCGCCAGTTTACCATGCAAAACTGGTGAAAGGTCCTATTTAAATTTTCTTATTCTCAACAAAATTTTAGCCACTTTCTCAGGGTAAATATGAAACCCTTTGGAATACTTTCTTGGAGAGGGAACAATTTAGGATCAGATAAGTTCAGATTTCATTTTATCTAGATTTACATTACACATTCTTTGTACCGTCAGGAATTTTTATGAATGCAGTAAGTAAAAAGCCAAACTTCCCCACTAATGTGTAGCCACAGTAACATCTTTCAAAGGGTTTGACAACACAAAGCACCTGATAAAAATTACAGCTCAGTTATGGCCGACAATAAAGCAAGTCTGCAGCGGTGATAAATGTCTTTTATGTAGTCTTCACACAAATTACCCCCTCTGCATAAAATGCCTCTGAAAGAAGGAATATTGTACTCATACCATCTTTTTGTAAATGGGATGTGAATACACTATCTGGAGAGAAACTATGAGGCAAGACATTAGAATCTCCCAGTGCTACATTATATTGTAATGACAATTATAAGCCATAAATTCATTTTTCACAGTCCATACTGACCATAGCCTCATTTCACAATCGTGCAATTAAAGGGATTAATTACCAGATTACATATATAGTCAATACAGTATAATCGTAGCCTTTGAGGTTGCCTCAACTTATTAAATTGGTTAAGTTGCAAAAAGCAACTTTGCAATTTAAATCTTTTTATTAACCCCTTCCCACCATAGCAAATTTTAGTATTTTATTTTGTTCCTCCCTTTCTTATAAACGCGATACCATTTTTAATTTTGCAGACCACATAGCTACCATGTATGGCGGCTTGTTTTTTTTTGCAAGTCAGGTTTTTAATGACACCATTCATTTTACCATACAGTGTATTTTAAAACAGGAAAAAAATGTGATTAAATTGCGAAAAAATTGCAATCGAAAAATTGTTTTTGGGTTATGCTTTTATAGCATTCCGTTTACTGTAAGAATGATTCTCCATGTCAGTTCTAAGAAGGCGATGCCACACTTGTCCAATTTATTTTTATTACATCAGAGGTGAAAAAAATTGCAAAATTTATAAAAACAAAGAAAAAACACACCAATGTTTGTATCACGATTTTCCTAGTCCCATAACTTTTGAATTTTTCGGCCAACTGAGCTCTGTGACGGCTTTTCACATTTTTGTTTCACTATAGCGTCTATCGTCCTGGTAAAAAATTTTATTTTGGTATAGACGTTACTGAATATGTTTTTTTTATTCTTTTTTAATGTTTATTTTAAATGAGAAAAGGTGATTACGTTTTTTTTCCATATACAGTACAGACCAAAAGTTTGGACAAACCTTCTCATTTAAAGATTTTTCCGTATTTTCATGACTTTGAAAATTGTACATTCACACTGAAGGCATCAAAACTATGAATTAACGCATGTGGAATTATATACTTAACAAAAAAGTGTGAAACAACTGAAAATATGTCTTATATTCTAGGTTCTTCAAAGTAGCCACCTTTTGCTTTGATGACTGCTTTGTACACTCTTGGCATTCTCTTGATGAGCTTCAAGAGGTAGTCACCGGAAATGGTTTTCACTTCCAGGTGTGACCTGTCAGGTTTAATAAGTGGGATTTCTTGCCTTATAAATGGGGTTGGGACCATCAGTTGTGTTGTGCAGAAGGCAGGTGGATACACAGCTGATAGTCCTACTGAACAGACTGTTAGAATTTGTATTATGGCAAGAAAAAAGCAGCTAAGTAAAGAAAAACGAGTGGCCATCATTACTTTAAGAAATGAAGGTCAGTCAGTCCGAAAAATTGGGCAAACTTTGAATGTGTCCCCAAGTGCACTTGCAAAAACCATCAAGCGCTACAAAGAAACTGGCTCATATGAGGACCGCCCCAGGAAAGGAAGACCAAGAGTCACCTCTGCTTCTGAGGATAAGCTTATCCGAGTCACCAGCCTCAAAAATCGCAGGTTAACAGCAGCTCAGATTAGAGACCAGGTCAATGCCACACAGAGTTCTAGCAGCAGACACATCTCTACAACAACTGTTAAGAGGAGACTTTGTGCAGCAGGCCTTCATGGTAAAATAGCTGCTAGGAAACCACTGCTAAGGACAGGCAGCAAGCAGAAGAGACTTGTTTGGTCTAAAGAACACAAGGAATGGACATTAGACCAGTGGAAATCTGTGCTTTGGTCTGATGAGTCCAAATTTGAGATCTTTGGTTCCAACCACCGTGTCTTTGTGCGACGCAGAAAAGGTGAACGGATGGACTCTACATGCCTGGTTCCCACCGTGAAGCATGGAGGAGGAGGTGTGATGGTGTGGGGGTGCTTTGCTGGCGACACTGTTGGGGATTTATTCAAAATTGAAGGCATACTGAACCAGCATGGCTACCACAGCATCTTGCAGCAGCATGCTATTCCATCTGGTTTGCGTTTAATTGGACCATCATTTATTTTTCAACAGGACAATGACCCCAAACACACCTCCAGGCTGTGTAAGGGCTATTTGACCAAAGAGGAGAGTGATGGGGTGCTACGCCAGATGACCTGGCCTCCACAGTCACCAGACCTGAACCCAATCGAGAAGGTTTGGGGTGAGCTGGACCGCAGAGTTAAGGCAAAAGGGCCAACAAGTGCTAAGCATCTCTGGTAACTCCTTCAAGATTGTTGGAAGACCATTTCCGGTGACTACCTCTTGAAGCTCATCAAGAGAATGCCAAGAGTGTGCAAAGCAGTCATCAAAGCAAAAGGTGGCTACTTTGAAGAACCTAGAATATAAGACATATTTTCAGTTGTTTCACACTTTTTTGTTAAGTATATAATTCGACATGTGTTAATTCATAGTTTTGATGCCTTCAGTGTGAATGTACAATTTTCAAAGTCATGAAAATACAGAAAAATCTTTAAATGAGAAGGTGTGTCCAAACTTTTGGTCTGTACTGTATGTTAAAATATACATACATATTTTAATATATATAGACAAGAAAAAAAACTAAAACGTTGAAACCACCCCTCCTCTTCTCATTTAAAATAAATATATTAAGAAAGAATAAAAAAGCATATTTAGTAACGTCCATAATAGTCCAACCGACCAAAATATAAAAAAATGTGTATATATACTACATATATGTATATATACACATATACACATACATTACATACATACAGGTGCTTCTCACAAAATTAGAATATCATCAAATGTTAATTTATTTCAGTTCTTCAATACAAAAAGTGAAACTCATTATATAGAGTCATTACAAACAGAGTGATCTATTTCAAGTGTTTATTTCTGTTAATATTGTTGATTATGGCTTACAGCCAATGAAAACACAAAAGTCATTATCTCAGTAAATTAGAATACTTTATAACAACAGCTTGAAAAATTATTGTAAAATCTGAAATATTGGCCCACTGAAATGTATGTTCAGTAAATGCTCAATACTTGGCAGGGCTTCTTTTGCATCAATTACTGCATCAATGCGGCGTGGCATGGAGACGATCAGCCTGTGGCACTGCTGAGGTGTTATGGAAGCCCAGGTTGCTTCGATAGCAGCCTTCAGCTCGTCTGCCCTGTTGGTCTGGTGTCTCTCATCTTGCTCTATGGGGAGATTCTCTATGGGGTTAAGGTCAGGTGAGTTTGATGGCCAATCAAGCATAGTGATACTGTTGTTTTTAAACCAGGTATTGGTACTTTTGTCAGTGTGGACAGGGGCCAAGTCCTGCTGGAGAATGACATTTCCATCTCCAAAACGCTTGTCGGCAGAGGGAAGCATGAAGTGCTCTAAAATTTCCTGGTAGACGGCTGCGCCGACTTTGGTCTTGATAAAACACAGTGGATCTACACCAGCAGATGACATGGCTCCCCAAACCATCACTGATTGTGGAAACTTCACACTAGACCTCAAGCAGCTTGGGTTGTGGGCCGCTCCACTCTTCCTCCAGACTCTGGGACCTTGATTTCCAAATGAAAATTGGAACTCTGTGATCTTGTGGAGTAAGTCAATGACTGCCTTCTGGACATCTGTCTAGTCAGCAGTCTTCCCCATGATTGTGGAGCCTACTGAAACAGACTAAGGGACCTTTTTAGATGCTTAGGAAGCCTTTGCAGGTGTTTTTTGTTAATTATTCTAATTTACTGAGATAATGACTTCTGTGTTTTCATTGGCTGTAAGCCATAACCATCAACATTAGCAGATAAAAACACTTGAAATAGATCACTCTGTTTGTAATGACTCTAAATAATATATGAGTTTCACTTTTTGCATTGAAGAACTGAAATTAATGAACTTTTTGATGATATTCTAATTTTGCAAGAAGCACCTGTAGATATACATACAGTGCCTTGTGAAAGTATTTGGCCCCCTTGAACTTTTCTACCTTTTGCCACATTTCTGGCTTCAAACATAAAGATATAAAATTCTAATTTTTGGGGGAAGAATCAACAACAAGTGGGACACAATTGTGAAGTGGAATGAAATTTATTGGATATTTTAAACATTTTTAACAAATTTAAAACTGAAAAGTGGGGTGTGCAATATTATTCGGCCCCTTTACTTTCAGTGCAGAAGTTCAGTGAGGATCTCTGAATGATTCAATGTTGTTCTAAATGACTGGTAATGATAAATGGAATCCACCTGTGTGTAATCAAGGCTCCTTATAAATGCACCTGCTCTGTCATAGTCTCAGGGTTCTGTTTCAAGTGCAGAGAGCATCATGAAGACCAAGGAACACACCAGGCAGGTCCGAGATACAGTTGTGGCAAAGTTTAAAGCCAGATTTGGATACAAAAAGATTTCCCAAGTTTTAAACATCTCAAGGAGCACTGTGCAAGTGATCATATTGAAATGGAAGGAGTATCAGACCACTGCAAATCTACCAAGACCCGGCCGTCCTCTAAACTTTCATCTCTAACAAGGAGAAGACTGATCAGAAATGCAGCCAAAAGGCCCATGATCACTCTGAATGAACTGCAGAGATCTACAGCTGAGGTGGGAGAGTCTGTCCATAGGACAACAATCGGTCGTACACTGCACAAATCTGGCCTTTATGGAAGAGTGGCAAGAAGGAAGCCATTTCTCAAAGATATCCATAAAAAGTCTCGTTTGAAGTTTGCCACAAGCCACCTCGGAGACACACCAAACATGTGGAATGAGGTGCTCTGGTCAGATGAAACCAAAATCGAACTTTTTGGCCACAATGCAAAACGATATGTTTGGCGTAAAAGCAACATAGTTCATCACCCTCAAAACACCATCCTCACTGTCAAACATGGTGGTGGCAGCATCATGGTTTGGGCCTGCTTTTCTTCAGCAGGGACAGGGAAGATGGTTAAAATTGATGGGAAGATGGACGGAGCCAAATACAGGACCATTCTGGAAGAAAACCTGTTGGAGTCTGCAAAAGACCTGAGACTGGGACGGAGATTTATCTTCCAACAAGACAATGATCCCAAACATAAAGAAAAATCTACAATGGAATGGTTCAAAAATAAACGTATCCAGGTGTTAGAATGTCCAAGTCAAAGTCCAGACCTGAATCCAATCGAGAATCTATGAAAAGAGCTGAAAACTGTTGTTCACAAACACCCTCCATCCAACCTAAATGAGCTCGAGCTGTTTTGCAAGGAAGAATGGGCGAGAATTTCAGCCGCTCGATGTGCAAAACTGATAGAGACCTACCCTAAGCGCATTGCAGCAGCAATCGCAGCAAAAGGTGGCGCTACAAAGTATTAACTCAAGGGGGCCGAATAATATTGCTCGCCCCACTTTTCAATTTTAAATTTGTTAACAAAGTTTAAAACATCCAATAAATTTCGTTCCACTTCATGATTGTGTCCCACTTGTTGTTGATTCTTCCCCCAAAAATAAGAATTTTATATCTTTATGTCTGAAGGCAGAAATGTGGCAAAAGGTAGAAAAGCTCAAGGGGGGCAAATACTTTCACAAGGCACTGTACATAAATATATACATGTCGAATAGAAAGAAGGGAAATTAAGTCTTAACGGTTGGTACATAAATATAGCAACTTTATTGATACAAAAAATACACATTTAAAAGTCTGCAAGTGCAAGGGATGTGTGTACAAAAGAATGGCAATACCGAAAAGCAGCAGGGACACATAGAAGTAGAGAATCAATCAATCAATCCTGCGTTTATCAGAATGCATGGGACTCGATAGGGATAGATGGAGAGGAACAGTAGTATATCACAAGAGATAAATATATAAACAATATTGTAAAGCTTAGTGCTCTATCTCCTGCATGATATAGTGCAATCATATAGGCAGTAATGCTCGTCTCCTAGAGCCTACAGCTCAATGATATAGCTGTGCCTTATCATAATCAATCCCCCTAAGTACCCCATGAACGTCCATGTATATCAACAAAATCATTACCTCAAAGTATAAAAATGTGCCCCACCAGGTGGTAAGAAGGACTAGTGCCTCTCCCTCCCGACGCAGGTTTCGCAGGGAATACGTCCAGCTTTCCCTTGAGAAACGTGCGTCGGGAGGGAGAGGCACTAGTCCTCCCCATTTCCTGCTATCCTATATGGTGCCTTCCTAGCAGGTTTAGCGGGTGGCCGCACCAATAAATGATCACGACCTCCGGTTCTTGGCTGAGGGATAATTTACCTCCACCAATTTGGGATCCGGTACCCTGATTCTGCCTGACCCTTCACCCGTGATCTCGTGGGTTCTTAGGGTCCCTTCTTTCTTCTTGTTTCTGAGCCCTGCTGTTTCTCTGTCTTTTCTCCTCCTCTCCTGTTCCTTCTTCTCCTCTTTCCCTCGGCCTCTTCTCCAGGCCCACTTCTCCTTCTCCTCTCAGGCTCCGGCCTTCACCCTAGGCCTGCATTTGAGCAGAGCTCCTACAAAGCCTAGGCTCCCTGTCTTCTCCTCTCACTGACTGAACTTCTCTCTGACTGAACACACTCCTAAGATGGTGCCCACCTTTTATACCTCCCCCTCTGAGTGTGAGCTCAGGTGATCAGCACCCAATGAGCTCCTTCCTATGCTCCAGAAACCGTCCCCTTCTGCTCCTACATCACTAGGTTTTCCTCCACCCTCCCCACTCCAGCCAGGGACATGGTCAGATGTGCCTGCATTACTATATAAATGGGAAAACTGAAGAGCTGTCCCCCGGAAATGGGGTGTGTGTGATGCATGCAGCTAACTGAGCCCTGGTCCATACTCCATCCTTACCCGGGAGTGGAATATCACACCTCTGGCAGAGGTGCAATACCCCTGTAGCGGCCGAACCCTCGGGGCGCTACATTGTCATGATGACCCGATGTCATCATGACAACATCTGGGTCCCCAGACAGCAGGAAGATTGCTTGGACATGCGCAGTGCATCTCCAAACTATCTTCTCCCTGTCCAGCGCTGACAGCCTGCATGGCACAGGGATGGTGCTGCATTCCTGTGCCATGCAGGCGATCAGAATAAAAAAAGTGAAAGTCCCATAGTGGGAAAAAAAGTAAAAAAGCTGTCTGAAAGTGAAAAAAAAAATAAAAAATTGTAAAAATAATTTAAAAAAAACAAAAAAAATAATCCACTAAAAATAAAAATATAATGTACCCATCAATAAATATTCTTATGAAAAAAAAAAATAATAAAAATAAAAGTACACATATTTGGTATTGCCGCGTCCATAATGACCTGACCTAGAAAACTGTTCCACTAGTTAACCCCTTCAGTGAACACGGTAAAAAAAAAAAAAAAAAACAAAGCAAAAAACAATGCTTTATCATCATACTGCCAAACAAAAAATGGAATAACATGCGATCAAAAAGACGAATATAAATAAAAATTGTACCGCTGAAAACATCATCTCGTCCCTCAAAAATCAAGCCACCACACAGCTCCATCATCCGAAAAATCAAAAAGTTACAGCTCTCAGAATAAAGCGATGCAAAAAAATAATTTTTTCTATAAAATAGCTTTTACTGTGTAAAAGCGCCAAAACATAAAAAACTATATAAATGTGGTACCGCTGTAAACGTGTTGACCCGAAGAATAAAGCTACCTTATCAATTTTACCACACCCGGAGCAGAATAAAAAAATGTAAAAAAACACAATTCCTGAATTGTTGGTTTTTGTTTATTCTGCCTCCCAAAAATAGGAATAGAAAGCGATCAAAAAATGTCACGTGCCTGAAAATGGCACCAATAAAAACGTCACCTCATCCCGCAAAAAACAAGCCATCACATGACTCTGTCTGCCAAAATATGGCGTTGCAAAAACTAGATTTTACAAAATATGTGTCTTTTAGTGTGTGACAGCTGTCAATCATAAAAACCCGATATGATTCTGGTATCGCTGTAATCGCACCGACCCGAAGAATAAAGTAATCTCATCACTTATACCGCATGAGGAACGGCGTAAAAAATAAACGCTAGGGCTGGGGTTGGGGTTGTGCTAATGTTAGGGTTGGGGTTATTTTTTTTTTCAAAAGTAAAAGAAAATAAAAAAAAAAAGATGACGATATGGCGACTAGTGTTGAGCGCAAGTGCTCGCTACTTGAGTTTGCATCGGGTGCTCGGGTATGCACTGAGTATCGCGGGTGCTCGAGTCTCCGCCCCATATGCTTCGCGGCCAAAAAAAACTCGCGGGGATTGCCTGCCATGCACGAGCGATCCCCACATGTTTTTTTGGAGGTGTCTAATAACCGTGAAACATGCAGGTGGGGACTCGAGCATTTCACTTGAGCACCTGTGATACATGGTGCATACCTGAGTACCTGATGCAAACTCAAGTAGCGAGCACTTGCGCTCAAGAGTAATAACAACTTATTCAATATGATGACCTAATGTTATCAAATTCTGTGTCGTACCTCTGGGTTCAAAATGTTCGCTATACCCCTTAATAAAATCCTTGAGGGGTCTAGTTTCCAAAATGGCGTCACTTGTGGGGGGTTTCCACTGTTTAGGCACATCAGGGGCTCTCCAAACGCAACATGGCGTCCGCTAATTATTCAAGCAAATTTTACAATCAAAAAGTCAAATGGCGCTCCTTCCCTTCCCAGCCCTGCCGTGCGCCCAAACAGTGTTTTTTCCCCACATATGGGTTATCTGCGTACCCAGGGGAAATTGCACAACAAATTTAGGGGTCCATTTTTTCCTGTTACCCCTGCGAAAATAAAAAAATTGGGTCTAAAGTAATATTTTTGTGAAAAAAGTTAAATGTTCATTTTTTTCTTCCACATTCCAAAAATTCCTGTGAAGCACCTGAAGGGTTAATAAAGTTCTTGAATGTGGTTTTGAGCACTTTGAGGGGTGCAGTTTTTAGAATGGTGTCACTTTTGGGTATTTTCTGTCATAAATACCCCTCAAAGTGACTTCAAATGTGATGTGGTCCCTAAAAAAATGGTTTTGTAAATTTTGTTGTAAAAATGAGAAATCACTGGTCAACTTTTAACCCTTATAGCTCCCTAACAAAAAAAAATTTTGGTTCCAAAATTGTGCTGATGCAAAAGTAGACATGTGTGAAATGTTATTTATTAAGTATTTTGTGTGACATATCTCTCTGATTTAAGGGCATAAAAATTCAAATTTTGAAAATTGCAAAATTTTCAAAATTTTCGCCAAATTTCCATTTTTTTCACAAATAAACGCAAGTGATATCGAAGAAATTTTACCACAATCATGAAGTACAATATGTCACGAAAAAACAATCTCAGAATCAGGGGGATCCGTTGAAGCGTTCCAGAGTAATTACCTCATAAAGTGACAGCGGTCAGAATTGTAAAAATTGGCCTGGTCATTAACGTGCAAACCACCTTGGGTTGTAAAGGGGTTAAACATACATGTGATGTAACATCCCGTCCTTTGTCAGATCGCCGTGTATGGAGTAGCTTAGGAGCTGAATCATGCTATGCAGATGCTGACTGTGTTACATAGCCGGCACTTGCCTCCAACTACAGCGACCGGGGCTTACTCAGATCATTGTAATTTAACAATTTAAATGCCACTGTCAATCTCTGAAAGTGGCATTTAGATTACGACAGCAATGGTGCTTCCACCAGCCCCTCAACCCAATCGTGGGAACAGATGGGTGGCTATGGCAGCCAGGGGACCTACTGAAGCCCCCTGTAACTGTCATCTAAGTCCTCCTGCTGCTTTGAAAATGCCAAGGGGGTGTAAAGCTATGATCAGAGTAAAAGGTGGGTGCTTTGAGGAATCTAAAGTTAAAAACGTGTTTGTTTACGACTTGTTTCTATCATGGTTTTGAAGCCTTCAGTCTGAATCTACAATGTGCACATTCTAATAAGAACAAGGGAAACCACTGCATGAATAGGTGTGTGCAAAATTTTAGCTGATCCTGTATGTCAATGGAAAAATAAAAAAGATATGGTGCTTGGGAGAAGGGGCGAAAAAACAAAAGCATAAAAGATGAAAATCACCCACTCAAGAAAAGGAGACCCATCACCACCCTTGACATATCCATTTTAATAAATTATTGCATTCTTTATTAAATTATTCTGGGCCATCTTTTTAACTTCATATTGTGCTGTTCCTCTGTTATTCCTACTAGAAATATCAGAATAAATTGAGAATAGGGTTTAGCATTTCCCTTGTGAAAGGGATAAACACTCATGGGACTTTGACATCAGGGCAGCCTCAGGCTTCCATAGCACCCTGAAACCCAACAGCAAGTTTGACATGTGGACATAAAGCTATAACAATATACTGGATTAAAATCTCATTTTGACGGTGCTGTGAAAAGGATTTATTTTTTTAATACCAACAATCACTTTATGTAAAACCCACACAAATGAAACCAATCACAAATTTAGGATGATAGTGTTTGGAGTGCTTTATTAGCCTCCTAATACTAGTCCGGGACTGCTGTCAATCATTAATGTAGCGTGCTGGATCACAGCCCATAGTGGCATTACTGACATCCCTATGTGCACAGAAAGGAGGAGAAGAAAAAAGGAGGAGAAACGATGAGAATAAAGTGCTTCCAATACCACACCCCTGTTCAAGTTCCCTTTAAAAGTAGAGGAATTGAGGGATTCGATTTCTGACCATATGAAGTGTTAAAAAAAATAAAAAAAATAAAAAAAAGGACCAGACTTATTTTACCCATTTTAGGACCAGGTCACATTCTCCTGATACTGACCAGGCACTTGCGCTTTTAACGACTCTAAATGCTTTTCCGAACAATCTGATTTTCTAATTATTTTTGAATGGGCCTTGTTGTTGTTGTTTTTACAGCCACTAAGGTCTTATTAAAAAAAGTTAAACGTTGCATTCCTCTTTCCGTTAATTTCATATATAGAACTTTTTTGCTGACAGGAGTGACAAACAGCAATTTGGACTGGCAGTGTTTTGCTTTTTGTTTTTTTTCATTTTTCTTGTTTCTTCATTTTTTTCATTTATTTCACACACTGTGCCCCCAATAATGTCTGAAGAGACCTTTGGGGGGGGGGGGGGGATTTCAACATACTAATATTCTTTCCATTGTCAGTTTCCCCAATAACTGGGGCTGGCATATTGGCTCCAGTTACAGGGGGAATTTAGCCTCCTGCCTTCATAACTGAGTTAACTAGGTTCCTTATGATCCAGCAGCTTCTGTTCTCTCCCTACACCCAGCGATTGAATGATGACTGGTTCCAGAGCAGGAAACCTCATCAATTCTGCTGAATCTGTATACCCAAGTGCTGGTTGAGTGCTCTGTATACAGTGATCAAAAAGCAAACATGGTGTGAAGAATATTCAAGACCAACACATGTCAATCACTGTGCCCTGCTTGGCAGGTTCTAGAGAGATCTTCAATGCACAGTGTAATCCAACTCTTTTGAATACACTGCAGCTTGCAAAGGAGGGGGCTGAGAAGTGAGGAGTGAGATCCACCACAGTGGCATCCAGCTACACAGAATGTCCCTTCCCTCGACGCCATGTGTTTCTTTGTGCAAGAAACATCATTTATCAGCAGTTATGGGGAAACGATACACACGAGTGATAAACCAACCAGATTTTTGGAAACTGAAAGGAATGGAGAATCTCACCAGCCTTTCTCCACCGCCCAGCAAGCAACGATAGGGAGATATGCAGCACAACCTTTCAGAAGCCCCTAGTGCCACTGTGTATGGTGTCCACGCATAGCAGGGGCCCTGCTGGATCCGATGACACCAGAACCAACTCCGTAGAATCATGCAGTAAAGAGGTGTAGCCAGTTTTCATTTTTAGAGTTGTAGCTGAGAGAGACCAGGGGGAGGAGAGTTGAATCCAGCTTGGTGGCAGGAGTGGGCAGGATCCAGAGAGTTTAACAGTTTCAGCAGCCCTGAGCCCAGAGTCTTTGTTCCTGGGGAGGTCGTGACATCAAGACATGTGGGACAAGTCCATCAACCAAGTGAGAAAAAAACAAGCAATGTGAACTGAGGTCTAAGATGGTACACATGCAAGAAATAGAAGCATGTTCACACTAGCAAAAAGATGCAAAACCTACAAAAGACAAAAAATATATCTCATACCCTGCCATCATATGAAATATAGGGTACATAGTGAACTATTTTTGATCAAAAAAAGTATATAAGCCGTCCCGCCAGCGACAAGGTGACCCTAAATTGGGACGGTCCTACACTGTCTATATTAAAAACCTTACTGTATATCAAAGTTGAAGTAATGCATATAAAAGGGTAGACAAATAGAACCGGGTCCCAATATCAGACCACCTAAGCCCATGGTAAGCTACATATATACTAATCAGCTCAACAAGGGGGATGCCACACCCCTAATTTGCACAGAATGCAAACAAGACAAAAAACCAAGCATGTGAACTGAGGTCTAAGATGGTACACATGCAAGAAATAGAAGCATGTTCACACTAGCAAAAAGATGCAACACCTACAAAAGACAAAAAATATATCTCATACCCTACCATCATTATATATAAATGTAAAGCAAAGTTGCATATGAAATATAGGGTACTTAGTGAACTATTTTTGATCAAAAAAAGTATACAAGCCGTCACACCAGCAACAAGGTGACCCTAAATTGGGACGGTCCTATACTGTCTATATTAAAAACCTTACTGTATATCAAAGTTGAAGTAATGCATATAAAATGGTAGACAAATAGAACCGGGTCCCAATATCAGACCACCTAAGCTCGTGGTATGCTACATATATACTAACCAGCTCAACAAGGGGGATGCCACACCCTTAATTTGCACAGAATGCAAACAAGACAAAAAAACAAGCAATGTGAACTGACGTCTAAGATTGTACACATGCAAGAAATAGAAGCATGTTCACACTAGCAAAAAGATGCAAAACAGTTTAACAGTTCCAGCAGCACGGAGCCCAGAGTCTTTGTTCCTGGGGAGGTCGTGACATCAAGACGTGTGGGACAAGTCCATCAACCAAGTGAGGGCCTACAGCCTCCCATGTGGCAGCCCATCCCCCGAATGCCAGGCCTTTCCATCTAAAACTGGTAACTGACTGGTAGTAACTGCTATATACCTTTTGTACCCATGCTTTTGTGCTTGTAACTCTGACCACTGTAAATGTATAACCCTTATGTATATAGCGTATTGTTTAGTGTGCCCTTACTGTGATTAAATATATAATTTAATCTTGGGCTGTTCTTTTATTTTGATCCACGAACCTTACGCCTGTTGTTCGGTCCAACGAACACGCTACCGGGCTGGTATCTAGCCTGATATAGTCCGTTATATCAAATAGAAACTGGTGGCAGCTCTCCCAGGTCGACTAGGCTCTGCTTCACTGGAGCTAATGAGCGGAGCCTCTCAGCCTGTCAGGGTTGTGAGTGAGTGGTGCCACGTGAGTGACTGAGTGGGCCACCTCTACCCACTCCCTGGTGCCTTCCTGTACCGGTGTGGACAAGGGGTGTCTATGCATAACATTCCAACCTGACCTTACGCGTCCATCAAGGTGTGCGGAACGTTACGTAGGTACAGAGGACTAGTCCATACCACGTTCTCCGTCTGACATAACTGTGACATCAGGCGGGAGGCGGGGTGTGCATCCATCACAAGCGGCGGCAACAGCGAGATTCTGCGGGGTCCCCCTGTTGTCGTTTCTTCACACATAGTAATAAACCTTCTTTGCCTTCACTGTGGTAGTCTGGCTGTGTGTCACCCTGGCCTGGATGCCACAAATATAATAAAGCTGTGTCTGAGAGCAAGGGGGAGGTTCTCTAGTCAAGGACCATTAGCATGCAATGCCTCCTGTCCCAGGCCAGTAGGGGGAGCAGGCTGCCCCTATAAAAGCTGGAACTGGGGGCAGGGTTAGGGAGAACTGGACAACCTGTCTCTGTATGGAGAGGTGTCCCAGAGCAGGGACAGACAGTTGTGTTGCAGTCTAAGAGGGCGTGTGGCAGTAGGAGAGCCACGAACCAGGGACAAGAGGCGAAGTGAGCCTGTCCTGGCAGATAAAGAAACTAATCTACCAGACTTTGGTGTCTGAGGCTGGGAGGATTCCAAGTCCTACAGCAGATAACCAGTCCGCAGGGGACTGTATGTTCCTTGGCCTAAGAAGCCCGGAGGCTCCGCCACAGCAGAAGAGACCAGCAAAGCCGTACCAGGCCGAGAGTAGAAAGGGACCCAAGTTGCAAGCCATACGGGCGAGAGGACACGGTGAGCTCGGGAACGTGGGCTGTTACACTACAAGGAGGGAAATAGCCAGAAGGAGCACAGAGAGCACGGTAGGCCTACACCCTCACCCTGACCAGGGCCAGCTTCCCACTTGTTCTCAGACATCCAGGCCCCCTCCAAGCCGGGCCTGTTTCTGGGTCATATTACCTGTTCTAATAAAGACCCTGAACTGTTTAAGAGGCCTCCGTTTCCTGGCTATCGTGGTCGGAATCATCCCCTCCATCATCCATTATATATATACTGCCCTGGGGCCATACTTCTCCCGTGGGGAGTTGAACTATTCAGTGCTGCACATTTATATCAGCCCCAGCGGTCTGCACTGCAGCGGCGGTTAGCCCTGACCGCAATCCACGGGTGACGTAGTCGGACATTACCTACAGCACATAGTTGACTACCACTGGTCTGACCACCCTGAGCCACGGAACCGGGTCGCCACTAGTACTCCCAGCATTGCCCTGAAGCCCGGTTCCGAGTGTCCCACGGTCCAGGGGGCGAGTCAGCTTTGGCGTAGTCGGCAGGATTGTAACCAACCCGCCACAAACGGGTATTGCGTGCCTGAAAAAGACTGTACACGTACCTGAAGAAGAGGTTTCCCGCCATCCGGAGCCGTTTCCCGCCATTTTCAGCCGTCTCCCGCCATCTTCCGTCGGTTCCCATCATCTTCAGCCATTTTCTGGCCATCGGACGCCATCCTCAGGACGCCGCGCGGGAAGAAGAGGGGCGTGGACGTCCAAACCGCGTGAGACCCGATGCTCCGCCCCACGCACCGATGCTGCGCAAGGTCCTGGAAGGGAGAGAGAGCGACGCTGACGTCACCAGGACGCGACGCAAGGTCCTCGTCCGGAGCAGCACCAGCGGAGCCGCGGCCTACAGAAGAGGATCGTCGGAAGGTAGGCCACGCTTAACTAGGGGGGAGGAAGATGTCGGACACAGAGGCGCCCACCACCACCAGCACAGCTGCAGCAGCGGTGATGCCATTTTCCCTGCCCTACATCCCTGGAGCGGCCTGGCTGCCTAAGTATTCAGGGGAGCCCCATGCCCTAACTGACTTTAAGGAAAGGCTGTACAGTTTGTTCCAAGTTTACCCCCTGACAGAGGAACAGAAGATTAGCATACTGACAGGGCAGTTAACTGGCGCAGCCCAGCGGGAGGTAAAGTCATGGCCCGCTGAGGAGAAAAGGACCGTAAAGGACATTCTGGCCCGGCTGCGGGGTACCTTTGATACACGTACCTCCGCTGAAATTAAAATGCGGTTCTACGGATGTAAGCAGCGGGCACAGGACAGCATCAGGGACTATGCCCTAAATTTGCAGGAAACCTTGAGAGCCATCAAACAAACTGACCTTGGCAGCGTGCTGGATAAGGATAAGCTACTAACAGAACAGTTCATAGAAGGTCTGCTGTCTAGCGCCCACAGTACCCAGCTGTGCCTCATGTTCTTTCAGAACCCTGATCTGACTTTTGCCCAGTTTAAGGACAGGGCCATAAGGGTGCTCCGTGAACCCGCAACAAGTGGCGCTATAAACCCCCGGTGCCCTGCTCTCACCTATCACCAGGAGGCAGCGCCCTCCTCTATGGACTCTGTGGGGGCCGATGCTCAGGCCCTGAACCAAGCCCCATCGAAAGATTTGCACCACCAAGTCCAGGAGCTGACCAAGAGAGTCGTGGCGTTGACCAGGACCGTCCAGGCGTTACAAGTGGACCCGTCAATACCCATCGAGTTGGCTTCAAGTCTGGAGGATGTCCCGTGGCGTCGACAGAGGAGGACACCGTCGTTCCGAGGGAGGCCCACAGACCGCTACGCAGCGGATTGACAGCCCATTTGCCGTCGATGCAACAAGCCCGGACACATTTTCCAGGTACTGTAATTTAAACGGGTCCAACCTGGGGCAGAGGGCCAACTCCCAGGCATAAGATCACCAGGCCCTTATAATTGGCGTGATAAGTACGTTGGAGGGCGCCCGGTTTTACCCGTGGTGCTGGACAGCATCCCCATGAGCGCCTTGCTGGATACCGGGTCGCAAGTAACTACTATCCCTTATGTACTTTTTAAGCAGTATTGGACTGATGCTGATATAACACGGTATCCAGACAGTGACTTGAGCATCATCGCCAGTAATGGCTTGCCCGTGCCGCAGATGGGGTTCAAGGAGATGACCATTAAAATTGGTAAAGTTGAACTACCGGCACAGGGAGTGATTATTGTGGACATTGATCGTCGTGAAAGTCACCCTAAAATAACTGTGGGTACTAACGTGATTGAAAATTGTCTTTCAGAGGTAATTGTAATTCTACAACAGGTGGCGGTGAATGCTAGTTCCAGTCAACAGAGAGTCCTCAACAAGGAGATAAAAGCCCTGATGAGACGGCAGAAGGTAGAACTGTCTGGTGGTGAGATCGGTAGCGTAAGACTGAGTGACCCATTCCCCATTTCCATGCCTCCCAAAAGTGAAATGATGATCTGGTGTCGGACTGCAATCGGGTTGAGAGGTAGAGACTACCAAGCCATGGTAGAACCCGTGTACTCAGACAGCAGGCCCACCATTTTGACAGCCCGGGGGGTGGTTGATGTCCGTCATGGGAGGGTGCCCGTTCGCATACTCAACATTGGGGAGAGGGTGGTACACTTACCCAGGTACGCTACACTTGCCAAACTGTTTGCTGTCGAACACAAAGCTATCAGGGCCGTGGAGCCTTTGCCTCCATCTCCACAGGCAGAGGGTAATGGCTCCCAGAGACAAAAGGAGGACTGGTGCCAGAAACTCCATGTGGGTGCTGACTCCACTCCCCTGCACCAAAAACAAGGAGTCTACCGGGTGATCCAGGAGTATGAGAGAATTTTTAGTAAGCACCCGCTAGACTTCGGCAGAGTAAAAGGGATAGAACACCATATCCCCACGGGGGGCCACCCAACAATATAAGAGAGACACAGGCCTGTACCCCCTGCACATTATCAGAACGCCAAGGGTATGCTGAGGGAAATGAAAGAAGCTGGGGTCATTAGAGATAGCTGTAGCCCCTGGGCAGCCCCCTTGGTTCTGGTAAAAAAGAAAGACGGCACCATGAGAATATGCGTGGACTATAGACAAATCAACCGTATCACCCACAAAGACGCATATCCGCTGCCTAGAATAGAGGAGTATTTAGCCGCACTAAAATCAGCTAACTTCTTTTCTACTTTGGACCTTACTAGCGGGTACTGGCAGGTTCCTGTGGCAGAGGCTGACAAGGAGAAGACCGCCTTTACCACCCCGATGGGACTGAGCGAGTTCAACTGTATGCCCTTCGGGCTCTGCAACGCACCAGGGACCTTCCAGAGGCTGATGGAATGCTGTCTAGGGCACCAAAACTTCGAGACGGTCCTCCTTTACCTGGACGACGTGATCGTCTATTCGAAGACTTACGAGGACCATCTAAAGCACATGGCCGAGGTGTTCGAAGCCCTGGCAGGCTATGGCCTGAAGGTGAAACCATCAAAGTGTCACCTGTTGAAACCGAAGGTCCAGTACCTAGGGCATATAGTAAGTGCGGAAGGAGTAGCCCCCGACCCTGACAAGGTCACGGCAATCAAGAGCTGGCCAAGCCCTTCGAACATCAAGGAAGTGAGGCAATTCCTCAGGTTGGTAGGCTACTACCGAAGGTTCATCCCCGGGTTCACTAAGATGGCAGCTCCTATGCAGGACCTCCTGATAGGACAGTCTAAGTCCAGAAGCCAAAAGCCACCCTTCAAGTGGGATAAACCGGAAGAGGAGTCCTTCCGCCAGTTGAAGATGGGCCTCACAGGGGATGAGATCCTGGCCTACCCTGATTATGGCCAGCCTTTTATTCTCCACACAGACGCCAGTAATGTGGGACTGGGAGCCGTACTGTCACAAAACCAACAGGGCAGAGAAAGGGTGATCGCATACGCCAGCCGGAAGCTGAGGCCCACCGAGAGGAACCCGGAGAAATACAGCTCCTTCAAGCTAGAATTCTTGGCGGTGGTGTGGGCCGTAACAGAACGCTTCAAGCATTACCTGGCCTACGCAAAGTTCACTGTGTACACGGACAACAACCCGTTAACACACCTAGACAGTGCAAGACTTGGTGCCCTGGAACAGCGGTGGATGGCCCGTCTCTCCAATTATGACTTTGTGATCAAGTACCAGGCAGGCAAAACCAATGCCAACGCTGACGCCCTATCGAGAATGCCTCACTTACTTGAAGGTGACGAAGACCCAGAAGAGCTGGAGGAGGTAGAACTCCCCGCGTTTCACCGGTATGGAGCTGTTCAATACTCCCACCGCGTGAAGGAGGAAGATTTAACAACCGTTATGATCAATCCCCTACCTCACCACAGCTGGGCCGAGACCCAAGATAGTGAACCTGCAATCCGCCTGGTGAAAGATCTGCTGACCCAGGAAGATGCCCGCTTAGATCCGGATGCTCCAGAGGAAGCCAAGCAGCTATGGAAAGAGAAGAACAAGCTGTTCCTCTATGAAGGCAAGCTGTGCAGAAGACTTGTCAACCACCGGACACACGAGCTGACCCAGCAGGTCCTGGTCCCAAGGCGGGATGCAGCTATGGTCCTGGAGGCTTACCATGACAGAGCGGGGCACTTCGGTTGGAAGAAACTGGAGTTCCTGCTAAGAGGACGGTTCTTTTGGGTCGGCATGAGAGGGGCTGTAGAGAAGTGGTGCAGGGACTGTGGCCCTTGTAACTTAAGGAGAAAAGACCGCACCAGCCAGAAGACACCCTTGAAACCCATCATCACCCAGCAGCCTCTTGAGCTGGTAGCTCTGGACCACGTCAAATTGGCTCCAAGCCGGTCAGGATACATCTATGCCCTGACAATCGTGGACCACTATTCCCATTTTCTAGTGGTGGTCCCGGTAAAAGACTTGACAGCCCAAACGGCGGCCAGAGCCTTCCAGCAATACTTCTGCCGTCCACGCGGGTATCCGGAACAAGTTCTGACAGACCAGGGTCCAGCGTTCGAGGCTGAAATCTTCCAAGAGTTCTGCAACCTCTATGGCTGTAAGAAGATTCGGACAACGCCTTACCACCCACAAACCAATGGGATGTGTGAGAAAATGAACAATATAGTCATTGATCTCCTGAAGACGTTGCCCCTGGAGGAACGCAGCCTGTGGCCAGAAAAGCTGCTGGACCTGATAGACTTATACAACCATATCCCGGTGAATGTTACAAACGGCACCCCGGCTTACCTGATGCGAGCCAGACAAGGTAAGCTGCCCATAGACCTGGAGATGGGAGTCCTAACACCTGAGCAAACCTCCCCGGATGTGGACTGGGATACGGAAAGGCGACTGCAGTACAAGAAGGTACAGGAGAGTGTGGAGAAGAGCCTGGCCCAGGTGAGAGAAAGGCAAGAAAGACTCTTCAACCAACACGCCCCTGCTGTTCCCCTAGAACCTGGTGAACAGGTCCTGAAGCGAAAGAGAAGGCTACATAAGTTGGACGACCAGTGGGAAAGGAAACCCTACACTGTACTGCAGTCTGATCACGACTCGAAGGTGTGCGTGATCACCAAGGATGGAGGAGAAACCACTAGTACCATCTCCAGAGACCACCTAAAAAGGTGCCCCGAGCAACTCCGTAGTGCAGAAGAGGATCAAAGTGACCTTGAACCCGCAGAGGACAAGGAAGAAATGATCAGTACCGTTCTCGGAGAGTTCCCTCAGTCCTGGACTCGAATAAACGATGCCATAGTGGTTCCCGTCCTGCATTTCCTGCAAATGGCTCAGCAACAACCTACACCAGAGCCGGAAGGTGAAGAAGAGCAAGCAGTTCCAGAGGCAGAAGAGCCGGTACCAGCAGCCCAGGAGAGTCAACCCTCTGCTGACAGTGAGCCTGCCATGCCTGCGGTGAGCCAAAGGACCCGCAGACAGCTGCCTGCCCTACCTGTACACCCAGCTTGTAGCTGTACCCCTAACGCTAGTGAGGAAAGCCAGGTCAGTCCACCACCAGACAGTGAGTTAAGGAGGTCAACCAGGAGCACAAAGGGGCAGATACCCGCTCGCTGGAGAATATAGGGTGCACTAAAACTGTAAATAACCCTGTTACCAAGTATTGAAATGTTTGCAAAGTTACATGCATGATTAGTAATTGTGTATTTCAGTTTCTTACAGTTACCGTACGGACTCAAAGGTTATGAACTTTTAATAACCGGGACTTTGTATGGACTGCGTTCGGAGCCTGACCAAGCAATGAACTAAGACTGTAAAGGACTTGGGGCTAGGACAGACCCACACCTGGTTAAGGCTCCCCGTTGTGTTGGTGATATGGACACCCGGTCACAGACCACACTGTGACCTTAAGAACTCAACCTGTGCGTCATTTGTCTACTAATGTTTTATAGTCTTGCATGTTATTCTTGTTTCTTGTTTAGTCCTGGAGTACTAAATTTTTCTAGGGGGGAATGTGTCACCCTGGCCTGGATGCCACAAATATAATAAAGCTGTGTCTGAGAGCAAGGGGGAGGTTCTCTAGTCAAGGACCATTAGCCTGCAATACCTCCTGTCCCAGGCCAGTAGGGGGAGCAGGCTGCCCCTATAAAAGCTGGAACTGGGGGCAGGGTTAGGGAGAACTGAACAACCTGTCTCTGGATTGAGAGGTGTCCCAGAGCAGGGACAGACAGTTGTGTTGCAGTCTAAGAGGGCGTGTGGCAGTAGGAGAGCCACGAGCCAGGGACAAGAGGCGAAGTGAGCCTGTCCTGGCAGATAAAGAAACTAATCTACCAGACTTTGGTGTCTGAGGCTGGGAGGATTCCAAGTCCTACAGCAGATAACCAGTCCGCAGGGGACTGTATGTTCCTTGGCCTAAGAAGCTCGGAGGCTCCGCCACAGCAGAAGGGACCAGCAAAGCCGTACCAGGCTGGGAGTAGAAAGGGACCCAAGTTGCTAGCCATACGAGCGAGAGGACACGGTGAGCTCGGGAACGTGGGCTGTTACACTACAAGGAGGGAAATAGCCAGAAGGAGCACAGAGAGCACGGTAGGCCTACACCCTCACCCTGACCAGGGCCAGCTTCCCACTTGTTCTCAGACATCCAGGCCCCCTCCTAGCCGGGCCTGTTTCTGGGTCATATTACCTGTTCTAATAAAGACCCTGAACTGTTTAAGAGGCCTCCGTTTCCTGGCTATCACGGTCGGAATCATCCCCTCCATCATCCATATATATACTGCCCTGGGGCCATACTTCTCCCGTGGGGAGTTGAACTATTCAGTGCTGCACATTTATATCAGCCCCAGCGGTCTGCACTGCAGCGGCGGTTAGCCCTGACCGCAATCCACGGGTGGCGTAGTCGGACATTACCTACAGCACATAGTAGACTACCACTGGTCTGACCACCCTGAGCCATGGAACCGGGTCACCACTACTACTCCCAGCATTGCCCTGAAGCCCGGTTCCGAGTGCCCCACGGCCCAGGGGGCGAGTCAGCTGTGTCTGACAGCTGGCTCCTCACCCCCACAGCTGCACAATGTCCTGCAAGCTTCTAACTCTGCATTAATGTTTTAGAACGTCAGTGAAGAGAAAGTGTGAACGTCCGGATTTTTATAGTTTCAGGCTGTCCACAAATAGTTAATGAAAAATAAAAAAAAATGTTCTGGGGTCGTTTGTTATCCAACACACTCTGGTGAAAGTTTACATAGGCAAACTAAGATGAAGCCTAGCTGCTAGAAATACACATTGTAAATAACAATTATGACTAATTGTTATCAATCAGGTTAGGAGAAAGCACACCATTACACAAGCAAAGAAAAAAAGGGATAAAATGGATGTTATTACCTGCTCGTAATTCAGCCTTTGAGCCTCAGAAATCTCTTTTGCTTTGGCTTCTAAATTGTAGTCACCTAGAAAAAAAAAACCTTTATAAAGTATAGACAAAGTTACACTTTTCCTATTTTTTAAACCCAGCAAAAAAGGAAAACAAAGAAAATCAGCCAACAGAAACCTTAATTTTGCATCAAAGAAAAAAACAACTTTTGACATGTCTGTTATGAAATCTTCATTAATATCGGTGCATTCAGTTAAACTGAGGTTTTTTTTATTATGCCCAATCCGAAACTCATGGCTTAAAATGGTTAATCTGAACCAACAGTACAATACACTAAACTGGAATTTGTAGCTGACATGCCCAAAACACAAGCTTGGGAACCAAATTTTACCACATAATGGCACAAGCACAAAGTGTTCCAGTCCCGATGCTGAATGCCTCATGAGTGCCACACCCAGAATTATATGAACTTGCATGCCGTGGCTGTCATCAATAAGGTTATTAATAGTTGCGTGAGGAATGTTCTGCCACGTGGAATGCAAATTATCAAAATTTGCTTCTTGCAGCTCACTTTGTAGTTCCTAACCAATGACGTCCCAGATATGCACGATGGGAGACAAGTCCGGACATGCTGTAGGCCATGGTAGCACGTTTAAGTCATACAGGCTGCTCACAGTAGCATGAGCAACATGTGGCCTGGTGTTGTCATGTTGAAAAATGGTTTCTGTTACACTTGAGAAATGGCCATATCACTGATTCCACAACTGAATCAATGTAATACTAAGCTGTTCATGTACCCGAAATAAAAACTCAAGGAGTCCGGCTACAGTACATTATGAAACTGCACCCAGGAGAAGGGCCAGTTTAATGTTCTTTATAAAGGTCTTTTCATGGCGTTGTCCAAGTGGGCTCCAAACCATTCTCCAGCTATCACTGTGTCCAGCAATGTGTCTCGCTCTTGTCTTGAAGAGTTCATACCTCCAATTCAGCCAACATTGTTGTCCTGCTCTCCTTCATGATAGCCTTTGAGAACAGTGGCATGTGGTCAAAGGAACATCTGTAGCTGAACATCTCTCTCATAGCCCAACATGATGCAAACACCTTCTGATGGTTTGTGTGGACACTGTTTGAAGCCTTAGGCTTGGGAAGTGACGTCCAATTTCACTTACAGTACAGACTGGATCACTATTCTTCTAATCTGACAATCCATCTATGAAGAAATTCATCTCCGTGCACCTCCTTCTAGTTCATTGTCGTCTCCCAACCACTTGGACAAACAATGAACACTGCAGACATCTCGGTGTATGTGCGTTACGGTCTGCTGGAGGGATAAACCAAGGCCTCCCACATTAAGGGCTTGCTCACAACGTATAAATCGGACGAGTGCAATCCAATTAAAAATTGGATTGCACTCGGTCCAATGTTATACTATGGGAAAATGCAGATCTGCAATTATTTTCTCATGCCGATTTGCGGTTCTATTAAACAGAGATTCCACACCACTATCAGAAATCTACTCTAACAGTCCTTGTTAGGACTACTTCTGAAGAATATTAATCCTGCTGATTGCCTAACTAGTGCTGAGTTTGTGGAGACATAGTATAGTACAGAATAGGGTCCATTGCACATTCTTTCAGCTTGCTGGAACTCCTATCAATGGCCTTAGATATCAAGGCTAATAGTATTCTTTTTGCTCTTAATCCTGCTAATTTTGGTGAAAAGCAATATAATAACCATTTTTACTGTTCCATTTGCTTGTTAGCAACATACAGCCAGATTTGCTTGATTTGAATACTATTGCTGTATTGTGCAAGCTGAGAAACTTGTCCATCATCTCAGGTGGTTAAATATTATTGCTGTATTAATCCTGATTTTTTTTTAGAAGCTGCAAAATATTATACTGCATTTAAAGTCTGCTACTTGTGTGTCCAAAATATATCCACACTTGCTCGCTTACCAATAGCATTGCTATACTGGCACTACCCAAAAGAATCTGTCATTAGATGTGGTCAAATACTGCGGAATTAATCCTGACATTTTTTTGCAAGCTGCAAAATATTAAACTCCATTTAAAATGGGCAAAGCGTGTGGTAAGGAACGGGGAAGTGGACGTGATGCTGATGGTGCACTCAGAGGCCGAAGCCGTGGGCAAGATGAAATTGTGCCTGCTGAGGGAGCACAACAAGCACCTACAGCATGTCGACCTAGCTTCCAGTCCTACTTGCAAATGAAAGTAAGTGTGTGACTTGTTTTTCAGTGACTTTGGATTCAGGGAGTTTGGAAGGGAGGACTTTGGGCTGAATTGCTGTCTGTATTTTATTAATTCTTTACTTTTCTTTTTACTTAACATTCTGTCTATTGCAATCTACATTAGGAAATGAGCTCCATTATTGACAATGCTATCCAGTGTACATCTTGCCACATGTATGCATTCCTTGAACAGCCGGTCGGGGTTGCTTACTGCTGCGCGAGATGTGTGCACATTGTTCGTTTGGAAGCCCAAGTACTGGATCTAAATGAGCAACTGGCAACACTGAGATCCATTTACAATATGGAAAGGAGTCTGCTGCTCACTGAGCAGCAGCTCACTGGGGTAGATGTAGGGGAGGGTGGTAGTCGGGAGCTGCAGGACAGTGAGGCCGCTAGTTGGGTGACAGTTAGAAGGGGGGGTAGAGGGAAGAGTGAAAGGGAGGCTTGTCCTGATCTGGCACACCCCAATAAGTTTGCAAAGTTGGCAGATGAGGGGAGTGACGGTACAGGGGTAGCACTGCTGCAGCAAGGCATGTCCGCTGAAAGCCAGAGGAGTGTCAGCTCCAGTAAAGAGGGAAATAGGAGAGCAGGACAGGCCAGGCAGGTGCTGGTAGTGGGGGACTCAATTATTAGGGGAACAGATAGGGCAATCTGTCACAAAGACAGGGATCGTCGAACAGTGTGCTGCCTACCTGGCGCTCGAGTCCGGCACATCGCTGATCGGGTTCACAGATTACTGGGAGGGGCTGGTGAGGACCCAGTGGTCATGGTGCACATTGGCACAAATGACAAAGTTAGAGGTAGGTGGAAGGTCCTTAAAGATGATTTCAGGGAATTAGGCTGCAAGCTGAAAGCAAGGATCTCCAAGGTGGTATTCTCTGAAATACTACCGGTACCACGTGCCACGCCAGAGAGGCAACGGGAGATTAGGGAGATAAATAAGTGGCTCGAGAACTGGTGTAGGAAGGAGGGATTTGGGTTCCTGGAGAACTGGGCCGACTTCTCAGTTAGCTACAGACTCTACGCTAGGCACCGGCTGCACCTCAATGGGGAGGGTGCAGCTGTGCTGGGGGAGAAAATGGCTAGAAGGTTGGAGGAGTGTTTAAACTAGGGATTGGGGGGGAGGGTATTCATTTTATAGGTGGGGAAGATAGTGCAGATAGTGACCTGGGCACAAATAAAGAAATTGGGGGTGGGGTTAGAACAGTCAATAAAGTAAGAAGGAATAGAGGTACAGAGAGATACATAAAATGCATGTACACTAATGCCAGAAGCCTCACCAACAAAATGGAGGAATTAGAATTAATTTTGTTGGAAAATAATTATGACATGGTAGGGATATCTGAGATGTGGCTGGACGAGAGCCATGACTGGGCAGTTAATTTACAGGGCTATAGTCTGTTCAGAAATGACCATACAATAGTGTTGAGCCACCCCCATAGTGTTAGGGTTCGGTTCGGTTCGTCGAACACCGGGATGTTCGAGGAACTGTTCGTCGAACTGTTCGTCGAACACCTTAGAACACCGTCGAACACCGTTAAAACCAATGGCAGGCAAACAAAAACACATAGAAACACATAGAAAACACCTGCAAAGGTGTCCAAAAGCTGACAAACTGCTCAGAAGACACTCTCTTTAAAAAAGCCGGCCGGCAAATTCAGCAGCGGCATACACCAGTACCCGACAATTTAGACAAGAAGGAATAGAGCATCACACATAGATTAGATAGATAGAAACATGTCAGTCACACATATAAGAAGCACAGTGACAGTGTTGGTTACTGCACTTGTCATTTAGTGTAAAGGATTTAGTAAAAAAAATATTAGTGTTTTCATGCACCGTCTCTTTAAAAAAGCCGGCCGGCAATTCAGCAGCGGTACCCGACAATTTAGAACAGAAAGAATAGAGCTTCACACATAGATTAGATAGATAGAAACATGTCAGTCACATATATATGAAGTACAGTGACAGTGTTGGTTACTGCACTTGTCATTTAGTGTAAAGGATTTAGTAAAAAAAATATTAGTGTTTTCATGCACCGTCTCTTTAAAAAAGCCGGCCGGCAATTCAGCATCTGTACCCGACAATTTAGAACAGAAAGAATAGAACTTCACACATAGATTAGATAGATAGAAACATGTCAGTCACATTTATAATAAGTACAGCGACAGTGTTGGTTACTGTACTTGTCATTTAGTGTTAAAATAAAGGATTTATTAAAATAAAAATTGGCGTGGGGTTCCCCGTAATTTTAGTCTCTAGCGGAGGTTAAGCAGACGGCTGGGGCAGATGTTTGAAGCCTGGGAAGGGGGTAATACCCACGGAGCTTCCCAGGCTACTAATATCAGCCCCCAGCTGAATACCTAGCCTTTACTAGCTATTAAAATGGGGGACCCCTCAAAAAAAATGACGTGGGGTCCCCCCTATGTTAATAGCTAGCAAAGGCTAGGCAGACAGCTGGGGGCTGATATTAATAGCCCAGGAAGGGTGCCATGAATATTGGCCCCCTCCCAGGCTAGAAACACCAGCCGTCAGCCGCCCCAGAAATGGCGCATCCATAGGATGCGCCAATTCTGGCACTTAGCCTCGCTCTTCCCACTGCCCTGTAGCGGTGGCAGTGGGGTAATAGGGCTGGGGTTGATGTCAGCTTATAACGCCTGCTGACATCAAGCCCAGGTTAGTAATGGAGAGGCGTCTATAAGACACCCCCATTACTAACCCCATAGTAAAAGTTAAAAAAAACACAAACACCCAGAATAAAGTCCTTTAATTGAAATAAACACACAATTCTTTATTGTTCTAAATTAAACCATACTTACCATCACGCCCATTCCAGCTGAATCCAACGATCTCCTGCAATAGAAGAAAAATAATAAAGCAAGCTCATCCTTACCTTTCCATGGTTCCCAGGACAGCTCCAGCTCTGCTACATTCACATGACAGGCTGGACCGCAGGAGAAAGCTGCCATCCAGCCTGTCATCCCGCGGACACTGAGAAGCGCAGGCATGCTTGCGCTCCTCAGTGTCTCGCTGTGACGGCATCCAGATGAGCCGAGGTCATGTCCAATGAACTCGGCGCACCTCATGCACGTCACTGACAGCGTGGGAAAATTCTCCTGCACTCAGCGCTTCAGCGTGGGAGAATTCTCACGCTGAAGCGCTGAGTGCAGGAGAATTTTCCCACGCTGTCAGTGACGTGCATGAGGTGAGCAGAGATCATTGGACATGAACTCACCTCATGCACGTCACTGACAGCGTGGGAAAATTCTCACGCTGAAGCGCTGTCAGTGACGTGCATGAGGTGAGTACATCTCCAATGATCACTGCTCACCTCATGCACGTCACTTACAGCGTGGGAGAATTCTCCTGCACTCAGCACTTCAGCGTGAGAATTTTCCCACGCTGTCAGTGACGTGCATGAGGTGAGCTGAGTTCATTGGACATGACCTCGGCTCATCTTTATGCCGTCACAGCGAGACACTGAGGAGCGCAAGCATGCCTGCGCTTCTCAGTGTCTGCGGGATGACAGGCTGGATGGCAGCTTTCTGCTGCGGTCCAGCCTGTCATCTTGATGTAGCAGAGCTGGAGCCGTCCTGGGAACCATGGAAAGGTAAGGATGAGGTTGGTTTATTATTTTTCTTTTATTGCAGGAGATCGTTGGCTTCAGCTGGAATGGGTGTGATGGTAAGTATGGTTTAATTTAGAACAATAAAGAATTGTGTGTTTATTTCAATTAAAGGACTTTATTCTGGGTGTTGTGTTTTTTTTAAATACTTTACTAGAAATTCATGGCGGTCATGTCTAATACTGGCGTGACCCCATGAATTTTGGGCTTAGGGCCAGCTGATAATACCAAGCTGGCCCTAACCCCTTTATTACCCAGTGAGCCACCGCACCAGGGCCCTGGATGAGTTGGGTACAGCGCCAGAACATTTTCCGGGGTGGCTGCGGACTGCAATTTGCAGCGGGGGGGGGCCAGAAAGCTTGGGCCTCCCTGCGCTGCAGATTCCAGCCCCCAGCTGCCTAGTTGTACCTGGCTGGACACAAAAATAGGGCGAAGCCCCACGTATTTTTTTTTTAATTATTTCATGAAATTCATGAAATAATTAAGAAAAAAAGGCCTTCCCTATATTGTTGTGTCCGGCCAGGTACAAATAGGCAGCTGGTGGTTGGTGGCAGCCCGTTCCTGCCTGCTGTACCTGGCTGGACACAAATATAGTGCGAAGCCCCACTTCAATTTTTTTTTATTATTTCATGAAATTCATGAAATAATTAAGAAAAAAAGGCCTTCCCTATATTGTTGTGTCCGGCCAGGTACAAATAGGCAGCTGGTGGTTGGGGGCAGCCCGTTCCTGCCTGCTGTACCTGGCTGGACACAAATATAGTGCGAAGCCCCACTTCAATTTTTTTTTATTATTTCATGAAATTTATGAAATAATTAAGAAAAAAAGGCCTTCCCTATATTGTTGTGTCCGGCCAGGTACAAATAGGCAGCTGGTGGTTGGGGGCAGCCCGTTCCTGCCTGCTGTACCTGGCTGGACACAAATATAGTGCGAAGCCCCACTTCAATTTTTTTTTATTATTTCATGAAATTCATGAAATAATTAAGAAAAAAAGGCCTTCCCTATATTGTTGTGTCCGGCCAGGTACAAATAGGCAGCTGGTGGTTGGGGGCAGCCGATGTGAGGGCATCCAGATGAGCCGAGTTAATGTCCAATGAACTCGGCTCACCTCATGCACGTCACTGACAGCGTGGGAAAATTCTCCTGCACTCAGCGCTTCAGCGTGGGAGAATTCTCACGCTGAAGCGCTGAGTGCAGGAGAATTTTCCCACGCTGTCAGTGACGTGCATGAGGTGAGCTGAGTTCATTGGACATGAGCTCACCTTATGCACGTCACTGACAGCGTGGGAGAATTCTCCTGCACTCAGCGCTTCAGCGTGAGAATTTTCCCACGCTGTCAGTGACGTGCATGAGGTGAGCCGAGTTCATTGGACATGACCTCGGCTCATCTGGATGCCGTCACAGAGAGACGCTGAGGAGCGCAAGCATGCCTGCGCTTCTCAGTGTCCGCGGGATGACAGGCTGGATGGCAGCGTTCTGCTGCGGTCCAGCCTGTCATCTCGATGTAGCAGAGCTGAAGCTGTCGTGGGAACCATGGAAAGGTAAGGATGATGTTGCTTTATTATTTTTCTTTTATTGCAGGGGATCGTTGGCTTCAGCTGGAATGGGCGTGACGGTAAGTATGGTTTAATTTAGAACAATAAAGAATTGTGTCTTTATTTCAATTAAAGGACTTTATTCTGGGTGTTTGTGTTTTTTTTTAACTTTGACTATGGGGTTAGTAATGGGGGTGTCTTATAGACGCCTCTCCATTACTAACCTGGGCTTGATGTCAGCTGGCATTATAAGCTGACATCAACCCCAGCCCTATTACCCCACTGCCACCGCTACAGGGCAGTGGGAAGAGCGAGGCTAAGTGCCAGAATTGGCGCATCCTATGGATGTGCCATTTCTGGGGCGGCTGACGGCTGGTGTTTCTAGCCTGGGAGGGGGCCAATATTCATGGCACCCTTCCTGGGCTATTAATATCAGCCCCCAGCTGTCTGCCTAGCCTTTGCTAGCTATTAAAATAGGGGGGACCCCACGTCAATTTTGTGGGGGGTCCCCCATTTTAATAGCTAGTAAAGGCTAGGCATTCAGCTGGGGGCTGATATTAGTAGCCTGGGAAGCTCCATGGGTATTACCCCCTTCCCAGGCTTCAAACATCTGCCCCAGCCGTCTGCTTAACCTCCGCTAGAGCCTAAAATTAAGGGGAACCCCACGCTAATTTTTTTTAAAATAAATCCTTTATTTTAACACTAAATGACAAGTACAGTAATCAACACTGTCACTGTACTTCATATATATGTGACTGACATGTTTCTATCTATCTTATCTATGTGTGATGCTCTATTCCTTCCATTCTAAATTGTCGGGTACCGCTGCTGAATTGCCGGCCGGCTTTTTTAAAGAGACGGTGCATGAAAACACTAATATTTTTTTTAATAAATCCTTTACACTAAATGGCAAGTACAGTAATCAACACTGTCACTGTACTTCTTATATATGTGACTGACATGTTTCTATCTATCTAATCTATGTGTGATGCTCTATTCCTTCCATTCTAAATTGTCGGGTACCGCAGCTGAATTGCCGCCGGCTTTTTTAAAGAGACGGTGCATGAAAACACTAATATTTTTTTTATAAATCCTTTACACTAAATGACAAGTACAGTAATCAACACTGTCACTGTACTTCTTATATATGTGACTGACATGTTTCTATCTATCTAATCTATGTATGAAGCTCTATTCTTTCGGTTCTAAATTGTCGGGTACCTGTGTACGCCGCTGCTGAATTGCCGGCTTTTCATGTTTCACTGTGAGCACAGTTCCCATCGATTTGGGCAATCACTCTAATGCCACAACCACCATGGCTGTGGCATTACAGTGAGTGGCAGACAATCCCTGCATGATTGGTGCTCTAAATAGCGCCAGACATGCAGGACACGCTTTTGGTGCACGAACAGTTATCGAACATAACCTCGAACAGCCGAATTTTTTGCAAATCGTTCGGGTTCGTCGAACAACTCGAACACCGCCCAAAACAGCTCGAATTTGAGATTGGCGAACAGTTCTAGTCGAACACCGCTCATCTCTACCATACAAACAAGCGAGGGGGGGGGTGTTTATATGTAAAATCATCCTTAAAACCCATCTTGCGGGAGGATATATGTGAATCTAATGAAAATGTAGAGTCCCTGTGGGTGGAGATAAGGGGAGGGGGAAAAAATAATAAATTACTGATAGGGGTTTGTTATAAGTTTCCAAAAATAATGGAAGTAGTGGAGAATATCCTCGTAAAGCAAATAGATGAAGCAGCGACTCAAGGAGAAGTCATTATTATGGGAGACTTCAATTACCCTGAAATACATTGGGGGACAAAAACATGTAGTTTAAGCAAAGGTAATAGGTTTTTGACAACTATGAGAGACAATTACCTTTCACAACTGGTTCAGGACCCAACAAGGAGGGGGGCACTGCTAGACCTAATATTAACCAATCGGCCAGACCGCATATCAAATATACGAGTTGGGGGTCACTTGGGTAATAGTGATCACAAAATAATAAGTTTTCATGTATCCTTTAATAAGATGTGTAGTACAGGGGTTACAAGGACACTAAACTTCAGGAAGGTAACTTTCCAACGATTGAGAGATGATCTTAGTGCAATAAACTGGGACGATATCCTGAGACATAAAGCTACACAAAGCAAATGGGAGACATTTATTAACATCCTGAATAGGACTTGTGCACAATATATACCCTTTGGGAATAAACATGCTAGAAATAGGAGGAAACCACTATGGCTAAATAGAGCTGTAAGGGGCGCAATAAGTGACAAAAAGAAAGCATTTAGAGAACTAAAGCAAGTAGGTAGTGATGAGGCATTAAATAAATATAGAAAATTAAACAAATTATGTAAACAACAAATCAAGGCAGCAAAGATTGAGGCAGAGAGAATCATTGCCAGAGAAAGTA
Source organism: Phyllobates terribilis (assembly GCF_046119375.1). Classification (NCBI taxonomy): domain Eukaryota; kingdom Metazoa; phylum Chordata; class Amphibia; order Anura; family Dendrobatidae; genus Phyllobates; species Phyllobates terribilis. The sequence goes on from NW_027362764.1 coordinate 213,262,539, forward strand.
AAAATAACCCCAAAATATTTTTTAACTACATAAATAGTAAAAAACTAAAAAATGATAGTGTTGCCCCCCTTAAAAATAGTCTGGGTGAAATGGTGGATGAGGATGAGGAAAAAGCCAATATGCTAAATGATTTTTTTTCAACGGTATTTACACAAGAAAATCGCATGACAGAAAACATGATCAGTGATATCAAAAATTCTCCATTAAATGTCACTTGCATAACACAAAAGGAAGTACGGCGGCGTCTAAAAATCACTAAAGTGGACACATCCCCGGGCCCGGATGGGATACACCCGCGAGTACTGCAGGAATTAAGTAACGTCACAGATAGACCATTATTTTTAATCTTTAAAGATTCCCTAATAACAGGGTCTGTACCACAGGACTGGCATATAGCAAATGTGGTGCCAATATTCAAAAAAGGGACAAAAACTGAACTTGGAAATTATAGGCCAGTAAGCTTAACCTCTACTGTGGGTAAAATCCTGGAGGGTTTCCTAAGAGGTGCTATACTAGAGTATCTGAAGAAAAATAACCACATGACCCAATATCAACATGGGTTTACGAGGGACCGTTCCTGTCAAACTAATCTGATCAGTTTTCATGAGGAGGTAAGTTCTGGACTGGACCAAGGAAATGCAGTGGATGTTGTATATATGGACTTTTTAAAAGCTTTTGATACGGTTCCACACAAAAGGTTGATACATAAAATGAGAACAATGGGGATAGGGGAAAATATGTGCATGTGGGTTAAGAATTGGCTCAGTGATAGGAGACAAAGGGTGGTTATTAATGGAAAACACTCAGACTGGGTCTCAGTTAACAGTGGGGTACCACAGTGGTCAGTATTGGGCCCCCTTCTTTATAACATATTTATTAATGATCTTGTAGGGGGCATACAGAGTAATATTTCAATATTTGCAGATGACACTAAACTCTGCAGGGTAATCAATACAGAGGAGGACAATTTTATATTACAGGAGGATCTATGTAAACTAGAAGCTTGGGCTGATAAATGGCAAATGAGCTTTAATGGGGATAAATGTAAGGTAATGCACTTGGGCAGAGGAAATAAAATGTATATGTGTCACCCTGGCCTGGATGCCACAAGTGTAAATAAAGCTGTGTCTGAGAGCAAGGGGGAGGTTCTCTAGTCAGGGGAACATTAGCATGCAGTACCTCCTGTCTCAGGCCAGTAGGGGGAGCACTCTGCCCCTATAAAAGCTGGTACTGGGGGCAGGGTTAGGGAGAACTTGATGGCTTGTCTCAGCACTGAGACTTGTCCCAGAGCAGAGCAGGGACAGACAGTTGTACTGCACCTAAGAGGAAGTGTGGCAGGAGGAGAGCCACAAGCCAGAGACAAGAGGCGAAGAGAGCCTGTCTTGGCAGATAAAAGACTTACTTTACCAGACCTTGGTGTCTGAGGCTGGGAGGATTCTACATCCCCCAGCAGATAACCAGTTCAGAGGGGACTGTATATTCCTTGGCCTAAGAAGCCTGGAGGCTCTGCCACAACAGAAGGGACCAGCAAAGCCGTACAAGGCTGGGAGCAGAAAGGAACCCACGTCGCAGGCCATACAGGCGAGAATACACGGAAAGCTCGGAAACGTGGGCTGTTACCCTATAACGAGGAGATAGCCAGAAGGAGCACAGAAAGCACGGTAGGCCTACACCCTCACCCTGACGAGGGCCAATTTCCCCATTGCTCTCAGACATCCAGGTCCCCTCCTAGCGGGGACTGTTTGTGGGTCAATTTACCTGTTCTAGTAAAGACCCTGGACTGCAACCTGTTGTCTGCAAGCTCCTTGCTCCTCCAGCACTATCAGCACTGGGACTCTCACTACCATCACTCCCAACATCCATTATACTGCCCTGGGGCCGCACTCTTCCCGTGGGGAGTCACACTACCCCAGCTGCACACATCATCAGCCCCAGCGGTCTGCATGCAGCGGCGGTTCCTAATAACCGCAATCCACGGGTTGCGTAGTCGGACATAATCAATAGCACATAACGGACTACCACTGGCCTGACCACCCTGAGCCACGGAAGCGGGTTGCCACTACTACTCCCATCGTTCCCTATTGCCCAGATCCGAGTGCCCCACGGCCCAGGGGGCGAGTCATATAATTATATGCTTAATTGTAAAACACTGGGCAAAACTGTAACTGAAAAAGACCTGGGTGTATTGGTGGACGACAAGCTCACGTTTAGTGGCCAGAGTCAGGCAGCTGCTGCAAAGGCAAATAAAATAATGGGATGCATTAAAAGAGGCATAGATGCTCATGAGGAGAACATAATTTTACCTCTGTACAAGTCATTAGTGCGACCACACTTAGAATACTGTGTACAGTTTTGGTCTCCGGTGTATAAGAAAGACATAGCTGAACTAGAGAGGGTGCAGAGAAGAGCGACCAAGGTTATTAGAGGACTGGGGGGTCTGCAATACCAAGACAGGTTATTACACTTTGTAACGGGTCTGGGAGGTGGAACCTCTGAGCTACTATACAAGGGGGCGGTCCTTGTAAGGGAGCGGGTGGCGACCAGGGTAGACGGGCAGGCAGTCACAGCAGGTGACTGGGACAGTCTCTGAATGAACGGACAGGAGGTCACGGCAAGTGACCGGGGCAGTCTCTGGATGAACGGGCAGGAGGTCACGGCAAGTGACCGGGGCAGTCTCTGGATGAACGGGCAGGAGGTCATGGCAAGTGACCGGGGCAGTCTCTGGGTAAAGGATTGGTACGACCTGTGGCGGCAGATGATAGACGTGAGCTCCCAGGTGAGCAGGCGAGAGTCTCTGGATAAACGGGTGGTCACAGCATGTGACGGCGGAGCCTCCAGGAAGACCAACAGACAGGTAGCAGATGAGCGCTCCCAGGTGAGCGGGCAGGAGTCTCTGGACAGGCGGGTGGTCACAGCACGTGACGGCAGAGCCTCCTGGTAGGCTAGCAGACAGGCAGCAGATGAGCGCTCCCAGGTGAGCGGGCAAGCTGGTCCTTAGACAGACTGACAGGAGTTGGAAGGCAGACCGTCGGACCTCAGGCAAGCAGGCAGGTAGAAGATGTGCGCTCCCAGGTGAGCGGGCAAGCTGGTCCTTAGACAGACTGACAGAAGTTGGAAGGCAGACCGTCGGACCTCAGGCTAGCAGGCAGGTAGCAGGATATCTGGCAGGTAACTGGCAACGGGACCTGAGGGCTGAAGCAGAGTAGTGAACAGTGCTACAACATTGCTCGGGCACCTCCATTTTGGAGGAGGTGCCTTTTATATGGGAGGTCCTCCGGCAATTGGCCGGGGACTCCTTAGGACGGCGCGCGCGGTCCCTTTAAGAGAGGGGGAGCGCGCGCGCGCGCCCTAAGCACACTGCCGGGGAAGGAGCGCGTGCCGGAAGCAGCAGGGAGAGAAGCGCTGGAGGACGCCGCGCCAGGAGCGGGGAGGTGAGAGGGACGGCGTCTCTGCCTAGAACGGGGCAGAGACGCCGATGCTACAGTACCCCCCCCCCCCTTTAGGCCCCCTCTTTTTTTGGCCAGAAAGAAATTTCTCAAGGAGAAGCGGGGCGTTGATGTTCTCCCTGGGTTCCCAAGTTCTCTCCTCAGGACCAAACCCCTTCCAATCTACCAGAAAAAAGGTTTTTCCTCTTACCCTCTTGGAGGCCAGAATACTCTCTACCTCAAAGATGTCATCAGCGGAAACCGGAGCAGGAGGGGCACCTGGATTTTTGGAAAAAAAGTTAAAGACAACGGGTTTGAGGAGAGATACGTGGAAGGAGTTGGGGATCCGTAGGGTGGCCGGGAGTTTTAATTTGTAGGCCACAGGGTTAATTTGCCTGAGGACTTCGAAGGGGCCGATGAATCGAGGACCCAACTTGTAGGAGGGTACTTTGAGCCGCACATGTTTGGATGAGAGCCAAACCTTGTCTCCCGGACGGAATTGGGGCGGATCCAGACGTCTCTTATCAGCATATCTCTTCATCCGCTCAGAGGAGAGAAGAAGAGCGGACCTGGTGCTCTTCCAAATAGTAGAAAATTCGCTGACAAGAGACTCCGCAGCAGGGTTGTCCACAGAAACGGAGACAGGAAGTGGAATCCGGGGATGTTGGCCACCGACTATAAAGAACGGGGATTTGGAAGAGGACTCGCTCTCATGGTTGTTATAAGAGAACTCGGCCCATGGTAAGAGATCCACCCAGTCCGAGTGGTGAGCATCAACGAAGTGCCGGAGGTAGCTGGACAAGATCTGATTGATCCGCTCCACTTGACCATTGGACTGAGGGTGGTAAGCGGAGGAGAAATCCAGGGTAATGTCCAGCAGCTTACATGTGGCTCTCCAGAAGCGAGAGGTGAACTGAACCCCACGATCCGACACGATGTGGAGGGGCAGACCATGGAGACGGAAGATGTGGCGGATAAAGTCTTTAGCCAGCTCGGGTGCAGACGGAAGACCAGGCAGGGGAATGAAGTGGGCCATCTTAGAAAAACGGTCAGCGACAACCCAAATGACAGTACAACCGACAGAAACTGGAAGGTCGGTGATAAAGTCCATAGCGATGTGTTGCCAAGGAGCAGCAGGTACGGGAAGGGGCAGGAGATGGCCGGCAGGTAGATGTCGGGGAACTTTGTTACGGGCACAGGATGAACAGGCCGCGACGAAGTCTACCACGTCCTTACGCAGGGTAGGCCACCAGTAATGCCGGGTAATAAGTTGGAAGGTCTTCTTTTGGCCAGCATGGCCAGCTAGTTTAGAAGAATGTCCCCAGCGAAGAACCCTCTCCTGATCTGGCACAGCTACGAACGTCTTACCGGGTGGAAGACGAGTCAGATCCAAGGGGGCCACATTCATCACCTTGGAGGAGTCGATGATGTGCGTAGGTTCCTCCTCTTGAACGGAGGACAGGAAGGACCGGGACAAGACATCAGCTTTGACGTTCTTGTCCGCCGGACGGAAATGAAGAATGAAGTCGAAGCGGGCAAAAAACAACGACCACCGGGCCTGGCGAGGATTGAGTCTCTGGGCATTTTGGAGATATGCCAGGTTTTTGTGATCCGTGTAGATAATTACCGGGTAGAGAGCCCCTTCAAGCAGATAGCGCCACTCTCCCAGTGCCAATTTGATGGCTAGCAATTCCCGGTCTCCAATGGAGTAGTTGCGCTCCGACGAGGAGAAGATTTTGGAGAAGAAGCCGCACGTTACCATTCTCCCGGTAGAAGACTTCTGGGTGAGCACCGCTCCGGCTCCGGAGGAGGAGGCATCAACCTCCAGGTAGAATTGTTTATTACAGTCCGGACGGTGCAGGACGGGAGCAGAGGCGAAGGCTTTCTTTAGGGAAAGGAAGGCCTCCTCGGCTTCAGGCGACCATGTCCTGGGGTTAGCCCCCTTACGGGTAAGTGCAGATATGGGAGCAGTCCGAGACGAGAAGTGTGGGATGAAAAGACGATAATAATTAGTGAAGCCCAGGAATCGCTGTATCGCCTTCAAACCTTCAGGACGAGGCCATTTTAGAACGGAAGAGAGCTTCTCGGGATCCATTTGCAGACCTGTTTGGGAGATGACATAGCCCAAGAACGGAAGGGAGGTCTGATCGAAGAGGCACTTCTCGTATTTGGCGTAAAGGTGGTTCTGCCGAAGCCTAAGCAGGACCTGACGAACATCCCTCCGGTGTGTGGGGAGATCCGGAGAGAAGACCAAGATATCGTCCAGGTATACCACTACGCAGGAGTACAGGAGGTCACGGAAGATGTCGTTGACTAGTTCCTGAAAGACCGCGGGAGCATTACAGAGACCGAAGGGCATCACAAGGTACTCGTAGTGACCGTCCCGGGTATTGAATGCCGTCTTCCACTCGTCTCCTTGACGGATACGGACCAGATTATACGCTCCTCGTAGATCCAGCTTGGAGAAGATCCTGGCGCCCTTGAGACGGTCAAACAATTCGGAGATGAGTGGCAGGGGATATTTGTTTTTTACCGTGATGAGATTGAGTCCTCTGTAGTCAATACAGGGACGTAGCGAGCCGTCTTTCTTTTTGACAAAGAAGAATCCGGCTCCAGCCGGGGAGGTAGATTTTCGGATAAATCCCCTAGCCAGATTCTCTTCAATGTACTCAGACATGGCTCGGGTCTCGGCTGCAGACAACGGGTAGATACGCCCACGGGGAGGAGTGGTGCCAGGTACCAGGTCGATCGGGCAATCGTATGGCCTATGGGGTGGCAACGTCTCAGCTTCCTTCTTACCGAAGACGTCCGCATAGGGCCAGTAGGGAGCCGGGAGACCAGGTAAGTTAGCTGGAGTAGGCTGAGGGCGAAGTGGACGGACCGGGACCAGGCAGGTCCTATGGCAGTCAGGACCCCATCGGAGTACTTCACCGGACCGCCAGTTCAATACGGGTTCATGTGTCTGGAGCCAAGGTAGACCTAGCAACAGGGAGTGAGAAAGTCCGGACAGCACATGGAATGAGATCTCCTCAGAGTGCAGCATTCCCACCTGCAGGGTTATGGGTTCGGTGACGAGCAGGATGGTCTCCGAGAGAAGTCTTCCATCCACGGAGGCGACTGACAATGGTTCAGCCAAGGACTTGGTGGGAATATGGTATCTCTCTACCAGAGACTGGGAGATGAGGTTTCCAGCAGCTCCAGAATCCAGATGGGCGAGTTCAAAGAGACGGTTTTCTCCCCAAGCAATAGAGACCGGTAAGGTCAGAGACGGAGAGGGCTTACTTTTGTCTAGGACGACCTCTCCGAGTGGTCCTAGACACTGGCGTTTCCCGGTTTTTCCGGGCAGGAACGGATGAAGTGCTTCATACTGCCACAATAGAAACAGCTTCCCTCGGCTCGGCGAGATTCTTGGCGAGAACCGACCATCTTGGTCTGGTCGACCTGCATAGGCTCAGGAGAGTGTAGCTGAGGAGAGACGGAGGGAGTGACGGGTTTCTGAAAAGTAGGAGCTAGACGTGGAACCCTCCTCTCACGGGTGACCTCTTTGGCACGCTCCTGGAACCGCAGGTCAATCCGGGTGGCAAGAGTTATAAGGTCATCGAGAGTGGTAGGAATGTCCCGACCGGCAAGTTCATCTTTAATACGGCCGGACAGACCCTCCCAGAAGACGGAAACCAGAGCGTCATTATCCCAGGCCAGCTCCGAGGCAAGGGTACGGAACCGTATGGCATATTGGCCCACGGTGAGACTTCCCTGACGGAGGCGTAGCAGAGATGATGCGGATGAGGTCTTCCGTCCGGGTTCGTCGAAGACTTTCCGGAAAGCCGTGAGAAAGGCAGGCAAGTCGGACACCAGGGGCTCTCCTCTCTCCCATAGAGGATTTAGCCAGGCCAGGGCCTCCCCGGTGAGATGGGACATGATGAAGGCAATTTTGGCCCGGTCGGAGTTAAACTGGTGAGACAGGAGTTCAAAGTGCAGGGTGCACTGATTTATGAAGCCCCGAGCCTGGGCGGAGTCGCCTCCGAAACGAGGAGGTGCAGAAAGCCGGGGTCCGGGGTAGGATACCATGTTATTAGTGGGCAGTGGAGCTGCCGAATTGCGAGTCATGGCACTGGCGGTGGTTGCAGGCAGAGCAGTCAGAGTGTCCAGGCGAGAATTGACATTCCGCAGGTGACCCAGGATGGACTCCTGTTGGGACCTCTGACGGGACAGTTCATGACACAGGTCCGAGAGCAAGGGAGCTTGGGTGCCACCGGTTTCCATGGCCCGAGCAAACTGTAACGGGTCTGGGAGGTGGAACCTCTGAGCTACTATACAAGGGGGCGGTCCTTGTAAGGGAGCGGGTGGCGACCAGGGTAGACGGGCAGGCAGTCACAGCAGGTGACTGGGACAGTCTCTGAATGAACGGACAGGAGGTCACGGGAAGTGACCGGGGCAGTCTCTGGATGAACGGGCAGGAGGTCACGGCAAGTGACCGGGGCAGTCTCTGGATGAACGGGCAGGAGGTCACGGCAAGTGACCGGGGCAGTCTCTGGATGAACGGGCAGGAGGTCACGGCAAGTGACCGGGGCAGTCTCTGGGTAAAGGATTGGTACGACCTGTGGCGGCAGATGATAGACGTGAGCTCCCAGGTGAGCAGGCGAGAGTCTCTGGATAAACGGGTGGTCACAGCATGTGACGGCGGAGCCTCCAGGAAGACCAACAGACAGGTAGCAGATGAGCGCTCCCAGGTGAGCGGGCAGGAGTCTCTGGACAGGCGGGTGGTGACAGCACGTGACGGCAGAGCCTCCTGGTAGGCTAGCAGACAGGCAGCAGATGAGTGCTCCCAGGTGAGCGGGCAAGCTGGTCCTTAGACAGACTGACAGGAGTTGGAAGGCAGACCGTCGGACCTCAGGCAAGCAGGCAGGTAGAAGATGTGCGCTCCCAGGTGAGCGGGCAAGCTGGTCCATAGACAGACTGACAGAAGTTGGAAGGCAGACCGTCGGACCTCAGGCTAGCAGGCAGGTAGCAGGATATCTGGCAGGTAACTGGCATCGGGACCTGAGGGCTGAAGCAGAGTAGTGAACAGTGCTACAACATTGCTTGGGCACCTCCATTTTGGAGGAGGTGCCTTTTATATGGGAGGTCCTCCGGCAATTGGCCGGGGACTCCTTAGGACGGCGCGCGCGGTCCCTTTAAGAGAGGGGGAGCGCGCGCGCCCTAAGCACACTGCCGGGGAAGGAGCGCGTGCCGGAAGCAGCGGGGAGAGAAGCGCTGGAGGACGCCGCGCCAGGAGCGGGGAGGTGAGAGGGACGGCGTCTCTGCCTAGAACGGGGCAGAGACGCCGATGCTACACACTTGGGGTTATTTACTGTGGAAAAAAGAAGGCTTAGGGGTGATCTTATTACTATGTACAAGTATATGAGGGGACAGTACAAAGACCTTTCTACTGATCTTTTTACTCTGAGGCCAGAGACGGGGACAAGGGGGCATCTTCTACGTCTGGAGGAAAGAAGGAGTAATCATAATCACAGATGCGGATTCTTTACTGTAAGAGCAGTGAGACTATGGAACTCTCTGCCGCATGATGCTGTAATGAGTGATTCACTATTAAAATTTAAGAAGGGCATGGATGCCTTTCTTGAAAAGTATAATATTACAGGTTACATATACTAGATTCCTTGATAGGGCGTTGATCCAGGGAACTAGTCTGATTGTCATGTGGAGTCGGGAAGGAATTTTTTCCCCAATGTGGAGCTTAGTTTTTGCCACATGGTTTTTTTTGCCTTCCTCTGGATTAACATGTTAGGCTATGGGTTGAACTAGATGGACTTAGTCTTCCTTCAACCTTAAAAACTATGTTACTATGTTCTATGGGGCCACGGCACACCACTCCTGAAGCCAGAGCAGTGTGAAAAGGTTGTTGGTTGGATACCAGATAATGTTTCCAGTCAGTTTGCCACCACAGTCTTCCACACTGTCCAGTCTCAGTAGCCGTGAGTCTGGACCACATATTCTTCACCCTGATCCTCCTTCCTCTTACCATGCAGAGTGCACGGAGACAAGTGATCCCACACTTGGACACTCCAAAGAGCAAAGAAACACAATCGCCAGCAAGTCAGGAGTAGTGTTGAGCCACCCCCGTAGTGTTCGAGTTCGGTTCGTCGAACACCGGTGTGTTCGCCGAACTGTTCGTCGAACTGTTCGTCGAACACCTTCGAACACCGTTAAAACCAATGGCAGGCAAACAAAAACACATAGAAACACATAGAAAACACCTTCAAAGGTGTCCAAAAGCTGACAAACTGCTCAGAAGACACAACTAACACATGGAAAAGTGACAAGTACATATAGTCATGCGAAAAGAAAAGAGGTGGAGGAGTAAAAGGAGGGGGAGACACAGATATAGGCATGTCATGCCCTTCTAAAATCCAAAAAGTGAGAAGCCGACACGTTCAGTCCGCTCCTGCCCGTGCCACCTCCGTGTCGCCGGGTTTGTGCCAGAGCCGCGGTGAACCCTGACGGCCAGCCCCACTCTCCCAATACTGGTGCCTGTCCGCTGGTGGGTCGAGCGAGCCCCCCTGTGGTGGAGGCAGCTCTAAGCTTTTTAATTTAAATTGTCTCTCTAATTTGAATAAATACACTTTAAATCCATTTACAAGGATCTATTGGAGGGCAAGTCTCATGCCAGCAGCCGCGTAATTCCAGCTCCAGTAGCGTCCACTAAAGCTGCTGCAGTTAAAAAGCTTTTATAAGGATCGAGCTCGGCTGTCCACCGCAAGGCATCCTACTGCCAGTCCGAGCCCCTATGCCTTGGGGTGCCTCCTGATGCTCTTCACTGAGTATCCCGTGGTCCCGAAGCATTTCCTTTGAAAAAATGAAGTGTCCAAACTACAGGTGGTGTAGCTTGCTTAACAGCCGGGATAATCCGCTGACTAGCAGACCCTGCTACTAGGCACAAAGTATTTCCTGGGCTAGATGCAGTTAAAAATTTGTAATTAGATACTCTCGTTGGATGCTGAGAAAGCATTCCATAGAGTCTCCTGGCACGCCATATATGATTCTCTTAAAAAGCTTGGGGTAGGGGTCTAGGGGACCCTTTTATAGCCAAAATCACGGCCCTGAATCGCAATACGTCACCTAGGCTGAAGATAAATGGAACTGTAGCACCCTGAGGGCTCGGTTGCTACAGAGGTATTGCACCTCACCCAGAGGTGTGATATCTCACTCTCAGGTAAGGATGTAGTGTGGATCAGGACCCGACACCTGCATGCATTACACCACATTGCCGTGGGGCAGGGCGACCAATGTGCCCCTGAGATGGGCACGACAGTCCCTGTCCCTGGCTGGAGTGGGGGGAGGGAACACTGAGGAAGGGGAACCCTGTAGTGCAGGAGCAGGGAGGAAGCAGTTCCTGGGTGCATTGAGAAGGGAGTATAAAAGGTAGGAACCATCTTAGTTCAGTGCAGAGAAGTCTGAGCAGAAGTGGCAGGGAGCAGGGGCTCTGCATGAGCTCTGCTCCGGAGGCGGGCCTAGTAACAGAGGCCCAGGCCTGGAAGAGGGAGAAGGAAGGAAGAGGAGCGGAGAAGGCTCCAGGAACGAGGAACGAAGGGATCTCAGGGGTGCGGACGGGCGAGTCGCCACCGCATGCCCGAATCCACCTGCGTGGAGGGGTCAGGCCAAAGGGGGAGACCGGTCCCCGAAACTAGTGGAGGCAGGAAACGACCCTCAGCTAGAAACAGGAGGCTGTGACATTTTATGTGGCGCAGCCCCTCGCTACACCCGCTAGGAAGGCACCACATAGGGTCAGGGAAACTGGCGCCAAGTTTACCAAGAGGAGGCCCGAGGCAGCCGGACAGAAGGGTTGGTTAGAAAGGCCAGACAAAGGACACACAAAGGGGGTCCTGTGAAGCACTCCAAAGTTATCTGGGAGTTGTCTGAGCCCCTCACCTGGTGAGCACAGTACGACGTGGGCAGCCGTTACCTGCAGACGTGGTCTGGATAATAAGAACTGTGAGTAAAGGCCCTGGACTGCATCACTGACTCCGTGTCATTACTGCTGCTGCCCTGCACCATCACCCCCATCCTCCGCATACACTGCCCTGAGGCTATACTCCTCCCGTGGGGAGTTATGCTACGCTCTGCTGCACCCACAACACCAGCCTCAGCGGTCTGCCCTGGAGCGGCGGTTCACTCTGACCGCAATCCACCGGTGGCGTAGTCGGACATTTAAACATCAAAACCACATAAATAGTTCCGCCACTGGTTTGACCGCCCTGAGCCACGGAACCGGGTTGCCGCCACGGAGACTACAACCACCAGCATCCACCAAAAAGGGTCCGGCTCCGGGTGTCCCAAGGCCCAGGGGGCGCGTCAGAACATTTTCATCACCTTTCACAATCACCAATGGGACAAGGCAGGGATGTTCTCTGTCCCCTCTCTTATACATCCTAGTGACGGAGCACCTGCTCTCATCAATTCGCCATAACCCCAATATTAGGTGGATTGAGGTGGGAGGCACCGAGTACAAGTGCTCTCTATTTGCTGATGATGTCCTAGTATATATCACTCAATCACATATATCCATCCATGCTGTTATGGCTGAAATAGATCACTTTGTTACATGGTCAAATTTTAAAATCAATGCAGCGAAGTCTGAGGCCCTCGATGTCTCCCTCCCCAAATCCATATAGGATTCCATCCAGTCCAACTTTCCCTTTGCCTGGCCCTCACAGGGTATCAAATACTTAGGAATTCCTATTCATAGAGACCTCTCCCATCTATGTTATCTTAATTTTGGGCCCTTTATTGAACAACTCCATACAGACCACGGTTGGCAAGTTAGAACTGTAAGATTCACTACGTGAACCACTGGTGTTTTGTGGAAAAGCACATGTACACTGTGTTCCAAATTATTATGCAAAAAGTGTTTAGGAGTGATAAGGGAAGAATTTGTTTGTTTGTCAGTTAAACTCATTGATGGTGTGTCAGGGCTCTTTATATCACTGTAAGCAATTGCAGACACCTGTGCTAATTAGTTTGGCAGGTGTGTCCAATGAAAGGCAAGACTACTTAAGAAGGCTGTCTCACATTATTAAGCAGCCTACATTTTCTGCCAAAATGGGAAAGAAAAAGGATGTGTCGGCTGCTGAGAAACAACAAATTGTGGAGTGTTTAGGTCAAGGCATGACTACAATCAACATTGTGCGATGATCAGGATGAAGTGTCTTGGCAATCAAGAAGTATGTAGCTGATTCACAGTACACACGTGTGCGTGCTGATAAGGGCAAATTGAGGACTCTTTCCTACAGGCAATTACGTCAGGTTGAAAGAGCAGCGGCAAAAAAGCCTTGTCATAGCAGCAGACAAGTTTTTGAAGCTGCTGGTGCCTCCAACGTCCCCCGAACAACAAGATGCAGGGTCCTTCAGAGGTTTGCAGCTGTGCATACGCCATCCTGTCGACCTCCTCTATCCACTTCACACAAGCAGAAACGGCTCCAGTGGGCCAAACATTACATGAAGACTGATTTCAAAACTGTTTTGTTCACGGATGAGTGCCGTGCAGCGCTCGATGGTCCAGATGGATGGAGTGGAGGATGGATGGTTGATGGACACCCCACGCAAACACGGCTACAGCGCCAACAAGGAGGAGGTGGAGTAATGTTTTGGGCTGGAATCATGGGAAGAGAGATTGTCGGCCCCTTTAGGATCCCTGAAGGCGCTAAAGATGAACTCCATAATGTATGTGGATTTTCTCAAACAGCACTTCCTGCCATGGTTCAAGAAGAAGAACCGTGTATTTCACAGCAAGATCATTTTTTTGCATGATAATGCACCATCTCATGCTGCACATAAAACATCTGTATCTCTGGCTGATATGGGCATAAAAGGGGACAAACTTATGGTGTGACCCCCATGCTCCCCTGACCTCTACCCCATTCAGAACCTTTGGAGCATCATTAAAAGGAGTGTCTATGATGGCGGGAGGCAGTTCACATCTAAGCAACAGCTCTGGGAGGGTATTCTGTCCTCATGCAAAACAATTGAAGCAGAAACCATCCAAAACCTGACAAATTCAATGGACGAGAGAGTTCAGAAGCTCTTTTCGAACAAGGGGTCCTATGTGAAAATGTAACATCACCTAGAATAAAGTTTTGAGTTGAAAACTGTTTGATTTCAGTTTCTAACAACCTGCTAATGCTTATAATTTCAAAAATGACCATTTTTTTGGTCTTTATTAAAATGAAAAGGTTGATCGAAAAGTTTGGGGGATCTAAGAGTGTGGCAACCCAGTAGTCATGATTACTTCGAATTCTGACAATATGAGGGTCATGCTGCAGGTAGTGCAGCAAGAAGGCACTTATGTGTCTTGCGCATCTCGGAGCCCCAAAATTATTTTCCGGGCTAGATGCAGCTAAAAATTATTATTAATTTTAAATCTGGTGAAGCTTTAGTATAGATGGCCTAATAGGATCAGTGCTGCACACTGCTACAAAGCCCAAATTATTTTCCAGTCAAGATACAGATAAACATGATTAGTAATTTTAAATCTGGTGGAGCTTATTATAGATGGCCTAATAGAATCAGTGCTGCACACTGCTACAAAGCCCAAATTATTTTCCAGCCAAGATACAGATAAACATGATTAGTAATTTGAAAGCTTAAAACGGTGGGTAGGGTGATTTTAACCAATCATCAAGCTTTTACTCTCCCCAGGATGACACAGGGGTAGAAAAGTCGTTTCGGATCCATGATTTGTTCATCTTTATGAACGTGAGTCTGTCTACATTATCAGTGGAGAGCCGCGTGCGCTTATCTGTCAGCACACCAGCAGCAGCGCTGAACACACGTTCAGACAGAACGCTGGCTGCGGGGCATGACAAGATCTCCAAGGCGTAAGTAGCTAGCTCCGGCCATTTATCCAGATTGGAAGCCCAAAAAGAGCAAGGGTCCAGTGACACAGTCATGGCTTCAATTTTTACTTGGAGATACTCCTGTACCATCGTCTCTAGGCGTTGACTATGTGTCAGACTTCTTGTCTCCTGTGGCCTTGCAAAGGATGGGCTAAAAAAGTGGTGAAATGATTCCGCAAAATTGATGTTACCAGCAGATACTGTGGTTCTGTTACGGTTTGAGTGCTGAACACTTGACGGTCCCACGGTTGGCAAGTTGGAACTGTGAGATTCACTACGTGCACCACTGGTATTTTGTGGAAAAGCACATGTAAGATTCTGCAACAGTCTCTGCTGATACTCCTGCATGCGTGCATCCCTTTCTATGGCAGGAATAATTTCTGCAAATTTACTTTTGTACCGAGGATCTAACAGTGTGGCAACCCAGTAGTCAGGATTATTTCTAATTCTCACAATTCGAGGGTCATGTTGCAGGTAGTGCAGCAAGAAGGCACTCATGTGTGTTGCGCATCCAGGAGCACCAAGTCCCTGTTGTGTTGGTGGCGAGGTAACAACCATGCTTCCTTCCTCTGTCCTCTCCCCCCAACCTCGCACAACAGAAATGTGATCAAGGTCTCCCTCATCTGATGAGTCTTCCATCAGTTCGTCCTCCACTTCTTCCTGGGCTCCTGCACCTTCCTCACTAGTTTGTTTGCTACCATGCGCCCTGGTAAAACCATCTCCCCCACCCTCACATGCCTGCCGCCTTGGTGCTGCCGACCGTCTGGACCTTGCAGATGTTAGCCCTTCCGCATACAACTCCTCCTCCTCTACTTCCTCCACCTCCTCTTGTGCCACCACCTGACTCCGAATTCTGTTTAACATGTGCTCCAGCATGTAAATCACCGGAATAGTCAGGCTGATAATGGCATCGTCAGCACTAAACATCTTCGTCGCCATTTCAAAACTGTGCAGAAGGGTGCATAGGTCCCTGATCTGAGACCACTCCTCCAGCGTGATTTGCCCCACCTCTGGATCTCGTTGGCCCAGGCTATACGTCAGAACGTATTGCACCAGGGCTTGTCGGTGCTGCCACAGTCGCTGCAACATGTGCAGAGTTGAATTCCACCGGGTAGGCACATCGCATTTTAGCCGGTGAAGTGGCAGGCCCAACGACTTCTGTAGAGATGTAAGTCGCTGAGCTGCGGGATGCGAACGGCGGAAGTGAGCACACAGCGACCGTGCCCTCTGCAGAAGGCCATCTAGTCTGGGATAGTGGGATAAAAATTGCTGGACAACCAGGTTCAACACGTGAGCCATACAAGGCACGTGTGTGACATTGCCCCGGCGAAGGGCCACACCCAGGTTTGCAGCATTGTCGCACACGGCCTTCCCTGGTTTCAGGTCCAGTGGAGACAACCATTCATGAAATTGGTTCTCCAGAGCTGACCACAACTCCTCAGCTGTGTGACTCACATTTCCCAGACATTTCAATGTAAAAACCGCCTGATGACGTTGAGCCCTACTGCCAGCATAGTAAGGAGGTGTGCAGGATCCCTTCTGCGCAGTTAGAAAGCTTGTGGCATGACCAGACAGGCTTTGGGTGCAGGTGGAAGACCGAGAGGAGGTTGAGGAGGCAGAAGCAGTGGAGGAACTTTGACATAAAGAGGATTGACGCACAACTCGTGGGGACGGCAAGACTTGGACAGCAGCCCCTTGTCCTGCTGTCACCATAGTTACCCAGTGCCCAGTCAGCGACATGTAACGCCCCTGTCCATGCCTACTCATCCAAGTGTCTGTGGTGAAATGCACCCTGTCACACACAGAGTTTCTCAAAGAAGCGGTGATGTTGTGTGCGACATGCTGGTGGAGCGCAGGCACACCTTTCTTTGAGAAGTAGTGCCGACTGGGCATCTGGTACTGGGGCACTGCGACGGACATAAGGTCTCGAAAATCCTCTGTGTCCACCAGGCGGAAAGGCAGCATTTCTGTAGCCAAGAGCTTGCAGATGGTGAAATTCAACCTCTTAGCTTTCTCATGGCTAGGAGGAAATGGTCTTTTACTTGTCCACATCTGAGGGACCGAGGGCTGGCTATTGTGCTTAGACGGGGTTGATAAGGGTGTCCCCGGCAAACTGCCGGTCTGTGAGGAAGATGCAGGCGGACATGTTAGGTTGCCTTGATCCAAAGGTGGTGCTATCGATGTCGGACAGCGCTCAACACCAGCTGGTGTTACCACCTCCAAAGAAAATGATGACCTGCCAATCACGCTGGCTGTTGCGGGTAAAGAGGTGGCAGGTCTGCGCCCCAAAACAGGTGTGACTGCTGTCCCCCCAGTCACAGAGGATGAAGAGGCCGCGGATGCACAAGATATGGCAGACGGTGGTTGGCCCGGCCGGCTAGGCCGCATTGTAGCACACTGAGCTTCCCACTGCAACTTATGCTTCATGTCCATGTGCCGGTTCATGCATGAATTACTCAAACTATGTATTTTTTGGCCTCTACTTAGCTTTGCTGACAAATGTTACAGATAACACGAGTTGGGTCATCTTTATCGATCTGAAAAAATGCCCAGGCTATGCAAGGCTTAGCACCCATGCGACCTGAAGAGCCACCACGACTTGTGGTGAGAGGCAGAGTTGTGTTTGAGGATGCAGTTGTTGACGTGCTTCCAGTACTACGTCTCTGTCCAGGAAGGCGCAACCTGACCTCGTCGTCACTAGCATCTTCCTCCACCTCCTCTGCTGACCTCATCTCTTGGCTGACTGTGGGTTGACAGTAAGTGGGATCTCCAACCTCATCATCATCACCCTGTGCGTTATCACACCCGTCGTCCTCAGAGCCAACCTGTTCCTGCCCTGACAAAAAACTAAAGTTGTCGCTCCAATCAGGTATTTGAGTCTTATCATCGTCTTCCTCATTGTCTCCACCAACAGGAGTTACAGTTTGGGAATGAGGGTCTACATTATGGTCAGAACCTTCTGCGTCTGGTCCTGGATCCGACTCATAAAGATTCTGGGCATCAGTGCAGATCATTTCCTCGTCTGGATTCACAGAAGCGCTGGAATCGACCTCTGATTCCCAGGCTATAGTATGAGTAAACAGCTCTGCAGACTCAACCATCTGTTCTACCTCATACTCAGACGGGCAGCTGGAGATTTGGGAGCTGTGAGGAAGCAAGTGCGATTGGGGTGACACCTTTGAGGACTGGAGTATTTGTGATGTTGAAGTTGATGTGGAGGAGAGCCCACTTAAAGGAGCACTTGATATCCGTTGAAGCACCTGCTGTTTTTGTGCCTCATCTGGAATTTGTAGCGATTGGCGTAGCCGTAAGAAAGGGATCTTATCACATTGTCCGCTAAAAGAAGTAGACATTTTAGTTTGGCTGGAAGATGGTCTTTCTTCTGCAGATGTTACTGTTGCTTTAACACCTACCCCACGGACACAACCTTTTTTCCCCTTCCCAACACGCCTATTCCCCTTTCCACCAGCAGCAGGCCTTTTTCCACTCATTTTGGTGGTTAACTAATTCACAACTCTGGAGTTGTTTGCACAAAAAAACAATGGATGGGAACCGAGCAGAGCTGAGTGGCCAAACTGTGGTATTAGGCCAAAACTATTGGCTGGGTTAGATGCAGAAAAAAATTATATTCAATTTGCAACCTGATGGAGGTCAGTATAGATGGACTAATAGAACAAGTCCCACACACAGCTAGAAGCCCAAATATTTTTTCAGAGGTAGATGCAGAAAAAAAATTTATTCAGTTTGCAACCTGATGGAGGTCTGTATAGATGGATTAATAGAACAAGTCCCACACACAGCTACAAGCCCAATATTTTTTCAGAGGTAGATGCAGAAAAAAATATATTCAGTTTGCAACCTGATGGAGGTCAGTATAGATGGACTAATACAACAAGTCCCACACACAGCTAGAAGCCCAATATTTTTTCAGAGGTAGATGCAGAAAAAAATATATTCAGTTTGCAACCTGATGGAGGTCTGTATAGATGGATTAATAGAACAAGTCCCACACACAGCTAGAAGCCCAATATTTTTTCAGAGGTAGATGCAGAAAAAAATATATTCAGTTTGCAACCTGATGGAGGTCAGTATAGATGGACTAATACAACAAGTCCCACACACAGCTAGAAGCCCAATATTTTTTCAGAGGTAGATGCAGAAAAAAATATATTCAGTTTGCAACCTGATGGAGGTCTGTATAGATGGATTAATAGAACAAGTCCCACACACAGCTAGAAGCCCAATATTTTTTCAGAGGTAGATGCAGAAAAAAATATATTCAGTTTGCAACCTGATGGAGGTCAGTATAGATGGACTAATACAACAAGTCCCACACACAGCTAGAAGCCCAATATTTTTTCAGAGGTAGATGCAGAAAAAAATATATTCAGTTTGCAACCTGATGGAGGTCTGTATAGATGGATTAATAGAACAAGTCCCACACACAGCTAGAAGCCCAATATTTTTTCAGAGGTAGATGAAGAAAAAAATATATGCAGTTTGCAACCTGATGGAGGTCAGTATAGATGGACTAATACAACAAGTCCCACACACAGCTTGAAGCCCAATATTTTTTCAGAGCTAGATGCAGAAAAAAATTATATTCAATTTGCAACCTGATGGAGGTCAGTATAGATGGACTAATAGAATGATGCTATGCCCAAAAGATTTTACTTCACTAGGTGCAGTAAAAAAATTGGTATTCTATACACAGGTGGTATATCTTGCAACACAGATAGGCTACTCCACTGACTAACACACTCTGCAATAGGCCAAAAAGGATTAGCTTTGCTAGATTCAGCCAAATGCTGTGAAAAAAACTTGCACAGCACTGGCACAGACCTGTCTGGCAAAAACTGATAGGAACTGATGTAATCTAGTCCTGAAAAGGACTCCAATTACAATTAGGCTTTACTCCCACAATCTATCTATTTAAGAGCACAGACCTGCCTGATAAAAGTCGTAGGAAATGCTGTAACCTAGTCCTTAAAAGGACTGCAATCACAACTATTCCCTACTCCCAAGCTATCTGTAGATTTGTGCGAAAATTGACTTGAAATTAACAAGGTATAGCGCACACAGCAACAGCGGTGCCGTCTAACACGCAGCTGCAGCAGTGAGAAAATGGTGGCGACGGGGAAAATGGCTTGGGCTTATAGGGCAAGGACATGTGACATACACTGCCAATGACACATGCCCTTGCTTGTGTGAAAAAAAGCACTTCGCTCCGTGTGTGCGCTGCTGATAGGCTGACAGATTGCACCTCCCCACTGTAAATGCGGGAAAGAGAAAAAAAAAATGGAGATCTTCATTGTTCCTGCAGAGATCCATCCCCTGCCCCTCCCCCCACCCCGCTGTACACTCAAACTGCGTATTAACATTAATTTTCATCATTACTGAGAAAAAATCCAGTTATGATTTTGGTGCACGAACAGTTATCGAACATAACCTCGAACAGCCGAATTTTTCTCAAATTGTTCGTGTTCGCCGAACGGCTCGAACACCGCCCAAAACAGCTCGAATTTGAGATTGGCGAACAGTTCGAGTAGAACAAAGCTCATCTCTAGTCAGGAGGAGGCCCAGGGTGAGTACGAGGAAGACAAGGTGGTGGACAATGAAGTCACTGACCCAGTCAGGGAAGGTGACATGCATAGCAAGGACAGCAGCGCAGAGGGGGAGGGAGGTGTAGCACCACAACAGGCAGAAAGAAGCAGTGGCGTGGCCACAGACACAAGGCGGGCAACTGTTCCCCAAAACACCAATACGAGGAAAGTTGCTAGTCCAACTGCTATCTCTTCCTGAGTCTGGCTTTTTTTTAAAGACTGTCCAGTTAACCCAAAAAGATGCCAGCATCCGCAGGGGCAGCAAAACTACCATCCTGACCACCACCAGAATACTCAGGCACATGACAGCAAAGCACCCGACTAGTTGGGCCGAACGCCAGAAACCACAAACACTGTCTGCGGGTGACAATACTGCCTCTTCCGCTGTTCTACATGCACGCCAAAATTCTGTCCATGAAGCAGGGGAATATGCCTCCCACGATGCAGCTATCGTTGCAACCATCACTGTCACCAACCACGTCCTTGTCCCAGCGCAGCGTTCAGTTGTCCCTACACCAGTGCTTTGAACGTAAGAACAATTACGCAGCCACCCACCCACAGGCCACAATACTAAACTGTCACATTTCTCGACTGTTTGCACTGGAAATATTGCCTTTTAGACTTATTGAGACAGAAACTTTCCGAAACCTCATGGCGGTGGCTGTCCCTCGGGACTCAGTCCCTGACCACCTCTATTTCTCCTGGTATGCCACCCTTGCCTTACACAAGCACGTGTCCCAGAACATTACCCATGCCCTCACCAACGTAGTTACTGGGAAGGTCCACCAAACCAAGGAGATGTGGACAAGTGCTTGTGGCCAGGGACGGTACATTTCACTGACGGCACACTAGGTTAATATTGTGGAAGCCGGGACCCAGTCAGACCCTGGGATGAAACACATCCTCCATAGAGGATTGCGATCCCTGGGCCAATCAGGGTTGCTCCCACATTCTACAGCACCTGCGCCTCGTCCTCCTCCTGCTCCTCTTCAGCCTCCATTTTCGAAATGACCACAACAGTCGCAAGCTGGACTGGAAGCAATGCAGCACTGCCTCGGCCAAGCAGCAACAGGCTATGCTGGAGGTTATCTTCTATGGCAATAAAGGGCACACCACTGCAGAGTTGTTGAAAGCTGTAACAGAGCAAGCAGGTCTGTGGCTCTTACCACTGAACCTACAGCCAGGCATGGTCATGTGTGACAATGGCCAGAACCTGGTGGTGGCTCTGAAGCTTGACAACCTCGCACAGGTACCATGCCTGGCCCATGTGCTCAACTTAGTGGTTCTGCGGTTTCTCAAAGCTTATCTTTGCAGCTTCCAGCTCACAGACTGGTGAGTGATGTCATCACACGTTGGAACTCAACATTGAATGTTTGAGAAGGATTTGTGAGTAGCAGAGGGCAGTTTTTGAGTACCAGCTTCGACACGCCCGTCGGTATTCCAGTCAGCCTCCGCAGATAAGAGCTGATGAGTGGGGTTTGATGTCTGTCATCCTCCAAAACTTTCAGGACTCGGCGATGACGCCATAATTAGCATCAATATCTCGATTCTCTGTCTACTGAAACATTCGCTGCTCACAATTAAAGAGGAGGCATTGCAGGTGGAGCACAATGAAAAGGAGCAACTATACAGGGTGATGCTACACAGCCCAGCCTCATCTCATCTCAATGCGGATTAGATGATAATGAGGAGGAGCAGGAACAGGAGCTGGCACTACCCACTCCACATTCATACCGTCTGTTCAGCATGGATGACCTCAAGAAGGGGAGGATAAGTAGGAGGACCAGGAGAAGGATGAAGATCAGAACATGGACAGTTGTCCTCTTGGTTGGGTCAGGGAAGTCTTGGCTTGGCTGTTGGCAGTCTGGCACACATGGCTGAGTTTATGTTCTGCTGCCTTTCCCGTGACCCTTGTGTTGTACACATTTTGGGCAACAGTAGTCACTGGTTGGTCACACTTCTAGACCCGCGCTACAAGCAGAATTTTCTCTCTCTCTTTCCCATGGCGAAGAGGTCTAATAAAATGTTGCAGTACCAAAAGGATCTTGTTGAAGAATTATTAAAACAATTGCCAGCTGACAACGCTGGCGGAAGAGGTCACAGTTCCTTGGACAACCAAGGAGTACAGGCAAGGGAGACACAAATCAGATGCAGCAGAGGCAGGGGAACACTGGCAAAGGTCTGGGGCAGTTTTTTTAGACCCTCCCAGCGCCAAGGCCCTGATGCGTGGGCGTACTGTGACAAGGAGGGAAACATTTTGGAAGATGCTGAAAGAGTACCTTGCTGATCGTGCCAGCGTCCTCCGTGATTCCTCTGTGCCATGAACTGTCTCTCTATGTCTTGGAGGTCCTGGCCTGCCCTGCCGCTAGTATTTTGTCAGAGAGGGTTTTTAGTGCTGCTGGGGATATTATAACTGATAGGCACATCCGCCTGTCAATCGAAAATGCTGACAGGCCGATTCTTATCAAAATGAACAAGGGCTGGATTGGTCCAGATTTATAAACACCACCAGATGATAGCAGCGAAACATAAACTGAAATCCAGTGGGGGTTTTTTGGAGGGTCTATTCCCCTGCACCTCTTCACACCCAGCTATGGGTATACGCTTCAGGATTTCGTCTGTTTTATGTCGTCTTCCTCCACCACCATATCACCAGGGTGACCATCATGCAACGTCCACATAATTTTTTTATGATGCGCCTAGGAACTGTTTTTAGAGGCCTGCCTCTAACATTCTATATAATATATATTTATAACCCCCAGGGGTAAATGCCCATGCACTTAGTGCATAGGCACTACCAGTCTAGAAGACCCACTCCTTAATAATGGAAAATATTTTTTTTACTGAGGCCCTCCACTACGTCCCTTCAAATTGGTATTCGAGTGCGTCCTAATTTTCGGCAGCACTTGCACTTACTGCATACTGAATAACAGTATTGGAGACCCACTCCTAAATAATGAGAAGGCCAATTCAACTTGATTCTATATTCAACAATATTAACTGTAGCATCGGCGTCTCTGCCTCCAGTCAGGCAAAGACGCCTTCCCCCTTACCGCCGCAGTCCTGGTCCGGCATCTTCTGGCCTCCCTGCTGCTGCTGTGCACGCAGCTTCCCGTGCACTATGCTCAGGGCACGTGCACGCGCGCTCCCTCCCTCTTAAAGGGGCCGTGCGTGCCATCCTAAAGAGTCGCCGGCCAATGGCCGGAGGACTTCCCCTATATAAGGCACCTCCTCCAAAATGGAGGTGCCTGTGCAAGGTTGTTGCTCTGTGTGCTAACTGTTGCTTCAGCCCTCAGGTCCCTCTGCAAGTCAGTCCTATCTGCCAGTCTATCAGTCCAGCCCGTCAGTCTGACTACAATCCAGCCCGACAGTCTGTCTACAGTCCAGTCCGCCAGTCTGTCTATAGCCTCTGCCCGCCTGTCTACCATTTACCGTGCCTGCCAGTCTGCTTACCTGGAGCATCTGCCAGTTACCTGTTGCGCTCGCCAGCCAGCCTACCTGGAGCACTTGTCTGTTACCTGTCGTACCTGTCAGCTTGCCTACCTGGAGCACCCGTCTGGCTATCTGCCGAATCAGCCTGCTTATCTACCCGGAACACACGTCAACCTTCCTGCCGTGCTCTTCCGCTGTACCGGTCAGTTCCTGCCATCTGACCAGTGGGAGTCACCTGCTCTCACACAAGGTCGGTCCCAGAGTGGTAGCTGGTCCACCTGCCCAGTCCCTCCCTGGTTCAGGAAGTTGATTAAGCCGCCGTGTGACATTGATCAGGCCGAGTAGGCACCTAATCATGCCCCTCTGGTCCCTCCTTGCACCGAAGCACAGAGGTTCCACCACCTGGACCTGTAACAGTTTGCACAGGCCATGGAAACCAGTGGCCCCCAGGCTCCTTCACTCTATGACCTGTACCAGGAGGTCTCACGTCAGAGATCCCAACAGGAGACTATCCTGTCCTATCTGTCAACTCCCGCCTGGACACGCTGTCCACTCAGTCCGTGTCCGTGTCTAGCCGAGAGGCACCTGCTCCAGCAGCACCTCAACCTACCGGAGCCATGGCACCCGGCTCTGAACCCCAGCTCTCTGCACCTCCACGTTTTAGTGGTGACCCCGTCTTATGTCGGGGCTTCTTAAATCAGTGCATGCTGCACTTTGAACTCCTGGCACATCAGTTCCCCTCCGACCGGGTCAAGGTGGCGTTCATCATGTCTCACCTCACCTGGGAGGCATTGGCATGGCTAAACCCTCTGTGGGAAAGAGGGGATCCCCTGGTGTCCGAACTTCTGGCTTTCCTCGCTGCCTTCTGGAAGGTCTTCGATGAGCCCGGACGAAAATCTTCTACTGCCTCCTCACTTCTCCGTCTCCGCCGAGGGAGTCTCACCGTTGACCGGTATGCCATACGTTTCTGTACCATCGCATCTGAGCTTGCCTGGAACAATAGGGCCCTGGTGTCCACCTTCTGGGAGGGTCTTTCCGGACGGATCAAGAATGAGCTAACTGGTCGTGACATCCCTTCCACCCTGGACGACCTGGTGTCATTAGCTACCCGGATTGACATCCGTTTTCTGGAGTGTGTTAAGGAGACTACCCGGGAGAGAAGATTTCATCGTCTCGCTCCTGTATTCCAAAAGCCAGCCTCGCAACCAGCAATTCCCCGGTCACGTTCGCCTGAGCCCATGCAAATTGACCAAACCAAGATGGTCAAGTCTCGCCAGGAGGCACGTCGAGCCGAGGGGCGTTGCTTCTACTGTCCAGTATTGAGCATCTGATCCGTTCCTGCGTGGTGAGGCCGGGATACTCCAGTGTCTAGGACCGCTCGGAGAGGTCATCCTAGGCAAAAGTAAATCCTCTCCGTCCTTGACTCTGTCTGTTTCTGTTTCTAGTGGAGAGATCTGCTTCTTTGAGACTGCCTATCTGGACTCCGGAGCCGCTGGGAATCTCGTTCAACAGGCTGTTGTGGAGCGGTACCAGATTCCTACCATACGTCTGGCTGAACCGTTGGCGGTTGCCTCCGTAGATGGGAGGGTTCTTCTGGAGACCATCTTGCTCGTCACTGAGGCTGTAACCCTTCAGGTGGGAATGCTGCACTCGGCGAAGATCTCCTTTCATGTGCTGTCTGGTATTTCTCACCCTCTCCTGCTTGGTCTGCCCTGGTTGCAAAGACAGGAGCCCGTCCTGAATTGGAGATCTGGTGACGTGCTCCATTGGGGGCAGTAATGCCATGTGTCCTGCCTGGTTCCGGTTCATCCTGCTCGACCCCCATCTACTCCAGCTAACCTGCCTGGACTGCCGGCACCCTACTGGTCCTATGCAGACATCTTTCACAAAAAGGAAGCGGAGACACTACCACCTCATAGGCCGTATGATTGCCCCATCGACCTGGTACCTGCTGCTTCACCTCCTCGCGGGCGAATCTACCCCTTGTCGCTGGCCGAAAACCGTGCCATGTCTGAGTACATAGACGAGAATCTTGCTAGGGGATTTATCCAGAAATCCTCCTCCCTGGCTGGAGCAGGATTCTTCTTCGTTAAGAAGAAAGACGGCTCTCTTCGTCCTTGTATTGACTACAGGGGTCTAAACCAGATTAGTATAAAAAATAAGTACCCCCTGCCTCTCATCTCAGAGCTGTTTGTCCGCCTTAAAGACACGAAGATTTTCACCAAGCTTGATCTTCGTGGGGCGTACAATCTTGTCCGGATTCGCCAGGGAGACGAGTGGAAGACGGCTTTCAACACCCGGGTCGGTCACTACGAATACCGCGTGATGCCCTTTGGTCTCTGTAATGCTCCAGCCGTCTTCCAGGAGCTGGTTAATGACATCTTCCGTGATCTTCTGTATTCTTGTGTGGTGGTGTACCTGGACGATATCTTGGTTTTCTCTCCGGATGTGCCCTCATGTAGCATCGGCGTCTCTGCATCCTGCCAGGCAGAGACGCCGTTCCCGTCACCGCAGCGGTCCTGGACCGGCGTCTTCCGGCCTCCCTGCTGCTGGTGCACACAGCTTCCTGGGCACTGTGCTTAGGGCACGCACTCCCTCCCTCTTAAAGGGGCCGCGCGCGTTGTCCTAAAGAGTCCCCGGTCAATGGCCGGAGGACTTCCCCTATATAAGGCACCTCCTCCAAAATGGAGGTGCCTGTGCAAGGTTGTTGCTCTGTGTGCTAACTGTTGCTTCAGCCCTCAGGTCCCGCTGCCAGTTGGTCCTGCCTGCCAGTCTGACTACCAGTCCGCCAGTCTGACTACCAGTCAGACCAGTCCAGTCCGGGCTGCGGATGGATCCTGAGAAGGTGTCTGCCATCATGAAGTGGCCCCGACCAGAGGAGTTGAAGGTGATTCACCTATTCCTGGGCTCCGCAAATTATTACCGCCTCTTCATTCCTCATTTCTCCTCCCGGACTGCTCCCATCTCTGCGCTCACCCGTAAGGGAGCAAATCCCCGGGAGTGGACCTCCAAAGCGGAGAAGGCCTTTGTCTCCCTTAAGCAATCCTTCTCTTCCACTCCTGTGCTGCACCGTCCGGATTGCAACAAGCAGTTCTTCCTGGAGGTTGATGCATCCTCCTCCTGAGCTGGAGCGGTGCTCACCCAGAAATCCTCGTCCAGGAGAATGGTAACCTGCGGCTTCTTCTCCAAGCTCTTCTCCTCGTCCGAGCGCAACTACTCCATAGGAGATCGTGAGCTGCTGGCCATCAAATTAGCACTGGAGGAGTGGCGCTACTTGCTGGAGGGAGCTCTGCACCCGGTGGTCATCTACACTGACCACAAAAACCTCGCTTATTTGCAGAACGCCCAAAGACTTAATCCGCGTCAGGTCCGGTGGTCTATGTTCTTTGCCCGATTCTGCTTTACTCTGCATTACCGACAAGCGGACAAGAACATTAAAGCCGACGCTCTATCCCGCTCATTCCTGTCTTCCGACCAAGAGGAGGAGCCTCTGCATATCATTGACCCCTCCAAAGTAATGACTGTTGCTCCGTTTGACCTGGCTCGTCTTCCACCCAGTAAGACCTTTGTAGCGGTTGCAGATCGTAAGAAGGTTCTACTCTGGGGCCATTCATCCAAACTAGCCGGCCATTTTGGCCAGAGGAAGACCTTCCTGCTCATCGCCCGGCATTACTGGTGGCCTTCCTGCGCAAGAATGTAGCGGACTTCGTCGCGGTTTCTTCCTCCTGTGCCTGTAACAAGGTTCCCAGGCACCTTCCAGCCGGCCGTCTCCTTCCTCTTCCCATACCTTCCGCTCCGTGGCAACACATTGCTATGGACTTTATTACGGATCTCCCTGTTTCTGCCGGTTGTACTGTCATTTGGGTGTTCGTTGACCGCTTTTCTAAAACAGCCCACTTCATTCCTCTGCCTGGTCTCCCGTCTGCATC
Organism: Phyllobates terribilis; assembly: GCF_046119375.1. Lineage (NCBI taxonomy): Eukaryota > Metazoa > Chordata > Amphibia > Anura > Dendrobatidae > Phyllobates > Phyllobates terribilis. The sequence continues at coordinate 213,289,820 of NW_027362764.1, forward strand.
TGTGCTGGCTAAGGACTTCATCCATCACATCTTCCGTCTTCACGGCTTACCCCTCCACATTGTGTCTGATCGCGGGGTCCAGTTCACTTTGCGCTTCTGGAGAGCTACGTGCAAGTTGCTGGATGTCTCCTTGGATTTCTCCTCTGCTTATCATCCCCAGTCCAAAGGTCAAGTGGAAGGTATCAACCAGGTCCTTACCAGCTTTCTTCGGCACTTCATCAACCATCTCCATTGGGTTGAGCTCCTACCCTGGACCGAGCTCTCCTATAACAACCATGAGAGCGAGTCTTCTTCTAAATCCCCATTCTTTGTGGTCTACGGTCAACACTCCCTGGATTCCGTTTCCCGTCTCTTCTTCAGTGGACGTCTGGATCCGCCTCAATTCCATCCAGGAGACAAGGTCTGGCTCTCCTCCAAATATGTTTGTCTCAAAATACCATCGTATAAATTGGGTCCTCGGTTCATCGGTCCGTTCGAGGTTCTGACCTAAATAAATCCTGTGTCTTACAAGCTGAAACTCCTGGCCACCTTACGGATTCACAACTCCTTCCACGTATCTCTCCTCAAACCAGTTGTCCTTAATTCTTTCTCTGACGATCCAGGTACCACCCCAGCTCCGGTCACCGTTGAGGACGTCTATGAGGTAGAGAACATGTTGGCCACCAAGAGGGTAAGAGAAAAAACCTTTTTTCTCGTATATTGGAAGGGGTTTGTGACGCGCCCCTGGGCCTGTGTCGCGCTGCGTTGCGCATGCGGGAGCCTACCCGGAGCCGGATCAGTAGAGGGTTGTAGTCTCGTGGCGGTGACCCGGTCCGTGCCCAGGGAGTCAAACTAGACGGCAGTCTATTAGTAGTAAATAGTTGATGACTACGCCACCCGTTGAGTGCAGCCAGGGAGCTGCTGCTGCAGGGCAGACCGCTGAGGCCGGTGGTAGGATTGTGCAGCATGATAGTATAACCCCCAACGGGAGGGGTATGGCCTCAGGGCAGCCGACGTGGATGATGGGGGTAGCAGGAACCACTCAGAGACGGTACGGTGTAGTTCAGGGTCTTTACTGGTAACAACGATAGACCCTCCCGGAGTACTTGCTAGCAAACGGGGCCTGGTCAGTCTTTGAGCAGATGGGATCTCCCCTGGCCAGGCGTAGTTGTAGGCCTCACAAACTGACTGTACTCTTCTGGCTACCTTGCTAGAAGCTGATGTAAGTAGCCCACGTCCCTGAGTGTACCGTGTGGTGCTCACCCGTATGGCCGGTGACTCGGGGCCTTCTAATGGCTTCCGCTCCACGATGGCGGTGCTGGTCCCACGCGTGTGACCGTGCCTTCGGGCTTCTGGGCCAGAGGACCTGAAATCCCCTGCCTGACGGATTCTGCTGCTGGGTAGAAGTTAGTCCCCACAGCCTCGGACTCCGGGTCCGGTAAAGAATCTTCTTAGTCAGGGCGAGCGCTGCAGCTGCCAGCCCCTGACTCCTTGGAACTCTGCTGTTTCCTATGCTGCTTCTTGTCTCCACTCTCCTTGTCTGACTCTCCCTGCCTCAGCCCCGGGTTTTTACAGGGGAAGCTCTTCCCCTCCCAACACTGGGCAGGAGGTGTGGCATGCACAGGATCCCTGACCAAAGGACCTCCCACCTGCTCTCAGACATAACATTACATTACTGTGGAAAACCAGACCCCTGGGGTGCCACATTCCCCCCTAGTGAAATTTAGTACTTCGGGACTAAACACATTTAGAAAAACATAACAAAGTATAACAATAACAACACAATAAGAAAAACACATAAGATGGTTGCGGCGTGTCCGCAACCGGGTGCAGTCTTTGAAGAAAAGCAAAGGTGTCCATTTCACCAACACAGGGAGACGTAACCAGGTAGGGGTCTGTCCTACCCCGAGTCCTTAACAGTCTCTAGTCCATCCTGGGTTACGCTCCAACTATATACAAGGATTCCCGGTAAATCCACCAAGGTTTCCTAAAAACAACTGGAAACACAAAATTATTCACAAGCAACAATACACAGAAAAACATAAATAAAACAATTTATACACTTTAAATTCTCCAGCGTGCGGGTAACTGGCCTCTAGTGGCCCGAGTGGACCTACGGAGCTGACTGTCTGGCCCTGAACTACAGGGTGTAGGAGCTGTCAAGGGTAAACTGGGCAGCTGTCTACCGGCTCTTTGTCTCACTAGGGGTACGGCAGGCTCACTATAAGCAGAGGGTTGATTCTCCTGTTCTGCTTGTGTGGAGTCTTCTGCCTCCTGGACCGGCTGTTCTTCCAGCTCTACCCGTTGCTCCGTAGGTTCTTGGGATGATGGTTGGAGGAAGGTGAGTACGGGTACCACAACTGCACCATTGACTTGAGTCCAAGACTGAGGGAAGTCCCCGAGCACGGTACTAACCATATCTTCCCTTTCTTCCACGGGTCGATGGTCTTCTTGTTCCTCTTCAGGGTTCCTCAGTTGTTCGGGACACTTCTTCAGGTGGTCCCGGGATACAATGGCTGTGGTTTCCCCTCCGTCTTTACTGATGGTACAGACCTTCGGGTTCTCGTGGCTTGAGGGCAGTACGGTGTACGGGTCCTCCTCCCACTGGTCATCCAACTTGTGGAGCCGTCTTTTCCTCTTCAAGACCTGCTCTCCGGGTACCAGGGGAACAGCGGGAGCATACTGGTTGTAAGTCTTCTCTTGTCTTTCCCTAGCCTGACAGAGACTTCGCTCCACGCTCTCTTGTACTCTCCGGTACTGCTGCTGCCTCTCTGTGTCCCAGTCTGTTTCTGGTGAAGTGTCCTCAGGTGTCAGGACTCCCATTTCCAGGTCAACAGGTAACTTACCAGGTCTCGCCCTCATTAGGTAAGCCGGGGTACAGTTGGTGGAACCTACCGGGATGTGGTTGTATAGGTCCACCAGATCGGGCAACTTCTCAGGCCACAGACTGCGTTCTTCCAGGGGCAATGTTTTTAGCAGATCCATTACCACCTGGTTCATTTTTTCACAAAGTCCATTAGTTTGCGGATGGTAGGGTGTCGTCCTTATCTTCCGGCAGCCATACAGATTGCAGAATTCCTGGAAGACCTCCGCTTCAAAGGCAGGTCCCTGGTCCGTCAGCACTTGGTCCGGGTACCCGTGTGGACGGCAGAAGTGCTGCTGGAAGGCTCTAGCTGCTGTTTGAGCCGTTAAGTCCTTGACGGGGACGACAACCAAGAACCGGGAGTAATGATCCACGATGGTTAACGCGTAGACGTAGCCACTTCTGCTTGGGGTCAGTTTTACATGATCCAAGGCTACCAGTTCCAACGGTTGCCGGGTGACGATGGACTGCAGGGGAGTCTTCTGGCTGGCCCGGTCCTTCCTTCTCAGATTGCACGGGCCACAGTCTCTGCACCACTTCTCGATGGTTCCCCTCATGCCTACCCAGTGGAACCGCTCGCGCAGCAGGAACTCCAGCTTTTTCCACCCGAAGTGTCCAGCTCCGTCGTGGTATGCCTCCATCACCATGGCTGCGTCTCTTCGTGGCACCACTACTTGCCAGAGTAGTTCATGCGTCCGGGAGTTGACCATTCTGCGGCACAACTTCCCCTTGTAAAGGAATAGTCGACTCTTCTCCGCCCATAGTTGTTTGGCTTCCTCCGGAGCGTCTGGTTCAAGTCGAGCCTCTGGCCGAGTCAGCATCTCCTTCACCAGTCGGACGGCAGGGTCGCTGTCTTGCGTTTCCGCCCAGTTGTAGTGGGGTAAGGGGTTCAACGTAGCAGCCTGTTTACCCCTTACCCGGTGGGAATACTGGATAGTCCCATGACGGTGGAACGCAGGGAGTTCAACTTCTTCCAGTCCCTCCGGATCTTCTCCTTCGTCCGGCAGGTTGGGCATCCTGGACAGGGCATCCGCGTTAGTATTGGAGCGTCCTGCCCGGTATTTGATTGTGAACTCGTAGTTGGACAGACGGGCCATCCACCTCTGCTCCAGGGCACCGAGTCTTGCCGTGTCCAGGTGTATCAACGGGTTGTTATCCGTGTATACGGTGAACCGGGAAGAAGCGAGGTAATGCCTAAAGCGCTCGGTGACTGCCCATACCACGGCCAGGAACTCTAGCTTAAATGAGCTGTAATTCTCGGGGTTCCTTTCGGTGGGTCGCAGTTTTCGGCTGGCATAGGAGATCACTCGTTCTCTCCCCTGCTGAATCTGGGATAGTACGGCTCCTAGCCCGATGTTACTGGCGTCGGTGTAGAGGATGAAGGGCTGGCTATAGTCTGGGTACGCCAAGATTTCATCCCCCGTGAGGGCCATCTTCAGCTGGCGGAAGGACTCTTCTTCTAGCTCTTCCCATTTGAAGGGCGGCTTCTGGTTCTTGGCCTTCCGGGACTGGCCTATCAGGAGGTCCTGCATAGGCGCTGCCTTTTTGGTGAAACCGGGAATAAACCTTCGGTAGTAGCCTACCAACCCTAGGAACTGCCGCACTTCTTTTACGCTGGAGGGGCTTGGCCATCCCTTAATTGCGGTGATCTTATCAGGGTCGGGAGCCACTCCGTCAGCGCTCACCACGTGTCCCAGGTATTGCACCTTTGGTTTCAGTAGGTGACACTTGGAGGGTTTCACCTTTAGGCCGTAACTCGCCAGAGCTTCGAACACCTCCGCCAGGTGTTTCAGGTGGTCCTCATAAGTTTTGGAGTATACGATGACATCGTCCAGGTACAACAGGACCGTCTCGAAGTTTCTGTGGCCCAGACAGCACTCCATTAATCGTTGGAAGGTCCCTGGGGCGTTACAGAGTCCGAACGGCATGCAGGTGAACTCGCTAAGTCCCATCGGGGTGGTGAATGCGGTCTTCTCCCGGTCCGCCTCTGCTACAGGAACCTGCCAGTACCCGCTAGTGAGATCCAAGGTAGAGAAGAAGTTAGCAGATCTTAAAGCAGCCAATGACTCCTCTATCCTTGGTAAGGGGTACGCATCCTTGTGTGTGATACGGTTGATTTTCCGGTAATCTACACACATCCTCATGGTGTTGTCTTTCTTTTTGACTAAAACTAGTGGGGCTGCCCAGGGGCTACAGCTATCCCGGATTACCCCAGCCTCCTTCATGTCTCTAAGCATCCCCTTGGCGTGTTGGTAATGTGCAGGGGGTACGGGTCGATACCTCTCTTTTATGGGAGGATGATCTCCCGTGGGGATGCGGTGTTCTACCCCCTTGACTCGCCCGAAGTCTAACGGGTGTTTACTAAACACTCTCTCATACTCTTGAACCACCCGATAGACTCCTTGTTTCTGATGTGAGGGAGTGGAATCAGTACCCAAATGTAGTTGCTGACACCAGTCCTCCATGTCTTTCTTAGAGCCGTTACCTTCCTCCGGGTGAGATGGAGGCAAGGGTTCCACAGATTGTATAGAATTTTGATTAGTGGTATATAATTTGGCTAGCGTGGCATACCGGGGCAGGTACACTTCCCTCTCCCCGATATTTATTATGCGAATGGGCACCCTCCCATGGCGTACATTGACCACCCCCCGTGCTGTCAAAATGGTGGGCCTACTGTCTGAGTAAACTGGTTCTACCATTGCCTGGTAATCTCTTCCTCTCAGACCAATAGCTGCCCGGCACCAAATCATCATTTCACTTTTTGGGGGCATGGCAATAGGAAAAGGGTCACACATTCTTACGCTACCAATCTCACCGCCGGAGAGTTCCACTTGTTGCCGTTGCATCAGTGCCCGGATCTCTTTCTGGAGCACCCGCTGCTCGCCGGAGCTGGCGTTCTTGGCAACCTGCTGTAAAAGGAAAATCACCTCTGCAAGACAATTTTCAATTACGTTAGTTCCTAGAGTTATTTTTGGGTGACTCTCATGTTTATCAATATCTACAATGATCAGTCCCTGTGCGGCCAGTTCGACTCTACCGATTTTGAGGGCCACCTCCTTAAATCCGATCTGTGGCACGGGCTGGCCATTGCTGGCGATGATACTCAAGTCGTCGTCAGGGTAGTGGGTAATATCCGAGTCATTCCAGTACTGCTTGAAGAGCACGTACGGGATGGTGGTGACCTGTGACCCGGTATCCAGTAGGGCACTCATGGGAATGCCATCCAGTACCACAGGCAAGACTGGACGTCCTCCCACATATCTGTCGCGCCAGTTCAATGGGCCTGGTGATCTTTTTCCTGGGGGTTGGCCCTCTACCCCAGGTTGTGCCCGTTTAAAGAACAGTACCTTTCCATATGTCCGGGTTGATTGCAGCGGCGGCAGATGGGTCGTCCGTCCTCGCTGTATCGGTCACTGGGTCTTCCTCTGGCCGGTGGGGTCCTCCTTGGTCGACGCCACGGGATGTCCTCCGGTCCGGATGCCAGCTGGATCTTCCCTGGGGTGGAAACCTGTAAAGACTGCACAGTTCGGGTTAGCGCAGCAACGCTCTTAGCTAGCTCTTGGACCTGATGGTGTAGGTCTGGAGCCGGGTCATTGTCCAAAGCCTGCGCATCAGCTCCCACAGGCCCTGCTGACAAGGGCGCCGCCTCCTGGTAGTAAGTGGTAGTGGGGCGTCTGTGGGTCACAACGCCACCTGGTGCCGGTTCTCGGAGCACCCGGATGGCTCTGTCCTTGAACTGTGCAAAGTCCAGATGGGGATCCTGTAAGGCCATTGCCCGCAACTGGGTTCGGTGGGCATTGCAATATAAACCCTCTATAAATTGTTCAGTCAACAGCCTGTCCTCGTTTCCCACCCCATCAGGGTCGGTCTGCTTTATGGCCCTCAGGGCCTCTTGTAGGTTTAGTGCATAGTCCCTTATACTCTCATGCGCTCGCTGCTTGCACCCGTAGAATCTAAGCTTAATCTCGGCTGAGGTGCGGGTATCAAAGGTGTCCTTCAGCCGGGTTAGTATCCCTGCGACAGTCTTCCTCCCAGGTGGCCAGGATTTTACTTCCCTTTTGGCTGCCCCGGTTAGTTGGGCCACCAGGATGCTCACTTTTTGCTCTTCTGTGAGGGGGTACACCTGGAAGAGGCTATCCAGCTTTTCTCTAAAGTCATGCAGGGTATGTGACTCCCCTGAATACTGGGGTAGCCAAGCTGCTCCCGGGATATAGGGCATGGTGAAGGGCATAACTGCAGCAGCGGTAGCGCTGGCGGGGGTTGGGGCAGTGAAGCTCTCCTCCGTATCCGACATCTTCCTCCCCCCTAGTGGACCGTGGCCTACCTTGCGATGATCCTCTTCCGTAGGCCGCGGCTCCGCAGTGGATCGTCAGGGTTGAGGACCTTCCGTCGCGCTCCTGTGACGTCGGCGTCTGCTGGGCTCCTTCCAGGACCTTACGCAACGTCCGGACGTGAGGCGGGGCTTCAGTTCTCGCGCGCTTTCGGAGTCCACGCCCCTCTTCTTCCCGCGCGGCGTCCCCAAGATGGCGTCCAACGGCGGGAAAACTCCACGGATGGCGGGAAGAAGGCCGAAGATGGCGCCGGATGGCGGGAAACTTCACCGATGGCGGGAAGAAGGTAGAAGATGGCGCCGGATGGCGGGAAACCTCCACGGATAGCGGGAATCTTCACCACTGGTAAGTTTGAACAGTCTTTGCTTTTCAGGCACGCAGTACCCGGTGGTTGCGGGCACGAAATCCTGCCGACTACGCCAAAGTTGACGCGCCCCTGGGCCTGTGTCGCGCTGCGTTGCGCATGCGGGAGCCTACCCGGAGCCGGATCAGTAGAGGGTTGTAGTCTCGTGGCGGTGACCCGGTCCGTGCCCAGGGAGTCAAACTAGACGGCAGTCTATTAGTAGTAAATAGTTGATGACTACGCCACCCGTTGAGTGCAGCCAGGGAGCTGCTGCTGCAGGGCAGACCGCTGAGGCCGGTGGTAGGATTGTGCAGCGTGATAGTATAACCCCCAACGGGAGGGGTATGGCCTCAGGGCAGCCGACGTGGATGATGGGGGTAGCAGGAACCACTCAGAGACGGTACGGTGTAGTTCAGGGTCTTTACTGGTAACAACGATAGACCCTCCCGGAGTACTTGCTAGCAAACGGGGCCTGGTCAGTCTTTGAGCAGATGGGATCTCCCCTGGCCAGGCGTAGTTGTAGGCCTCACAAACTGACTGTACTCTTCTGGCTACCTTGCTAGAAGCTGATGTAAGTAGCCCACGTCCCTGAGTGTACCGTGTGGTGCTCACCCGTATGGCCGGTGACTCGGGGCCTTCTAATGGCTTCCGCTCCACGATGGCGGTGCTGGTCCCACGCGTGTGACCGTGCCTTCGGGCTTCTGGGCCAGAGGACCTGAAATCCCCTGCCTGACGGATTCTGCTGCTGGGTAGAAGTTAGTCCCCACAGCCTCGGACTCCGGGTCCGGTAAAGAATCTTCTTAGTCAGGGCGAGCGCTGCAGCTGCCAGCCCCTGACTCCTTGGAACTCTGCTGTTTCCTATGCTGCTTCTTGTCTCCACTCTCCTTGTCTGACTCTCCCTGCCTCAGCCCCGGGTTTTTACAGGGGAAGCTCTTCCCCTCCCAACACTGGGCAGGAGGTGTGGCATGCACAGGATCCCTGACCAAAGGACCTCCCACCTGCTCTCAGACATAACATTACATTACTGTGGAAAACCAGACCCCTGGGGTGCCACATTTGGCCCAGAGGAAAGGTATTGGGAGCCCAGGGAGAACATCCATGCCCCTCATCTTCTTAAAAAATTTCTTGCGGGCCTAAAAAAGAGGGGGCGTAAAGGGGGGGTATTGTAGCATCGGCGTCTCTGCCTCCTGCCAGGCAGAGATGCCATCCCCCTTACTGCCGCGGTCCTGGTCCGGCGTCTTCTGGCCTCCCTGCTGCTGCTGTGCATGCAGCTTCCCGGACACTGTGCTTAGGGCGCGCATGCGCGCTCCCTCCCTCTTAAAGGAGCACCTGTCTGTTACCTGTCGTACCCGTCAGCTTGCCTACCCGGAGCACCCGTCTGGCTATTTGCCGAATCAGCCTGCTTATCTACCCGGACCACCTGTCAGCCTTCCTGCCGTGCTCTTCCGCTGTACCGATCAGTTCCTGCCATCTGACCCATGGGAGTTACCTTCTCTCACAAAAGGTCGGTCCCAGAGTGGCACCTGGTCCACCTGCCCGGTCCCTCCCTGGTTCATGGAGTCGATTAAGCCACTGTGTGACCTTGGTCAGGCTGAGTATGCACCTAGTCACGCCCCTCTGGTCCCTCCTTGCACCGAAGCACAGAGGTTCCACCACCCGGACCCGTAACATTAACTCTTATCTGAAATTTGTGTACGGGTGAGCTATCACACTATGGATAGCATATTACATGCATCCAGACAGGGATTATTGCCTTATACTCTTGCTGCTGCAAGCAAACCAAAAAAAATCTTGGTTATTTATTTTGCCTTATGTACAAGTCATTACCCAGGAAAGAATGTTTCTTAACATTTTTTCCAGGAAAATCCATTTTAGCTTTGTTTTTGTATGTTTTATTGTCAATCTGAAAAAGTGGCGTAATACTCTGACAACATAGTTCACAGCAGTGACCTGGAATTCAGAGATGCTTCAAGGGGTCTTCCCTATGCTGTCCCCATGTCATTTCAGCACTGTTTCCAACAATTTCACCAATTTTTAGCCCCCCCCGCCAGAACTCCAGGGGGGACGCTGGAAAAATGCACGGGTTTCCCATTGACTTTCATTGTACTCGTTACTCGGGTCGAGCACCTGAGCATTACGATTTACTTGACCCGAGTAACGAATACCCGAGCATTTTAGTGCTCACTCATCACTAATAAGGACTAATTGCTTCTTGATGCAATAATTTTTTTTAGGTCTGAGGCTTGATACACCGACATACAGAACAAGTAACATTGGAGGTGACTGAGCAGAACAGAATAACTTTCAGCACTGATTATAGACAAATGAGAGCTTTCTTGATATTAAAAAATCTAATACACGTTACATCCATATTCATGTCTTTTTTGAAAATGTATCTGTTGTAAAATCTCACACTAGGGTGAAGATCACACAAGGGTATAAAAAAAAAATCGATCAATGTTCATCCAGCAAAACAGGCGATATTATTCAGTATTGCCATCTGTATACCATCCATGAGACCATTTTTAACATCCGTATGCCATTCGTATTAACACATCACCAAGTAATAAGATTTACAAGAGCAAAACACATTTCCAATGTTAATAATGTCATTGAATCCATGAAAATAGAATGCTATATGGTTCATCCGTATGGTATCCGATTTTTTATTTTGCATCCATAGAATAGAATGGGCAAATCTCATCCAAAATACAGAAGATAATGGTGTATGCTGAGATTCTTTTCGCCCGAACATTCGATCCATGTTAGTTTTTTCCACAGATAAAAATTGGGGTTGTGTGAACATAATAGAAAAAATCTGTGCAGATATTGTCATGGAGTTGTGATGAAATCTGCATGTATTACATGTGAAAGTGGTGTGTATTTTACCGTATGCAAAGAATGAAATCCACAGTGAAAATTTACACAAAGAATTGATATGTTGGAGGTTTAGAAATCCACAGTGCAGGTGAATTTCTGCCCAGAACTGATCCACCGCGTGTGGATGAGATATGTCAGTTCTGCTTTGCTGCTACTGTAAGCCATTGCTGATATCTGTCCATGAATATAGACCAAAAATAAGCAGAAAATGAAAATTGTATGAGCAAGCCCTCAGAATCCCACTGAATACTTAATTTCCAGACAATGCCACATATTTTATTGATGAAAATCCATTATAGACGCAAATTGAATGTGGATTTCCGCCTTTTAATTTGTACTACGCTGCGGCCAATAGCAGCTCAGGATGACGAGTACCATAGTGACATCACAACCAGATACGTTCCATTCTAGAACTCGCCATGAGAATGACAGTTGAGCCTGGAATTTGCTGAGCAGTGAGACACTTCGTGTCCGGCTCCTGACAACTTTGCTCTTCAAGTCTATGGGTGAGTCAGGGGCAGACATACCGCCTGTTAAGAAGCACAGTGGCCCATGGGGGAGGGGGCCTCATCAAGAAAGTTAAATCTGTACCGATCTGATCGCCATTTGTTTTCCCATCATGATGCCTTGTATGCAGCAGCCTACAATACGCAGCACAGCTCATCCTCTGCCGTAGATAGAGTTTCCTGCTGTTTTACCATCATGCAGGAAGCTTAGTACTCCGAATCCGGAGGGAGAAATTGTTTGCAGACACACTAGTCTGCTGGGCTGAGAGCAGGCAGTCCGGAGAGGCTCCGTGTGTGCACGTCTCGTTCCTCTGGGACGGTCCAGCTCTCTGTACTGCACTCATTGCAGTTAACCAAATGACTTAAAGGACAAGCAAATGATATACATCCAAGACTGTAAAGCTATGTGCGGATTGGACGCAGCGCAAGTGCATTCTACATTACAAGCAAAGTGGATGGGATTTCAAGAAATCCCATGCCCACTATGCGTCTCCATACAACTGCGGATCACCCGCAGACACAGACATGCAGCGCATCTATCCAGACCGCAGCATGTCAATTTATCTTGCGGAGTCGCTAATCTCCCCAAGAGAAATGAGATCAGTGCAATGTATTGAATGCGGTGAATCCGCATTGTTCAATCAATACATGTGGATTCACCTGCGTGCAGCGCTTTGGATGAAGCATAAAGTATACTGCATAGTGTGCACATGCCCTAATAATAGTGCCTCAGGGGGATCACCCACATAGTGACAGATGTATTTTTATACATTATTATAATAACAAGTGGGTATGTGGTAGTCAAAAGGGTACACCCACAAAATAAATTGAGTAATAAAGAGACTCAAAAGTATTTGACAACATGATATTACCAAAATGCATGATTGTAAATCAATTGGGGTGTAAAATACTAGAAATATTAAGATGGTTGCTATTGGGATGAGTAGATGTGCAGATAGTTAGTATGTGAACATTGCAGATATGGCAAGTAATACATGTGCCTATAATATGTTGTGCAATAACTGTACACTCACTGAGCCTAGTGGACAATCGCAGCGGTGTTTAAGCCCCTCTATATGTTAAGTGTTGTATTAAATACATTGCTGTATTAAATGTTTGTGAATAATTGCACAAACCCTAAGCCTATCAGAGAGAAGAGATAATGTTCCAGAATATATTACACATCCACCTGTAAAGTATTGCACAGCCGGACACCAGTATTAGTATATACTGTATTGATCCATCATGTTAATAAAGAATGGCATAGTTGTACCTGATTATGATGCAGTCCTGCACAGGGTGTGGCGCTTTCCCCTGAGAGTGCCACAATATATTATACGAACATATATTACATATAGATGTGCAGCATCTGAAACAACAGATACTAGAAGCCTGTGCTAGCATTTCTTCTGTGGTATTGCTATCAGTGTGTGAAGAGTGGGAGAAGAGGGTTGCATTGACAATCCAACATAATGGGCAGCACTCTGAACACATTTTATAAGTGGTCATAAACTTGTAAAAAACTCATGAAAGAATAAAGTTACGTTAAAACCAAGCACACCTTTGTTTTACTTATGAAATTCTCAAGAAGTTTGATGTGTCACATGACCCTCTTCCCATTGAAAAAAATAAAGTTGGATCCAAAATGGCTGACTTCAAAATGGCCGCCATGGTCACCACCCATCTGGCAAAGTTTTCCCCCTCCCATATACTCATGTGCCACAAACAGGAAGTTGATATCACCAACCATTCCCATTTAATTTAGGTGTATCCATATAAATGGCCCACCTTATATATGTACAGATATATGTATATATGTGTGCGTTTATCCCCTTAGTGACCAGGCCAATTTTTTTTAAATCTGACATGTGTTACTTTATGTGCTAATAAAATATCCCATTGATTTTGAGTTGTTTTTAGTAACACATTATACTTTATAATAATGGTAAATTTAGTTTGATATGTTGGGCATTTATAAAAATATCAAAAATTTTACAAAAAAAATCAAATAATTATAAATTCACAAATTGTGAATGATTATCCCTTTAATAGTCATACCACACAAAACCAATAATAAATGACATTTCCCTCATGTCTGCTATACATCGGCACCATTTGTAAAATGTTTTTTCATTTTGTCAGCAATGTAGGTTTAAAAATGTAGCAGTAAAATTTCATTTTTTCAAAGAAAGTTACAAAACTCATTTTTATAGGGACCTGTTCGGTTTTGAAGTGACTTTGGGGGTCCTATATATTGGAAGCCCCCAAAAGTTCTATTTTAAAAATTTCACTCCTTAACGTACTGAAAATCGCTTTCATGTAGTTCATGTGTGTCATTAGTGTGGGACATTTTGCGGCTCATGCAGCGTGAAAAAAAACGGACATATCAGCGTGTTTTGCTGGCGGACACGCGGTACGTGGAAACTCACTGACCTGTGCGCAGACCTATTCATTTGAATGAGTCTAGGTGTGTCAGTGTGTCCGGAACGTGTGAAAACTGTCACCAGACGCACCGGACACACTGACCTGTGAAAGAGGCCTGAGACATAGCCTTGACCTAGCGGGACATCTCCCTCCCAATAGGAGACTGTCCTGGTGGATCGACTGGGAAATATGGATTTGATACTTTGGGTTCCGTATGACTTTCTGATCTTTTTATTTCATTTCTTGAGGTGAAGTGACCATAAAACAGAAGTTCTGTCATAAGTGACCATAAAACAGCATTTTATCGGGCATTCACTGTATATTCTGATATTGTATTAGTTTGGAAAATCACACATGCTGAGCCACCAAATGTTTTATTTACATTTTGGTGAAAGTAGGGTGATAAGAACCTTTTATTAAACAAATATATCATTTTTTTAATTAGTCAATGTGACTTGAACCAGGGGTCACTTAATTTCCAGTACAACACACTGCAATATTGTAATGATGCCATGTTTTGTAAAATCACATATCTTGTGTAAAGTCCAACCACAAGCAGAGCTTCATAAATGTACAAACATGACGGACACAGGGGCCTTCAAAAGTCCTCGACTTCTATAACAATGCCATCGGCACCTCACAAAAATTTTGCAGGGGGCAATGGAGGTAGGGACACATTCTACCATTTTCAGCCTTTTCAATGCTGCTGTGATGATTGACAACAGCATATCGGAGGCTGCAACTGGAGCTAGCTGTATAACACAGCCTGCACCCAAAATGGATAGATCAGGCAAATCATTCATTTGGTCAGAATCAAGGAGCTATAAGACGAGTCTTACCGAGTCCATTTGCCAAACGTGAATATAATGCAGGATACTGACTTTGTAATTATGTGCGGCTAAACTGTATATTTTCCTGCATGAGAATTGGTATACAGCATACACTTGTATTTTGATACTTTCTTATTTCTTCAGGTGAAGAATCAAAAATGCAGCAGCCAAAAATAGAGAGCAGTGGCAAGTTTCTGCCTTGCTTTTTAATGGGCAATTTCCCACCCCCCATGAAAATGCCATCACAGCCAGGGCCATCGCTGTTGGGAGGTAATGTATGCTTTACAGATATGAAGTTAAACTGCGATTTTTCAGTTAGGGAGCAGCAGATTGCATCAGTCTAGGCCTGGCTGACATCGTCTTTCATAGAGTAACAAGACCATATAAACAGCTTTGGGGGAAGGATTCTTCTGAAAGATTCCCATTAAAGTTAATTAAAAAAATATTGTTAAAAGTAGGAACTTAGGTAAAAAATACACATTCGGGATAATTACAACCAGAGTTATTGGCTTAAAAAATCTGAACACAGTGCCACAATTGGCTGTGTGCCCCAAAATTGTGCCTTTGTACTTAGCCCTCATATCGGTGCATCAGCAGAATACTTTTTTTTACACAGAAAGTTCTAAATGAGCAGCAGAAATTTTTCATGGCTCAGTTTCTTGGATCCATACTGATCCAGAGAATGAAAGTGCGTAGACAAGTGCAGCACAGCTCTATTCTAGTCAGTGGGACAATACAGCCATCACAGCTGGTGCCGGGAGCGGAGACTCAGGAGTTGGACCCATAGGGAGCAAACGCTTACTCCTAACTAACAAATAACATTTTTTTCATACAACTTTAGGTGGTTCTACTCAGCCTCCTTCACCAAAAAAGAGGAGTGGTGCGCCCCCTGTGGGAAGTATTTATGACCACATATTTCCAAACATAAAACCATCAAATGTAACATCTAGAGAGCTGGTAAAGTATTGTCTTTTATTTATCTGTATTCATCTTGACAACTTTTCAGGACATAATCACATTCCTATAACCTATGTAATTGATTTTAACACTCCCCACATTCACTCACTGTTATTTTTTGCTAGTTATTAGGGAGTTTCATTATTTATTGCTTAGTGAATAGTAATGCAGTTAGGTCCAGAAATATTTGGACAGTGGCACAAGTTTGGGCATTTTAGCTGTTTACCAAAACATATTCAAGATACAGTTGTATGATCAATATACAGTACAGACCAAAAGTTTGGACACACCTTCTCATTTAAAGATTTTTCTCTATTTTCATGACTTTTAAAATTGTACATTCACACTGAAGGCATCAAAACTATGAATTAACACATGTGGAATTATATACTTAACAAAAAAGTGTGAAACAACTGAAAATATGTCTTACATTCTAGGTTCTTCAAAGTAGCCACCTTTTGCTTTGATGACTGCTTTGCACACTCTTGGCATTCTCTTGATGAGATTCAAGAGGTAGTCACCGGAAACGGTCTTCCAACAATCTTGAAGGAGTTCCACGAGATGCTTAGCACTTGTTGGCACTTTTGCCTTCACTCTGTGGTGCAGCTCACCCCAAACCATCTCGATTGGGTTCAGGTCTGGTGACTGTGGAGGCCAGGTCATCTGGCGTAGCACCCCATCACTCTCCATCTTGGTCAAATAGCCCTTACACAGCCTGGAGGTGTGTTTGGGGTCATTGTCCTGTTGAAAAATAAATGATGGTCCAACTAAACGCAAACCGGATGGAATAACATGCAGCTGCGAGATGCTGTGGTAGCCATGCTGGTTCAGTATGCCTTCAATTTTGAATAAATCCCCAACAGTGTCACCAGCAAAGCACCCCCACACCATCACACCTCCTCCTCCATGCTTCACGGTGGGAACCAGGCATGTAGAGTCCATCCGTTCACCTTTTGTGCATCGCACAAAGACACGGTGGTTGGAACCAAAGATCTCAAATTTGGACTCATCAGACCAAAACACAGATTTCCACTGGTCTGACGTCCATTCCTTGTGTTCTTTAGCCCAAACAAGTCTTTCCTGCTTGTTGCTTGTCCTTAGCAGTGGTTTCCTAGCAGCTATTTTACCATGAAGGCCTGCTGCACAAAGTTTCCTCTTAACAGTTGTTGAAGAGATGTGTCTGCTGCTAGAACTCTGTGTGGCATTGACCTGGTCTCTAATCTGAGCTGCTGTTAACCTGCGATTTATGAGGCTGGTAACTCGGATAAACTTATCTTCAGAAGCAGAGGTGACTCTTGGTCTTCCTTTCCTGGGGCGGTCCTCATGTGAGCCAGTTTCTTTGTAGCACTTGATGGTTTTTGCAACTGTACTTGGGGACACTTTCAAAGTTTTCCCAATTTTTTCGCACTGACTGACCTTCATTTCTTAAAGTAATGATGGCCACTAGTTTTTCTTTACTTAGCTGCTTTTTTCTTGCCATAATACAAATTCTAACAGTCTATTCAGTAGGACAATCAGCTGTGTATCCACCAGACATCTGCACAACACAACTGATGGTCCCAACCCCATTTATAAGGCAAGAAATCCCACTTATTAAACCTGACAGGGCACACCTGTGAAGTGAAAACCATTTCCGGTGACTACCTTTTGAAGCTCATCAAGAGAATGCCAAGAGTGTGCAAAGCAGTCATCAAAGCAAAAGGTGGCTACTTTGAAGAACCTAGGATATAAGAGATATTTTCAGTTGTTTCACACTTTTTTGTTAAGTATATAATTCCACATGTGTTAATTCATAGTTTTGATACCTTCAGTGTGAATTTACAATTTTCATAGTCATGAAAATACAGAAAAATCTTTAAATGAGAAGGTGTGTCCAAACTTTTGGTCTGTACAGTAGGTTTAAAGTGCAGACTCTCAGCTTTAATTTGAGGGTATTCATATCTTAATTGGAGTAAGGGTTTAGGAATTACAAGACTTTAATATGTAGCTGCCTCTTTTTAAAGGGACCAAAAATAGACAATTCTCAAAAGTTCTTTGATGGATTAATGAAGACTGCATAGGCTATTCCCTTGTTAAGTAGGTAAAAGGCCTGGAGCTGATTCCAGGAGTGACATTTGCATTTGGAAGCTGTTGTTGTGAACCACTACATGCGATCAAAGGAACTCTCAGTGGAATAGAAACAGACCAGCATTAGGCTGAAAAAAAAAGAATAAATCCATCAGAGAATGCAGAAATGTTAGGAGTGGACTAATAAAAACAGTTTGATTCATTCTGCAAAACAAGATCGTAGTGGTGAGCTTGGGAACCCAAAAATGGCCTGGATGTCCATGACAATAGTGGTGGATGATCGCTGAATCCTTTCCATGGTGGAAGAAAACCCCTTCAAAACATCCACCCAAGTGAAGAACACTTCAGTACATAGAACTCTCCAAGAATTAGATGTATCAGTATCTAACTTTACCATAAAGAGAAGACTTCATGAGAGCAAATTCAGAGGGTTCACCATATGGGGCAAACCATTAATGAGCCTTAAAAATAGAAAGGCCTCATTAGATTTTGCAAAAAAAAAAACATCTAAAAAAGCCATTCCAGCTCTGGAAAATCATTCTTTGGACAGATGAAATTAAGATAAACCTGTATCAAAATGATGGGAAGAAGAAAGTAGGGAGAAGGCTTGGAACAGCTCATGATCAAGAGCACACCACATCCTCTGTATAACATGGTGGGGTCAGTGTGATGGCATGAGCATGCGTGGCTCCTAATGGCACTGGGTCCCTAGTGTTTATTGATGATGTGACTGAAGACAGAAGCAGCCGGATGGATTCTGAAGTGCAGCAAGGTTGATTGGACAGAGCTTCACAGATGGACAGTGACCCAAAACATACTGCAAAAGCAACGCAGGAGAAGTTTAAGGTAAAAAAGTGGACTATCCTGCAATGGCTGAGTCAGCCACCAGATCTCAATCCCATCGAGCAACATTTCACATGCATAAGCCAAAACTTAAAGCAGAAAGAGACACAAATAAGAAACAATTGAAGTCAGCTGCAGTAAAGGCCTGGCAAAGCATCACAAAGGACGAAACCTAGTGTTTGGTGACGTCCATGGCTTCCAGACTTCCAGCTTGCAAAGGATTCTCCACAAAGTATTAAAAATGAACATTTTATAGTAAAGTTAATTTGTCCAATTACTTTTGAGCCCCTGAAATGAGGAGGCTTTGTAGGAAAATGGTTGCAATTCCAAAACATTTCATAGGATATTTTTGTTCAAGCCCCTTAATTAAACCTGAAAGTCTACACTTCAATTGCATCTCAGTTGTTTCATTTTCAATAAAAAATAGTGTCATGTAGAGCCCAAATCACAAAGATTCGGTCACTGGAGCTAACTGTATATGCACTTTATTTGCTGACTGAGTATATTCAGCACCTGTATTGTGCTCCAATCCTGGGTGATATGTGTGGACCTCCTGACTTTTCTAGAAGTAAAATCATCAGTAGGGGGACAATCGGCAGAGCCCCACACACATCAGAATGTTGGTTGATCTCGTCAGGTCCGGACGACATTAATGTGTACAGTATTATGGCTAATAGCCATTAGAGAGGAATCTGGTGTTATTGGTCAGTCTTTTTTTCCTTTTTGTGGGGTAGGGGTTTAGGGAGGGATTTAGGGGGACTAGATTTTTCCATTAACAGAATTAATATGATCATTTTAAAGTGAACTTTCCAAGCATGTCCGTATCTTTACTGCATGTAAAATAGGAGTCACATAGGAGGAGCTGCTTTAGTGATAATTGCAGTGCCCATACCACAAATACTTCCCCTCCAACCTAACTGATGTCTTTGAGGCCTGAGTACGTAATCTCCCGCCTGCGGCATCGGCTTCGGGGGCCGCTGGAACAAGTCTGAGATGACATCAGTTAAGCTGGAGTAGCTATTGATTACATGTTAGCATGTCTATTAATGTTTTACATTTGTTTTAAATTGCAGACAAATTTAGAGACAACAAGAAAAACGCCATGTGCCTGTAAGTAATATACTGTCCCAAAACAAAAGAAAAGCTTCTGACGAGTCCCAAATTGAATAAAACCCTCAGTTTATTTCAAATAATTTAAAAGATCATACAAGTTGGAAATACATCTCCTACGCGTTTCTGGCAAAAAGCCCTTATTCACTGAGATACAGATTCCTTATGATACATGGTATAAAAACATATGTTAACAATCAATCACATATGAGGACAATTTTCATAATCACAAGACTAAATCCCAAGAAACCACTCAAATCGCTAGAATATAATATAAATAAAGAGTATCATTCCTATAGTTCATACCGTTAGGGTATTTTGTATCAAGTCTAATGATCCAAAATAATTCTCTTAGCAGGAGTTTTTTCCTCCTATCCCCTCCTCTAATAGAAAGATCCACTTTTTCTAACCCATAAAATGAAAATTTATTTCATTTAATTATGTCTCTCTACAAAATGTTTACATACTCCTGAATAGGATGCATTTTTATTTTTGATGTTAGTAACATGTTCTGCCATTCTTTTCTTTAATTTATGTATTGTGCAGCCAATGTATTTTATTTTACATTCTTTGCAGAAAATGCAATACACGACATAGTTTGTATTACAATTAATAATCTTTTAATATCATTGGCTGCATCCATTTTTTGAGTTTGCAGTGTGTACTGACACATCGTGCATTTAGAAAATGCACATTTAAAAAAGCCTTTACAACTTAACCAGGTTTTTTATCGCTTTTTTGTGGCACATATAGACTTGGGGAAAGAGTAGCACCTATTGATCTCCCTTTTCTCGGCACACATACTAATCCATTTTTCACGATTTTGTTTAAGTCCCGATCTTGAAATAATATAGGGATATATCTGTTTATAATATTTTTTACTTCCTGAAATTGGCAACTATATGGGGTACTAAAAATGGTTTTATTTTCCATATTATTAGGTTTAGTTGTTATTGGTTTTTGGTTGTTAATACCATCACTCCTATTAGTTAAATGAGTATTTCTTATAAGAACTTTTTTAATTGCTGAATCAATTTGTTTTTTTTCATATCCCCTTTCCATCAATCTAGCTGTCGCTACCTCTGCTTGTTCATTAAATAGTGCAATATCAGAGCTGTTTCTATAGATTCTATTTAATTCCCCATAGGGGATTGAATTCACAGTATGTGCGGGATGGCAGCCGTCTGCTCTAAGTGTAGTGTTCCCACTAATAGCTTTTCTATAGTTATAGCGATATCTAACTCTTTATTGTTTTACATCCCCCATGAGAAACAAGTTCAATAAACTGATTTTATCCTCCAGTTCAGTATAAGTAAATTTTAAATCAACATCATTAGTATTGATACAAGATAAAAAAATATGGGATTTTTTCCACGTCCCCTACTCATATTACTAAAACAGTGTCCAAATATCTAACATATAATTCAATGTCATTTTTAAAAGGATTTTTATCTGTGAAAATAATGTTTTCTTCCCACCATGATACAACAAGTACAGCTAAAGATGGAGAGAAACATGAGCCCATTGGCCAACTTTTAATTTGGAAATAATATTCTTCATTGAACATAAAAAAATGATACTCAAGGAGATATTCAGTACTCCGGATAATAATTTCCTTTGTTTCGTCCGTATACCCGCTATATTTTTGTAGGTGATGGAACACAGCAGTTAATGCTAAATTATGTGGAATAGATGAAAATAAATTTACTACATCACCTGACAGAAATTTAGATTTTTCAGACCATTTTACATTTTTCATATAATCAATTACTGATAACATATCTTTTAGGTAACCCGATGTTCTGGGAATTAATGGCTGTAGATGAAAATCTACCCATCGACTTAAACGTTCATTCAGAGAAGAGATACTCCATATAATGGGGCGTAAGGGTGTAGGAAATTCTAATTTGTGGGTTTTTGGGAGCCCATGAAAAATTGGTGTTATAGGGTTATCTGATCTAATATTACAACTTATTTTTTTTAGTAAACACCCCCATTTTCTCTCCATCTTCAACCAGTTTGCTTAGGATTTTTCTGCATGGTTCTGTAGGATTGCTGTAAGTGTTTTGTGTACAGAGTTCTTCTACTGGATTGATGAAGCTGCACGTTTCTGAGCCACTGCTGTCTATTAGGGAATTGTATGTTCAGCACTTATTCACATCTCCTCCATTATATAAGTGAAGCTTCACAGAGAGTTAACACGGCCGTGGAGTTAAGGTGCACTTCTACTTATGTAAAGGAATTCAGGTTGTGATATTATTCTTGGGCTTTGTCTCCTGCGTGCAGAAAATAATTCCCTGCTCTGCGACTGGTACTGGTTATGACAGGAGGTCTCCAGTGTCCCCCTGTGTGCGGTGTACAGGACCCCCAATCTGGTCTGACAATACAGACTGCTGGGGGCTGAACGGCGTCTCACTCCATCCCAGTTCTCCCTCAATACCATCGGCTCAGCCAAGCATATGCGGTTCTCAAAGGGGCAAGGGAAATAGGCTACTTATAAAAACCTCTGACGGTAACTTATCTAAGGCCACGTTCAGTGTTTGCTCAGTATTTTACATCAGTATTTGTAAGCTAAAACCAGGAGTGGAACAATCAGAGGAAAAGTATAATAGAAACACGTCACCACTTCTGTATTTCTCACCCACTCCTGGTTTTAGCTTACAAATACTGATGTAAAATACTGACCAAGTACTGAACGTGTGAACGTGGCCTATAAGGGATGTTGTCACCTTCTTCATGTATGGCTTATCCATGGGATATAAACTGAAACACCCGACAAATGAATTCTTCAAATAGAAACATTTTTATCAAATAAAGTGGAAAAATGCCGTCCAGGAAGGATATATACAAAAAGTAGATAACTTTCTGTGCATATTGCCAGCTTAAACGGACATTGCTGTAGATCCCAGGAGAAACTGGTACATGCTGAGACACTGCAAGGAGGAACAGGACGCCGGCACATCTGTGCATGGGATATTCCACATGTGTGATAGATGCGTTTCCCACCATCTTAAGAATGGGGCCTGCTGGCATGGTCTTTGGGACTTCTGCATATTGCCTTCAGTGCTGGAGACCGGCCCTCCAGCATCAGCTTTTTGAGTGAGGCTCAGTAGCTTGTCTGTGTATATACAATACTGTACAAAAGTTTTAGGTGTGGGAAAAAAATGCTGCCAAGTGAGAATGCTTCCAAAAATAAAAGTGTTAATAGTCTTAATTTTGCTACTTGACAAAAATAAAATGAATGAATAAAGCGAAAATCTAAATCAAATCAATATTTGGTGTGACCAGCTCCAAACTTGCAAAGACCCGCTACCAAGCTTTACTTTGCCTGCAGACACTCATTATTGTGCTCCAGCCTTTTGGTGACAAACTGTCTTCTGTAACAGCCAAATATTTCACATTTTGACTTATCAGTCCAGAGTACCTGCTGCCATTTTTCTGCACCCTAATTCCTATATTTTCATACATAGTTGAGTCACTTGGTCTTCTTTCCATGTGAAAGGTAAGGCTTTTTGGACTCAATTTTTCCATAAACTGCATTTTTGGCCAGTCCTCTCTGAACAGTAGGTGGGTGTAGCTGGGTCCCACTACTTGCTGCTATATCTGAGCTGATGGCAGTGCTGAATATCCTTTGATTTTGAAGGGAAGTAATCATGATGTGTCTTTCATCTGCTGCTTCTGAAAGAGACGAAACTGTCTGCCACAACCTCACCTTTTCTAGAACAGTTTGGCTGTTCCTCACCCAGTTTTAAGTCTCCTGCACAGAAATTTCTTTCAGTAATTGGCTGCTTCAACCTACATATGAAACGATGAACATTATCACCTGTTTGGTATAATTGGTTTTTCATTCATCTTACAAAATCTCTGACTTTGTCTTCAAAACAACAAATTATTCTAGTTACACTTGAAAACATTGTTACCATATGTATATAGGAAATATTTCCCACCAGGAGAGCTCATGCCCAGACCTAAGGGGCCGGACGACGATAACTGGATAACCGTATCTGGGTGAGCTATGTTGCATTTTTGTTCCTCCCAATTTATAGGACTAAGGAATAAATGAGTGTGAGATATGTTTGGTGATGCTAGCGATACCATCCATTGTCCATCACTACAAGTTCCAATACAGTGTAGTAATGAAGTTGATAGATGTAACAGGAGCATATTCTGTATGGGTATGCCAAGCACATTCCTGTGCGAGAAGGTAAACTGCAGCCGAATGTCAGAGAGACTTATTAACCCCTTCACGACCTTGGATGTAATAGTATGTCGAAGGTTGTGTCCCTCCCTTTGATGCGGGCTCAGTGCCGGAGCCCGCATCTTTCCCTGCACATGACAGCTGATTTGATGAGGTGACATGTGCCTCTAACAGCTGAGGGTGGAATCGCGATCGACCTGCAGCTGTTAACATGTTAAATGCTGCTGTCAATCACTGACAGCGGCATTTAACTCGCGCCCGGCAGAAGCACGTCTTAACACACACCCATCGCCGCCCCTGTCACATGATCGCGGGGCACAGATGGGTTGTCATTACAGCCGGGGGTCTGCAGAAGACCCCCACTCACCGTGTGCTTGTTACAGGAGATGATGATTTATACTACATATAGCAGGGCTTCAGCCCTGCTATGTGTAGCACAAGTGATCGGTTGATCACAGTTTCAAATCTCCTAAGCGGACAATTGAAGCAAGTAAAAAGTATACAAAAAATGTTCTAAACAATATTAAAAAAAAAAATTAAATAAATATAAAAGTTGAAATCACCCCCTATTTTGTCCCATTTAAAATAAAAAAAAAAACAACACATTTGTTATCACTGCATTTAGACATGTCCACTCTATCAAAATACAAGATAAATTACCATATATACTCGAGTATAAGCCAACCCGAGTATAAGCCGAGGTACCTAATTTTACCACAGAAAACTGGGAAAATTTATTGACTCGAGTATAAGCCTAGGGTGGGAAATGCAGCAGCTACTGGTAAATGTCCCCATCCTGGTACACATTGCTCCCTCATCCCCAATCCTGGTATGCATGGCCCCCTCATCCCCAATCCTGGTATGCATGGCGCCCTCTCATCCCCAATCCTGGTATGTATGGCCCCCTCATCCCAATCCTGGTATGCATGGCCCCCTCATGCCCAATCCTGGCATGTATGGCCCCATCATCCCCAATCCTGGTATGTATGGCCCCCTCATCCCAATCCCATCACTGCACACATAAAAAAAATAAACACTTATCCTCACCTTCCTTCCTCACCTCTGCTCCAGCGCTGCGTCCTGTTCTGCTGCAGCAGCAGCACATGTCAGCATCTGAGCAGCACATGGCGTCACTGCCATGCGCTCTCAGACGCTGATGTGAGCTGCCGGCATATTCACTCCTCTCCACTCCGGGACTAGGGGCGTGGGGAAGAGTGAATATACATTCTCTTTAGTAGCGGGCACTGTGAGCAGGAGCCACGACTCAGCGGTTCTCTGTGCCCACTACTAAAGAGAATGAATATTCATTCTTCTCTACGCCCATGGGAGTGGAGAAGAGGGAATATTCATTTCCCTTTAGCAGCGGGCACAGGTAGTAGCTGCAGCAGCCGGCTACTGCGTGTGCCCCGCTCCTCCGCCGACGCAACCCCTTTAACTCCCCCCACTATCCACCAACGGAATTTCTATATACTTGAGTATATACCCGAGTATAAGTCGAGGGGTGCTTTTTCAGCACAAAAAATGTGCTGAAAAACTTGGCTTATACTCGAGTATATACGGTAATCAGATCGGCAAATGTCGCAACGAGAAAAAAATAAAAACGCCAGAATTACATTTTTTTGCAACATTGCAATAAAATGCAATAACAATCGATCAAAAGATCATCTCTACGCCAAAATGGTAATAAATACATCAGCTCAGCATGCAACAAATAAGCCCTGGCCCCTCACCCATCCCTAGATCCTGAAACATGGAAACGCTATGGGTCTCAGAAAATGGCGCTATTTTTTTTCTCACAAATTTTGGACTTTTTTTCACCACTTAAATAAAAAAGAACCTAGTGGCAGGTCAGTTTTAGCATTTAGTGAAAAATGGTATTAAAAGAAAAAAAAATATTTTGGAATTGCACTTTTTTTGCAATTTCACCGCACTTGGAATTTTTTCTCAGTTTTACAGTACTATATATGGTAAAATTAATGGTGTCGTTCAAAGTACAACTTGTCCAGCAAAAAAAGAAGGGGAGCAAAAAAACAAAAACGCAAAAACGAGCAAGGGTTAAAGAAAAAAATGCTTTTAAAAAAGGGTTGGATGATTTCCTCAGTACACATAAGATTGTGGGTTATAGATAATTTAGTGACAAAAAAATCTGTAATAGGTGGAGAAAGGTTGAACTTGATGGACCCAGGTCTTTTTTCAACCTATGTAACTATGTAGTCAGAGGGCAGCCGTTCTGTTATCTACCTCCAGGTGTTAGGATAGTCTTTATATATGTAATAGCATTATGATCAATGCCTTAAGCACATTACAAGGCAGGAGCGAGTTGTCGGCACTCCGTGTGTTGGGGAGAAAACATAGGACTTCTGTGGTTCTATATTACTAATATGTACAAACTGTATCATGACTCTTCTAGGAAGTCATCGTATATTAACATGGCCGTCTGCAGAAGGCCTGAATGCTTATCTTGTCTTTTCTTTTATTACATCTTCTGCTTATACCATTATTTTTTAGATTTTCTGAATACTGTGCCAACCGCGTCCTTAAAATGTTTTCGGAAATTGGAAAAATAATCACACATGTGGTAAGGATGATTTTCCTGTCTTCTTCGAGTCTATTTCCTGAAGATCACCTTCAATGGCACAAAGAAAATGAAAAAAATGAAACAATACATTATTATAAATAAATTGACGACTATTCCAATTATTTATCAATTCATTTGTAATGCATTTTTTCATTTCTTGATTTCCCTTCTTTTCTTGGGGAAACTTTTTTAAGGGAAATGTGTTTTGCTTACTATGGCTTAGACTGGTGAGATCTTTCCCAGCACATATTTTGCAGCTTATTGCCATATAAGGTTATTTTAATTTAATATATGGAGAACACTGGGCGGTAATCTGTGTGATTTCCTGTGCCTTAGGCCGCACTCAGACGGCCCTTGTGCTGCCAAATTTAATGAGCCATATTAGGACTTGACATAAACAATAGGTAATTTAGTAAAAAGAAAACCCATAAAACATGTAAACTGTTATTAAATATATATCACTTTCTAAATATTTTTTTTTCTATTTGATAGATGACAAGCTGTGAAACTGAGTTATTCATAAAATACGAGAGCAAGGAAGAAGCTGAAAAAGCCAAGAGGCACAATGGCAGTATATTTTGTCCATATTATAAGCTCCGAGTAGAGGCCAGATACCAGGTATCGGTTCTTCTACTACTAGTTTTCACACACAGATACTAATGTATATAAAACAGGTGCAGCAATGGAGGGTGGAGATGGATGGAAAATAAGTAGGTCAGAAGGGACACTGCTTAGCCACACCAAGGGTGCACCGAGCACCTGTGCTTGGTTTGAACAGTTATTTTATCCTGACAAACTCTGTTTTAACTTCAGAAGACAGATGCAGTACCAGACATGGCGACATATAGACTTGCTGGGTAAGTTACTGCAGTGAATAGGCCGCTGTGCTCCAGCAATCTATGATGTCCTTTTGTCCTGCTGTTGCCCCCCAATTTAAGGATTTTATAAAATCACAGAAAACCCTTTTTAAGTCTTTAAATATTAATCAGCAGGGTTACTGTGAAGCAACTGTGGTAACTGCAGAAAGGTTTTGACATGAGAGCTGTGAATGTCATGTTGAATATAACTCCAATTCCATAAGTCACTAGATTTAAGGGGTCTTTCCTATGTCAGCCTTTTGTGGCTGAGATGAGAATAACTCTGTCTAGGCTCCAGTCACTGGAAGTGTAGCTACAAAGACGGCCAAAAACAGCTGAGCTACAGGTTCTTCTTGACCTCATTTTCACATATAGATACTGATCTCCTATATAAAACAAGTGAAGCACTGGACGGAAATAGGTGGGAATGTGCACTGAACTGCTCGGTGACGCCAAGGGTGCTCCGAATGCCTGTGCTTGGTTTGAACAGTAACTATTTATTTCTTCTGTAGTCTTTCTGTAGCTCCACTTCCAGTGATCGGAGACAGAATGCAGCTATTTTGATCTCGACCATAAAAGGCTGAGATAGGAATAACCTTCTAATGAAGGGATGATGGTCTAGAACAGGGGTCTCAAACACGTGGCCCGCGGGCCGCATGCGGCCCCTCCATGCGGCCCGCAGACACCATAGACCCCAATCGCGGCCCTGTCCAGGAGCCGCCGACATCAGCGCTGTAGTGCAGTGTATTGCTGCGCAGAGACCAGCTCTCTGCACAGCAATACCAGTGCCAGCCACCGGCCTATCAGAGGCCAGCAGTTGACATCTGCGTCCCAGCGCAGCGGCGTATGACGTCACTGCCATGCGCAGATGTCAGCTGCTGACCTCTGATAGGCTGGCGGCTGGCATTGGTATTGCTGTGCAGAGAGCCGATCTCTGCGCGGCAATACACTGCACTACAGAGCTGATGTCGGCGGCTCCTGGACCGGGCCGCGATTGTCAAGGGGTCTATGGTGCCTGCACCCCACATGTGCAGAAGGAAGCTGAGGGAAGGGAGGACAGGTGAGAAGAATCTTTTTTTTCCTCTGTTATGTGCACTATGGGCACCTGGATGGGGACATATGGCCACCTGGATGGGGGGCATTCCTACAAGATGGGGACCAGGATGGGGCATTCCTACAAGATGGGGACCAGGATGGGGCATTCTTACAAGATGGGGACCAGGATGGGGCATTCCTACAAGATGGGGACCAGGATGGGGCATTCCTACAAGATGGGGACCAGGATGGGGCAATACTACAAGATGGGGACCAGGATGGGGCATTCCTACAAGATGAGGACCAGGATGGGCACATTACTACAAAATGAGGACCAGGATGGGCACATTACTTCAAGATGGGGACCAGGATGGGGCAATACTACAAGATGAGGACCAGGATGGGTCATTACTACAAGATGAGGACCAGTTCAAAAGGTGTATAGAAAAAAAATGGTATCAGTAAAAATGTCACTTTGTCATGCAAAGAATGCGGCCCCCCAAATTCTATTTTTTTCCGTGTGCGGCCCATATACCCAGCTGAGTTTGAGACCCCTGGTCTAGAATGTGTATCATCATTGTATTTATTGCTGATCTTCTTTACAGTCTGGACTTTAGATTAACCTATTGCGATCTTGCTTTCAGAGTTTTATGCCTGAAGAAAAGCCTATAATGTTAGAAGATCCAACCGAAAAGGAGAAAGATTATATCTTAAACGTACGTCCAACTCCACGAGGAAAGTGCATTTTAAAAGCTCTCCGGGCCACTACTAGGCCATACCCGGTACGTATCTTTCCCACTGAGCAGGCTCTTCATCTTTGATGGTTGCTGTCCACTGTTTCCACCCACTGAAGAGACCAGCCAACTTTGCATAGTGTTAGCAGTCAGGACCACCGTAGTGTTTCGTGCCTCAGAGCAGTTAGACTTAGTATTTCTCTCCTCACTCTCTCCAGCACACAGCTTACCAATACATTGAGTAGGTAGAGGTCACTTGTATCCCATTATAATGGAATCATGGAAAAGTCTTTCCTGAATCAAGTCCAGCGGTCGGCGCTCATAGCAAGTGAGCAAATCTGCTACACACAGGCAATCTTCTCATTGCCTGTGTGTAGCACAGAAGATCTGACAAGTGTTGCTTCTAGTCTCCCATGGAGACTATTGAAGCATGCAATAAGTGTAAAAAAATGTTTTTAAAAATATAAAAAAATATAAAAGTTTAAATCATCCCTCTTTCGCCCCATTCAAAATAAAACAGTAAAAAAAAACCTACACATACACATATTTGGTATTGCCGCATTCATAATCGCCCGATCTATCAATATAAAAAAAATTAATCCGATCGCTAAATGGCGTAACGAGAAAAAAATTCTAAATGCTAGAATTACGTTTTTTTGGTCGCCGCAACATTGCAATAAAATGCAATAATGGCCAATCAAAACATCGTATCTACTCCAAAATGGTATCAATAAAAATGTCAGCTCTGCGCGCAAAAAAGAAGCCCCCACCCGGCCCCAGATCACGAAAAATGGAAACACTACGGGTCTCGGAAAATGGCACCACTTTTTTTTTTTTTAGCAAACTTTGGATTTTTTTTTCACCACTTAAAGAAAAAAGAACCTATACGTGTTTGCTATCTATGAACTCGTAGTGACCTGGAGAATAATAATGGCAGGTCAGTTTTAGCATTCAGTGAACGTGGTAAAAAAAAAACAACTGTGGAATTGCACTTTTTTGCAACTTCACTGCACTTTGAATTTTTTTCCCGTTTTCCAGTACACGATATGGTAAAACCAGTGATGTCGTTCTAAAGTACAGCTTGTCCCACAAAAAATAAGCCCTCACCCGGCCATATTGACCAAAAAAAAAAAAGTTATGGCTCTGGGAAGAAGGGGAGCAAAAAACGAAAACGCAAAAACAGAAAATGCTCCGGTCGTGAAGGGGTTAAAAATCGTAATATTGGGAAAAGAAGTCAACTTTTTTTTTTAGAAAGAACATACAGTATAACAAAACCGGACTTAAAGAATGGGTCATTTTCTGATAGGAATATGAATTTTGGTTTTGAGTAATATTTTTCTCAATGTTTGATTGTTCTTGCTGTATTGAAATTGAATTAGGCTCTGCTGCTCATCCAGTCACTGATCACATCACTTCCGTATCCTCAATAGCATTTATGTGGGGTTTTTTTTTTGGTGAGGAGGGGGTATGGTGTGGAATATCAGAATGTCTACAAAAAGTATTTTGAGATCAGTAGAGCTCTGCAGTTAAATGCTTGCTCCAGTTCTGCTTTTGCTTTATCTATGGAATGTTAAAAAGGCCAGGTGTAAAACATCTGTACCAAATAATACTGGAATGAATTATAAAAATGTTTCAAAAAGAAAATCTCCTAAAACAGACACCTTTTTTTTCTTGCAGGACATAGAAAACATCAAAAATCCGGCATGTGAAGCATACAAGTGGCTTATAAGATCTGTGAGGAGTAGCATAAAGGGGCAGTAACACCAACACTCAGAAAGGTTTAAGAAACAATTCTTTATCTTTGTATTTTCCATTAATAAATAAATAGTCAACTTGACATATAAGGTTAATAAAGTGCCTCACATTGTGAGGGATATAGGAATAGACAATGCTTGAGGCATAGCATCTTTATAAAGACACTGGTGGTTACCTTAATGCAATGCTGATAACAATTAGAGTGTATAGCTGGTCTCAATGCCTGGCAAATAATATATAGCAACATTGTAAAGGGTGTAATTTCCACCAGATAAAGTTAGCAGATGTAGAGCAGGTCTAATATTCCTCCACCCCAGCGCGCGTTTCGTCTCACTTCCTCAGGGGGCATGTCAGGGAGGGGGACGCAGGTACATTAGATAGATAGAGATAACCAATGATAGCATCGATTGTGGACATGTGATTAGACTGGAAGTGGGGCTAACTGCGGTAAGAGCACATGTGGTGTATGCGGCGCATGAGGCCTCAAGACCGCCCCCAACATGTGACTTCCGATTTCTGGCCAGTGAACCGCAAACAGGCAGCATTGACAGGGTAACTGCCTGTACACATGCTTAATCCTCAGTATAGGGCAAATGAACAAAAAACATGTATCATCACCAGTGATAAACAGCAGATCCACTGGATAAATATACTGCCATGTAAGGTCAATGTATATAGGTGCCTCAAAGGCAACATTTAAATAAGGGGATCGTTACCAGTAGTACAGGATCAAAGTTGAGGTATATTATGGAGATAAACTACACCGAGCCACAATGTACAACATAAAAAAATAAAGAATAAAAAGTAAAAAATAAAACGCCTACATTAAGACATATTTCTTAATTAAAGGTGTTAAAATAATACTAAAATAATGTAATACTATTTTTAGATCACTCATAATATTTCCAATAGGCAAAAGTGCCTGTAATACCCAACCCAAAGGACGTCTATTATTCCAAACAATGACAATTATTCTATGTGATAAGACAAATATGTGTCTCATAGTGCAAAGGGCAAAAAAATGTGCTATTACCTTAGACATTAGTCATAATTAGTGATACTGTGAATAAGGTGCAAATAAGAGAATAGACACCAACGCCATTATTCATAAAACGGGAATATGGCTTTATCGAAAGTGAGAAGAGAACATAAGTGCATAAACAATGAAGACATCGGACCCAAGTGATAAAAGTGTTATGGCAACCAATGATACGTTGGAGACATATAAAGTGCCATACCATACATATCAAAATGCATGACTGGTAAAATAGTGATATGCAAAAGACTCATTAATGGGGACCAGAAAAAGAGAATATGTGTACAAGGGTGGGCGATTGCTTATCAAAGTGAGAGCATTATCCCACCAGTGAAAGTGGTTATACGGTATTGTTATCACACCCGTGAGTTTACATGAGGACATTTGTAATATTAATCCGAGCTCTTCTCTTACTCATATACACAAGCATCCTCAGCTCAAGATATTTCAGAGCTGGTTAGCCTAAGTATATAGTCCTAAAGGAGATGTTACCGCCAATATAAATAGATATTATAACACCCCATCTATATTATATTACATTAAGACCCATATGTAAATGGCATCATAATTCATCCCCAGGATATTCGATGGCAGTGGAAAATAAAGTCCGGGCAGAGTGTTGTAATCAGACATATCAAAATAATACGTATTTTCTTTTGTGCGTAGATATCACAAAAGCATCCTCCGCCAGTCGGACACCAGGAAGGACAGACCTCCTAATCCGGGGTGCATCCATCACTCCAGAGTTCACCAACCACCAGGTAAGTCCATTACCGGCCAAATGTCTCAAATATCAAGTAAAGAGAGAAAAGATAGGTACCGTAAGTGAAATTAAAGTTCAACAGGAAAAATTAAACCTGATAGAAAACAATTCCCCACCCCCAGATACCAAGACATCATTTACAAAAATGCACTGAAGCCAAAATTTTCATGAAGCCCATTAGGTACAACTGTATTTAATTTAGAGATCCAGTTGCTCTCTACTTGTACAAGCCTTTTCTTAAATCCCCTGGGACCCACATATACAAGATCAATACCTTTTATTTTAGGAAGACTGGAGTTACTCTGATGATGATGATTAAAGTGTCTTGTTGGGTTTTAAGTTGTCACATCCTACGCTGTTTTCCCCTTTTAAATATCCCCCATGTGCTCTCTGAGTCGAATTCTGAATTCCCTCGGGGTTAGTCTGATTTTTTGCACCGACACTTGGCATAATATATCGCTCCTTTTGATGAACAAGTAATGTGATATCTGACTGGATTTACAAAATTCCAGTGGACCTGTCCTATGAGATATCATCTGACCTGTGCATCAGAGGAGCGATATATTATGCGGAGTGTCCGTGCAAAGAAATCTACATAGGACTAACCATGAAGGGATTAAGAATACGAGCCAGAGAACACGAGAAGGATATTGAAAAGGGGAAAACAGATGAGGATGTGACAGAACATTAAACCCAACAAGACACTTTAAGGCACCACTCCAGCTGTTTGTTTATTTTTAAGCACTGGAGAGGTGCTTTCAATGTACGCCTCCTGCCCCCTGTCATATACTCACCCTCCGGCGTCTTCCCTATATTTCGGCACCACTTTGGTTCCGCGGCGCCATCTTGTGAGCGCAGCTTCTGACTGTCCAAAAGTCAGAAGCTACATCATAAGAGCTGAATGCTAGTCTATGAGGGCCAAAACGAGGCCAGAATGAGGCCCTCATAGACTTGCATTGAAAAGTGACCGCTGCGCCGCTCCATGAAACAATGGAGCTGTCAGTAGGTCACTTTTCGCCGGATACCAACCAGAGCGACAGTGAAAAAGGATGAAGGTGGCGGCAGGTGAGTATGAGATAGGGGGTGGGGGGAATTATATGTAAAGCAGCACTCCAGCGGTGCAATAAAACAAACCCTGGAGTGGTGCTGTAATCAACATCATCAGAGTAACTCCAGCATTCTTTAAATAGAAGGTATTGATCTTGTATCTATGGGTCCCAGGGGAGGGAATTGCAAAATGCTTGCACAAGTAGAGAGCAAATGGATCTCTAGATTAAATACAGTTGTACCTAGTGGGCTTCATGAAAAATTTGGGATATAGTGCAATTTTTTAAATTGTTTCAGTATCTGGGGGTGGGGATTGTTTTTCCATCATGTTAAATTTTTCTTATTTCATTTCACTTATCTGGCTTTTCTTTGTGTAGTTGATATATGTGACATTTGGCCGGTAATGGACTTACCTGATGATTGGTGAACTGTGACTGGCGGAGGATGCTTTGGTGATATCTACGCACAAAAGAAAAGACATATTATTTTGATATGTCTGGTTACAACAACAGTCTGCCGGGACTTTATTTACTACTGCCATCGAATGTCCTGGGGATGAATTATGATTCCATTTACATATGGGTCTTAATGTAATATAATATAGATGGGGTGTTATAATATCTATTTATATTGGCGGTAACATCTCCTTTAGGACTATATACTTAGGCTAACCAGCTCTGAAATATCTTGAGCTGAGGATGCTTGTGTATATGAGTAAGAGAAGAGCTCGGATTAATATTACAAATGTCCTTATGTAAACTCACGGGTGTGATAACAATACCGTATAACTACTTTCACTGGTGGGATAATGCTCTTACTTTGATAAGCTATCACCCACCCTTGTACACATATTCTCTTTTTCTGGTCCCCATTAATGAGTCTTTTGCATATCATTATTTTACCAGTCATGCATTTTGATATGTATGGTATGGCACTATATATGTCTCCCACGTATCATTGGTTGCCATACACTTTTATCACTTGGGTCCGATGTCTTCATTGTTTATGCACTTATGTTCTCTTCTCACTTTCAATAAAGCCATATTCCCGTTTTATGAATAATGGCGTTGGTGTCTATTCTCTTATTTGCACCTTATTCACAGTATCACTAATTATGACTAATGTCTAAGATAATAGCTCATTTTTTGCCCTTTGCACTATGAGACACATATTTGTCTTATCACATAGAATAATTGTCATTGTTTGGAATAATAGACGTCCTTTGGGTTGGGTATTCCAGGCATTTTTGCATATTAGAAATGTTATATGTGATCTATAAATATTATATTATTACCAATATTATTATTTTAACACCTTAGTGAAGAAATATGTTTTAATGTAGGAGGTTTATTTTTTTACTTTTTATTCTTTATTTTATGTTGTATGACAAATTATGAGATGACAAATTCTTGTGCGTTTACATTGTGGCTGGTGCAGATTTTCTCCATAATATACCCCAACTTTGATCCTTGCAGTAGTGATAACGATCCCCATATTGAAATGTTGCCTTTGAGGCACCTATAGACATTGACCTTACGTGGCAGTATATTTATCCAGTGGATCTGCTTTTTATCACTGGTGATGATACATGTTTTTTGTTCATTTGCCTCATACTGAGGATTAAGCACCTGTATAATAATGAATTTTCTACATTCCATTTTGGTTCTATAAATGCAATCAGTATAGAGCAATCCAATCGCGCTCACGTTGGTAGTGCACATGTGCCTTCATTATACCCCCCCAGACTCTTGCCGTTCTCAGCAATAGTCCCAGCTGACACGCACCGTCATCTGTGCAGGGAGTTACCCTGACAATGCTGCTTGTTTGCAGTTCACTGGCCGGAAAAAGGAAGTCACCTATTGGGGGCGGTCTTGGGGCCTCATGCGCCACATACACCACATGTGCTCTTATGGCATTTAGCCCCACTTCCAGTCTAATCATATGTCCACATTCAATGCCATCATTGGCTATCTCTATCTATTTAATGTACCGGAGTCCCACTCCCTGACACGCCACCTGAGGAAGCGAGATGAAATGCGTATCGGGGTGGAGGGACACTGGACCTTCTCTGCATCTGCTAACTTTACCTGGAAGGTAATGACACACTTTACATGTTAGTAAAATCATAAACGGCACTCCAGTAGGGTCTGATGAGACGCCGGAGTAGGGTTCTAATCTGGGTATATGGTAGCAGTAAAACTCGGCAATCAGTAGACAAAAGATGTGAATTTATTTACAATAGGTCAGTCTGAAGAAACAGGTTATGACGTTTCAGTCCTACATGGACCTTTATCAGATAAATGCTGTGGTGTCATAGTGGGATGTGAGCATGTGATATTCACAAATGCCAGTTGAGAACACACGGACTGGGTCAGCTGAACAGGTACAAGGTGTCTGCGCTGCAATAATGTCACTAAATTACCATCAGGAAGGTGCTTCCACTACAGCATTTATCTGATGAAGGTTCATGTAGCACCGAAAAGTCATAAGCTGTTTCTTCGGACGGACCTATTGTAAATAAATAAACATCTTTTGGTGCGCAGCCTGCTGAGTGCCGAGTTTTACTGCTACCCTTTACAATGTGGCTGTATATTCTTTGCCAGACATTGAGACCAGCTATACACTCCTATTATTATCATCATTACATTAAGGTAACCACCAGGATCTTTATGATGCATACTAGCACTAAAAA
This sequence comes from Phyllobates terribilis, assembly GCF_046119375.1. Classification (NCBI taxonomy): domain Eukaryota; kingdom Metazoa; phylum Chordata; class Amphibia; order Anura; family Dendrobatidae; genus Phyllobates; species Phyllobates terribilis. The sequence goes on from NW_027362764.1 coordinate 213,325,648, forward strand.
CACCCAAGTATTGTCCTATGCTGAGAGCAGGAGGGCCTCTTGTAGAGGAATCCTTCAATACACCCTTCTGGGTCTGTGATGCCAAGCACAGCTGGGCTTCACAGAAGCATGATCACCATTTCAGGCAAATAGCACACAGGGTCGCAAGAAGCGTGTTGGCCAAAAAAGGCGCAAAATAACTGCTCATGAATTGAGGAAAATCAAGTGTGAAGCTGCCAAGATGCCATTCGCCACCAGTTTTGCCATATTTCAGAGCTGCAACGTTACTGGAGTATCAAAAAGCACAAGGTGTGCGATACTCAGGGACATGGCCAAGGTAAGGAAGGCTGAAAAACGACCACCTTTGAACAAGAAACATAAAATAAAACGTCAAGAATGGGCCAAGAAATATCTTAAGACTGATTTTTCAAAGGTTTTATGGACTGACGAAATGAGAGTGACTCTTGATGGGCCAGATGGATGGTCCAGAGGCTGGATCTGTAAAGGGCAGAGAGCTCCACCCCGACTCAAACGCCAGCAAGGTAGAGGTAGGGTACTGATATGGGCTGGTATCAAAGATGAACTTGTGGGACCTTTTCGGGTTGAGGATGGAGTGAAGCTCAACTCCCAGACCTACTGCCAGTTTCTGGAAGACAACTTCTTCAAGCAGTGGTACAGGAAGAAGTCGGTATCGTTCAAGAAAAACATGATTTTCATGCAGGACAATGCTCTATCACATGCATCCAACTACTCCACAGCGTGGCTGGCCAGTAAAGGTCTAAAAGAAGAAAAAATAATGACATGGCCCCCTTGTTCACCTGATCTGAACCCCATAGAGAACCTGTGGTCCATCATAAAATGTGAGATTTGCAGGGAGGGAAACAGTACACCTCTCGGAACAGTGTCTGGGAGGCTGTGGTGGCTGCTGCACGCAATGTTGATCGAAACCAGATCAAGCAACTGACAGAATCTATGGATGGAAGGCTGTTGAGTGTCATCATAAAGAAAGGTGGCTATATTGATCACTCATTTTTTGCGTTTTTCTTTTTGCATGTCAGAAATGTTTATTTCTAAATTTTGTGCACTGATATTGGTTTACCTGGTAAAAATAAACAAGTGAGATGGGATTATATTTGGTTTTTATTAAGTTGCCTAATAATTCTGCACAGTAATAATTACCTGCACAAACAGATATCCTCCTAAGATAGCCAAATCTAAAAAAAACCACTCCAACTTCCAAAAATATTAAGCTTGGATATTTATGAGTCTTTTGGGTTGATTGAGAACATAGTTGTTGATCAATAATAAAAATAATCCTCTAAAATACAACTTGCCTAATAATTCTGCACACAGTGTATATTGTATGGAGGACTATAATGTCCATTATAAAATGAAGACTTTTGAATCCCCCCAGGGCACGCACTGTGCGCTGTGAGGACTTGCCAGTTTCTGAGCTATTGTAGAATGTACAATATCTATCACTCATGTAATGTAAGAAGTAAGTGAAATCTTTGGATTGTACTATAACTATATTTCTCTGCCATATCGTGCATCATGAATTGTGGTATGTGTTTAAGGGACCCACTAAGAGACTTTTGCCTGAGGCCCACGAAAACTTCGAGCTGGCCCTGCATATAAGTAATGCTACATTAGCAACATTCATCCCATAAGGGCTGATTTAGACAGACTAGTAAGATCATTTTGGTGGGAGAGATGCTTTTAAAGCACACCTGTCAGCAGCACTGTGCTCAGTAAACTACATACTCTGTCAGATGGGTGACATTACACTGATTAACATGATACCTTTGTTGATTAAATCCGTCCTGTGGTTCTTGTGTAATCTTTACTTTCAGTTTGGAAATAATGATATGCTTGTGCTTCGGGGCTGTCTGTGGGGGGCGCTCTCTGGATCTCTGATTACTTATTCATATGTATGCTGTTATGACAGCTCACTGATCGTTCACTGTCCTGCCTCCTATTTTACCTAGCCCCGCACTACTAGATGCATTATGTAAAATAGGAGGCAGGCCAGTGAAGGCACAGTGAACTGTCATAAGATTTTTCTGTATTTTCTTGACTATGGAAATTGTACATTCACACTGAAGGCATCAAAACTATGAATTAACACATGTGGAATTATATACTTAACAAAAAAGTGTGAAACAACTGAAAATAAGTCTTATATTCTAGGTTCTTCAAAGTAGCCACCTTTTGCTTTGATGACTGCTTTGCACACTCTTGGCATTCTCTTGATGAGCTTCAAGAGGTAGTCACCGGAAATTGTCTTCCAACAATCTTGAAGGAGTTCCCAGAGAAGCTTTGCACTTGTTGGCCCTTTTGCCTTCACTCTGCGGTCCAGCTCACCCCTAACCATCGCTATTGTGTTCAGGTCTGGTGACTGCACTTCACTGACAGCGTAGGAAAATTCTCACGCTGAAGCGCTGAGCGCAGGAGAATTCTCCCACGCTGTCAGTGACGTGCATGAGGTGAGCTGAGTTCATTGGACATGACCTCGGCTCATATTTATGCCGTCACAGCCAGACACTGAGGAGGGCAAGCATGCCTGCGCTTCTCAGTCTCTGCGGCATGGCAAGCTGGATGGCAGCGTTCTGTTGCGATCCAGCCTGTCATGCCAATGTAGCAGAGCTGAAGCTGTCGTGGGAACCATGGAAAGGAAGGATGAGGTTGCTTTATTATTTTACTTTTATTGCAGGAGATCGTTGGCTTCAGCTGGAATGGGCGTGATGCTAAGTATGGTTTAATTTAGAACATTAAAAAATTGTGTCTTTATTTCAATTAAAGGACTTTATTCTGCGTGTTTGTGGGTTTTTTTTAACTTTGACTATGGGGTTAGTAATGGGGGTGTCATATAGACGCCTCTCCATTACTAACCTGGGCTTGATGTCAGCTGGAATTATAAGCTGACATCAACCCCAGCCCTATTACCCCACTGCCACCGCTACAGGGCAGTGGAAAGAGCGAGGCTAAGTGCCAGAATTGGCACATCCTATGGATGCGCCATTTCTGGGGCGGCTGAGGGCTGGTGTTTCTAGTCTGGGAGGGGGCCAATATTCATGGCACCCTTCCTGGGCTACTAATATCAGCCCCCAGCTGTCTGCCTAGTTTTTGCTAGCTATTAAAATAGGGGGGACCCCACGTCATTTTTCTGGGGGGGTCCCCCATTTTAATAGCTAGTAAAGGCTAGGTATTCAGCTGGGGGCTGATATTAGTAGTCTGGGAAGCTCCGTGGGTATTACCCCCTTCCCAGGCTTCAAACATCTGCCCCAGCTGTCTGCTTAACCTCCGCTAGAGCCTAAAACTATGGGGAACCCCATGCCAATTATTTTTTTAATAAATCCTTTATTTTAACACTAAATGACAAGTACAGTAATCAACACTATCACTGTACTTCTTATATACAGTGCCTACAAGTAGTATTCAACCCCCTGCAGATTTAGCTGGTTGACACATGCGGAATTAACTTGGCATTGTGACATTTGTACTGTAGAGCAGCCTGGAAGTGGGAAATGCACTGCAGCAAATTTTTTTTTTTTTTTTTTTTTTTTTTAAAACGTTAAAAGTTAATTCAGAGTGTCATTTATTATTCAACCCCTCAAACCACAAGAATTCTGTTTGGTCCCCCAAAAGTATTAAGAAGTAGTTCAGGCACCAAGAATAATGAGCTTCACATGTGTGGATTAAAGATCTCTTTTGCCAGCCTTTTCTGACTATTTAAGACCCTCCCCTAACTTGTGAACAGCACTCAGACATGGTCAACATGGGAAAGACAAAGGAGCATTCCAAGGCCATCAGAGACAAGATCGTGGAGGGTCACAAGGCTGGTAAGGGGTACAAAACCCTTTCCAAGGAGTTGGGCCTACCTGCCTCCACTGTTGGGAGCATCATCCGTAAGTGGAAGGCTTATGGAACTACTGTTAGCCTTCCACGGCCAGGACAGCCTTTGAAAGTGTCCTCCCGTGCCGAGGCCAGGCTTGTCCGAAGAGTCAAGGCTAACCCAAGGACAACAAGGAAGCAGCTCCGGGAAGATCTCATGGCAGTGGGGACATTGGTTTCAGTCAATACCATAAGTAACGTACTCCACCGCAATGGTCTCCGTTCCAGACGAGCCCGTAAGGTACCTTTACTTTCAAAGCGTCATGTCAAGGCTCGTCTACAGTTTGCTCATGATCACTTGGAGGACTCTGAGACAGACTGGTTCAAGGTTCTATGGTCTGATGAGACCAAGATCGAGATCTTTGGTGCCAACCACACACATGACGTTTGGAGACTGGATGGCACTGCATACGACCCCAAGAATACCATCCCTACAGTCAAGCATGGTGGTGGCAGCATCATGCTGTGGGGCTGTTTCTCTGCCAAGGGGCCTGGCCATCTGTTCCGCATCCATGGGAAGATGGATAGCACGGCCTACCTGGAGATTTTGGCCAAGAACCTCCGCTCCTCCATCAAGGATCTTAAGATGGGTCGTAATTTCATCTTCCAACAAGACAACGACCCAAAGCACACAGCCAAGAAAACCAAGGCCTGGTTCAAGAGGGAAAAAGTCAAGGTGTTGGAGTGGCCTAGTCAGTCTCCTGACCTTAACCCAATTGAAAACTTGTGGAAGGAGCTCAAGAATAAAGTACACATGAGACACCCAAAGAACCTAGATAACTTGGAGAAGATCTGCATGGAGGAGTGGGCCAAGATAACTCCACAGACCTGTGCCGGCCTGATCAGGTCTTATAAAAGACGATTATTAGCTGTAATTGCAAACAAGGGTTATTCCACAAAATATTAAACATAGGGGTTGTATAATAATTGACCCACACTTTTATGTTTAAAATTTAATAAAATTCAACTGAGCAACATAACTTTTTGGTTTGTAAGATTTATGCTTCTGGTCATAAAACCTACTCTCGTTTGCAGTTTGAAGGCTCTAACTTATTTGCATCTTATCAAACCAGCTAAATCTGCAGGGGGTTGAATACTACTTGTAGGCACTGTATGTGACTGACATGTTTCTATCTATCTAATCTATGTGTGATTCTCTATTCTTTCTATTCTAAATTGTCGGGTACCGCTGCTGAATTGCCAGCCGGCTTTTTTAAAGAGACGGTGCATGAAAACACTATTATTTTTTTAAATAAATCCTTTAACACTAAATGACAAGTACAGTAAGCTGAGCGCTGCCATCCAGCTTGTCATCCTTCAGAGACACTGCAGAGCGCAGGCATTATGGGAACTTCCGATTCCGGTATTTGATATTCTAAAAGTATCGGAACTCAGTATCGGAACTCCGATACCGCGAATATCGGTCGATACCTGATATTTCAGTATTGGAATGCTCAACACTATCCATAGGCAAACAGGTAGATATAGAATATGTAACTAATCTATTTATTATACCATTATTTCTACTAACCATTCATTTAAGTTTTTTCTGTCTGTCAGGGAAATATTGAGAAATATTGAAAATATTCTTTCTTTCTTCCCTTGAAGCCCCTCTCACCCCTGGCAAAGGCAGGGGACAATTAGATACCGGCCTGCGATAAATCTACAGATACCTGTTGACATTTCTTTCCCAGGACTTCACAGAGAGTTTAACAAAAGTCTGCAGTCCCTTCGGAGCCAAAACGAAATATGGAATAACTAAAGTTTCATACATCCGATAATGATGGGACCCATATTTTTAGTGACAGGGTCCGCTAGGGATATTTTCCTGTCACTGTAAACCCCTCCGTGAAGCTGTAGCGCAAAATCACCAGAATAACAGATCGCAGGTAGGCCAAGCGTCATCTCTAAACGAAGGAAAAATCATAACGGAAAATATGGCATAGTTTGCAAGCTTTTGCGATCAACGAGCGATAAGTTATCGCAGAAGTTAGCGTTTTTAATAAAAACATGAAGGGTGGAGCCCAGCCCCTGTGATGTCGGCACAGGGGAATGTGGGCAGGTCTCTCCCTTGAGCATAAAATAGTTTGCTGAGGTTGGAGTAACAATCAAAGCGGGAGTATATAGTTATTATATGCAACGGATCCTATTCAATAACAGTCAAATCAGAGGAGATCTCCAGCTATATTGAATCGTATCAGTGATAGTATAGCAAGTTTCTGCTTTAGTCCTTATTATTTTGTGCAACTGCTTATGTATTGTATTGTCTCCTTTGTAAAATCTTGTATATTTTTCTTAAACGCTGCCTCCCTTTTGGATTAAATATGAAATGTAATAGTTCTGTTTCTTTTGTTCTGAAATCGCTCCCTCCACCGAAGCCATACGCTACCAGAACGCAGGCGTCCAACCAGGCCTGTATTATATTTCAAACTCAGTCGGTGGTGGCAGCAATGTGGAAGAAAACAATGAACATTTCACTTTTTTTTCACAAAAATGTTACTTTTAGATCTAAGGTTTTTTTAATTTTGCAAGGGTAACAGAAAAAAATGGACTCCAAAGTTTGTTGTGCGATTTCTCCTGAGCACCCCAATACCCCATATGTGGGGGAAAACCACTGTTTGGGCGCTTGGCAAGGTAAGGAGTGCCATTTGACTTTTTGAATCAAACCACACCTCTCAATTAATTAATCTAGGGGTGTAGTGAGCATGTTAACACCACATGTGCCTCACAGAATTTTACACCATTGGGCAGTGAAGAAAGAATAATTACATTTTTACCACCAATGTTCTGTTTTAGCCCCAGATTTTACATTTTTACACTGGGAAATGGGTAAAAATGGCACCAAAATTTTTGCTGAATGTAGAAATATCCCATATGTGGCTGTGCAGTACTGCTTAGCCAGACTGTGAGACTCGGGAGGGATGGAGCGCCATCTGCCTTCTGGAGCGAAGATTTTCCTAGAATAGTATGCAGACTACATATACACAGCTCCTACGTAATTCTGATGAACCCCCAAGGGATTCATTCACTTTAATGAGGCTGCAGAGTTAGGCCTCTTTCACATGTCAGTGTGGCCGGTACGTGTGGTGACAGCTTCCACACGTACCAGAGACACAAACACACACAGACCCATTCAAATGAATGGGTCTGTGCACATGTCAGTGCGTTTCCACGGACAGTGTGTCCATGGGCAAAATATGTTGACATGTCCACATGTCCATTTTTTGCGCTGCACGGGCCACAAAACATCTCACACTGACGACACATGGATGACATTCGTGTGTCATAAGCATGACACGTACCAGCGCCTGGGAATCAGTATACAGTTAGCGCTGTTCCCAAGCACCGGGTGCGAAATGCTGCCTTCATCCTTGTCCCCTGCTTGCGCTGTGATCAGCACGAGCAATGGACAATAATGAGAGTAGTATTCTGCTCCCACTGTGTTATGGTGTAAAAATAAAATAAAAGAATTCTTATACTCACCTGTCCGAAGATGTCCCCCACTGTAATCCACCTGCCGCTCACGCAGAGGAGCCGTGGAGAATGACTCACTCAAGCGAGCGAACCCTGGAGCTCAGTGAGTGATAGGACACCGCTCGCTGAGCGCAGCTCCAGGGCCCGCTGGATGAAGCGAGTCATTCTCCCCGGTTCCTCGGCGTGAGCAGTCAGGTTGGTTACAGCGGCGGACATCTTCGGACATGTGAGTATGAGGATTTTTTTAGTACTCTGCTCCAGGACACAGCGGGAGCAGAGTAATACTCTCAACATTGTCTCTTGCTCACACTGATCGCAGCGCCTGCAGGGGACAATGATGAGGGCAGCGTTCAGCACCCGGAGCTTGGGAACAGCGCTAACTGTACCATAGATTCCCAGGCACCGGTATGTGTGCTCCTGATGTGGCACACTCTTGCCACACAGGTGTGAACGGATATCTCCGGTACTGGTTTTTCCGGTACCGGAAATATCAAGACGTGTGAAACCGGCCTTACTCTGGACTCTGTTTAGCAGTTTCCTTTTTCTCAGAGGTTCACAAAACTGTGACCGATTGCACTTTAATGCACGCCTAATAAAAAGACGGACACTGTGGGATCATAAGCCAAATGGCATCCACGGTGCCTCCATCTGCCTCATTACAGGGAATCTTCCTTCTAAACAAAAAATTTTCAGAGATTTACACGGAAACCCCAGTGTAAGCGCTCAGCATAGGATAAATGTGAGCTGAGCCATACTGCGATCTTTGGCAGGCAGAATGAACAAATCAGCAGCAGGTGAAGAATTGGTTTTATTTATTTGTTTGCATCGCTTTATTCTATGCATATGGAGGAGGATGCAGACTGTATATGGGGGGTACATGGGCTGCAGACTGAATGTGGTGGGTTAAAGTTGTATATAGGGGTGTAAGTTATATATGGGGGTACATGGGATGCAGGCTGTATGTGTGTGGGTGAAGGATGTATATAGGGGTGCATGTTATATATGGGGTACATGTTGTGAATGCTGTTTAAGGGAGTACATGGGATGCAGGCTTAATGTGGGGGTGTAGGTTGTATATGGGGGTGTAGTCTTTATATGGGGATGTGAATTTTGAATATGAGTGTGCAGTCTATAAGTGTGCAGGTTGTACAGTGTAAGAGTGGAACATGGTGTGGAGGCTGTATGTGTGGGGGGTGGAGACTGTATGTGGGTGTGCAGGCTGTATATGGGCGGTACATCGGGTGCAGCCTGCATATTGAAGGGGATGCAGACTGTATATGGGGGTACAAGTGGTGCAGGTGGTATATGGATGGTACATGGGTTGCAAGCAGCATATGGAGGGGGATGCAGGCTGTATATGAAGTGCTGGCTGAATGTGGGGGTGCAGGTTGTATATGGGAAGTACATGGGCCGCAGGCTGTACATGGGGTGCAAGCTTTATGTGGGGGGTGCAGGTTGTATACGGTAGGTTTATGGGGTGCTGGCAGCTTCGGGGTTGCATGGGGCGCTGGCTGTGTGGAGTGTAAATGGGGGTACAGGCTGTGTAGAGTATAAATTGGGGAGCAGGCTGTGTGCGAGAGCGTCCAACAAAGGAGAGGAAGGTAAGGACTCCTTAGTGGAGATGTGGGAGGCAGTATTTAAAAGGAGGGACACTTTATAGGCACAATATGGAGGGAGTACAGTGTGAACAGATGACACAGTATGGAGATAGGGCATTGTGGGGAGGGGTACTGAAGATGGGGACAGTGTGGATGCTAGAGTTCTGTTAAATAATCAAATATGGATTTCAAATTTCAATTCTGTACTGGTTAGATTGCATCAACCACATGGAAGCTTTAGCTGACATGACATGTGTTATTTCTGTACATTTAGTGCAGGGTAGATGGTTATGGCCATATATGAAAAACAGGTGCTATATGGGACATATATAACCCACGTAAGACACAGGGAGGTCGCCTTTCCACTTTCATCAAACAGAGGGTTTGCATGCTGAGCAGCTGTCATGCAGCAGTAGACCTCACCCATGTGCTCGACACAGACAGACGAAACCTACCATTCAGGATTCCGGGAAAAGGTGGACACTCATGGATAAATCTCAATGGACAATCTCTTTGTAACTACTTCAACTATTTTATGTTTTGCTACAATGATTTTTTGGTGGACTCATGTATAGCTGCAATAAACAGCTACATTTATCCTGACATGTTCTTTGGAGTATCGCATCTGGTACACAGTCCTGTATAAATAAATATACAAAATAAGTATATTTAACAATGGAGAGCCAGCCAGTCCTTATTTTTTGTATTTTTATGTGGATTCCTTCTCTTTACACATTGGTGAGTAGAGCATTGCTAAACATTTGTTCAAGGCTCAGAAATTTCTACTACATTTAATTACTTCACAAGGATCAGACAGAACCTACAGACAGCGAGGACTAAAGAGATATGCCAGATGGACTGGCAAGTACGAGACGTATTACAAGTGAGAGACGTACTGAGGACAAGATGTACTGAGGACAAGACGTGCTGAGGACAAGACGCGCTGAGGATAAGACGTGCTGATGACCAGAGCCCAACATAGTCTAAGGAAGGGAACTACAAGTTGAGATATCTTAGGGTAAGAAAAATGGATGCTATTACTTATTTTTCTAACCAAAGAAGACTAAGATTTATGTCTTCAGATGAGTCTAACTTAGAAGTTTTATGGATCAGTTTATATTCAGAATGTGAAATGGAAAAGCTAAAGTGACTTTCTAAGCTGGTGTCCTTTAATAGAGAAAAAGAAAAATTGAAACATATTTTACAGTTGGTTGACGTATGTCATTAGTTTGTGTGAGAGAAATCCAAACATGACAACTGTGTAGAAACAGTGTCAAATGATACTAGTGATTTTGACTGTAATGTGGAAGTTGAACAAGATGTGAGACACGTGTCTGTAACAGCTACTGAAGGTAACCTTGTGCCTGATGATATAGGGACTGACATGGGAACCGACGTAAAAGTAACTTACATAGGAGGAAAAGTGGTGAGGAGAAATGAGAATTGATGTAGGTGATGAAGGTGGAACTCATATACAAATGCCACTAAAAATAGAAGAAAGGTTAGAAGCCACAGAGGCCCAACTTCAAATTAAGTTTAGGAAAAATTTGCTAAAATTATGCAAAATCATGGCAAAATATGATGTTAAAATTCATGTGTGTAGAAATTCAGAAATATTCGAGAGTTTTGCTGATAAGTTTGATTTAACCAATGAGAAAATTTAGTTGTTTAACCCCATAGTGAGACAAAGTAAAAAAGTGGGACTAAAGTAAAAAAAAGTTGTACAAATATTTTTAAAACTTTCAAAAATATGTATATATTGTACCCATAAATAAATATTTTGAAAAAAAACAAACAATAAAAGTACACATATTTGGTATCACCGAGTCCAGAACGACTTGACCTATAAAACTGTCCCACTAGTTAACTCCTTTAGTGAGCATGGTAAAAAAAGTAAAAAATAAAAAATGAAGCAAAAAATGATGCTTTATCATCATACCGCCGAACAAAAAGTGTAATAAAACGTAATCAAAAAGACTAATGTAAATAAAAATGGTACCGCTGAAATCATCATCTTGTCCCGCAAAAAATAAGCCACCATACAGCTCCATCAGCCAAAAAATAAAAAGTTATAGCTCTCAGAATAAAGCGATGCAAAAAAACACTCTTTTTCTATGAAATAGTTTTTATTGCGTAAAAGCGCCAAAACATAAAAAAAGATATTTTAGTATCGCTGTAAACGTACTGACCCAAAGAATAAAGCTGCCTTATCAATTTTACCACACGCAGAACGGTATATAAAAAAAAAAACAATTCCTGAATTGTTGGATTTTGTTTATTCTGCCTCCCAAAAATCGAAATAGAAAGTGATCAAAAAATGTCATGTGCCTGAAAATGGTACCAAGAAAAACGTCAACTTGTCCGGCAAAAAAACAAGCCCTGACAGGACTCTGTTGGCCGAAATATGGAACAATTATAGCTCTCAAAATATGGCGATGCAGAAACTAGTCTTTGCAAAACAAAAGTGTCTTTTAGTGTGTGACAGCCGCCAAACATAAAAACCCAATATGTATCTGGTATTGCTGTAATCGCACTGACCCGAAGAATAAAGTCATCTAATCACTTATACCACACGAGGAACAGCGTAAGAAATAACTAAAACCAATTCTTCACCAGTTGCCGATTTGTTCATTCTGCCTCCCAAAGATCGCAGTAAGGCTCGGCTCACATTTATCCTGTGCTTTGCGCTGAGCGCTTACACCAGGGTTCCCGTGTAAATCTCTGAAATACGTGATTGAGATGGAACCCCCGGCGGGAGATTCCCTGTAATGAGGCAGATGAAGGCACCAAGGACGCCGTCTGGCCTGTGATCCCACGGTGTCCGTCTTTTTATTAGGCGTGCATAAAAGTGCCGTCGGCCACAGTTTTGCGAACCTATGAGAAAAGGACACCGCTAATGGGGGGGCGTGGCTAGCAGAGGAAGGAGAAGGATGTATGGTTGAGAGCTCCACAAGTAATCTCTCATCATCTCTGCAAATAAGCAGCTTTAGCCTCTTAAACAGCACCTAGACGATCCTGGGGAGAAGCCGCGTAACCTGGACACCCTCTTTTATGGACTGTCTCACCGGAGAAAACACCGGACCCTTGCGGCCTACTTGCGGACCTGAAGCCATACTGAGACCTTCCTGAGGACTCGCGCCTGAGCTCGCCCGTGCATCTACTGGGACCGCGGAGAGGAGACGCAGCTGCGCCGCTGGTCGCTGCAGGCACAACCCGGCGAGGATCACCCTGAGGCCCTGGAGAGCGGGAGGAGGAGTGAGGTGAGCAGAGGCGGTCGGAGCTGCAAGCCACCGCTCATGCTGCGACCGACGGTCGGACCGTGTCGCTGTCACTCCCTATTCCCCCCCGGCCATACCATTCCACTCACCGCGCCAACAGCCTTCACCGTCCCCACCATTGCTGGTCCGAAGAGGCACGTTCCCTCAGGCCGGGTCTCGCTGGGGCAGCCGCTGGTAACGCGGCCATCGGCGTACAGCTGGGAGGGAGGACGAGGTGCCACAGGACGCCATGATCTTGCTCCGCCTGGAGTCTGTACCAACACCAGTATTGTAGTACTGTCGTGTGGTACTTTGCCCTGGGTCTCCAAAGTGGAACAATTCCAGCGCTGTCCTTTCAACTGGTGCTGACATTCATGGATAGCTATTTGAATTCCCTGTAGAGCTGAAGCTGTCACATCAGAACTTCACACACAAAGTCCAAGCTGGCCTGTTGTCCACTGGGAATTGTGGGATTGAGGACTCTCTGCCTCGGACAGCAATATCTACTAACTAGAGGGTCATCTCTTACATCTGTGGAGTTACATGGAAGTTTACTAAATTCCAAATAGCCCTTCTCCTTTGTTGATGGCATCTGGGCTCCATCCAGTGGACATTTGAATTATAACAATTATTTTTCATCATTCGCTTCAAACGCCATCTTGGGGCCCACAGGAATATTGCAGCCTCAATTTTCTACAACTATTATTCAACCACTACTCCTATGATTCCACTTAACTCTTCATGGTCATCTAATAACCAATCTTGACCCTACATATCCAGTTTATTGATGGACAATAGATAACCTGCGCTGATAATTTGCTCTGCCGACCCCTCCATTTCTTATCATGAAGTAACTACTGACTACAAACCATGATTCTGTGAGTCTTCCGGTTCATGTGATATCTGATTATCTGCTCATGTCCCCCCCCCCCCCCCTGTACATCGCCTCCAAGCTCCTGATTTTTGACCCTGCAGCTCAGAAATTTTATTTTTTTTTTTAAATTTTCACATAGCTGAAGGTCGTCTTCGAACATTATCTTTGGCCTATATGGACAGCTACCTTCTCCGTAGCGGGCAAAAACAATCTTCCTTTTCCAATCACTCTGACTTCTCTAATCTTCATTATATGGCTCCTACTCTGGACCAAGAGGAACAGCCCGCTCATTCTGATGACAGAAGGGATCTACGTCAACCACTTAAAACGCCCCGCAAACCTACTTCCTGGAAAGGGGAATCACAAATGGACCCTTCGGAACTTGCAGCTGAGGTCACTGCTAGGCTACTTCTTGAAATCAAATCCATAATTCAATCTACATTAAATACTGACCTTATGGATCTTCAGGCCAGACAGGATGAACAAGCCGAACAGCTCACTGAATTAGAATCACAAATATCGAACATTGAAGATGATTCAAATAAGGACCATTCCAAAATAATGGCTATTGTTCATGAAAACACAATTCTGAGAGACCGTATAGATGTCCTTGAGAACCGCTCTCGCAGAAGCAACTTGCGTTTGGTGGGTCTACCTGAATCGTATCTTCAGAACACTCTGAAACCCCTATGTGAGAATGAAGTCCCAAAAGCTCTAAAACTACCTGAAGGTAAAAAGGTGGAAAGAGTCCACAGAATTGGTCCTTCACCCTCTGTCTCTGGAGCCCACAATACAACCAGGCCGAGACAGGTCATTATGAAATTTTTGGATTTCAATGATAAAGCTGACATTATCCGAGCATACAAACAATTAAACCACCCATTAATCATCCAAGGCCATAAAATCTTGCTTTTTGAAGACTACTCCATTGAAGTAACCAGGAAGAGGAAGTCCTTCAGCTCTATATGCACCAGACTACACAAAGAAAAAATTTGCTTTCAACTCCGCAACTCGGCTACTCTACGCCTGAAAGACACAGATGGCTCTTTCCGGGAATTTACCTCACCTGATAAGGCAGAATCTTTTGTCAGTAGTCTCCTAGGCCCAAGGGCAAGCCCTGAACAGACCTACCAGGCGATAACTCCCTCTAGCTCACGGTCCCCTAAGAGACCCACGAAACAAGGAGGCAAAGGAGACCAGAGTTATAACAATAGTTGTTCTTATGAGTTTCTCCTTTCATACACCTGGAGGCTCTGGAGAAAAAACCTTTTATGGAGGCAGTTGCTTAAAAAAGACTCTGATAAAATAACTTAATTAAGGGGGATTTAAATGTAATTTGTTATATTACACATATGGTCGGGCAGAAGTGAAGCCCAGTAGATAGTTTTTTCCCTAGCGAGCAGTTACAAATGTTTACGCTCTTGCTAGGTCAGTTCCATATAACGCTGGTTCGTTATTTGAAAATGTTTAACTTGTTCGAGCTTTGCTCTTTAGTACATAATCTAACTAAATGTCATCTTTATTTTGTAAGCTGGTCACCAAAAATGTTTATCGTTACAGTCATTGAATATGTATATCATATCTTTGAATGTTAAAGGTTTACGATCTCCCCAAAAACGGATGAAAGTCCTTAGACACTTAAAACGTTTAAAGCCTGACATAGCCCTCCTACAGGAAACGCATTTACCTGCAGCGGATTTCCCCCGGATGAAGAAATTGTGGGTTGGGGGTGTTTATGGGTCATAGTCCGTAGATAGAAAAGCTGGAGTCTTAATCCTTATTATTAAACAATTTATACACCAGATCATCAGCCAGCAACAAGATGGAGAGGGGAGGTTGATACAATTAACATTATCTACATCATGTGGAACCTTCTCTATATATAATGTTTATGCCCCTAACATAGGTAACAAATCCTTTTTAAACAATTGGAGACTAAACTCTTACTTGACTCCAACCCTAACAAAATAGTAGGTGGAGATTTTAACTCGGTGGTTTCGGTTCACGAGGATAGGGGAAAAAAAGCTGGTACTCCGCAATCAACAACCTCACATGACAAAGCACTAGCACCTCTTATATCTACTTGCCATTTAATTAATTCATGGAGGTTCCTAAACCCTAGTAATAGAGAATTTACACATTTCTCACATGTCAATGTAGCGTCGGCGTCCCTGCCTCCTGCTAGGCAGGGACGCTGTTCCCCTCACCTCTCCGCTCCGTGCCCGGCGTCCTCCTCCCGCTCTGCTGGCAGCGCGCGCTGCTTCCCGGCCACTGTGCTTAGGGCGCGCGCGCTCCCCCTCTCTTAAAGGGGCCGCGCGCGCCGTCCTAAAGAGTCCCGGGCCAATGGCCGGAGGACCTCACCATATATAAGGCACCTCCTCCAAAATGGAGGTGCCCGAGCAAAGTTGTTGCATAGCCTATCACTCTGCTTCAGCCCTCAGGTCCCGTTACCAGTTACCTGCCAGTTACCTGCCAGTTACCTGCCAGATTCCTGCTTGATACCTGCCTGTTACTTGTCTTTCTACTTGCATTCCTGCGGTCCGACAGTCTGCCTACCAGCCCTGCCAGTCTGTCTATGGATCTGATTGCCCGCTCACCTGGGAGCGCCCGCCTGCTACCTGCCTGCTAGCCTACCTGGAGGCTCCGCCGTCACGTGCTGTGACCACCTGCCTGTTCAGAGACTCTTGCCCGCTCACCTGGGAGCGTCCACCTGCTACCCGCCTGCTAGCCTATCTGGAGGCTTAGCCGTCACTTGCCGTGACCACCTGCCTGTCAAGAGACTGTCCCCGTCACTTGCCGTGACCTCCTGCCCTTCTACCCAGAGACTGTCCCCGTCACTTGCCGTGACCTCCTGCCCTTCTACCCAGAGACTGTCCCCGTCACTTGCCGTGACCTCCTGCCCTTCTACCCAGAGACTGTCCCCGTCACTTGCCGTGACTACCTGCCCGCCTACCCTGGGAGCCACCCGCTTCCTTACAAGGACTGCCCCTTTGTATCGTTGCTCAGAGGTTCCACCTCCCAGACCCGTTACAGTTTGCTCGGGCCATGGAACCAGGTGGCACCCAAGCTCCCTCGCTCTCGGACTTGTGTCATGAACTTTCCCGTCAGAGGTCCCAACAGGAGTCCATCCTAAGTCATCTGCGTAGTGTTAACTCCCGCCTGGAGACATTGTCTACCTCTTCGGGAGCTGCCTCCACACGCACACTTACTACCCCGGCACCGCCGCAGCCCATCAACACCATGGCATCTCTTCCCGGTCCCCGCCTCTCCGCTCCTCCTCGTTTTGGTGGAGATCCCAGCCAGGCACGGGGCTTCATTAACCAGTGCACTCTGCACTTCGAACTGTTGGCACACCAGTTTTCCACCGACCGAGCCAAAGTAGCCTTCATCATGTCCCATCTCACGGGAGAGGCACTGGCTTGGCTAAATCCTCTATGGGAGAGAGGAGACCCCCTGGTGTCCAACCTGCCAGCCTTTCTCACGGCTTTCCGGAAAGTCTTCGACGAACCAGGACGGAAGACCTCATCCGCATCATCTCTGCTACGCCTCCGTCAAGGAAATCTCACCGTTGGCCAATATGCCATACGGTTTTGTACCCTTGCTTCAGAGCTGGCCTGGGATAACGACGCCCTGGTGTCTGTCTTTTGGGAGGGTCTGTCCGGCCGTATTAAAGATGAACTCGCTGGTCGGGACATTCCTACCACTCTCGACGACTTAATAACTCTTGCCCCCCGGATAGACATCCGGTTCCAGGAGCGCGCCAAAGAGGTCACCCGTGAGAGGAGGTTTCCACGTCTAGCCCCTACCTTCCAGAAACCCGTCACTTCTCCCGTTACTCCCCAGGCGCACTCACCCGAGCCTATGCAGGTCGACCAGACCAAGATGGTCAAGACCCGTCAAGAGTTACGCCGAGCCGAGGGGAGCTGCTTCTACTGTGGCAGTAAGGAGCACCGGATCCGTTCCTGCCCGGAGAGGTCGGGAAACGCCTGTGTCTAGGATCGCTCAGAGAGGTCGTCCTAGATAAGAGTAAACCCTCTCCAGCTCTGTTGCTGTTGGTCTCTATCATCTGCGGGAAGAACCGTTATTTTGAACTAGCCCAACTTGACTCTGGAGCTGCCGGAAATCTCATTTCTCAGTCCCTGGTAGAGAAATACTGCATTCCCACCAAACCTCTAGCTGTACCCTTATCTGTCGCTGCCGTAGATGGGGGACTCTTACCACATCCCATCCAACTCATCACCGAATCCATAACCCTGCAGGTGGGAATGCTGCACTCAGAGAGCATCTTCTTTCATGTTCTGCCTGGACTCTCTCACGCTCTCTTGCTAGGCCTACCTTGGCTTCAGAAACATGCACCCGTGCTTGATTGGCAGACCGGAGAAGTCCTTCGCTGGGGACAGGACTGCCATAAGACTTGTTTAGTTCCGGTCCATCCTGTACGTCCTTCTCCTACCCCAGCCAATCTACCTGGTCTTCCGGTTCCCTATTGGTCTTATGCGGACGTCTTTAATAAAAAGGAGGCAGAGACATTACCCCCTCATAGACCATACGACTGCCCAATCAACCTGGCGCTACTCCTCCCCGTGGGCGTATTTACCCTTTGTCCGCTGCTGAGACCCGGTCCATGTCTGAATATATGAAGGAGAATCTGGCCTGGGGATTTATCCGGAAATCGACTTCCCCGGCGGGAGCAGGCTTCTTCTTCGTCAAAAAGAAGGACGGCTCACTCCGTCCCTGTATAGACTATGGAGGCCTTAACCAGATCACGGTGAGGAATAAATACCCCCTTCCACTCATTCCGGAATTATTTGACCGTCTGAGGGGGGCTAGAATCTTCACCAAGCTGGACCTCCTTGGGGCGTATAACCTGGTCCGTATCCGTCAGGGGGATGAATGGAAGACGGCATTCAACACCCGGGATGGCCACTATGAATACCTGGTAATGCCCTTCGGTCTCTGTAACGCTCCCGCCGTCTTTCAAGAGTTGGTCAATGACATCTTCCGGGACCTTCTCTACTCCTGCGTAGTGGTGTACCTGGACGACATCTTGGTCTTCTCTCCGGATCTTCTCACTCACCGGAGGGATGTTCGTCAGGTCCTGCTCAGGCTCAGGCAGAACCACCTCTATGATAAAATATGAGAAGTGCCTCTTTGAGCAGACCTCGCTTCCGTTCTTGGGCTACATAATCTCTCACACCGGCCTACGAATGAATCCTGAGAAACTGTTTGCCATCCAGAAGTGGCCCCGACCAGAGGGGTTGAAGGCTATTCAGAGGTTCCTGGGCTTCACCAACTACTACCGCCTCTTCATACCGCACTTCTCTTCCTGGACTGCCCCAATCTCTGCGCTCACCCGTAAGGGCACTAATCCGAGAGAATGGCCGCCCGAAGCAGAGGAAGCCTTTCTTTCCTTAAAACAGGCTTTCTCTTCCGCCCCGGTGCTGCATCGTCCGGACGGCAACAAACAATTCTTCCTGGAAGTGGACGCCTCCTCCTCTGGAGCCGGAGCGGTACTTACCCAAAAGTCGTCTTCCGGAAGAATGGTAACTTGCGGCTTCTTCTCCAAACTCTTCTCCGCTTCTGAGCGCAATTATTCTATAGGAGTCCGAGAGTTATTGGCCATTAAGCTGGCACTGGAGGAGTGGCGTTACCTGCTCGAGGGGGCTCTTCCCCCGGTAATTATTTACACGGACCACAAGAACTTGGCTTACCTCCAGAGCGCCCAGAGACTTAACCCGCGCCAAGCCCGGTGGTCCTTGTTTTTTGCCCGCTTTGATTTCGTTCTTCATTTTCGCCCGGCAGACAAAAACATCAAAGCTGACGCCTTGTCCCGATCCTTCCTGGTGTCTGATCTAGAGGAGGAGCCTAAGCACATCATTGATCCCGCCAGAGTAATGCAGGTGGCCCCCGTGAATCTAAATCGTCTCCCTCCCAGTAAGACGTTCGTAACAGTACCTGATCGGAAGAAGATCCTACACTGGGGTCACTCGTCTAAGCTAGCTGGCCACGCCGGTCAGAAAAAGACCCTCCAGCTTATTACCCGGCATTACTGGTGGCCTACCCTGCACAAGGACGTAATAGACTTTGTTTCAGCCTGCGTGTCCTGCGCCCGCAACAAGGTTCCGAGACATCTGCCAGCTGGTCGCCTCCTTCCTCTTCCAGTACCTGCTGCCCCGTGGCAGCATATAGGTATGGACTTTATAACGGATCTCCCTGTCTCTGCCAGTTGTACGGTCATTTGGGTGGTCTCTGACCGCTTTTCCAAGATGGCTCACTTCATTCCCCTGCCGGGCCTCCCGTCTGCACCCGAGCTGGCTAAAGACTTTATCCGCCACATCTTCCGTCTCCATGGCCTGCCCCTCCACATCGTGTCGGATCGTGGGGTTCAGTTCACCTCACGCTTCTGGAGAGCCACATGTAAGCTGCTGGACGTCACCCTGGACTTCTCCTCCGCTTACCACCCACAGTCCAATGGTCAAGTGGAGCGGATCAATCAGATCCTGACCAGTTACCTCCGGCACTTCGTTAATGCCCACCATTCGGACTGGGTGGATCTCCTACCATGGGCCGAGTTCTCTTACAATAATCACGAGAGCGAATCTTCCTCCAAATCCCCGTTTTTTGTAGTCTTCGGTCAGCATCCTCGGATCCCATTTCCCGTCTCCACCTCGGTGGACAATCCGGCTGCGGAATCTCTCGTTAGCGAATTCTCCTCCATTTGGGAGGGTACCTGATCCGCAGTCCTTCAGTCGTCCGAGCGGATGAAAAGACACGCTGACAAGAAACGCCTGGATCCTCCACAATTCCATCCTGGAGATAAAGTCTGGCTCTCGTCCAAGTATGTCCGGCTCAAGATTCCTTCCTACAAGTTAGGGCCTCGGTTCATCGGCCCACTGGAAGTTATCAAACAAATCAACCCAGTGGCCTATAAATTGAAACTCCCGGCCAACTTGCGGATCCCTAACTCCTTCCATGTATCTCTCCTCAAACCCGTGGTACTAAACTCTTTTTCCAAGTCTACAGGTACGCCTCCTGCTCCGGTTTCCGCCGAAAACGAGTTTGAGGTAGAGAACATTCTGGCCACCAAAAGGGTAAGAGGAAAGACCTTTTTTCTAGTGGATTGGAAGGGGTTTGGTCCTGAGGATAGAACATGGGAGCCCCGGGAGAACATCCATGCCCCTCTCATCCTTGATAAATTTCTGTCTGGCCTAAAAAAGGGGGGGCCTAAAGGGGGGGGGACTGTAGCGTCGGCATCCCTGCCTCCTGCTAGGCAGGGACGCTGCTCCCCTCACTTCTCCGTTCCGTGCCCGGCGTCCTCCTCCCGCTCTGCTGGCAGCGCGCGCTGCTTCCCGGCCACTGCGCGTAGGGCGCGCGCGCGCGCGCTCCCCCTCTCTTAAGGGGGCCGCGCGCGCCGTCCTAAGGAGTCCCGGGCCAATGGCCGGAGGACCTCACCATATATAAGGCACCTCCTCCAAAATGGAGGTGCCCGAGCAATGTTGTTGCATAGCCTATCACTCTGCTTCAGCCCTCAGGTCCCGTTACCAGTTACCTGCCAGTTACCTGCCAGATTCCTGCTTGATACCTGCCTGTTACTTGTCTTTCTACTTGCATTCCTGCGGTCCGACAGTCTGCCTACCAGCCCTGCCAGTCTGTCTATGGATCAGAGACTGTCCCCGTCACTTGCCGTGACCTCCTGCCCTTCTACCCAGAGACTGTCCCTGTCACTTGCCTTGACTACCTGCCCGCCTACCCTGGGAGCCACCCGCTTCCTTACAAGGACTGCCCCTTTGTATCGTTGCTCAGAGGTTCCACCTCCCAGACCCGTTACAGTCAATAACTCTTGGTCTCGAATTGACTATTTTTTTTATCTCTCCTTCTCTGTTAGCTAAATTGGTAAAGGTGCAAATTGATGATATTGTTATTTCTGATCATGCTCCAGTAAGGTTGGAGCTATCAATGAATTTCCCTCGGGCTCCTGAATTATTATGGAGATTTCCAGATTACTTTTGCAAAGAAGACTCATTAATTTCCTCGCTCAGGTTATGGTGGCGCGAGTTCTTATCTGACAATTCGGTACACCAAGATAATCCCACATTATCATGGGAATTGGCCAAAGCGGTACTTTTGGCGTATACTTTTTCTCATAAAAAAAGAGTTATGAAAAAATATAGTGAACTGTCTTCTGAAATGAAACAAGTCTACACTACATTTCTTGTGGACCCTTCCCTTCTAAACAAAACACATTGGTCTCAGAAACAATCTGAATTTAACCAATATGCCTATATGAGAGAAAAATTCCATTTATCTCAAACAGAAGCATATTTTTATAGGTTTGGCAACAAATCAGGAAGGATGATGGCCAATTTAGCGAAAGGTCTGAAAAAGCCACAGGGAATTTTCCAATTAAGAAATATCAACGGTGTAACTCACACAAATCCTAAATCAATTAATGAGATTTTAGGCTCATTCTATAAGGACCTATACAAAAATCCAAAACAAACCTTGCCCCTCGCTGATACACTCTTAGATAGGGTCAAACTACCTTCATTTTTGGAGGAACATAAATCTATATTAAATAAACCTATTTCATTGGAAGAGATTACTAATACAATTAAACATTTGAAACCAAACAAAGCCCCTGGACCTGATGGATACACTTATGACTTCTTTAAATCCTTAACGGAAGAGATTTCCCCGATGTTAGTATCGATCTTCAACAAAACAATCAATGGCGATCCCATTTTCCCTTCCGGAAATATGGCTTATATCAAATTATTACTAAAACCAGGCAAGGATCCTTTATCACCCAATTCATACAGACCGATCTCCCTTATAAACATCGACATTAAGCTCTTATCTAAAATAATGGCTGACAGACTGGCCTCCATTCTACCCCACCTTATATCTCATGTACAAGCAGGCTTTGTTAAGGGTCACTCAGCCACGCTAAATATTAGGAAAGTATTACTGGCACTGGATAAAATACACTCTACACCTGATTTAAAGGGGTCCACGGCAATTATCTCCCTCGACGCCGAAAAGGCCTTTGATAATATAAGTTGGGATTGGTTATATATGGTTTTAACCAAGATGTCATTGTCAGGCCCTTTTTTTAATTACATTCGTAATTTATATATGTCTCCTAAAGCTCAAGTGTACACCCCGGGTTTTCTATCCACTCGCTTCCCTCTTGAGAAGGGAACGAGACAAGGGTGTCCTTTGTCCCCCTTACTTTTTAACCTGGCACTAGAACCCTTAGTCCGTATTTTATCTGACCCTAAAACTTTCTCAGGCATCCAATTTAATAAGAAATCAATTCAGGCGACATTTTTTGCAGGCGACATCATTTTGTTTATGTCGGATCCCATCCAGCATTTACCTCCAGTACTGGATCTACTTAAAAATTTTGGCACTTACTCTGGGTTTAAAATAAATGCTAAAAAGTGTGAATTGCTACCATTAATTGAAAAAGGAATGAAACTCTACCCAAAAAAATCTTTCTATGATATTAATATAGCTACATCTCATATCACCTATTTGGGCATAAAAATAGGCCGTTTGCCATCCTCTTTGTATACTTTGAATTATTTCCCCCTCATCAAAAAAATCACAGATCAATTGAAATCGTGGCAAGATTTGCCCTTATCTTTTTTAGGTAGGGCGCATCTCGTTAAGATGATCAGTACATTTAAAATTATGTATCAACTCCAAACTCTACCATTGCTACTGAAACACTCTGATGTAGTCACACTTAATAGGGCCTTTAGTCATTTTATATGGATAGGAAAACGTCCTAGGATTAATCTAGACAAACTTATGTCATGATGGAGGCATCAATTTTCCCAGTATCAGGAATTATAACCGTGCTTGCCTTTTTCGCTACATAATTGACTGGCTCCATAAAAGACATACATAGGCTGAGTTCACACGATGCGTTTTTCATGCGTTTCCGCGGCGTTTTTGCAGTTGCGTAAACGCATGAAAAACGCATGGTAGAAGGGCAGCAATGTTCCCCAATTGAAATCCGCATGTACTGTGCCCATGATGCGGATTTTTCCACAGTGTAAACGCTGCGGTCAAAAATCCGCAGCATGTCAATTAATTTTGCGGAAACGCTGCTCTTTTGCCGCCATTGACTTGCATTAGACCGCATGGAATCCGCATCACTGTATATGTTTATGCGCTTTTCATGCGGTCTAATGTGCGGATGGTACCCGGGTGTGGATGAGAGGACTCTCATCCAGACCCAGGTACCATTAAAAAAAAAAGAATAAAATGAAAAATATATATATTCTCACCTTCTGATGGCCCGCGCTGCGTCCTGCTGGCTTCCCGGGCACTTCGAAGGACCTTCGCTGACGTCAGAGTCATGTGACCGGGTCACGTGACGCTGACGTCGGAAGGTCCTAAAGTCTTCACTGCCGGCAGCTGGGACTGAGCGAAGCAGGACACTGGGGGCCATCAGAGGGTAAAGTATAGATTTATTTTTTATTTTTTGACATTCACACACTATATAAATCCATGCCGGTTGCATGGATTTATATAGTGTAAAGTTGACAAGCACTTTCCAAGTGATGCTAAAATCGCTTGGGAAGCGCTTGTCAACCCGCATGCGGAAATGAAAGTGAAGACCGCTTCATTTCCGCATGTCCCTGGCAGGAAACCGCATGTACAATCCGCATGCGTTTTTTCCTGCCAGAGAGATGCAGAAACGCTCAGGAAAAAATCCTGAGCATTTCTGCATCGTGTGCACATACCCATACTCTGATTTTTCTTTGGAATCAGACTATGCTTACCCCTTCAATTTAACCGCACTTCTACACTCTCGCTACACTTCCCTACCCCCAGAAATCAAAAAATCAGTAACTTTTAAAGACACCATTTCTGCTTGGAAAGTGGTTAGGAAGAAATATGGCCTTTCTTTCAGAATTTCTAAGCACCTGCCACTATGGCGGAATCCGGAATTTCCACAGGGCAGTGAAAATAAATTATTTTTTAAATGGCAGCAAGCAGGTATACATTACATATCTCACCTTCTCCACCCAATCGAGCGGAGGTGGTTGACGTACCCAGAATGTATGGATAAGTATGATCTACCTCTTCAGCATGGCTTTCAATTTGAACAAATTAGACTATCCATTATGTCAAACTTAAGAGATGTTACCTTCGAGACCTTTCAAAACGAATTAGATGTAATTTTATTATCCCCAACAGCCACCCCCTCAATATCTAGTCTTTACTCGGCTATGAAATCCAATTTATTGAAGATACACCCTGACGTTTTCTTTAAATATTGGAAGCAACAACTTGATGACATTGAAATTCCCACTAAGATCAGACTACGCTGGAAGACATTCAGAAAATACATTATAAATGAAACATGGAGAGAAACTCAGTATAAAATAATACACGGGACCATTTACGCTTTTAATATACTGAAAAAAGATCCATTATCAAATAGACAAATTGCATGCCCTAAATGTCATCATCCATACTTTGACCTTATGTACAGCTTATGGTCCTGCTCTGATTCAACAGTATACTGGGATCAGGTCTCAGACTTGATGAATACTATATGGGGTCCAGGGTAGACTCTCTCTCCATACTTAGCCTTGCTACATCATTGGAGCAACCCAGAGAACCCCGACAAAAAATCAAAAGGCCCCCCAAAACTGCTTCACACGCTACTCTTCCTGGCAAAAAAACAGTTACTCAAACATTGGCTAGACCCTAACATTCCCCCCATAGCAGAGCTGATAATCCAAATGAAATGTGGCACCCCAGGGGTCTGGTTTCCACAGTAACAGCAATGTTATGTCTGAGAGCAGGTGGGAGGTCTCTTGGTCAGGAATCCTATGCATGCCACACCTCCTGCCCAGTCCTGGGAGGGGAAGGACTTCCCCTATATAAACCTAGGGCTGAGGCAGGGTTAGTGAGTAGAGAAGAAGTAGAGACAGAGAAGAGAAGCAGATATAGGAAAAGAACATCAGGAGCTCTGTGGGAGCAGTGCTATAAGGAGTCAGGGGCTGGCAGCTGCAGAGCTCGCCCTGACTGAGAAGCTATCACCGGACCCGGAGTCCGAGGCTGTGGGGACTAATCTTTACCCCGCAGCAGAAACCGCCCGGCAGGGGATTTCAGGTCCTCTGGCCAAGAAACCCGAAGGCACGGTCACACGCGTGGGACCAGCACCGCCGTCGTGGAGCGGACGCCATAGAAGGCCCCGAGTCACCGGCCATACGGGTGAGCACCACACGGTACACTCAGGGACGTGGGCTACTTATACCCGCCTCTAGCAGGGTAGCCAGAAGAGTACAGTCAGTTTGGGAGGCCTACAACTCCGCCTGGCCAGGGGAGATCCCATCTGCTCAAGGACTGACCAGGCCCCGATCGCTAGCCAGTACTCCGGGAGGGTCTATCTTTATCACCAGTAAAGACCCTGAATTACACCGCAGCGTCTCTGAGTGATTCCTGCTACCCCATCATCCACGTCGGCTGCCCTGAGGCCATACCCCTCCCGTTGGGGGTGATACTATCACGCTGCACAATCCTACCACCGGCCTCAGCGGTCTGCCCTGCAGCGGCAGCTCCTTCGCTGCATTCAACGGGTGGCGTAGTCGTCCAACATCTACCGCTAATACAGCACCACTTAGTCTGACTCCCTGGGCACGGACCGGGTCACCGCCACGAGACTACAACCCTCAACAGATCCGGCTCCGGGTAAGCTCCCGCGTGCGCAACGCTGCGCGACACAGGCCCAGGGGTGCGTCAACTTTTGGCGTAGTCGGCAGAATCTCGTGCCCGCAACCACCGGGTACTGCGTGCCTGAAAAAGACTGTTCAAACTTACCTGTGGTGAAGATTCCCGCCATCCGGCGCCATCTTCCGCTTCCTTCCCGCCATCGGTGGAGTTTTCCCGCCATCCGGCGCCATCTTCAGCCTTCTTCCCGCCATACGTGGAGTTTTCCCGCCATTGGATGCCATCTTGAGGACGCCGCGCGGGAAGAAGAGGGGCGTGGACTCCGAAAGCGCGCGAGAACTGAAGCCCCGCCTCACGTCCGGACGTTGCGTAAGGTCCTGGAAGGAGCCCAGCAGACGCCGACGTCACAGGAGCGCGACGGAAGGTCCTCAACCCTGACGATCCACTGCGGAGCCGCGGCCTACGGAAGAGGATCATCGCAAGGTAGGCCACGGTCCACTAGGGGGGAGAAGGATGTCGGATACGGAGGAGAGCTTCACCGCTTCAACCCCCGCCAGCGCCACCGCTGTTGCGGTCATGCCTTTCACCATGCCCTATATCCCGGGGGCAGCCTGGCTACCCCAGTACTCAGGGGAGTCACATACCCTGCATGACTTTAGAGAAAAGCTGGATAGCCTCTTCCAGGTGTACCCCCTCACAGAGGAGCAAAAAGTGAGCATCCTGGTGGCCCAATTAACCGGGGCAGCCCAAAGGGAGGTAAAGTCCTGGCCACCTGGGGGGAGGACTGTCGCAGGGATACTAACCCGGCTGAGGGACACCTTTGATACCCGCACCTCAGCCGAGATCAAGCTTAGATTCTACGGGTGCAAACAGCGGGCACATGAGAGTATAAGGGACTATGCCCTGAACCTACAAGAGGCCCTGAGAGCCATTAAGCAGACCGACCCTGACGGCGTGGGAGACGAGGACAGGCTGTTGACTGAACAATTTATAGAGGGTTTATATTGCAATGCCCACCGAACCCAGTTGCGGGCAATGGCCTTACAGGACCCTCATCTGGGATTTGCACAGTTCAAGGACAGAGCCATCCGGGTGCTTCGAGAACCGGCACCAGGTGGCGTTGTGACCCCCAGACGCCCCACTACCACTTACCACCAGGAGGCGGCGCCCTTGTCGGCAGGGCCTGTGGGAGCTGGTGCGCAGGCTTTGAACAATGACCCGGCTCCAGACCTGCACCATCAGGTCCAAGAGCTAGCTAAAAGCGTTGCTGTGCTAACCCGAACTGTGCAGTCTTTACAGGTTTCCACTCCAGGGAAGATCCAGCTGGCATCCGGACCGGAGGACATCCCGTGGCGTCGACCAAGGAGGACCCCACCGGCCAGAGGAAGACCCAGCGACCGATACAACGAGGACGGACGACCCATCTGCCGCCGCTGCAATCAACCCGGACATATGGCAAGGTACTGTCCTTTAAACTGGCACAACCTGGGGTAGAGGGCCAACCCCCAGGAAAAAGATCACCAGGCCCATCGAACTGGCGCGACAAATATGTGGGAGGACGTCCAGTCTTACCCGTGGTACTGGATGGCATTCCTATGAGTGCCCTACTGGACACCGGGTCACAGGTCACCACCATCCCGTACGTGCTTTTCAAGCAGTACTGGAATGACTCGGATATCACCCGCTACCCTGACGACGACTTGAGTATCATCGCCAGCAATGGTCAGCCCGTGCCACAGATTGGATTTAAAGAGGTGACCATTAAAATCGGTAGAGTCGAACTGGCAGCACAGGGACTGATCATTGTAGACATTGACAAACACGAGAGTCACCCAAAGATAACTCTAGGAACTAATGTAATTGAAAATTGTCTTGCAGAGGTGATTTTCCTTTTACAGCAGGTTGCCAAGAACGCCAGCTCCGGCCAGCAGCGAGTGCTCCAGAAAGAGATCCGGGCACTGATGCGACGGCAACAGCTAGAACTCTCCGGTGGTGAGATTGGTAGCGTGCGAATGTGTGACCCTTTCCCTATTGCCATGCCCCCGAAAAGTGAAATGATGATTTGGTGCCGGGCAGCTATTGGTCTGAGAGGTAGAGATTACCAGGCAATGGTAGAACCAGTTTACTCGGACAGTAGGCCCACCATTTTGACAGCACGGGGGGTGGTCAATGTACGCCATGGGAGGGTGCCCGTTCGCATAATAAATATCGGGAAGAGGGAAGTGTACCTGCCCCGGTATGCCACGCTAGCCAAATTGTATACCATCAATCAAGATTCCATACAGTCCGTAGAACCCTTGCCTCCATCTTCCCCGGAGGAAGGTAACGGCTCTCAGAAAACAATGGAGGACTGGTGTCAGCAACTACATTTGGGTACTGACTCCACTCCCTCACACCAGAAACAGGGAGTCTATCGGGTGGTTCAAGAGTACGAGAGAGTGTTTAGTAAACACCCGTTAGACTTCGGGCGAGTCAAGGGGGTAGAACACCACATCCCCACGGGAGACCATCCTCCCATAAAAGAGAGGTATCGACCCGTACCCCCTGCACACTACCAACACGCCAAGGGGATGCTTAGAGACATGAAGGAGGCTGGGGTGATCAGGGATAGCTGTAGCCCCTGGGCAGCTCCACTAGTCTTAGTCAAAAAGAAAGACAACACCATGAGGATGTGTGTAGATTACTGGAAAATCAACCGTATCACACACAAGGATGCGTACCCCTTACCAAGGATAGAGGAGTCTTTGGCTGCTTTAAGATCTGCTAACTTCTTCTCTACCTTGGATCTCACTAGTGGGTACTGGCAGGTTCCTGTAGCAGAGGCGGACCGGGAGAAGACCGCATTCACCACCCCGATGGGACTTAGCGAGTTTACCTGCATGCCGTTCGGACTCTGCAACGCACCAGGAACCTTCCAACGATTAATGGAGTGCTGTCTGGGCCACAGAAACTTCGAGACGGTCCTGCTGTACCTGGACGATGTCATCGTATATTCCAAGACGTATGAGGACCACCTGAAACACCTGGCGGAAGTGTTCGAAGCTCTGGCAAGCTACGGCCTAAAGGTGAAACCCTCCAAGTGTCACCTCCTGAAACCAAAGGTGCAGTACCTGGAACACGTGGTGAGCGCTGATGGAGTGGCTCCCGACCCTGATAAGATCACCGCAATTAAGGAATGGCCAAGTCCCTCCAGTGTAAAGGAAGTGCGGCAGTTCCTCGGGTTGGTAGGCTATTACCGCAGATTCATCCCCGGTTTCACCAAAAAGGCAGCTCCTATGCAGGACCTCCTGATAGGCCAGTCCCGGAAGGCCAAGAACCAGAAGCCACCCTTCAGATGGGAGAAGTTAGAAGAAGAGTCCTTCCGCCAGCTGAAGATGGCCCTCACAGGGGATGAAATCCTGGCGTACCATGATTACAGCCAGCCCTTTATCCTCTACACCGACGCAAGTAACATCGGGCTAGGAGCCGTGCTGTCCCAGATCCAGCAGGGGAAAGAACGAGTAATCACTTACGCCAGCCGAAAACTGCGACCCACCGAGAGAAACCCTGAGAATTACAGCTCATTTAAGCTAGAGTTCCTGGCAGTGGTGTGGGCAGTCACCGAACGCTTTAAGCACTACCTCGCTTCTTCCCGGTTCACCGTGTACACGGATAACAACCCGTTGACACACCTGGACACGGCAAGACTCGGTGCCCTAGAGCAGAGATGGATGGCCCGTCTGTCCAACTACGAGTTCACAATCAAATACCGGGCAGGACGCTCCAATACCAACGCGGACGCCCTGTCCAGGATGCCAAACCTACCGGACGTAGGAGAAGATCCAGAGGGACTGGAAGAAGTCAAACACCCCGCGTTCCACCGTCATGGGACTATCCAGTATTCCCATCGGGTAAGGAGTAAGCAAGCCGCTACGTTTAACCCCTTGCCTCACTACAACTGGGAGGAAACGCAAGACAGTGACCCTGCCGTCCGACTGGTGAAGGAGATGCTGACTCGGCCAGAGGCTCGCCTTGACCCAGACGCTCCGGAGGAAGCCAAGCAACTGTGGGCTGAGAAGAGTCGACTGTTCCTTTATAAGGGGAAGTTGTGCCGCCGAATGGTTAACTCCCGGACGCATGAACTAATCTGGCAAGTAGTGGTGCCACGAAGAGACGCAGCCGTGGTGATGGAGGCATACCACGACGGGGCTGGACACTTCGGATGGAAGAAGCTGGAGTTCCTGCTGCGCGGGCGGTTCCACTGGGTAGGCATGAGGGGAACCATCGAGAGGTGGTGCAGAGACTGTGGCCCGTGCAACCTAAGAAGGAAGGACCGTGCCAGCCAGAAGACTCCCCTGCAGTCCATCGTCACCCGGCAGCCGTTGGAACTGGTAGCCTTGGATCATGTAAAACTGACCCCAAGCAGAAGTGGCTACGTCTACGCACTAACCATCGTGGATCACTACTCCCGGTTCTTGGTTGTCGTCCCCGTCAAGGACTTAACCGCTCGAACAGCAGCTAGAGCCTTCCAGCAGCATTTCTGCCGTCCACACGGGTACCCGGACCAAGTGTTGACAGACCAGGGACCTGCCTTTGAAGCGGAGGTCTTCCAAGAATTCTGCACTCTGTATGGCTGCCGGAAGATAAGGACGACACCCTATCATCCGCAAACTAATGGACTTTGTGAGAAAATGAACCAGGTGGTAATGGATCTCCTGAAAACGTTGCCCCTGGAAGAACGCAGTCTGTGGTCTGAGAAGCTGCCCGATCTGGTGGACCTATACAACCACATCCCGGTAGGTTCCACCAACTGTACCCCGGCTTACCTAATGAGGGCGAGACCTGGTAAGTTACCTGTTGACCTGGAAATGGGAGTCCTGACACCCGAGGACACTTCACCAGAGGCAGACTGGGACACAGAGAGGCAGCAGCAGTACCGGAAAGTACAGGAGAGCGTGGAGCGAAGTCTCTGTCAGGCTAGGGAAAGACAAGAGAAAACGTACAACCAGTATGCTCCCGCTGTTCCCCTGGTACCCGGAGAGCAGGTCTTGAAGAGGAAAAGACGGCTCCACAAGTTGGACGACCAGTGGGAGAAGGACCCGTACACCGTACTGCCCTCAAGCCACGAGAACTCGAAAGTCTGTACCATCAGTAAAGACGGAGGGGAGACCATAGCCATTGTATCCCGGGATCACCTGAAGAAGTGTCCTGAACAGCTACGGAACCCTGAAGAGGAACAAGAAGACCATCGACCCGTAGAGGAAAGGGAAGATATGGTTAGTACTGTGCTCGGAGACTTCCCTCGGTCCTGGACTCAAGTCAATGGTGCAGTTGTGGTACCCATCCTCACGTTCCTCCAACCAGCATCCCAAGTGCCTACGGAGCAACAGGTAGAGCTGGAAGAGCAGCCGGTCCAGGAGGCAGAAGACTCCACACAAGCAGAACAGGAGGATCAACCCTCTGCTTATAGTGAGCCTGCCGTACCCCTAGTGAGCCAAAGAGCCGGTAGACAGCTGCCCAGTTTACCCTTGACAGCTCCTACACCCTGTAGTTCAGGGCTAGACAGTCAGCTCCGTAGGTCCACTAGGGCCACTAGAGGCCAGTTACCCGCACGTTGGAGGATTTGAAGTGTATAAACTGTTTTATTTGTGGTTACTTGTTTTTCTAGTTGCTTGTGTATAATTATGTGTTTCTAGTTATTTATAGGAGTCCTTGGTGGATTTACCGGGAATCCTTGTACATGGTTGGAGCGTAACCTAGGAATGGACTAAAGACTGTTAAGGACTCGGGGCAGGATAGACCCCTACCTGGTTACGTCTCCCTGTTTTGGTGAAATGGACACCTTGCTTTTCTTCAAAAACTGCACCCGGTTGCGGACACGCCGTGACCATCTTTATATGTTTTTGTTATTGTACTATTATTGTTTATACCTTGTTATGTTTAAAAATATGTTTAGTCCCGGAGTACTAAATTTCACTAGGGGGGAATGTGGCACCCCAGGGGTCTGGTTTCCACAGTAACAGCAATGTTATGTCTGAGAGCAGGTGGGAGGTCTCTTGGTCAGGAATCCTATGCATGCCACACCTCCTGCCCAGTCCTGGGAGGGGAAGGACTTCCCCTATATAAACCTAGGGCTGAGGCAGGGTTAGTGAGTAGAGAAGAAGTAGAGACAGAGAAGAGAAGCAGATATAGGAAAAGAACATCAGGAGCTCTGTGGGAGCAGTGCTATAAGGAGTCAGGGGCTGGCAGCTGCAGAGCTCGCCCTGACTGAGAAGCTATCACCGGACCCGGAGTCCGAGGCTGTGGGGACTAATCTTTACCCAGCAGCAGAAACCGCCCGGCAGGGGATTTCAGGTCCTCTGGCCAAGAAACCCGAAGGCACGGTCACACGTGTGGGACCAGCACCGCCGTCGTGGAGCGGACGCCATAGAAGGCCCCGAGTCACCGGCCATACGGGTGAGCACCACACGGTACACTCAGGGACGTGGGCTACTTATACCCGCCTCTAGCAGGGTAGCCAGAAGAGTACAGTCAGTTTGGGAGGCCTACAACTCCGCCTGGCCAGGGGAGATCCCATCTGCTCAAGGACTGACCAGGCCCCGATCGCTAGCCAGTACTCCGGGAGGGTCTATCTTTATCACCAGTAAAGACCCTGAATTACACCGCAGCGTCTCTGAGTGATTCCTGCTACCCCATCATCCACGTCGGCTGCCCTGAGGCCATACCCCTCCCGTTGGGGGTGATACTATCACGCTGCACAATCCTACCACCGGCCTCAGCGGTCTGCCCTGCAGCGGCAGCTCCTTCGCTGCATTCAACGGGTGGCGTAGTCGTCCAACATCTACCGCTAATACAGCGCCACTTAGTCTGACTCCCTGGGCACGGACCGGGTCACCGCCACGAGACTACAACCCTCAACAGATCCGGCTCCGGGTAAGCTCCCGCGTGCACAACGCTGCGCGACACAGGCCCAGGGGTGCGTCAGAAACACTTTATGGGAGTAGAACAACTAGATGCCCTTAGTAACAAAGAACAACAAGCCGGCAAGTTTCTATCAAAATGGAGACTGTTTATTATATCATGTTGCTCTCTGACTGAAAAGAATAAAATTGTAATGTCCAACCATTTACTTCTACAGAATGGTATATCCTAGAGCATCTAAAAGACAACTTGGGACTTTTATGCTTTAACTAAAACATCGGAGATAATTGACACAAATCACTGATATTTATTTAATTCTTTTGACTGAAGATGACTGTATATTGCAATACTTAATCTTTATATTTTTGTTTAGCTGTTTAATTGTTAAGCCAGCCATCCTGAACTTATTGGTTATCCAGTGTGCCTGATCTGTGTTCAGGCTCCTTATTATTGTGCATCCTGGCTTTGTTTTATTTGTCTTTATATGTTTCGTTTTTTTGAAAAAAAACTAATAAAAATGATGTTTGAAAAAAAAAAAAAAGGACACCGCTAAAACTGAGACCAGATGGAGTCCAGCATAACTCTGCTGCTTCATTATAGTGAATGGATGCCTCGGGATAGAGTTAGGGTTGTGTTGGGGTTAGGATTAGGTTTGTGTTAAAGTTCTGTTAGGGCTGGGAATTTTTCAAAAGTAAAAGAAAAAAAAATGACGATATGGCGACTAGTGTTGAGCGCAAGTGCTCACTACTTAAGTTTGCATCGGGTACTCGAGTATGCACCGAGTATCGTGGGTGCTCGAGCGACATGCTCGAGTCCCTGCCCCACATGCTTTGCGGCTATTATACAGCCCAAAAAAAAATACAAGAGGATTGCCTGCCATACACATGAGCAATTCCCGCATATATTTTTTGGGGTGTCTAACAACCGTGAAACATGCGGGGTGGGGACTCGAGCATGTCACTCGAGCACCCGCGATACTTGGTGCATACCTGAATACCAGATGCAAACTCAAGTAGCGAGCACATGCGCTCGAGACTAATGACAACTTATTCAATATGATGACCTAATGTTATCAATTTCTGTGTCGTACTTCTGGGTTCAAAATGTTCACTATACCCCTTGATAAAATCCTTGAGGGATCTAGTTTTCAAAATGGTGTCACTTGTGGGGGTGTTTCCACTGTTTAGGCACATCAGGGGCTACCCAAACGCAACATGGTGTCCTCTAATTATTCAAGCAAATTTTACAATCAAAAATTCAAATGGCACTCCTTCTAAACCCTGCCATGTGCCCAAACAGTGGTTTTCTCCCACATAAGGGGTATCAGCTTACTCAGGAGAAATTGCACAACACTGAAAGCATTCCGCGATCTCCGGCGCCATACTTACATACTTACCTGACCGGGAGGAGCGTTTCCGCGGCGCCTCTCTTCTGGCCAGAGACCGGGGGCGGAGTGAAGGCGCCGGAATCGACGCATGCGCATTGTTCTATCCGGCACCATTTTACTGAATACACATTTACAGTGTGCCTTCAGCAAAATGGTGCCAGACAGCGCGGTGCTCCGGTGCCGCACTCCTCCCCCGGCCTCCGGCAGAACAGGACAGAGTAGCGCTGGAGCACAGGGAAGAAAAGTGAGTATAAGTGTTTAATTTTTTTTGGATGTGTGCAGCGTGAAAGGGATGAGGGGTGCCATTCATACCATGATTGGGGATGAGGGGGCCACACATACTAGGACTGGGGGATGAGGGGGACACACATACCAGGATTGGGGGATGAGGGGGCCACACATACCAGGACTGGGGGATGAGGGGGGCACACATACCAGGGTTGGGGGATGAGGGTTACCATGCATACCAGGATTGAGGGATGAGGGGGCCACGCATACCAGGATTTGGGGGTGAGGGGGCCACACATACCAGGATTGGGGGACTAGGGGTGCAATACATACCAGGATTGGGGGGTGAGGGGACCATGCATAACAGGATTGGGGGATGAGGGGACAATGCATACCAGAATTGGGGATGAGGGTACCATGCATACCAGGATTGAGGGATGAGGGGGCCATGTATACCAGGATTGGGGGATGAGGGGTACCATACATACCAGGTTTGGGGGATGAGGGGTACCATAAGTACCAGGATTGGGGGATGAGGGGGCCATGCATACCAGGATTGGGGGTGAGGGGACCACATATACCAGGATTGGGGGATGATGGGTACCACGCATACCAGGATTGGGGGATGAGGGGTACCATGCACACCAGGATTGGGGGATGAGGAGTGCCATGCATACCAGGATAGGGATGAGGGGGCCATACATACCAGTATTGTGGATGGGGGTGCCATGCATACCAGGATTGGGGATGAGGGGTGCCATGCATACCAGGATAGGGGGATGGGGTGTGCCATGTATATCAAATTTGGAATGAGGGGTACCATGCATACCAGGATTGGGATGAGGGGTGCCATGTATACCAGGATTGGGGATGGGGGTGCCATGCATACCAGGATTGGGGATGAGGGCTGCCACACATACCAGGATTGGGGGTGAGGGGTGCCATGCATACCAGGATTGGGGATGAGGGATGCCATGCATACTAGGATTGGGGGAAGAGGGGTGCCATGCATACCAGGATTGAGGGGTGAGGGGTAACATGCATACCAGGATTGAGGATGAGGGGTGCCATGCATACCAGGATTGAGGGGTGAGGGGTACCATTCATACCAGGGGTGAAGGGTACCATGCATACCAGGATTAGGGGATGATCGGTACCATGCATATCAGGATTGGGGGATGAGGGGTACCATGTATACCAGGATTGAGGGATGAGGGGTACCATTCATATCAGGGGTGAAGGGTACCATGCAAACCAGGATTGGGGAATGAGGGGAACCATGCATACCAGGATAGGGATCTGGGAGGGCCATGCATACCAGGATTAGGATGAGAGGCCATGCATACCAGGATAGGGATGAGGGGTACCATGTATGCAAGGATAGGGATGAGATGTACCGTGCATACCAGGATTGAGGGTGAGAGGTGCCATGTGTACAAGGATTGAGGGTGAGGGGTGCCATGTGTACCAGGATTGAGGGTGAGGGGTGCCATGCGTACCAGGATTGAGGGTGAGGGGTGCCATGTGTACCAGGATTGGGGGTAAGGGGTGCCATGCATACCAGGATTGGGGGTGAGGGGTGCCATGCATACCAGGACAGGGATGAGGAGTGCCATGCATACTAGGACAAGAATGAGGCTTGCCATACATACCAGGATAGGGATGAGGGCAGCACATAACAGTATGGAGGAACAGGATTAGGGAGCACAAATACCAGGATGGGGGCAGCATAAATACCAGGATGGGGGCAGCACATACCAGCATGGGAGACCATATACCAATAAAAATGCTCGCCATCCGGGCGTAGAACGGGTTCAATAGCTAGTATATACAGTACAGACCAAAAGTTTGGACACACCTTCTCATTTAAAGATTTTTCTGTATTTTCATGACATTGAAAATTGTACATTCACACTGAAGGCATCAAAACTATGAATTAACACATGTGGAATTAGATACTTAACAAAAAGTATGAAACAACTATGGACTATGGAAAATGTTTTAATGGAATTTAAATAAAAGTCGTTTCTTATAATCACCATTGGAGGAATAGCTGGAGAAATGTCTTGTAAATCTTCACATTGGATTGGGTTTGCTCCAACCTCTACTTCGTGCTCATTCGCTCCATGGTGAGAATTATATCTGTGGCGCCCCTGAGGGTTCGGTCGCCACAAAGTTACTGCATCTCACCCAGAGGTGTGGTATCTCACTCTCAGGTAAGTAACGAGTACAGCTCAGGACCCTAACATCTGCATTCACTACACCACATTTTAGAGGGCAGGGCGAGATTGCTCCTTCGGGAGAGCACAGTCCCTGGTCCCTGGCTGGAGTGGGGGGAACTACAGCAAGGGGGAACCATGTAGTGGGTATGGGTGGAGGAAGTAGATCAGAGGAGCACTTCAGTAGGAGTATATAGTGGGGAACCATCTTGGGAAGTGTGTGGAGTCAGAAGAGGAGAAGTGAAAGAAGCAGAGGCTCTGCATGAGCTCTGCTCCAGAGGCGGGCCTAGCCAGTGAGGCCCAAGTCTGAGAGAGAAGGAGAGAAGAGAGGAGAGGGATCAGGAAGGCTCCAGGAACAGAAAGGATCCCAGGGGTACGGGCAGTGCTGGAGGCCACCCGCACACCCGAATCTACCGGGAGGTGGAGGGGTCAGGCCATCAAAAGGGAACCGGTCCCTCAACTAGTAGAAGATTGCAAGTCTCAGCTAGAAACCAGAGGCTGCAGAACTTTATGTCCTGTAGCCACAAATCCACGCCAGTCTCACCGAGAAGGTAGCCACATAGGACCCAGGGGACGAAACAGACGTCGCCCGCCAGGGCCCGCGGGTACCGGATTGGAGACACTAGGTGTGAGGTGCAGGGAAAAAGGCCAGAGGAATAACACAGAAGCGGGTCCTGCTAAGTACTCCGGAGCTATCTGGGGGTGGACTGAACCCCTCACTGAGCAAACGCAGCACGATGAGGGAGATTACTTTGGCGCCTGTAACTTGGACTGAAATAACTGTGAGTAAAGACCCTGGTACTGCACTTCCTTGTCTCTGTGTTTCTTGCTGCGCCATCGACCCCTGCACTACAATGCCCAGCACAACCTGCAATATCCACACAGCCCTGGAGCTAGCTCTTCCTGTGGAGAACCACACCATCCCTGCTGCAGTAACATCAGCTTCAGAGGACTGCTCCGCAGCGGCGGCCCCTTTAGCTGCATTCCACAGGTGGCGTAGTCGGACTCTTTAATAAAACCTATACATATAATTTCCCTTGGATTGACCGCCCTGGGTCACGGACCGGGTCACCGCCACTGTGACTACTACCCCCAGCATCTACCGGCCGGGCACCGGGTACCCCACGGCCCAGGGGGCGCGTCAACTTTGGCGTAGTCGGCAGGATTTAGTGCCCGTTGCCACTGGGTACTGTGCGCCTTAACGAACTGTGTCGCATACCGTAGTGAAGCTTCGTACCAATTGCCGCTGTTTCCCGCCATTGTCCGCCATTTCCGAGTTGCCGCGCGGGAAGAAGAGGGGCGTAACCGCTGGAAGCGCGCAAAGACCAAGCCCCGCCTCACGCACTGACGCAACGTCAGATCCTGTAAGGAGACCGCTGTGCCAGGGAGCGCACGCCCTGACGTCAGACGCAAGGGGACGCCAGGTCCTGCACCGGGAACTGCTAGTCAAGCTCTCCTCCCGTCCGAGGGACCGCAGCCGGCTCAACAAGCAAGAAGGTAGGCCGCAGTTCACTAAGGGGGCGGAAGATGCCCAACATGGAAGAGGGATCAGCCGCAGGCGCGGCCGCCGCCACTGTGATGCCGTTATCAATGATCAATGCAATATATACCGGGGGCGGCGTGGCTGCCTCAGTACTCAGGAGAGTCGCACACCCTGACTTTGAGGAAAGATTGCGCAGTCTGTTTAAAGTTTTCCTCCTATCTGAGGAGCAGAAAGTCAGCATCCTCATAGGCCAGCTAATCGGTGCAGCTCAGAGAGAGGTGAAGTCCTGGCCAGGCAGAGACAAAGGCACTGTAAAAGAAATACTGGCCCAATTAAAGGATACCTTTGACACCCGCACTGCAGCAGAAATTAAAATGAAGTTTTACGGGTGCAAACAAAGAGTACAGGAAAGTGTACGGGACTATGCTCTAAACCTGCAGGAGGCGCTGCGGGCCATCAAACAGGTAGATCCTGACAGTGTGCATTATGAGAACAGATTGCTAACTGAGCAGTTTATTAAGGGACTCCTGTCCAGCGCTCACAGGACACAACTGCGCATTATGGCTCTGCAAAACCCTGATCTGGACTTTGCACAATTTAAAGACAGAGCCATCCGGGTGCTGTGAGAATCAACACCAGGAGGCGCTGCATCCCACCAGCGCCCAGCTATCACCTACCACCAGGAGGTGGCATCCTTTTTCCCAGCACCTGTGGGGGCTGACGCGCAGACTCTAGACTATGACCCGTCTGCAGACCTGCACCTTCAGGTCCAGGAGCTGACCAAAAGTGTGACTGCATTAACCAAAATCGTGCAAGCCATGCAAGTGTCTCCGAAGGAAAAGATCGAGCTGGCTTACAGTCCATATGACGTCCCGTGGCGACGACAAAGAATAATTCCACTGATCAGAGGGAAGAACAGCGATCGCTACGACCAGGACGGACAACCCATCTGCCGCCGCTGTCAAAAGGCGGGACACTACGCACGGTACTGTAATTTAAACGAGCAACACCTGGGGCAGAGAGCCAACCCCCAGGAGTAAGGCGACCAGGCCCACAAAGTTGGCGAGACAAGTACATGGGAGGACGGCCGGTCCTACCTGTCGTGCTTGACGGCATCCCAATGAAAGCTTTGCTGGACACTGGGTTCCAGGTGACCACAATGCCATATGTCCTTTATAAACAATACTGGACTGATTCAGACATTACTCGCCGTCCAGATGAACATCTTAACATCTACTGTATGCCAGCAATGGTCAGCCCTTGCCTCAGGTGGGGTATAAAGAGGTGACCATAAAAGTTGGCAAAGTAGAATTGCTATCACAAGGAATGATAATTGTTGATATTGATCGCCGAGAAAGTCATCCTATGATAACTATAGGCACTAAAGTTATAGAAAATTGTCTTTCAGAAATTATTGTCTTGTTACAGCAGGTCGCGGAGACTGCCAGTTCCAGTCAGCAGTGGGTTCTGCAGAGAGAAATCAGAGCCCTGATGAGAAGACAACAGGTAGAACTGTCTGGTGGTGAAATTGGCAGTGTCAGGATGAGTGACCCATTCCCCATTGCCATGCCCCCTAGAAGTGAAATATTGATATGGTGTCGAGCAGCAATCGGTCTCCGGGGTCGAGATTACCAGGCCCTGGTAGAGCCCGTATACTCTGATAGTAGGCCCACCATTTTGACAGCCAGGGGGGTGGTTGATGTCCGCAATGGGAGAGTGCCAGTCCGCATCCTGAACTGTGGGGAGGAAGAGGTCCATTTACCCCGCTATGCTACCCTTGCTAAATTGTTCACAGTTAGTAACAACTCTATAAAGGTAGTAGAGCCCTTGCCTCCATCCAAACCGGTGGAGGATAATGGCTCTAAGGGACAGATGGAGGATTGGTGTCAGAAGCTACACGTGGGTGTAGCACCCTGAGGACTCGGCTGCTACAGGGGTATTACACCTCAAGCCAGAGGTGTGGTATTCCACTCCCGGGTAAGGATGGAGTGTGGGACTGAGCTCAGATAGCTGCATACACTA
Organism: Phyllobates terribilis; assembly: GCF_046119375.1. Lineage (NCBI taxonomy): Eukaryota > Metazoa > Chordata > Amphibia > Anura > Dendrobatidae > Phyllobates > Phyllobates terribilis. The sequence goes on from NW_027362764.1 coordinate 213,365,659, forward strand.
CATACATCCCATTTCCGGGGGACAGACCGACGGTACTCCCACCAGTATATGTGCAGGTACGACAGTGTCTGTCCCTGGCTGGAGTGGGAGGGGGGTGGAACATCCCAGTAGTGTAGGGGCAGATAGGGGGAGCAGTCTGGGTAAGGCTAGGAGCTCATTGGGTGCTGGTCACCTGAGCTCACACATTAAGGGAGTATATAAGGTGGGCACCATCTTAGATCAGGGTCAGTCTTCTGTAGAGGGTCAGTCAGTCCTGAGAGAGGTCCAGGAGCGCCTGCAGAGAGAAGAGAGAGAGGAGAAGAGAAGGACCCAGAGGGGGAGAAGAAGGAACCCCAAGAACCCAGTATACAACCAGAAGGGTGAAGGGTTGGCACGCAAGGGAACCGGATCCCAAATTAGTGGAGGAGAGAAACTACCCTCAACTAAGAACCGGAGGCTGCGACATTACATGTGGAGCAGCCCCTCACCAAGTCCACTAAGAAGGCACACCGAGCATAGGGTCAGGGAAGCCAAAGAAGGTTCACCCAACAGGAGACCCGAAGGAGCCGGACATAAGTGGACCCCTGGTGGGAACGGCCAGTAGAGAGGACAGTCAGAAAGGGAGCTCAGGACCACGCTCCAGAATTGCTTGGGGGTTGGCCGAGTCCAGGACCTGGTGGACGCAGCACGGCTCGGGCGGTCACTCAAGGCCAGAGTGACCAACAGAACAGCAGTAAGTAAAAACCCTGAACTGCACAGTCCGACTCTGAGTCTTCTTACCATCCACACTGCACCACCACTACCACCATCCTCTACACCTGACCCCCTGAGGCTATACCCCTCCCGTTGGGGGTTATACTACCACAGCTGCACATATACCACCAGCCTCAGCGGACCCTGCTGCAGCGGCGGCCTTTTGACCGCAAATCAACGGGTGGTGTAGTCGACACTAAGAACAACTAATAACATCTGTAAAGACTGCCACACACTGAGTTTGACACCCTGGGCACGGACCGGGTCACCGCCAATCGGAGACTACAACCCCCATCAGATCCGGCTCCGGGTAATCCCCAAACAGCACTGGCCCAGGGGGCGCGTCAACTTTGGCGTAGTCGGCAGGATCTCGTGCCCGCAACCACCGGGTACTGCGTGCCTGAAGAAAAGTTCAAATTTACCTCAAGAAGAAGTCTCCCGCCGGTTCCAGAGGGTCCCCACCATGGGACGCCATCACGGATCGTTTCCCGCCGGTTGCCCGCCATCTGCAGCTTTTTCCCGCCATCCACGGAGTTTCCCGCCACTGGGAGACGATTCCCGCCATTTCCAGAAGATTTCCCGCCTTGGAAGAGCGGACGCCATTATGGGCGTGCCAGAGGGTGGCAAGAGGTCACCTCCCATCGTGGGCCAGGTAAAGGAATGGCGCCAAAAGCGGAAACCGCCCCCACCAACGGAGACTGTGATGCTAGAGATGTCCATCAGCGTGAGAGAACTGCCCCTGGAACTGACAATCACAAAGTTGCCCCGGGACCACCTTCAATGTGGGCGGAGACAGAACAAGAGAGCGAAGATGGGTGCAGCCTGGAGGAGTCTGGAGAGAGTGCACCCGGAGACAAGAAGTCTGGAGAGGACTCCGGAGAAGTCGTACCCGGAGATGGAAGGAGAGTCAGGCAGCACCGACCCTGTGGTCAGGAGCCTGCTGCAAGCAACAACCCCACTAGGCTTAGTGGAGATCCTGGCACAGCTCCCCCGAGACCGGGAGTGTGCGCAGACCGCGTTGGAGCGCCTCGCATGGAGGATGGCCCAGGTGCAGCGAGAGACGCTGACGGAGTGGAGCCGAGAGATGGCCCTGCAGGCAAGAACCCGCCAGCGAAGCACGCCACCCGAGACGAGGAGACAGACCGCCTCTGAGGATGGTGCAGGAGGAGTGAAGGCCGGAGACGGCGCCGAAGAGGGAGCTGAACAGATGGAGGCAGGTAAAGGGGACGTCACTACCCCGAGCCGAGAAACCGCGTGCCTGCCCCAGCTCCCCGTCGCAGAGCCCGAAATTCCCCCTGCCCTGCCCGTCGCTGCATCGTCACCGCTCCAGACAAGGCCTCAAGCAGAAGCCGCGGCCGCGACCCCTGTGACGTCACGCGCCTCAACCCTGAGCGCGGCAAAGCAGGAAACACCACCGGCCTGGTCGCAAGGTCTAGTACCCCCGGGCGCCGCAGTACCAACAGCGCCCTCTACCTCCACTGAGCCACCGGCCTGGTCGCTGGGCCAAGTAACCCCGGGCGCCGCCGTCTTCACAGTGCCCTTTACGTTCAGGGTACCCCAGGCCTGGTCGCAAGGCCTGGCGAACCGGGGCGCCGCTACCACCACCGCGCTCTCAACATCCACAGCGCCACACCTGGGTGAAGACCTATTTGCCCAGCATACGTGCCCGGATGGGCAGCCCTTTAGATGGCCACCGGAGTACTACCAACTGGAACTCCAAAAAGCAAGGCCCCTGTGCGAGCCCCTGATTCCGGCTCCGAAGCCCGTTAAGAGGACCCCGCTCCCGCTGGAAAAAGCGCAGTTCGAGTGGGACCCCACCGGAGGAGCTACGGTCTGAAGGAGGAGCAGGAGTATGCCGTCATTAAAGTACGGTAAAGAGACTGTACATAGTTACCCGTCAGGGTATAAGAACTGTTACTGCTGCTAGTTAAAATATAGTCCCCGTTGGGACCAGCAAATTGAACTGAAACCCGTGTGTCCCTATTCCCACTGACCGAGGACTGAGAGCGGTCATTCCTTTCCTAATACCTGGCCGAGGACTGAGAGCGGCCATATTTCCCCTTGTATATAGTTGCGCTTTTTAAGGCGCCCCCTACTGATTTTATAGGAAAGCTGTGTTATTCTACAAGAGACTGTCGCACTTTACCCGGTCACAAGTTGCACCGTGGCTGGAGGAACAAGAAAGTTTACAAGAATGTTTATTATGAAAAAGTTTTATGCTGCAGAAATATATATATAATGTTTTATATGTTTATGTTGTTATGAAAAAAAATTGTATGTTTATGGATGTTTTATTCTCTTACAGCCCGAGGACGTGCTGTGATTTACCAGGGGGGAATGTAGCACCCTGAGGACTCGGCTGCTACAGGGGTATTACACCTCAAGCCAGAGGTGTGGTATTCCACTCCCGGGTAAGGATGGAGTGTGGGACTGAGCTCAGATAGCTGCATACACTACATACATCCCATTTCCGGGGGACAGACCGACGGTACTCCCACCAGTATATGTGCAGGTACGACAGTGTCTGTCCCTGGCTGGAGTGGGAGGGGGGTGGAACATCCCAGTAGTGTAGGGGCAGATAGGGGGAGCAGTCTGGGTAAGGCTAGGAGCTCATTGGGTGCTGGTCACCTGAGCTCACACATAGAGGGAGTATATAAGGTGGGCACCATCTTAGATCAGGGTCAGTCTTCTGTAGAGGGTCAGTCAGTCCTGAGAGAGGTCCAGGAGCGCCTGCAGAGAGAAGAGAGAGAGGAGAAGAGAAGGACCCAGAGGGGGAGAAGAAGGAACCCCAAGAACCCAGTATACAACCAGAAGGGTGAAGGGTTGGCACGCAAGGGAACCGGATCCCAAATTAGTGGAGGAGAGAAACTACCCTCAACTAAGAACCGGAGGCTGCGACATTACATGTGGAGCAGCCCCTCACCAAGTCCACTAAGAAGGCACACCGAGCATAGGGTCAGGGAAGCCAAAGAAGGTTCACCCAACAGGAGACCCGAGGGAGCCGGACATAAGTGGACCCCTGGTGGGAACGGCCAGTAGAGAGGACAGTCAGAAAGAGAGCTCAGGACCACGCTCCAGAATTGCTTGGGGGTTGGCCGAGTCCAGGACCTGGTGGACGCAGCACGGCTCGGGCGGTCACTCAAGGCCAGAGTGACCAACAGAACAGCAGTAAGTAAAAACCCTGAACTGCACAGCCCGACTCTGAGTCTTCTTACCATCCACACTGCACCACCACTACCACCATCCTCTACACCTGACCCCCTGAGGCTATACCCCTCCCGTTGGGGGTTATACTACCACAGCTGCACATATACCACCAGCCTCAGCGGACCCTGCTGCAGCGGCGGCCTTTTGACCGCAAATCAACGGGTGGCGTAGTCGACACTAAGAACAACTAATAACATCTGTAAAGACTGCCACACACTGAGTTTGACACCCTGGGCACGGACCGGGTCACCGCCACTCGGAGACTACAACCCCCATCAGATCCGGCTCCGGGTAATCCCCAAACAGCACTGGCCCAGGGGGCGCGTCATGGGCACTGACTCCACCCCTCAGCACCAAAAACATGGAGTATACCGGGTGGTCCAGGAGTATGAGCGGATCTTCAGCAAACACCCATTAGATTTTGGGCAGGTAAAAGGGGTACAACACCATATCCCCACGGGAGATCATCCACTCATTAAAGAGCAGTATCGGCCTGTACCCCCTGCTCACTATCAATGTGCTAAAGGGATGTTACGGGAGATGAAGGAGGCTGGGGTGATAAGAGATAGTTGTAGCCCCTGGGCAGCTCCATTAGTTCTCGTCAGGAAAAAGGATGGTACAATGAGAATGTGTGTTGACTACAGGCAAATTAACCGCATTACACATAAGGATGCCTACCCGTTACCCAGAATTGAAGAGTCCCTAGCTGCCTTAAGATCTGCTAATTATTTCTCTACTTTGGATCTCACCAGTGGGTATTGGCAGGTTCCTGTAGCAGAGGCGGATAAAGAAAAGACAGCATTTACAACGCCGATGGGCCTCAGCGAGTTCAACTGCATGCCATTCGGGCTCTGCAACGCCCCAGAAACCTTCCAACGATTGATGGAGTGCTGTCTGGGACACAAGAACTTCGAGACTGTCCTGCTGTACCTGGATGACGTTATTGTCTACTCCAAGTCCTATGAAGACCACCTGAAGCACCTGGCAGAGGTGTTTGAAGCTCTAGCTGGGTTTGGCCTGAAGGTGAAGCCGTCCAAATGCCACCTGTTGAAGACTAAGGTACAGTACCTAGGTCATGTCGTAAGCGCTGAAGGTGTAGCACCAGACCCTGAAAAGGTCACCGTAATCAAGGACTGGCCAAGACCCTCCACTATTAAGGAAGTGCGGCAGTTCCTTGGGTTGGTAGGCTACTACCGAAGGTTTATCAAGGGCTTCACCAAGATAGCGGCACCCATGCAGGACCTCCTAGTAGGCCAGTCCAGGAAGGCCAAAACCCCGAAGCCTCCTTTCAAATGGGATAAGCCAGAAGATGAATCCTTCACCCGACTGAAGATGGCCCTCACGGGAGACGAAGTCCTGGCCTACCCCGACTATGGCCAACCCTTCATACTCCATACGGACGCGAGCAACGTGGGGTTAGGGGTGGTGCTGTCCCAGATACAGCGGGGCAGAGAGAGAATAACTTCCTATGCCAGCAGGAAGCTCCGGCCCACGGTAAGGAACCCCGATAACTACTGTTCCTTCAAGTTGGAGTTCCTCGCCGTAGTCTGGGCTGTGACAGAGCGCTTCAAGCACTCTCTCGCCTCCTCTAAGTTTACGGTCTTCACGGACAATAACCCGCTGACGCACCTGGAATCTGCAAAGCTTGGTGCCCTGGAACAACGATGGATGGCCCGACTATCTAACTACGAGTTCACCATCAAGTATCAGGCTGGGCACAAAAATGCAAATGCTGACACGCTGACCAGGATGCCCAACTTGCCAGATGGGGAAGAAGACCTGGAAGAGCATTCAACCCATTGCCCCACCATGGATGGGCAGAAATGCAGAATAGCGGCCCAGCTGTCCACCTAGTCAAGGAGTTACTGACGCAAGCTGACTCGTACCCTGACCCAGATGCTCCACAGGAGACTCAACAGTTGTGGAAGGAGAAGGGCAAGCTGTTTATCTACGAAGGAAAGCTGTGTCGAAGAAGCATCAACTCCCGGACACATGAACTGGTCTGGCAGGTGGTAGTCCCGAGGCAGGATGCGTCGATGGTCTTAGAAGCATACCATGATGGAGCAGGACACTTCGGGTGGAAGAAGTTGGAAGTCCTGCTACGTGGGCGATTCTACTGGGCTGGCATGAGAAAAGCAATCGAGAGATGGTGTCGAGAATGCAGACCATGCAACCTGAGACAAAAAGACCGTGACAGCCAGAGGGCTCCCCTGCAGCGCATCATCACCAAACAGCCACTCGAACTGGTAGCCTTGGACCACGTGAAGCTAGCCCCAAGCAGGTCAGGCTATGTCTACGCTCTCACCATCGTAGACCACTACTCCCGGTTCCTGGTAGTAGTGCCAGTGAAAGACCAGATGGCTCAGACGGCAGCCAAGGCATTCCAACAGCACTTCTGTTCCCCACACGGTTATCCTGACCGTGTGCTTACTGATCAAGGTCCAGCCTTCGAAGCGGAGGTGTTCCAGGAATTCTGCAACCTGTACGGCTGCAAGAAAATCAGGACAATGCCGTATCACCCCCAAACCAACGGGTTATGTGAGAAGATGAACCAGGTGGTGATAGACCTGTTGAAGACGTTGCCCCTTGAAGAACGCAGCCTGTGGCCAGAGAAGTTGCCAGATCTGGTGGATCTATTTAATCACATCCCGGTGAACTCCACCAATTGTACACCCGCTTACCTGATGAGGGCAAGACCTGGTAAGCTGCCCATCGACTTGGACATCGGAGTCCTAACGCCAGACACGATTTCACCAGATGCGGATCGGGATACCGAGCGGCAGCAGCAATATCGCAAAGTGCAAGAGTGTGTTGAAAGAAGTTTGTCCCAAGCAAGACAGAAGCAAGAGAAAACTTATAATCAGCACGCACCTGCCGTCCCCTTGTTACCTGGAGAACAAGTCCTTAAGAGAAAGAGACGACTCCACAAACTAGATGACCAGTGGGAGGTAGAGCCGTACACCATCCTACCCTCAAGTTACGATAACACCAAAGTGTGCCTCATCAGCAAAGATGGAGGGGAAACTTCAGCGGCAGTCTCAAGAGATCACTTGAAGATATGTCCTGAACAGTTAAAACACACAGAAGAGGATCAAGATAACTCTCAGCCCACAGAAGAAGTGGAGGAAGTTGTCCAAACAGTACTCTGAGAATTTCCCCGGTCTTGGACGCAGGTGAACAATGCAATTGTAGTACCGGTCCTTACCTTTCTCCAAGCGGCCTCACCGGAAGCTGCAGAAGTCCCAGAACAGCTGGAAGACCAGTCGGCCCCAGAGACAGAGGTTTTATCATCAGCAGGCCAGAAGAATCAACCCTCTGCTAGCAGTGAACCTGTCATACCCATGGTGAGCCAAAGAATTCGTAGGAAATTACCCAGCCTACCTGTGTTACCTCAGAATACCTGTAGTGTAGTTCACACTGAACCCACCACACCAGGGGTAGACACAAGAGACCAGGATAGAGCAGTAACTACCAATGTACTACGTAGATCAACCAGGAGTACAAAAGGTCAGCTCCCTGCCCGTTGGAGAAACTAAAATGTAAAGTTTAGCGTATAAGAGTATTAAAATGTATGCTGTATATAGTTACCCGTAAGGGTATGCCAGAGACATTGCAAGTTTGAAAAGTTTTATATGTGTTTATCCAGTTACCCGAAAGGGGTACAAAAACTTGTAGGTTATGGAATAACCAAAGAACTTTCCATTGTAAATAGTTGCACTTCTTAAAGTGCCCCTTATTGGTTTTATAATTATGCAACAAACGACCTCAGAACAAAAACCCGTTTGGCGTGGCCGAAGACGTGGTCCAACACCTGGATCACCTATGCCCTGCAGCCACGCCCAGGGCCTACGTTGGGGGGTTTTCAGGCGGGTCCCTCATGTTTGTGTTTAGTAGTTTGCACTTTACTGAAGAATGGACACCTGGTTGCAGATCATGCTGTAACCTGTTAACAAATGTTTAATATGAAGAATGTTTATGAGAAAAATGTTTTATATACAAAAGATGTGTTTATATAAGTGAAAAGTGTTTTACTGAAAGAGTTTTATAATGTTTTATATATGTAAAGAAAGTTTTATAATGTTTTTGGTAAAGAAACGTAACCAGTAACGTTGAAGAAAAAGAGCCTCCCATAAAGGGAAGAAATGTTATGTTGGTAATCTTCTATGCGAATGCATTCTAAAATTTGCATGTCTTTAAAATACTTTGTCTTTTACTCTGTTCCAGCCCACGGATATGCTGTGTTTTACCAGTGGGGTGTGGCGCCCCTGAGGGTTCAGTGGCCACAGAGGTACTGCATCTCACACAGAGGTGTGGTATCTCACTCTCAGGTAAGGAAGGAGTACAGCTCAGGACCCTAACACCTGCATTCACTACACCACATTTCAGAGGGCAGGGCGAAATTGCTCCTACGGGAGAGCACAGTCCCTGGTCCCTGGCTGGAGTGGGGGGAACCACAGCAAGGGGGAACCATGTAGTGGGTGTGGGTGGAGGAAGTAGATCAGGGGAGCACTTCAGTAGGCGTATATAGTGGGGAACCATCTTGGGAAGTGTGTGGAGTCAGAGGAGGAGAAGTGACAGGAGCAGAGGCTCTGCATGAGCTCTGCTCCAGAGGTGGGCCTAGCCAGTGAGGCCCAAGTCTGAGAGAGAAGGAGAGAAGAGAGGAGAGGGAGCAGGAAGTGTTATGATCTGCTACTAGAACTAAGGAAAGATAGGAAAACTGTCCCTACAATAGGACTAAGCTGATTCCCTACGATGCAGCGGGCAACCTGTTCCTTGTGAACAGACCCGCCTTCGTCCTCAGCTAGTCTGAACGCAGACCTATAGATATAAGGGAGGGGTCCCTAAAAGTACTAAGGACTGGGACAAAATTGGACACCTCCTAACAGAAGTTGTAGCAGAGCAAAAAGACAAACAGACAAAAATACTTAGAGGTCCAAGGACCAAGAAAACTATAGAGATAGGTACTAAGCACCTGGCTAGATAAGAGTCAAAGTAACCCTGAAGTCCAGCAAAGCCAGAAGGGCGGAGCTGGAATAAATAGGCAGCAGGTCACATGACCACAAAATAGAAAAAAACTAACAGGAGGGTTCTAACAGTACCCCCTCTTCTATGAGGATCCTCTGGATCCTCCAGGCCCAGGCCTATCAGGAAACCTCCGGTGAAACGCTCTGATAAGTCTAGGAGCAGAGACATCATCCGCCCTTACCCAGGAGTTATCCTCAGAACCTAAACCTTTCCAAGCGACGAGATACTGCAATCTCCCTCTATGCCTTCTGGAATTAAGGATACGAGAAATTTCATATTCACCGTCCTCTACCACCGGAGGAACTGTGACAGTGGCATCCCTATCCGATACATCAGCTTTTTTTAACAAGGAAACATGAACCACCGGATTAATCTTCCAGGAGGTGGGAACCTCCAACCTAACAGCAGACTGGTTAACCACCTGAAGCACCTTAAATGGTCCCACAAACTTCGGACCCAATTTCTTAGAAGGAATCCTCAACCGCAGATTCTTTGAGGACAACCAAACCATGTCACCAACCGTAAACAAAACCTCTAGACGTTTCCTGTTAAAATACTTCTTAGACTTTTTGTTAGCCTCTTGAAGGTTACAACGTACATCAGTCCAAACTCTCTCCATATCACCAGAAAAATTCTCCTCCTCCGGCACAGCCGACACCAATTTGGAGAATGAACCAAACGACGGATGTCTCCCAGTACAACAAAAAAATGGAGAACACCCAGCAGAGGAGGATGTATGGTTGTTAAGAGCAAATTCAGCAAGTGGCAGAAACTCAGACCACCCCTCTTGATTGTCTGCCACAAAACAACGCAAAAACTGTTCCACATCCTGGTTCTTTCTTTCTGTCTGTCCGTTAGACTCAGGATGATACCCAGATGAAAATGACAAATGGACTCCCAACCTGTCACAAAAGGCAAGCCAAAAACGAGCCAGAAACTGAGGTCCCCTATCAGAAACAATGTCGGTGGGAAAGCCATGGAGTCTGACAATTTCCTTGACAAAAGCCTTAGCGAGTGTCTTAGCGCAGGGTAGTTTAATGAAAGGGATCAAGTGACACATCTTACTAAAACGGTCCACGACCCCCCAGATGACAGTGCAACCCTCGGATACAGGAAGGTCAGTAATAAAATCCATAGCAAGATGCGTCCAAGGTGTACTAGGAACCTCCAGAGGGCAAAGCAACCCCGCAGCAGGAGCATGTGAAGCCTTTGATCTAGCACACACCGTACATTGACGCACCCATTTAATGATTTCCTTCTGCCCCCCAGGCCACCAAAAACTGCGACCTACCAGTCTCTTAGTCTCAGAAATTCCTGGATGACCTGCCAACCGAGACTCATGATACTCCACAAACAACTCTCTCCAAAACAAACAAACTCTCCTAAACAAACAAACTAAACAAACAACCTCCCATGGAGTGTTAGATGGGGCATCCTCCTGGGCTTTCAGAATCCCATCTTCCAAAACGGAGTCCAATACTGCTATCACAACTCCTTCCTGTAAAATGCTCTCCTCTTCCTCGGTACGAACCATGGGAGAAAAGCTGCGAGATAAAGCATCAGCTTTAACATTCTTAGTACCCGGGATGTAAGTAACAAAAAAATTAAACCGCGAAAAAAAAGTGCCCACCTAGCCTGACGAGCATTCAAGCGCTTTGCAGCATCTAGCTAGATCAGATTCTTATGATCAGTGAAAACCTGAATGGGAAATTTAGCACCTTCCAAGAAATGACGCCAATGTTCAAATGCGAGTTTGATAGCCAGCAATTCCCAATTACCAACATCGTAATTAAGTTCGGTCTCAGAAAATTTTTTCGAAAAAAAAGCACAGGGATGAAACCCATCCTTGTTCTCCTGAGACAAAACCACACCGACCCCCACCGAAGAAGCATCAACCTCGACCAAAAAAGGATTGGTCTCATCAGGCTGCATAAGGATGGGGGCAGAACTGAACCTCTGCTTGAGATACACAAAAGCTTCAATGGCCTCAGTAGTCCACTGGACCGTATTCGCACCTTTCCTGGTGAGATTGATCAGTGGCTTAACAATTATAGAAAAAGTCTTAATGAATTTTCTGTAATAATTGGCGAAACCCAAAAATCTCTGTATCGATTTTAAACCAATAGGCCTAGGCCATTCCTGCACAGCCTGAACCTTCACCGCGTCCATCTCAAAGCCCTCGCTGGAGATAATGTAGCCCAAAAAACTAATTCTCTGCATAGCGAACTCGCATTTCTTCAACTTAGCAAAAAGTGAATTGTCACTTAATAACTGCAGTACCTCACGTACGCTCTGCCAATGAGACTCCAGATCTGGCGAATAAATCAAAATGTCATGCAAATATGTGGCACCCCAGGGGTCTGGTTCCCACAGTAATAGCAATATTACGTCTGTGAGCAGGTGGGATGTTTCCTGGTCAGACATCCTATGCATGCCACACCTCCTGCCCAGTCCTGGGAGGGGAAGAACTTCCCCTATATAAAGCTGGGGCTGAGGCAGGGTGAGTGAGTAGAGAAAGAGCAGAGAACACAGACAGAGACACAGTCTGGTCTGTAGTGGAGCAGCTATAGGGAAAGAAAGATCAGGAGCTCTGTGGGAGCTGTACTAAAAGAGGTCAGGGGCTGGAAGCTGTAGAGCTCGCCCTGATTGAAGAGTTCTTACCGGACCCGGAGTCCGAGGCTGTGGGGACTAATCCTTACCCAGCAGCAGAAACCGCCCGGCAGGGGATTTCAGGTCCTCTGGCCAAGAAACCCGAAGGCACGGTCACACGCAAGGGACCAGCACCGCGACGTGGAGCGGAAGCTACCAAAAGGCCCCGAGTCACCGGCCATACGGGTGAGCACCACACGGTACACTCAGGGACGTGGGCTACTTTTATCAGCCTCTAGCAAGGTAGCCAGAAGAGTACGATTAGTTGGGGAGGCCTACAACTCCGCCTGGCCAGGGGAGATCCCATCAGCTCACGGACTGACCAGGCCCCGTTCGCTAGCCAGTACTCCGGGAGGGTCTACCTTTGCCACCAGTAAAGACCCTGAACTACACCGCACCGTCTCCGAGTGTTTCATCATCCACGTCCGCTGCCCTGAGGCCATACCCCTCCCGTTGGGGGTTATACCATCCACGCTGCACAACCGTACCACCGGCCTCAGCGGTCTGCCCTGCAGCGGCGGTTTCATAACCGCACTCAACGGGTGGCGTAGTCGAACATTCTAACATCTACTGCTAAAGACTGCCGCTCAGTTTGACTCCCTGGGCACGGACCGGGTCACCGCCACGAAACTACTACCCCTCTCAGATCCGGCTCCGGGTAGGCCCCCGCGTGCGCAACGCTACTCAGCACAGGCCCAGGGGCGCGTCAACTTTGGCGTAGTCGGCAGGATTTCGTGCCCGCAACCACCGGGTACTGCGTGCCTGAAAAAAGAGACTTTCAAACTTACCTGTGGTGAAGATTCCCGCCATCCGACGCCATCTTCTGCCTTCTTCCCGCCATCCGTGGAGTTTTCCCGCCGTTGGACGCCATCTTGAAGACGCCGCGCGGGAAGAAGAGGGGCGTGGACTCCGAAAAGCCCGCGAGAACTGAAGCCCCGCCTCACGTCCGGACGTTGCGTAAGGTCCTGGAAGGAGCCCAGCAGACGCCGACGTCATAGGAGCGCGACGGAAGGTCCTCGACCCTGACGATCCACTGCGGAGCCGCGGCCTACGGAAGAGAATCATCGCAAGGTAGGCCACGGTCCACTAGGGGGGAGGAAGATGTCGGATACGGAGGAGAGCTTCACTGCCGCAGCCACCGCCAGCGCCACCGCTGCAGCGGTCATGCCTTTCACGATGCCCTATATCCCGGGGGCAGCCTGGCTACCCCAGTACTCAGGGGAGTCACATACCCTGAATGACTTTAGAGAAAAGCTGGATAGCCTCTTCCAGGTGTACCCCCTCACAGAAGAGCAAAAAGTGAGCATCCTGGTGGCCCAACTAACCGGGGCAGCCCAAAGGGAGGTAAAGTCCTGGCCACCTGGGAGGAGGACTGTAGTAGGGATATTAACCCGGCTGAAGGACACCTTTGATACCCGCACCTCAGCTGAGATTAAGCTTAGATTCTACGGGTGCAAACAGCGAGCACATGAGAATATAAGGGACTATGCACTAAACCTACAAGAGGCCCTGGGAGCCATTAAGCAGGCCGACCCTGACAGCGTGGGAAACGAGGACAGGCTGTTGACCGAACAATTTATAGAGGGACTATATTGCAATGCCCACCGAACCCAGTTGCGGGCAATGGCCTTACAGGATCCTCATCTGGACTTTGCACAGTTCAAGGACAGAGCCATCCGGGTGCTCCGAGAACCGGCACCGGGTGGCGTTGTGACCCACAGGCGCCCTACTACCGCTTACCACCAGGAGGCGGCGCCCTTGTCGGCAGGGCCTGTGGGGGCTGATGCGCAGGCTTTGAACAATGACCCGGCTCCAGACCTGCACCATCAGGTCCAAGAGCTAGCTAAAAGCGTAGCTGCGCTAACCCGAACTGTGCAGTCGTTACAGGTTTCTGCTCCAGGGAAGATCCAGCTGGCATCCGGACCGGAGGACATCCCGTGGCGTCGACCAAGGAGGACCCCACCGGCCAGAGGAAGACCCAGCGACCGGTACAACGAGGACGGACAACCCATCTGCCGCCGCTGCAATCAACCCGGACATATGGCAAGGTACTGTCCTTTAAACTGGCACAACCTGGGGTAGAGGGCCAACCCCCAGGCATAAGATCATCAGGCCCATCGAACTGGCATGACAAATACGTGGGAGGACGTCCAGTCTTGCCTGTAGTACTGGATGGCATTCCTATGAGTGCCCTACTTGACACCGGGTCACAGGTCACCACCATCCCGTACGTGCTCTTTAAGCAGTACTGGAATGACTCGGATATAACCCGCTACCCAGACGACGACTTGAGTATCATCGCCAGCAATGGTCAACCCGTGCCACAGATCGGATTCAAAGAGATGACCATTAAAGTCGGTAGAGTCGAACTGGCAGCACAGGGACTGATCATTGTAGACATTGACAAGCGCGAGAGTCACCCAAAGATAACTCTAGGAACTAATGTGATTGAAAATTGTCTTCAGAGGTGATTTTCATTTTACAGCAGGTTGCCAAGAATGCCAGCTCCGGCCAGCAGCGAGTGCTCCAAAAAGAGATCCGGGCACTGATGCGACGGCAACAGGTGGAACTCTCCGGTGGTGAGATTGGAAGCGTGAGAATGTGTGACCCTTTCCCAATTGCCATGCCCCCAAAAAGTGAAATGATGATTTGGTGCCGGGCAGCTATTGGTCTAAGAGGTAGAGACTACCAAGCAATGGTAGAACCCGTCTACTCAGACAGTAGGCCCACCATTTTGACAGCACGGGGGGTGGTTGATGTACGCCATGGGAGGGTGCCCGTTCGCATAATAAACATCGGGAAGAGAGAAGTACACCTGCCCCGGTATGCCACGCTAGCTAAATTGTTCACCATAAACCAGAATTCTGTACAGGCCGTGGAACCCTTGCCTCCATCTCAACCAGAGGAAGGTAACGGCTCTAAGAAAACAATAGAGGACTGGTGTCAGCAACTACATTTGGGTACTGACTCCACTCCCTCACACCAGAAACAGGGAGTCTATCGGGTGGTTCAAGAGTACGAGAGAGTGTTTAGTAAACACCCGTTAGACTTCGGGCGAGTCAAGGGGGTAGAACACCACATCCCCACGGGAGACCATCCTCCCATAAAGGAGAGATACCGACCCGTACCCCCTGCACACTACCAACACGCCAAGGGGATGCTTAGAGACATGAAGGAGGCTGGGGTAATCAGGGATAGCTGTAGCCCCTGGGCAGCTCCACTAGTCTTGGTTAAAAAGAAAGACAACACCATGAGAATGTGTGTAGATTACCGGAAAATCAACCGTATCACACACAAAGATGCGTACCCCTTACCAAGGATAGAGGAGTCTTTGGCTGCTTTAAAATCTGCTAACTTCTTCTCTACTTTGGATCTCACTAGCGGGTACTGGCAGGTTCCTGTAGCAGAGGCGGACCGGGAGAAGACCGCATTCACCACCCCGATGGGACTTAGCGAGTTTACCTGCATGCCGTTCGGACTCTGCAACGCACCAGGAACCTTCCAACGGTTGATGGAATGCTGTCTGGGACACCGAAACTTCGAGACGGTCCTATTATACCTGGACGATGTCATCGTCTACTCCAAGACCTACGAGGACCACCTGAAACACCTGGCAGAAGTGTTCGAAGCCCTGGCAAACTACGGCCTAAAGGTGAAACCCTCCAAGTGTCACCTCCTGAAACCAAAGGTGCAGTACCTGGGACACGTGGTGAGTGCTGACGGAGTGGCTCCCGACCCTGATAAGATCACCGCAATTAAGGAATGTCCAAGCCCCTCCAGCGTAAAGGAAGTGCGGCAATTCCTCGGGTTGGTAGGCTACTACCGAAGATTCATTCCCGGTTTCACCAAAAAGGCAGCTCCTATGTAGGACCTCCTGATAGGCCAGTCCAGGAAGGCCAAGAACCAGAAGCCACCCTTCAGATGGGAGAAGCTGGAAGAAGAGTCCTTCCGCCAGCTGAAGATGGCCCTCACGGGGGATGAAATCCTGGCGTACCCTGATTACAGCCAGCCCTTTATCCTCTACACCGACGCAAGTAACATCGGGCTAGGAGCCGTACTGTCTCAGATCCAGCAGGGGAAAGAACGAGTAATTGCTTACGCCAGCCGAAAACTGCGACCCACCGAAAGAAACCCTGAGAATTACAGCTCATTCAAGCTAGAGTTCCTGGCAGTGGTGTGGGCAGTCACCGAACGCTTTAAGCACTACCTCGCCTCTTCCCGGTTCACCGTGTACACGGATAACAACCCGTTGACACACCTGGACACAGCAAGACTCGGTGCCCTGGAGCAGAGATGGATGGCCAACCTGTCCAACTTTGAGTTCACAATCAAATACCGGGCAGGACGCTCCAATACCAACGCGGATGCCTTGTCCAGAATGCCAAACCTACCGGACGTGGGGGAAGATCCAGAGGAGCTGGAAGAGGTTGAACTTCCCGCGTTCCACCGGCATGGGACTATCCAGTATTCCCACCGGGTAAGGAGTAAGCAATCCGCTACGTTCAACCCCTTACCTCATTACAACTGGGCGGAAACGCAAGACAGTGACCCCGCCGTCCGACTGGTGAAGGAGATGCTGACTCAGCCAGATGCCCGCCTTGACCCAGACGCTCCGGAAGAGACCAAGCAACTGTGGGCTGAGAAGAGTCGACTGTTCCTTTACAAGGGGAAGTTGTGCCGCAGAATGGTTAACTCCCGGACGCATGAACTGATCTGGCAAGTAGTGGTGCCAAGAAGAGACGCGGCTATGGTACTGGAGGCATACCACGACGGAGCTGGGCACTTCGGGTGGAAGAAGCTGGAGTTCCTGCTGCGCGGGCGGTTCCACTGGGTAGGCATGAGGGGAACCATCGAGAGGTGGTGCAGAGACTGTGGACCGTGCCACCTAAGAAGGAAGGACCGTGCCAGCCAGAAGACTCCCTTGCAGCCCATCATCACCCGACAGCCACTGGAACTGGTAGCCCTGGACCATGTGAAACTGGCTCCAAGCAGATCTGGGTATGTCTACGCCCTCACAATCGTAGATCATTACTCCCGGTTCCTGGTGGTGGTCCCGGTCAAGGACTTAACGGCTCAAACAGCAGATAGAGCCTTCCAGCAGCACTTCTGCCGTCCACACGGATACCCGGAGCAGGTGCTGATGGACCAGGGACCTGCCTTTGAAGCGGAAGTCTTCCAGGAGTTCTGTACTCTGTATGGCTGCCGGAAGATAAGAACAACACCCTATCATCCGCAAACCAATGGGCTCTGCGAGAAAATGAACCAGGTGGTGATAGATCTTCTGAAAACATTGCCCCTGGAGGAACGCAGTCTGTGGCCTGAGAAACTGCCTGATCTGGTGGACCTATACAACCACATCCCGGTAGGTTCTACCAACTGTACCCCGGCTTACCTAATGAGAGCAAGACCTGGTAAGCTTCCTGTTGATCTGGAGATGGCAGTCCTGACACCCGAGGACACTTCACCAGAAGCAGACTGGGACACAGAAAGGCAGCAGCAGTACCGGAAAGTACAGGAGAGCGTGGAGCGAAGTCTCTGTCAAGCTAGAGAAAGACAGGAGAAGACTTACAACCAGTATGCTCCCGCTGTTCCCCTGGTACCTGGAGAGCAGGTCTTGAAGAGGAAGAGACGCCTCCACAAGTTGGACGACCAGTGGGAGAAGGACCCGTACACCGTACTGCCCTCAAGCCATGAGAACCCGAAAGTCTGCATAATCAGTAAGGACGGAGGAGAAACCACAGCCATTGTATCCCGAGATCACCTGAAGAAGTGTCCCGAACAGCTACGAAGCCCTGAAGAAGAACAAGAAGACCCTCGACCCGCAGAGGAAAGGGAAGATATGGTTAGTACTGTGCTCGGAGACTTCCCTCGGTCTTGGACTCAAGTCAATGGCGCTGTTGTGGTACCCGTCCTCACCTTCCTCCAACCAGCATCTCAAGTACCTACGGAGAAACAGGTGGAGCTGGAAGAGCAGCCGGTCCAGGAGGCAGAAGACTCCACACAAGCAGACCAGGAGGATCAACCCTCTGCTTATAGTGAGCCTGCCGTACCCCTAGTGAGCCAAAGAGCCTGTAGACAGCTGCCCAGTTTATCTTTGACAGCTCTTACACCCCGTAGCTCAGGACCAGTCAGTCAGCTCCGTAGGTCCACTAGAGCCACTAGAGGCCAGTTACCCGTACGTTGGAGGATCTAAGTGTTTAGACTGTTTATTTGTATTTACCTGTTTATTGTTACTTGTAAATAATTGTGTATTTTTAGTTATTTTATAGGTGTCGTTTATGGATTATCCGGAATCCTTTGTACATATGTTTGGAGCGTAACCCAGGAATGGACTAAAGACTGTTAAGGACTCGGGGCAGGACAGACCCCTACCTGGTTACGGCTCCCTGTCTCTTGGTGGAATGGACACCTTTGTTTTCTTCAAAGACTGCACCCGGTTGCGGACATGCCGTGACCATCCTAATGTGCTTTTCTTTATTGTACTGTTTCTGTTTTTTACTTGTTATGTTTTACAAAAATATGTTTAGTCCCGGAGTACTAAATTTCACTAGAGGGGAATGTGGCACCCCAGGGGTCTGGTTCCCACAGTAATAGCAATATTACGTCTGTGAGCAGGTGGGATGTTTCCTGGTCAGACATCCTATGCATGCCACACCTCCTGCCCAGTCCTGGGAGGGGAAGAACTTCCCCTATATAAAGCTGGGGCTGAGGCAGGGTGAGTGAGTAGAGAAAGAGCAGAGAACACAGACAGAGACACAGTCTGGTCTGTAGTGGAGCAGCTATAGGGAAAGAAAGATCAGGAGCTCTGTGGGAGCTGTACTAAAAGAGGTCAGGGGCTGGAAGCTGTAGAGCTCGCCCTGATTGAAGAGTTCTTACCGGACCCGGAGTCCGAGGCTGTGGGGACTAATCCTTACCCAGCAGCAGAAACCGCCCGGCAGGGGATTTCAGGTCCTCTGGCCAAGAAACCCGAAGGCACGGTCACACGCAAGGGACCAGCACCGCGACGTGGAGCGGAAGCTACCAAAAGGCCCCGAGTCACTGGCCATACGGGTGAGCACCACACGGTACACTCAGGGACGTGGGCTACTTTTATCAGCCTCTAGCAAGGTAGCCAGAAGAGTACGATTAGTTGGGGAGGCCTACAACTCCGCCTGGCCAGGGGAGATCCCATCAGCTCACGGACTGACCAGGCCCCGTTCGCTAGCCAGTACTCCGGGAGGGTCTACCTTTGCCACCAGTAAAGACCCTGAACTACACCGCACCGTCTCCGAGTGTTTCATCATCCACGTCCGCTGCCCTGAGGCCATACCCCTCCCGTTGGGGGTTATACCATCCACGCTGCACAACCGTACCACCGGCCTCAGCGGTCTGCCCTGCAGCGGCGGTTTCATAACCGCACTCAACGGGTGGCGTAGTCGAACATTCTAACATCTACTGCTAAAGACTGCCGCTCAGTTTGACTCCCTGGGCACGGACCGGGTCACCGCCACGAAACTACTACCCCTCTCAGATCCGGCTCCGGGTAGGCCCCCGCGTGCGCAACGCTACTCAGCACAGGCCCAGGGGCGCGTCAAATACACCACCACATTCTTACCAATCAAGGGTCTCAGGATGTCATTAATAAGGTTCTGAAAAAACGCTGGTGCATTGGTAAGACCAAAAGGCATAACCAGATTCTCAAAATGACCCACAGGAGTGTTAAAAGCAGTCTTCCATTCATCACCCTCCTTCATTCGCAACAAATTGTATGCTCTCCGGAGATCAATTTTAGAGAACCACTTGGCCCCCACTAACTGGTTAAACAAGTCAGGAATTAACGGCAGTGGGTAGGAATTGCGTACGGTAATTTTATTAATTTCGTGAAAGTCCAGACATGGACGTAAACCGCCGTCCGTTTTTTTTACAAAAAAAAAATCCAACAGCCACAGGTGACTTAGAAGTTCTAATGTGACCATCAGCCAAGCTCGTCTGTATGTATTCCTCCAAGGCCTTTCTTTCAGGGATAGTCAGATTAAATAAGCAACTCTTGGGAAGAGCAGCTCCAGGAACAAACTCAATGGTGCAATCATAGTCCCCATGAGGAGGTAGAATTTGCGACACCTCCTCTGAAAAGAACCTTCCAAAAATCCTGAATAGGTACTGGTAATTCCCCTTTTTCCACAGCAGCAATGCGACCGTTACAACATTTATCATAACACTTAGGACTACAAGATTTAATCTCATTAGTAGACCAGTCCAATAAAGGATTGTGCAGTTTTAACCAAGCAAACCTAAAACTACTGGAGAAGGTAAATTATTTAATACCACTAAATCCAAATTCTCTTGGTGAATACCATTAATAGTGAGGGGAAATTCAAAAACCTTGTGAGTAACACATTTCAAAGGAGTGTTATCAACAGCAACCACAGAAATAGGAGATGACAAAGGTTTGGGTTCCAATTTAAATTTTTCCAAAAATCCCTTATCAATCACATTCAGTGTAGAACCACAATCCACAAATACCTTAAATTCAATCAACTCCTCCTGCAATGAGGTACTCCCTGAAAGAAATACTCCCTTAGAGTTTAAACAAGCAATATGGGCGTAACTGACCTTATTTTTTTCTTTGTTTAACCGAAGCTCACAGTTCTTAACAAAATGGTCAGATTTACCACAATAAAAACACAATCACTTGGAAAACCTGCGGTCTTTTTCCTGAGAGCGGAGTGACATTGCCCCAATCTCCATCGGTTCTCCGTCGTCCGAGCAGACCCTCTGATGACTAGGAGCTGCCATAGCAGGAGTTTTCTCCTCATTAACCCTGGCACGCAGTCTCCTGTCCACCCGTATAGCTAATTGCATGGCTTCTTGCAAGGTTCCAGGTGCAGGGAAAGCAATCAGCAGATCCTTAACCCTTTCACTTAAACCAGCAAGAAACAAACATTTTAACGCCGAATCATTCCATTCCACTTCAGAAGACCATCTTCTGAAGTGTGTACAATAATTTTCAACATCGCCTGACCCCTGCTTCAAACGTCTCAGTTGTGTCTCAGCTGATGAGACTCGATCAGGATCGTCATACAACAACCCCATAGCAGAAAAAAAAATCTTCCACTGATCTATAACACGGATCATTAGGTTGGAGAGAAAAGGCGCATCCCTGTGGTTCCTTGCGCAAAAGTCACATGATAAACCCAATGCGCTGTGATTCATTCCCAGAGGACCTGGGTCTCAAACGAAAATATAATAAACAAGCATTTTTAAACGAAAAAAAATCTTGTTGTTTACCATAAAAAAAATCAGGCAGTCCTACCTTCGGTTCAACAAAACGCGCTCCAGGACAGCTACTCACGTGTTGCTGGAGCTCGGCCACCTCAAGAGACAATCCCTGTAGGCGTTGAGCCAATTCCTGAACAGACACCATGCTGATCTCCGGATGTCGTTCCTTAGGATTTTTATTTTGGGCTGGACTTACTGTTATGATCTGCTACAAGAACTAAGGAAAGATAGGAAAACTGTCCCTACAATAGGACTAAGCTGATTCCCTACGATGCAGCGGGCAACCTGTTCCTTGTGAACAGACCCGCCTTCGTCCTCAGCTAGTCTGAACGCAGACCTATAGATATAAGGGAGGGGTCCCTAAAAGTACTAAGGACTGGGACAAAATTGGACACCTCCTAACAGAAGTTGTAGCAGAGCAAAAAGACAAACAGACAAAAATACTTAGAGGTCCAAGGACCAAGTAAACTATAGAGATAGGTACTAAGCACCTGGCTAGATAAGAGTCAAAGTAACACTGAAGTCCAGCAAAGCCAGAAGGGCGGAGCTGGAATAAATAGGCAGCAGGTCACGTGACCACAAAATAGAAAAAAACTAACAGGAGGGTTCTAACAGGAAGGCTCCAGGAACAGAAATGATCCCAGGAGTACGGGCAGTGCTGGAGGCCACCCGTACGCCCGAATCTACCGGCAGGTGGAGGGGTCAAGCCATCAAAAGGGAACCGGTCCCTCAACTAGTAGAAGATTGCAAGTCTCAGCTAGAAACCGGAGGCTGCAGAACTTTATGTCCTGTAGCCACAAGTCCACACCAGTCTCACCGAGAAGGTAGCCACATAGGACCCAGGGGACGGAACAGACGTCGCCCGCCAAGGCCCGCGGGTACCGGATTGGAGACACTAGGTGTGAGGTGCAGGGAAAAAGGCCAGAGGAAGGACACAGAAGGGGGTCCTGCTAAGTACTCCGGAGCTATCTGGGGGTGGACTGAACCCCTCACTGAGTAAACGCAGCACGACGAGGGAGATTACTTTGGCGCCTGTAACTTGGACTGCAATAACTGTGAGTAAAGATCCTGGGACTGCACTTCCTTGTCTCTGTGTTTCTTGCTGCGCCATCGACCCCTGCACTACAACGCCCAGCACAACCTGCAATATCCACACTGCCCTGGAGCTAGCTCTTCCTGTGGAGAGCCACACCATCCCTGCTGCAGTAACACCAGCTTCAAAGGACTGCTCCGCAGCGGCGGCCCCTTTAGCTGCATTCCACAGGTGGCGTAGTCAGACTCTTTAATAAAACCTATACATATAATTTCCCTTGAATTGACCGCCCTGGGTCACGGACCGGGTCACCGCCACTGTGACTACTACCCCCAGCATCTACCGGCCTGGCACCGGGTACCCCACGGCCCAGGGGGCGCGTCACATCCAGGAGTTCACATAAGGCGGTGAGCTGACTTGCATTTTTATATTTTTATGCACTTTTCTATATGCGTGTCTGTGTGTATATGTAGCACCCTGAGGATTCGGCTGCTACAGGGGTATTACACCTCAAGCCAGAGGTGTGGTATTCCACTCCCGGGTAAGGATGGAGTGTGGAACTGAGCTCAGTCAGCTGCATGCACTACATACATCCCATTTCCGGAGGACAGACCAATGGTACTCCCACTTATTAATGTGCAGGTACGACCGAGTCTGTCCTTGGCTGGAGTGGGAGGGGGGTGGAACATCCCAGTAGTGTAGGGGCAGATAGGGGGAGCAGTCTGGGTAGAGCTAGGAGCTCATTGGGTGCTGGTCACCTGAGCTCACACATAGAGGGAGTATATAAGGTGTGACCCAGAGGGGGAGAAAGAAGGAACTCCAAGAGCCCAAATTAGACCAGAGGGTGAAGAGTTGGCAACAGGGTACCGGATCCCAAGCTGGCAGAGGCTACAGCACACCTTAGCCAGGAACCGGAGGTCGTGGGCAGGATCTGCCACGACCACCCACTAAATCCACCTGGAAGGCAGACCAGGAATAGGGTCAGGGAACCCAGAGACAAGGGTTTACCACCAAGAGGCCCGAGGGAGCCGGACATAGGTGGATCCCTGGTGGGGAAGGCCAGAGAAGAGGACAGGACAGAAAGGGAGCTCAGGACCACGCTCCAGAATCACCTGGGGGTTGGCCGAGTCCAGGACCTGGTGGACGCAGCACGGCTCGGGTGGTCACTCAAGGCCGGAGTGACTAGAACAACTGCAGTAAGTAAACAAACCCTGAACTGCACAGCCCGACTCTGAGTCTCATTTCCATCCCCGCTGCACCACCACAACCCCCATCCTCTGCAACTGACCCCCTGAGGCTATACCCCTCCCGTTGGGGGTTATACTACCGAAGCTGCACAAACACCATCAGCCTCAGCGGACCCTGCTGCAGCGGCGGCCGTAGTGACCGCAATTCAACGGGTGGCGTAGTCGACATAAAGAACTTTAGTAACATCAGTAAGGACTGCCACACACTGAGCTTGACACCCTGGGCACGGACCGGGTCACAGCCACTCGGAGACTACAACCCCCATCTGATCCGGCTCCGGGTATTCCCAACAACACTGGCCCAGGGGGCGCGTCATATATACTCTCTCTCTCTCTCTCTCTCTCTCTCTCTCTATATATATGTATTGTGAGGCAGTGACTGGGATCGTATACAAGGGACATTATATATCCCCAGAATGTGTACAGAGACCTATTAAATCCATTGGAGTGCATTGCAGTCACAGACACACCTGCTGCTGCAATGCAGGAATGAAGGTGAGCATTGACCTCGTCAGGCTATCTGGCTAAGGCAGATTAGTAAAACCCAGCAGGGCCTTCATTCTTGGAAGAGGTTACAGGAAGGCAGTGGGATGGCCTCCTCCCTCCAGAATGTGTACAGAGACCTATTAAATCCATTGGAGTGCATTGCAGTCACAGACACACCTGCGGCTGCAATGCAGGAGTGAAGGTGACCATTGACCTCGTCAGGCTATCTGGCTAAGGCAGATTAGTAAAACCCAGCAGGGCCTTCATTCTTGGAAGAGGTTACAGGAAGGCAGTGGGATGGCCTCCTCCCACCAACCCGGGTTTTCCAGTGGCTCTTGCCACAGGTCCTTTAAAAACCCTGCATTAAGGATTAGTTCAGTTCAGTGCTGGGGCCTACTAGGAGCATAGCAGGAAAGCTCAGCGGGCCTGTGAGCAGCTAAACCCACACCTGGGAAGGCTCTGCACTAGTCAGGCTCTGAGCGGCCCGGCGCGGCCGTTGCCCCTGGCAACCGTTCTTATGGACTTGTGTTAACCCGGCTGTGAACCGGAGGACTTTCTGTTTTCCTGTAAGTTTTGCTGAATAAAAGCTGCTTATGTTGGACTTGCTTGGGTCACTGCCTCAGTTAGTGCACAGTGTGAACACTGCCGCCTTACAGCTTGGTGGAGTATGCGGGCATTGTGACTGAGGCATACCACACCGGCAGCTGCATGACGACAATCCGGCCTGCCACCTTTCAGTTCAACACCGTGGACGAAATGGAGGAGTTGTTAAAGCAGCTGGTACTTACCCAGCAGCAGCAGCTACAGGCTCAGCGGCAACAGCTTGAGCAGCACCAGAGTCTCCAATTGCGAACTGTAGGAGCGGGAGCAGCAGCACAATCAGCAGCACAATCAGCAGCAGCAGTTACTGTACCAGCAGCAAAAAACAAATGAACTGTTGCTACAACAGATTGCTGCCCTATGGGAAACGGCCACAACACCGATTCTGGAATGTCGAGAGGCCCGGGACAAGGTTCGCTCAGCGTTGAGGAAGATGGGACCGGAGGACGACGTGGAAGCCTTCCTGGCTGTCTATGAACGCACAGCAGAGGGGGAAAACCTACTAGCCGGCCATTGGGCGGTAGTGGTGGCTCCGTTTTTGGTCGACGATGCCCAGAAGGCCTATTTCGACCTCAGTCGGGAGGATGCCCAGGACTACCAGAGGCTCAAAGGTGAGATCCTTGCCCGAGTGGGGGTCAATACGTGAGGGCTCAGCGCGTATTTTCATGGGCCTATGTGGAGACCCGCCCGGTCTCAGGCTTATGACCTTTTGCAGCTGGTCAAAAGGTGGCTCCAGCCTGAGTCTTTTACTCCAGAAGTGCATCTCTTCGGTGGCCCTGCACTTCCTCCAATGCCATTCTGGTAGGACTAATAAATTGCGAGTTATGGGCCTCCAGAAAATGAGGCCCAATCCACGCAATTCGGATCACACCAAGGATCTATTGAGCTCTGAATCTAGGTGGATCTTTGTTCTTGACACAGCGGCCCCTAGGGGCATAAATGAGGATTTCTCATTCACTGGTTACTTGGCTTAAACTCCCATGGTGTCCTTGCAATTGGAATCCTGTCTTAGATTGAGGGCTCCCTGGTCTATTTTTCTTCCCTACTTCTTCCCCCTCCTTTTCATCTTTTCTCGTGTGGCTGGCTTGTGCATTTCTGGTATCTCATAATAAGTCAATTTCCAACATTTGAATTATTTTAAGTGGCAAGCTTTGTGTTTATTTCTGTATTTGCACCCATATACATTGCCATTAGGCTCTATCAGCCACCTTTGTAGTGGCTTTCAAATTGTACATGTTTGTTGTTTGTTTGTGGGTGGTTTGTCCAGTAAGTTTTTTATGTTTGTATTGTGCCATTGGTTACATTCTTATGCACATTTGGTGACTTTCTGACTCCAATCACATTTTACTCTTAGCCTGGCCAGGTATTTACTTTAATTAATGCTAGCTCTTTCTTTTTCCTTCCATACCGGTAAAATTTTTTGTAGCGGACGCGCTACTTCCGGGGGTATTTTGCTTTCCATCCTCCCCTGGAACGCAAGCTTCTTCTCTATTGTGACCGCGCCAAGGGACTATATCCCTCATGATCTTTGAGGGGGCGGTTCTCAAACCGGATATGACCCTTTATCGAGTTCCGGTTGCGTTCCACCATAGCGTCTGGGTGGAACGCATCAGAGACAGCAAGGGGGGCGGTTCTCCAGCCGGATATGACGTTTCATCTAGTTCCGGTTGCGTTCCACCATAGCGCCTGGGTGGAACGCATTAGAGTCAGGAAGTGACCATCTGACTTGCCATGACGCTGGAGAGACTTAGTGAGAGCATGGATCTTCACCTGAAGGGAGTCATACTAAATTGGACAGACTATTTAATGTACACATGTGTCCACTGACAACATACCCCTGACGAAGCTGCGGTCCAGCAGCGTAACGCGTAGGGTCTCTGGTGCCAACAGATAATTATGCCATTTTATTTCTTTTGATTTATCCCTTGACCACTTAGGAGTGCCCGTTCTGCCACACATGATTGAACTTGTAATTCCATGTCGCATACGACGTGGGGTGACACGCTTTTGTAAATACTGACATTGTACGGTCCTCTAGTGCTAGCAGGTTACTACTCCCACTCATTCCTTGATTTATTATGATTTATGGTCTGACCACTTGGGAGTGCCTGGTTCATCACCCATGTTTGGTCTAGTTGTGCTGTGCTACTCTTAACCAGGGTGACATAGCTTGGTCAAAATCAATGTTGTATTATGAGATATTAAAAATGATACATACTATACCTTTGGCTTAAGGGGGATTTATTGCTTTGGAACATTATTATTGTTCTTCCCCCATGAACATTGTAATGCCTTGTCTGTTTTTAAATGTTTTTATTTTTTCTTGTGTTGTCAGTGTGTAATCATGTAATAAAGATTTTTTCATTTTTCTAATATTGGGTGTGCACGGTTGTATATCCTGAGTCTTTTTTCTTCTAAACTATACAATCACCGATTTGGGCGTCACATTTAAATAGCGGCCGCGACCAATCACCGATCTTGGCGCCACATTTAAACACTGCTGTGCTGATTGGTCGCGGAAGCTGCCCGCGACCAATCAGCGATTTTACCGCAACATTTAAACAGCGGCCGCGACCAATAAGTGATCTTGGCGCAACATTTAAACACTGCTGTGCTGAATGGTCGCGGATGCTGCCCGCGACCAATCAGCGATTTTGGCGCCACATTTAAACACTGCTGTGCTGATTGGTCGCGGACGCTGCCCGCGACCAATAAGCGATCTTGCCGACACATTTAAGCACTGCTGTGCTGATTGGTCGCGGACGCTGCCTGCGACCAATCAGCGATTTTGGCGCCACATTTAAACACTGCTGTGCTGATTGGTCGCGGACGCTGCCCGCGACCAATCAGCGATATTGGCGCCACATTTAAACACTGCTGTGCTGATTGGTCGCGGACGCTGCCCGCGACCAATCAGCGATATTGGCGCCACATTTAAACACTGCTGTGCTGATTGGTCGCAGACGCTGCCCGCGACCAATCAGCGATATTGGCGCCACATTTAAACACTGCTGTGCTGATTGGTCGCAGACGCTGCCCGCGACCAATCAGCGATCTTGCCAACACATTTAAACACTGCTGTGCTGTTTGGTCGCAGACGCTGCCCGCGACCAATCAGCGATCTTGGCGCCACATTTAAACACTGCTGTGCTGATTGGTCGCGGACGCTGCCCGCGACTAATCAGCGATCTTGCCAACACATTTAAACACTGCTGTGCTGATTGGTCGCGGACGCTGCCCGCGACCAATCAGCGATCTTGCCGACACATTTAAACACTGCTGTGCTGATTGGTCGCGGACGCTGCCCGCGACCAGTCAGTGATTTTGGACACAAATGTCCGGTCCTTAGTAACACCATGCGGCTACTGTCGGGAGATCAGCGGCTAGGGTGTCAAGGGAGGACCGGGGAGCGGCTCATCTTCCGGCTTCTCGCAGCGGAAGTAGCCGCACAGGCAGGCGCTCCCCGGTCCTCACTAATACAATTCGCTGATTGGTTGCGCCCTCCTGCCGTGACCAATCAGCGATTTTAACGCTAAATTTAAACACGCTGTCCGGTCCTTAGTAACACGGCTCGCTGATTGGTCGTGGCCCCAGGCCGCGACCAATCAGCGATATTTGTGCGAGATTTAAAACCCGCTTCTATGATTGGTTGCAGACGCCGCCCGCGAGCAATCACAGATTTTCGCGCCAAATTTAAACACGCTCTCTGGCCAATTACCGCAGGATTTCAAATAAGTACGCCACCTTCAGAAGATAGCAGGGCTAACTCCGCCCATGTGGTCATGTGACTCACCAACTGCTCATAACGTACTGAGCAGGTTTTCTCAGTCACACTGTGCGAGGGACTTCTGTCACACTGTGCAAGGGACTTCTGTCACACTGTGCGAGGGACTTCAGTCACACTGTGCGAGGGACTTCAGTCACACTGTGCGAGGGACTTCTGTCACACTGTGTGAGGGACTTCAGTCAGGTTTACTGAATACGTTCTGCCAGTGACAGCGCGCTGAAGAGATACTGCTTTACGCTTCCTGTTTTATAATGGGTCATAAGCGAAAATACACCACGGAGAAAGACAGAAAAGCAGCTGAAGCAGCAAGAAAACGACAACGTCGGGAGCAACAGACACCACAACACACTGCTGCCAGACAAGCCAAGGATGCGGAAGCTCACCAAAAACGCAAGGAACAGGAGACACCGCAACCCACTGCCGCCAGACAAGCCCAGGATGCGGAATCTCACCAAAAACGCCGGGAACAGGAGACACCACAACACACTGCCGCCAGACAAGCCCAGGATGCGGAATCTCACCAAAAACGCCGGGAACAGGAGACACCCCAACACACTGCTGCCAGACAAGCTCAGAATGCGGAAGCTCAACAAAAACACCGGGAATAGGAGACACCGCAACACACTGCTGCCAGACAAGCCCAGGATGCGTAAGCTCATCAAAAACGCCGGGAACAGGAGACACCGCAACACACTGCCGCCAGACAAGCCCAGGATGCGGAATCTCACTAAAAACGCCGGAAAAAGGAGACACCGCAACACACTACCGCCAGACAAGCCCACGATGCGGAATCTCAACAAAAACGCCGGTAACAGGAGACACCGCAACACACTGCCGCCAGACAAGCCAAGGATGCGGAATCTCACCAAAAACGCCGGGAACAGGAGACACCGCAACACACTGCCGCCAGACAAGCCCAGGATGCGGAATCTCACCAAAAACTCCGGGAACAGGAGACACCACAACACACTGCCGGCAGACGAGCCCAGGATGCGGAAGCTCACAGAACACTTCGGAAGCAGGAGACACCACGACACACTGCCGCCAGACAAGCCCAGGATGCGGAAGCTCACAGAAAACTTCGGGACCAGGAGACACCACAACACACTGCCAGCAGACAAGCCCAGGATGCGGAATCTCACAGAAAATGTCGGGAACAGGGATCACCACAACACACTGTCGCCAGACAAGCCCAGGATGCAGAATCTCACAGACAACGTCTGGAACAAGAGACACCACAACACACTGGCGCCAGACAAGCCCAGGATGCGGAATCTCACAGATAACGTCGGAAACAGGAGACACCACAACACACTGCCGCCAGACAAGCCCAGGATGCGGAATCTCACAGACAACGTCGGGAACGGGAAACACCGCAACACACTGTGGCTAGACAGGAACACGATGCGGAATCCCATAGACAATGTCGGCTGAATGAATCTCCAAAATCCAGGACAAAGCGAGAACAACACGATCGCCAAATTTATCAAAAACGAATGCTCTATCAACTAAGGCAAACCCAGCAGAACATTCAACAACTTGCACGTTACGTAACAGACAATGAAACTATAATTATTCAACACTACTGTGGGAAGATGAATGTAGTTTGTTCTAAATGCGACTCTCTGAATTTCATCGAGGAAAAACCATCTGACAATCAGTTTACTCAATGCTGCCAAAAAGGAAAAGTGATGCTACTAAGATGTCACTACTCAGATCTGTTTGAGCAGTTGATGAAAGGAACGCATGAACACAGTAGAAATTTTATGGAAAATATCAGAAGTATCAACAGTTCTCATGCGTTTGCTTCATTTGGTGCTAACATTGCACCGCCCCCTGGATTCGGACCGTATTGTTTTAAAATTCATGGCCAGATCTACCACCGCACTGGAACACTTCACCCAGAACTAAGACAACCACCAAAATTTGCACAATTATACATCTTTGATCTAAATGAGGCTACAGAACAAAGGATAAACCTAAAAGAAAATGAAAAGTGTAATGCAGAACTGATGAACCTAATTGCCGTACATTTACAAACAATCAGCCCATTTGCTGCTGCATATCGCATGCTAAAAGACGTCGAAGCTGAGGAGGAACATAGAGCTATACAAAATGGGACGGAAATGCCTTCTATTATCATTGCCATTAAACAAGAACGTCAACAAGATCCCCGATGTTACAGCAAACCACGTGTAAGTGAGGTCGCAGTTGTTTTTCAAAACGATGATGGAGAGCCTCCTTTTCAAAGAGATATATTAGTCCATCTTAACCCAGACAAAAACAACCATTTTGTTCCTAAAACACAACAAATTAGCATTTTGCACAGCAACCTTGATGCTCTTCTGTATCCGCTATTCTTTCCAAGCGGTGATCAAGGGTGGCATGAAAACTTACACCAGCAAGGAACTTCAAGAAGAATTACACAACTACAGTACTACAGTTTTCTTCTGTCTGTCTAAAATTACTTCAATCCTATTTTAAACGGTGGGAAACTGACACAACAGTACTTAGTCGACGCATACGTTAAAATTGAAGCTAATCGGCTCAATTTCATACGAATGAACCAAAAGCAACTTAAAGTTGAAGACTACTGAGAACATTTGCAAAAACAATCCATTCAAAAAGGAATTCCAATTGGAAAAACAGTAATTCTCCCGTTGTCCTTTGAAGGTAGCCCCCGCAACATGCAACAGCGTTATCAAGATGCAATAGCAATAGTAACAAAGTATGGAAGACCTGACATTTTTTTTAACAATGACCTGTAATCCTAAATGGCCGGAAATTACTGAAAATCTTCAACCCTGGCAGCAAGTTGAACACAGGCCGGACTTAGTTGCACGCGTATTTCGACTAAAACTCAGCAGCCTTTTTAAAGACATCAAAAATGGGCTTTTTGGAACAGTCATAGCAATGGTACACATCATAGAGTTTCAGAAACGAGGTCTCCCACATGCACATATACTAATTATTTTAGACGCGGATTCCAAGTTTCGCACGGAGGACGAAATTGACAACATAGTGTGGGCTGAAATTTCTAACCAAGAAAAGTATCCTGAATTGTATAATATTGTAATCTGTAATATGGTTCATGGCCCATGCGGTGTAGCAAATCCAAAAAGTCCATGCATGGTAAACGGAAAGTGTACAAAAGGGTTTCCAAAGCAGTTGAAACAGCACACTGTTAAAGATTTGGATGGCTACCCATCCTACCAGTGACAACTGATTGATAACATTGTACACAACAAAAAGATTATAAATAACTCATGGATAGTTCTATACAACCCCTACTTATTAAAATGCTACAACTGTCACATCAACGATGAAAACTGCGCTTCAATAAAAAGTGTTAAATATCTTTTGAAGTACATCTACAAGGGGCATGACAAAGCGAACGTCGAAATACAACAGAAAACAGTCAATCACGATGGATCATCACGGTTTGTTGACTCAAGATATGTCAGTGCTCCAGAAGCTGCTTGGAGAATATTTGTGCTTCCAATGCATTCACAGTCCCATGCCATTATACGTTTAGCTATTCATTTACCAAATCAACAGCAGCTTTATTTCTTTGAAAATGCTCAAGTTGAAGATGTCTCAAAAAATTTAAGCACAACGTCAACATTAATGGAACGGTTTTTGCTGAACCAACGTGACGAAAACGCAAGGCAGTATTTGTATCGAGAGATTCCAGAGCATTACGTTTGGAATAAAACTTGGATCCAAGGCAACGAGGACTTAGCAGAATAATTGGACGCATGTATACTGCTAGTGTCAAGGATCAAGAAAGATATTGCCTTCGGCTGTTACTACTGCATGTCAAAGGAGCTAGAAGTTACGAAGATTTGAAAACAGTTAATGGAGTATTGCACGATACATTTAAAGCTGCAGCTTTGGCTTTAGGACTTCTATTGGATGATACTATGTGGACACTTACTTTAGTAGACGCAGTTACCCTACATATGCCTAAGAAACTTCGTGAATTGTTTGCCTACATTTGTGTCTTTAGACCGCCTACAAATCCGGCTCAACTTTGGACAAATTTCAAAGAACATATAATTGAAGATTACTGCTTACGTCTTCACAACAAAAGTGGAAATTGTCAAAATTGCGAATCTTATGCCATGCAAGATGTCCAAAATGTCCTACTACTGAATGGAAAAACGTTTTCAGACTTTAATTTGCCACAGCCTGCAAGTCAAGTTGCACAAATTCAAGAGTATGACGAAGCTTATGAATTATTGTTGGAAACAGAGAAGAAAAACTCCTTAAATCAACAACGGATTGCATATGACACTATTGTGAGCGCTATAGAAAACCAAGCCAATCCAACACCAAAATATTTCTTTATTGACGGTCCTGGAGGCAGCGGTAAAACATACCTCTATGAAGTTTTAATGCATCACGTTAGAGGGTTGGGAAAAGTCGTATTGCCATCGGCTACAACAGGTATTGCAGCAAACCTTTTACGAGGAGGTCGCACTATGCATTCACTGTTTGGGATACCAGTTCCAGTCAATGAAATCTCCGTTTCCAGAATCAAACAAGACACATTTGCAGGAAAACAGTTAAACAGTGCAAATCTTTTAATACTTGATGAGTGCACCATGGCACCCAAATATGCTTTGAGCTTAATTGACAGACTTCTGCGTGAAGTTATGACTACAAATATTGCAGAAAAAAATGAAATTCCTTTTGGAGGTAAAGTTTTTGTCCTTGGCGGAGATTTTAGGCAATGGCTTCCAGTTGTACCAAATGGAACAAGAACAAATATTATCGAGTCCACCTTAAAAATGTCTGACCTTTGGAAAGAGTTTAATAAACTCCAACTAATTAACAACATGCGATCTTCTGACCCAGAGTACAGCAACTGGCTTCTTAAACTTGGTAATGGTGAACTTAGCAATGAATATAACCTTGGAGAAGACATTATTGAAATACCAGAAGACATGTTGTGCACTGACTGCATCGCAAGTGATGTTTTTGAACAACGCATTGAAATTGATGTGAACGACCAAAGCAGTGTTGAGAGGGCCTCTTCCTATGTAATTCTCTGTCCCAAGAACGATGACGTAGCTCTGCTAAATTCCCGTGTGATGGATAGAATGCCTGGAGAGTATAAATTGTACAAAAGTGATGATTCGGTGGATGTAGACAATGAAGATGAACGAGAGCATTATCCAGTTGAATTTTTAAATAGTGTTACACCATCAGAAATGCCATCCCACAGACTACAACTTAAAGTTGGAGCAATCGTAATGTTGCTGCGGAATGTAAATACAAGAAATGGTCTATGTAATGGAACTCGCCTTATTGTTACTGGACTCCATTCCCACAAAATTCAATCAAGAGTGATCAGTGGATCTGCAAAAGGAGACGAAGTGTTCATTCCACGCATTGATTTATGTCCTTCAGACACCGGTCTTCCATTTAGGCTTCGACGTCGACAGTTTCCAGTAAAACTAGCATTTGCCATGACAATAAACAAGTCACAAGGTCAAACTCTACACCGTGTTGGCATATATTTACCGGAGCCCGTTTTTGGTCATGGACAACTCTATGTTGCATTTTCAAGAGTTAAAATGAGATCCAATGTCAAGGTGCAAGTTTTGGATACCCATTTACAAGGAAAGTTGCTTACAGATAGTCCAAAAGTATTCACCAAAAATGTTGTGTACAAAAATATTTTAGGTTGATATTGTAAGTGTAACGGGTCTGGGAGGCGGAACCTCTGAGCTACTATACAAGGGGGCGGTCCTTGTAAGGGTGCGGGTGGCGACCAGGGAAGACGGGCAGGCAGTCACAGCAGGTGACCGGGACAGTCTCTGAGTGAACGGGCTGGAGGTCACGGCAAGTGACCGGGGCAGTCTCTGGATGAACGGGCAGGAGGTCACGGCAAGTGACCGGGGCAGTCTCTGGATGAACGGGCAGGAGGTCACGGCAAGTGACCGGGGCAGTCTCTGGATGAACGGGCAGGAGGTCACGGCAAGTGACCGGGGCAGTCTCTGGGTAAAGGGTAGGTACGACCTGTGATGGCAGAGCCTCCAGGTAGGCTAGCAGGCAGATGGTAGATGTGTGCTCCCAGGTGAGCAAGCGAGAGTCTCTGGAATGACAGGTGGTCACAGCACGTGACGGCGGAGCCTCCAGGTAGGCTAGCAGGCAGGTAACAGGTGTGCGCTCCCAGGTGAGCGGGCAGGAGTCTCTGGAATGGCAGGTGGTCACAGCACGTGACGGCGGAGCCTCCAGGTAGGCTAGCAGGCAGGCAGCAGGTGTGCGCTCCCAGGTGAGCGGGCAGGAGTCTCTGGAATGGCAGGTGGTCACAGCACGTGACGGCGGAGCCTCCAGGTAGGCTAGCAGGCAGGTAGCAGATGTGCGCTCCCAGGTGAGCGGGCAAGCTGGTCCATAGACAGACTGACAGGAGTTGGAGGACAGACCGTCGGACCTCAGGCTAGCAGGCAGGTAGCAGAGGAGCGCTCCCAGGTGAGCGGGCAAGCTGGTCCTTAGACAGACTGACAGGAGTCGGTAGGCAGACCGTCGGACCTCAGGCTAGCAGGCAGGTAAGCAGAATATCAGGCAGGAATCAGACAGCAAACTGGCAGGAATCTGGCAGGTAACTGGCAACGGGACCTGAGGGCTGAAGCAGAGTAGTGAACAGTGCAACAACATTGCTCGGGCACCTCCATTTTGGAGGAAGTGCCTTATATATGGTGAAGTCCTCCGGCCATTGGCCGGGGACTCCTTAGGACGGCGCGCGCGGCCGCTTTAAGAGGGAGGGAGCGCGCGCGCGCCCTAAGCACAGTGGCCGGGAAGGATCGCGCGCTGCCAGCAGAGCGGGAGGAGGACGCCGGGCTCGGAGCAGAGGGGTGAGAGGAACAGCGTCCCTGCCTAGCAGAGGGCAGGGACGCCGGCGCTACAGTACCCCCCCCTTTAGGCCCCCCCTTTTTTAGGCCAGAGAGAAATTTAGCTAGGATGAGAGGGGCATGGATGTTCTCCCGGGGCTCCCACGTTCTCTCTTCAGGACCAAACCCCTTCCAATCTACTAGAAAAAAGGTCTTTCCTCTTATCCTTTTGGTGGCCAGAATGTTCTCTACCTCAAATTCGTTTTCAGCGGAAACCGGAGCAGGAGGCGTACCTGTAGACTTGGAAAAAGAGTTAAGTACCACAGGTTTGAGGAGAGATACATGGAAGGAGTTAGGGATCCGCAAGTTGGCCGGGAGTTTCAATTTATAGGCCACCGGGTTGATCTGACTGATGACTTCCAGAGGACCGATGAACCGAGGCCCTAACTTATAGGAAGGAATCTTGAGCCGGACATACTTGGACGAGAGCCAGACCTTATCCCCTGGACGGAATTGTGGAGGATCCAGACGTTTTTTGTCAGCATGTCTTTTCATATGCTCGGATGACAGAAGGAGTGCGGATCGGGTACTCTCCCATATGGAGGAAAATTTGTTAACAAGAGATTCCGCAGCCGGATTGTCCACCGAGGTGGAGACGGGAAATGGGATCCGAGGATGCTGACCGAATGTAGCGCCGGCGTCCCTGCCCTCTGCTAGGCAGGGACGCTGTTCCCTTCACCTCTCTGCTCCGTGCCCGGCGTCCTCCTCCCGCTCTGCTGGCAGCGCGCGCTGCTTCCCGGCCACTGTGCTTAGGGCGCGCGCGCGCGCTCTCCCTCCCTCTTAAAGGGGCCGCGCGCGCCGTCCTAAGGAGTCCCCGGCCAATGGCCGGAGGACTTCACCATATATAAGGCACCTCCTCCAAAATGGAGGTGCCCGAGCAATGTTGCTGCACTGTTCACTACTCTGCTTCAGCCCTCAGGTCCCGTTGCCAGTTACCTGCCAGATACCTGCCAGATTCCTGCCAGCTTGCTTATCTGCTACCTGCCTGCTAGTCTGAGGTCCGATGGTCTGCCTTACTACTCCTGTCAGTCTGTCTAAGGACCAGCTTGCCCGCTCACCTGGGAGCGCACTTCAGCCACCTGCCTGCTTGCCTGAGGTCCGACGGTCTGCCTTCCAACTCCTGTCAGTCTGTCTATGGACCAGCTTGCCTGCTCACCTGGGAGCGCACATCTGCTACCTGCCTGCTAGCCTACCTGGAGGCTCCGCCGTCACGTGCTGTGACCACCTGCCTGTCCAGTGACTCCTGCCCGCTCACCTGGGAGCGCTCATCTGCTGCCTGTCTGCTAGCCTAAGTGGAGGCTCCGCCGTCACGTGCTGTGACCACCCGCCTGTCCAGAGACTTCTGCCCGCTCACCTGGGAGCGCTCATCTGCCGCCTGTCTGTTGGTCTTCCTGGAGGCTCCGTCGTCACATGCTGTGACCACCCGTTCATCCAGAGACTCTCGCCTGCTCACCTGGGAGCTCACGTCTATCATCAGCCGCCACAGGTCGTACCAACCCTTTACCCAAAGACTGCCCCGGTCACTTGCCGTGACCATCTGCCCGTTCATCCAGAGACTGCCCCGGTCACTTGCCGTGACCATCTGCCTGTTCATTCAGAGACTGCCCTGGTCACTTGCCGTGACCATCTGCCCGTTCATCCAGAGACTGCCCCGGTCACTTGCCGTGACCTCCAGCCCGTTCACTCAGAGACTGTCCCGGTCACCTGCTGTGACTTCCTGCCCGTCTTCCCTGGTCGCCACCCGCTCCCTTACAAGGACCGGCCCCTTGTATAGTAGCTCAGAGGTTCCGCTTCCCAGACCCGTTACAGTTTGCTCGGGCCATGGAACCCGGTGGCACCCAAGCTCCCTCGCTCTCGGACCTGTGTCATGAACTGTCCCGTCAAGGGTCCCAACAGGAGTCCATCCTGGGTCACCTGCGGAATGTCAATACTTGCCTGAACACTCTGACTGCTCCACCAGCAACCTCCGCCAGTGCCATGTCTCGCAATCCGGCAGCTCCGCTGCCCACTAATACCATGGTATCCTACCCCGGACCCCGGCTTTCTGCACCCCCTCGCTTCGGAGGCGACTCCGCCCAGGCTCGGGGCTTCATAAATCTGTGCACCCTGCACTTTGAACTATTGTCCCACCAGTTTAACTCCGACCGAGCCAAAATTGCATTCATCATGTCCCATCTCACTGGGGAGGCCCTGGCCTGGCTAAATCCTCTATGGGAGAGAGGAGACCCCCTGGTGTCCAACTTGCCTGCTTTTCTCACGGCTTTCCGGAAAGTCTTCGACGAACCCGGACGGAAGACCTCATCCGCATCATCACTGCTACGCCTCCGTCAGGGAAGTCTCACCGTGGGCCAATATGCCATACGGTTCCGTACCCTCTGGTATCCGTCTTCTGGGAGGGTCTGTCCGGCCGTATTACAGATGAACTGGCCGGTCGGGACATCCCTACCACTCTCGATGACCTAATAACTCTTGCCACCCGGATTGACCTACGGTTCCAGGAGCGTGCCAAAGAGGTCACCCGTGAGAGGAGGTTACCACGTCTAGCTCCTACTTTTCAGAAACCCGTCACTCCCTCCGTCTCTACCCAGGTACACTCTCCTGAGCCTATGCAGGTCGACCAGACCAAGATGGTCAAAACCCGTCAGGACTTACGCCGTGCCGAGGGGAGCTGCTTCTACTGTGGCAGTAAGGAGCACCGGATCCGTACCTGCCCGGAGAGGTCGGGAAACGCCTGTGTCTAGGTTCGCTCAGAGAGGTCGACCTAGACAAGAATAAATCCTCTCCATCTCTGCTGTTGTCAGTCTCAATCGTCTGCGGGGAGAACCGTTATTTCGAACTAGCCCAACTTGACTCTGGAGCAGCCGGGAATCTTATTTCACAGTCCCTGGTAGAGAAATACCGCATCCCCACCAAACCTCTGGCTGTACCCTTGTCTGTTGCTGCCGTGGATGGGGGTCTCTTACCACGCCCCATCCAACTCATCACCGAATCCATTACTCTGCAGGTGGGAATGCTGCATTCTGAGAGTATCTCCTTTCATGTTCTGCCTGGTCTCTCCCACGCCCTCTTGCTAGGCCTACCTTGGCTCCAGAGACATGCACCCGTGCTTGACTGGCAGACCGGAGAAGTCCTTCGCTGGGGACAGGACTGCCATAAGACCTGTCTGGTTCCCGTCCATCCCGTCCGTCCTTCTCCTACCCCAGCTAATCTACCTGGACTTCCGATTCCTTATTGGTCTTATGCTGATGTCTTTAATAAAAAGGAAGCAGAGACACTACCCCCTCATAGACCATACGACTGCCCTATCGACCTGTTACCTGGTACTACTCCTCCCCGTGGGCGTATTTATCCATTATCCGCTGCTGAGACCCGGTCGATGTCCGAATATATTGAGGAGAATCTGGCCAGGGGATTCATCCGGAAATCTACCTCCCCGGCGGGAGCAGGCTTCTTTTTCGTCAAAAATAAGGACGGCTCTCTCCGTCCCTGTATAGACTATAGAGGCCTTAACCAGATCACGGTGAAGAATAAGTACCCCCTTCCGCTCATTCCGGAGTTATTTG
Source organism: Phyllobates terribilis (assembly GCF_046119375.1). NCBI lineage: Eukaryota > Metazoa > Chordata > Amphibia > Anura > Dendrobatidae > Phyllobates > Phyllobates terribilis. Next base: position 213,404,145 of record NW_027362764.1, read on the forward strand.
ATCGTCTGAGGGGGGCTAGAATCTTCACCAAACTGGACCTCCGTGGGGCGTACAACCTGGTTCGTATCCGTCAGGGGGATGAATGGAAGACGGCATTCAACACCCGGGACGGCCACTATGAATATCTGGTAATGCCCTTTGGTCTCTGTAACGCTCCTGCCGTCTTTCAAGAGTTGGTCAATGACATCTTCCGGGACCTTCTCTACTCCTGCGTAGTGGTGTACCTGGACGACATCTTGGTCTTCTCTCCGGATCTCCAGACTCACCGGAGGGACGTTCGTCAGGTCCTGCTCAGGCTCAGGCAGAATCACCTCTTTGCTAAATACGAGAAGTGCCTCTTTGAGCAGACCTCGCTTCCGTTTTTGGGCTACATTAATTCTCAGACCGGCCTACGAATGGATCCAGAGAAACTGTCTGCCATCGAGAAATGGCCTCGACCGGAGGGGTTGAAGGCCATTCAGCGATTCCTGGGCTTCGATAACTACTACCGCCTCTTCATACCACACTTCTCTTCCCGGACTGCCCCAATTTCCGCGCTCACCCGCAAGGGTACTAATCCCAAAGAGTGGCCGCCCGAAGCAGAGGAGGCCTTTCTTTCCCTAAAACAGGCCTTCTCTTCAGCCCCGGTGCTGCATCGCCCGGACGGCAACAAGCAGTTCTTCCTGGAAGTTGACGCCTCCTCCTCTGGAGCCGGAGTGGTACTTACTCAAAAATCATCTTCCGGGAGAATGGTAACTTGTGGCTTCTTCTCCAAACTCTTCTCCTCTTCTGAGCGCAACTATTCCATAGGAGACCGAGAGTTATTGGCCATCAAGCTGGCGTTGGAGGAGTGGCGTTACCTACTCGAGGGGGCTCTTCACCCGGTAATAATTTACACTGACCACAAGAACTTGGCTTACCTCCAGCATGCCCAGAGACTTAACCCGCGCCAAGCCCGGTGGTCCTTGTTTTTTGCTCGCTTTGATTTTGTTCTTCATTTTCGCCCGGCTGACAAAAACGTCAAAGCAGACGCCTTGTCCCGATCCTTTCTGGTGTCCGATCTCGAGGAAGAACCTAAACATATCATCGATCCCGCCAGAGTAATGCAGGTGGCTCCCGTGAGTCTAAATCGTCTCCCTCCCGGTAAGACGTTTGTTTCAGTACCCGATCGGAAGAAGATCCTACACTGGGGCCATTCGTCTAAACTAGCTGGCCACGCCGGTCAGAAAAAGACCCTCCAGCTTATTGCCCGGCACTACTGGTGGCCTACCCTGCACAAGGACGTAATAGACTTTGTTTCTGCCTGTGTGTCCTGCACCCGCAACAAAGTCCCGAGACACCTGCCAGCCAGTCGCCTCCTTCCGCTTCCTGTGCCTGCTGCCCCCTGGCAGCATATTGCTATGGACTTCATAACTGATCTCCCCGTCTCCGCCGGTTGTACGGTCATTTGGGTGGTCGCTGATCGCTTTTCCAAGATGGCTCACTTTATTCCCCTGCCAGCCCTCCCGTCTGCACCCGAGCTGGCTAAAGACTTTATCCGCCACATCTTCCATCTTCATGGCCTGCCCCTCCACATCGTGTCGGATCGTGGGGTACAGTTCACCTCACGTTTCTGGAGAGCCACTTGTAAACTGCTAGACGTCACCCTGGACTTCTCTTCCGCTTACCACCCACAGTCCAATGGTCAAGTGGAGCGGATCAATCAGAACCTGACCAGTTACCTCCGGCACTTCGTTAATGCCCATCATTCAGACTGGGTGGATCTCCTACCATGGGCCGAGTTCTCTTATAACAATCACGAGAGCGAATCCTCCTCCAAATCCCCGTTTTTTGTAGTCTTCGGTCAGCATCCTCGGATTCCTTTTCCTGTCTCCACCTCTGTGGACAACCCGGCTGCAGAATCTCTCGTTAGCAAATTTTCCTCCATTTGGGAGAGTACCCGATCCGCACTCCTTCAGTCGTCCGAACGGATGAAAAGACACGCTGACAAAAAACGCCTGGATCCTCCACAATTTCGTCCTGGAGATAAAGTCTGGCTCTCATCTAAATATGTCCGACTCAAGATACCTTCTTACAAGTTAGGGCCTCGGTTCATCGGTCCTCTGGAGGTCATCAGTCAGATCAACCCGGTGGCCTATAAATTGAAACTCCCGGCCAACTTACGGATCCCTAACTCCTTCCATGTATCTCTCCTCAAACCTGTGGTACTTAACTCTTTTTCCAAGTCTACAGGTACGCCTCCTGCTCCGGTTTCTGCTGAGGACGACTTTGAGGTAGAGAACATTCTTGCCACCAAAAGGGTAAGAGGAAAGACCTTTTTTCTAGTAGATTGGAAGGGGTTTGGTCCTGAGGAGAGAACGTGGGAGCCCCGGGAGAACATCCATGCCCCTCTTATCCTAGCTAAATTTCTGTCTGGCCTAAAAAAGGGGGGGCCTAAAGGGGGGGGTACTGTAGCGCCGGCGTCCCTGCCCTCTGCTAGGCAGGGACGCTGTTCCCCTCACCTCTCTGCTCCGTGCCCGGCGTCCTCCTCCCGCTCTGCTGGCAGCGCGCGCTCCTTCCCGGCCACTGTGCTTAGGGCGCGCGCTCTCCCTCCCTCTTAAAGGGGCCGCGCGCGCCGTCCTAAGGAGTCCCCGGCCAATGGCCGGAGGACTTCACCATATATAAGGCACCTCCTCCAAAATGGAGGTGCCCGAGCAATGTTGTTGCACTCTTCACTACTCTGCTTCAGCCCTCAGGTCCCGTTGCCAGTTACCTGCCAGATACCTGCCAGATTCCTGCCAGCTTGCTTATCTGCTACCTGCCTGCTAGTCTGAGGTCCGACGGTCTGCCTTACTACTCCTGTCAGTCTGTCTAAGGACCAGCTTGCCCGCTCACCTGGGAGCGCACTTCAGCCACCTGCCTGCTTGCCTGAGGTCCGACGGTCTGCCTTCCAACTCCTGTCAGTCTGTCTATGGACCAGCTTGCCTGCTCACCTGGGAGCGCACATCTGCTACCTGCCTGCTAGCCTACCTGGAGTCTCCGCCGTCACATGCTGTGACCACCTGCCTGTCCAGTGACTCCTGCCCGCTCACCTGGGAGCGCTCATCTGCTGCCTGTCTGCTAGCCTACCTGGAGGCTCCGCCGTCACATGCTGTGACCACCCGTTCATCCAGAGACTCTCGCCTGCTCACCTGGGAGCTCACGTCTATCATCAGCCGCCACAGGTCGTACCAACCCTTTACCCAAAGACTGCCCCGGTCACTTGCCGTGACCATCTGCCCGTTCATCCATAGACTGCCCCGCTCACTTGCTGTGACCATCTGCCCGTTCATTCAGAGACTGCCCCGGTCACTTGCCGTGACCATCTGCCCGTTCATTCAGAGACTGCCCCGGTCACTTGCCGTGACCATCTGCCCGTTCATCCAGAGACTGCCCCGGTCACTTGCCGTGACCTCCAGCCCGTTCACTCAGAGACTGTCCCGGTCACCTGCTGTGACTTCCTGCCCGTCTTCCCTGGTCGCCACCCGCTCCCTTACAAGGACCGCCCCCTTGTATAGTAGCTCAGAGGTTCCGCCTCCCAGACCCGTTACACCGAAGACAACAAAAAACGGGGATTTGGAGGAAGATTCGCTCTCGTGATTGTTGTAAGAAAATTCGGCCCATGGCAGGAGATCCACCCAGTCTGAATGGTGGGCATTAACGAAGTGCCGGAGGTAACTGGTCAGGTTCTGATTGATCCGCTCCACTTGACCATTAGACTGTCGGTGGTAAGCGGAGGAGAAGTCCAGGGTGACGTCTAGCAGTTTACAAGTGGCTCTCCAGAAGCGTGAGGTGAACTGTACCCCACGATCCGACACGATGTGGAGGGGCAGGCCATGAAGACGGAAGATGTGGCGGATAAAGTCTTTAGCCAGCTCGGGTGCAGACGGGAGGCCTGGCAGGGGAACGAAATGAGCCATCTTGGAAAAGCGGTCAGCGACCACACAAATGACCGTACAACCGGCAGAGACGGGGAGATCAGTTATAAAGTCCATTGCTATATGCTGCCAGGGGGCAGCAGGTACTGGGAGCGGAAGGAGGCGACCGGCTGGCAGATGTCTCGGAACCTTGTTGCGGGCGCAGGACACACAGGCAGAAACAAAGTCTATTACGTCCTTGTGCAGGGTAGGCCACCAGTAGTGCCGGGTAATAAGCTGGAGGGTCTTTTTCTGACCGGCGTGGCCAGCTAGTTTAGACGAGTGACCCCAGTGTAGGATCTTCTCCCGATCAGGTACTGATACGAACGTCTTACCGGGAGGGAGACGATTTAGACTCACGGGAGCCACCTGCATTACTCTGGCGGGATCGATGATGTGTTTCGGTTCCTCCTCGAGATCTGACACCAGAAAGGATCGGGACAAGGCGTCCGCCTTGATGTTTTTGTCAGCCGGGCGAAAATGAAGAATAAAATCAAAACGAGCAAAAAACAAGGACCACCGAGCTTGGCGCGGGTTAAGTCTCTGGGCATGCTGGAGGTAAGCCAAGTTCTTGTGGTCAGTGTAAATTATTACCGGGTGAAGAGCCCCTTCGAGCAGGTAACGCCACTCCTCCAATGCCAGCTTGATGGCCAATAACTCTCGATCTCCTATGGAATAGTTGCGCTCAGAAGAGGAGAAGAGTTTGGAGAAGAAGCCACAAGTTACCATTCTCCCGGAAGATGATTTTTGGGTAAGTACCGCTCCGGCTCCAGAGGAGGAGGCGTCAACCTCCAGGAAGAACTGCTTGTTGCCATCTGGGCGATGCAGCCCCGGGCGGAAGAGAAGGCCTGTTTTAAGGAAAGAAAGGCCTCCTCTGCTTCGGGCGGCCACTCTCTGGGATTAGTGCCCTTATGGGTGAGCGCGGAAATTGGGGCAGTCCAGGAAGAGAAGTGCGGTATGAAGATGCGGTAGTAGTTGGCGAAGCCCAGGAACCGCTGAATGGCCTTCAACCCCTCCGGTCGGGGCCATTTCTCGATGGCAGACAGTTTCTCTGGATCCATTCGAAGGCCGGTCTGAGAAATAATGTAGCCCAAAAACGGAAGCGAGGTCTGCTCAAAGAGGCACTTCTCATATTTAGCGAAGAGGTGATTCTGCCTGAGCCTGAGCAGGACCTGACGAACGTCTCTCCGGTGAGTCTGGAGATCCGGAGAGAAGACCAAGATGTCGTCCAGGTACACCACTACGCAGGAGTAGAGAACGTCCCGGAAGATGTCATTGACCAACTCTTGAAAGACGGCAGGAGCGTTACAGAGACCAAAGGGCATTACCAGATATTCATAGTGGCCGTCCCGGGTGTTGAATGCAGTCTTCCATTCATCCCCTTGACGGATACGGACCAGGTTGTATGCCCCACGGAGGTCCAGTTTGGTGAAGATTCAAGCCCCCCTCAGACGATCAAATAATTCTGGAATGAGCGGAAGGGGGTACTTATTCTTCACCGTGATCTGGTTAAGGCCTCTATAGTCTATACAGGGACGGAGAGAGCCGTCCTTCTTTTTTACGAAAAAGAAGCCTGCTCCCGCCGGGGAGGTAGATTTCCGGATGAATCCCCTGGCCAAATTCTCCTCAATATATTCGGACATCGACCGGGTCTCAGCAGCGGACAATGGGTAAATACGCCCACGGGGAGGCGTAGTACCGGGTAACAGGTCGATAGGACAGTCGTATGGTCTATGAGGGGGTAATGTCTCTGCCTCCTTTTTATTAAAGACATCAGCAAATGACCAAAAGGGAATCGGAAGTCCAGGTAGATTAGTTGGGGTAGGAGAAGGACGGGCGGGATGAACAGGAACCAAACAAGTCTTATGACAGTCCTGTCCCCAGCGAAGGACTTCTCCGGTCTGCCAGTCAAGCACGGGTGCATGTCTCTGAAGCCAAGGTAGACCTAGTAAGAGGGCATGAGAGAGTCCAGGCAGAACATGAAAAGAGATGCTCTCAGAATGCAGCATTCCCACCTGCAGAGTAATGGATTCGGTGATGAGTTGGATGGGACGTGGTAAGAGGCCCCCATCCACAGCAGCGACAGATAATGGTATAGCCAGAGGTTTGGTGGGAATGCGGTATTTTTCTACCAGGGCCTGTGAAATAAGATTCCCGGCCGCTCCAGAGTCAAGTTGGGCTAGTTCGAAATAACGATTCTCCCCGCAGATAATTGAGACTGACAGCAGCAGAGATGGAGAGGATTTATTCTTGTCTAGGTCGACCTCTCTGAGCGAACCTAGACACAGGCGTTTCCCGACCTCTCCGGGCAGGTACGGATCCGGTGCTCCTTACTGCCACAGTAGAAGCAGCTCCCCTCGGCACGGCGTAAGTCCTGACGGGTTTTGACCATCTTGGTCTGGTCGACCTGCATAGGCTCAGGAGAGTGTACCTGGGGAGAAACGGAGGGAGTGACGGATTTCTGAAAAGTAGGAGCTAGACGTGGAAACCTCCTCTCACGGGTGACTTCTTTGGCACGCTCCTGGAACCGTAGGTCAATCCGGGTGGCAAGAGTTATTAGGTCATCGAGAGTGGTAGGAATGTCTCGACCGGCAAGTTCATCTTTAATACGGCCGGACAGACCCTCCCAGAAGACAGATACCAGAGCGTCGTTATCCCAGGCCAGCTCCGAGGCAAGGGTACGGAACCGTATGGCATATTGGCCCACGGTGAGACTTCCTTGACGGAGGCGTAGCAGAGATGATGCGGATGAGGTCTTCCGTCCAGGTTCGTCGAAGACTTTCCGGAAAGCCGTGAGAAAGGCAGGCAAGTCGGACACCAGGGGGTCTCCTCTCTCCCATAGAGGATTTAGCCAGGCCAGGGCCTCCCCGGTGAGATGGGACATGATGAAGGCAATTTTGGCCCGGTCGGAGTTAAACTGGTGGGACAGGAGTTCAAAGTGCAGGGTGCACTGATTTATAAAGCCCCGAGCCTGAGCGGAGTCGCCTCCGAAGCGAGGAGGTGCAGAAAGCCGGGGTCCGGGGTAGGATACCATAGTATTGGTGGGCAGCGGAGCTGCCGGATTGCGAGTCATGGCTCTGGCGGTGGTTGCTGGTGGAGCAGTCAGAGTGTCCAGGCAAGTATTAACATTCCGCAGGTGACCCAGGATGGACTCCTGTTGGGACCTCTGACGGGACAGTTCATGACACAGGTCCGAGAGTGAGGGAGCTTGGGTGCCACCGGGTTCCATGGCCCGAGCAAACTGTAACGGGTCTGGGAGGCGGAACCTCTGAGCTACTATACAAGGGGGCGGTCCTTGTAAGGGAGCGGGTGGCGACCAGGGAAGACGGGCAGGCAGTCACAGCAGGTGACCGGGACAGTCTCTGAGTGAACGGGCTGGAGGTCACGGCAAGTGACCGGGGCAGTCTCTGGATGAACGGGCAGGAGGTCACGGCAAGTGACCGGGGCAGTCTCTGGATGAACGGGCAGGAGGTCACGGCAAGTGACCGGGGCAGTCTCTGGATGAACGGGCAGGAGGTCACGGCAAGTGACCGGGGCAGTCTCTGGGTAAAGGGTAGGTACGACCTGTGATGGCAGAGCCTCCATTTAGGCTAGCAGGCAGATGGTAGATGTGTGCTCCCAGGTGAGCAAGCGAGAGTCTCTGGAATGGCAGTTGGTCACAGCACGTGACGGCGGAGCCTCCAGGTAGGCTAGCAGGCAGGTAACAGGTGTGCGCTCCCAGGTGAGCGGGCAGGAGTCTCTGGAATGGCAGGTGGTCACAGCACGTGACGGCGGAGCCTCCAGGTAGGCTAGCAGGCAGGTAGCAGGTGTGCGCTCCCAGGTGAGCGGGCAGGAGTCTCTGGAATGGCAGGTGGTCACAGCACGTGACGGCGGAGCCTCCAGGTAGGCTAGCAGGCAGGTAGCAGATGTGCGCTCCCAGGTGAGCGGGCAAGCTGGTCCATAGACAGACTGACAGGAGTTGGAGGACAGACCGTCGGACCTCAGGCTAGCAGGCAGGTAGCAGAGGAGCGCTCCCAGGTGAGCGGGCAAGCTGGTCCTTAGACAGACTGACAGGAGTCGGTAGGCAGACCGTCGGACCTCAGGCTAGCAGGCAGGTAAGCAGAATATCAGGCAGGAATCAGACAGCAAACTGGCAGGAATCTGGCAGGTAACTGGCAACGGGACCTGAGGGCTGAAGCAGAGTAGTGAACAGTGCAACAACATTGCTCGGGCACCTCCATTTTGGAGGAGGTGCCTTATATATGGTGAAGTCCTCCGGCCATTGGCCGGGGACTCCTTAGGACGGCGCGCGCGGCCCCTTTAAGAGGGAGGGAGCGCGCGCGCGCCCTAAGCACAGTGGCCGGGAAGGAGCGCGCGCTGCCAGCAGAGCGGGAGGAGGACGCCGGGCTCGGAGCAGAGGGGTGAGGGGAACAGCGTCCCTGCCTAGCAGAGGGCAGGGACGCCGGCGCTACAGTAAGAAATATATTCTAGGGTCGTACTTCTTTGGTCCGATGATTTATTTTAAAATATAGTTAGATATTCATGGAATAGTTTATATATTTCGATCATCTGTTTAATAATTTTGTTCAGTTGTATTAAGTTCTATAACCAATAATAGTTAATAATAAAGTATTATTTTACACAGAAAATTCTGTGCATTCATTGTATTATTCTTAAATCTTCATAGCGACATCTGCAGCATCTGCTACTAAAGTGAATGCAGATTTGTGCCTCTCCACACACTTAGTCCCGGCGTGGAAAGCAGCGAATCTACAGACAGCAGCAAATCACAGCAGTATCTGAGAGCGAGTGCTGTGCCTCACATCCTGCGAGGAGCTGCTGAAAACAGGACAGACAGCGCTGGACCAGAGAAAAGGAAACAAGGTGAGTATTAGGGTTTAGTTTTTTAACTGTGCTGTGGAGATGGGGGAATGAGTAGGTCATACAAAACCAGGATAAGGGGGCCATACAAGCTAAGATGAGGAAGCCATACAATCCAAGATAAGTCAGCCATACAAACCAGGATTAGAGGAATGATGGAGCCATACAAACCACATTGACAGACCGCGCTGTGAATGCTGGATGTGACACGATGGGGAATAACCCCACCCACAACTCGTCATTCACTGTGGTGCGTGGAACAGCAGACCCCTGGCTGCAGCCGCAAATAGTCGTGATGTAAACGGAAGAAAGATCCGGCTGCAGGCGGGAGAATTACGTGCTGGCTGTGCGTCGTCAGCGATGTTGTCACAAGCAGGATTGACAACATGACGTAATGACAAAATTCATTAGGGGCACCGAGGGGATACATTGTGAAGTTAATTCAAAGTAGTGCGCAACCCATTTAAACACTGCTTCGCTGCTTAGTCACGCCCGGTCGGCCGCATGCATATTCCAGAATACCCGATGCATTAGAATCGGGCCACCATCTAGTAGATGTATAAATGTGCACAGATAGGTCTGATGACCGTGGTCTGTGTATCGGCAGCAAGTGTACCGGCAATAAGTGTATTATTACTAAAGGAATATACCAGGAATAGACCAGAAGAGACCAGAAGGGAACAGTAAGCACTGCTTATCACATTTTCCCAGCTTTTCTTTGAACCTACTCCTATCCTTTCACTATGCTAACATATGCTCTTACAGTTATTGCTCCACTAATCCTCACTCTCCGCTATCCCCAAACCCCAACTCCAACTCTAACCAAATAATCATCTCTCCATCCCTCTTACCTCCCCACCTGACTTCATCTGCCGACCTGCTCCTCAACCTCAGATCTATCCTACCAAAACACAAAACAGTGACTCACGTTTTCCCACCTGCTCTCCCTCTCTCTGCTTCTCCTGACTGCTGGTGACATATCCCCTAATCTTGGACTCTCACAGCTGCCACTTCCCATCCTATCTCTCCAAACCAAAAAAAACTACTGCAACCTCTGCTACCTAAAACCCGCCCCCCTGACGCCCACCCCCCTTCTCCCTCTCTCTGGAGCACTCTGGAATGCCCGCTCTGTCGGCAATAAGCTCCATGTGATTCATGACCTCTTTACCTCCTGCTATTTCTCCTTCCTGGGCCTCACTGAAACATGTCTGACACCCTCTGACACTGCCTCCCCTGCTGCACTTTGTTACGGCAGCCTCCATTTCACCCACACTCCTCGCCCTGGCAACAGACATGGTGGAGGAGTGGATATTCTCCTTTCTAACAACTGCACCTTTAACCCAATCCCACCTCTACCCTCCCTTATTATCCCTTGTTTTGAAGTCCATAGCATCTACTCTCCCTGCAACCCCCAAGTGGCTGTCATTTACAGACCTCTGGGCCCAGTCACTCCCTTTATTGACCAATTCTCCACCTGGCTTCTTCACTTTCTATCTGCTGACATTCCCACCATCATCATGGGCGACTTCAACATCCCCATTGACACCCACCAGTCAGCAGCCTTCAAACTCCTGTCACTTACTTAATCTTTTGAACTTACTCAGTGGTCCTTGTCAGCCACCCACACAGACGGACATACATTAGACCTTATCTTCACCCGTCTATGCACCCTATCTAACTTCACAACCTCCTCTCTCCCCCTATCTGACCACCATCTACTCACTTAATCATCCCTGTCATCCTCTGCTGTCACCCATGTCCAGCAACTAGCACACCCCCGCAGAAACCTCGCACATCTAGACACTCACAAACTCTATGTCTCTATTCTACCACTGACATCCATATCTTCACTCCATGATACAGACAGCACCACTACCTTCTACAATGCCACTCTCGCATCAGCTATTAATGCAGTCGCCCCTCTCATGCATAGCAGAGTGAGACAAATCAATAGACAACCCTGGCACAATAACCATTTGCTCCCATTTGCTTCCAAACTCCTTGAGCAACATGTTCACGCTAAACTTTCCTCCCATCTCTCATCTAACTCTCTCTTCGACAACCTACAATCTGGTTTCCGTTCCCATCATTCCACTGAAACTGCCCTGACCAAAATTACTAATGACCTACTTACAGAAAAAGCTAACAGACAATTTTCTATACTCCTCCTTCTAGACCTGCCTCTGCCTTTGACACAGTTGACCACTGCCTCCTACTACAGATACTCTCTTCCTTTGGCGTCAAAGACCTTACCCTATCCTGGATCTCCTCATACCTTTCCAACCACACATTTAGCATCTCCCACTCCCATACTACCTCCTCATCTCGCCCACTCTCTGTTGGAGACCCTCAAGGCTTTGTTCTAGGACCCCTACTCTTCTCCATCTATACCCTTGGCCTGGGACAACTCAAATTCCCAGTACAGTATAACCTATACACTGATGCAGAGGTGGATTAAGAGTAGCCAGGGCCCCGGGCAGTTTAGAAGGCGTGGCCCCCCCAGGTACCAGATGTCCTCGTTGATAGATCATGTGATAGGTCATGTGAGTAACACACAGATGTTCTGATCACATCTATAGACGGAAAATGACGGAATTATTTTTCCATTATGTACAACCCTATACATAACATAGCACTATATATAACAGAGCAGGGGTGGGAGATTAATGTTCCCCAGGGGCCACATGAGAGACCATGACTGTTGTGGAGGCCTAACCAATAGGCTGAAATTAATTCTGCTCAATATTAATATTAACAAAATAATTTAAAAAATTATATTAATTGTATGACTTAATATTGAGCAGAATTAAGTATGCTGACATCCCCCTATATACAGTATGAGTCCCCACAAAACTCCCTATGCACAGTATAAGGCCCACATAGCTCCCTATATACAGTATGAGCCCCACATAGCTCCCTATATATAGTATGAGCCCCACATATCTCCCTATATACAGTATGAGCCCCCAAATAACCTCCTGTATACAGTATGAGCCCCCAAATAGCCTCCTGTATACAGTATGAGCCCCCAAATAGCCTCCTATATACAGTATGAGCCTCCAAATAGCTCCCTGTATACAGTATGAGCCCCAAATAGCTCACTGTATACAGTATGAGCCTCCAAATAGCTCCTTATATAGAATACTAAATGGTGGCCCGATTCTAACGCATCGGGTATTCTAGAATATGTATGTGGCCGACCGGGCGCAATTAACAGAGCGGTGTTTTAATTTGGCGCCAAAATCGCTGATTTGTCGCGGCCGGCAACCGCGACCAATCAGCAAAGCGGTGTTTAAATTCGGCGGCAATATCGGTGATTGGTTGCTGGCAGCTGCCGAGACCAATCAGCGAACAGTGTTAGTGAGGACTGGAGAGCGTGATTAAATTTGGCGCCAAAATCGCTGATTAGTCGCGACCTCGACCAATCAGCAGAGCGATGTTTAAATTTGGCGCCAATAATGCTGATTGGTCGCGTTTGCAGGCCGCGACCAATCAGCAGAGGGGTGTTTAAATTTGGCGCCAAAATCGCTGATTGGTCACGACCACCGGCCGCGACCAATCAGCAGAGCGATGCAGAGCGGGGTTTAAATTTGGCGCCAAAATCGCTGATTGGTCGCGGCCGGCGACCAATCAGCAGAGCGGTGTTTAAATTTGGCGCCAAAATCGCAAATTGGTCACGGCCGGCGGTCGCGACCAATCAGCAGAGCGGTGTTTAAATTTGGCACCAAAATCGCAGATTGGTGTTTAAGTCTGGCGCTAATCTCGCTGATTGGTGGCGGCCGCGACCAGTCAGCAGAGCGTTGTTTAAATTTGGCGCCAATCTCGCAGAGCTTTGTTGAAATTTGGCGCCAATAATGCTGATTGGTCGTGGCCGGCGACCAATCAGCAGAGCGGCGTTTACATTTGCCGCCCATATCGCTGATTGGTCGCGGGCGTCGAGTCGTATTAGTGAGGACCGGGGAGCTGCGCTACTTGTGCGGCTACTTCCGCTGCGAGCAGCTGGGAGATGAGCGCCCCAGCTGCTGATCTCCCGATGTTAGCCGCATGGAGTAGTTCTGCTGCTAGCGCCGCTCATCTCCCCGCTGCATCGCCGCTGACCTCCGTGCGGCAGATGAGCCGTTAACGGCCGCCATCTTTTTTCTGAAATCCCGCGTTGCTGATTGGCCGCGGCCGGACCAATGAGCGACGCGGGATTTCCTGGACAAACAGCGGCCGGACCAATGAGCGATGCAGGATTTCCTGGACAGACAGACAGACAAACAGAAAGACAGACGGGATAAGACGATTATATATATAGATGAGCTTGTACATAGCTCCCTTCTCTGATCGACTGTCGGTTCCACAGCCAGCTCAGAGAATGGTCGAATCCAGTGGCGTACCGCCAATGGCGGCAGACCACGCCACTGCTATAGGGCCCGTGGCCGGAGGGGGCCCGTGAGGGCCCCAAGCAGCGTGGGAACGAGGAGGATAGGTAAGAGGTTGCGGCGGCAGAGAAGCGGGTTGCGGCAGTGCAGGAGCGGGGTACACGCTGTAGCCGCTGCTGCAGCTATCACGTGTGCCCGCTGCTAAAGGGACATGAATATTCCCTCTTCTCCACCCCCATGGGCGTGGAGAAGACGGAATATTCATTCTCTTTAGTAGCGGACATGGAGGAGCGCTGAGCCGCATCTCCTGCTGTCAGTGCAGAGGAGTGAATGTGCCGGCAGCAGCAGCTCATCTTGGCTTCTGAGAGCCCGCGCTGCTCAGATGCCGACATGAGCTGCAGCAGACAGGACTCAGCACTGGAGCAGAGGTGAGGAAGGAAGGTAAGTATAAGTGTTTATTGTTTTATGTGTGCAGTGATTGGGGGGGGGGATGAGGAAGCCACACATACCAGAAATGGGGGGTTGAGGAGGCCACACATACCAGGAATGGGGGATTGAGGAGGCCACACATACCAGGAATGGGGGATTAAGGAGGCCACACATACCTGGAATAGGGGATTGAGAAGGCCACACATACCAGGAATGGGGGATTGAGGAGGCCACACATACCATGAATGGGGGGTTGAGGAGGCCACACATACCATGAATGGGGGGTTGAGGAGGCCACACATACCAGGAATGGGGGATTGAGGAGGCCACACATACCAGGAATGGGGGATTGAGGAGGCCACACATACCAGGATTTGGGGATTGAGGAGGCCACACATACCAGGATTGGGGGATTGAGGAGGCCACACATACCAGGATTGGGGGATTGAGGAGGCCACACATACCAGGATTTGGGGATTGAGGAGGCCACACATACCAGGATTGGGGGATTGAGGAGGTCACACATACCATGATTGGGGGATTGAGGAGGCCACACATGCCAGGGATTGTGGGATTGAGGAGGCCACACGTACCAGGATTGGGGGATTGAGGAGGCCACACGTACCAGGATTGGGGATTGAGGAGGCCACACGTACCAGGGATTGTGGGATTGAGGGGGCCACACATACCAGGGATTGTGGGGGCCACACATACTAGGGATTGTGGGGGCCACACATACCAGGGATTGTGGGGGCCACACATACCAGGGATTGTGGGATTGAGGGGGCCACACATACGAGGATGGGGAAATTTACCAGTAGCTGCTGCATTTCCCACCCTAGGCTTATACTCAAGTCAATAGACTTTTCCCATTTTTATGTGGTAAAATTAGGGGCCTCATCTTATATTCGGGTCGGCTTATTTAAAATATACGGTATTTTAAAATCAGTGAGTACGTGCTGCCCATAATACTGCAGGACTGTGGCATGCGTTATACTATATGGGGGCTGCATTTTACCCTATGGGGTGTGTAATATACTGTATGGAGGACTATGGGGAGTGCATTATATTCTATGGAGGACCATGGGAAGTTCATTATACTATATGGAGGATTATGGGGGGCGCATTATACTATATGGAGGTTTATGGGGGGAGCATTATACTATATGGAGGATTATGGGGCGCATTATACTATATGGAACATTATTGGTGGTGCATTATACTATATGGAAGGCTATGTGGGGCCATTATAATATTTTGAGGGCTATGTGGGGGGCCATTATACTGTATTAAAGCAATTATACAGTGTGAAGGTTTGTGTGGGGTCATTATACTGTTTGGAGGGCTGTGTGGGGGCCATTATACTGTTTGGAGGGCTGTGTGGGGGCCATGAGAGTGTATGGAGGGCTCTGTGGGGTTCACAGTTGGGGGATCATACTGTGCTAGGGTCACCATACTTTGCCGTGGGAGTTGAAGTGGGGTACAGTAGGGTCATTATACTGTGCATGTGGAGGAATGCACCATAGGGGTATCATACTGTTTGGAGGGCCCTTTTGTTGGCATCATACTTTATGGGGGCAATGAAGGAGGAATCTACAATTCCGAAAGAGGTAAATTACTATGTAAAGGCTGGAAAGTTATGACATCTACTCTTCTGTGACACAGACAAATATTTATTTTTTGTAGGGGGGGGGGCCAAATAGAGCTTCTGCTATGGGGCCCCATGAGTTCTATGTACGCCCCTGGTCGAATCCCTCTCTGGGGGCGGCAAAATGCAGCTGCCGGGGAGACACCTGTGACCACCACATGAAGTGGCCCAAAGGCACCCCCTGATGGCTGTACCCAGGTCACATGCTCCTCGTCTTCCCCTAGGTACGGCTGTATACAGTCTATATGAGAATACATGACTGGTATCTATAATATAATTGGAGATGTGTCCGTCTGTTTGAAGCCTCTATAGACTGTACACGCAATGCACCTGCGCAGTCTGGCTAGAGACAGAAGAACACATCAGACGTTAAAGGTGAGAGGGAGGAGGATGAGGATAAAGGATTGTGATGCCGGAGATAGCGGTATGCGTAAGAGCTGACTGCATACTGCACCTCACCACCTACTGTCTCCTTCCTCATCATCCTGTAGAATGTAAGCCCGCAAGGGCAGGGTCCTCTTCCCTTTGTACCAGTCTATCATTGTTTATTTGTTACTGTAAGTGATACTGTAAGTGATATCTTTATTTTGTATGTAACCCCTTCCCTTGTACAGCACCATGGAATCAATGGTGCTATATAAATAAATAATAATAATAACTCATTAAAAATGGCAAATCACAGCAAATGATAAAAACGTTTGTAACCAAATTAGCATTTTTAAATTCTACATCTCGTGTTATAGCGTCACAAAAAGATTTTTATTTAAATGTGCGCAATCCCTTGATTTTGGAAGAAAATATGAGAATCATGAAAGGAAAATAAATAGAGCTAATTTGTAAAATCAGAAAGGGTAACATCTTATCAGAAGCCAGTATCAAACTCTCCTAAATTGTGTTATCCCAGTAATGAAATCTATGAACTATAGGACACACTTTTTTCCTCCAAAATTTTAGAGGAAAGTGGGGGTGCGTCTTATAGTCCGATATGCATAAATACTGTGGCTGTGGGTGGTGGGGGAAGCGACAGCGGTGGAGTAGCGGGGCACAGGAGGCAATAGCCATCTGCTGCAGCCTACACTGTGCCCGCTACTAAAGAAAATGAATATTCACTGCTCCCCACGCCCATGGGCGTGGGGAGCAGTGAATATTCATTTCCCTTAATAGCAGGCACACTGTGCCTGCAGCACGGCTCCTGGTATGTATGGCACCCTTCATCCCTGTATGTATGGCCCCCCTCATTCTTCAACAGATGCTTTCCTTCTGGTGCAGATTGTCTGCTCTTATACGGACATGGCTTGCAAACATGTATGTGGCACCCCAGGGGTCTGGTTTCCACAGTAATGTAATGTTATGTCTGAGAGCAGGTGGGAGGTCCTTTGGTCAGGGATCCTGTGCATGCCACACCTCCTGCCCAGTCTTGGGAGGGGAAGAACTTCCCCTATATAAACCCGGGGCTGAAGCAGGGTTAGCAGTCAAGGAGAGTAGAGACAAGAAACAGCAGAAGCAATACTACTACGAGTCAGGGGCTGGCAGCTGCAGAGCTCGCCCTGACTGAGAAGCTTTCTTACCGGACCCGGCGTCCGAGGCTGTGGGGACTAACTCTTACCCAGCAGCAGAAGCCGACCGGCAGGGGATTTCAGGTCCTCAGGCCCAGAAACCCGAAGGCACAGTCACACGCGTGGGACCAGCACCGCCATCGTGGAGCGGAAGCCATTAGAAGGCCCCGAGTCACCGGCCATACGGGTGAGCACCACACGGTACACTCAGGGACGTGGGCTACTTATATCCGCTTCTAGCAAGGTAGCCAGAAGAGTACAGTCAGTTTGGGAGGCCTACAACTCCGCCTGGCCAGGGGAGATCCCATCTGCTCAAGGACTGACCAGGCCCCGTTCACTAGCAAGTACTCCGGGAGGGTCTATCGTTGTTACCAGTAAAGACCCTGAATTACACCGCACCGTCTCTGAGTGGTTCCTGCTACCCCCATCATCCACATCTGCTGCCCTGAGGCCATACCCCTCCCGTTGGGGGTTATACCATCTACGCTGCACCATCCATCCACCGGCCTCAGCGGACTGTCCTGCAGCGGCAGCTCCATAGCTGCATTCAACGGGTGGCGTAGTCGTCCTGCATCTACCGCTGTTACATCGCCGCTCAGTTTGACTCCCTGGGCACGGACCGGGTCACCGCCACGAGACTACAACCCTCAAGAGATCCGGCTCCGGGTAAGCTCCCGCGTGCGCAACGCAGCGCGACACAGGCCCAGGGGCACGTCAACTTTGGCGTAGTCGGCAGGATTTCGTGCCCGCAACCACCGGGTACTGCGTGCCTGAAAAAGAGACTTTTCAAACTTACCTGTGGTGAAGATTCCCGCCATCCGGCGCCATCTTCAGCCTTCTTCCCGCCATCGGTGAAGTTTCCCGCCATCCGGCGCCATCTTCTGCCTTCTTCCCGCCATCCGTGGAGTTTTACCGCCATTGGACGCCATCTTGAGGACGCCGCGCGGGAAGAAGAGGGGCGTGGACTCCGAAAGCGCGCGAGAACTGAAGCCCCGCCTCACGTCCGGACGTTGCGTAAGGTCCTGGAAGGAGCCCAGCAGACGCCGACGTCACAGGAGCGCGACGGAAGGTCCTCAACCCTGACGATCCACTGCGGAGCCGCGGCCTACGGAAGAGGATCATCGCAAGGTAGGCCACGGTCCACTAGGGGGGAGGAAGATGTCGGATACGGAGGAGAGCTTCACTGCCTCAACCCCCGCCAGCGCTACCGCTGCTGCAGTTATGCCCTTCACCATGCCCTATATCCCGGGAGCAGCTTGGCTACCCCAGTACTCAGGCGAGTCACATACCCTGCATGACTTTAGAGGAAAGCTGGATAGCCTCTTCCAGGTGTACCCCCTCACAGAAGAGCAAAAAGTGAACATCCTGGTGGCCCAACTAACCGGGGCAGCCAAAAGGGAAGTAAAATCCTGGCCACCTGGGAGGAAGACTGTCGCAGGGATACTAACCCGGCTGAAGGACACCTTTGATACCCGCACCTCAGCCGAGATTAAGCTTAGATTCTACGGGTGCAAGCAGCGAGCGCATGAGAGTATAAGGGACTATGCACTAAACCTACAAGAGGCCCTGAGGGCCATTAAGCAGACCGACCCTGATGGAGTGGGAAACGAGGACAGGCTGTTGACCGAACAGTTTATAGAGGGACTGTATTGTAATACCCACCGAACCCAGTTGCGGGCAATGGCCTTACAGGATCCCCATCTGGGCTTTGCACAGTTCAAGGACAGAGCCATCCGGGTGCTCCGAGAACCGGCACCGGGTGGCGTTGTGACCCACAAGCGCCCTGCTATCACTTACCACCAGGAGGCGGCGCCCTTGTCGGCAGGGCCTGTGGGAGCTGATGCGCAGGCTTTGGACAATGACCCGGCTCCAGACCTACACCATCAGGTCTAAGAGCTAGCTAAGAGCGTTGCTGCGCTAACCCGAACTGTGCAGTCTTTACAGGCTTCCACCCCAGGGAAGATCCAGCTGGCATCCGGACCGGAGGACATCCCGTGGCGTCGACCAAGGAGGACCCCACCGGCCAGAGGAAGACCCAGTGACCGATACAGCGAGGACGGACGACCCATCTGCCGCCGCTGCAATCAACCTGGACATATGGCAAGGTACTGTTCTTTAAACGGGCACAACCTGGGGTAGAGGGCCAACCCCCAGGAAAAAGATCACCAGGCCCATCGAACTGGCGCGACAGATATGTGGGAGGACGTCCAGTCTTGCCTGTGGTACTGGATGGCATTCCCATGAGTGCCCTACTGGACACCGGGTCACAGGTCACCACCATCCCGTACGTGCTCTTTAAGCAGTACTGGAATGACTCGGATATTACCCGCTACCCTGACGACGACTTGAGTATCATCGCCAGCAATGGCCAGCCCGTGCCACAGATCGGATTTAAAGAGGTGACCATCAAAATCGGTAGAGTCGAACTGGCAGCACAGGGACTGATCATTGTAGATATTGACAAACATGAGAGTCACCCAAAAATAACTCTAGGAACTAATGTAATTGAAAATTGTCTTGCAGAGGTGATTTTCCTTTTACAGCAGGTTGCCAAGAACGCCAGCTCCGGCGAGCAGCGGGTGCTCCAGAAAGAGATCCGGGCACTGATGCGACGGCAACAGGTGGAACTCTCCGGCGGTGAGATTGGTAGCGTAAGAATGTGTGACCCTTTTCCTATTGCCATGCCCCCAAAAAGTGAAATGATGATTTGGTGCCGGGCAGCTATTGGTCTGAGAGGTAGAGATTACCAGGCAATGGTAGAACCAGTTTACTCGGACAGTAGGCCCACCATTTTGACAGCACGGGGGGTGGTTGATGTACGCCATGGGAGGGTGCCCGTTCGCATAATAAATATCGGGGAGAGGGAAGTGTA
The DNA here is from genome assembly GCF_046119375.1 of Phyllobates terribilis. NCBI lineage: Eukaryota > Metazoa > Chordata > Amphibia > Anura > Dendrobatidae > Phyllobates > Phyllobates terribilis. The sequence goes on from NW_027362764.1 coordinate 213,423,788, forward strand.
CCTGCCCCGGTATGCCACGCTAGCCAAATTATATACCATTAACCAAAATTCTATACAATCTGTGGAACCCTTGCCTCCATCTCACCCGGAGGAAGGTAACGGCTCTAAGAAAAACATGGAGGACTGGTGTCAGCAACTACATCTGGGTACTGACTCCACTCCCGCACACCAGAAACAAGGAGTCTATCGGGTGGTTCAGGAGTACGAGAGAGTGTTCAGTAAACACCCGTTAGACTTCGGGCGAGTCAAGGGGGTAGAACACCACATCCCCACGGGAGACCATCCTCCTATAAAAGAGAGGTATCGACCCGTACCCCCTGCCCACTACCAACACGCCAAGGGGATGCTTAGAGACATGAAGGAGGCTGGGGTGATCAGGGATAGCTGTAGCCCCTGGGCAGCTCCACTAGCCTTAGTCCGAAAGAAAGACAACACCATGAGGATGTGTGTAGATTACCGGAAAATCAATCGTATTACACACAAGGATGCGTACCCCTTACCAAGGATAGAGGAGTCATTGGCTGCTTTAAGATCTGCTAACTTCTTCTCTACCTTGGATCTCACTAGCGGGTACTGGCAGGTTCCTGTAGCAGAGGCGGACCGGGAGAAGACCGCATTCACCACCCCGATGGGACTTAGCGAGTTCACCTGCATGCCGTTCGGACTCTGCAACGCACCGGGAACCTTCCAACGACTAATGGAGTGTTGTCTGGGCCACAGAAACTTCGAGACGGTCCTGTTGTACCTGGACGATGTCATCGTATATTCCAAGACGTATGAGGACCACCTGAAACACCTGGCGGAAGTGTTCGAAGCTCTGGCAAGTTACGGCCTAAAGGTGAAACCCTCCAAGTGTCACCTCCTGAAACCAAAGGTGCAGTACCTGGGACACGTGGTGAGCGCTGACGGAGTGGCTCCCGACCCTGATAAGATCACCGCAATTAAGGAATGGCCAAGCCCCTCCAGCGTAAAAGAAGTGCGGCAGTTCCTCGGGTTGGTAGGCTACTACCGAAGGTTTATTCCCGGTTTCACCAAAAAGGCAGCACCTATGCAGGACCTCCTGATAGGCCAGTCCCGGAAGGCCAAGAACCAGAAGCCGCCCTTCAAATGGGAGGAGCTGGAAGAAGAGTCCTTCCGCCAGCTGAAGATGGCCCTCACGGGGGACGAAATCCTGGCGTACCCGGATTATAGCCAGCCCTTTATCCTCTACACCGACGCCAGTAACATTGGGCTAGGAGCCGTACTGTCCCAGATCCAGCAGGGGAAGGAACGAGTAATCGCCTACGCCAGCCGAAAACTGCGACCCACCGAAAGGAACCCCGAGAATTACAGCTCATTTAAGCTAGAGTTCCTGGCCGTAGTATGGGCAGTCACCGAGCGCTTTAAGCATTACCTCGCTTCTTCCCGGTTCACCGTGTACACGGATAACAACCCGTTGACACACCTGGACACGGCAAGACTCGGTGCCCTGGAGCAGAGGTGGATGGCCCGTCTGTCCAACTACGAGTTCACAATCAAATACCGGGCAGGACGCTCCAATACCAACGCGGACGCCCTGTCCAGGATGCCCAACCTGCCGGACGGAGGAGAAGATCCGGAGGGACTGGAAGAAGTTGAACTCCCTGCGTTCCACCGTCATGGGACTATCCAGTATTCCCACCGGGTAAGGAGTAAGCAGGCTGCTACGTTGAACCCCTTACCCCACTACAACTGGGCGGAAACGCAAGACAGCGACCCTGCCGTCCGACTGATGAAGGAGATGCTGACTCGGCCGGAGGCTCGCCTTGAACCAGACGCTCCGGAGGAAGCCAAACAACTGTGGGCAGAGAAGAGTCGACTGTTCCTTTACAAAGGGAAGTTGTGCCGCAGAATGGTTAACTCCCGGACGCATGAATTACTCTGGCAAGTAGTGGTGCCACGAAGAGACGCAGCCATGGTGATGGAGGCATACCACGACGGAGCTGGACACTTCGGGTGGAAGAAGCTGGAGTTCCTGCTGCGCGAGCGGTTCCACTGGGTAGGCATGAGGGGAACCATCGAGAAGTGGTGCAGAGACTGTGGCCCGTGCAACCTGAGAAGGAAGGACCGTGCCAGCCAGAAGACTCCCCTGCAGTCCATCGTCACCCGGCAACCGTTGGAACTGGTAGCCTTGGATCATGTAAAACTGACCCCAAGCAGAAGTGGCTACGTCTACGCGTTAACCATCGTGGATCATTACTCCCGGTTTCTGGTTGTCGTCCCCGTCAAGGACTTAACGGCTCAAACAGCAGCTAGAGCCTTCCAGCAGCACTTTTGCCGTCCACACGGGTACCCGGACCAAGTGCTGATGGACCAGGGACCTGCCTTTGAAGCGAGGTCTTCCAGGAATTCTGCAATCTGTATGGCTGCCGGAAGATAAGGACGACACCCTACCATCCGCAAACTAATGGATTTTGTGAGAAAATGAACCAGGTGGTAATGGATCTTCTAAAAACGTTGCCCCTGGAAGAACGCAGTCTGTGGCCTGAGAAGTTGCCCGATCTGGTGGACCTATACAACCACATCCCGGTAGGTTCCACCAACTGTACCCCGGCTTACCTAATGAGGGCAAGACCTGGTAAGTTACCTGTTGACCTGGAAATGGGAGTCCTGACACCCGAGGACACTTCACCAGAAACAGACTGGGACACAGAGAGGCAGCAGCAGTACCGGAGAGTACAGGAGAGCGTGGAGCGAAGTCTCTGTCAGGCTAGGGAAAGACAAGAGAAAACTTACAACCAGTATGCTCCCGCTGTTCCCCTGGTACCTGGAGAGCAGGTCTTGAAGAGGAAGAGACGGCTCCACAAGTTGGACGACCAGTGGGAGAAGGACCCGTACACCGTACTACCCTCAAGCCACGAGAACCCGAAGGTTTGTACCATCAGTAAAGACGGAGGGGAAACCACAGCCATTGTATCCCGGGACCACCTGAAGAAGTGTCCCGAACAACTGAGGAACCCTGAAGAGGAACAAGAAGACCATCGACCCGTAGAGGAAAGGGAAGATATGGTTAGTACTGTGCTCGGGGACTTCCCTCGGTCTTGGACTCAAGTCAATGGTGCAGTTGTGGTACCCGTACTCACCTTCCTCCAACCAGCATCCCAAGCACCTACGGAGCAACAGGTAGAGCTGGAAGAACAGCCGGTCCAGGAGGCAGAAGACTCCACACAAGCAGAACAGGAGGATCAACCCTCTGCTTATAGTGAGCCTGCCGTACCCCTAGTGAGACAAAGAGCCGGTAGACAGCTGCCCAGTTTACCCTTGACAGCTCCTACACCCTGTAGTTCAGGGCCAGACAGTCAGCTCCATAGGTCCACTAGGGCCACTAGAGGCCAGTTACCCGCACGCTGGAGGATTTGAAGTGTATAAATTGTTTTATTTATGTTTATCTGTGTATTGTTGCTTGTGTATAATTTTGTGTTTCCAGTTATTTTTAGGAATCCTTGGTGGATTTACCGGGAATCCTTGTACATAGTTGGAGCGTAACCCAGGATGGACTAGAGACTGTTAAGGACTCGGGGTAGGACAGACCCCTACCTGGTTACGTCTCCCTGTTTTGGTGAAATGGACACCTTGCTTTCTTCAAAGACTGCTCCCAGTTACGGACATGCCGTGACCACCTTTATGTGTTTCTTATTGTATTGTTATTGTTATATCTTGTTATGTTTTTCTAAAATGTGTTTAGTCCCGGAGTACTAAATTTTACTAGGGGGGAATGTGGCACCCCAGGGGTCTGGTTTCCACAGTAATGTAATGTTATGTCTGAGAGCAGGTGGGAGGTCCTTTGGTCAGGGATCCTGTGCATGCCACACCTCCTGCCCAGTCTTGGGAGGGGAAGAACTTCCCCTATATAAACCCGGGGCTGAAGCAGGGTTAGCAGTCAAGGAGAGTAGAGACAAGAAACAGCAGAAGCAATACTACTACGAGTCAGGGGCTGGCAGCTGCAGAGCTCGCCCTGACTGAGAAGCTTTCTTACCGGACCCGGCGTCCGAGGCTGTGGGGACTAACTCTTACCCAGCAGCAGAAGCCGACCGGCAGGGGATTTCAGGTCCTCAGGCCCAGAAACCCGAAGGCACGGTCACACGCGTGGGACCAGCACCGCCATCGTGGAGCGGAAGCCATTAGAAGGCCCCGAGTCACCGGCCATACGGGTGAGCACCACACGGTACACTCAGGGACGTGGGCTACTTATATCCGCTTCTAGCAAGGTAGCCAGAAGAGTACAGTCAGTTTGGGAGGCCTACAACTCCGCCTGGCCAGGGGAGATCCCATCTGCTCAAGGACTGACCAGGCCCCGTTCACTAGCAAGTACTCCGGGAGGGTCTATCGTTGTTACCAGTAAAGACCCTGAATTACACCGCACCGTCTCTGAGTGGTTCCTGCTACCCCCATCATCCACATCTGCTGCCCTGAGGCCATACCCCTCCCGTTGGGGGTTATACCATCTACGCTGCACCATCCATCCACCGGCCTCAGCGGACTGTCCTGCAGCGGCAGCTCCATAGCTGCATTCAACGGGTGGCGTAGTCGTCCTGCATCTACCGCTGTTACATCGCCGCTCAGTTTGACTCCCTGGGCACGGACCGGGTCACCGCCACGAGACTACAACCCTCAAGAGATCCGGCTCCGGGTAAGCTCCCGCGTGCGCAACGCAGCGCGACACAGGCCCAGGGGCGCGTCATGTACATATGTAGGGGTGTAACTATTGCGGTCGCAGAGGTCGCGACTGCGACCAGCCCGTGCAGCTGAGAGGCCTGCTAATGTCAGCGCAAACTTCAACTGGATGTGCCTACTCGAATCCAGCTGAATTGTATTGCAGCTCAGGGAACCCGCCAGGTCCATGTACTATAATACATGCTGCTGGCCAATGAGAGGCTGGCAGCTAACGTTGGCGTGCACATGACTTATGGCGCAGTGATGTCATGTTCTGCCTGTCACTTGCATGCTGACGTCAGCTGCTGGCTTCAGAAGAAGATGCCACGTGGCAGAGGAACAGAGTGAAGGTGAGTCTAATGTATTTTTTCTAACAGCAGTAGAACAGGGGACATATACAAGAATGGGGCCCAGGATGGGGAACATGAGTACATAATGGGTAGGGGCAACTCATATGTCCTTATAGGATTTAGAATGCTACAAGGGCCCATACATCTGACCAACAAGTGTCCAAATTTTACATTATCGGACTTTAGTTACACAAATGTACATATGGGCCTTATTTGCTCAATGACAAAATGTGTATAATGAGGGATTCTTCAACTAATTTTCTTAGTTATGTGCTATGAATTCATACATAGGACCAGTAGCACACCGCCAATGGCAGCAGGCCACTCAACTGCTCTGGGGCCCGTGCGTGAGCCAAGGGAGAGGGAGGGGGGCATCACCCAGTGCCAGCACCCACGCCAGGTCCTCCCCCGCCCATCATCGAAAGTTCAACTATACCGCCATTGTGGATGCAGGTACAGATGAAACCAATGACCTCCGTCATCCTTCCTCGGCGTGTGACGTCTGTCCCAGCTCAGCGAGTGCTATGATGTCATTACATGGCGTCCACTGTGCTGAGGTGTGCGGCACCAGGAACATTCGCTTCAGATACCGGAGCAGCAGGGGAGAGGTGAGTATTGTTTTTGTTTTTTTTAAATCAGTGAGTGGTGGCAGTAATATTGTATGGAGGACTATGGGAAGTGAATTAAACTATATGGGGGACTATGGGGAGTGCATTAAACTATATGGATAACTATGTGGAGTGCATTATACTATATGGAGGGCTATAGGGAATACATTATAGTATATGGAGGACTATGGGGAGTGCATTATACTATATGGAGAGCTATAGGGAATACATTATACTATATTGAGGAATACGGGGTGTGCATTATACTAAATGGAGGACTATGATTCGTGCATTTTACTATATGGAGGACTTTGAGGGGCCCAGTTTATACTATATGGAGGGCTTGGAGAGGAGTGAATATTCATTCTCTTTAGTAGCGGGCAAATGTGATGGCTGCAGCAGCTGGCTACCGCTACTGCCTGTGCCCTGCTGTTCCGCCGCCGTTCCCCCCCACCCGGAATGTAAGTGGGACCCTCACTTGAGTGTAAGCTGAGGGGGGCTTTTTGAGAATAAAAATCTGCTGAAAAAGTCGGCTTATATACAAGTATATACGGTTCTTTGTAAAGGCTGCAAAGTTGCGGGATATGCTCTTTTGTTACCACACAAAATGTTTTTTTTTTTAAATGGGGGGAGGGTAGGGCCCAATTAGAAATCATGGGATTCCATAGCAGAAGTTCTATGTGTGCCCCTGCATAGGACATTACATCACTGATTCAAATTGCACAAAAATAACCTAAATTACTGCAATGTTGTTTCTTCGTTTTATATTTTTCCATATTTTAAAGAGAAATAGCCACATAGTATTGTCACTGAAAACATGGTCAACATAACAACAATAAGTCAATGGTGTCCTTGTATTGCTGTTTGCAACCCTTATGTAAGTGATCTATCCTCCACCTAAATTACTAGTCTGCTTCTATTAGACAATAAACTTTATTAAAATACACGCGTGACCATTTTCAAATATTTACATATGTTACAATTAGTGTTGAGCGAGCACTAAAAGGCTCGGGTGCTCGAAGCTCGGGCCGAGCTCACCGTGATACTCGGGTGCTCGACCCGAGCAACGAGCCCAATGTTTGTCTATGGGAGACCCGAGCATTTTTGCGGCGGCACCCCCGGCAGTCTGTAGAAAGCCTGAAAAGTGCCCAAAACGATGGTGACAGTGCTCAAAGGACATGGGGACAGCATGGGCATCGCCCCAGAAAGCATTTCTGACCCCCAGGTCACTGCTGTCAACAATGTGGTCAGAGGTATTAAGCCACTTTTACGGGCTCACAATAAAAAGTTAAAAAACGAAACTGAAACTGCTTTCCTGTGAAATATGTTAAGGAACATCCTTTCCAGGGTAAAGACTTGTGTATAAGGTAAAATAAAGAACCAAAAACAAAAATACTCCTCCACACCTTGGGCTATGTTCACAAGTTTTTTATGCGTTTTTGCACTTTTGTATTGCTTTCAACCGTGACAAATGCATTCACCGGGAAATGTCATTTTAACATTTTACAACCTTATCTGGCCATGTGCTGTGTGACACATGCATACAGTGCTGTAAAGACATGGGAGCAGCATGGAGAAGACCCCTGGAAGCATCTCTGACTCCCAGGTCACAGCTTAAAAGTGTGCAGATCATAAGTGATCCTTGCCGCATCAGAAGATGCAGACTTGCAACTATCACCGTGCAAGTCCTTGTCCCAGGGCAGTGTTCAATTGTACCTCCCCCATTCCTTGCAATGCAAGTGCAAGTATGCAGCCTGCCACCCACCCACCCCCAAACTGCAATACCATACTACTTGCTTGCACTTGAAATTGGGCCTTTTAGGCATGTGGAGAAGGAATCTGGCCACCACGTCATGGCTGTGTCAGCGGCCTGGTATCCATACTCAGTCCCCAGCCGCTCAGCGGCTGAGTGTACATACTCGGTCCCCAGCCACCCCTATTTGTCCCGGTAACCTTCCCCACACTTTTCTTAGCCTGGCCTGCTTTAGGGCAGCATTGGACGAGCCCACCAGACAACCAGACTCCTCCGGTGGGCCCTGGCTTCTCCATCAGGGGAGTTGAGAGTGCCAAGGTGAGGAGCATGATGATGATGATAGAAGTTAGCATCTGCTTTGTTTTTTTGGAATGCAAGCGTAAGTGTGCAGCCTGCCACCCACCCACCCCCAGGCTGCAATACCATACTGCTAGCTTGCTTGCACTTGAAATGAGGCCTTTTAGGCTTGTGGAGGCAGACGCCGGCCACCATGTCATGGCGGCGTCGGCGGCCTGGTATCCGTACTCAGTCCCCAGCTGCCCGGCGGCCGGGTGTCCACACTCGGTCCCCAGCCGCCTGGGGGCGGCTGGGTGTCCATAAACGGTACCCAGCCGCCCCTATTTGTCCCGGTGCGCCTTATACACAAGCGCGCATACCAAAACATTACCTGTGCCCTCCCCAGTTCATTTAGTGGGAAGGACAGCCTAACCACAAACACGTGGACAAGTGAATGTGGCCAGGGATGGTCCATCTAACAGACGCCTTCACACTGGGTTAATATTGTGGAAGCCTTGACACTGGGATGCAACACGTCCTCCAGACATAGAGGATTGCGGGTCCAGGGTCAATCAGGCTTCAACACAAAGTTCAGAAGGTAGACAGCAGCAGTGGTCGACCTCCTACACAACGAGTAAATTATTCATGATCATGAGGCCATCCATCTCCTTAGCTTTCTTTTCCTTGGAATGCAAGCGTATGTATGTAGTAGCGGTTAGGCCTGAGGTGATCAGCGTTTTGGCGCATATCCTACCTCCTCCGAGGATTGCTGGATGTTTTTCTGCTACTATTTCAGTTCTATGACTCCCGTTAAAACAAAGCTTAAGGTGATGAATGATGGATGAGGTGGTGACAAAGGAGAAAGAGCAGGAGGAACAGGGAACATTCACATCAATATCAGGCCAGTCAACCATACATGTCTTGTAGGATATGTTTCTGTACCAAAAGGAGCGGTTCGACTACACAGTTATAGGGCATACAGTGAGTGCAATGCCTACCAAAAATTTTGAAGCACTCCAATGCCCCTTGGAAGTGACATGGAGGTCAGAGGGCCTTAACTAAACTGTTTTTTCCATTCATAGCAACTGGGTCTCCTGTACACTGTTGGCCTAAGCAGTGAATGGAAGGCTTTCCAAAAATTATGAGGCACAGTAATGCCCCTTGAAACAGACGTTGATTACAGCGTACTAAAAACGTTCTACCCATTATAAGGGAGTGGGTCTCCCTTAGTGTTCGTTTAAGCATTGAAAAGCAAAAGCTGACTAAAATTAGGAGGAAATGCATTGCCCGTTGGAAGAGTCGTGGAGGTTAGAGGTAATTAAAACAACATTTCAATGCCTCTTGGAAGAGCTGTGGAGTTCAGAGTGGTTTAACAAGACGGTTTTAATGCCCCTTGGAAGAGACATGGAGGTCACAGTAGCTTAACAAGACAGTTTTAATGCCCTTTGGAAGAGTGGTGCAGTTTACAGTGGAATAAAAAGACAATATCAATGCCCAGTTGAAGAGACGTGGAGGTCACAGTAACTTAACAAGACAGTTTTAATGCCCCTCGGAAGAGCTGTGGAGTTCAGAGTGGTTTAACAAGACGGTTTTAATGCCCCTTGGAAAAGACGTGGAGGTCACAGTAGCTTAACAAGATGGTTTTAATGCCCCTTGGAAGAGCTGTGGAGTTCAGAGTGGTTTAACAAGGCAGTTTTATTGCCCATTGGAAGAGACGTGGAGTTCACAGTAGCTTAACAAGACTGTTTTAATGCCCCTTGGAAGAGTGGTGGAGGTTACAGTGGAATGAAAAGACAATATCAATGCCCCTTGGAAGAGACATGGAGGTCACATTAGCTTAACAAGACAGTTTTAATGCCCCTTGGATGAGCTGTGGAGTTCAGAGTGGTTTAACAAGACGGTTTTAATGCCCCTTGGAAAAGACGTGGAGGTCACAGTAGCTTAACAAGATGGTTTTAATGCCCCTTGGAAGAGTGGTGGAGGTAGCAGTGAAATAAAAAGACAATATCAATACCCCGTGGAAGAAAAGTGGAGGTCACAGTAGCTTAACAAGATGGTTTTAATGCCCCTTGGAAGAGCTGTGCAGTTCAGAGTGGTTTAACAAGACTGCTTTAATGCCCCTTGGAAGAGTGGTGGAGGTCGCAGTGGAATAAAAAGACAAGATCAATGCCCCGTGGAAGTGACGTGGAGAACACAGTAGCTTAACAAGACGGTTTTAATGCCCCTTGGAAGAGCTGTGGAGTTCAGAGTGTTTAACAAGATGGTTTTAATGCCCCTTGGAAGAGACGTGGAGGTCACAGTAGCTTAACAAGACGGTTTTAATGCCCCTTGGAATAGTGGTGGAGGTTACAGTGGAATAAAAAGACAATATCAATGCCCCTTGGAAGAGACGTGGAGGTCACAGTAGCTTAACAAGACGGTTTTAATGCCCCTTGGAAGAGCTGTGTGGTTCAGAGTGGTTTAACAAGACGGTTTTAATGCCCCATGGAAGAGACGTGGAGGTCACAGTAGCTTAACAAGATGGTTTTAATGCCCCTTGGAAGAGTGGTGGAGGACACAGTGGAATAAAAAGACAATATCAATGCCCCGTGGAAGAGACGTGGGGGTCACAGTAGCTTAACAAGACGGTTTTAATGCCCCTTGGAAGAGCTGTGGAGTTCAGAGTGGTTTAACAACACGGCTATAATAACCCTTGGAAGAGTGGTGGAGGTCGCAGTGGAATAAAAAGACAATATCAATGCCCCGTGAAAGAGACGTGAGGTCACAGTAGCTTAACAAGACAGTTTTAATGCCCCTTGGAAAAGCTGTGGAGTTCAGAGAGGTTTAACAAGACGGTTTTAATGCCCCTTGGAAGAGATGTGGAGGTCACAGTAGCTTAACAAGACGGTTTTAATGCCCCTTGGAAGAGCTGTGCAGTTCAGAGTGGTTTAACAAGACTGCTTTAATGCCCCTTGGAAGAGTGGTGGAGGTCACAGTGGAATAAAAAGACAAGATCAATGCCCCGTGGAAGTGACGTGGAGAACACAGTAGGTTAACAAGACGGTTTTAATGCCCCTTGGAAGAGCTGTGGAGTTCAGAGTGTTTAACAAGATGGTTTTAATGCCCCTTGGAAGAGACGTGGAGGTCACAGTAGCTTAACAAGATGGTTTTAATGCCCCTTGGAATAGTGGTGGAGGTTACAGTGGAATAAAAAGACAATATCAATGCCCCTTGGAAGAGACGTGGAGGTCACAGTAGCTTAACAAGACGGTTTTAATGCCCCTTGGAAGAGCTGTGTGGTTCAGAGTGGTTTAACAAGATGGTTTTAATGCCCCATGGAAGAGACGTGGAGGTCACAGTAGCTTAACAAGATGGTTTTAATGCCCCTTGGAAGAGTGGTGGAGGACACAGTGGAATAAAAAGACAATATCAATGCCCCGTGGAAGAGACGTGGGGGTCACAGTAGCTTAACAAGACGGTTTTAATGCCCCTTGGAAGAGCTGTGGAGTTCAGAGTGGTTTAACAACACAGCTTTAATAACCCTTGGAAGAGTGGTGGAGGTCGCAGTGGAATAAAAAGACAATATCAATGCCCCGTGAAAGAGACGTGGAGGTCACAGTAGCTTAACAAGACAGTTTTAATGCCCCTTGGAAGAGCTGTGGAGTTCAGAGAGGTTTATCAAGACGGTTTTAATGCCCCTTGGAAGAGATGTGGAGTTCAGAGTGGTTTAACAAGACGGTTTTAATGCCCCTTGGAAAAGACGTGGAGGTCACAGTAGCTTAACAAGATGGTTTTAATGCCCCCTTGGAAGAGCTGTGGAGTTCAGAGTGGTTTAACAAGGCATTTTTATTGCCCATTGGAAGAGACGTGGAGTTCACAGTAGCTTAACAAGACTGTTTTAATGCCCCTTGGAAGAGTGGTGGAGGTTACAGTGGAATGAAAAGACAATATCAATGCCCCTTGGAAGAGACATGGAGGTCACATTAGCTTAACAAGACAGTTTTAATGCCCCTTGGATGAGCTGTGGAGTTCAGAGTGGTTTAACAAGACGGTTTTAATGCCCCTTGGAAAAGACGTGGAGGTCACAGTAGCTTAACAAGATGGTTTTAATGCCCCTTGGAAGAGTGGTGGAGGTAGCAGTGAAATAAAAAGACAATATCAATACCCCGTGGAAGAAAAGTGGAGGTCACAGTAGCTTAACAAGATGGTTTTAATGCCCCTTGGAAGAGCTGTGCAGTTCAGAGTGGTTTAACAAGACTGCTTTAATGCCCCTTGGAAGAGTGGTGGAGGTCGCAGTGGAATAAAAAGACAAGATCAATGCCCCGTGGAAGTGACGTGGAGAACACAGTAGCTTAACAAGACGGTTTTAATGCCCCTTGGAAGAGCTGTGGAGTTCAGAGTGTTTAACAAGATGGTTTTAATGCCCCTTGGAAGAGACGTGGAGGTCACAGTAGCTTAACAAGACGGTTTTAATGCCCCTTGGAATAGTGGTGGAGGTTACAGTGGAATAAAAAGACAATATCAATGCCCCTTGGAAGAGACGTGGAGGTCACAGTAGCTTAACAAGACGGTTTTAATGCCCCTTGGAAGAGCTGTGTGGTTCAGAGTGGTTTAACAAGACGGTTTTAATGCCCCATGGAAGAGACGTGGAGGTCACAGTAGCTTAACAAGATGGTTTTAATGCCCCTTGGAAGAGTGGTGGAGGACACAGTGGAATAAAAAGACAATATCAATGCCCCGTGGAAGAGACGTGGGGGTCACAGTAGCTTAACAAGACGGTTTTAATGCCCCTTGGAAGAGCTGTGGAGTTCAGAGTGGTTTAACAACACGGCTTTAATAACCCTTGGAAGAGTGGTGGAGGTCGCAGTGGAATAAAAAGACAATATCAATGCCCCGTGAAAGAGACGTGGAGGTCACAATAGCTTAACAAGACAGTTTTAATGCCCCTTGGAAGAGCTGTGGAGTTCAGAGAGGTTTAACAAGACGGTTTTAATGCCCCTTGGAAGAGATGTGGAGGTCACAGTAGCTTAACAAGACGGTTTTAATGCCCCTTGGAAGAGCTGTGCAGTTCAGAGTCGTTTAACAAGACTGCTTTAATGCCCCTTGGAAGAGTGGTGGAGGTCGCAGTGGAATAAAAAGAAAAGATCAATGCCCCGTGGAAGTGACGTGGAGAACACAGTAGCTTAACAAGACGGTTTTAATGCCCCTTGGAAGAGCTGTGGAGTTCAGAGTGTTTAACAAGATGGTTTTAATGCCCCTTGGAAGAGACGTGGAGGTCACAGTAGCTTAACAAGATGGTTTTAATGCCCCTTGGAATAGTGGTGGAGGTTACAGTGGAATAAAAAGACAATATCAATGCCCCTTGGAAGAGACGTGGAGGTCACAGTAGCTTAACAAGACGGTTTTAATGCCCCTTGGAAGAGCTGTGTGGTTCAGAGTGGTTTAACAAGACGGTTTTAATGCCCCATGGAAGAGACGTGGAGGTCACAGTAGCTTAACAAGATGGTTTTAATGCCCCTTGGAAGAGTGGTGGAGGACACAGTGGAATAAAAAGACAATATCAATGCCCCGTGGAAGAGACGTGGGGGTCACAGTAGCTTAACAAGACGGTTTTAATGCCCCTTGGAAGAGCTGTGGAGTTCAGAGTGGTTTAACAACACAGCTTTAATAACCCTTGGAAGAGTGGTGGAGGTCGCAGTGGAATAAAAAGACAATATCAATGCCCCGTGAAAGAGACGTGGAGGTCACAGTAGCTTAACAAGACAGTTTTAATGCCCCTTGGAAGAGCTGTGGAGTTCAGAGAGGTTTAACAAGACGGTTTTAATGCCCCTTGGAAGAGATGTGGAGGTCACAGTAGCTTAACAAGACAGTTTTAATGCCCCTTGGAAGAGTGGTGGAGGTTACAGTGGAATAAAAAGACAATATCAATGCCCCGTGGAAGAGAGGTGGAGGTCACAGTAGCTTAACAAGATGGTTTTAATGCCCCTTGGAAGAGACGTGGAGGTCACAGTAGCTTAAAAAGACAGTTTTAATGCCCCTTGGAAGAGACGTGGAGGTCACAGTAGCTTAACAAGACGGTTCTAATGCCCCTTGGAAGAGACGTGGAGGTCACAGTAGCTTAACAAGACGGTTTTAATGCCCCTTGGAAGACCTGTGGAGTTCAGAGTGGTTTAACAAGATGGCTTTAATGCCCCATGGTAGAGTGGTGGAGGTCGCAGTGGAATAAAAAGACAATATCAATGCCCCGTGGAAGTGACGTGGAGGTCACAGTAGCTTAACAAGACGGTTTTAATGCCCCTTAGAAGAGCTGTGGAGTTCAGAGTGGTTTAACAAGATGGTTTTAATGCCCCTTGGAAGAGACGTGGAGGTCACAGTAGTTTAACAAGACGGTTTTAATGCCCCTTGGAAGAGCTGTGGAGTTCAGAGTGGTTTAACAAGATGGTTTTAATGCCACTTGGAAGAGACGTGGAGGTCACAGTAGCTTAACAAGACGGTTTTAATACCCCCTAGAAGAGTGGTGTGTAGCATCGGCGTCTCTGCCCCGTACTAGGCAGAGACGCCGTCCCTCTCACCTCCCCGCTCCTGGCGCGGCGTCCTCCAGCGCTTCTCTCCCCGCTGCTTCCGGCACGCGCTCCTTCCCCGGCAGTGTGCTTAGGGCGCGCGCGCGCACTCCCCCTCTCTTAAAGGGACCGCGCGCGCCGTCCTAAGGAGTCCCCGGCCAATTGCCGGAGGACCTCCCATATTTAAGGCACCTCCTCCAAAATGGAGGTGCCCGAGCAATGTTGTTGCAAAGCCTTCACTCTGCTTCAGCCCTCAGGTCCCGTTACCAGTTACCAGCCAGTCACCTGCCAGATTCCTGCTTGTTACCTGCCAGTCACCTGCCAGATTCCTGCTTGTTACCTGTCAGTCACCTGCCGGATTCCTGCCTGTTACCTGCCAGTTACCTGCCTGATTCCTGCTTGATACCTGCCTGATATCCGTTTACCTGCCTGCAAGCCTGCGGTCCGACGGTCTGCTTTCCTACACCTGTCAGTCTGTCTATGGACCAGCCTGCTCGCTCACCTGGGAGAGCTCATCGGTTACCTGCCTGCTAGCCTACCTGGAGGCTCCGCCGTCACTTGGCGTGACCACCTGCCTGTCCAGAGACTCTCGCCTGCTCACCTGGGAGCGCTCACCTGCTACCTGTCTGCTAGTCTACCCAGAGACTGTCCCTGTCACTTGCCGTGAGTACCCGTCCTTTTACCCAGAGACTGTCCTTGTCACTTGCCGTGAGTACCCGTCCTTCTACCCAGAGACTGTCCCTGTCACTTGCCGTGAGTACCCGTCCTTTTACCCAGAGACTGTCCCTGTCACTTGCCGTGACTACCTGCCCCTCTACCCAGAGACTGTCCCTGTCACTTGCCGTGACTACCTGCCCGTCTTCCCTGGGAGCCACCCGCTTCCTTACATGGACTGCCCCCTTGTATAGTTGCACAGAGGTTCCACCTCCCAGACCCGTTACATGGTGGTTACAGTGGAATAAAAAGACTATATCAATGCCCCGTGGAAGAGACGTGGAGGTCACAGTAACTTAACAAGACGGTTTTAATGCCCCTTGTAAGAGACGTGGAGGTCACAGTAGCTTAACAAGACGGTTTTAATGCCCCTTGGAAGAGACGTGGAGGTCACAGTAGCTTGACAAGATGGTTATAATGCCCCTTGGAATAGTGGTGGAGGTTACAGTGGAATAAAAAGTCAATATCAATGCCGCTTGGAAGAGACGTGGAGGTCACAGTAGCATAACAAGACGGTTTTAATGCCCATTGGAAGAGCTGTGTCATTTAGAGTGGTTTAGCAAGACTGTTTTAATGCCCCTTCGAAGAGACGTGGAGGTCACAGTAGCTTAACAAGATGGTTTTAATGCCCATTGGAAGAGTTGTGGAGGTCACAGTGGAATAAAAAGACAATATCAATGCCCCGTGGAAGAGATGTGGAGGTCACAGTAGCTTAACAAGACGGTATTAATGCCCCTTGGAAGAGCTGTGGAGTGCAGAGTTGTTTAACGAGACGGTTTTAATGCCCCTTGGAAGAGACATGGAGGTCACAGTAGCTTAACAAGACTGTTTTAATGCACCTTGGAAGAGCTGTGGAGTTCAGAGTGGTTTAACAAGACGGCTTTAATGCCCCTTGGAAGAGACGTGGAGGTCACAGTAGCTTAACAAGACAGTTTTATTGCCCCTTGGAAGAGTGGTGGAGGTTACAGTGGAATAAAAAGACAATGTCAATGCCCGTGGAAGAGACGTGGAGGTCACAGTAGCTTAACAAGACGATTTTAATGCCCCTTGGAAGGGACGTGGAGTTCAGAGAGGTTTAACAAGACGGCTTTATTGCCCCTTGGAAGAGTGATGGAGGTCGCAGTGGAATAAAAAGACAATATCAATTCCCTCGTGGAGGAGACGTGGAGGTCACAGTAGCTTAACAAGACGGTTTTAATGCCCCTTCGAAGAGCTGTGGAGTTCAGAGTGATTTAACAAGATGGTTTTAATGCCCCTTGGAAGAGACGTGGAGCTCACAGTAGCTTAACAAGACGGTTTTAATGCCCCCTAGAAGAGTGGTGGAGGTTAAAGTGGAATAAAAAGACAATATCAATGCCCCGTGGAAGAGACGTGGAGGTCACAGTAACTAAACAAGACGGTTTTAATGCCCCTTAGAAGAGACGTGGAGGTCACAGTGGCTTAACAAGATGGTTTTAATGCCCCTTGGAATAGTGGTGGAGGTTACAGTGGAATAAAAAATCAATATCAATGCCGCTTGGAAGAGAAGTGGAGGTCACAGTAGCTTAAAAAGACGGTTTTAATGCTGCTTGGAAGAGCTGTGTCGTTAAGAGTGGTTTAGCAAGACTGTTTTAATGCCCCTTGGAAGAGACATGGAGGTCACAGTAGCTTAACAGGATGGTTTTAATGCCCATTGGAAGAGTTGTGGAGGTCACAGTGGAATAAAAAGACAATATCAATGCCCCGTGGAAGAGATGTGGAGGTCACAGTAGCTTAGCAAGACGGTATTAATGCCCCTTGGAAGAGCTGTGGAGTGCAGAGTTGTTTAATGAGACGGTTTTAATGCCCCTTGGAAGAGACATGGAGGTCACAGTAGCTTAACAAGACTGTTTTAATGCACCTTGGAAGAGCTGTGGAGTTCAGAGTGGTTTAACAAGACGGCTTTAATGCCCCTTGGAAGAGACGTGGAGGTCACAGTAGCTTAACAAGACAGTTTTATTGCCCCTTGGAAGAGTGGTGGAGGTTACAGTGGAATAAAAAGACAATATCAATGCCCCGTGGAAGAGACGTGGAGGTCACAGTAGCTTAACAAGACGGTTTTAATGCCCCTTGGAAGAGTGGTGGAGGTCACAGTGGAATAAAAAGACAATGTCAATGCCCGTGGAAGAGACGTGGAGGTCACAGTAGCTTAACAAGATGATTTTAATGCCCCTTGGAAGAGACGTGGAGTTCAGAGAGGTTTAACAAGACAGCATTATTGCCCCTTGGAAGAGTGGTGGAGGTCGCAGTGGAATAAAAAGACAATATCAATTCCCTCGTGGAGGAGACGTGGAGGTCACAGTAGCTTAACAAGACGGTTTTAATGCCCCTTCGAAGAGCTGTGGAGTTCAGAGTGATTTAACAAGACGGTTTTAATGCCCCTTGGAAGAGACGTGGAGGTCACAGTAGCTTAACAAGACGGTTTTAATGCCCCCTAGAAGAGTCGTAGAGGTTAAAGTGGAATAAAAAGACAATATCAATGCCCCGTGGAAGAGACGTGGAGGTCACAGTAACTAAATAAGACGGTTTTAATGCCCCTTGGAAGAGACGTGGAGGTCACAGTAGCTTGACAAGATGGTTTTAATGCCCCTTGGAATAGTGGTGGAGGTTACAGTGGAATAAAAAGTCAATATCAATGCCGCTTGGAAGAGACGTTGAGGTCACAGTAGCTTAACAAGACGGTTTTAATGCTGCTTGGAAGAGCTGTGTCGTTCAGAGTGGTTTAGCAAGACTGTTTTAATGCCCCTTGGAAGAGTTGTGGAGGTGTCACGCTGTCTCTGTGTACTGGAGGTAGGGAGCCTAAGCTGACCCTAAGCTGGGGCCCTGACTAATCCCTCTACCTGGAGGTACTGTTAAAGGTACAGAGGTCCAAGCCGCCAGCGTAACCCCTACCTCCTGAGGATCCCTGCACCTAAGTAATCTAGTCCTGAGAAGGACCCCTGATCACTACAAAAGGGGACAGGTAATAATATGCCCACACTCAGTACTTAGACGAACGAGACAGTACAAGGGTAAAACCAAAACCACCTTGCATACAAAAACTACACAACTACAACAGAGGGAACACCAACGGGAAAGGAGATAAATGATAAAGCAAGGAAGGGAAAAAACACTCCAAATACACTTAGCTCTGAAACTCCAAATACCACGATCCGCTCTGTTAGTCTGCATGAAATGCTTTCACCGACACTTCCCCAACAGACCGGCAGGCATTTGAAGGAGTCCCACTACAGCAGCATTGATTGCAGCTGGGCGAGGCTGGACCTCGTCTAGCACAGAGAGAGAGAGAGTTAACTCCCTCACTGCTGAAAAACACAAAGCACCAAAAACTCAGCTGCGAGAAGTCAGGCTGTGTAATCGTGACGATCTTCGTGGCGACACACCCGTGACAGTACACCCCCTTCTACGAGGGGCCTCCGGACCCTCAGGGCCAGGTTTATCCGGGTGAGTCGTGTGGAAGGCCTGAACTAATCGGTCTGCGTTAATATCCGACGCAGGAACCCACATCCTCTCCTCAGGACCATACCCCTTCCAATGAACCAGGTACTGAAGGGACCGGCGATTAAAGCGTGAATCGATGACCCTCGATACCTGGAACTCCAAGTTACCATTGACCACCACTGGAGGGGGAGGTAAAGGTGACGGTACCACCGGCGCCACATACCTCTTAAGCAACGATCTGTGGAACACGTTGTGAATTTTAAACGTAGGGGGGAGGTCAAGACGGAATGCCACCGGATTAATTATAGAACTGATCCTGTACGGCCCGATGAACCTGGGACGTCCAGTTTCCAGGAGGGAACCTTAAGTTTTATATTCCTGGTAGACAACCATACCCGATCGTTCACACTTAGGTCCGGACCAGACACTCTCCTCCTATCAGCCATACGTTTGTATCGGTTCCCCATAGTATTCAGATTCTTCAGCACCCCTCCCCATACTGAAGCGAGTGATGAGGAAAATCGTTCTTCCTTAGGAACCCCCGAAGAGCCCCCCCTACTGAAAGTACAAAACTGGGGGTGAAAACCATATGCCCCAAAAAACGGGGACTTACCAGTGGACTCGCTCCGCCTATTATTAAGAGCAAACTCTGCCAGAGGTAAGAAAGAAGCCCAGTCCTCCTGGTTCTCTGACACAAAACACCGGAGATATGTCTCCAAGCTCTGGTTCATACGTTCCGTCTGACCATTGGTCTGAGGATGAAAAGCCGATGAGAACGATAAATGCATCCCCCGCCGTGTACAAAACGCCTTCCAGAATTTAGACACAAACTGAGACCCCCGATCTGACACCACCTCGGAGGGTACCCCGTGAAGCCTCACAATCTCCCCAATGAACACCTGCGCAAGAGTTTTAGCATTAGGAAGAGCAGGAAGAGCGATAAAATGTGCCATCTTGCTGAACCTGTCCACTACAACGAGTATGACCGTTTTACCCGAAGACGGAGGGAGGTCCGTAATAAAGTCCATAGACAGATGAGTCCAAGGACGCTCCGGGATCTTCAAAGGTAAGAGGGCCCCAGACGGACGGGTATGTGAGGTCTTAGAGCGCGCACAAACCCCACAGGACGCGACAAAAGTTACCACCTCCTTATGTAAGTTAGGCCACCAAAACCGACGCGAGAGGAGATCCAGAGTTGCTTTACTCCCCGGGTGTCCCGCAAAAACTGAGTTATGGTGTGCCTCGATCACCTTTTGTCGCAACTGATCTGGAACAAACAGTCTCCCCGGAGGTCCAACAGGGGCATCCCCCTGAGCCTCCAATACCTCCTCCTCAAGCTCAGAGCATACTGCCGAAACCACCACCCCCTCCTGAAGGATAGGAATCGGGTCGTCCGTATTCCCGGCCCCAGGGAAACTACGAGATAAGGCATCCGCCTTTACATTTTTTGACCCAGGACGATATGTAACGACAAAATTAAACCTGGTAAAAAACAATGACCACCTAGCTTGTCTGGGATTCAGACGTTTCGCGGACTCCAGATATAGCAGGTTCTTGTGATCGGTGATGACGATGACCGGATGGACTGCCCCCTCTAAAAAATGGCGCCACTCCTCAAAAGCTAACTTAATGGCCAAGAGTTCCCTATTGCCGACATCGTAATTCCTCTCAGCGGGCGACAATTTTTTAGAGAAAAAGGCGCACGGATGCCACTTACCAGGGGACGAACCTTGTGACAATACTGCTCCCACCCCTACCTCGGAAGCGTCTACCTCTACAATGAATGGCTGTGACGCATCAGGTTGAATGAGTATGGGTGCCGAGGCAAAACATTTTTTCAAGGAGGAGAATGCTTGACAAGCCTTGTCAGACCACCTAGAAAAATCCGTCCCCTTTTTAGTCATGTCTGTGAGAGGCTTAACCATGGACGAGAAATTACGAATGAACTTCCGGTAATAATTAGCAAACCCCAGGAAACGTTGTAGTGCCTTAAGATTCTCTGGCCGATCCCACTCAAGAACTGCCCGCACTTTCCCAGGGTCCATACGAAAACCGGACGCTGAAACCAGGAAGCCTAAAAACTGGAGTTCCTGTACGGCGAACACACACTTTTCCCATTTGGCATACAGTTATTATCCCGCAAGATCTGTAACACCTGCCTAACGTGCTCCTGATGAGACACCAGATCCGGCGAGTAAATTAAGATATCATCCAGATATATGACAACAAACTGTCCCACCAGGCGGCGAAAAATGTCATTAACAAAGTGTTGGAACACCGCCGGGGCATTAGTCAGACCGAATGGCATGACAAGGTTCTCATAATGCCCCTCCGGAGTGTTAAACGCCGTCTTCCACTCATCCCCCTCCTTCATCCTAATCAGATTGTACGCCCCCCTGAGATCCAACTTAGAGAACCATTTGGCGCCCACGATCTGATTAAAGAGATCGGGAATAAGTGGGAGCGGATACGGATCTCGGACCGTAATCCGATTAAGTTCACGGAAATCCAGGCAAGGGCGTAGGCCTCCATCTTTCTTCTTAACAAAGAAGAACCCCGCGGCCACCGGTGAAGATGAAGGTCTAATATGCCCCTTAGCCAGACTTTCTGAAATATAATCCTTCATGGCCTGCCTCTCAGGACCAGAAAGGTTATACAACCTAGCTTTAGGTAACTTGGCCTCAGGGAGCAGTTTTACAGAACAGTCATACTCGCGATGAGGAGGTAGTTCCTGACACCCTTTCTCCGAGAATACATCCTCAAAGTCCGCCAGAAATGGAGGTAAGACCCTAGGAGTAACCGCACCGATGACCGTATTCATGCAGTTTTTATTACAGAATTTACTCCATTGTCTTATCTCTCTGGATTGCCAATTAATAACCGGGTTATGCTTAGTTAACCAAGGAAGGCCCAACACTATAGGAGTGGGAAGACCCTCCAACACGTAGCAAGACAACAGTTCTTTATGTATCGTCCCCACTTGAAGTTTTACGTTATGCACAGGTTGCAAAAAACTTCCCTGACCGAGAGGCCTGGCATCGATCGAGAATATGGGGATGGGTTTAGCGAACTCACTCAATCGCATACCTTGAACCCGGGCAAACCGAGCGTCCACCAGATTAGCCCCGGCCCCACTATCCAGAAGAACAGATATCCTCTCAGTTCTCGTACCCACCACCACCTCCGCCGATACGAGAAACTGAGACGAACCTAGGGACGAAATACCTACTCCCAGATTGCCGTCCACCACACAACCTGGGATCAACAGTTTTCCGACGACTCTTCACTCTGCAAGTGACGGGATGGACACCCCCCAATAAAATGTCCCTTTCTCCCGCAGAAGAAACACCTTCCTGTCTTATGGCGCACCACCGGTCCCCTCCCCCGAAATGATGTCCCTCCTAATTGCATAGGCTCCTCTGGACTGACCAGGGGAACCACCATATGAGGGGACCTTGTAGGAGGTGGAGTCATCACAGGGGGTGGAGTTATCCCGCACCTCTCCCGAAGCCGTCTGTCAATGCGAATAGCAAGGGCCATAGCGGCTTCCAGTGACGCGGGAGAGTCATACTGTGCCAACACATCCTGTAATTTGTCGGATAAACCTTGACAAAACTGGCTCCTAAGAGCCAGGTCATTCCACTGGGTGTCAGTGGCCCACCTACGGAACTCCGAACAGAATTCCTCCGCCGGACGATCTCCCTGCTGGATCCTACGTAACTTAGATTCAGCAAGGGAGATCCGATCCGGGTCATCATAAACAAGACCCAGAGCAGCAAAAAACCTATCCACTGACTGGAGAGTCGGGGAGCCCGGGGGAAGAGAGAACGCCCAAGATTGTGGGTCCCCTTGTAGGAGCGAGATGACAATTCCCACCCTTTGTTCTTCACTCCCCGATGACCGAGGCCGCAGCCAAAAGTACAACTTGCATGCCTCCCGGAAAACAAAAAACTTGTCCCGCCCCCCAGTGAACCTGTCAGGGAGAGCTACTTTAGGTTCTGGTCCGGCTTGCTCCTGAGGATACAAAACCTTGGACAAACTCTGCAACTGCCGAGCTAGACCGGCTACTGGATCCATGGTAGCTGGAGAAAATCTAAGTGGTTCGGTGAAAATGTCACGCTGTCTCTGTGTACTGGAGGTAGGGAGCCTAAGCTGACCCTAAGCTGGGGCCCTGACTAATCCCTCTACCTGGAGGTACTGTTAAAGGTACAGAGGTCCAGGCCGCCAGCGTAACCCCTACCTCCTGAGGATCCCTGCACCTAAGTAATCTAGTCCTGAGAAGGACCCCTGATCACAACAAAAGGGGACAGGTAATAATATGCCCACACTCAGTACTTAGACGAACGAGACAGTACAAGGGTAAAACCAAAACCACCTTGCATACAAAAACTACACAACTACAACAGAGGGAACACCAACGGGAAAGGAGATAAATGATAAAGCGAGGAAGGGAAAAAACACTCCAAATACACTTAGCTCTGAAACTCCAAATACCACGATCTGCTCTGTTAGTCTGCATGAAATGCTTTCACCGACACTTCCCCAACAGACCGGCAGGCATTTGAAGGAGTCCCACTACAGCAGCATTGATTGCAGCTGGGCGAGGCTGGACCTCGTCTAGCACAGAGAGAGAGAGAGTTAACTCCCTCACTGCCGAAAAACACAAAGCACCAAAAACTCAGCTGCGAGAAGTCAGGCTGTGTAATCGTGACGATCTTCGTGGCGACACACCCGTGACAGGAGGTCACAGTGGAATAAAAAGACAATATCAATGCAACGTGGAAGAGATGTGGAGGTCACAGTAGCTTAACAAGACGGTATTAATGCCCCTTGGAAGAGCTGTGGAGTGCAGAGTTGTTTAACAAGACGGTTTTAATGCCCCTTGGAAGAGACATGGAGGTCACAGTAGCTTAACAAGACTGTTTTAAAGCACCTTGGAAGAGCTGTGGAGTTCAGAGTGGTTTAACAAGACGGCTTTAATGCCCCGTGGAAGAGACGTGGAGGTGAGAGTAGCTTAACAAGACAGTTTTATTGCCCCTTGGAAGAGTGGTGGAGGTTACAGTGGAATAAAAAGACAATATCAATGCCCCGTGGAAGAGACGTGGAGGTCACAGTAGCTTAACAAGACGGTTTTAATGCCCCTTTGAAGAGACGTGGAGGTCACAGTAGCTTAACAAGACAGTTTTAATGCCCCTTGGAAGAGATGTGGAGGTCACAGTAGCTTAACAAGATGGTTTTAATGCCCCTTGGAATAGTGGTGGAGGTTACAGTGGAATAAAAAGACAATATCAATGCCCCTTGGAAGAGACGTGGAGGTCACAGTAGCTTAACAAGACGGTTTTAATGCCCCTTGGAAGAGCTATGTCGTTCAGAGTGGTTTAACAAGACAGTTTTAATGCCCCTTGGAAGAGACGTGGAGGTCACAGTAGCTTAACAAAATGGTTTTAATGCCCGTTGGAAGAGTGGTGGAGGTCACAGTGGAATAAAAAGACAATAGCAATGCCCGTGGAAGAGACGTGGAGGTCACAGTAGCTTAACAAGATGGTTTTAATGCCCCTTAGAAGAGACGTGGAGTTCAGAGTGGTTTAACAAGACGGCTTTAATGCCCCTTGGAAGAGTGGTGGAGGTCGCAGTGGAATAAAAAGACAATATCAATGCCCCGTGGAGGAGACGTGGAGGTCACAGTAGCTTAACAAGACGGTTTTAATACCCCTTGGAAGAGCTGTGGAGTTCAGAGTGGTTTAACAAGACGGTTTTAATGCCCCTTGGAAGAGACGTGGAGGTCTCAGTAGCTTAACAAGACGGTTTTAATGCCCCTTGGAAGAGTGGTGGAAGTCACAGTGGAATAAAAAGACAATATCAATGCCCCTTGGAAGAGATGTGGAGGTCACAGAAGCTTAACAAGACGGTTTTAATGCCCCTTGGAAGAGAGGTGGAGGTCACAGTAGCTTAACAAGACGGTTTTAATGCCCCTTGGAAGAGCTGTGGAGTTCAGAGTGGTTTAACAAGACGGTTTTAATGCCCCTTGGAAGAGACGTGGAGGTCTCAGTAGCTTAACAAGACGGTTTTAATGCCCCTTGGAAGAGTGGTGGAAGTCACAGTGGAATAAAAAGACAATATCAATGCCCCTTGGAAGAGATGTGGAGGTCACAGAAGCTTAACAAGACGGTTTTAATGCCCCTTGGAAGAGAGGTGGAGGTCACAGTAGCTTAACAAGACGGTTTTAATGCCCCTTGGAAGAGTGGTGGAGGTTACAGTGGAATAAAAAGACAATATCAATTCCCCGTGGAAGAGAGGTGGAGGTCAGAGTAGCTTAACAAGACAGTTTTAATGCCCCTTGGAAGAGACGTGGAGGTCACAGTAGCTTAACAAGACGGTTTTAATGCCACTTGGAAGAGACGTGGAGGTCACAGTAGCTTAACAAGACGGTTTTAATGCCCCTTGGCATAGTGGTGGAGGTTACAGTGGAATAAAAGGATAATATCTATGCCCCTTGGAAGAGACGTGGAGGTCACAGTAGCTTAACAAGACGGTTTTAATGCCCCTTGGAAGAGCTGTGTCGTTCAGAGTGGTTTAACAAGACGGCTTTAATGCCCCTTGGAAGAGACGTGGAGGTCAGAGTGGTTTAACAAGACGGCTTTAATGCCCCTTGGAAGAGTGGTGGAGGTCGCAGTGAAATAAAAAGACAATATCAATGCCCGTGGAAGAGACGTGGAGGTCACAGTAGCTTAACAAGACAGTTTTAATGCCCCTTGGAAGAGACGTGGAGTTCAGAGTGGTTTAACAAGACGGCTTTAATGCCCCTTGGAAGAGTGGTGGAGGTCGCAGTGGAATAAAAAGACAATATCAATTCCCCCGTGGAGGAGACGTGGAGTTCACAGTAGCTTAACAAGACGGTTTTAATGCCCCTTGGAAGAGCCGTGGAGTTCAGAGTGGTTTAACAAGACGGTTTTAATGCCCCTTGGAAGAGACGTGGAGGTTACAGTAGCTTAACAAGACGGTTTTAATGCCCCTTGGAAGAGTGGTGGAGGTTACAGTGGAATAAAAAGACAATATCAATGCCCCGTGGAAGAGAGGTGGAGGTCACAGTAGCTTAACAAGACGGTTTTAATGCCCCTTGGAATAGTGGTGGAGGTTACAGTGGAATAAAAAGACAATATCAATGCCCCTTGGAAGAGACGTGGAGGTCACAGTAGCTTAACAAGATGGCTTTAATGCCCCTTGGAAGAGTGGTGGAGGTAGCAGTGGAATAAAAAGACAATATCAATTCCCCCGTGGAGGAGACGTGGAGGTCACAGTAGCTTAACAAGACGGTTTTAATGCCCCTTGGAAGAGCTGTGGAGTTCAGAGTGGTTTAACAAGACAGTTTTAATGCCCCTTGGAAGAGTCGTGGAGGTCACAGTAGCTTAACAAGATGGTTTTAATGCCCCTTGGAAGAGTGGTGGAGGTTACAGTGGAATAAAAAGACAATATCAATGCCCCGTGGAAGAGAGGTGGAGGTCACAGTAGCTTAACAAGACGGTTTTAATGCCCCTTGGAAGAGACGTGGAGGTCACAGTAGCTTAACAAAATGGTTCTTATGCCCCTTGGAAGAGACGTGGATTTCAGAGTGGTTTAACAAGACGGCTTTAATGCCCCTTGGAAGAGTGATGTAGGTCGCAGTGACATAAAAAGACAATATCAATGCCCGTGGAAGAGACATTTAGGTCACAGTAGCTTAACAAGACAGTTTTAATGCCCCTTGGAAGAGATGTGGAGTTCAGAGTGGTTTAACAAGACGGCTTTAATGCCCCTTGGAAGAGTGGTGGAGGTTGCAGTGGAATAAAAAGACAATATCAATTCCCCCGTGGAGGAGATGTGGAGTTCACAGTAGCTTAACAAGACGGTCTTAATGCCCCTTGGAAGAGCTATGGAGTTCAGAGTGGTTTAACAAGACAGTTTTAATGCCCCTTGGAAGGGACGTGGAGGTCACAGTAGCTTAACAAGATGGTTTTAATGCCCCTTGGAAGAGTGGTGGAGGTCACAGTGGAATAAAAAGACAATAGCAATGCCCGTGGAAGAGACGTGGAGGTCACAGTAGCTTAACAAGATGGTTTTAACGCCCCTTAGAAGAGACGTGGAGTTCAGAGTGGTTTAACAAGACGGCTTTAATGCCCCTTGGAAGAGTGGTGGAGGTCGCAGTGGAATAAAAAGACAATATCAATGCCCCGTGGAGGAGACGTGGAGGTCACAGTAGCTTAACAAGACGGTTTTAATGCCCCTTGGAAGAGCTGTGGAGTTCAGAGTGGTTTAACAAGATGGTTTAATGCCCCTTGGAAGAGACGTGGAGGTCTCAGTAGCTTAACAAGACGGTTTTAATGCCCCTTGGAAGAGTGGTGGAGGTCACAGTGGAATAAAAAGACAATATCAATACCCCGTGGAAGAGATGTGGAGGTCACAGTAGCTTAACAAGACAGTTTTAATGCCCCTTGGAAGAGAGGTCGAGGTCACAGTAGCTTAATAAGACGGTTTTAATGCCCCTTGGAAGAGTGGTGGAGGTTACAGTGGAATAAAAAGACAATATCAATTCCCCGTGGAAGAGAGGTGGAGGTTAGAGTAGCTTAACAAGACAGTTTTAGTGCCCCTTGGAAGAGACGTGGAGTTCACAGTAGCTTAACAAGACGGTTTTAATGTCACTTGGAAGAGACGTGGAGGTCACAGTGGCTTAACAAGACGGTTTTAATGCCCCTTGGCATAGTGGTGGAGGTTACAGTGGAATAAAAGGATAATATCTATGCCCCTTGGAAGAGACGTGGAGGTCACAGTAGCTTAACAAGACGGTTTTAATGCCCCTTGGAAGAGCTGTGTCGTTCAGAGTGGTTTAACAAGACGGCTTTAATGCCCCTTGGAAGAGACGTGGAGGTCACAGTAGCTTAACAAAATGGTTTTAATGCCCCTTGGAAGAGACGTGGATTTCAGAGTGGTTTAACAAGACGGCTTTAATGCCCCTTGGAAGAGTGGTGGAGGTCGCAGTGAAATAAAAAGACAATATCAATGCCCGTGGAAGAGACGTGGAGGTCACAGTAGCTTAACAAGACAGTTCTAATGCCCCTTGGAAGAGATGTGGAGTTCAGAGTGGTTTAACAAGATGGTTTTAATGCCCCTTGGAAGAGTGGTGGAGGTCACAGTGGAATAAAAAGACAATAGCAATGCCCGTTGAAGAGACGTGGAGGTCACAGTAGCTTAACAAGATGGTTTTAACGCCCCTTAGAAGAGACGTGGAGTTCAGAGTGGTTTAACAAGACGGCTTTAATGCCCCTTGGAAGAGTGGTGGAGGTCGCAGTGGAATAAAAAGACAATATCAATGCCCCGTGGAGGAGACGTGGAGGTCACAGTAGCTTAACAAGACGGTTTTAATGCCCCTTGGAAGAGCTGTGGAGTTCAGAGTGGTTTAACAAGACGGTTTTAATGCCCCTTGGAAGAGACATGGAGGTCTCAGTAGCTTAACAAGACGGTTTTAATGCCCCTTGGAAGAGTGGTGGAGGTCACAGTGGAATAAAAAGACAATATCAATGCCCCATGGAAGAGATGTGGAGGTCACAGTAGCTTAACAAGACAGTTTTAATGCCCCTTGGAAGAGAGGTGGAGGTCACAGTAGCTTAACAAGACGGTTTTAATGCCCCTTGGAAGAGTGGTGGAGGTTACAGTGGAATAAAAAGACAATATCAATTCCCCGTGGAAGAGAGGTGGAGGTCAGAGTAGCTTAACAAGACAGTTTTAATGCCCCTTGGAAGAGACGTGGAGTTCACAGTAGCTTAACAAGACGGTTTTAATGTCACTTGGAATAGACGTGGAGGTCACAGTTGCTTAACAAGACGGTTTTAATGCCCCTTGGCATAGTGGTGGAGGTTACAGTGGAATAAAAAGATAATATCTATGCCCCTTGGAAGAGACGTGGAGGTCACAGTAGCTTAACAAGACGGTTTTAATGCCCCTTGGAAGAGCTGTGTCGTTCAGAGTGGTTTAACAAGACGGCTTTAATGCCCCTTGGAAGAGACGTGGAGGTCACAGCAGCTTAACAAAATGGTTTTAATGCCCCTTGGAAGAGACGTGGATTTCAGAGTGGTTTAACAAGACGCCTTTAATGCCCCTTGGAAGAGTGGTGGAGGTCGCAGTGAAATAAAAAGACAATATCAATGCCCGTGGAAGAGACGTGGAGGTCACAGTAGCTTAACAAGACAGTTTTAATGCCCCTTGGAAGAGATGTGGAGTTCAGAGTGGTTTAACAAGACGGCTTTAATGCCCCTTGGAAGAGTGGTGGAGGTAGCAGTGGAATAAAAAGACAATATCAATTCCCCCGTGGAGGAGACGTGGAGTTCACAGTAGCTTAACAAGACAGTTTTAATGCCCCTTGGAAGAGCCGTGGAGTTCAGAGTTGTTTAATAAGACGGTTTTAATGCCCCTTGGAAGAGACGTGGAGGTCACAGTAGCTTAACAAGACGGTTTTAATGCCCCTTGGAAGAGTGGTGGAGGTTACAGTGGATTAAAAAGACAATATCAATGCCCCGTGGAAGAGAGGTGGAGGTCACAGTAGCTTAACAAGATGGTTTTAATGCCCCTTGGAAGAGACGTGGAGGTCAAAGTAGCTAAACAAGACGGTTTTAATGCCCCTTAGAATAGTGGTGGAGGTTACAGTGGAATAAAAAGACAATATCAATGCCCCTTGGAAGAGACGTGGAGGTCACAGTAGCTTAACTAGACGGTTTTAATGCCCCTTGGAAGAGTGGTGGAGGTAGCAGTGGAATAAAAAGACAATATCAATTCCCCCGTGGAGGAGACGTGGAGGTCACAGTAGCTTAACAAGACGGTTTTAATGCCCCTTGGAAGAGCTGTGAAGTTCAGAGTGGTTTAACAAGACAGTTTTAATGCCCCTTGGAAGAGACGTGTAGGTCACAGTAGCTTAACAAGACGGTTTTAATGCCCCTTGGAAGAGTGGTGGAGGTTACAATGGAAAGGAAAGACAATATCAATGACCCGTGGAAGAGAGGTGGAGGTCACAGTAGCTTAACAAGACGGTTTTAATGCCCCTTGGAAGAGACGTGGAGGTCACAGTAGCTTAACAAAATGGTTCTAATGCCCCTTGGAAGAGACGTGGATTTCAGAGTGGTTTAACAAGACGGCTTTAATGCCCCTTGTAAGAGTGGTGGAAGTCGCAGTGAAATAAAAAGACAATATCAATGCCCGTGGAAGAGACATGGAGGTCACAGTAGCTTAACAAGACAGTTTTAATGCTCCTTGGAAGAGATGTGGAGTTCAGAGTGGTTTAACAAGACGGCTTTAATGCCCCTTGGAAGAGTGGTGGAGGTCGCAGTGGAATAAAAAGACAATATCAATTCCCGCGTGGAGGAGACGTGGAGTTCACAGTAGCTTAACAAGACGGTTTTAATGCCCCTTGGAAGAGCTGTGTCGTTCAGAGTGGTTTAACAAGACGGTTTTAATGCCCCTTGGAAGAGACGTGGAGGTCACAGTAGCTTAACAAAATGGTTTTAATGCCCCTTGGAAGAGACGTGGATTTCAGAGTGGTTTAACAAGTCGGCTTTAATGCCCCTTGGAAGAGTGGTAGAGGTCGCAGTGAAATAAAAAGACAATATCAATGTCCGTGGAAGAGAAGTGGAGGTCACAGTAGCTTAACAAGACGGTTTTAATGCCCCTTGGAAGAGCTGTGGAGTTCAGAGTGGTTTAACAAGACGGTTTTAATGCCCCTTGGAAGAGACGTGGAGGTCACAGTAGCTTAACAAGACGGTTTTAATGCCCCTTGGAAGAGTGGTGGAGGTTACAGTGGAATAAAAAGACAATATCAATGCCCCATGGAAGAGAGGTGGAGGTCACAGTAGCTTAACAAGATGGTGTTAATGCCCATTGGAAGAGACGTGGAGGTCAAAGTAGCTTAACAAGACGGTTTTAATGCCCCTTGGAATAATGGTGGAGGTTACAGTGGAATAAAAAGACAATATCAATGCCCCTTGTAAGAGACGTGGAGGTCACAGTAGCTTAACAAGACGGTTTTAATGCCCCTTGGAAGAGCTGTGGAGTTCAGAGAGGTTTAACAAGACAGTTTTAATGCCCCTTGGAAGAGACGTGGAGGTCACAGTAGCTTAACAAGATGGTTTTAATGCCCCTTGGAAGAGAGGTGGAGGTCACAGTAGCTTAACAAGACGGTTTTAATGCCCCTTGGAAGAGTGGTGGAGGTTACAGTGGAATAAAAAGACAATATCAATTCCCCGTGGAAGAGAGGTGGAGGTCAGAGTAGCTTAACAAGACAGTTTTAATGACCCTTGGAAGAGACGTGGAGGTCACAATAGCTTAACAAGACGGTTTTAATGCACCTTGGAAGAGACGTGGAGGTCACAGTAGCTTAATAAGACGGTCTTAATGCCCCTTGGCATAGTGGTGGAGGTTACAGAGGAAAAAAAAGATAATATCTATGCCCCTTGGAAGAGACTTGGAGGTCACAGTAGCTTAACAAGACGGTTTTAATGCCCCTTGGAACAGCTGTGTCGTTCAGAGTGGTTTAACAAGACGGTTTTAATGCCCCTTGGAAGAGACGTGGAGGTCACAGTAGCTTAACAAAATGGTTTTAATGCAACTTGGAAGAGAAGTGGATTTCAGAGTGGTTTAACAAGATGGCTTTAATGCCCCTTGGAAGAGTGGTGGAGGTCGCAATGAAATAAAAAGACAATATCAATGCCCGTGGAAGAGACGTGGAGGTCACAGTAGCTTCACAAGACAGTTCTACTGCCCCTTGGAAGAGATGTGGAGTTCAGAGTGGTTTAACAAGACGGCTTTAATGCCCCTTGGAAGAGTGGTGGAGGTCGCAGTGGAATAAAAAGACAATATCAATTCCCCCGTGGAGGAGACGTGGAGTTCACAGTAGCCTAACAAGACGGTTTTAATTCCCCTTGGAAGAGACGTGGAGGTTACAGTGGAATAAAAAGACAATATCAATGCCCCGTGGAAGAGAGGTGGAGGTCACAGTAGCTTACCAAGATGGTTTTAATGCCCCTTGGAAGAGAAGTGGAGGTCAAAGTAGCTTAACAAGACGGTTTTAATGCCGCTTGAAATAGTGGTGGAGGTTACAGTGGAAAAAAAAGACAATATCAATGCCCCTTGGAAGAGACGTGGAGGTCACAGTAGCTTAACAAGACGGTTTTAATGCCCCTTGGAAGAGTGGTGGAGGTCGCAGTGGAATAAAAAGACAATTTCAATTCCCCCGTGGAGGAGACGTGGAGGTCACAGTAGCTTAACAAGACGGTTTTATGTCCCTTGGAATAGTGGTGGAGGTTACAGTGGAATAAAAAGACAATATCAATGCCCCGTGGAAGAGAGGTGGAGGTCACAGTAGCTTAACAAGATGGTTTTAATGCCCCTTGGAAGAGACGTGGAGGTCACAGAAGCTTAACAAGACGGTTTTAATGCCCCTTGGCATAATGGTGGAGGCTACAGTGGAATAAAAAGATAATATCTATGCCCCTTGGAAGAGACGTGGAGGTCACAGTAGCTTAACAAGACGGTTTTAATGCCCCTTGGAAGAGCTGTGTCGTTCAGAGTGGTTTAACAAGACGGTTTTAATGCCCCTTGGAAGAGACGTGGAGGTCACAGTAGCTTAACAAAATGGTTTTAATGCCCCTTGGAAGAGACGTGGATTTCAGAGTGGTTTAACAAGTCGGCTTTAATGCCCCTTGGAAGAGTGGTAGAGGTCGCAGTGAAATAAAAAGACAATATCAATGTCCGTGGAAGAGAAGTGGAGGTCACAGTAGCTTAACAAGACAGTTTTAATGCCCCTTGGAAGAGATGTGGAGTTCAGAGTGGTTTAACAAGACGGCTTTAATGCCCCTTGGAAGAGATGTGGAGGTCACAGTAGCTTAACAAGACAGTTTTAATGCCCCTTGGAATAGTGGTGGAGGTTACAGTGGAATAAAAAGACAATATCAATGCCCCTTGGAAGAGACGTGAAGGTCACAGTAGCTTAACAAGAAGGTTTTAATGCACGTTGGAAGAGCTATGTCGTTCAGAGTGGTTTAACAAGGCCATTTTAATGCCCCATGGAAGAGACTTGGAGGTCACAGAAGCTTAACAAGATGGTTTTAGTGCCCCTTGGAAGAGTGGTGGAGGACACAGTGGAATAAAAAGACAATAGCAATGCCCCCTGGAAGAGACGTGGAGGTCACAGTAGCTTAAGAAAACGGTTTTAATGCCCCTTGAAAGAGCTGTGGAGTTCAGAGTGGTTTAACAACACGGCTTTAAAAACCCTTGGAAGAGTGGTGGAGATCGCAGTGGAATAAAAAGACAATATCAATGCCCTGTGAAAGAGACGTGGAGGTCACATTAGCTTAACAAGACAGTTTTAATGTCCATTGGAAGAGCTGTTGAGTTCAGAGTGGTTTAACAAGACGTTTTTAATGCCCCTTGGAAGAGATGTGGAGGTCACAGTAGCTTAACAAGACGGTTTTAATGCCCCTTGGAAGAGTGGTGGAGGCTACAGTGGAACAAAAAGACAATATCAATGCCCCGTGGAAGAGACGTGGAGGTCACAGTAGCTTAACAAGACAGTTTTAATGCACCATGGAAGAGACGTGGATTTCAGAGAGGTTTAACAAGACGGCTTTAATGCCCCTTGGAAGAGTGGTGGAGGTCGCAGTGGAATAAAAAGACAATATCAATTCCCCCGTGGAGGAGACGTGGAGGTCACAGTAGGTTAACAAGACGGTTTTAATGCCCCTTGGAAGAGCTGTGGAGTTCAGAGTGATATAACAAGACGGTTTTAATGCCCCTTGGAAGAGACTTGGAAGTAACAGTAGCTTAACAAGACGGTTTTAATGCCCCTTGAAGGAGTGGTGGAGGTTACAGTGGAATAAAAAGACAATATCAATGCCTGTGGAAGAGAGGTGGAGGTCACAGTAGCTTAACAAGATGGTTTAAACGCCCCTTGGAAGAGACGTGGAGGTCACAGTAGCTTAACAAGATGGTTTTAATGCCCCTTGGAAGATTGGTGGAGGTTACAGTGGAATAAAAAGACAATATCAATGCCCCGTGGAAGAGACGTGGAGGTCACAGTACCTGAACAAGACGGTTTTAATGCAGCTTGGAAGAGACGTGGAGGTCACATTAGCTTAACAAGACGGTTTTAATGCCCCATAGAAGAGACGTGGAGGTCACAGTAGCTTAATAAAACGGTTTTAATGCCCCTTGAATAGTGGTGGAGGTTACAGTGGAATAAAAACACAATATCAATGCCCCGTGAAAGAGACTTGGAGGTCACAGTAGCTTAACAAGACGGTTTAAATGCCCCTTGGAAGAGATATGGAGGTCACAGTAGCTTAACAAGACGGTTTTAATGCCCCTTGGAAGAGTGGTGGAAGCTACAGTGGAACAAAAAGACAATATCAATGCCCCGTGGAAGAGACGTGGAGGTCACAGTATCTTAACAAGACGGTTTTAATGTCCCTTGGAACACGTGGAGGTCACAGTAGCTTAACAAGACAGTTTTAATGCCCCTTGGAAGAGACGTGGAGGTCACAGTAGCTTAAGAAGACGGTTTTAATGCCCCTTGGAAGAGCTGTGGAGTTCAGAGTGGTTTAACAAGACGGCTTTAATGCCCCTTGGTAGAGTGGTGGAGGTCGCAGTGGAATAAAAAGACAATAACAATGCCCCGTGGAAGTGACTTGGAGGTCATAGTAGCTTAACAAGACGGTTTTATTGCCCCTTCGAATAGCTGTGGAGTTCAGAGTTGTTTAACAAGATGGTTTTTATGCCCCTTGGAAGAGACGTGGAGGTCACAGTAGCTTAACAAGACGGTTTTAATACCCCTTGGAAGAGTGGTGGAGGTTACTGTGGAATAAAAAGACAATATGAATGCCCCGTGGAAGAGACTTGGAGGTCACAGTACCTTAACAAGACGGTTTTAATGCCCCTTGGAAGAGACGTGGAGGTCACAGTAGCTTAACAAGACGGTTTTCATGCCCCTTGGAAGAGACGTGGAGCTGATAGTAGCTGAACAAGACGGTTTTAATGCCCCTTGGAATAGTGGTGAAGGTTACAGTGGAATAAAAAGACAATATCAATGCCCCTTGGAAGACACGTGGTGGTCACAGTAGCATAACAAGACGGTTTTAATGCCCCTTGGAAGAGACGTGGAGGTCACAGTAGCTTAACAAGATGGTTTTAATGCCCCTTGGAAGAGCTGTGGAGTTCAGAGTTGTTTAACAAGACGGTTTTAATGCCCCTTGGAAGAGACGTGGAGCTCTCAGTTGCTTAACAAAACGGTTTTAATGCCCCTTGGAGGAGCTGTGGAGTTCAGAGTGGTTAAACAAGATGGCTTTAATGCCCCTTGGAAGAGTGGTGGAAGTCGCAGGGGAATAAAAAGACAATATCAATGCCCCGCGGAAGAGACGTGGAGGTCACAACAGCTTAACAAGACGGTTTTAATGCCCCTTGGAAGAGCTGTGGAGTTCAGAGTGGTTTAACAAGACGGTTTTAATGCCCTTTGGAAGAGACTTGGAGGTCACAGTAGCTTAACAAGACGGTTTTAATGCCCCTGGGAGGAGTGGTGGAGGTTACAGTGGAATAAAAAGACAATATTAATGCACCATGGAAGAGACGTGGAGGTCACAGTAGCTTAACAAGACGGTTTTAATGCCCCTTGGAAGAGACGTGGAGGTCACAGTAGCTTAACAAGATGGTTTTAATGCCCCTTGGAATCGCGGTGGTGGTTACAGTGGAATAAAAAGACAATATCACTGCCCCTTGGAAGATACGTGGAGGTCACAGTAGCTTAACAAGATGGTTTTAATGCCCCTTGGAAGAGCTGTGTCGTTCAGAGTGGCTTAACAAGACGGTTTTAATGCCCCTTGGAAGAGACGTGGAGGTTACAGTAGCTTAACAGGATGGTTTTAATGCCCCTTGGAAGAGTGGTGGAGGTCACAGTGGAATAAAAAGACAATATCAATGCCCCGTGGAAGAGACGTGGAGGTCACAGTAGCTTAACAAGATGGTTTTAATGCCCCTTGGAAGAGAGGTGGAGGTCACAGTAGCTTAACAAGACGGTTTTAATGCCCCTTGGAAGAGACGTGGAGGTCACAGCAGCTTAACAAGACGGTTTTAATGCCCCTTGGAATAGTGGTGGAGGTTACAGTGGAATAAAAAGTCAATATCAATGCCCCTTGGAAGAGACGTGGAGGTCACAGCTTAACAAGACGGTTTTAATGCCCCTTGGAAGAGCAGTGAAGTGCAGAACTGTTTAACAAGACGTTTTTAATGCCCCTTGGAAGAGACGTGGAGGTCACAGTAGCTTAACAAGACGGTTTTAATGACCCTTGGAAGAGCTGTAGAGTTCAGAGTGGTTTAACAAGACGGCTTTAATGCCCCTTGGAAGAGTGGTGGAGGTCGCAGTGGAATAAAAAGACAATATCAATGCCCCGCGGAAGAGACGTGGAGGTCACAACAGCTTAACAAGACGGTTTTAATGCCCCTTGGAAGAGCTGTGGAGTTCAGAGTGGTTTAACAAGACGGTTTTAATGCCCTTTGGAAGAGACTTGGAGGTCACAGTAGCTTAACAAGACGGTTTTAATGCCCCTGGGAGGAGTGGTGGAGGTTACAGTGGAATAAAAAGACAATATTAATGCACCATGGAAGAGACGTGGAGGTCACAGTAGCTTAACAAGACGGTTTTAATGCCCCTTGGAAGAGACGTGGAGGTCACAGTAGCTTAACAAGATGGTTTTAATGCCCCTTGGAATCGCGGTGGTGGTTACAGTGGAATAAAAAGACAATATCACTGCCCCTTGGAAGATACGTGGAGGTCACAGTAGCTTAACAAGATGGTTTTAATGCCCCTTGGAAGAGCTGTGTCGTTCAGAGTGGCTTAACAAGACGGTTTTAATGCCCCTTGGAAGAGACGTGGAGGTTACAGTAGCTTAACAGGATGGTTTTAATGCCCCTTGGAAGAGTGGTGGAGGTCACAGTGGAATAAAAAGACAATATCAATGCCCCGTGGAAGAGACGTGGAGGTCACAGTAGCTTAACAAGATGGTTTTAATGCCCCTTGGAAGAGAGGTGGAGGTCACAGTAGCTTAACAAGACGGTTTTAATGCCCCTTGGAAGAGACGTGGAGGTCACAGCAGCTTAACAAGACGGTTTTAATGCCCCTTGGAATAGTGGTGGAGGTTACAGTGGAATAAAAAGTCAATATCAATGCCCCTTGGAAGAGACGTGGAGGTCACAGCTTAACAAGACGGTTTTAATGCCCCTTGGAAGAGCAGTGAAGTGCAGAACTGTTTAACAAGACGTTTTTAATGCCCCTTGGAAGAGACGTGGAGGTCACAGTAGCTTAACAAGACGGTTTTAATGACCCTTGGAAGAGCTGTAGAGTTCAGAGTGGTTTAACAAGACGGCTTTAATGCCCCTTGGAAGAGTGGTGGAGGTCGCAGTGGAATAAAAAGACAATATCAATGCCCCGTGGAAGAGACGTGGAGGTCACAGTAGCTTAACAAGACTGTTTTAATGCCCCTTGGAAGAGATGTGGAGGTCACAGTAGCTTAACAAGATGGTTTTAAGGCCCCTTGGAATAGTGGTGGAGGTTAAAGTGGAATAAAAAGACAATATCAATGCCCCTTGGAAGAGACGTGGAGGTCACAGCTTAACAAGATGGTTTTAATCCCCCTTGGAAGAGCTGTGTCGTTCAGAGTGGTTTAACAAGGCGGTTTTAATGCCCCTTGGAAGAGACGTGGAGGTCACAGTAGCTTAGCAAGATGGTTTTAATGCCCCTTGGAACAGTGGTGGAGGTCGCAGTGGTAATAAAAAGACAATATCAATGCCCTGTGGAGGAGACGTGGAGATCACAATAGCTTAACAAGACGGTTTTAATGCCCCTTGGAAGAGCTGTGGAGTTCAGAATGGTTTAACAAGACGGTTTTAATGCCCTTTGAAGAGACGTGGAAGTCACAGTAGCTTAACAAGACGGTTTTAAAACCCCTTGGAAGAGTGGTGGAGGTTACAGTGGAATAAAAAGACAATATCAATGCCCGGTGGAAGAGAGGTGGAGGTCACAGTAGCTTAACAAGACGGTTTTAATGCCCTTTGGAAGAGACGTGGAGGTCACAGTAACTTAACAAGACAGTTTTAATGCCCATTGGAAGAGTGGTGGAGGTTACAGTGGAATAAAAAGACAATATCAATGCCCCGTGGTAGTGAGGTGGAGGTCACAGTAGCTTAACAAGACGGTTTTAATGCCCCTTGGAAGAGACGTGGAGGTCACAGTAACTTAACAAGACGGTTTTAATGCCCCTTGGAATAGTGGTGGAAGTTACAGTGGAATAAAAAGACAATATCAATGCCCATTCGAAAAGACGTGAAGGTCACAGTAGCTTAACAAGACGGCTTTAATGCCCCTTGGAAGAGCTGTGTCGTTCAGAGTGGTTTAACAAGACGGTTTTAATGCCCCTTGGAAGAGACATGTAGGTCACAGTAGCTTAGCAAGATGGTTTTAATGTCCCTTGGAAGAGTGGTGGAGGTCGCACTGGAATAAAAAGACAATATCAATGCCCGTGGAAGAGAGGTGGAGGTCACAGTAGCTTAACAAGACGGTTTTAATGCCCCTTGGAAGAGACGTGTAGGTCACAGTAACTTAACAAGACGGTTTTAATGCCCATTGGAAGAGTGGTGGAGGTTACAGTGGAATAAAAAGAAAATATCAATGCCCCGTGGTAGTGAGGTCGAGGTCACAGTAGCTTAACAAGACGCTTTTAATGCCCCTTGGAAGAGACGTGGAGGTCACAGTAGCTTAACAAGACGGTTTTATTGCCCCTTGGGAGAGACGTGGAGGTCACAGTAGCTTAACAAGACTGTTTTAATGCCCCTTGGAAGAGTTGTGTCGTTCAGAGAGGTTTAACAAGACGGTTTTAATTCCCCTTGAAAGAGAAGTGGAGGTCACAGTATCTTATCCAAGATGGTTTTAATGCCCTTTGGAAGAGTGGTGAAGGTCACACTGGAATAAAAAGACAATATCAATGCCCGTGGAAGAGACGTGGAGGTAACAGTAGCTTAACAAGACGGTTTTAATGCCCCTTGGAAGAGACGTGGAGCTCAGAGTTGTTTAACAAGACGGCTTTAATGCCCCTTGGACGAGTGGTCGAGGTCGCAGTGGAATAAAAAGACAATATAAATTCCGCCGTGGAGGAAACGTGGAGGTCACATTAGCTTAACAAAACGGTTCTAATGCCCCTTGGAAGAGCTGTGGAGTTCAGTGTGGTTTAACAACACGGCTTTAATAAACCTTGGAAGAGTGGTGGAGGTCGCAGTGGAATAAAAAGACAATATCAATGTCCCGTGAAAGAGACGTGGAGGTTACAGTAGCTTAACAAGACGGTTTTAATGCCCCTTGGAAAAGACGTGGAGGTCACAGTAGCTTAACAAGACGGTTTTAATGCCCCTTGGAAGAGTGGTGGAGGTTACAGTGGAATAAAAAGACAATATCAATGCCCCTTGGAAGACACGTGGAGGTCACAGTAGCTTAATAAGACGGTTTTAATGCCCCTTGGAAGAGATGTGGAGGTCACAGTAGCTTAATAAGATGGTTTTAATGCCCCTTGGAAGAGTGGTGGAGGTCACAGTGGAATAAAAAGACAATATCAATGCCCCGTGGAAGAGACGTGGAGGTCACAGTAGCTTAACAAGATGGTTTTAATGCCCCTTGGAAGAGCTTTGGAGTTCAGAGTGGTTTAACAAGATGCTTTTAATGCCGCTTGGAAGAGACGTGGAGGTCTCAGTAGCTTAACAAAACGGTTTTAATGCCCCTTGCAAGAGCTGTGGAGTTCAGAATGGTTAAACAATATGGCTTTAATGCCCCTTGGAAGAGTGGTGAAGGTCGCAGTGGAATAAAAAAACAATATCAATGCCCCGAGGAAGAGACGTGGAGGTCACAGTAGATTAACAAGACGGTTTTAATGCCCCTTGGAGAAGTGATGGAGGTTACAGTGGAATAAAAATACAATATTAGTGCACCATGGAAGAGACGTGGAGGTCACAGGAGCTTAACAAGACGGTTTTAATGCCCCTTGGAAGAGAAGTGGAGGTCACAGTAGCTTAACAAGATGGTTTAATGCCCGTTGGAAGAGACGTGGAGGTCACAATAGCTTAACAAGACGGTTTTAATGCCCCTTGGAATAGTGGTGGAGGTTAAAGTGGAATAAAAAGACAATATCAATGCCCCTTGGAAGAGACGTGGAGGTCACAGTAGCTTAACAAGACAGTTTTAATGTCCCTTGGAAGAGCTGTGTCGTTCAGAGTGGTTTAACAAGACGGTTTTAATGCCCCTTGGAAGAGACGTGGAGGTCACAGTAGCTTAACAAGATGGTTTTAATGCCCCTTGGAAGAGTGGTGGAGGCTACAGTGGAATAAAAAGACAATATCAATGCCCCGTGGAAGAGACGTGGAGGTCACAGTAGCTTAACAAGATGGTTTTAATGCCCCTTGGAAGAGACATGGAGGTCACAGTAGCTTAACAAGACGGTTTTAATGCCCCTTGGAAGAGACGTGGAGGTCACAGTAGCTTAACAATACGGTTTTAATGCCCCTTGGAATAGTGGTGGAGGTTACAGTGAAATAAAAAGTCAATATCAATGCCCCTTGGAATAGTGGTGGAGGTTACAGTGAAATAAAAAGTCAATATCAATGCCCCTTGGAAGAGGCGTGGAGGTCACAGTAGATTAACAAGACTGTTTTAATGCCCATTGGAAGAGCTGTGCAGTGCAGAGTTGTTTAACAAGATGGTTTTAGTGGCCCTTGGAAGAGACGTGGAGGTCACAGTAGCTTAACAAGACGGTTTTAATGCCCCTTGGAAGAGCTGTGGAGTTCAGAGTGGTTTAACAAGACGGCTTTAATGCCCCTTGGAAGAGTGGTGGAGATTACAGTGGAATAAAAAGACAATATCAATGCCCCGTGGAAGAGACGTGGAGGTCACAGTAGCTTAACAGGACGATTTTAATGCCCCTTGGAAGAGACGTGGAGGTCACAGTAGCTTAACAGGATGGTTTTAATGCCCCTTGGAAGAGATGTGGAGGTCTCAGTAGCTTAACAAGATGGTTTTAAGGCCCCTTGGAATAGTGGTGGAGGTTACAGTGGAATAAAAAGACAATATCAATGCGCCTTGGAAGAGACGTGGAGGTCACAATAGCTTAACAAGATGGTTTTAATGCCCCTTGGAAGAGCTGTGTCGTTCAGAATGGTTTAACAAGACTGTTTTAATGCCCCTTGGAAGAGACGTGGAGGTCACAGTAGCTTAACAAGATGGTTTTAATGCCCCTTGGAAGAGTGGTGGAGGTCACAGTGGAATAAAAAGACAATATCAATGGCCGTGGAAGAGACTTGGAGGTCACTGTGGCTTAACAAGACGGTTTTAATGCCTCTTGGAAGAGACGTGGAGATCAGAGTGGTTTAACAAGACAGCTTTAATGCCCCTTGGAAGAGTGGTGGAGGTCGCAGTGGTAATAAAAAGACAATATCAGTGCCCCGTGGAGGAGACGTGGAGGTCACAGTAGCTTAACAAGATGGTTTTAATGCCCCTTGGAAGAGCTGTGGAATTCAGAGTGGTTTAACAAGACGGTTTTAATGCCCCTTGGGAGAGACGTGGAAGTCGCAGTAGCTTAACATGACGGTTTTAATGCCCCTTGGAAGAGTGGTGGAGGTTACAGTGGAATAAAAAGACAATATCAATGCCCCGTGAAAGAGACGTGGAGGTCACAGTAGCTTAACAAGACGGTTTTAATGCCCCTTGGAAGAGTGGTGGAGGTTACAGTGGAATAAAAAGACAATATCAATACCCAGTGGAAGAGAGGTGGAGGTCACAGTTGTTTAACAAGATGGTTTTAATGACCCCTTGGAAGAGACGTGGAGGTCACAGTAGCTTAACAAGATGGTTTTAATGCCCCTTGGAAGAGACGTGGAGGTCACAGTAGCTTAACAAGACGGTTTTAATGCCCCTTGGAAGAGCTGTGTCGTTCAGAGTGATTTAACAAGACGTTTTTAATGCCCCTTGGAAGAGACGTGGAGGTCACAGTAGGTTAACAAGATGGTTTTAATGCCCCTTGGAAGAGTGGTGGAGGTCACAGTGGAATAAAAAGACAATAGCAATGCCCGTGGAAGAGACGTGGAGGTCACAGTTGCATAACAAGATGGTTTAAAAGTCCCTTGGAAGAGACGTGGAGTTCAGAGTGGTTTAACAAGACGGCTTTAATGCCCCTTGGAAGAGTGGTGGAGGTCGCAGTGGAATAAAAAGACAGTATCAATGCCCCTTGGAAGAGACGAGGAGGTCACAGTAGCTTAACAAGACGGTTTTAATGCCCCTTGGAAGAGCTGTGTCATTCAGAGTGGTTTAACAAGACGTTTTTAATGCCCCTTGGAAGAGACGTGGAGGTCACAGTAGCTTAACAAGATGGTTTTAATGCCCCTTGGAAGAGTGGTGGAGGTCACAGTGGAAAAAAAAGACAATATCAATGCCCGTGGAAGAGACGTGGAGGTCACAGTTGCATAACAAGTTGGTTTAAAAGTCCCTTGGAAGAGCTGTGGAGTTCAGAGTGGTTTAACAAGACGGCTTTAATGCCCCTTGGAAGAGTGGTGGAGGTCGCAGTGGAATAAAAAGACAATATCGATTCCCCCGTGGAGGAGACGTGGAGGTCACAGTAGCTTAACAAGACGGTTTTAATGCCCCTTGGAAGAGCTGTGGAGTTCAGAGTGGTATAACAAGACGGTTTTAATGCCCCTTGGAAGAGTGGTGGAAGTTACAGTGGAATAAAAAGACAATATCATTGCCCCGTGGAAGAGAGGCGGAGGTCACAGTAGCTTAACAAGACGGTTTTAATGCCCCTTGGAAGAGACGTGGAGGTCACAGTAGCTAAACAAGACGGTTTTAATGCCCCTTGGAATAGTGGTGGAGGTTACAGTGGAATAAAAAGACAATATCAATGCCCCTTGGAAGAGAAGTGGAGGTCACAGTAGCTTAACAAGACGGTTTTAATGCCCCTTGGAAGAGCTGTGTCGTTCAGAGTGGTTTAACAAAACGGTTTTAATGCCACTTGGAAGAGACGTGGAGGTCACAGTAGCTTACCAGGATGGTTTTAATGCCCCTTGGAAGAGTGGTGGGGGACACAGTGGAATAAAAAGACAATATCAATGCCCAGTGGAAGAGACGTGGAGGTCACAGTAGCTTAACAAAACGGTTTTAATGCCCCTTGGAAGAGCTGTGGAGTTCAGAGTGGTTTAACAACGCGGCTTTAATAAACCTTGGAAAAGTGGTGGAGCTTGCAGTGGAATAAAAAGACAATATCAATGCCCCTTGGAAGAGACGTGGAGGTCACAGTAGCTTAACAAGATGGTTTTAATGCCCCTTGGAAGAGTGGTGGAGGTCACAGTGGAATAAAAAGACAATATCAATGCCCGTGGAAGAGACGTGGAGGTCACAGTAGCATAACAAGATGGTTTTAATGCCCCTTGGAAGAGACGTGGAGTTCAGAGTGGTTTAACAAGACAGCTTTAATGCCCCTTGGAAGAGTGGTGGAGGTCGCACTGGAATAAAAAGACAATATCGATTCCCCCGTGGAGGAGACGTGGAGGTCACAGTAGCTTAACAAGATGGTTTTAATGCCCCTTGGAAGAGCTGTGGAGTTCAGAGTGGTATAACAAGACGGTTTTAATGCCCCTAGGAAGAGTGGTGGAGGTTACAGTGGAATAAAAAGACAATATCATTGCCCCGTGGAAGAGAGGTGGAGGTCACAGTAGCTTAACAAGACGGTTTTAATGCCCCTTGGAAGAGTGGTGGAGGTTACAGTGGAATAAAAAGACAATATCATTGCCCCGTGGAAGAGAGGTGGAGGTGACAGTAGCTTAACAAGACGGTTTTAATGCCCCTTGGAAGAGCTGTGTCGTTCAGAGTGGTTTAACAAAACGGTTTTAATGCCACTTGGAAGAGACGTGGAGGTCACAGTAGCTTAACAGGATGGTTTTAATGCCCCTTGGAAGAGTGGTGGAGGACACAGAGGAATAAAAAGACAATATCAATGCCCCGTGGAAGAGACGTGGAGGTCACAGTAGCTTAACAAAACGGTTTTAATGCCCCTTGGAAGAGCTGCGGAGTTCAGAGTGGTTTAACAACACGGCTTTAATAAACCTTGGAAGAGTGGTGGAGCTCGCAGTGTAATAAAAAGACATTATCAATGCCCCGTGAAAGAGATGTGGAGGTCACAGTAGCTTAACAAGACGGTTTTAATGCCCCTTGGAAGAGTGGTGGAGGTTACAGTGGAATAAAAAGACAATATCAATTTCCCGTGGAAGAGAAGTGGAGGTCACAGAAGCTTAACAAGACGGTTTTTATGCCCCTTGGAAGAGATGTGGAGGTCACAATAGCTTAACAAGACCGTTTTAATGCCCCTTGGAATAGTGGTGGAGGTTACAGTGGAATAAAAAGATAATATCAATGCCCCGAGGAAGTGACGTGGAGGTCACAGTAGCTTAACAAGACGGTTTTAATGCCCCTTGGAAGAGCTGTGCAGTTCAGAGTTGTTTAACAAGATGGTTTTAATGCCCCTTGGAAGACACGTGGAGGTCACAGTAGCTTAACAAGACGGTTTTAATGCCCCGTGGAAGAGTGGTGGAGGTTACAGTGGAATAAAAATACAATATAAATGCCCCGTGGAAGAGACGTGGAGGTCACAGTAGCTTAACAAGATGGTTTTCATGCACCTTGGAAAAGACGTGGAGGTCACAGTAGCTTAACAGGACGGTTTTAATGCCCCTTGCAAGAGACGTGGATGTCACAGTAGCTTAACAAGACGGTTTTAATGCCCTTTGGAAAAGACGTGGAGGTCACAGTAGCTTAACAAGACGGTTTTAATGCCCCTTGGGAGAGACGTGGAGGTGACAGTAGCTGAACAAGACGGTTTTAATGCCCCTTGGAAGAGACGTGGAGGTCACAGTAGCTTAACAAGACGGTTTTTATGCCCCTTGGAAGAGATGTGGAGGTCACAATAGCTTAACAAGACCGT
The DNA here is from genome assembly GCF_046119375.1 of Phyllobates terribilis. Taxonomy (NCBI): domain Eukaryota; kingdom Metazoa; phylum Chordata; class Amphibia; order Anura; family Dendrobatidae; genus Phyllobates; species Phyllobates terribilis. The sequence goes on from NW_027362764.1 coordinate 213,468,227, forward strand.
TTTAATGCCCCTTGGAATAGTGGTGGAGGTTACAGTGGAATAAAAAGATAATATCAATGCCCCGAGGAAGTGACGTGGAGGTCACAGTAGCTTAACAAGACGGTTTTAATGCCCCTTGGAAGAGCTGTGCAGTTCAGAGTTGTTTAACAAGATGGTTTTAATGCCCCTTGGAAGACACGTGGAGGTCACAGTAGCTTAAAAAAACGGTTTTAATGCCCCGTGGAAGAGTGGTGGAGGTTACAGTGGTATAAAAATACAATATAAATGCCCCGTGGAAGAGACGTGGAGGTCACAGTAGCTTAACAAGATGGTTTTCATGCACCTTGGAAAAGACGTGGAGGTCACAGTAGCTTAATAAGACGGTTTTAATGCCCCTTGGTAGAGACGTGGAGGTAGCAGCAGCTGAACAATACGGTTTTAATGCCCCTTGGAATAGTGGTGGAGGTTACTGTGGAATAAAAAGTCAATATCAATGCCCCTTGGAAGACACGTGGAGGTCACAGTAGCTTAACAAGATGGTTTTAATGCCCCTTGGTAGAGACGTGGAGGTCACAGTAGCTTAACAAGATGGTTTTAGTGCCACTTGGAAGAGTGGTGGAGGTCACAGTGGAATAAAAAGACAATATCAATGCCCCGTGGAAGAGTCGTGGAGGTCACATTAGCTTAACAAGACGGTTTTAATGCCCCTTGGAAGTGACGTGGAGGTCACAGTAGCTTAGCAAAATAATTTTAATGCCCCTTGGAAGAGCTGTGGAGTTCAGAGTGGTTAAACAAGATGGCTTTAATGCCCCTTGGAAGAGTGGTGGAGGTTACAATGGAATAAAAATACTATCAATGCCCCTTGGAAGAGACGTGGAGGTCACAGTAGCTTAACAAGACGGTTTTAATGCCCCTTGGAAGAGCTGTATCGTTCAGAGTGGTTTAACAAGTCGGTTTTAATGCCCCTTGGAAGAGACGTGGAGGTCACAGTAGCTTAACAAAACAGTTTTAATGCCCCTTGGAAGAGCTGTGGAGTTCAGAGTGTTAAACAAGATGGTTTTAATGCCCCTTGGAAGACTGGTGGAGGTCACAGTGGAATAAAAAGACAATATCAATGCCCCGTGGAAGAGACGTGGTGGTCACAGTAGCTTAACAAGATGGTTTTAATGCCCCTTGGAAGAGTGTTGGAGGTCACAGTAGCTTAACAAGATGGTTTTAATGCCCCTTGGAAGAGCTGTGTCATTCAGAGTGGTTTAGCAAGACTGTTTTAATGCCCCTTGGAAGAGACGTGTAGGTCACAGTAGCTTAACAAGATGGTTTTAATGCCCCTTGGAAGAGTGGTAGAGGTCACAGTGGAATAAAAAGACAATATCAATGCCCCGTGGAAGAGACGTGGAGGTCACAGTAGCTTAACAAGACGGATTTAATGCCCCTTAGAAGAGCTGTGGAGAGCAGAGTTGTTTAACAAGACGGTTTTAATGCCCCTTGGAAGAGACGTGGAGGAAACAGTAGCTTAACAAGATGGTTTTAATGCCCCTTGTAAGAGCTGTGGAGTTCAGAGTGGTTTAAGAAGACGGCTTTAATGCCCCTTGGAAGAGTGGTGGAGGTCGCAGTGGAATAATAAAGACAATATCAATGCCTCGTGGAAGAGACGTGGAGGTCACAGTAGCTTAACAAGACGGTTTTATTGCCCCTTGGAAGAGTGGTGGAGGTTACAGAGGAAAAAAAAGACAATATCAATGCCCCATGGAAGAGACGTGGAGGTCACAGTAGCTTAACAAGACGGTTTTAATGCCCCTTGGAAGAGACGTGGAGGTCACTGTAGCTTAACAATATGGTTTTAATGCCTCTTGGAAGAGATGTGGAGGTCACAGTAGCTTAACAAGACCGTTTTAATGCCCCTTGGAATAGTGGTGGAGGTTACAGTGGAATAAAAAGACAATATAAATGCCCCTTGGAAGAGACGTTTAGGTCACAGCTTAACAATACGGTTTTAATGCCCCTTGGAAGAGCTGTGTCGCTCAGAGTGGTTTAACAAGACGGTTTTAATGCCCCTTGGAAGAGACGTGGAGGTCACAGTAGCTTAACAAGATGGTTTTAATGCCCCTTGGAAGAGTGGTGGTGGTCACAGTGGAATAAAAAGACAATATCAATGCCCGTGGAAGAGACTTGGAGGTCACAGTAGCTTAAAAAGACGGTTTTAATGCCCCTTGGAAGAGACGTGGAGTTCAGAGTGGTTTAACAAGACGGCTTTCATGCCCCTTGGAAGAGTGGTGAAGGTCGCAGTGGAATAAAAAGACAATATCAATGCCCCGTGGATGAGACGTGGAGGTCTCAGAAGCTTAACAAGACGGTTTTAATGCCCCTTGGAAGAGCTGTGGAGTTCAGAGTGGTTTAACAAGACGGTTTTAATGCCCCTTGGAAGAGACGTGGAAGTCACAGTAGCTTAACAAGACAGTTTTAATGCCCTTTGCAAGAGCTGTGGAGTAAAAAGTGGTTTAGCAAGACGGTTTTAATGCCCCTTGGAAGAGACGTGGAAGTCACAGTAGCTTAACAAGACGGTTTTAATGCCCCTTGGAAGAGTGATGGAGGTTACAGTGGAATAAAAAGACAATATCAATGCCCCGTGGAAGAGACGTGGAGGTCACAGTAGCTTAACAAGACGGTTTTAATGCCCCTTGGAAGAGACGTGGAGGTCACAGTAGCTTAACAAGACAGTTTTAATGCCCCTTGGAAGAGTGGTGGAGGTTACATTGGAATAAAAAGACAATATCAATGCCCCGTGGAAGAGAGTTGGAGGTCACAGTAGCTTAACATGACCGTTTTAATGCCCCTTCGAAGAGACGTGGAGGTCACAGTAGCTTAACAAGACGGTTTTAATGCCCCTTGGAAGAGACGTGGAGGTCACAGTAGCTTAACAAGACAGTTTTAATGCCCCTTGAAAGAGCTGTGTCGTTCAGAGTGGTTTAACAAGACGGTTTTAATGCCCCCTGGAAGAGACGTGGAGGTCACAGTAGCTTAACAAGATGGTTTTAATGCCCCTTGGAAGAGTGGTGGAGGTCACAGTGTATTAAAAAGACAATATCAATGCCCGTGGAAGAGACGTGGAGGTCACAGTAGCTTAACTAGACGGTTTTAATGACCCTTGGAAGAGACGTGGAGTTCAGAGTGGTTTAACAAGACGGCTTTCATGCCCCTTGGAAGAGTGGTGAAGGTCGCAGTGGAATAAAAAGACAATATCAATGCCCCGTGGATGAGACGTGGAGGTCTCAGAAGCTTAACAAGACGGTTTTAATGCCCCTTGGAAGAGCTGTGGAGTTCAGAGTGGTTTAACAAGACGGTTTTAATGCCCCTTGGAAGAGACGTGGAAGTCACAGTAGCTTAACAAGACAGTTTTAATGCCCCTTGGAAAAGCTGAGGAGTAAAAAGTGGTTTAGCAAGAAGGTTTTAATGCCCTTTGGAAGAGACGTGGAGTTCAGAGTGGTTTAACAAGACGGCTTTAATGCCCCTTGGAAGAGTGGTGGAGGTCGCAGTGGAATAAAACGACAATATCAATGCCCCGTGGAGGAGACGTGGACGTCACAGTAGCTTAACAAGACGGTTTTAATGCCCCTTGGAAGAGCTGTGGAGTTCAGAGTGTTTTAACGAGAAGGTTTTAATGCCCCTTGGAAGAGTGATGGAGGTTACAGTGGAATAAAAAGACAATATCAATGCCCCGTGGAAGAGAGGTGGAGGTCACAGTAGCTTAAAAAGACGGTTTTAATGCTCCTTCAAAGAGACGTGGAGGTCACAGTAGCTTAACAAGACGGTTTTAATGCCCCTTGGAAGAGACATGGAGGTCACAGTAGCTTAACAAGACGGTTTTAATGCCCGTTGGAATAGTGGTGGAGGTTACAGTGGAATAAAAAGACAATATCAATGCCCCTTGGAAGAGACGTGGAGGTCACAGTAGCTTAACAAGACGGTTTTAATGCCCCTTGGAAGAGTGGTGGAGGTCGCAGTGGAATAAAACGACAATATCAATGCCCCGTGGAGGAGACGTGGACGTCATAGTAGCTTAACAAGACGGTTTTAATGCCCCTTGGAAGAGCTGTGGAGTTCAGAGTGGTTTAACATGACGGTTTTAATGCCCCTTGGAAGAGACGTGGAGGTCACAGTAGCTTAGCAAGATGGATTTAATGCCTCTTGGAAGAGTGGTGGAGGTCACAGTGGAATAAAAAGACAGTATCAATGCCCGTGGAAGAGACGTGGAGGTCACAGTAGCTTAACAAGACGGTTTTAATGCCCCTTAGAAGAGCTGTGGAGAGCAGAGTTGTTTAACAAGACGGTTTTAATGCCCCTTGGAAGAGACGTGGAGGAAACAGTAGCTTAACAAGATGGTTTTAATGCCCCTTGTAAGAGCTGTGGAGTTCAGAGTGGTTTAAGAAGACGGCTTTAATGCCCCTTGGAACAGTGGTGGAGGTCGCAGTGGAATAATAAAGACAATATCAATGCCTCGTGGAAGAGACGTGGAGGTCACAGTAGCTTAACAAGACGGTTTTATTGCCCCTTGGAAGAGTGGTGGAGGTTACAGTGGAAAAAAAAGACAATATCAATGCCCCATGGAAGAGACGTGGAGGTCACAGTAGCTTAACAAGACGGTTTCAATGCCCCTTGGAAGAGACGTGGAGGTCACTGTAGCTTAACAATATGGTTTTAATGCCTCTTGGAAGAGATGTGGAGGTCACAGTAGCTTAACAAGACCGTTTTAATGCCCCTTGGAATAGTGGTGGAGGTTACAGTGGAATAAAAAGACAATATAAATGCCCCTTGGAAGAGACGTTTAGGTCACAGCTTAACAATACGGTTTTAATGCCCCTTGGAAGAGCTGTGTCGTTCAGAGTGTTTTAACAAGACGGTTTTAATGCCCCTTGGAAGAGACGTGGAGGTCACAGTAGCTTAACAAGATGGTTTTAATGCCCCTTGGAAGAGTGGTGGTGGTCAGAGTGGAATAAAAAGACAATATCAATGCCCGTGGAAGAGACTTGGAGGTCACAGTAGCTTAAAAAGACGGTTTTAATGCCCCTTGGAAGAGACGTGGAGTTCAGAGTGGTTTAACAAGACGGCTTTCATGCCCCTTGGAAGAGTGGTGAAGGTCGCAGTGGAATAAAAAGACAATATCAATGCCCCGTGGATGAGACGTGGAGGTCTCAGAAGCTTAACAAGATGGTTTTAATGCCCCTTGGAAGAGCTGTGGAGTTCAGAGTGGTTTAACAAGACGGTTTTAATGCCCCTTGGAAGAGACGTGGAAGTCACAGTAGCTTAACAAGACAGTTTTAATGCCCTTTGCAAGAGCTGTGGAGTAAAAAGTGGTTTAGCAAGACGGTTTTAATGCCCCTTGGAAGAGACGTTGAAGTCACAGTAGCTTAACAAGACGGTTTTAATGCCCCTTGGAAGAGTGATGGAGGTTACAGTGGAATAAAAAGACAATATCAATGCCCCGTGGAAGAGACGTGGAGGTCACAGTAGCTTAACAAGACGGTTTTAATGCCCCTTGGAAGAGACGTGGAGGTCACAGTAGCTTAACAAGACAGTTTTAATGCCCCTTGGAAGAGTGGTGGAGGTTACATTGGAATAAAAAGACAATATCAATGCCCCGTGGAAGAGAGTTGGAGGTCACAGTAGCTTAACATGACCGTTTTAATGCCCCTTCGAAGAGACGTGGAGGTCACAGTAGCTTAACAAGACGGTTTTAATGCCCCTTGGAAGAGACGTGGAGGTCACAGTAGCTTAACAAGACAGTTTTAATGCCCCTTGAAAGAGCTGTGTCGTTCAGACTGGTTTAACAAGACGGTTTTAATGCCCCCTGGAAGAGACGTGGAGGTCACAGTAGCTTAACAAGATGGTTTTAATGCCCCTTGGAAGAGTGGTGGAGGTCACAGTGTATTAAAAAGACAATATCAATGCCCGTGGAAGAGACGTGGAGGTCACAGTAGCTTAACTAGACGGTTTTAATGACCCTTGGAAGAGACGTGGAGTTCAGAGTGGTTTAACAAGACGGCTTTCATGCCCCTTGGAAGAGTGGTGAAGGTCGCAGTGGAATAAAAAGACAATATCAATGCCCCGTGGATGAGACGTGGAGGTCTCAGAAGCTTAACAAGACGGTTTTAATGCCCCTTGGAAGAGCTGTGGAGTTCAGAGTGGTTTAACAAGACGGTTTTAATGCCCCTTGGAAGAGACGTGGAAGTCACAGTAGCTTAACAAGACAGTTTTAATGCCCCTTGGAAAAGCTGTGGAGTAAAAAGTGGTTTAGCAAGACGGTTTTAATGCCCCTTGGAAGAGACGTGGAGTTCAGAGTGGTTTAACAAGACGGCTTTAATGCCCCTTGGAAGAGTGGTGGAGGTCGCAGTGGAATAAAACGACAATATCAATGCCCCGTGGAGGAGACGTGGACGTCACAGTAGCTTAACAAGACGGTTTTAATGCCCCTTGGAAGAGCTGTGGAGTTCAGAGTGTTTTAACGAGAAGGTTTTAATGCCCCTTGGAAGAGTGATGGAGGTTACAGTGGAATAAAAAGACAATATCAATGCCCCGTGGAAGAGAGGTGGAGGTCACAGTAGCTTAAAAAGACGGTTTTAATGCTCCTTCGAAGAGACGTGGAGGTCACAGTAGCTTAACAAGACGGTTTTAATGCCCCTTGGAAGAGACATGGAGGTCACAGTAGCTTAACAAGACGGTTTTAATGCCCGTTGGAATAGTGGTGGAGGTTACAGTGGAATAAAAAGACAATATCAATGCCCCTTGGAAGAGACGTGGAGGTCACAGTAGCTTAACAAGACGGTTTTAATGCCCCTTGGAAGAGACGTGGAGTTCAGAGTGGTTTAACAAGACGGCTTTAATGCCCCTTGGAAGAGTGGTGGAGGTCGCAGTGGAATAAAACGACAATATCAATGCCCCGTGGAGGAGACGTGGACGTCATAGTAGCTTAACAAGACGGTTTTAATGCCCCTTGGAAGAGCTGTGGAGTTCAGAGTGGTTTAACATGACGGTTTTAATGCCCCTTGGAAGAGACGTGGAGGTCACAGTAGCTTAGCAAGATGGATTTAATGCCTCTTGGAAGAGTGGTGGAGGTCACAGTGGAATAAAAAGACAATATCAATGCCCGTGGAAGAGACGTGATGGTCACAGTAGCTTAACAAGACGGTTTTAATGCCCCTTGGAAGAGACGTGGAGTTCAGAGTGGTTTAACAAGACGGCTTTAATGCCCCTTGGAAGACTGGTGGAGGTCGCAGTGGAATAAAATGACAATATCAATGCCCCGTGGAGGAGACGTGGACGTCACAGTAGCTTAACAAGACGGTTTTAATGCCCCTTGCAAGAGCTGTGGAGTTCAGAGTGTTTTAACGAGAAGGTTTTAATGCCCCTTGGAAGAGACTTGGAAGTCACAGTAGCTTAACAAGACGGTTTTAATGCCCCTTGGAAGAGAGGTGGAGGTCACAGTAGCTTAACAAGACGGTTTTAATGCTCCTTCGAAGAGACGTGGAGGTCACAGTAGCTTAACAAGATGGTTTTAATGCCCCTTGGAAGATACATGGAGGTCACAGTAGCTTAACAAGACGGTTTTAATGCCCGTTGGAATAGTGGTGGAGGTTACAGTGGAATAAAAAGACAATATCAATGCCCCGTGGAAGAGACGTGGAGGTCACAGTAGCTTAACAAGACGGTTTTAATGCCCCTTGGAAGAGCTGTGTCGTTCAGAGTGGTTTAACAAGACGGTTTTAATGCCCCCTGGAAGAGACGTGGAGGTCACAGTAGCTTAACAAGATGGTTTTAATGCCCCTTGGAAGAGTGTTGGAGGTGACAGTGGATTAAAAAGACAATATCAATGCCCGTGGAAGAGACGTGGAGGTCACAGTAGCTTAACAAGACGGTTTTAATGCCCCTTGGAAGAGACGTGGAGTTCAGAGTGGTTTAACAAGACGGCTTTAATGCCCCTTGGAAGTGTGGTGGAGGTCGCAGTGGAATAAAAAGACAATATCAATTCCCCCGTGGAGGTGACGTGGAGGTCACCGTAGCTTAACAAGATGGTTTTTATGCCCCTTGGAAGAGCTGTGGAGTTCCGAGTGGTTTAACAAGACGGTTTTAATGCCCCTTGGAAGAGACGTGGAGGTCACAGTATCTTAACAAGACGGTTTTAATGCCCCTTGGAAGAGTGGTGGAGGTTACAGTGGAAAAAAAAGACAATATCAATGCCCCGTGGAAGAGAGGTGGAGGTCACAGTAGCTTAACAAGACGGTTTTAATGCCCCTTGGAAGTGCTGTGTCGTTCAGAGTGGTTTAACAAGACGGTTTAATGACCCTTGGAAGAGACGTGGAGGTCGCAGTGGAATAAAACGACAATATCAATGCCCCGTGGAAGAGACGTGGACGTCACAGTAGCTTAACAAGACGGTTTTAATGCCCCTTGGAAGAGCTGTGGAGTTCAGAGTGGTTTAACGAGATGGTTTTAATGCCCCTTGGAAGAGACGTGGAGGTCACAGTAGCTTAACAAGACTGTTTTAATGCCCATTGGAATAGTGGTGGATGTTACAGTGGAATAAAAAAACAATATCAATGCCCCTTGGAAGAGACGTGGAGGTCACAGTAGCTTAACAAGACGGTTTTAATGCCCCTTGGAAGAGCTGTGTCGTTCAGAGTGGTTTAACAAGACGGTTTCAATGCCCCTTGGAAGAGACGTGGAGGTCACAGTAGCTTAACAAGATGGTTTTAATGCCCCTTGGAAGAGTGGTGGAGGTGACAATGGAATAAAAAGACGCTATAAATGACCGTGGAATAGACGTGGACGTAACAGTAGCTTAACAAGACGGTTTTAATGCCCCTTAGAAGAGAAGTGGAGTTCAGAGTGGTTTAACAAGACGGCTTTAATGCCGCTTGGAAGAGTGGTGGAGGTCGCAGTGGAATAAAAAGACAATATCAATTCCCCGTGGAGGAGACGTGGAGGTCACAGTAGCTTAACAAGACGGTTTTAATGCCCCTTGGAAGAGACGTGGAGGTCACAGTAGCTTAACAAGACTGTTTTAATGCCCCTTGCAATAGTGGTGGATGTTACAGTGGAATAAAAAGACAATATCAGTGCCTCTTGGAAGAGACGTGGAGGTCACAGTAGCTTAACAAGACGGTTTTAATGCCCCTTGGAAGAGCTGTGTCGTTCAGAGTGGTTTAACAATACGGTTTTAATGCCCCTTGGAAGAGACGTGGAGGTCACAATAGCTTAACAAGATGGTTTTAATGCCCCTTGGAAGAGACGTGGAGTTCAGAGTGGTTTAACAAGACGGCTTTAATGCCCCTTGGAAGAGACGTGGAAGTCACAGTAGCTTAACAAGACAGTTTTAATGCCCCTTGGAAAAGCTGTGGAGTAAAAAGTTGTTTAGCAAGACGGTTTTAATGCCCCTTGGAAGAGACGTGGAGTTCAGAGTGGTTTAACAAGACGGCTTTAATGCCCCTTGGAAGAGTGGTGGAGGTCGCAGTGGAATAAAACGACAATATCAATGCCCCGTGGAGGAGACGTGGACGTCACAGTAGCTTAACAAGACGGTTTTAATGCCCCTTGGAAGAGCTGTGGAGTTCAGAGTGTTTTAACGAGAAGGTTTTAATGCCCCTTGGAAGAGTGATGGAGGTTACAGTGGAATAAAAAGACAATATCAATGCCCCGTGGAAGACAGGTGGAGGTCACAGTAGCTTAAAAAGACGGTGTTAATGCTCCTTCGAAGAGACGTGGAGGTCACAGTAGCTTAACAAGACGGTTTTAATGCCCCTTGGAAGAGACATGGAGGTCACAGTAGCTTAACAAGACGGTTTTAATGCCCGTTGGAATAGTGGTGGAGGTTACAGTGGAATAAAAAGACAATATTAATGCCCCTTGGAAGAGACGTGGAGGTCACAGTAGCTTAACAAGACGGTTTTAATGCCCCTTGGAAGAGACGTGGAGTTCAGAGTGGTTTAACAAGACGGCTTTAATGCCCCTTGGAAGAGTGGTGGAGGTCGCAGTGGAATAAAACGACAATATCAATGCCCCGTGGAGGAGACGTGGACGTCATAGTAGCTTAACAAGACGGTTTTAATGCCCCTTGGAAGAGCTGTGGAGTTCAGAGTGGTTTAACATGACGGTTTTAATGCCCCTTGGAAGAGACGTGGAGGTCACAGTAGCTTAGCAAGATGGATTTAATGCCTCTTGGAAGAGTGGTGGAGGTCACAGTGGAACAAAAAGACAATATCAATGCCCGTGGAAGAGACGTGATGGTCACAGTAGCTTAACAAGACGGTTTTAATGCCCCTTGGAAGAGACGTGGAGTTCAGAGTGGTTTAACAAGACGTATTTAATGCCCCTTGGAAGACTGGTGGAGGTCGCAGTGGAATAAAATGACAATATTAATGCCCCGTGGAGGAGACGTGGACGTCACAGTAGCTTAACAAGACGGTTTTAATGCCCCTTGCAAGAGCTGTGGAGTTCAGAGTGTTTTAACGAGAAGGTTTTAATGCCCCTTGGAAGAGACTTGGAAGTCACAGTAGCTTAACAAGACGGTTTTAATGCCCCTTGGAAGAGAGGTGGAGGTCACAGTAGCTTAACAAGACGGTTTTAATGCTCCTTCGAAGAGACGTGGAGGTCACAGTAGCTTAACAAGATGGTTTTAATGCCCCTTGGAAGATACATGGAGGTCACAGTAGCTTAACAAGACGGTTTTAATGCCCGTTGGAATAGTGGTGGAGGTTACAGTGGAATAAAAAGACAATATCAATGCCCCTTGGAAGAGACGTGGAGGTCACAGTAGCTTAACAAGACGGTTTTAATGCCCCTTGGAAGAGCTGTGTCGTTCAGAGTGGTTTAACAAGACGGTTTTAATGCCCCTTGGAAGAGACGTGGAGGTCACAGTAGCTTAACAAGATGGTTTTAATGCCCCTTGGAAGAGTGTTGGAGGTGACAGTGGATTAAAAAGACAATATCAATGCCCGTGGAAGAGACGTGGAGGTCACAGTAGCTTAACAAGACGGTTTTAATGCCCCTTGGAAGAGACGTGGAGTTCAGAGTGGTTTAACAAGACGGCTTTAATGCCCCTTGGAAGTGTGGTGGAGGTCGCAGTGGAATAAAAAGACAATATCAATTCCCCCGTAGAGGTGACGTGGAGGTCACCGTAGCTTAACAAGATGGTTTTTATGCCCCTTGGAAGAGCTGTGGAGTTCCGAGTGGTTTAACAAGACGGTTTTAATGCCCCTTGGAAGAGACGTGGAGGTCACAGTATCTTAACAAGACGGTTTTAATGCCCCTTGGAAGAGTGGTGGAGGTTACAGTGGAAAAAAAAGACAATATCAATGCCCCGTGGAAGAGAGGTGGAGGTCACAGTAGCTTAACAAGACGGTTTTAATGCCCCTTGGAAGTGCTGTGTCGTTCAGAGTGGTTTAACAAGACGGTTTAATGACCCTTGGAAGAGACGTGGAGGTCGCAGTGGAATAAAACGACAATATCAATGCCCCGTGGAAGAGACGTGGACGTCACAGTAGCTTAACAAGACGGTTTTAATGCCCCTTGGAAGAGCTGTGGAGTTCAGAGTGGTTTAACGAGATGGTTTTAATGCCCCTTGGAAGAGACGTGGAGGTCACAGTAGCTTAACAAGACTGTTTTAATGCCCATTGGAATAGTGGTGGATGTTACAGTGGAATAAAAAAACAATATCAATGCCCCTTGGAAGAGACGTGGAGGTCACAGTAGCTTAACAAGACGGTTTTAATGTCCCTTGGAAGAGCTGTGTCGTTCAGAGTGGTTTAACAAGACGGTTTCAATGCCCCTTGGAAGAGACGTGGAGGTCACAGTAGCTTAACAAGATGGTTTTAATGCCCCTTGGAAGAGTGGTGGAGGTGACAATGGAATAAAAAGACGCTATAAATGACCGTGGAATAGACGTGGAGGTAACAGTAGCTTAACAAGACGGTTTTAATGCCCCTTAGAAGAGAAGTGGAGTTCAGAGTGGTTTAACAAGACGGCTTTAATGCCGCTTGGAAGAGTGGTGGAGGTCGCAGTGGAATAAAAAGACAATATCAATTCCCCGTGGAAGAGACGTGGAGGTCACAGTAGCTTAACAAGACGGTTTTAATGCCCTTTGGAAGAGACGTGGAGGTCACAGTAGCTTAACAAGACTGTTTTAATGCCCCTTGCAATAGTGGTGGATGTTACAGTGGAATAAGACAATATCAGTGCCCCTTGGAAGAGACGTGGAGGTCACAGTAGCTTAACAAGACGGTTTTAATGCCCCTTGGAAGAGCTGTGTTGTTCAGAGTGGTTTAACAAGACGGTTTTAATGCCCCTTGGAAGAGACGTGGAGGTCACAGTAGCTTAACAAGATGGTTTTAATGCCCCTTGGAAGAGTGGTGGAGGTGACAGTGGAACAAAAAGACAATATCAATGACCGTAGAAGAGACGTGGAGGTCACACTAGCTTAACAAGACGGTTTTAATGCCCCTTGGAAGAGACGTGGAGTTCAGAGTGGTTTAACAAGACGGCTTTAATGCCCCTTGGAAGAGTGGTGGAGGTCGCAGTGGAATAAAAAGACAATATCAATTCCCCGTGGAGGAGACGTGGAGGTCACAGTAGCTTAACAAGATGGTATTAATGCCCCTTGGAAGAGCTGTGGAGTTCCGAGTGATTTAACAAGACGGTTTTAATGCCCCTTGGAAGAGATGTGGAGATCACAGTAGCTTAACAAGACGGTTTTAATGCCCCTTGGAAGAGTGGTGGAGGTTACCGTGTAAAAAAAAGACAATATCAATGCCGCGTGGAAGAGAGGTGGAGGTCACAGTAGCTTAACAAGACGGTTTTAATGCCCCTTGGAAGAGACGTGGAGGTCAGAGTAGCTTAACAAGACGGTTTTAATGCCCTATGAATAGTGGTGGAGTTTACAGTGGAATAAAAAGACAATATCAATGCCCCTTGGAAGAGACGTGGAGGTCACAGTAGCTTAGCAAGACGGTTTTAATGCCCCTTGGAAGAGCTGTGTCGTTCAGAGTGGTTTAACAAGACGGTTTTAATGCCCCTTGGAAGAGACTTGGAGGTCACAGTAGCTTAATAAGTTGGTTTTAATGCCCCTTGGAAGAGTGGTGGAGGTCGCAGTGGAATAAAAAGACAATATCAATTCCCCCGTGGAGGAGACGTGGAGGTCACAGTAGCTTAACAAGATGGTTTTAATGCCCCTTGGAAGAGCTGTGGAGTTCAGAGTGGTTGAACAAGACGGTTTTAATGCCCCTTGGAAGAGACTTGGAAGTCACAGTAGCTTAATAAGTTGGTTTTAATGCCCCTTGGAAGAGTGGTGGAGGTCGCAGTGGAATAAAAAGACAATATCAATTCCCCCGTGGAGGAGACGTGGAGGTCACAGTAGCTTAACAAGATGGTTTTAATGCCCCTTGGAAGAGCTGTGGAGTTCAGAGTGGTTTAACAAGACGGTTTTAATGCCCCTTGGAAGAGACGTGGAGGTCACAGTAGCTTAACAAGACGGTTTTAATGCCCCTTGGAAGAGTGATGGAGGTTAGAGTGGAATAAAAAGACAATATCAATGCCCCGTGGAAGAGAGGTGGAGGTCACAGTAGCTTAACAATACGGTTTTAATGCCCCTTGGAAGAGACGTGGATGTCACAGTAGCCTAACAAGACGGTTTTAATGCCCCTTGGAATAGTGGTGGAGGTTACAGTGGAATAAAAAGACAATATCAATGCCCCTTGGAAGAGACATGGAGGTCACAGTAGCTTAACAAGACGGTTTTAATGCCCCTTGGAAGAGCTGTGTCGTTCAGAGTGGTTTAACAAGACGGTTTTAATGCCCCTTGGAAGAGACGTGGAGGTCACAGTAGCTTAAAAAGATGGTTTTAATGCCCCTTGGAAGAGTGGTGGAGGTCACAATGGAATAAAAAGACAATATCAATGCCTGTGGAAGAGACGTGGAGGTCACAGTAGCTTAACAAGACGGTTTTAATGCCCCTTGGAAGAGACGTGGAGTTCAGAGTGGTTTAACAAGACGGCTTTAATGCCCCTTGGAAGAGTGGTGGAGGTCGCAGTGGAATAAAAAGACAATATCTATGCCCCTTGGAGGAGACGTGGAGGTCACAGTAGCCTAGCAAGATGGTTTTAATGCCCCTTGGAAGAGACGTGGAGGTCACAGTAGCTTAACAAGACGATTTTAATGCCCCTTGGAAGAGACGTAGAGGTAACAGTAGCTTAACAAGACGGTTTTAATGCCCCTTGGAATAGTGGTGGAGGTTACAGTGGAATAAAAAGACAATATCAATGCTCCTTGGAAGAGACATGGAGGTCACAGTAACTTAACAAGATGGTTTTAATGCCCCTTGGAAGAGTGGTGGAGGTCACAGTGGAATAAAAAGACTATATCAATGCCCCGTGGAAGAGACGTGGAGGTCACAGTAGCTTAACAAGACGGTTTTAATGCCCCTTGGAAGAGCTGTGGAGTTCAGAGTGGTTTAACAAGACGGTTTTAATGCCCCTTGCAAGAGACGTGGAGGTCACAGTAGCTTAGCAAGTTGGTTTTAATGCCCCTTTGAAGAGTGGTGGAGGTCGCAGTGGAATAAAAAGGCAATATCAATGCCCTTTGGAAGAGTGGTGGAGGTCGCAGTAGAATAAAAAGACAATATCAATGACCCTTGGAAGAGACGTGGAGGTCACAGTAGGTTAACAAGACGATTTTTATGGCCCTTACAAGAGCCATGCAGTACAGCATATTAAAAACATTATTCCCATTTTTGGGGAGTGGGTCTCCCATATTCTTTGCCTATGCCTTCCAAGCAAAAGCTACCAAAAATTAGTAGAGAGGAACTTGCAATGCTGGCAACATGGACCATGGTCACCCTGGTGGTATAGTGGTGGTGGAGGCTGAGGATAAGGAGAAGAGCAAAAAACAGCCGAAATGAGGAAGCGTATACCCATGTGTGGGTGTGAAGTGGTGCATGGGAATACACCTCCCGAAATAACACAGTGGATTTGACTTTATGTTACTCTGCTGTCATTTGGTGGTGATGAGAAGTCTGGCCCAATCCAGCCCTTGTTCATTTTGATAAGGGTCAGCTTGTCAGCATTGTCAGTTGACAGGCGAGTGCGCTTACCTGTTATAATTCCCTCAGCGGCACTAAAAACACGCTCCGATAACACGATAGCGGCAAGTCAGGCAAGGACCTCCAAGGCATACAGAGCGAGTTCATTCCAAGTGTCCAGCTTGGATACCCGATAACTAAAAGGCACAGAGGAATCACGGAGGACGCTGGTACCCTCATCATCTTTTGAAACTTTCCACTCCTTGTGAGAGTACCCCGCGCCTCATGGCCTGTAAGCTGGGCGGGTCTCAGAAAACTGTCCTAGAACATTGACATTATTCCCCTACCTCTGCTAGATTGGAGTTGCGTCTCTCTCGCCTGTATGCCTTGGTTGGGCAACGAACTGTGACCTCTGCCGCTAGCGTGTTCAGATGGGAATTTTTTTTAACAGTTCTGCAGCAAGGGCCTTCTGGTACTGCCCCATTTTTGTAGACCTCTCCACCTCAGGAATAAGAGAGTGAAAGTTTTCCTTGCAACGGGGGTCTAAAAGTGTCACCAACCAGTAATGACTGTCACCCAACATTTTGACAACGCGAGGGTCACGGTTAAGGCAGCGTAACATAAAGTCAGCCATGCGTGTGTAGCACCCTGAGGACTCGGCTGCTACAGGGGTATTACACCTCAAGCCAGAGGTGTGGTATTCCACTCCCGGGTAAGGATGGAGTGTGGGACTGAGCTCAGATAGCTGCATCCACTACATACATCCCATTTCCGGGGGACAGACCGACGGTACTCCCACCAGTATATGTGCAGGTACGACAGTGTCTGTCCCTGGCTGGAGTGGGAGGGGGGTGGAATATCCCAGTAGTGTAGGGGCAGATAGGGGGAGCAGTCTGGGTAAGGCTAGGAGCTCATTGGGTGCTGGTCACCTGAGCTCACACATAGAGGGAGTATATAAGGTGGGCACCATCTTAGATCAGGGTCAGTCTTCTGTAGAGGGTCAGTCAGTCCTGAGAGAGGTCCAGGAGCGCCTGCAGAGAGAAGAGAGAGAGGAGAAGAGAAGGACCCAGAGGGGGAGAAGAAGGAACCCCAAGAACCCAGTATAAAACCAGAAGGGTGAAGGGTTGGCACGCAAGGGAACCGGATCCCAAATTAGTGGAGGAGAGAAACTACCCTCAACTAAGAACCGGAGGCTGCGACATTACATGTGGAGCAGCCCCTCACCAAGTCCACTAAGAAGGCACACCGAGCATAGGGTCAGGGAAGCCAAAGAAGGTTCACCCAACAGGAGACCCGAGGGAGCTGGACATAAGTGGACCCCTGGTGGGAACGGCCAGTAGAGAGGACAGTCAGAAAGGGAGCTCAGGACCACGCTCCAGAATTGCTTGGGGGTTGGCCGAGTCCAGGACCTGGTGGACGCAGCACGGCTCGGGCGGTCACTCAAGGCCAGAGTGACCAACAGAACAGCAGTAAGTAAAAACCCTGAACTGCACAGCCCGACTCTGAGTCTTCTTACCATCCACACAGCACCACCGCTACCACCATCCTCTACACCTGACCCCCTGAGGCTATACCCCTCCCGTTGGGGGTTATACTACCACAGCTGCACATATACCACCAGCCTCAGCGGACCCTGCTGCAGCGGCGGCCTTTTGACCGCAAATCAACGGGTGGCGTAGTCGACACTAAGAACAACTAATAACATCTGTAAAGACTTCCACACACTGAGTTTGACACCCTGGGCACGGACCGGGTCGCCGCCACTCGTAGACTACAACCCCTATCAGATCCGGCTCCGGGTAATCCCCAAACAGCACTGGCCCAGGGGGCGCGTCAACTTTGGCGTAGTCGGCAGGATTTCGTGCCCGCAACCACCGGGTACTGCGTGCCTGAAGAAAAGTTCAAATTTACCTCAAGAAGAAGTCTCCCGCCGGTTCCAGAGGGTCCCCGCCATGGGACGCCATCACGGATCGTTTCCCGCCGGTTGCCCGCCATCTGCAGCTTTTTCCCGCCATCCACGGAGTTTCCCGCCACTGGGAGACGATTCCCGCCATTTCCAGAAGATTTCCCGCCTTGGAAGAGCGGACGCCATTATGGGCGTGCCAGAGGGTGGCAAGAGGTCACCTCCCATCGTGGGCCAGGTAAAGGAATGGCGCCAAAAGCGGAAACCGCCCCCACCAACGGAGACTGTGATGCTAGAGATGTCCATCAGCGTGAGAGAACTGCCCCTGGAACTGACAATCACAAAGTTGCCCCGGGACCACCTTCAATGTGGGCGGAGACAGAACAAGAGAGCGAAGATGGGTGCAGCCTGGAGGAGTCTGGAGAGAGCGCACCCGGAGACAAGAAGTCTGGAGAGGACTCCGGAGAAGTCGTACCCGGAGATGGAAGGAGAGTCAGGCAGCACCAACCCTGTGGTCAGGAGCCTGCTGCAAGCAACAACCCCACTAGGCTTAGTGGAGATCCTGGCACAGCTCCCCCGAGACCGGGAGTGTGCGCAGACCGCGCTGGAGCGCCTCGCATGGAGGATGGCCCAGGTGCAGCGAGAGACGCTGACGGAGTGGAGCCGAGAGATGGCCCTGCAGGCAAGAACCCGCCAGCGAAGCACGCCACCCGAGACGAGGAGACAGACCGCCTCTGAGGATGGTGCAGGAGGAGTGAAGGCCGGAGACGGCGCCGAAGAGGGAGCTGAACAGATGGAGGCAGGTAAAGGGGACGTCACTAACCCGAGCCGAGAAACCGTGTGCCTGCCCCAGCTCCCCGTCGCAGAGCCCGAAATTCCCCCTGCCGTGCCCGTCGCTGCATCGTCACCGCTCCAGACAAGGCCTCAAGCAGAAGCCGCGGCCGCGACCCCTGTGACGTCACGCGCCTCAACCCTGAGCGCGGCAAAGCAGGAAACACCACCGGCCTGGTCGCAAGGTCTAGTACCCCCGGGCGCCGCAGTACCAACAGCGCCCTCTACCTCCACTGAGCCACCGGCCTGGTCGCTGGGCCAAGTAACCCCGGGCGCCGCCGTCTTCACGGTGCCCTTTACGTTCAGGGTACCCCAGGCCTGGTCGCAAGGCCTGGCGAACCCGGGCGCCGCCACCACCACCGCGCCCCCAACATCCACAGCGCCACACCTGGGTGAAGACCTATTTGCCCAGCATACGTGCCCGGATGGGCAGCCCTTTAGATGGCCACCGGAGTACTACCAACTGGAACTCCAAAAAGCAAGGCCCCTGTGCGAGCCCCTGATTCCGGCTCCGAAGCCCGTTAAGAGGACCCCGCTCCCGCTGGAAGAAGCGCAGTTCGAGTGGGACCCCACCGGAGGAGACCTCATGGGGTTCACTCAGGAAACTCGGGCAGCCGCAGCGGAGCGTGTGGAGTGCTGCCGCCAGCAGTTGGCAGTCTTCGAGCAAGAACGGAGAGAGAGGCGGGTCCGTGAGCAGCGGCTGCAGGAACAGAGCGCAGGGCAGAAGAGCAGGACCAGGAGAGACCCCCGTGCAGCTCATGGTCCCCGTACCACCGGGATTGTGATTAAGTTTCAATTGCAGCACGGGTGGGGCTTCATCAGGGATCACCACACCCCCGGCGACGTCTTTGTGACCAGAAGAGACGTGGAGTCCCATCTGCCGGAGGGACACAGAGGTCGTGACCTATATGTAGGGGACGAGGTCACGTTCACCCGGCACAAGTGTGCCAAAGGACCCTACGCCCTCCATGTACACCGGCTGACGGAGGAGGAGCTACGGTGTGAAGAGGAGCAAGAGGACCCGGACGGGTCTGAAGGAGGAGCAGGAGTACGCCGTCATTACAGTACGGTAAAGAGACTGTACATAGTTACCCGTCAGGGTATAAGAACTGTTACTGCTGCTAGTTAAAATATAGTCCCCGTTGGGACCAGCAAATTGAACTGAAACCCGTGTGTCCCTATTCCCACTGACCGAGGACTGAGAGCGGTCATTCCTTTCCTAATACCTGGCCGAGGACTGAGAGCGGCCATATTTCCCCTTGTATATAGTTGCGCTTTTTAAGGCGCCCCCTACTGATTTTATAGGAAAGCTGTGTTATTCTACAAGAGACTGTCGCACTTTACCCGGTCACAAGTTGCACCGTGGCCGGAGGAACAAGAAAGTTTACAAGAATGTTTATTATGAAAAAGTTTTATGCTGCAGAAATATATATATAATGTTTTATATGTTTATGTTGTTATGAAAAAAATTGTATGTTTATGGATGTTTTATTCTCTTACAGCCCGAGGACGTGCTGTGATTTACCAGGGGGGAATGTAGCACCCTGAGGACTGGCTGCTACAGGGGTATTACACCTCAAGCCAGAGGTGTGGTATTCCACTCCCGGGTAAGGATGGAGTGTGGGACTGAGCTCAGATAGCTGCATACACTACATACATCCCATTTCCGGGGGACAGACCGACGGTACTCCCACCAGTATATGTGCAGGTACGACAGTGTCTGTCCCTGGCTGGAGTGGGAGGGGGGTGGAACATCCCAGTAGTGTAGGGGCAGATAGGGGGAGCAGTCTGGGTAAGGCTAGGAGCTCATTGGGTGCTGGTCACCTGAGCTCACACATATAGGGAGTATATAAGGTGGGCACCATCTTAGATCAGGGTCAGTCTTCTGTAGAGGGTCAGTCAGTCCTGAGAGAGGTCCAGGAGCGCCTGCAGAGAGAAGAGAGAGAGGAGAAGAGAAGGACCCAGAGGGGGAGAAGAAGGAACCCCAAGAACCCAGTATACAACCAGAAGGGTGAAGGGTTGGCACGCAAGGGAACCGGATCCCAAATTAGTGGAGGAGAGAAACTACCCTCAACTAAGAACCGGAGGCTGCGACATTACATGTGGAGCAGCCCCTCACCAAGTCCACTAAGAAGGCACACCGAGCATAGGGTCAGGGAAGCCAAAGAAGGTTCACCCAACAGGAGACCCGAGGGAGCCGGACATAAGTGGACCCCTGGTGGGAACGGCCAGTAGAGAGGACAGTCAGAAAGGGAGCTCAGGACCACGCTCCAGAATTGCTTGGGGGTTGGCCGAGTCCAGGACCTGGTGGACGCAGCACGGCTCAAGGCCAGAGTGACCAACAGAACAGCAGTAAGTAAAAACCCTGAACTGCACAGCCCGACTCTGAGTCTTCTTACCATCCACACTGCACCACCACTACCACCATCCTCTACACCTGACCCCCTGAGGCTATACCCCTCCCGTTGGGGGTTATACTACCACAGCTGCACATATACCACCAGCCTCAGCGGACCCTGCTGCAGCGGCGGCCTTTTGACCGCAAATCAACGGGTGGCGTAGTCGACACTAAGAACAACTAATAACATCTGTAAAGACTGCCACACACTGAGTTTGACACCCTGGGCACGGACCGGGTCGCCGCCACTCGGAGACTACAACCCCCATCAGATCCGGCTCCGGGTAATCCCCAAACAGCACTGGCCCAGGGGGCGCGTCACGTGCCACACTGGTAATGGGCAAGACTTCCGTGTCCTCACCAAGATGACGACTGACCATGCTCTCCTCCTCCTCCCCCCTGTCCTCAGGCCACCCATGCTGAACCGACGGTATGACAATTGTACAGGTTATACCATCTACAGCGCATGATACCAGCTCCTGTTCTTCCTCCTCCTCCTCCTCTCCCTCATTGTCTTCCAATGCACGTTGGGATGAGATGAGGCTGGGCTGTGTGTAATCGCCCGCTACAGCTTCTTGATCCATCTCATCATACTCTGGCTGCAATGCCTCCTCTTTAATTCTCTGCAGAGAGCGTAGCAAAATACCAACATGTGCTACATGTTCACAGATCGACCAGAAGCTGAAACCAACTTCACCTGCCAGAAGTGTAGACTACTGGCTCTTTTAGAAGAAAAGGTGCGGGGACTGGAAGAAAGAATTGCGACATTAAAACTCATCAAGGAAAATGAAGACTTCCTGGACAGAACAGAAGCATCACTACTGGTCACGGAAAGTCAAGGAAGCATCAGAGAACCTCCAGAGGCAGACAAGTGGAGGCAAGTGACCAAAAGAAGCAAGAAGACCATGGAGACACCACCAACCACACAACTGAGAAACAGATTCCAAGGACTTGTGGAGGACGAAGATGGCACACCTAAGGATGAGGAACTACCAGCAAGCAAAAAAGAAAAGAGCACCCAGAAACACCCAGAAGCGACAAGAAAAAGGACAGCCAAGAAGGGAAGAAGAGTGGTGGTGGTGGGAGACTCACTACTGAGAGGAACAGAAGCAGCTATCTGCAGACCGGACATAACCGCAAGAGAAGTATGCTGCCTCCCAGGGGCGAAGATCAAGGATGTTACCGATAGGATACCGAAGCTCATCAGTTCCAAGGATGTCCACCCATTTCTTCTGATACATGTTGGCACCAATGACACGGCAAAGAAGGACCTACCGACAATCTGCAAGGACTTTGAAGCATTGGGGAAGAAAGTAAAAGAACTGGATGCGCAGGTAGTTTTTTCTTCTATCCTTCCAGTAGACGGGCATGGCGTCAGGAGATGGAACAGGATCCTTGATGTGAACAACTGGCTGAGACGATGGTGCAGACAACAAGGATTTGGATTCCTGGACCACGGTGTGAATTACCTCTATGACGGACTCCTTGCCAGAGACGGACTACACCTCAACAAACCCGGGAAACACACATTTGCCAGGAGACTCGCAACACTCATCAGGAGGGCGTTAAACTAGAAGAAGAGGGGATGGGAAGAAAAACGCCGGACACGAACATGCAACCAGAGAACATACTAATGAAAGATATGAAGTGCGACAAAGAAGGTCCAAGACAAGATGCTTGGAAGGGAGGTAAGAAAATTTCTAATACAATCCACAGGGAGAAGATTGGAACAAAACAAAATCGTGTAAACT
This sequence comes from Phyllobates terribilis, assembly GCF_046119375.1. Classification (NCBI taxonomy): domain Eukaryota; kingdom Metazoa; phylum Chordata; class Amphibia; order Anura; family Dendrobatidae; genus Phyllobates; species Phyllobates terribilis. The sequence continues at coordinate 213,490,150 of NW_027362764.1, forward strand.
GCGTGCTAGCAAATGCCAGGAGCCTGACAAACAAGATGGATGAACTGGAAGTAGAAATATCTACAGGTAACTATGACATAGTGGGAATAACCGAGACATGGTTAGATGAAAGCTATGACTGGGCAGTTAACTTACAGGGTTACAGTCTGTTTAGAATGGATCGAAGAAGTCGGAAAGGGGGTGGAGTCTGTCTATATGTAAAGACGTGTCTAAAGCCTACAATACGGGAGGATGTATGGGAGGGAAATGAGGAGGTCGAGTCCTTATGGGTGGAAATACATGGGGCAAAAAACAATAATAAAATTATCATAGGAGTCTGTTATAAACCACCAAATGTAGCAGAAGCCACGGAAAGTCTATTAATGAGACAAATAGACGAAGTAGCAAAAAATAACGAGGTGATTATTATGGGGGACTTCAACTACCCCGATATAGACTGGGAAACCGAAAGCTGTAGATCTCAGAAAGGAAACAGGTTTCTGTCAATTATCAAAGACAATTATTTGTCACAACTTGTGCAGGAACCAACTAGAGGGACGGCCCTTTTAGACTTAATTTTAACTAACAGGTCAGACAGAATAACAGAGGTGCAGGTCGGGGGGCACCTGGGAAATAGTGACCACAACATTATACAATTCCACATGTGCTTCAGTAGGGTGCCCAGCAAGGGAGTCACAAAAACACTGAACTTCAGGAGGGCAAAGTTTGATCAGCTAAGAGATGCCCTTCACCTTATAGACTGGGATAGTATCTTCAGTAATAGGAACACGGATAGAAAATGGGAAATTTTCAAAACAGTCCTACATAGTCACTGTAGAAGGTACATACCTTATGGGAATAAAAGGGCGAGGAATAGGAGGAAGCCAATGTGGCTAAATAAGGAAGTCAAGAGGGCAATGAAAAACAAAAAAAGGGCTTTCGGTAAACTTAAACAAGAAGGCAGCGAGGAAGCGCTAATATCTTATAGGGAAAAAAACAAAATCTGTAAGAAACAAATAAGAATAGCAAAAGAGGAGACAGAGAGACTAATTGCCAAGGAAAGTAAAACGAATCCCAAACTGTTCTTTAACTATATAAACAGTAAAAGGATTAAAACTGATGGCGTTGGCCCATTGAAAAATAACCTGGGTAAAATCATAGAGGGCGATGAGGGTAAAGCAAACCTACTCAATAGCTTCTTCTCCACTGTTTTCACAAAAGAAAACAATTTATCGGAGGAAATGCAGAGTGATAAAGTAAACCCTCCGCTAAATATCACCCACCTAACCGAGGAGGAAGTTCAGAAACGCCTAAATAATATCAAAATAGACAAGTCACCAGGCCCAGATGACATACACCCCCGGATACTAAAAGAATTAAGTAATGTGATAGACAGGCCACTGTATCTTATATTCAAGCACTCTTTATGGACAGGGACTGTCCCACTAGACTGGCGCCAAGCAAATGTGGTACCAATATTCAAAAAGGGGTCTAAAAGTGACCCTGGGAACTATAGACCAGTAAGCTTAACGTCTGTTGTGGGTAAATTGTTTGAAGGATTTCTTAGAGATGCTATTGTAGAATATCTTAATGATAATAACTGTCTAACTCAATATCAACATGGATTCATGAGGGATCGCTCCTGCCAAACAAACCTGATCGCCTTCTACGAGGAGGTGAGCTCACAGCTGGACCGGGGAGAGTCAGTGGATGTTGTATACCTTGACTTCTCCAAAGCGTTTGATACTGTGCCACACAAAAGGTTGGTATATAAAATGAGAATGCTTGGTCTGGGGGATAATGTGTGCAAGTGGGTAAATAGCTGGCTGAGTGATAGAAAGCAAAGGGTGGTTATCAATGGAGTAAGCTCAGGGTGTGTCCGGGTTACTAGCGGGGTGCCTCAAGGGTCTGTCTTGGGCCCTATATTATTTAATATATTTATTAATGATCTAGTGGAAGGGTTGCATAGTAAAATAGCAATATTTGCAGATGATACTAAACTTTGTAAAGTAGTTAATACAGATGAGGATAGGGCACAGCTACAGGAGGATTTAGATAAATTGGGGAGTTGGGCCAAAAAATGGCAAATGGGGTTCAATGCCGATAAATGTAAGGTCATGCACATGGGAAAGAAAAACAGCAGTCACCCATACATATTAAATGGGAAACCGTTGGGGAAATCTGACATGGAGAAGGACCTGGGCGTCTTGGTTAATAGCAAATTAAATTGGAGTGCCCAGTGTCAGGCAGCAGCTGCGAAGGCAAATAGAGTCATGGCATGCATCAGAAGAGGAATAGGGGCATATGATGAGAACATTGTTCTTCCTCTGTATAAAGCGCTGGTAAGGCCGCACTTAGAATATTGTGCACAGTTCTGGGCTCCGGTGCTCAGGAAAGACATACTGGAGCTAGAGAGGGTACAAAGGAGGGCGACTAAGGTAATAAAGGGAATGGAGGGACTAGAATACCCAGAGAGGTTGTCAAAATTAGGCCTATTTACATTGGAAAAGAGAAGGCTTAGGGGAGACCTCATAAACATGTATAAATACATCAGGGGGCAGTACAGAGATCTCTCCCATGACCTGTTTATACCAAGGATGGTGACAAAGACGAGGGGGCACACTATGCGTCTGGAGGAAAGGAGGTTCCTGCACCAGCATAGAAGGGGATTCTTTACGGTCAGAGCCGTGAGACTCTGGAACTCTCTGGGAGAGGAAGTGGTGATGTCCAACTCACTTAATGAGTTCAAGAGAGGCCTGGACGCCTTTCTTGAGAACAATAAAATTACATCTTATGCTTAGTTAATTAATCCAGGGATTTAATCTGACTGCCAGATTGGTGTCGGGAAGTGAATTTTTCCTCAATGATGTAAATTGGCCTATACCGCATGGTATAGGAATAGCGGAATAGCTGCAGTGCACAAGAAATAGGCTGAACTGGATGGACGCTTGTCTTTTTTCAGCCTTATAAACTATGTAACTATGTAACTATGTAACTAGCTTACACTCGCACTATCAATGGCAAAAGGGTAATAAAAAGGAGATTAGAACCGTGGAAGAGGAAAACCACAGTTCTATTTCTCTGGCTTACACCCGACTCTTTTAAACAGATATATTTGTGTCTGAACAGTCAGCGAGACACTGAAACTGTTTTTTTTATGTAAAAAAGGCAAAAAAGTGGATAATACAGAGATTTGAACAATGGAACTGCAAAACCACAGTTCTAATTTCCTGGTGTATACCAGACTTTTTAAAATAGATATATTTGTGTCTGAACAGTCAGCGATACACTCAAACTGTTTTTTTTTTATGGAAAAAAGGCAAAAAGGTGGTTAACACCCAGATTTGAACCATGGAAGAGGAAAACCACAGTTCTAATTTCCTGGCGTATACCAGACTTTTTAAAATAGATATATTTGTGTCTGAACAGTCAGCGACACACTGAAACAGTTTTGTTTTTATGGAAAAAAGGCAAAAAAAGTGGATAATACAGAGATTTGAACCGTGGAACTGCAAAACCACAGTTCTAATTTCCTGGTGTATACCAGACTTTTTAAAATAGATATATTTGTGTCTGAACAGTCAGCGACACATTCAAACTGTTTTTTTATGGAAAAAAGGCAAAAAGGTGGATAACACCCAGATTTGAACCGTGGAAGAGGAAAACCACAGTTCTATTTCTCTGGCCTACACCAGAATCTTTTAAACAGATATATTTGTATCTGAACACTCACAGACACACTCAATAATTATTTTTTTTTTTTGGGGGGGGGGGATACCAAAAGGTTAATAAGACGGGTATTTGTACAGTCTGACTGAGGAAAAAAAAAAAAAAGAGGATTTAGAGAAAAAAAAAAGTATTTTTCCCTGGCCCCTGAGACCTGGGGATAAGTCGAGCAATTTGACCAGCAGCAGCACACAGGACTGTAATGCAGTGTTTGTTGGTATATCCACTGTCTCTCCTATACAGTCTGCCTGCCTGATATCTGGGATAGATATTAGTCCTCACAAGGACTGTTTGGTTGAATTTGCAGGCTTTAGAGACCCTACACTAACTATTTTGCAGTATATATCTCTCCCTAGCTCAGCAGCTCTGTCCCTACACTGTCTGATCTGGAGCTTCTGTGTCCAAGATGGCGGCGCCTGGTTTTAAATACTCGAGGTGGCGCTGTGCGGCCAGCCAATCACTGTAATGCCCACAACCAACATGGCTGCGGCATTACAGAGACTGGCTGGCAATCCCTGCATGTTCATTGGCTCTGTAAAAAGCGCCAAACATGCAGGGCGGAGACCCGAGCTCCCGTCCGAGTAACTCGAAAATGCTCAGTGCTCGCCGAACATCCCGAGCAGTGAGATGCTCTGGCGAGTACCGAGCATGCTCGCTCAACACTAGTAATTACACAGGCGACTGTCTATCACGCTCCGGTGCTTATGCATTCAGAACCCCTGAGTAGAACAATTACAGTTAATCTGGACCAGACACAAATCTACTTAGGTGCCAGATTTCCAGGAATTTCCAAAGACAACTGGAGACTAGTAATGGCCCCCTACACATCAGGCTAAAGTCGGCCAACTTTGCCGGAACCAGCCGACTGTCTAATGTGTATGGGGGCCTTAAGATGTATTCTGTATTCTTTCTATAAGTGGCAGGGATAATCACTCTTCATACCACACTGCAGGGTCTAGTAGGAGAGTGCATACAAAATGTTTCAACAAGACTGCACAAAATTAGCAACATAACAATTGGGGCATAATGGCACCCGCATGCATTCAGACCTTTACTCCACTGGTAAATGAAATAATATTTTTTTATATCTACCGTATATATAAAAACATAAAAGCAAAAAACGTATTTATAGTCAGAAATATTAATTATATATCTGACGTGCCCCCTGGGCCGTGTTTGCACGTGTGTGGGTTACCCGGAGCTGGGACTCTGGGGGTTGTAGTCTCCGTGGCGGCGACCCGGTCCCGAGGCTCAGGGTGGTCAAACCAGTGGCAGACTTTTATATGTTTTAGGTTAGTGTCTGACTACACCACCCGTGGATTGAGGTCAGGGTGTACCGCCGCTGCGAGGCAGACCGCTGAGGCTGGTGTTGTGTGCGCAGCAGAGGATGGGACAACTCCCCGCGGGAGGAGTATAGCCTCAGGGCAGTGAGTGTGGATGATGGGAGTGATGGTGCACGGGTGTAGCAGGAACGACTCAGAGTCTTTGCAGTGCAGTTCAGGGTCTTTACTGATGATGATAAGGCAGACCCTCCTGGGAGTACTGGCTAGCATAAGGGGCCTGGTCAGTCTGTGAACAAACAGGAGTTCCCCTGGCCAGGTGGAGTTGTAGGCCTCCCCGTCTGTCTGCACTCTTCCTGGCTACCTTGCTGTAAGAGAGTGGAAGTAGCCCACATCCCTGAGCGTACCGTATAGTGCTCACCCGTATGGCTGGTGACTTGGGGCCTTCTGATAGCCTCCGCTCCTCGATGGCGGTGCTGGTCCCTTGCTTGTGACTGAGCCTCCGGGCTTCTATGGCCAGAGGACCTGGAATCCCCTGCCGGCTGGTTTCTGCTGCTGGACTTAGAGATCCTCACAGCCTCGGACTCCATTGTCCGGTCGTAGTGTCTTCAGCCAGGACGAGCAATATCTGCTTCCAGTCCCTGGCACTCAGCTCCTGCTCCTACAGAGCTCCTAGCTGTTGCTTTCCCTGTGTCTGGAACTGCTCTCTCTACTCTCTCTGGAGCTTCACTTTCTCCTGCTTCACTTTCTCTTCCTTTCTGCTCTAACCTCGCCCCAGATCCAGTTTATATAGGGCAGGTTCCTCCCCTATCTGGTCTGGGACAGGAGGTGTTGCATGTTCAAGGGCTCCTGACCAGGGAACCTCCCACTTGCTCTCAGACGTGATATTTCTATCACTGTGGCAACCAGATCCCAGGGGTGCCACATTCCCCCCTAGTGAAATTTAGTACTCCGGGACTAAACACATTTTTGAAACATAATATAACAGGGTATAAACAATAATACAACAACATATGTACAAGAAGCTTAGTCTTTAGAGGTCACGGCGCGTCCGTGACCGGGTGTCCATGTCACCCAACGAGGTGAAGTCTAGAACCGTGCGGGGACCTGTCCAAAGCAAACCCCATATGTTGGCCCTGGGCGTGGCTGCAAGGCGAAGCGAACTACTTTGGACCACACGGGGCCACGCCAGACAGGTTTTTCTTCCGTGGCCTTCCTCGCAAGAGGCACCAAGTGCAACTATTTACAATGTAGTTCCGGTTATTCAGCGTCCATAACCTGACAGTCCAAATAAACCTGCAGGGTAACTAGAGGAGCATAATTAATAAATAGGCAACAAAAACATAAACCATTTTCAGCATTTGCAATTTACAGGTTAATCCACATTACATTCTAGATTCTCCAGCGAGCGGGCATCTGTCCTCTAGTGCTTCTGGTGGACCTACGTAACCCACTATCTGGTTCTGCACTACAGGGTGTAGGAGGTGTTGCGGGTAGGCCTGGCAGCTTTCTGCGTACTCTTTGGCCCACTAGGGGCACGGCAGGCTCACTACTAGCAGAGGGTTGATTCTCCTGGGCTGCTGGTATGGATTCTTCTGCCTCCTGGGCCGGCTGCTCTTCTGACACTTCCTGTTCTTCTGTAGGCCCTTGAGGGGCTGGCTGGAGAAAGGTGAGGACGGGTACCACGACTGCGTTGTTAATCTGAGTCCAGGACCGGGGAAAGTCTCCGAGTTCGGTACTGATCATTTCTTCCCTTTCCTCTGTGGGTTGAGGGTTCTCTTGATCTTCGTCAGTGCTTTGCAACTGCTCGGGACACTTTTTCAGGTGGTTTCTGGAGACAATGGCTGTGGTTTCTCCTCCATCCTTACTGATTATACAGACTTTTGGATTCTCATGGCGTGAAGGCAGTACGGTGTACGGTTCTTTCACCCACTGGTCATCCAACTTATGGAGCCGCCTCTTTCTCTTCAAGACCTGCTCTCCAGGTACCAGGGGAACAGCGGGAGCATGCTGGTTACAAGTCTTCTCTTGCCTTTCTCTTGCTTGAGACAGACTTCGCTCGACGCTCTCCTGTACTTTCCGATACTGCTGCTGCCGTTCTGTATCCCAGTCCGCCTCTGGCGAGGTGTCCTCAGGTGTCAGGACTCCCATATCCAGGTCAATAGGCAGCTTACCAGGTCTTGCTCTCATTAGGTAAGCTGGGGTACAGTTGGTGGAACCTACAGGGATGTGGTTATACAAGTCCACCAGATCAGGCAGTTTTTCAGGCCACAGACTACGTTCTTCCAGGGGCAACGTTTTTAGCAAGTCTATCACCACCTGGTTCATTTTCTCACATAGTTCATTGGTCTGAGGGTGATAGGGCGCTGTTCTTATCTTCCTGCAGCCATGCAGGTTGCATAACTCCTGGAAGACCTCCGCTTCGAAGGCTGGTCCTTGGTCCGTCAAGACTTGCTCCGGATACCCGTGTGGACGGCAGAAGTGCAGCTGGAAGGCTCTGGCTGCTGTTTGAGCCGTTAAGTCTTTGACAGGGACCACCACCAGGAACCGGGAGTAGTGATCTACGATGGTGAGAGCGTAGACGTATCCGGATCTGCTTGGAGCCAGTTTCACATGGTCCAGGGCTACCAGTTCCAGTGGCTTCCTGGTGATGATGGGCTGCAGGGGAGTCTTCTGGCTGGCACGGTCCTTTCTTCTTAGGTTGCACGGGCTACAGTCTCTGCACCATCTCTCAATGGCTCCTCTCATGCCTACCCAGAAGAACCGTCCACGCAACAGGAACTCCAGCTTCTTCCATCCGAAGTGCCCTGCTCCGTCGTGGTATGCCTCCAGAACCATAGCAGCGTCTCGTCTTGGGACCACTACCTGCCAGGTCAGCTCATGTGTTCGAGAGTTGGCCACTCTCCGGCACAGCTCCTCCTTGTAGAGAAACAGCTTACTTTTCTCTTTCCACAGTTGCTTGGTCTCCTCGGGAGCATCTGGGTCAAGACGGGCATCAGCCTGTGTCAGCATTTCCTTCACCAGACGGACTGCGAGATCATTGTCTTGCGTCTCCGCCCAGCTGTAGTGGGGTAAGGGATTGAACGTAGCAGAGCGCCTGTCCCTTACACGGTGGGAATACTGGGTAATCCCATGACGGTAGAACACAGGGAGTTCGATCTCTTCCAGTTCTTCTGGATCTTCCCCTCCGTCCGGTAAGTTAGGCATTCTGGACAGGGCATCCGCGTTGGCATTTGAGCGTCCCGCCCGGTATTTGATGATGAATTCATAGTTGGACAGGCGGGCCATCCATCTCTGCTCCAGGGCACCAAGTTTTGCAGTGTCCAGGTGTGTCAACGGGTTGTTGTCCGTGTACACGGTGAACTTGGAAGAGGCAAGGTAATGCTTGAAACGTTCCGTCACTGCCCACACCACTGCCAGGAACTCTAGCTTGAATGAGCTATAATTCTCAGGGTTTCTCTCTGTGGGCCATAGTTTTCGGCTGGCGTAAGCGATTACCCGTTCTCTCCCCTGCTGGATCTGGGACAGTACGGCTCCTAGCCCGATGTTGCTCGCGTCCGTGTGGAGGATAAAGGGCTGGCCGTAGTCAGGGTACGCCAGGATTTCATCCCCCGTGAGGGCCATCTTCAGCTGGCAGAAGGACTCCTCTTCCAGCTTTTCCCACCTGAAGGGTGGCTTCTGGTTTTTGGCCTTCCTGGATTGACCTATCAGGAGGTCCTGCATAGGAGCTGCCATTTTGGTGAAACCGGGAATGAATCTTCGGTAGTAGCTTACCAACCCGAGGAACTGCCACACTTCCTTTATGCTGGAGGGTCTTGGCCAGTCCTTAATCACGGTGATCTTAACGGGGTCGGGAGCCACTCCGTCAGCACTCACCACGTGTCCCAGGTACTGTACCTTTGGTTTCAGCAGATGACACTTGGAGGGTTTCACCTTTAGGCCGTAGCTTGCCAGGGCATCAAACACCTCTGCCAGGTGTTTCAGATGGTCCTCGTAGGTTTTGGAATAAATGATGAAATCGTCCAGGTATAACAGGATCGTCTCGAAATTCCGGTGTCCCAGACAGCATTCCATCAACCGCTGGAAGGTTCCTGGTGCGTTGCAGAGCCCGAACGGCATACAGTTGAATTCGCTGAGACCCATCGGGGTGGTGAACGCAGTCTTCTCCTTGTCCGCCTCTGCTACAGGAACCTGCCAGTACCCGCTAGTAAGATCCAAAGTGGAGAAAAAGTTAGCAGATTTTAATGCAGCTAAATATTCTTCTATCCTAGGTAACGGGTACGCATCTTTGTGTGTGATACGGTTGACCTTTCTGTTGTCTACACACATTCTCATTGTGTTGTACTTCTTTTTCACTAGAACTAGTGGAGCTGCCCAGGGGCTACAGCTGTCCCTGATTACCCCAGCCTCCTTCATGTCTCGCAACACCCCCTTTGCATGCTGATAGTGTGCAGGGGGTACAAGTAAGTATTTTTCCTTTATGGGTGGATGGTCTCCTGTGGGGATGTGATGTTCTACCTCCTTTACTCACCCGAAGTCTAGCGGGTGTTTACTAAAGACTCTTTCGTACTCCTGGACCACCCGGTAGACTCCCTGTTTTTGGTGTGAGGTAGTGGAGTCAGTACCCAAATGCAGCTGCTGACACCAGTCCTCCATTTGTTTCTTAGAGCCGTTACCTTCCTCTGGTTGAGATGGAGGCAAGGGTTCTACGGCCTTTACAGAATTTTGGCGTATGGTGAACAATTTGGCTAGCGTGGCATACCGGGGCAGGTATACTTCTCTCTCCCTGATATTTATGATGGGGACGGGTACCTTCCCATGGCGTACATCGACCACCCCCCGTGCTGTCAAAATGGTGGGCCTACTGTCTGAGTAGACGGGTTCTACCATTGCTTGGTAGTCTCTACCTCTTAGACCAATAGCTGCCTGGCACCAGATTATCATCTCACTTTTCGGGGGCATGGCAATAGGGAACAGGTCGCACATTCTCACGCTACCAATCTCACCATCAGATAGTTCCACTTGTTGCCGTTTCATCAGTGCCCGGATCTCTTTTTGGAGGACCCGCTGCTGGCTGGAACTGGCGTTCATGGCAACCTGCTGTAAAATGAGAATTATCTCTGCAAGACAATTTTCAATCACGTTAGTACCCAAGGTTATTTTAGGGTGACTCTCACGACGGTCAATGTCCACAATAATCAGGCCTTGTGCCGCCAGTTCGACTTTACCGATTTTAATGGTCACCTCTTTGAATCCCACCTGCAGCACGGGCTGACCATTGCTGGCGATGATACTCAGGTCGTCATCTGGGTAGTGGGTTATGTCCGAGTCATTCCAGTACCGCTTAAAGAGCACATAAGGGATGGTAGTTACCTGTGACCCGGTGTCTAGTAGGGCACTCATTGGAATGCCATCCAGTACCACAGGCAAGACTGGACATCCCCCTATGTATTTATCACGCCAGTTCGATGGGCCTGATGATCTTATGCCTGGGGGTTGGCCCTCTGCCCCAGGTTGTGCCCGTTTAAATGACAGTACCTTGCCATATGTCCGGGTTGATTGCAGCGGCGGCAGATGGGCTGTCCGTCCTCGTTGTAGCGGTCACTGGGTCTTCCTTTGGACGGTGGGATCCTCCTCTGTTGGCGCCACGGGATGTCCTCTGGACTGGTGACCAGCTTGATCCTTCCTGGAGAGGATACCTGTAACGACTGCACAGTCCTGGTTAATGCGGCAACGCTTTTGGTCAGTTCTTGGACCTGATGGTGCAGGTCTGCAGCCGGGTCTTTATCCAAAGCCTGCGCACCAGCTCCCACAGGCTCTGCAGACAAGGTCACCGCCTCCTGGTGATAGGTAATAGCAGGGTACCGGTGGGTTACAGCGCTACCTGGTGCCGGTTCTCGGAGCACCCGGATGGCCCTGTCTTTGAACTTTGCGAAGTCTAAACCAGGGTTCTGCAAGGCCATTGCACGTAACTGGGTTCGGTGGGCGTTGGACAGCAGACCCTCAATGAATTGCTCAGTCAACAGTTCATCTGCATTCCGCACACTGTCAGGGTCTGCCTGTTTAATGGCTCCCAGGGCCTCTTGCAAATTCAAAGCATAGTCTCTTATACTGTCTTGGGCCCGCTGCTTGCACCCATAAAATCTCATTTTGATCTCTGCTGAGGTGCGGGTATCAAAAGTGTCCCTCAGACCGGCTAAGATCTCCTTCACGGTCTCCTTGTCCCTGACTGACCAGGACTTTATTTCACGTTGGGCTGCGCCGGTTAACTGGCCTATCAATATGCTCACTTTTTGTCCCTCCATCAGGGGGTATAATTTAAATAGGCTGTACAGTCTCTCTTTAAAGTCGCTTAGGGTATGCAACTCCCCTGAGTATTGGGGCAGCCAGGCCGCTCCGGGGATGTAAGGCATTGTGAACGGCATTACTGCGGCAGCGACCGCGCTGGCGGTGGCAGTCCCCTCCGCTTCCAACATCTTCCTCCCCCCTAGTCGACCGTGGCCTACCTTCTGTTGCTTCTGCTCCGTAGGCCGCGGCTCCGCAGGCGATCGTCGGGGTTGAGGACCTTGTGTTGCGTGCTGATGACGTCAGCGTCCGCTGGGCTCCTTCCAGGACCTTGCGCAGCGTCAGGACGTAGGGTGGGGCTTCAGCTCTCGCGCGCTTTTGGTGTCCACGCCCCTCTTCTTCCCGCGCAGCGTCCCGAAGATGGCGCCCAAAGGCGGGAAAACGACTGTGGATGGCGGGAAAATGGCTGCGGATGGCGGGAAACTTCACCACGGCAGGTATGACAGTCTTTTGAAGGCGCGCAGTACCCGGTGGTTGCGGGCACGAAATCCTGCCGACTATGCCAATGTTGATCCGCCCCCTGGGCCATGTGTGCACGTGTGTGGGTTACCCGGAGCCGGGTCTCTGGGGGTTGTAGTCTTCGTGGCGGCGACCCGGTCCCGAGGCTCAGGGTGGTCAAGCCAGTGGCAGACTTTTATATGTTTTAGGTTAGTGTCCGACTACACCACCCGTGGATTGCGGTCAGGGTGTACCGCCGCTGCGAGGCAGACCGCTGAGGCTGGTGTTGTGTGCGCAGCAGAGGATGGGACAACTCCCCACAGGAGGAGTATAGCCTCAGGGCAGTGAGTGTGGATGATGGGAGTGATGGTGCACGGGTGTAGCAGGAGCGACTCAGAGTCTTTGCAGTGCAGTTCAGGGTCTTTACTGATGATGATAAGGCAGACCCTCCCGGGAGTACTGGCTAGCATAAGGGGCCTGGTCAGTCTGTGAACAAACAGGAGTTCCCCTGGCCAGGTGGAGTTGTAGGCCTCCCTGTCTGTCTGCACTCTTCCTGGCTACCTTGCTGTAAGCGAGTGGAAGTAGCCCACGTCCCTGAGCGTACCGTGTAGTGCTCACCCGTATGGCTGGTGACTTGGGGCCTTCTGATAGCCTCCGCTCCTCGAAGGCGGTGCTGGTCCCTTGCTCGTGACTGAGCCTCCGGGCTTCTATGGCCAGAGGACCTGGAATCCCTTGCCGGCTGATTTCTGCTGCTGGACTTAGAGATCCTCACAGCCTCGGACTCCGTTGTCCGGTCGTAGTGTCTTCAGCCAGGACGAGCAATATCTGCTTCCAGTCCCTGGAACTCAGCTCCTGCTCCTACAGAGCTCCTAGCTGTTGCTTTCCCTGTGTCTGGAACTGCTCTCTCTACTCTCTCTGGAGCTTCACTTTCTCCTGCTTCACTTTCTCTTCCTTTCTGCTCTAACCCCGCCCCAGATCCAGTTTATATAGGGCAGGTTCCTCCCCTATCTGGTCTGGGACAGGAGGTGTTGCATGTTCAAGGGCTCCTGACCAGGGAACCTCCCACTTGCTCTCAGATGTGATATTTCTATCACTGTGGCAACCAGATCCCTGGGGTGCCACATATCAATATATATTTGTGTACTAATACTTTATTTTTTGCCTTATCTATCATAGACTCACTAATACTGAAGACGATGGGACAACAGAGCCCAGCTTCTCTTTAAGGTCAGGAGCACACGCATTAAGACATATCTCAATCCAGGTCTTTTCATGTATATCCAATAAATTCATTCCAGATCCTAAAAATGTTTTTATCATCAATAATCATAATCACAGACGCAGATTCTCTACTGTAAGAGCAATGTTATTTATATGCACTATTGCTTTTACTTATGTACTTAAAGCAGGGTATATTTTCATTATGTTTCTCTCTTAGAATTTGCTGTGTGAACATGCTCCTATTTTGCACGTACACTATACCAACTTATACTACAGTTCATTTTTTTTCAGTTAAATGTTACGCTATGAGTTGAACTCGATGGGCTTAAATCTACCTTCAACCTTAAAAGCTATGAAACTAACTACAACTATCTTCGCTTTATGCTAACTTTACTTGTTTTACTGCTATTACTTTCCTGTACCATTAGTACAATGTATTCCCAAATCTAGGGATCATACATTATGAAGCCTGTTGCACATGGCGATTTCATGGCTCTGTTTCGTATGGTGTCGTTATAGGGCTCCCACTGTAGGCACAGTTTTTTACTTCTCAGATGAATACGATAAATACACAAATAAAAGTTAGATGCCCACTCAGATGTCATGTACAAAGGAGTATTCTCTCCACGTGGCCTTCAAGCAAACTACAGTTACTTTTGCTGGTAATTAGAAAGTCACATTGCTATTCGCTAGCAGAGCTATGCAAAATCGGTATGAGAATTATTGCATGGTGTTCTTTGGGCTGGTGGGTTTTTTGCAGACGTATGCTTAGACTTCCCCAGATAACATGGCCAACGGTGGCTAAGGTGTCACCTGCAATCTGAGAGGTTACAGCTACGCCACTTATTACATTCAGAAAGCAACACAGCAGGGCAAACCAAAGACGACAGAATAGATTATTGACTCTGAATCAATATAGAGAAAACTACCTACCATCACTGTAATCTATAGGAGCATAATCCCCTATAAAGAGCGACGCCGCAAAACTGATGACCAAGGAAATTCTCTGGAAAAAAAGAAATATATTGAGCTCAGAGGAATCAAGCATATATCATTGTAAATAAAGGAAGAAATGGAAAATAAGCAAATTAAAGAACAAGTAGTATATTACATGTATCTGTAAAAAAACAAGATTAGTATGGGAAAAATGCCCGGGCAAAGCCTATCTCTACTATGAGGCTAAAAAAATCCAAATATCTCTGCCATTCACCTAATATCATGCTCCATTCACGCTATAAAGGACAAGGATCTGTTGGGCCTTTTCTTGACATTGCAGAGATGCTGCTCACATGGGATTTTCTTTCCCTGACTAAATTGTGGCTCTGCAGCATTAATGAGTTGCTATTTGTCCTGAACTTCAGTAGAGTGACAACAAATCTGCAGCAATTCTGCAAGAAAACCTGCTTATGGTGCAGATTTATAGAGGACTGTACCGGACACTCATCTTGGATTTAAAAAATAAAGCACTGAATTTCAACTGAAAAGTCAGTACTAGGGATGAGGGACCCATGGAAGTTCGTGTTCTGGTACCTGATCCGAACTTTAGAACATCCGGGAGAATTCCATGTTCGGAGTTTTGTCCGGTACGAACCCCCAACTTTTAAGTTCGGGTTTACTCATCTATAGTCAGCACCTATCGGTGAGGTTTCCTGTTATCTAATTTCTTCAGATCCTAATCCTTGGCTGATGTTTAGCTGAACTCCATTACAACAGAGCAGTGATCTATGACTACAGCTTACCTACAGTCCAGAAGGTGTCTGACCTAGTCTGAGACACGCCCCTTGCCATATCATTGGTTCAGGCTGCTGCTCTGTCCCACTGTAACATTCAGGCCGGTACCTATCCCTCTGGTTACATTTGCTACACTGCGTCGTCCCTCTGTGGCACACCTTTGTTCTGGGCAATTCAGGGTAAACCTATTTAATTACTGGGTCTTTTGCCGCTGTTCAGTCACAGGGCATTGGGTTAATTCCTAGCTCCATTCTGTGAGCCCTGGCAGGGTTGTCATCTATTTAAACCCCTGAACCTCTGACTCTCACTGCCAGTTAAAGTTTTTCCCTGGTTCACTCCCTGTGGTATCTGCTCCTGTGTTGCTTGCTAAACTCCTGTTTCCTGACCATTCTTTTGTCTTCTGATTTTGTACCTTTCCTGCCCTTTTTGTTCTGACTCGGCTACCTTGACTTCTCTCGCCTCTGGTTCTCTCCTCCAACCAGCATCCCTTCCGTGGAAGCAATCGAGTGAACCCCGTTGGAAGACCAGATCTCTGTACTAGTGTAAGGCCACGGCCCCACTGTCAGTATTTGGTCAGTATTCGGTCAGTATTTTTTCTCAGGAGTGGGAGCCAAAACCAGGTAAGGAACAATCAGAGAAAAGGTATAATAAAAACAAGTCACCAATTCTGCATTTATCAACGACTCCTGGTTTTGGCTCCCACTCCTGAGAAAAAATACTAACCGAATACTGACCAAATACTGATAGTGGGGCCGTGGTCTTATAGTGGAAAGGCCAGGGTTCTTCTAGAATCTGCCAGACTTCATATTTACTTATAGGATGCTGTGGATTGTTTACATTTACACCCATGTTCATACATCCGCTATCTTTGAATAGACATACGGTAGCTATGGGTGATCATAGATTTCACGTTCTGTTTGTAAAATATCTTTATGAAGCAGGTTCACTTATTTTCTTTTTACCAACCTCATACCTTGGTGTTGAGTTAACTTATCCTATTGAGGAAGTAGAGAGTCAGTGCGATGGTTATTTCAGAATTCTGAAATATAATCCCCGATTTGTTGGAATATGTTTAGTTACTTTAAGAACAACTTACACTAAGTGCACAATTCTTAGGCAATTTGTATTTTTGATGATTAATTTTATTATTGAACAACTAGAGAGTGTTGTCAGTCAATCCAAAGGTTAATAACTAAACCTTAATATTTAAGAAAGTAAAAGTGAGGTTTTGTCTTTCTTAGGAGAATATCTATGTGCGCAGAATTATTGGCCAACTATCAGTGTGTAGAAACATTGGGAAACGAAAATGAAAAGCTTACATTTTCTCATCTCAATTGTTTATTTTCATCTGGTATAGTGAGAATAATACCCAAAAACTCAAAATGTGCAAAAATACATTTCTGACATTTTAAAAAAAATATATATATATATATTAGTGACCAATATCCACCCTTCTTCTCAATAAGAATCATAAGCTTCATCCATTGAGTCTGTCGGTTTCTTAATCTGTTGACAATCAACTTTTTAGGGCAGCACCAACCACAGGCTCCCAGACACAGTTCAGACAGGTGTATGGTTTTCCTGCATCGTTAATTTCCCATTTAAGATGATTCCACAGGCTCGCAATATGGTTTAGGTCAGGTGAGGAAGGGACCACGTCTGTCATCTTTAAAGGGAACCTGTTATTTAAAAAATGCTATTAACCAACAGATGTGGGGTTAATCTGCAGGTTAACAAGTTCAGGATGTTATTAACCTGCAGATTAACCCCATATCTACAGGTTACTAGCATTTTTTATATGTCAGGCTCCCTTTAAGGCTTTTACTGGCAGCCAAGCAGTGGAGACTTTGATGCCTACGATGGAGCATTGTCCTGCATAAACATCATGGTTTTCTTGAAAGATACTGACTTTTTCCTGCACTACTTCTTGAAGAAAGTGTCTTCTAAATAGCAGTAGGTTTGGGAGTTGATTTTGAGCCCGTTTTTAGCCTGAAGTGTTCCAACTAGCTCATCTTTAGTAATACCAGCCAATAGAAGCATCATATCTCCACCTTGCTGGCATTTGAGTCATAGTGGAGGTCTGTGCCCATTACTGATCCAGCCACGGGCCCATTCAACTGGTCCATCAAGAGTCACTCTCATCTCATCAGTCCATAAAACCTTTGAAAAATCTGTATTTAGATATTTCTTGGCCCAGTTCTGATGTTTCCCTTTCTGTGTCTTGCTCAGTGATGGTCAGGTTTCGCCTTTCTTCCCTCGTATTTCTGGGCCTCCAGTGAGGCTGCAGTTCTGGAATATGACAGCACTGGAGGGTAATGGCTTCCTGGTGACTTCATGTTTGATTCTTCTCACATCTTTGGCAGTTTTTTCGGAACATGTTTTTTGTAACCCTGTTGACCATTTGCAATAAAACTGTTGATGGTTCTGTGATCACGCTCCAATAGCTTAGAAACTTCAAGACTGCTGCATCCCTCTAGAGATTTGTAACAATTTGTGACTTTTCAGATGCAGTTAAATCTCTTTTTCCACCCATTTTGTCAGATGAAAACAAGCTGCCTAATAATTCTGCACACCTTGATAAAGGGTGTTGTATCATTAGGCCTCACCCTCCCTCATTACACAAATATACACATCACCTGATCTGCTTCATCCAATGTGGATTCAAGGTTATACAGCTTGTAGGAGGAAAATCTGCATGAAAATGACAATATGGCCAAAATACTCACCAATAATTGTGTACACAGAGTATATGCATCATTATGTAAAAATATTATTCAGGTCTTTCAGCTAATTTTTGGGCAAACATACAGTCGACTCACCTCACACTGAGAATATTCTTTTGGTTTCTCTTTATAAATCTTTGCACTTTGATATCTGGTAAATCGCTGATAAATAAATAAAAAAGTCTTTACATAAATGTATATTCCTCAACCCTGAAATTGTAACACCAAGAAGGAAAAGTTTTGGAACTACTGACACACAGGAAGCTGTTGAGTTCGGGTCGGGAGACCTGCGGACAATAGAATCATAGAATCATAGAATCATAGAATGGTAGAGTTGGAAGGGACCTCCTGGGTCATCTGGTCCAACCCCCTGCTCAAAGCAGGATTCACTAGATCATCTCAGACAGATGTCTGTCCAGCCTCTGTTTGAAGACGTCCATTGAAGGGGAACTCACCACCTCTCGTGGCAGCCTGTTCCACTCATTAATCACCCTAACTGTCAAAAAGTTTTTTCTAATATCTAATCTGTGTCTCCTCCCATTTAGTTTCATCCCATTGCTTCTAGTCTTTCCTTGTGCAAATGAGAATAAAGATGATCCTTCTACAATGTGACAGCCCTTGACATATTTGTAGACAGCTATTAAGTCTCCTCTCAGTCTTCTTTTTTGCAAGCTAAACATTCCCAAATCCTGCAACCGTTCCTCATAGGACATGGTTTGCAGACCAGTCACCATTCTGGTCGCTCTTCTCTGAACTTGCTCCAGTTTGTCTATGTCTTTTTTAAAATGTGGTGCCCAAAACTGTACACAGTATTCCAGATGAGGTCTGACCAAAGAGGAGTAAAGACCGATAATGACTTCACGTGATCTAGACTGTATGCTTCTGTTAATACATCCCAGAATTGTATTTGCCTTTTTTGCTGCTGCATCACACTGTTGACTCATGTTCAGTCTATGATCTATTAGTATACCTAAGTCTTTTTCACATGTACTGTTGCTTAGCTCTATTCCTCCCATTCTGTATATGCTTTTTTCATTTTTATTGCCCAGATGTAGTACTTTGCATTTTTCCCTGTTAAAAACCATTCTGTTGGTTGCTGCCCACTGCTCCAGTTTATTTAGGTCTTTTTGAATCCTCTCTCTCTCTTCTCTAGTATTAGCTATCCCTCCTAGCTTTGTGTCATCGGCAAATTTAATCAGTTTACCCTCAATTCCTTCATCTAAATCATTGATAAAGATGTTGAACAATACAGGTCCCAGGACGGAGCCCTGTGGTACCCCACTTGAGACATTCATCCAGCTGGATGTGAAGCCATTTACAACCAACCTTTGAGTCCGATCACTAAGCCAGTTATGAATCCACCTAACAGTTGCCTGGTCCTTTGCATACTTGGTCATTTTTTCAATAAGGATGGTGTGAGATACTTTGTCAAATGCTTTGCTGAAGTCAAGATATACTATATCTACAGCATTTCCCTGATCCACCCAGTCAGTGATTCTGTCATAGAAGGAAATTAAGTTAGTCTGACATGACTTGTTAGTTACAAACCCATGCTGACTCTGGTTAATCACTTCATTCTTATCCATGTACTTACATACATGTTGTTTAATAATTTGTTCAAAGATCTTTCCTGGTATAGAAGTCAGACTCACCGGCCTATAGTTCCCTGGGTCCACCTTCTTCCCCTTTTTGAAGATAGGAACAACATTTGCTCTTCTCCAGTCTTCTGGGACTTCTCCTGTTCTCCAAGAATTTTCAAAGATTATGGAGAGTGGTTCTAAAATTTCTTCTACGATCTCCTTCAGTACTCTGGGGTGTAATTCATCTGGACCTGGAGACTTGAACTCATTTATGTTAGCTAAATATTCCCTCACAATCTTTCTGTTTACAGATAACTTGGATTCCTCTATTCCTTTAAAAGGACAGTGAAGATCAGTTGATGTTACATTTTCTTTCTGAGAGAAAACAGATGCAAAATAGGAATTAAAAAGTTCGGCCTTCTCAACATCCTCTCTTACCATTTCTCCATTTTCATCCTGTAAAAATCCTATAGCATCTTTGACTTTTCTTTTACTTTTGACATACCCCCAAAATCCTTTTTTATTGCTTTTGACATCTCTTGCAAGCCTTAATTCATTGTCAGCTTTAGCTAACCTGATACGTGCCCTGCAGGATCTGCAGACTGCATTATAATCTTCTTTAGATATGCCTCCCTCTTTCCATTTAATAAACATTTCTTTCTTTCTTTTTAGCATGTGTTTAAGTTCTGTGTTCATCCATCCTGGTTTCCTTAAATGCTTCCCATTCTTCCTACTTTTCGGGATTGTTAACGATTGTGCTTTGAGAATCTCATTTTTAAAAATTTCCCATCCTTCCTGGACATTTTTGTCCTTAAGGACATCCAGCCATTGGATCCCTCCTATTCTCTTTCTGAGTCTCTTAAAATCTGCCTTTCTAAAATCTAACCTTGAAGTCTGAGTCTTCACATGTCTTCCTCCTCTAGTTATCCAAAATTCTATAATAGCATGATCGCTGCCTCCTAGGGTCCCAGCCACCTTTACCTCCTCAACCATTTCCTCCCTGTTTATAAGGATTAGATCCAAAGTAGCAGATCCCCTTGTTTTCTCCCCTACCTTTTGGAAGATAAAGTTGTCAGCAATAGAGGATAAGAATTTGCTTGACCTGTTAGTTTTACTTGAGAGAGATTCCCAACAAATGTCTGGATAGTTGAAATCTCCCATGACCACTACGTCATATTTTTTGGAGAACTTGGTCATTTGATACATAAAGAGTTCATCCATATCTTCAGCTTGCCCAGGTGGCCTGTAGTAAATGCCTACAATGGTGTCCTTTTCGTTGTTCTCTCCTTGTATTCTTACCCAAACAGTTTCCACAGAACTCCCAGTCTCTGAAGCTTCAATCTCTGTGCAGATATACGCTTTTCTAACATACAATGCAACACCTCCTCCTCGTTTATCAAGTCTGTTTCTTGCAAATAAGTTGTATCCTTTTAGCCTTTTATTCCAATCATGTGTATCGTCCCACCAAGTTTCAGTGATTCCAATGACATCATATTCCTTTTCCTGCATTAGTAGTTCCAATTCTCCTTGTATGTTGCCCATGCTTTGTGCATTTGTATAAAAACATTTTAGTTTGTGATTGGTTTCTCTTCCTCCCATATTTTTATTATTTAAATTGTTTTGTCTTTGTTCTTCCTTTCCACTTCCAGTAGCAGAGATCTCAATAGTATTTGTCAGCTGTATGGCTTTTTCTGGCCTTTTGCTCCCCTTCCCACATTGTTCTAGTTTAAAGCTCTTCTGATGAGTGTAGCAAGGCGACTTCCAAATACATGTTTTCCAGTCTTCGTAAGGTGCACCCCATCTCTAGCAAGTAGTCCATCGTATAGGTAATTCATTCCGTGATCCAGAAATCCAAATCCTTGTTGACGGCACCATCGACGTAGCCAGTTGTTCACCTGTAGAATCTTATTCCACCTCATTGTTCCATGGCCATCCACTGGGAGGATGGATGAGAAGACCACCTGCGCTCCCAATTCTTTCACTTTCTTGCCTAAGTCTTCAAAGTCACTGCAGATGGTTTCCAGGTCCTTTCTTGCGGTGTCATTTGTCCCCACATGTATTAGCAGGAATGGGTAGTGATCTGTAGGTCTGAAGAGTCTTGATATCCTGTCAGACACATCTTTAATTTTTGCTCCTGGAAGACAGCACATTTCTCTTGAGGTTATGTCTGGTCTGCAGATAGCGGCCTCTGTTCCTCTTAACAGGGAATCCCCCATGACCACCACTCTCCGTTTTTTCTTCACAACATTCTTCTTTCTCCATCCAGGAGGATTCTGAGGGCTTACAAGGTTATTCATTGCTGGCAAAGTCTTATTTTGCTGTATTTCTTCATGGTTCTCCTGCGTGAGAGCCTGGTACTGGTTCCTGAGCAGTATGGGTGCTGACTGCCTCTCGATCCTCCTGCTTCTGTGGGTCACATGCTTCCATTCCTCTGTTTCGTCAGGTGCAGTTCGAATTTCTTCTCTTTCTGAATCATGAAGAGATAATTCTGCTCTGTCTAAGAACTCTTCACCTTCCTTAATGATTTTCAAGGTAGTTAACCTCTCTTCTAGATTTCGCAACTTTTCCTCCAACAGGGACACAAGCTTGCATTTCTGGCATGTGAAGTTTGGCTTTTCCACTGGCAAGTCTGTGAACATGTAGCAGGATATGCAGCTCACCAAATGGCTCCTGGACTCTTCCATGTTCTTATTGTTAATGTTCTGAAAACAGTGAAAAAAGCTTAAAAAAAAAAGCTTCAAAATGCGCGCGCCGGTAGGCGCGCGGTTTACCGATGTCCTCTTTTCAGCTCCAACAGCCAAAATCCAGTGTTCTTTGAGCTCGCGGAGACTCTTCACTTACCCCAAAATGCAGTGGGAATATGCAAATTATCTCCTCAGGACTCCTCCCCTGGTTTACCGATGTCCTCTTTTCAGTTCCAACAGCCAAAATCCAGTGTTTTTTGAGCTCGCGGAGACTCTTCACTTACCCCAAAATGCAGTGGGAATATGCAAATTATCTCCTCAGGACTCCTCCCCTGGTTTACCGATGTCCTCTTTTCAGCTCCAACAGCCAAAATCCAGTGTTCTTTGAGCTCGCGGAGACTCTTCACTTACCCCAAAATGCAGTGGGAATATGCAAATTATCTCCTCAGGACTCCTCCCCTGGTTTACCGATGTCCTCTTTTCAGTTCCAACAGCCAAAATCCAGTGTTTTTTGAGCTCGCGGAGACTCTTCACTTACCCCAAAATGCAGTGGGAATATGCAAATTATCTCCTCAGGACTCCTCCCCTGGTTTACCGATGTCCTCTTTTCAGCTCCAACAGCCAAAATCCAGTGTTCTTTGAGCTCGCGGAGACTCTTCACTTACCCCAAAATGCAGTGGGAATATGCAAATTATCTCCTCAGGACTCCTCCCCTGGTTTACCGATGTCCTCTTTTCAGTTCCAACAGCCAAAATCCAGTGTTTTTTGAGCTCGCGGAGACTCTTCACTTACCCCAAAATGCAGTGGGAATATGCAAATTATCTCCTCAGGACTCCTCCCCTGGTTTACCGATGTCCTCTTTTCAGCTCCAACAGCCAAAATCCAGTGTTCTTTGAGCTCGCGGAGACTCTTCACTTACCCCAAAATGCAGTGGGAATATGCAAATTATCTCCTCAGGACTCCTCCCCTGGTTTACCGATGTCCTCTTTTCAGTTCCAACAGCCAAAATCCAGTGTTTTTTGAGCTCGCGGAGACTCTTCACTTACCCCAAAATGCAGTGGGAATATGCAAATTATCTCCTCAGGACTCCTCCCCTGGTTTACCGATGTCCTCTTTTCAGCTCCAACAGCCAAAATCCAGTGTTCTTTGAGCTCGCGGAGACTCTTCACTTACCCCAAAATGCAGTGGGAATATGCAAATTATCTCCTCAGGACTCCTCCCCTGGTTTACCGATGTCCTCTTTTCAGTTCCAACAGCCAAAATCCAGTGTTTTTTGAGCTCGCGGAGACTCTTCACTTACCCCAAAATGCAGTGGGAATATGCAAATTATCTCCTCAGGACTCCTCCCCTGGTTTACCGATGTCCTCTTTTCAGCTCCAACAGCCAAAATCCAGTGTTCTTTGAGCTCGCGGAGACTCTTCACTTACCCCAAAATGCAGTGGGAATATGCAAATTATCTCCTCAGGACTCCTCCCCTGGTTTACCGATGTCCTCTTTTCAGTTCCAACAGCCAAAATCCAGTGTTTTTTGAGCTCGCGGAGACTCTTCACTTACCCCAAAATGCAGTGGGAATATGCAAATTATCTCCTCAGGACTCCTCCCCTGGTTTACCGATGTCCTCTTTTCAGCTCCAACAGCCAAAATCCAGTGTTCTTTGAGCTCGCGGAGACTCTTCACTTACCCCAAAATGCAGTGGGAATATGCAAATTATCTCCTCAGGACTCCTCCCCTGGTTTACCGATGTCCTCTTTTCAGTTCCAACAGCCAAAATCCAGTGTTTTTTGAGCTCGCGGAGACTCTTCACTTACCCCAAAATGCAGTGGGAATATGCAAATTATCTCCTCAGGACTCCTCCCCTGGTTTACCGATGTCCTCTTTTCAGCTCCAACAGCCAAAATCCAGTGTTCTTTGAGCTCGCGGAGACTCTTCACTTACCCCAAAATGCAGTGGGAATATGCAAATTATCTCCTCAGGACTCCTCCCCTGGTTTACCGATGTCCTCTTTTCAGTTCCAACAGCCAAAATCCAGTGTTTTTTGAGCTCGCGGAGACTCTTCACTTACCCCAAAATGCAGTGGGAATATGCAAATTATCTCCTCAGGACTCCTCCCCTGGTTTACCGATGTCCTCTTTTCAGCTCCAACAGCCAAAATCCAGTGTTCTTTGAGCTCGCGGAGACTCTTCACTTACCCCAAAATGCAGTGGGAATATGCAAATTATCTCCTCAGGACTCCTCCCCTGGTTTACCGATGTCCTCTTTTCAGCTCCAACAGCCAAAATCCAGTGTTCTTTGAGCTCGCGGAGACTCTTCACTTACCCCAAAATGCAGTGGGAATATGCAAATTATCTCCTCAGGACTCCTCCCCTGGTTTACCGATGTCCTCTTTTCAGTTCCAACAGCCAAAATCCAGTGTTTTTTGAGCTCGCGGAGACTCTTCACTTACCCCAAAATGCAGTGGGAATATGCAAATTATCTCCTCAGGACTCCTCCCCTGGTTTACCGATGTCCTCTTTTCAGCTCCAACAGCCAAAATCCAGTGTTCTTTGAGCTCGCGGAGACTCTTCACTTACCCCAAAATGCAGTGGGAATATGCAAATTATCTCCTCAGGACTCCTCCCCTGGTTTACCGATGTCCTCTTTTCAGTTCCAACAGCCAAAATCCAGTGTTTTTTGAGCTCGCGGAGACTCTTCACTTACCCCAAAATGCAGTGGGAATATGCAAATTATCTCCTCAGGACTCCTCCCCTGGTTTACCGATGTCCTCTTTTCAGCTCCAACAGCCAAAATCCAGTGTTCTTTGAGCTCGCGGAGACTCTTCACTTACCCCAAAATGCAGTGGGAATATGCAAATTATCTCCTCAGGACTCCTCCCCTGGTTTACCGATGTCCTCTTTTCAGTTCCAACAGCCAAAATCCAGTGTTTTTTGAGCTCGCGGAGACTCTTCACTTACCCCAAAATGCAGTGGGAATATGCAAATTATCTCCTCAGGACTCCTCCCCTGGTTTACCGATGTCCTCTTTTCAGCTCCAACAGCCAAAATCCAGTGTTCTTTGAGCTCGCGGAGACTCTTCACTTACCCCAAAATGCAGTGGGAATATGCAAATTATCTCCTCAGGACTCCTCCCCTGGTTTACCGATGTCCTCTTTTCAGTTCCAACAGCCAAAATCCAGTGTTTTTTGAGCTCGCGGAGACTCTTCACTTACCCCAAAATGCAGTGGGAATATGCAAATTATCTCCTCAGGACTCCTCCCCTGGTTTACCGATGTCCTCTTTTCAGCTCCAACAGCCAAAATCCAGTGTTCTTTGAGCTCGCGGAGACTCTTCACTTACCCCAAAATGCAGTGGGAATATGCAAATTATCTCCTCAGGACTCCTCCCCTGGTTTACCGATGTCCTCTTTTCAGTTCCAACAGCCAAAATCCAGTGTTTTTTGAGCTCGCGGAGACTCTTCACTTACCCCAAAATGCAGTGGGAATATGCAAATTATCTCCTCAGGACTCCTCCCCTGGTTTACCGATGTCCTCTTTTCAGCTCCAACAGCCAAAATCCAGTGTTCTTTGAGCTCGCGGAGACTCTTCACTTACCCCAAAATGCAGTGGGAATATGCAAATTATCTCCTCAGGACTCCTCCCCTGGTTTACCGATGTCCTCTTTTCAGTTCCAACAGCCAAAATCCAGTGTTTTTTGAGCTCGCGGAGACTCTTCACTTACCCCAAAATGCAGTGGGAATATGCAAATTATCTCCTCAGGACTCCTCCCCTGGTTTACCGATGTCCTCTTTTCAGCTCCAACAGCCAAAATCCAGTGTTCTTTGAGCTCGCGGAGACTCTTCACTTACCCCAAAATGCAGTGGGAATATGCAAATTATCTCCTCAGGACTCCTCCCCTGGTTTACCGATGTCCTCTTTTCAGTTCCAACAGCCAAAATCCAGTGTTTTTTGAGCTCGCGGAGACTCTTCACTTACCCCAAAATGCAGTGGGAATATGCAAATTATCTCCTCAGGACTCCTCCCCTGGTTTACCGATGTCCTCTTTTCAGCTCCAACAGCCAAAATCCAGTGTTCTTTGAGCTCGCGGAGACTCTTCACTTACCCCAAAATGCAGTGGGAATATGCAAATTATCTCCTCAGGACTCCTCCCCTGGTTTACCGATGTCCTCTTTTCAGTTCCAACAGCCAAAATCCAGTGTTTTTTGAGCTCGCGGAGACTCTTCACTTACCCCAAAATGCAGTGGGAATATGCAAATTATCTCCTCAGGACTCCTCCCCTGGTTTACCGATGTCCTCTTTTCAGCTCCAACAGCCAAAATCCAGTGTTCTTTGAGCTCGCGGAGACTCTTCACTTACCCCAAAATGCAGTGGGAATATGCAAATTATCTCCTCAGGACTCCTCCCCTGGTTTACCGATGTCCTCTTTTCAGTTCCAACAGCCAAAATCCAGTGTTTTTTGAGCTCGCGGAGACTCTTCACTTACCCCAAAATGCAGTGGGAATATGCAAATTATCTCCTCAGGACTCCTCCCCTGGTTTACCGATGTCCTCTTTTCAGCTCCAACAGCCAAAATCCAGTGTTCTTTGAGCTCGCGGAGACTCTTCACTTACCCCAAAATGCAGTGGGAATATGCAAATTATCTCCTCAGGACTCCTCCCCTGGTTTACCGATGTCCTCTTTTCAGTTCCAACAGCCAAAATCCAGTGTTTTTTGAGCTCGCGGAGACTCTTCACTTACCCCAAAATGCAGTGGGAATATGCAAATTATCTCCTCAGGACTCCTCCCCTGGTTTACCGATGTCCTCTTTTCAGCTCCAACAGCCAAAATCCAGTGTTCTTTGAGCTCGCGGAGACTCTTCACTTACCCCAAAATGCAGTGGGAATATGCAAATTATCTCCTCAGGACTCCTCCCCTGGTTTACCGATGTCCTCTTTTCAGTTCCAACAGCCAAAATCCAGTGTTTTTTGAGCTCGCGGAGACTCTTCACTTACCCCAAAATGCAGTGGGAATATGCAAATTATCTCCTCAGGACTCCTCCCCTGGTTTACCGATGTCCTCTTTTCAGCTCCAACAGCCAAAATCCAGTGTTCTTTGAGCTCGCGGAGACTCTTCACTTACCCCAAAATGCAGTGGGAATATGCAAATTATCTCCTCAGGACTCCTCCCCTGGTTTACCGATGTCCTCTTTTCAGTTCCAACAGCCAAAATCCAGTGTTTTTTGAGCTCGCGGAGACTCTTCACTTACCCCAAAATGCAGTGGGAATATGCAAATTATCTCCTCAGGACTCCTCCCCTGGTTTACCGATGTCCTCTTTTCAGCTCCAACAGCCAAAATCCAGTGTTCTTTGAGCTCGCGGAGACTCTTCACTTACCCCAAAATGCAGTGGGAATATGCAAATTATCTCCTCAGGACTCCTCCCCTGGTTTACCGATGTCCTCTTTTCAGTTCCAACAGCCAAAATCCAGTGTTTTTTGAGCTCGCGGAGACTCTTCACTTACCCCAAAATGCAGTGGGAATATGCAAATTATCTCCTCAGGACTCCTCCCCTGGTTTACCGATGTCCTCTTTTCAGCTCCAACAGCCAAAATCCAGTGTTCTTTGAGCTCGCGGTGACTCTTCACTTACCCCAAAATGCAGTGGGAATATGCAAATTATCTCCTCAGGACTCCTCCCCTGGTTTACCGATGTCCTCTTTTCAGTTCCAACAGCCAAAATCCAGTGTTTTTTGAGCTCGCGGAGACTCTTCACTTACCCCAAAATGCAGTGGGAATATGCAAATTATCTCCTCAGGACTCCTCCCCTGGTTTACCGATGTCCTCTTTTCAGCTCCAACAGCCAAAATCCAGTGTTCTTTGAGCTCGCGGAGACTCTTCACTTACCCCAAAATGCAGTGGGAATATGCAAATTATCTCCTCAGGACTCCTCCCCTGGTTTACCGATGTCCTCTTTTCAGCTCCAACAGCCAAAATCCAGTGTTCTTTGAGCTCGCGGAGACTCTTCACTTACCCCAAAATGCAGTGGGAATATGCAACTTATCTCCTCAGGACTCCTCCCCTGGTTTACCGATGTCCTCTTTTCAGTTCCAACAGCCAAAATCCAGTGTTCTTTGAGCTCGCGGAGACTCTTCACTTACCCCAAAATGCAGTGGGAATATGCAAATTATCTCCTCAGGACTCCTCCCCTGGTTTGTAGTCCGTTCCAGGACCGAGTTTCACAGATGTCTGATGAGTAGTGTTGAGCGATATCTTCTGATATTAGGAAATATCGGATCGGATTGGATCGGGCCGATACCCAAAAAGTATCGGATATCGCCGATTCCGATACCGGAAACCAATGCAAGTCAATGGGACACAAATATCGGAATGAAAATAAACCCTTTCTTTCCTTGTAGGTTAATTCTACATGAAAGAAAACAACTAACAATAATGTAGAATGTATTGGGGGAGGTGGTTGCCCAAATCGATGGGAACAGTGCTCACAGTGAAACATGAAAAGCCGGCAATTCAGCAGCGGCATACACCGGTACCCGACAATTTATAACAGAAAGAATAGAGCATCACACATAGATTAGATAGATAGAAACATGTCAGTCACATATATATGAAGTACAGTGACAGTGTTGCTTACTGTACTTGTCATTTAGTGTAAAGGATTTATTAAAAAAAATATTAGTGTTTTCATGCACCGTCTCTTTAAAAAAGCCGGCCGGCAATTCAGCATCTGTACCCGACAATTTAGAATAGAAAGAATAGAGAATCACACATAGATTAGATAGAAAGAAACATGTCAGTCACATATATAATAAGTACAGTGACAGTGTTGCTTACTGTACTTGTCATTTAGTGTAAAGGATTTATTTAAAAAAATATTAGTGTTTTCATGCACCGTCTCTTTAAAAAAGCCGGCCGGCAATTCAGCATCTGTACCCGACAATTTAGAATAGAAAGAATAGAGAATCACACATAGATTAGATAGATAGAAACATGTCAGTCACATATATATGAAGTACAGAGACAGTGTTGATTTCTGTACTTGTCATTTAGTGTTAAAATAAAGGATTTATTAAAAAAAAAATTGGCGTGGGGTTCCCCGTAATTTTAGTCTCTAGCGGAGGTTAAGCAGACGGCTGGGGCAGATGTTTGAAGCCTGGGAAAGGGGTAATACCCACGGAGCTCCCCAGGCTACTAATATCAGCCCCCAGCTGAATACCTAGCCTTTACTAGCTATTAAAATGGGGGACCCCCCCAAAAAAATGACGTGGGGTCCCCCCTATTTTAGTAGCTAGCAAAGGCTAGGCAGACAGCTGGGGGCTGATATTAATAGCCCAGGAAGGGTGCCATGAATATTGGCCCCCTCCCAGGCTAGAAACACCAGCCGTCAGCCGCCCCAGAAATGGCGCATCCATAGGATGCGCCAATTCTGGCACTTAGCCTCGCTCTTCCCACTGCCCTGTAGCGGTGGCAGTGGGGTAATAGGGTTGGGGTTGATGTGACCTTATAATGCCAGCTGACATCAAGCCCATGTTAGTAATGGAGAGGCGTCTATAAGACACCCCCATTACTAACCCCATAGTCAAAGTTAAAAAAAAACACAAACACCCAGAATAAAATCCTTTAATTGAAATAAACACACAATTCTTTATTGTTCTAAATTAAACCATACTTACCATCACGCCCATTCCAGCTGAAGCCAACGATCTCCTGCAATAAAAGAAAAATAATAAAGCAACATCATCCTTACCTTCCCATCAGGGGCATACATAGAACTCTTGGGGCCCCATAGCAGAAGCTCTAATTGGGCCCCCCCCCTACAAAAAATAAATATTTGTCTGTGTCACAGAAGAGTAGATCTCATAACTTTCCAGCCTTTACATAGTAATTTACCTCTTTCTGAAGTTGTAGATTCCTCCTTCATTGCCCCCATAAAGTATGATGCCAACAAAAGGGCCCCCCAAACAGTATGATACCCCTATGGTGCATTCCTCCACATGCACAGTATAATGACCCTACTGTACCCCACTTCAACTCCCACGGCAAAGTATGGTGACCCTAACACAGTATGATCCCCCAACTGTGAACCCCACAGAGCCCTCCATACACTCTCATGGCCCCCACACAGCCCTCCAAACAGTATAATGGCCCCCACACAGCCCTCCAAACAGTATAATGACCCCACAAAAACCTTCACACTGTATAATTGCTTTAATACAGTATAATGGCCCCCCACATAGCCCTCAAAATATTATAATGGCCCCACATAGCCTTCCATATAGTATAATGCACCACCAATAATCTTCCATATAGTATAATGCGCCCCCATAATCCTCCATATAGTATAATGCTCCCCCCATAAACCTCCATATAGTATAATGCGCCCCCCATAATCCTCCATATAGTATAATGAACTTCCCATGGTCCTCCATAGAATATAATGCACTCCCCATAGTCCTCCATACAGTATATTACACACCCCATTGGGTAAAATGCAGCCCCCATATAGTATAATGCACGCCACAGTCCTGCAGTATTATGGGCACCACATACTCACTGATTTTAAAATACCGTATATTTTAAATAAGCCGACCCGAATATAAGATGAGGCCCCTAATTTTACCACATAAAAATGGGAAAACCTATTCACTTGAGTATAAGCCTAGGGTGGGAAATGCAGCAGCTACTGGTAAATTTCCCCATCCTCGTATGTGTGGCCCCCTCAATCCCACAATCCCTGGTATGTGTGGCCCCCACAATCCCTGGTATGTGTAGCCTCCTCAATCCCCCAATCCCTGGTATGTGTGGCCCCCACATTCCCTAGTATGTGTGGCCCCCACAATCCCTGGTATGTGTGGCCCCCTCAATCCCACAATCCCTGGTACGTGTGGCCTCCTCAATCCCTCAATCCTGGTACGTGTGGCCTCCTCAATCCCCCAATCCTGGTACGTGTGGCCTCCTCAATCCCCCAATCCTGGTACGTGTGGCCTCCTCAATCCCACAATCCCTGGCATGTGTGGCCTCCTCAATCCCCCAATCCTGGTATGTGTGGCCTCCTCAATCCCCCAATTCTGGTATGTGTGGCCTCCTCAATCCCCAAATCCTGGTATGTGTGGCCTCCTCAATCCCCAAATCCTGGTATGTGTGGCCTCCTCAATCCCCCAATCCTGGGATGTGTGGCCTCCTCAATCCCCCAATCCTGGTATGTGTGGCCTCCTCAATCCCCCAATCCTGGTATGTGTGGCCTCCTCAATTCCCAAATCCTGGTATGTGTGGCCTCCTCAATCCCCCATTCCTGGTATGTGTGGCCTCCTCAATACCCCATTCCTGGTATGTGTGGCCTCCTCAATCCCCCATTCCTGGTATGTGTGGCCTCCTCAGAGGCAGAGGAGTTATGAGAAGTTATGAGATCTACTCTTCTGTGACACAGACAAATATTTATTTTTTGTAGGGGGGGGCAATTAGAGCTTCTGCTATGGGGCCCCATGAGTTCTATGTACGCCCCTGCCTATCCTCCTCGTTCCCACGCTGCTTGGGGCCCTCACGGGCCCCTTCCGGCCACGGGCCCCATAGCAGTGGCGTGGTCTGTCGCCATTGGCGGTACGCCACTGCTTCCCATGGTTCCCAGGACAGCTTCAGCTCTGCTACATCGAGATGACAGGCTGGACCGCAGCAGAACGCTGCCATCCAGCCTGTCATCCCGCGGACACTGAGAAGCGCAGGCATGCTTGCGCTCCTCAGTGTCTGGCTGTGACGGCATCCAGATGAGCCGACAATGAACTCAGCTCACCTCATGCACGTCACTGACAGCGTGGGAGAATTTTCCTGCGCATGCGGTGAGCGTGAGAGACTCGGCTCATCTGGATGCCGTCACAGCCTGACACTGAGGAGCGCAAGCATGCCTGCACTTCTCAGTGTCCGTGGGATGACAGGCTGGATGGCAGCGTTCTGCTGCGGTCCAGCCTGTCATCTCGATGTAGCAGAGCTGAAGCAGTCCTGGGAACCATGGAAAGATAAGGATGATGTTGCTTTATTATTTTTCTTTTATTGCAGGAGATCGTTGGCTTCAGCTGGAATGGGTGTGATGGTAAGTTTGGTTTAATTTAGAACAATAAAGAATTGTGTGTTTATTTCAATTAAAGGACTTTATTCTGGGTGTTGTGTTTTTTTTTAAATACTTTACTAGAAATTCATGGCGGTCATGTCTAATATTGGCGTGACCCCATGAATTTCGGGCTTAGGGCCAGCTGATAATGCCAAGCTGGCCCTAACCCCTTTATTACCCAGTGAGCCAACGCACCAGGGCCCTGGATGAGTTGGATACAGCGCCAGAAGATGGAGCTTCTATGAACGCGCCATTTTCTGGGGTGGCTACGGACTGCAGTTCGCAGCAGGGGGGGCCCACAAAGCTTGGGCCTCCCTGCGCTGTGGATTCCAGCCCCCAGCTGCTTAGTTGTACCTGACTGGACACAAAAATAGGGCGAAGCCCCACGTATTTTTTTTTTTTACTTATTTCATGAAATTCATGAAATAATAATAAAAAAAGGGCTTCCCTGTAATGTTGTGTCCGGCCAGGTACAATAAGGCAGATGGGAGTTGGGAGCAGCCCGTTCCTGGATGCTGTACCTGGCTGGCATACAAAAATATGGCAAAGCCCACATCAAAATTTTTGGGAAAAATTTATTAAAAAATAAATAATAATTTAGGGACTGCATCTTTATTAACTCCTCAAGTGTCATTTAGTGTTAAAATAAAGGATTTATTAAAAAAAAAATTGGCGTGGGATCTCCCATAATTTTAGTCTCTAGCGGAGGTTAAGCAGACGGCTGGGGCAGATGTTTGAAGCCTGGGAAGGGGGTATTACCCACGGAGCTTCCCAGGCTACTAATATCAGCCCCCAGCTGAATACCTAGCCTTTACTAGCTATTAAAATGGGGGACCCCCCCCAAAGAAATGACGTGGGGTCCCCCCTATATTAATAGCTAGCAAAGGCTAGGCAGACAGCTGGGGGCTGATATTAATAGCCCAGGAAGGGTGCCATGAATATTGGCCCCCTCCCAGGCTAGAAACACCATCCGTCAGCCGCCCCAGAAATGGCGCATCCATAGGATGCGCCAATTCTGGCGCTTAGCCTCGCTCTTCCACGCTGCCCTGGTGCGGTGGCAGGGGGTAATAGTGGTGGGGTTGATGTCAGCTTATAATGCCAGCTGACATCAAGCCCAGGTTAGTAATGGAGAGGCGTCTATAAGACACCCCCATTACTAACCTACAAAGTGTTAAAAAGAAAACACACACTACACCCAGAAAAAAATAATTTATTTGAAATAAAACACACCATTTTATTTAATTCTTAGTTTACTAAAAAAAAAATAGTTACCTGTCCACGTTCCTGCGCTGATCTCCCATGCACAGCTGTCACATCTGGAGATGGTGACAGCTGTGCATGGCTGCTGTAAGCTCACGCTGCCGGGAACACGTCCGCTCCCGGCAGCGGGAGCCACTGACTGAGGTCACCGGAGTGCATTCAGTCAGCGCTGCTCCGGAGACCTCCTTTACGGCACTGCTGTACCCTGGGAATTTCTCACGGTACAGCAGGGCCGTAAAGGAGCTAACCGGAGCAGCGCTGCCTGAACTCCGGCGAACCCGCTTATGCAATGACGGGGCTGCTTTACGGCCCCGTCATTCTAGCGGCGGCAGCGGTTCAGAGCGGTCACATTCTATGTGGCTGCTCTAAACTGGAGATCTTTGTGGGACACTCGTGGACTACTACGGAGGGGTAAGGATAAGGTTGTGGTTTATTATTTTAAATTTTATTACAGGAGATCGATGGCTTCGGGGAATTAGGTGTCTAGGTGAGTATAGGTGTATTTTTTTATTTTTTACTTTATTTTAGGTGGCGATCGGCGGGGACAGGTAATGTATAAACTAATTTATTGTAGGTAACCACTGGCCACCAATGACATGTATTTAAAATTTATTGGGGACCAAAAAAAACATGTATAGGGGCAAAAATAGCACATGGGGCAGTTTAAATAGCAGGATCAGGCTGATGGGAACTACTGCTCCCATCGAGCTGATCCTGCTGGCACGAGTGGACGGGGGACAGACATAGGCCGATGGGAGTAGTAGTGTCACATCGGCCTATGTCTGCCTGCACGCACACACCCGCAGACATCGCGCAGACATCGCACAGACACCGCACACACCCGCAGACATCGCACAGACACCCCGCACACACCCGCAGACATCGCACAGCCACCGCACACACCCGCAGACATCGCACAGACACCGCGCACACCCGCAGACATCGCACAGACACCACGCACACACTAATCATGATGGGCTGATGGTCTGGGAGGTGTGGCTGACCTGTGCGGCCGTGGGAAAATTCATGTGAGTTCATGCAATGCAGTCAAGTATGAACTCACATGAACCCTCTGAGGGCACCGCGGCTACTTCAAAGGAACAGCTGATCGGCATCACCTGATACCTCAGCTGTTCATTTGAAATAACCGGTGGGAAAGCGCAGCACAGAACGGGAAAGCCGGCGGTGAAGTCTTTTCACTGCCGGCTTCCCCGCCCGGGTCCTTCGCTCCCTGCTCCTTGGTGCTGTGCTCCCCGCCCGGTCCTAACTTACGATCGGGATGTGAAGTGGCGGGGGGAGCACAGGATCGGGGAGGGAGGCTGCGGGGAAGCAGTATGGGGCTGTGTGATTGTTTAAAAGCCGGCGGCTTTTTACCGCCCGCCGGCTTTTAACCAATCAGGAGAATTCTTTCAAGCTGGGATGGCATTCTGATGACAGGCTGGATCGCAGCTGATCGCTGCCATCCAGCTTGTCATCCTTCAGAGACACTGCAGAGCGCAGGCATTATGGGAACTTCCGATTCCGGTATTCGATATTGTAAAAGTATCGGAATTAAGTATCGGAATTCCGATACCGCGAATATCGGCCGATACCCGATATTTTAGTATCGGAATGCTCAACACTACTGATGAGCTCTTATCCTGAGTCTTTTCCCACAAAACCATATGTTCATTTATATATGAACTTCTGGGCAGAGGAGGAAGCAAACGACAATACAGACATTACAGCAGGGGATCACAGCTGATTCTTTTTGTTAGGTGAAACATTTCCCTGCCTGTTTTTAAACAATGTTTTACTTCACAGAAAGAATCAGCTGTGATCCCATGCTGTAATGTCTGTATTGTCATTTGCTTCCTCCTCTGCCCAGGAGTTGTGGTATGATCAGACCATGTCCCTGTTGGGTCAGACACAGCCATTACATATTACACAGCAGGGGCACATTTATAAGATCATCTCAGCACAGGAATATTTTATTTAAACACATCCAATTGTGGAAATTATTTATTTTCCACGACAAGTTCTATTGATTAAAATGAACTTTTGTTCGTGGGGAAACCCCTTTAACCCCGAAAGTGGTTTACACGTTAATGACCAGACCAATTTTTACAATTCTGACCACTGTCACTTTATGAGGTAATTACTCTGGAACGCTTCAGCGGATCCCACTGATTCTGAGACTGTTTTTTCGTGACATGTTGTACTTCATGATAGTGGTAAAATGTATTCAATATGACTTGCGTTTATTTGTGAAAAAAATCAGAAATTTAGCGTAAATTAAATGTTGCAAATTTTCAAAATCTGAATTTTCATACCCTTAAATCAGAAGGATATATCACACAAAATAGTTGCTAAATAACATTTCCCACACGTCTACTTTATATCAGCACAATTTTGGAACCAAATTTTTTTTTGTTATTAAGTTATAAGGGTTAAAAGTTGACCATCGATTTCTCATTTTTACAATGAAATTTACAAAACTATTTTTTTTAGGGACCACACCACATTTGAAGTCACTTTGATGGGTCTATATGACAGAAAATACCCAAAAGTGACACCATTCTAAAAACTTCACCCGTCAAGCTGTTCAAAACCACATTCAAGAAGTTTCACAGACATTAATCGAATTTGAAAGGAAAAAATGAACATTTAACTTTTTTCACTAATATTTTACTTTACCCCAATTTTTTTATTTTCACAAAGGTAACAGGAGAAATTGGACCATAGAAGTTGTTGTGCAATTTCTCCTGAGTACACTGATACACCATATGTGGGAGAAAGCCAGTGTTTCGGCGCTTGTCAGGGCTTGGAAGGGAAGGAGCACCATTTGACGTTTTTAACCCAAAACTTACTGGAATTGAGAGCGGAAGCCATGTCGTGTTTGGAGAGTCCCTGATGTGCCTAAACAGTGGAAACCCCCCACAAGTGACCCCGTTTTGGAAACTAGACCCCTTAAGGAACTTATTTAGATGTGTGATGAGCGCTTTGAACCCCCAAGTGTTTTGCAAAAGTTT
Organism: Phyllobates terribilis; assembly: GCF_046119375.1. Classification (NCBI taxonomy): domain Eukaryota; kingdom Metazoa; phylum Chordata; class Amphibia; order Anura; family Dendrobatidae; genus Phyllobates; species Phyllobates terribilis. The sequence continues at coordinate 213,526,216 of NW_027362764.1, forward strand.
ATAACGTAGAGCCATGAAAATAAAGCACTTTTTTTTCCACAAAAACGATCTTTTAGCCACAATTTCTTTATTTTTACGAGGGTAACAGGAGAAAATGGACCCCAAAAGTTGTTGTACCATTTCTCCTGAGTACGCTGATACCCCATATGTGGGGGAAAGCCATTGTTTGGGAGCACGGCAAGGCTTGGAAGGGAAGGAGCACCGATTGACGTTTTCAACGCAAAACTCGCTGGAATTGAGAATGGACGCCATGTCGCGTTTGGAGAGCCCCTGATGTGCCTAAACAGTGGGAACCCCCCACAAGTGACCTCGTTTTGGAAACTAGACCCCTTAGGAAACTTATTTAGATGTGTGGTGAGCACTTTGAACCCCCAAGTGTTTCACAAAAATTTATAACATAGAGCCGTGAAAAAAAAATCACTTTTTTTCTACAAAAAAGATCTTTTAGCCGGAATTTTTCTATTTTCACGAGGGTAACAGGAGAAATTGGACCACAAAAGTTGTTGTACAATTTCTCCTGAGTATGCTGATGTTGCACAGCTTCTGGATACCCACAGTTGTGGTAGAAACTTCACAGAGCAGATTACATGGGATAACAAGCTTTTACTTCTCAGAACATGAGGTAAAGAAAAAAATGCACAGTAACACAGTACTGCACAAGGAATTAAGAACAAAACGGAAAGTACAAGAGAGACTTTTTTTCTTCTACAATACAGTAAACAAGGAAACTTTACACAACATTGCCATCTACTGTCAGATCAGCATAAGTCCTCCTTCACATAAACAAAGAAGTCCACAACTGTTGCATATATCAACAGTAGTGTTGAGTGATACCTTCCTATATCAGGAAATATTGGATCGGATTGGATCGGGCCGATACCCAAAAAGTATCGGATATCGCCGATTCCGATACCTGAAACCAATGCAAGTCAATGGGACACAAATATCGGAATGAAAATAAACCCTTTCTTTCCTTGTAGGTTAATTCTACATGAAGGAAAACAACTAACAATAATGTAGAATGTATTGGGGGAGGTGGTTGCCCAAATCGATGGGAACAGTGCTCACAGTGAAACATGAAAAGCCGGCAATTCAGCAGCGGCATACACCGATACCCGACAATTTATAACAGAAAGAATAGAGCTTCACACATAGATTAGATAGATAGAAACATGTCAGTCACATATATATGAAGTACAGTGACAGTGTTGCTTACTGTACTTGTCATTTAGTGTAAAGGATTTATTAAAAAAATATTAGTGTTTTCATGCACCGTCTCTTTAAAAAAGCCGGCCGGCAATTCAGCATCTGTACCCGACAATTTAGAATAGAAAGAATAGAGAATCACACATAGATTAGATAGATAGAAACATGTCAGCCACATATATATGAAGTACAGTGACAGTGTTGCTTACTGTACTTGTCATTTAGTGTTAAAATAAAGGATTTATTAAAAAAAAAATTGGTGTGGGGTTCCCCGTAATTTTAGTCTCTAGCGGAGGTTAAGCAGACAGCTGGGGCAGATGTTTGAAGCCTGGGAAGGGGGTAATACCCACGGAGCTCCCCAGGCTACTAATATCAGCCCCCAGCTGAATACCTAGCCTTTACTAGCTATTAAAATGGGGGACCCCCCCAAAAAATGACGTGGGGTCCCCCCTATTTTAATAGCTAGCAAAGGCTAGGCAGACAGCTGGGGGCTGATATTAATAGCCCAGGAAGGGTGCCATGAATATTGGCCCCCTCCCAGGCTAGAAACACCAGCCGTCAGCCGCCCCAGAAATGGCGCATCCATAGGATGCGCCAATTCTGGCACTTAGCCTCGCTCTTCCCACTGCCCTGTAGCTGTGGCAGTGGGGTAATAGGGTTGGGGTTGATGTCAGCTTATAATGCCAGCTGACATCAAGCCCAGGTAAGTAATGGAGAGGCGTCTATAAGACACCCCCATTACTAACCTACAAAGTGTTAAAAAGAAAACACACACTACACCCAGAAAAAAATAATTTATTTGAAATAAAACACACCATTTTATTTAATTCTTAGTTTACTAAAAAAAAATAGTTACCTGTCCACGTTCCTGCGCTGATCTCCCATGCACAGCTGTCACATCTGGAGATGGTGACAGCTGTGCATGGCTGCTGTAAGCTCACACTGCCGGGAACACGTCCGCTCCCGGCAACGGGAGCCACTGACTGAGGTCACCGGAGTGCATTCAGTCAGCGCTGCTCCGGAGACCTCCTTTACGGCACTGCTGTACCGTGGGAATTTCTCACGGTACAGCAGGGCCGTAAAGGAGCTAACCGGAGCAGCGCTGCCTGAACTCCGGCGAACCCGCTTATGCAATGACGGGGCTGCTTTACGGCCCCGTCATTCTAGCGGCGGCAGCGGTTCAGAGCTGTCACATTCTATGTGGCTGCTCTAAACTGGAGATCTTTGTGGGACACTCGTGGAAAACTACGGAGGGGTAAGGATAAGGTTGTGGTTTATTATTTTACATTTTATTACAGGAGATCGATGGCTTCGGGGAATTAGGTGTCTAGGTGAGTATAGGTGTATTTTTTTATTTTTTACTTTATTTTAGGTGGCGATCGGCGGGGACAGGTAATGTATAAACTAATTTATTGTAGGTAACCACTGGCCACCAATGACATGTATTTAAAATTTATTGGGGACCAAAAAAAACATGTATAGGGGCAAAAATAGCACATGGGGCAGTTTAAATAGCAGGATCAGGCTGATGGGAACTACTGCTCCCATCGAGCTGATCCTGCTGGCACGAGTGGACGGGGGACAGACATAGGCCGATGGGAGTAGTAGTGTCACATCGGCCTATGTCTGCCTGCACGCACACACCCGCAGACATCGCGCAGACATCGCACAGACACCGCCCACACCCGCAGACATCGCACAGACACCCCGCACACACCTGCAGACATCGCACAGCCACCGCACACACCCGCAGACATCGCACAGACACCGCGCACACCCGCAGACATCGCACAGACACCACGCACACACTAATCATGACGGGCTGATGGTCTGGGAGGTGTGGCTGACCTGTTCGGCCGTGGGAAAGTTCATGGGTGTTCATGCAATGCAGTCAAGCATGAACTCACATGAACCCTCTGAGGGCACCGCAGCTACTTCAAATGAACAGCTGATCGGCATCACCTGATACCTCAGCTGTTCATTTGAAATAACCGGCGGGAAAGCGCAGCACAGAACGGGAAAGCCGGCGGTGAAGTCCTTTCACTGCCGGCTTCCCCGCCCGGGTCCTTCGCTCCCCGCTCCTTGGTGCTGTGCTCCCCGCCCGGTCCTAACTTACGATCAGGATGGGGGGAGCGGAGGATCAGGGTGGGAGGCTGCGGGGAAGCAGTATGGGGCTGTGTGATTGTTTAAAAGCCGGCGGCTTTTTACCGCCCGCCGGCTTTTAAACAATCAGGAGAATTCTTTCAAGCTGGGATGGCATTCTGATGACAGGCTGGATCGCAGCTGAGCGCTGCCATCCAGCTTGTCATCCTTCAGAGACACTGCAGAGCGCAGGCATTATGGGAACTTCCGATTCCGGTATTCAATATTGTAAAAGTATCGGAATTAAATATCGGAATTCCGATACCGCGAATATCGGCCGATACCCGATATTTCAGTATCAGAATGCTCAACACTAATCAACACCCTTTCTCAACAATAATGACTTATTCAGTCAAACCTAATTTCTTCATTAGTCTCTGATGTTTTTCAGCATTCAAAGCCTTTGTGAAAATGTCTGCGGTCATATCTTCAGTTGGACAATATTCTAATTTCAGGATTCCTTATTCTTGATGGTCCCACAAGAAATGATACTTCACATCAATGTGCTTGGTTTTTGGGTTAACTCTTTGCATCTGAGCAAGATCAAGACATCCCTGATTGTCCTCATTTATTTTTGTTGGTTCCAACTGTGCTTGTCCTAGGTCTGTTAGCAATTGTCTTAACCATAGAACTTCTTGACTCGCATGTGATGCTGCAACATATTCTGTTTCTGTTGACAACAGCGTTACTATTGATTGTTTTTTACTAGTCCAACTAATTGGCATACCTGAGAGAAAAAAAAATAGCCATTGGTAGATTTTCTGTCAGTTGGATCTCCAGCCCAATCTGCATCAACGTATCCAGTTAAAATGCATTTATCACTTGTAGGCAGTTTCAGTTTAACATTGCTGGTTCCTTTCAAATAACATATTACTCTCTTCACAGCATTCTAATCCGCTTTATTTGGCTTGGACACTTTTCTACTCAGAATTCCTACTGCTACTGCAATGTCTGGCCTTGTAACAGTCGCTAGATACAGTAATTTTACTATCGCCATTCTGTACTCTTCATTATTTGGTAACACATTTTTCTCACTACTCATCTCTTTAAGATAATTAGTTTCCATTGGAGACTTTGCTGGTTTTGCATCCTTCAATCTAAATGTTTCGGTTATGTCTTGAATCATGTGATTTTGATTAAGTAGGAAACTTCCATCTTCTTCTCTTTCTATTTGTATTCCTAAGTACTGTTTCACATTTCCCAAGTCTTTGATCTCGAAATGTTGATTCAGGATTTTTAGTATGTCCTCTTTATCCCTTTCTTTTTCAAAACAAACTAAAATGTTATCAACATATATGAGTACATAGATCCATCTTTCCATTAGACTTTTTGTGTACCAGAAAGGATCAGCTTTGCTTCTTTTAAATTTTTCATTTGCGAGCACCTCCGTGATTTTATTGTTCCACGCTTTAGCAGCTTTGTTTTGAACCGTATATACTTTTCTGTAATTTGCAAACCATGTTTGGGTTACTTTCATCTTTGAATCCTGGAGGTTGTTCCATGTAAATATCTTTTGTTAAACTTCCATTCAAAAATGCTGTCTTTACATCCAGATGTTTCAGTTCCATTTGTTTCATTGCTACAACTGCAAACAAAGTTCTTATTGTAGTATGCTTGACAACTGGAGCAAATGTTTCATCATAGTCTTCTCCATCATTTTGAGAATAACCTTTAGCTACGAGTCTTGCTCGGTATCGTTCAGCTGTGCCATCTGTTCGGTACTTTACTTTAAAAACACATTTACATCCTATTCAATGTGTTCGACCCCAAGGCTGTAGGTCTGGTGGGGGGAGAAACAAAAAACAGGCGCAGATCTAAGTGTAGATGTATATATATATATAGAAACAGAAAAAAAATGAACTGCTCACCTTTAGTAGATCTTGTACCAAGGCTTATCGACCAATTCTGGTCTAATGTGGGTAGCTGGTCCACTGGTATGCAGCTTCTATCTGGATTAAACGGATCTCCCAGCTGGAGTCCATAAGAATAGGGTTCAGAGTATGTATCCAGCCAATTGAGCGCTCCCAGGGTCACAAGGAATGATTATCCAAAAAAAGGATATCCTTTTTTTGGATAATCATTCCTTGTGACCCTGGGAGCGCTCAATTGGCTGGATACATACTCTGAACCCCATTTACATCCTATAGCTTTTCTTCATTCTGGTAATTCTGTTATTGTCCATGTTTTTGAGTCATGCATGGATTTTATTTCTATTTCTGTTGCCTCTATCCATTTATTGGCTTCTTCTTCAGGAAGTCGAGATATGTTTTCCCAAGAGGTAGGCTCATAAATTTTATTTGCACTTACCTAGTATGAAAGGAATATTGGTGGTTTTCCTTTGTTTTCTCTTATTGCACGTCTTGGTTCTGAGTCTGTTTGTAGTTGTATCTCTTCACTTTGAGTATTCTGTATTTTACTAGTTTCAGCTTCTTTTTAATCAGATATTCCTTCAGCTATATCATTGCTGTTTTTCTCATTTTTTGTTTCCAGTGAAATCATAGTGTCTTCATTTAGATCCTCAATGAATGTCACACTTTTACTCACCATAACTCTGTCTGTTTTGAGATCTAGGATTCTATATCTTTGGCAATTTTCACTATATCCAACAAATATTCCTTCCATGGACCTATTTTGAAGTTTGGAACGTTTTTCTGTTGGAATGAATGTAAAAACTTTACAACCAAAAACTCTTAAATGATTTACACTTGGTTTCATCCCTTGCCACAGTTCATATGGTTTTTTTTTCAGTTTTCTAGAAAAAAGTCCGTTCTGTAGATATGTAGCTGTCATTGCTGCTTCACCCCAATATTTCTCTGATAGTTTGGAATCTGTCAGCATACACCTTATCATTTCAGTCAGAGTTCTGTTTTTCCTTTCTGCTACTCCATTTTGTTCAGGTGTGTATGGAACAGTCTTTTGATGCTCTATACCCTTTTTTTCTTAAGTAGTTTTCTATTTGGTATCCTATGAATTCACCTCCATTATCAGAATTGGCTTCCTCTGAAAGTTGTTATTCGACTTTGTCACGTAGTCTACTAGTTTATTGAAAACTTCGCTTTTGCTCTTGATCAAGTATGTGACGGTGTATCTTGAGTAGTCATCTATAAAAGTCACCATATATCTATTGCCTCCTGATGTAGTCACTTTCATGGGTCCACATACGTCAAATCAAGTGGTCTTGTGCTTTTCGTTTCACTTTCTTTAGGAATAGATATCCTTGTGGCTTTGGATTTTATACAACATCCACATCTTATAAATAACGACCAACATATCATTGATCAAGAAAAGCTGGATTAGGAGCCCGGATGACCGGGGCTAACCCAGAAAGCCTACTCAAATAGTATAAAAAACAAAAAGGAGAAAACTTATATATTAATCAATAGATATACAGTACCAAATTTTAGAGTATAAAAATAGGAGACAAAAAAGTGCAAAGTGCCTATCAATAGCCCCCAAGAAGTAATGCGTCCCATCTCAATACTATCAAGTCATTAGGGTCACCAAAGAGCCTACATAACTAATCAGGAATATACATATAGAGTGCTCCTGTCAACATTGGATCGCACTCATCACTAAAGTAGAGACCTGAGCAGATATGAAAGAGACTCAAATTGCCAGGTGGCTGAAAATATTGTACTCACCACAGGGACAAGACCAGATTAGGTGGGAACGCAAGTAAGGAGGGGGCCACCAGGTATCAGGCGCACCTCAACGCGCATTTTGCTGTCACAGGAAAGCTTTCTCAAGAGGAAATGTGCATTAGAGTCTGTAGGTCCTTTTTAAATACGCCCCATATTGGTCATGTGGCCAGATCATGTGACCGGAGACTGCCAGGGGTAAGCAACCAGGACCTGCGGTGGCGCATGCGCGGCAGTGCCGACACCCCGCACGTGGATCTCAGCCGTCACGCCCCCCAACGCGTCATCCAAAGCACAGAGGTGCCTGGAGTCAGCGCGAGGGGGATGCTGACAGCAGGATTAATGCCCAGGACCGGGAAGCTGCGGCGCATGCGCGCAGTGGTCACTGTGCCTCATCTCTACTCCCAGATATGTAAATCAGTCTAACCCTACAAAGGTAAGAGGGGCTATCCAACACTACCCAAAATGGTATAATGGGAACACACATACAAAGGTTGCAACATGTCACAATATTACATAAATACACCACTGTATATAATTATAAAATCCATAAGAGTTTCCACATATTAGTCCACAATAACTTTGCATAACACTCCAGTGTTCCGAATAGTCATGACCCAGACAGTTTCGAAGCTATCCACAAGTTCTTGCATTACAACGATAATGCACGGTGTCCTGCACGAGATGGCCCCAACTTTGATCGTCTTTTCAAAGTTCAGCCGGTCATCGAACTCTTCAATAAAAAGTTTGCTGAAGTGTAAGTGCCACAAAGGGTCATCTGCATGGATGAGTCCCTAATTCATTTTAAGGGGAGGCTTGGATTCTGCAGTACCTGCCCAGTAAGAGGGCCAGGTAAGGAATTAAGCTGTACAAACTTTGTGAGCGTACCTCAGGGTAAACCCACAAGGTTAAGGTTTATGAAGGGAAGCACTCCCAGATTGAACCCCCTGAATGCCCCCCTGTCCTGGGACTGAGTGGGAAAATTTTGTGGGATTTGCTGCACGCACTGCTGGATAAAGGTTATCACCTCTACGTGGATAACTTTTATACAAGTGTCCCACTGTTCACGTCCCTCTCTGCGCGAGGTACCGCAGCCTGCGGCACTGTCCGTAGAAATTAGAGAGGCCTCCTGGAGACTCTAATTTGGCAGATGCTCACAAGGGGTCAGAGCAGAGCCCAATGTAGCTGTAATGCAGGTGCCGGTATACAACGCACAGAGACACAAAACGGGAACAGTCGGGGATATATATTTAACCACTTTCTATGTATAACAAGTATTATGCAAGGGGGTTAGTAACAGGGATAATGAACAGCAAATTGGAATAACAATGAGAAACAGTTTCAGTGAATAACGATAAAGTTCTTTGCAAAAGTGTGATGCAGCCAGTGTAAAGTGTAAAACAGTGAGGACGGCCGCTGCAGGAAGCACGAAAAAAAAAAAGATGCCAAAAGTCAAGCGATCAAGTACTGATCAGTGCTCGATGGAAGAAGGGGGGCTGAGGAAGGGTGTAAAAAGAGGAGCAAGGAGGAAGAGTGGGATTGGGGTGGATGAGAAAAGATCAGACAGGGATCTTCTTACTGATGTCTTCTTTCTCTGTAGCAACAGGAGCAGCACGAAGCACGTTCGGACAGCGCGACCAGTGGGAAAAAAAGTGTAAAACAGCGAGCAGGAGTGCTGATCAGTAGTGTTGAGCGAGCATTAAAATGCTCGGGTGCTCGAAGCTCGGGCCGAGCTCACCGTGATACTCGGGTGCTCGACCCGATCAACGAGCACAATGTTAGTCTATGGGAGACCCGAGCATTTTTGCGGCGGCACCCCCGGCAGTCTCTAGAAAGCCTAAAAAGTGCCCAAAACGATAGTGACAGTGCTCAAAAGACATTGGGATAGCATGGGGATCGCCCCAGGAAGCATTTCTGACCCCCAGGTCACTGCTGTCAACAACGTGGTCAGAGGTATTAAGCCACTTTTACGGGCTCACAATAAAACGTTCAAAAACTAAACTGAAACAGTTTTCCTGTGAAATATGTTAAGGAACTTCCTTTCCAGGGTAAAGACTTGTGTATAAGGTAAAATGAATAACCAAAAACAAAAATACTCCTCCACACCTTGGGCTATGTTCACAAGTAGAATTTTTTATGCGTTTTTGCACTTTTGTATTGCTTTCAACCGTCACAAATCCATTCACCAGGAAATGTCATTTTAACTTTTTACAACCTTATCTGGCCATGTGCTGTGTGACACATGCTTACAGTGCTGAAAAGACATGGGGATTGCATGGGGAAGACCCCTGGAAGCATCTCTGACTCCCAGGTCACTGCCTAAAAATGTGCCCATCAGAAGTCATCCTTGCCGCATCAGAAGATGCAGACTTGCAACTATCCCCGTGCAAGTCCTTGTCCCAGGGCAGTGTTCAATTGTACCTCCCCCAATCCTTGCAATGCAAGCTCAGGTATGCAGCCTGCCACCCACCCACCCCCAGGCTGCAATACCATACTGCTAGCTTGCTTGCACTTGAAATTGGGCCTTTTAGGCATGTGGAGGCAGAATCTGGCCGCCAAGTCATGGCTGTGTCGGCGGCCTGGTGTCCACACACGGTCCCCAGACGCCTGGGGGGGGCCGGGTGTCCATAAACGGTCCCCAACCGCCCTTATTTCTCCTGTCAACTTCCCCCACAATTTTCTTAGCCTGGCCTGCTTTAGGGCAGCATTGGACGAGCCCACCAGAGAACCAGCCTCATCCGGTGGGCCCAGGCTTCTCCATCAGGGTAGTTGAGAGTGCCAAGGTGAGGAGCATGATGATGATGACAGAAGTTAGCATCTGCTTTGTTTTCTTGGAATGCAAGCGTAAGTGTGCAACCTGCCACCCACCCACCCCCAGGCTGCAATACCATACTGCTAGCTTGCACTTGAAATGGGGCCTTTTAGTTTGGAGGAGGCAGATGCTGGCCACTACCTCATGGCTGCTTCGGCAGCGACGTATCCATACTCAGTCCCCAGCCGCCCGGCGGCCGGGTGTCCACGCTCGGTCCCTAGCCGCCAGGGGGCGGCCGGGTGTCCATACTCGATCCCCAGCCACTTCGCGGCCGGGTGTCCACACAAGGTCCCCAGCCGCCTGGGAGCGGCCGGGTGTCCATAAACGGTCCCCAGCCACCCCTATTTCTCCTGTTAACTTCCCCCACACTTTTCTTAGCCTGGCCTGCTTTAGGGCAGCATTGGATGAGCCCACTAGAGAACCAGACTCCTCCGGTGGGCCCTGGCTTCTCCATCAGAGGAGTTGAGAGTGCCAAGGTGAGGAGCATGATGATGATGATAGAAGTTAGCGTCTGTTTTGTTTTCTTGGAATGCAAGCGCAAGTATGTAGTAGTGGCTAGGCCTGAGGTGGTCAGCATTTTGGCACATATCTTACCTCCTCCGAGGATTGCTGGATGTTTTCCTGCTACTATCCCAGTTCTATGACTCCCGTTAAAACAAAGCTTCAGGTGATGAATGATGGATGAGGTGGTGGCAAAGGAGAAAAAGCAGGAGGAACAGGGACCATTCACATCAATATCAGGCCAGTCAACCACACATCTTGTAGGATATGTTTCTGTACCAAAAGGAGCGGTTCGGCTACACAGTTATAGGGCATGCAGTGAGTGCAATGCCTACCAAAAATTTCGAGGCACTTCAATGCCCCTTGGAAGTGACATGGAGGTCAGAGGGCCTTAACTAAACCGTTTTTTCCATTTATAGCAACTGGGTCTCCTGTGCACTGTACCTAAGCAGTGAATGGAAGGCTTTCCAAAAATTATGAGGAACTGCAATGCCCCTTGAAACAGACGTGGATTACAGCATACTAAAAACCTTCTACCCATTATTGGGGAGTGGGTCTCCCTTAGTGTTCGCCTATGCATCGAAAAGCAAAAGCTGACTAAAATTAGGAAGAAATGCAATGCCCGTTGGAAGAATGGTGGAGGTCGCAGTGGAATAAAAAGACAATATCAATGCCCCTGGGAAAAGTGGTGGAGGTCGCAGTAGCTTAACAAGACGGTTTTAATGCCCCTTGGAAGAGACGTGGAGGTCGCAGTAGCTTAACAAGACGGTTTTAATGCCCCTTGGAAGAATGGTGGAGGTCGCAGTAGCTTAACAAGAAGGTTTTAATGCCCCTTGGAAGAATGGTGGAGGTTGCAGTGGAACAAAAGGACAATATCAATGCCCCTTGGAAAAGTGGTGGAGGTCGCAGTAGCTTAACAAGACGGTTTTAATGCCCCTTGGAAGAGACGTGGAGGTCGCAGTAGCTTAAAAAGACGGTTTTAATGCCCCTTGGTAGAGACATGGAGGTCGCAGTAGCTTAACAAGACGGTTTTAATGCCACTTGGAAAAGACGTGGAGGTCGCAATAGCTTAACAAGACGGTTTTAATGCTCCTTGGAAAAGACGTGGAGGTCGCAATGGCTTAACAAGACGGTTTTAATGACCCTTGGAAAAGACGTGGAGGTCGCAGTAGCTTAACAAGACGGTTTTAATGCCCCTTGGAAGAGACGTGGAGGTCGCAGTAGCTTAACAAGACGGTTTTAATGCCCCTTGGAAGAATGGTGGAGGTCGCAGTAGCTTAACAAGATGGTTTTAATGCCCCTTGGAAGAATGGTGGAGGTTGCAGTGGAACAAAAAGACAATATCAATGCCCCTTGGAAAAGTGGTGGAGGTCACAGTAGCTTAACAAGACGGTTTTAATGCCCCTTGGAAGAGATGTGGAGGTCGCAGTAGCTTAAAAAGACGGTTTTAATGCCCCTTAGTAGAGACCTGGAGGTCGCAGTAGCTTAACAAGACGGTTTTAATGCCACTTGGAAAAGACGTGGAGGTCGCAATAGCTTAACAAGACGGTTTTAATGCTCCTTGGAAAAGACGTGGAGGTCGCAATAGCTTAACAAGACGGTTTTAATGCCCCTTGGAAAAAACGTGGAGGTCGCAGTAGCTTAACAAGACGGTTTTAATGCCCCTTGGAAGAGACGTGGAGGTCGCAGTAGCTTAACAAGACGGTTTTAATGCCCGTTGGAAGAGACGTGGAGGTCGCAGTAGCTTAACAAGACGATTTTAATGCCCGTTGGAAGAGACGTGGAGGTCGCAGTAGCCTAACAAGACGGTTTTAATGCCCCTTGGAAGAATGGTGGAGGTCGCAGTGGAATAAAAAGACAATATCAATGCCCCTTGGAAAAGACGTGGAGGTCGCAGTAGCTTAACAAGACGGTTTTAATGCCCCTTACAAAAACCATGCAGTACAGCATATTAAAAACATTATTCCCATTATTGGGGAGTGGGTCTCCATAGTCTTTGCCTATGCCTTCCAAGCAAAAGCTGCCAAAAATTAGGACGGAGGAACTTGCAATGCTGGCAAACAAGAGCCATGCAGTACAGCATATTAAAAACATTATTCCCATTATTGGGGAGTGGGTGTCCCATAGTCTTTGCCTATGCGTTCCAAGCAAAAGCTGCCAAAAATTAGGACGGAGGAACTTGCAATGCTGGCAACACGGACCACGGTCACCCTGGTGGTATAGTGGTGGTGGAGGCTGAGAATAAAGAGAAGAGTAAAATACAGCCGAAATGAGGAAGCGTATACACATGTGTGGGTGTGAAGCGGTGCATGGGAATACACCTCCCGAAATAACACAGTGGATTTGACTTTATGTTACTCTGCTGTCATTTGGTGGTGATGAGAAGTCTGGCCCAATCCAGCCCTTGTTCATTTTGATAAGGGTCAGCTTGTCATCATTGTCAGTTGACAGGCGAGTGCACTTATCTGTTATAATTCCCCCAGCGGCACTAAAAACACGCTCCGATAACACGCTAGCGGCAGGGCAGGCTAGGACCTCCAAGGCATACAGAGCGAGTTCATTCCAGGTGTCCAGCTTGGATACCTAATAATTAAAAGGCACAGAGGAATCACGGAGGATGCTGGTACGGTCGGCAAGGTACTCCCTCACAATCTTTTGAAACGTTCCACTCCTTGTGAGGGTACCCCGCGCCTCAGGGCCTGTAAGCTGGGCGGGTCTCAGAAAACTGTCCCAGAATGTTGACAGTGTTCCCCTGCCTCTGCTGGATTGGAGTTACGTCTCTCTCACCTGTATGCCTTGGTTGGTCAACGAACTGTGACCTCTGCCACTAGCGTGTTCAGATGGGAATTTTTTTAACAGTTCTGCAGCAAGGGCCTTCTGGTACTGCCCCATTTTTGTAGACCTCTCCACCTCAGGAATAAGAGAGTGAAAGTTCTCCTTGTAGCGGAGGTCTAAAAGTGTCACCAACCAGTAATGACTGTCACCCAACATTTTGACAACGCGAGGGTCACGGTTAAGGCAGCGTAACATAAAGTCAGCCATGCGTGCCAGACTGGTAATGGGCAAGACTTCCGTGTCCTCACCAAGATGATGACTGACCATGCTCTCCTACTCCTCCCCCCTGCCCTCAGGTCACCCACGCTGAACCGACTGTATGACAATTGTACAGGTACTACAGTCCACAGCGCATGATACCAGCTCCTGTTCTTCCTCCTCCTCTCCCTCATTGTCCCCCAATGCACGTTGGGATGAGATGAGGCTGGGCTGTGTGTAATCGCCCATTACGGCTTCTTGATCCATCTCATCATACTCTGGCTGCAATGCCTCCTCTTTAATTCTCTGCAGAGAGCTTTGCAAAAGACAGACAAGTAGGATGCTGACGCTAATGATGGCGTCATCGCCACTCACCATCTTGGTGGACTCCTCAAAGTTGGTCAGGATGGTACATATGTCAAACATCCAGGTCCACTCCTGAGGTCTTATGTGTGGAGTCTGACCTGAATATCGACGGCCTTGTTGCAGCTGGTACTCCACAACTGCTCTCTTCTGCTCACAAATCCTTTGCAACATGTGGAGGGTAGAGTTCCAATGTGTGGGGACATCACACACCAGTCGGTGTGCCGGAAGCTGCAAACGCTGCTGCAACACAGCAAGGGCGGCGGAAGCTGTAGCCGACTTGCAAAAATGAGCTGACTGGCGGTGTACTTTGACAAGCAGATCTGGCAACTCAGTCTACGATTTAAGAAACCGCTGAAACAAGAGGTTAAGCACATGAGCCAGGCATGGTACGTGTGTGATCTCGCCTCGCCTCAGAGCCACCACCAGGTTACGGCCATTGTCACACACGACCATGCCTGGATGTAGGTTCAGCGGTCTCAGCCAGAGATCTGCCTGCTCTTTCACAGCTGTCCACAACTCACAAGCAGTGTGAGGTTTATCACCTAAGCTTATGAGTTTCAGCACAGCCTGTTGCCGCTTGGCTGAGGCAGTACTGCAGTGCTTCCAGCTTGTAACTGTTGTGGTGATATCTGAGATGGAGGCTGAACATCAGGAGGAGGAGGATGAGGCGCAGGAGCTGTGCACTGTGGGGGCAACTCTGACTGAGATAGGGCCCGCAATCCTCGGTGTGGGGAGGATGTGTTCCATCCCAAGATCCATCTGGGTCCCGGCTTCCACTATGTTTACCCAGTGTGTCGTCAGGGAGATGTACCGTCCCTGGCCACAAGCACTTGTCCACGTGTCCGTTGTCAGGTGGACTCTCCCAGTAACTGCATTGTTGAGGGCACGGCAGATGTTTTGGTACACGTGCTTATGTAGTGCAGGGATGGCACACCGGGCAAAATAGTGTCAGCTGGGGACCGAGTACCGAGGGATGGCCACCGCCATAAGGTTGCGGAAGGATTCCGTCTCCACCAGCCTAAAAGGCAGCATTTCCAACGCAAGCAGTCGTGAAATGTGCAAATTTAGGACTGTGGCCTGTGGGGCGTTGGCTGCGAATTTGCGCTTTCGTTCAAAGCTCTGGGATATGGACAATTGAATGCTGCGGTGGGACGTGGACGTTGATGCTGTTTCTTGAGAAACTGCCATAACAATTGAAGACTGAGAGGAGGGGGCATCTTTGCATGCAGTATGGACAGGGGATTGCCTTGCACACACAACAGGGGGTTCTATTACACGCACAACAGCGGAAGAAGCAGTGGTGACACCCTCTGACACTGGTCGTGGACCCTGGGGTTCGCCCCACAAAGTCAGGTGCTTTGCTGACATGTGCCTGATCATGCTGGTGGTGGTCAGGCTGGTAGTTTTGTCACCCCTGCTGATGCTGGCATGGCAGGTGGTACAAATGGCCTTTTTGGTGTTATCAGCAGAGTCTTTAAAAAAATTCCAGACTCTGGAAGACCTACCGGTTGTACTGGCAAAGTCCCTCTTGTTGGTGTTAAGGGGAACTGTTGCCCGCCTTCTGTGTGCGGCCACCACACTGCTTCTTCCTGCCTGTTGGGGTACTCTGCCTCCCTCCCACTGTGTGCTGCTGGCCTCGCTCTGCGTGTCCTCCTGCCACGTTGGGTCAGTTACTAGATCATCCACCACCTCCTCCTCTTCCACTTGCGCACCACGATCCTCCTCCTCACTTCGTGGCAATTGTGTCTCGTCATCGTCCTCCTCTTGTGACAAATTGCCAGCGTCGACTTCCTGTGGCCGTGGCTGTTCAAATATTTGGGCATCGCTACATGGGATCTCCTCTTCCACCACTTCAAGCGGAGCAGGCGAGGGGCACAAATATGGAAATGGACCAGTGAACAGCTCTTCAAAGTGTCCAAGTGTGGGATCAGTTGCTGTCTGACGACACTCGGCATGGTGGGAGGAAGGATCATCAGGGTGAGGAGGAGTATGCGGTCGAGACTCACGGCTACTAAAACTTGACCATGTGGAAGACAGACCGGAGGTGGTGGTGCCCAGGTAACTGGAAGTATTATCTGTTATCCAATTAATAACCTGTTCACACTGATCAGTTCGCAATACTTGGGTTGTAGTGTGCTTCCCTAGTAATTCAGTCTAGAAGTGGGAGCGAGAAGATGTGGCTGTTGGTTGTGGCACATTTTCACCTTGGCCACGGCCCCGTCCTCTACACGCACCATCACCAGAATGTCCAGTTTCACGTCCCTTGCCACGCGCCTTGCCCATTTTAAATGAAGTAAAATAGCTTACACTCGCACTATCAATGGAAAAAGGGTAATAAAAAGGAGATTAGAACAGTGGAAGAGGAAAACCACAGTTCTATTTCTCTGGCCTACACCAGACTATTACAGTTTTTTTTACGGCAAAAAATGCCAAAAGCAGGATAATACAGAGATTTGACACGTGGAACTGCAAAACCACAGTTCTGTTTCTCTGGCCTACGCCAACTCTTTTAAACAGATATATTAGTGTCTGAACAGTCACAGACACACTCAATTTTTTAATTTTTTAATTTTTTTTTTTGGGGGGGGGGGGGATACCAAAAGTTAATAAGTCGCGTATTTGTACAGTCTGACTGAGGGAAAAAAATACTGGATTTAGATGAAAAAAAAAAAATAATTTATCCTGGCCCCTGAGAACGGGGGATAAGTCTAGCAATTTGACCAACAGGAGCACACAGGACTGTAATGCAGCGTTTGCTGGTATAACCACTGCGTCTCCTATACAGCCTGCCTGATATCTGGGATGGATATTAGTCCTGAGAAGGACTGTTTGTTTGATTTGGCAGGCTTTAGAGACCCTACACTACCAATTTTGCACTATATATCTCTCCCTAACTCAGCAGCACTCTCCCTGCACTGTCTGATCCGAAACGACTGTGTCCAAGATGGCGGTGCCCGGTTTTAAATACTCGAGGTAACGCTGTGCGGCCAGCCAATCACTGTAATGCCCACAAACAACATGGCTGCGGCATTCCAGTGACTGGCTGGCAATTCCAGCATGTTCATTGGCTCTGTAAAGAGCGCCAAACGTGCAGGGCGGAGACCCGAGCTCCCGCCCGAGTAACCCGGAAATGCTCAGTGCTCGCCGAACATCCCGAGTAGTGAGATGCTCGGGCGAATAGCGAGCAGTATCGAGCATGCTCGCTCAACACTACTGATCAGTGATTTGCGAGACCGATCAACGCTCGGCAGCTGCTGGACGCACGGAGGTGGTGCAAAGTGGGAGAGGAGAAATGGACAGGAACAAAAAAAAGTCCTGGAAAACAGTGAGCACGGATGTTGATCAGTCACTTGTGACACTGATCAGCACTCGGCAGCTGCAGGACGAACGAAAAAAAACCTGCCAGAATTTGCGCGATCAATTACTGATCAGCCATCAAATACTGATCAATGCTCGGTTGCAGAAAGGGGCGGTGGGGAATTGGTAAAAAGAGGGGAGAGATCAGACAGGGATCTTCTTACAGATGTCTTCTCTCTTCTTTAAGCATCAGCAGGAGCAGAGATTGTGGTGTCACAGGTTTCTGTGGCACCCCAAGGCCTAGCACAGCACAGGTGAGCAGCGTGACCGCCCTGTACAAATTCTCAGCTACTATGAGGACTTGCAGGGCGATCACAGGTAGGTCATGGGGCGGTCAGAGCCAGGTCACGCGCTCTGATTGGTGGGATCAATGTCATTGTCGATCGCACCAATCAGAGCGGGCTGGGGCAGGCCTGGCGCTGCTAGGCACCAGCTTATGATCCTAGGCTGGACATCAGTGTTTATGGCAATCTGATTGCCTGAAACACTGAGAAATGCTGTGTTTGGCTGTTCAGAATTGAACAGGCAATTACAGCGATCGTAGTTGCGGGTTGGAGGTGACACCCCCAGGATGACAACACCATCTACCCTGAGGTAAGATGGCGCTGTAACTTTAATGCCATCACCGCAACTCCAGTCGCGGTGCTGCATTAAACGTGAGGCGTAATAATACGTACCTTGTCATTAAGGCCCAGGGCGCAGAGACGTATTATTATGCCTCATGTCAAAAAGGGGTTAAATGTGATAGATTTGCTCTACCATCCAAATCAGCACAAGGGACCAAGAAACTTCCTTAGTATGACCACTAGGTGGCATTCTGTACAATGAGTACATACTATAAATCCCGCCTGTTTCATGCTAGGAACACATATATAATACTTAATGGAAAAAAACGCTCTAAAATCCATTCACCGCAGTAACATTTCCCCTAACATATTTTATCTGATCAGCCTATTTAGAATAGTTTTATTTTATGCAATAAAATAATTCTTACTGATGTCTGTGTGTGATTGTTAAGGTCTCCATTCACATTAGACTGAAGTTGGATTGAACATATTGATATCGGTAGGCCAGTCTAATGTGTATGGAGCCTCTCCCACCCCCCCACCCCCCCCCCCCCGGCCTTCTTCTGAAGTGGGGGGATGATCTGGCCTATACCATAACTTCCAACTTTTTTTATGTGCCCCGCGGCAAACTTTTTCCACGCCCCTTTTGCCGCACTCATTTACTATTTCTTTCTACCCTGGCAGGAGGAGATGTCAGAATTGGCACATTTCAGCAGATCACCCACGACAGCAGGATGAAGACCTAAATCGGGGACCCTTTACCCAGGATAGATAGGACCTGTGGATTTATTTTTTGTTCATAGTTGTAGCAGCCAAAATTTCACTTGCTTTTTATGATACGAGTTGTAGTTTTTTCTGTTGCTTTTTATCTGCAGGTATCTACACCAAACCACACAATAACAATCTTCTCTGATTATTGTTTTCTTTTGCATTTCTCTATGCTTTTTTCCCTCATTTGATGCAGATTTGAAGAAGCGTTTTTATAGTACAGAAAAGCTTTGATTCTGCACTTAAAAAAGCAACTGCGGTTTTCACATGTTTTTTACATGAGCTTTTAAAATGCTTTTTTTCAGACTCCCCATAGAACTCTATGCGGAATAAAAACAAAACCGCACGTTTTAGCAGTGTCTTTAGTTGCACAGTGGGCAGGAGTTTTCATTAAATCATGTCCACTTTGCTTGAACAGTTAAACCCAGCAGATTTGATGTGCAAAAAAAATAAACTGCAGTATTTTCGCTATGAGTGAAAGCGGCCTAGCAGTCCAAGCAAAGAGGATGTGATGTCATGAAAACTCAAAGCCACTGTTTTGTCTAAGGAGTCTGCGTTTTTTATGCATTTTTTTCTCTACAGGTATGTATGGGGAAAAAATGCATGCAAAAAAACGCAGTGAAAACACAATAGTCAGAGAAGATCATTAGTGCATAGTGTTGTAAAAAATATGTAGCTAAAAAGCAGCAGAGAAAAATGCAGCATTTATGCTGCACCAGAGCAAAGTCTCAGGCGTTACATTTTTATTAAATTTTCAAGGATTTAATGTAGAAAAAAATCACGCTGTTTTTACGCCATTTACCAATCACCATAAAAAATCTATTTACTATATTGTACGGGTCCTTACAATAACAGGGATGTCAAATATTTCTGTTAACAGCTGATTTGTGATGTTTATGCTTGTAATAAAAAATACAATAAAAATGTTGATATTCTAATTCAGGGGTCCCCAACCTGAAGATCGGGAGCCACATGTGGCTTGCGGAAGTCTGCCACCTTGGTGCCTTAGCTCCAGGTCTAGCGAACAGGTATGAAGATCATATCTCAACAAAGTGAATTCTGTGAGTAGCCCTGCACAGAAGAGCAGATCTGGATGCACATATACTGGTCTTAGGGGTTTAGAGATAATTTAAGTATGGTAGGCTGGAGACAGGATGATACTACCTGTCAGAGTAGGTGCTTGAAGTTGGATGCGAAAGTGTGTTGGGAGTGCTTGATGGGAGAATACTGCATGGGGGTATCGAGGGAACCCATGGATCTTGGTATTCTGCTTCTAGGTGATTTCTGTGGAAAAGCTTTGGTTATCATTATACTCGTAATGGGGGCTTTGGTTGCAACTACTGTGAGGGGGGCGGGAGCTGGATGTGGCTCATGACCCTCTCTCAGAGATGAATGTGGCTCTCAAGGTCAGAAAGGTTGCGGACCACTGCTATAGACCAACATTTAGCCAATTAGTTAATATTTAGAAGATGGAAGAAAAGCAGCAAGACCCTAAAATACTGTGTGGATGGGGCCCCGGTGGGATTTGAACACACAACCCCAGCGCTGCAACGGTCGCTAATCTCTGAGCCACCAAACCTGTAGGAAAAAGTGTGTGCGGTGGAAAGAGACCACTTCATGTCGCTTAGTTCCTACTTGAAGCCTGGCGATGTTCTGCCAGCTACATATGTGTTGACCTAGCCACATATGAGAACTCTCCGATCTGCGTGTTCTCGCTGATAGATGTTATTTCAGCTTGTTGGCAGATACATTACACTACCATGATCTCAGCACCGCACACGATTATACAGGAAAACCTTAGCTCTATTTATGTGCCGGTAATGGCATTAACTTTTACCTCAGGGAGACTAAAAAAAAATCAAAAGTGACCTGCTGACAAATTGACCCACCCCTGCTGGCAAATTGATCCTGCCCCTGCTGACTAAATGACCCACCCCTGCTGAATATTTAGGAGAAATTTGTTGAAAAGTCATTGGTTGTTTCTTTTTGCCTAAAGCTCCATCAGCCAAAAAACAAAAAAGTTATGGCTGCAGAATAAAGTGATGCAAAAACAATTCTTATTTCTATAAAATAGTTTTTTATTGTGTAAAAGCACCAAAACATAAAAAAAATGATAAATGTGTTACCGCTGTAAATGCACTGACCCGAAGAATAACGCTGCATTATCAATTTCACCACATGCGGAACGGCATAAAAAAAACAATTCCTGAATTGTTGTTTTTTTGTTTATTCTGGCTCCCAAAAATCGGAGTAGAAAGCGATCAAAAAATGTCACGTGCCTGAAAATGGTACCAATAAAAACGTCAACTTGTCCAGCAAAAAACAAGCTGTCACATGACTCTGTCGGCTGAAATATGGAAAAATTATAACTCTCAAAATATGGCGATGCAAAAACTAGTCTTTGCAAAAAAAATGCGTCTTTTAGTGTGTGACAGCTGTCAATCATAAAAACCCGATATGAATCTGGTATCGCTGTAATCGCACAGACCCAAAGAATAAAGTCATCTAATCACTTATGCCACATGAGGAACGGAGTAAAAAATAAACTCTAGGGTTAGGGTTGTGCTAGGGTTAGGGCTGGGGATGGGGTTAGAGTTGTGCCAAGGCTAGAGTTGTGCTAGGGCTAGGGTTGTGCTAGGGTTGGGATTTTTTCAAAAGTAAAAAAAAAAAAATGATGATATGGCAACAAGTGTTGAGCGCAAGTGCTCACTACTTGAGTTTCCATCGGGTACTGGGGTATGCACCGAGTATCGCGGGTGCTCGAATGACATGCTCGAGTCTCCGCCGCATATGCTTTGCAGTCAAAAAAAGCTCACGGGGATTGCCTGCCATGCACGAGCGATCCCCGCATGTTTTTTTGGGTGTCTAATAACCGTGAAACATGCGGGGCGGGGGCTCGAGCATGTCACTCGAGCAGCCGCGATACATGGTGAATACCTGAGTACCCGATGCAAACTCAAATAGCGAGCACTTGAGCTCAAGACTAATGACAACTTATTCAATATGATGACCTAATGTTATCAATTTCTGTGTCGTACTTCTGGGTTCAAAATGTTCACTATACCCCTTGATAAAATCCTTGAGGGATCTAGTTTTCAAAATGGTGTCACTTGTGGGGGTGTTTCCACTGTTTAGGCACATCAGGGGCTACCCAAACGCAACATGGTGTCCTCTAATTATTCAAGCAAATTTTACAATCAAAAATTTAAATGGCACTCCTTCTAAACCCTGCCATGTGCCCAAACAGTGGTTTTCTCCCACATAAGGGGTATCAGCTTACTCAGGAGAAATTGCACAACAAATGGTATGGCACAATTTCTCCTGTTACCTTATGAAAATGCAAAATTGGGGGCTGAAAAACATTTTTGTGGGAAAAATGTGAAAATTTTATTTTTACTGCTCAATGTTATAAACTTCTGTGAAGCAACTGGGGGTTCAAGGTGCTCACCACACATCTAGATAAGTTCCCTGAGGGGTCTAGTTTCCAAAATGGTGTCACTTGTGGGGGGGGTTCCACTGTTTAGGCACATCAGGGGCACATCAAATGCAACATGGCGTCCGCTAATTATTCAAGCAAACTTTACAATCTAAAAATCAAATGGCGCTCCTTCTCTTCCGAGCCCTGTCGTGCACACAAGCAGTAGTTTTTCCCCACATATGGGGTATCTGCGTGCTCAGGGGAAATTGCACAACAAATTTTGGGGTCCATTTTTTCCTGTTATCCATGCAAAAATAAAAAAATTTGGGTCTCAAGTAACATTTTTTGTGAAAAAAGTTAAATGTTCATTTTTTTCGTCCACATTCCAAAAATTCCTGCGAAGCACCTGAAGGGTTAATAAACTTCTTGAATGTGGTTTTGAGCACCCTGAGTGTTGCAGTTTTTAGAATGGTGTCACTTTTGGGAATTTTCTGTCATAAAGGCCCCTCAAAGTCACTTCAAATGTGATGTGGTCCCTAAAAAAATGGTTTTGTAAATTTTGTTGGAAAAATGAGAAATCGCTGATCAAATTTTAATAGCTCACTAATAAAAAAAATTGTTGGTTCCAAAATTGTGCTGATGTAAAGTAGACATGTGGGAAATGTTATTTATTGACTATTTTGGGTAACATATCTCTCTGATTTAAGGACATAAAAATTCAAATTTTGAAAATTGTGAAATTTTCAAAATTTTCGCCAAATTTCCGATTTTTTTCACAAATAAACGCAAGTGATATCAGAGATATTTTACCACTATCATGAAGTACAATATGTCATGAAAAAACAGTCTCAGAATCAGTGGGATCCGTTGAAGCATTTCAGAGTAATTATTTCTTGGTAAAGTGACAGTGGTCAGAATTGTAAAAAATGGCCTGGTCATTAAGGTGCAAACCATCGTGGGGGGTAAAGGGGTTAAGAATGTTGATGTTCTGCAGCAGCGGAGGTGTGTATTATGAGGTTTTGCAGTAGCTGAGGTGTGTATTATGAAGTTTTGCAGTAGCTGAGGTGTGTATTATGAGGTTGTGCAGCAACTGAGGTGTGTATTGTGATGTTCTGCAGTAGCTGAGGTGTGTATTACAAGGTTCTGCAGTAGCTGATGTGTTTATTATGATGTTCTGAAGCAGCTGAAGTATGTATTATGATGTTCTGCAGTAGCTAATGTGTGTATTATGATGTTCTGAAGCAGCTGAGGTGTGTATTATGAGGTTCTGCAGTAGCTGAAGTGTGTATTATAAGGTTCTGCAGCAGCTGAGGTTTGTATTATGATGTTCTGCAGTTTCTGATGTGTGTATTATGAGGTTCTGCAGCAGCTTAGGGGTGTATTATGAGGTTCCGGAGTAGCTGGTGTGTGTACTATGAGGTTCTGCAGTAGCTGACGTGTGTATAATGAGTTTCTGCAGTAGCTGAAGTGTGTATTATGATGTTCTGCAGCAGCTGAATGTATAATTATGTTTTCCAGCAGCTGAGGTATGTATTATACATATATACACATACTGTAAACATGTGATGGCTCTGTCACCACTGTTCATGTGATGTGGGGGACATGTGACGGCTCTGTCACCACTGTGGGTGTGATGTGGGGGACATGTGAGGGCTCTGTCACCAACGTGGATATGATGTGGGGGACATGTGATGACTGTTACCACTGTGGGTGTGATGTGGGGGACATGTGATGGCTCTGTCACCACTTTGGAAGTGATGTGTGAGACATGTGGCTCTGTCACCACTGTGGGTGTGATGTGGGGGACATGTGACGGCTCTGTCACCACTGTGGATGTGATGTGAGGTAGATTATTGCACTGCAGATAAGGACACAGGATCGCTCCTCTGTCACCTCCAATGCAGAGATGAATGACAGAGGATAGTGACTAACAGCCAATGAGTGTTCAGTGGGTGCGCAGAGGGAGGAGGCGGGGAAGATATTGACAGCCAATGAGTGTGCAATGGGCGGGTGTGGCACCCTGCTGTTCACAGGTACCACAGGACCCAAAAGGGTGCATGGATGGACTTCTCCACAAGAGGCCCTCACTACAAACAAACACCTCCACCCTTCCACCTCATACCACCAGAGGGAGCTCTGTTAGGGATATATATATGGAGGGTGGAGCCAGGCAGTTCAGTCAGTTGTTTAGTCAGAGAGTGTGCTGCCACTGAGAGCAGTGAAGACACAGCACGTCTTCTGCTGTATTGAGGGCCCCGAGTGTGGCCGGAGGCAAGGAGGACAGGAAAGAAGAGTTGAGGGGGCAGAGGAGCATCATAGGCTCACCCCAAGACACGAACCGGACACCGGGTCCGCGCCTACAGGGCCCTTTATACCCAGTAGGGATCACCGGCATACCAGGATGACTACAAGTCCCTAGTCAACCTGAAGCTAAACCCTTGACAGGACTAGGAACCACGAAGGCCCCGGCGTCCAGGGATAGTGGTTTCCAGAAAAAGGTCCTACTACCAAGCAACAGGTGAAGGAACAGCACGACACAGAAGCTAGGCCCAGTTGCAGGCTGGCCAGGAGCTTAGAGAGAGGGAGACACGGACCAGGAGGCCTAATACCCGCTCACTGGGGAGAAGTCCTGAAGTGCACCCTTCATACCGAGTACCCTGGACCGTATCTGACAACTGCATCAGTAAAGGTACTGAAGTGAATTTCCTGTCTCTGTCAGTTACTCCTGCTGCGCCATCTCTCCTGCACTGCAAGCCCCAGCATCACCACCATTTGCACCTACACTGCCCCGGGGGCCCGCTCCGCCTGTGGGGAGCAGAAACATCCCAGCTGCCATCCCATCACCCCCCGGAGGTCTGCAGCAGCGCCGGTAACCATTACCGGAAACCACAGGTGGGGTCACGAGACAAACTGCATACTAAAACCCCTTTTAAAAGAGAGACCCAGAGTACGGGCCCGGCAGCCGACTGCCGTGACCTCCTAAACAAGGTAAAAGGCCCAGGTACCGAGTCCCCTATATTCCCCCTGGGTGACACAGCTCTCTTTCCTGGTGTCACGAACAGGATTTCGTGCCCATTGCCACCGAGTACTGTGTGCCGTAATTGAACTGTGTTTGTACTGTGGTGAACATCGCCGCCGTTACCGCATCGCTGCACGGGAAGAAGAGGGGCGTAACCGCGAGAATCAGAGAGGCGTGACTGTTGGAAGCGCGAGAAAGCTCAAGCCCCGCCTCGAGCTCTGACGCAGCACCAGGAAGCGTCAGGTCCTGGAAGGAGACCGTCGTCTGGGGAGCTGCGGCCTACCCGATTAAAGTAAAGGAGGTAGGTTACGGTTCATTAGGGGGGCGCAACCATGGCCGATGACCAGCAAAACGCCGGAGCACCTGTTAATGCTCCTGATGCTCAATTTGCGCCCGGCGCTGCTCAAGCCGGAGCGGCCGCCCCACCAGCAGGGGTCGTGACTCTGTTGATACCCATGGCCCTGCCGTATATCCCTGGAGCAAAATGGCTTCCCCAGTATGATGGCAAACCAGACACCATGTCTGGATTCAAGAGAAAGATATGCGGTGTACTGGATATGCACTCAATGACTGGTAAGCAGAGAGCCGCTGTTGTGCTGGGACAATTGACTGGTGCCGCAGAGCGGGAAGTTGAAACCTTGCCAGCCGCAGACCAGGAATCAGTATCCATTATCTTTAAGAGACTGCAAACTGTGTTTGAAAACCGCACTGAGACAGATCTCCGGATGAGGTTCTACCACTGTACCCAGAAACCTGAGGACAGTATCCGGGACTACGCCTGGCGCTTACAGGAAGCGCTGCGGGAGCTGAAACAGGTTAGTCCAGCCAGCATACATGGCGAGGACAAAATGCTGACAGAACAGTTCATCCGGGGGTTGAGGTCTCAGGAGGAAAGCAGAACCGTACGGTGGTGGTCCTTAGATCATCCAAATGCCACCTTTGACGCCCTGAAGGACATGGCTATTAAGGGTCTGCAGCCCCTGGAACCATCAGATACTGCTATCCAGCATTACCAGGGTGGGGCCACCCCAGTGCCCGCAGCACCCACTCCTCCTTCATTAACGGCTGAAACAAAGATGCAAACAGTGCCCCCTAGCGAGCTGGACAGCCTGCGCTCTGAAGTGCATCAGCTAAGTAAAATCTTGGCCACTGTCCTGAGCACCCTGCAGCTACAGACGGAGCCCGAGCAAGAAGGAAGGATCCTACTCGCCGACTGTCCTGAAGATGTCCCCTGGATGAGGAGAAGAAGGAGGACAACGCCACCCCGTAGGAGGACAACGCCACCCCGTGGGAGGACCAACGACCAACGTCGCCCTCCAGGAGAATACATTTGCTACCGTTGCCACAAGGCCGGCCACACCGCGCGGAACTGTCCTTTAAACTGGCAAACCCTGGGGCCAAGGGCCAACACCCAGGAGTAGACCAACCAGGCCCATCAAGCTGGTACCACCGGTTTGTAGGAGGATGACCTTTCCTGTCCATCGTGCTGGACGGAATAGCAGCACCAGCATTACTGGACACTGGCTCACAGGTAACCATCATACCTGATGTCCTCTACGAAAGGTACTGGTCCATAGATGAACTCCATCCGCCAGCCCCAAATCTCTCTGTGTATGCATCCAATGGCCTTCCTCTTAACCTAGTAGGGGTTAAGTACATGACAGTGAAGGTGGGGAGAGCGGAACTAAAGGACCAAGGGCTGATTGTAGTGGAGTCTAACCCTAGTGATACAGACTTGTATATGATACTTGGTACAAATATTGTTGGTAACTCTTTGGGAGAAGTGTTGTTCTTACTGCAACAGGTGGCTGACACTGCCAAACCAGGGCAGAGGAAGGTGCTCCAGAAAGAAATTCGAGCCCTCCTGTACCAGCAACAGGTAAAGCTAACAGGTGGTGAGATTGGTAATGTACGGGTGACAGACCCGATACCCATTGTGATTCCCCCAATGAGTGAAATGTTGATTTGGTGTAGGGCAGCTATAGGTCTCAAGGGACAGAACTAACAGGCAGTAGTGGAGCCCATCAGTTCAGAACACAGACCTACACTCCTAACTGCTAGAGGGGTAGTAGATGTACGCAATGGGAGGGTACCTGTACGTCTCCTAAATTGTGGGGAGGAGGAAGTTAAATTGCCAAGATACGCCACTGTTGCCCGACTGTATACTGTGAATGATAATGCCATACACACAGTGGAATCCTTGACCCCACCAGACAAAGTGGAGGACAATGACTCCGAAGCTCAGCTGGAGGATTGGTGTCAACAGCTCCATGTTGGAACTGACGCCACTCCTGTCCATCAAAAACACGGTGTCTACAGAGTGGTTCAGGAATATGAACAAGTGTTTAGTAAACACCCACTTGATTTTGGAAGGGTCAAAGGGGTACAACACCACATACCCACCGGTAACCATCCACCCATTAAAGAGCGTTACAGACCCATACCACCAGAACATTACCAAAAAGCCAAGGAAATGTTGCATGACATGAAAAAGGCAGGGGTAATAAGGGATAGCTGTAGCCCTTGGGCAGCTCCCCTGGTCCTGGTCAGGAAAAAGGATGGTAGCATGAGGATGTGTGTAGATTAAAGACAAATTAATCGAATAACACATAAAGATGAATACCCTTTGCCCCGTATAGAGGAATCCCTGGCTGCACTAAAATCTGCCAATTACTTCTCTACATTGGATCTCACTAGCGGGTACTGGCAAGTCTCTGTTGCTGAGGAAGACCGAGAGAAGACAGCCTTCACCACCCCGATGGGATTATGCGAGTTCAACAGTATGCCGTTTGGGCTCTGCAACGCCCCCGGGACGTTGCAGAGGCTGATGGAGTGTTGATTAGGACACCGGAACTTCGAGACAGTGCTGCTGTACCTGGATGACGTTATCGTGTACTCGAGGATGTATGAAGACCATCTGAAGCACCTGGCGGAGGTATTTGAAGCATTGTCCCGGTATGGGATGAAACTAAAACCTTCCAAGTGCCACCTGCTCAAACAGAAGGTTCAGTACCTGGGACACGTAGTCAGCTCAGAGGGAGTAGCACCAGACCCGGAGAAGGTCACTGCCATCCAGAAGTGGCCTGAACCAAGAAACATCAAAGAAGTACGGCAATTCCTGGGACTGATCGGATACTACAGGAGGTTCATAAAGACCTATACCAAAAAGGTAGCACCTCTACAAGATCTCCTGGTAGGACAGTTCAAAAGAGGAAAAAGTCCCCCATTCCAGTGGGGCAAAGAACAGACTGAGTCCTTTGCATCAATGAAGGAAGTCCTAACCGGTGAAGAAATCCTGGCTTACCCTGACTAAAGCCAGCCTTTCCTGTTGTATACCGACGCCAGCAACGAGGGACTGGGAGCTGTGTTGTCCCAGAAGCAAAACGGCAGAGAGAAGGTAATTGCTTATGTCAGTCGGAAGCTTCACCCTACTGAAAGGAACCCGGAGAATTACAGTTCCTTCAAGCTGGAGTTCCTGGCCTTGGTCTGGGCTATCACTGAAAGATTCAAGCATTACCTAGCCTCAACCAAATTCACAGCCTTTACTGACAATAATCCCTTGACACACCTGGAGACAGCCAGGTTGGGAGCCATGGAACAGCGTTTGGTGGCCAGACTGTCGAATTATCAGTTCACAATCAAGTACCGGGCAGGTCACAAGAACACCAATGCAGATGCCCTGTCAAGGATGCCCCACCAGTCGGACACCGAGGATGAAGTGGATGATCTCGAAGAAATTGAACTACCTGCTTTCCACAGAAATGGAATGGTCCACGAGCAGCACACCTCCAGAAGATGTCATGGTAGGACGCCAAACCCTCTACCTCATCACAGCTGGAAGGAGACCCAGGACAGTGACCCGGTTGTCAGCCTCATCAAAAGACTGATAACCCAAGAAGGCTCTCACCTGGAGAAGAATGCTCCCCCACAAGCCAAACACCTGTGGAATGAGAGAAGCCGGCTGTTCATCTACAGAGAGAAGCTGGCAAGAAGGTATGTCAACCCCAAGACCCATGAAATGGTGTGGCAGATTGTTGTACCTAGGACAGATATCTAGATGGTGCTAGAGGCCTACCACAACCAGGCAGGTCACTTTGGCTGGAAGAAGCTGGAAACCCTGCTGAAGTACCGGTTCTATTGGGTTGGAATGCGGAGTTCCATAGAAAGGTGGTGCCGGAATTGTGGACCCTGTAGCCTCAGAAGGAAAGACTACGGCAGCCAGAAAACACCCTTGCAGTCCATCAAAACAACCCAACCCCTGGAGATTGTCGTTCTGGATCACGTCAAACTGTCACCCAGCAGATCAGGCTACTCACTATTCCCGGTTCCTGGTGGTAGCCCCTGTCAAGGATCTGACATCAGAAACTGCAGCAAGAACGTTCCAAGCCTACTTCTGCAGACCCCATGGATATCCGGAAAAGGTGCTCACAGATCAAGGCCCTGCTTTCGAAGCTGAGCTATTCAAGGAATTCTGCCACCTTTATGGATGCAAGAAGATCCGGACTACGCCATATCATCCGCAAACCAACGGTATGTGCGAGAAAATGAACAACATCGTTATAGACCTGTTGAAAATCCTACCCTTGGAAGAAAGGAACCAGTGGCCAGAAAAGCTACCTGAACTAGTGGACCTGTATAGCCACATACCCGTGAGTTCTACAAATTGTATCCCAGCGTACCTCATGAGAGCAAGACCTGGAAAATTGCCCATGGACCTGGAACTCGGAGTGGTAGAACCTGCTGCAGATACGTCCATTGAAGATTGGGACACAAGTCGGCAAGAGCAGCACAGGAAGGCACAGGCCTGTGTCGAAGACAGTCTAAACAAGGTGAGGGAAAGACAGGAAGAGCAGTACAATAAACATGCACCAGCAGAACCCTTGGCACCTGGAGAGGTAGTGCTGAAGCGGAAAAGAAAAGGTCACAAGCTTGATAACCATTGGGAAAGAGAGCCCTACACTGTGTTAAACTCCAGATTTGACAACAGTAAAACTTGCCTGATTAGTAAGGATGGAGGTAAGACAACCGCAACAGTCTCAAGAGACCACTTGAAGGTGTGCCCAGGCCTACTGAAGACAACGGAGGAAGAAGTG
Organism: Phyllobates terribilis; assembly: GCF_046119375.1. NCBI lineage: Eukaryota > Metazoa > Chordata > Amphibia > Anura > Dendrobatidae > Phyllobates > Phyllobates terribilis. Next base: position 213,556,135 of record NW_027362764.1, read on the forward strand.
CCTCCTATAGCACGGAAGAACCCAAGGAAGATGTGCTTCACACAGTTCTAGATTTCCCTGCGGACTGGCCTCAACTTGATGGAGCAGTTATTATACCAGTAATACACTTCTATCAACCACAAGAAGAACCTGTGAGCGCCCTAGAGGAACCTGCTCAGGAACAGGAAGAGTCCCCAGTCAGAGGAGGATCACCAGTTGAAGCAGAGCCTGAAGGCCCAGTAATCAGTGCACTTGCTAGTCCCATAGAGAGATTGAGGCAGTTCTATAATCTACCAGCACATACACCTGATAGGTTAGCAGAGAGTGCATGCACAGACACCAGTATCACCCCAGTGCTACGAAGATCCACACGCAGCACACAAGGCCAAATCCCTGCCAGGTTTAGGGATTAAAATACAAAATTCCTAAAGTATAAATAGTTACCCAGTTGGGTATTGTCTATTGTTTATTGTATAAACTGAAATTAATTTGTGCCTGTAGTTACCCGTCAGGGTACAGAGACTTGTAGGCTGAGGACTGTGAGCAGCCAAAAACTGTTCTTGTAAATAGTTACACTCATCAAAAGTGCCACCCTTATTTGACCACTGAACAAAAACCCATTTGGCGTGGCCGAAGACGTGGTCCAGCACCTGGATCACCTATGCCCTGCAGCCACGCCCAGGCCCTACGTTGAGGGTTTTCAGGCGGGTCCCTCATGTTACTCATTTCGCACTTTCATCGGTGAAATGGACACTTGGTTACGGGACATACTGTAACTTTATTATTATAATTGTTGTAACCTGTTACAAAATGCATCAGTCCAGAAGTACTGAATTGTACTAGGGGGGGATGTGGCACCCTGCTGTTCACAGGTACCACAGGACCCAAAAGGGTGCATGGATGGACTTCTCCACAAGAGGCCCTCACTACAAACAAACACCTCCACCCTTCCACCTCATACCACCAGAGGGAGCCCTGTTAGGGATATATATATATGGAGGGTGGAGCCAGGCAGTTCAGTCAGTTGTTTAGTCAGAGAGTGTGCTGCCACTGAGAGCAGTGAAGACGCAGCACATCTTCTGCTGTATTGAGGGCCCCGAGTGTGGCCGGAGGCAAGGAGGAGAGGAAAGAAGAGTTGAGGGGGCAGAGGAGAATCATAGGCTCACCCCAAGACACGAACCGGACACCAGATCCGCGCCTACAGGGCCCTTTATACCAAGTATGGATCACCGGCATACCAGGAGGACTACAAGTCCCTGGTCGACCTGAAGCTAAACCCTTGACAGGACTAGGAACCACGAAGGCCCCGGCGTCCAGGGATAGTGGTTGCCAGAAAAAGGTCCTACTACCAAGCGACAGGTGAAAGAACAGCACGACACAGAAGCTAGGCCCAGTTGCAGGCTGGCCAGGAGCTTAGAGAGAGGGAGACACGGACCAGGAGGCCTTATACCCGCTCACTGGGGAGAAGTCCTGAAGTGCACCCTTACTACCGAGTACCCTGGACCGTACCTGACATCCGCACCAGTAAAGGTACTGAAGTGAATCTCCTGTCTCTGTCAGTTACTCCTGCTGCGCCATCTCTCCTGCACTGCAAGCCCCAGCATCACCACCATTTGCACCTACACTGCCCCGGGGGCCCGCTCCGCCTGTAGGGAGCAGAAACATCCCAGCTGCCATCCCATCACCCCCCGGAGGTCTGCAGCAGCGCAGGTAACCATTACCGGAAACCACAGGTGGCGTCACGAGACAAACTGTATACTAAAACCCCTTTTTAAAGAGAGACCCAGAGTACGGGCCCGGGAGCCGACTGCCGTGACCTCCTAAACAAGGTAAAAGGCCCGGGTACCGAGTCCCCTATATTCCCCCTGGGTGACACACAGGCAGATGGCGGGACTGTACACTGGGGCAGGGTGCGGGGCTAGCTCTGGCTGTGAGCTTAGCGAAAAAAGCTCAGGAAGCTGCCTGGTCTGGAGAGCCGGATGTAAATAAACTGGATGCAGGGAATGAAGTGAAATTCATGAGGAATGAAAGGAAGAAATAAACAAAATGAATAAGATTGTTATATATTACAATACAGCACAGATTAGCTTAAAAAATTTGGATCCTGGGGTCAGACAACCTCTTTAAGTCTGATACTTCCTCTCTATGGTCAATTCTACTCTATAGACCAGGGGTCTCCAACCTGTAACTCAGGAGTCACAAGTGGCTCGCGGTCACATGAATTGGGGCTCGCCGATGTCTGCCAACTTGGTGCATTAGCTCCAGGTCTAGCAAACAGGTCACATCTCAAAATGGTGAATTTTGTGAGTAGCCCTGCACAGAAGAGCAGATCTGGATGCACATATACTGGTCTTAGGGGTTTAGAGATAATTTAAGTATGGTAGGCTGGAGACAGGATGATACTACCTGTCAGAGTAGGTGCTTGAAGCTGGATGCGACAGTGTGTTGGGAGTGCTTGATGGGAGAATACTGAATGGGGGTATCGAGGGAACCCATGGATCTTGGTATTCTGCTTCTGGGTGATTTCTGCGGAAAAGCTTTGGTTATCATTATACTCGTAATGGGGGCTTTGGTTGCAACTACTGCGAGGGGGTGGGAGCTGGATGTGGATCATGACCCTCTCTCAGAGAAGAATATGGCTCTCGAGGTCAGAAAGGTTGCGGACCACTGCTATAGACCAACATTCAGCTATTAGTTAATATTTAGAAGATGGAAGAAATGCAGCACGACCCTAAAATACTGTGTGGTTGTGGCCACGGTGGGATTTGTACCCACAACCCGAGCGCTGCAATGGTCGCTAATCTCTGAGCCACCAAACCTGTAGGAAAAAGTGTGTGCGGTGGAAAGAGACCACTTCATGTCGCTTAGTTCCTACTTGAAGCCTGGCGATGTTCTGCCAGCTACATATGTGTTGACCTAGCCACATATGAGAACTCTCCGATCTGCGTGTTCTCGCTGATAGATGTTATTTCAGCTTGCTGGCAGATACATTACACTACCATGATCTCAGCACCGCACATGATTATACAGGAAAACCTCAGCTCTATTTATGTGTCGGTAATGGCATTAACTTTTACCTTAGGGAGACTAAAAAAAAATCAAAAGTGACCTGCTGACAAATTGACCCACCCCTGCTGGCAAATTGATCCTGCCCCTGCTGACTAAATGACCCACCCCTGCTGAATATTTAGGAGAAATTTGCTGAAAAGTCATTGGTTGTTTCTTTTTGCCGCCAAGTAATTTGCATATATTGGTGAGCGTGCGCTCTGATTGGCTGGCTATAGAATGCTGCATCTGCAGCCATGTAATAGACGGGAACATCATTCCGACAGGACAGCTGAATGAGGGACATCGCTTCAATATTAAGAATGTTGATGTTCAGCAGCAGCGGAGGTGTGTATTATGAGGTTGTGCAGCAACTGAGGTGTGTATTGTGATGTTCTGCAGTAGCTGATGTGTGTATTATGAGGTTCTGCAGTAGCTGAAGTATGTAATATGAGGTTCTGCAGTAGATAATTTGTGTATTATGAAGTTCAGCAGCAGCTGAGGTGTGTATTATAAGGTTCCGCAGTAGTTGAGGTTTGTATTATGATGTTCTGCAGTTTCTGAGGTGTGTATTATGAGGTTCTGCAGCAGCTTAGGGTTGCATTATGAGGTTTCGGAGTAGCTCATGTGTGTACTATGAGGTTCTGCAGTAGCTGAGGTTTGCATTCTTATCTTCTACAGCAGCTGAGGTGTGTATTATGATGTTCTGCAGCAGCTGAGATGTATACACTGTGTTCCAAATTATTATGCAAATAATATTTTCTCAGATTTTCCCAAATTACCTATATGAATTGCAGTCATTGTAATTTTCCAGTCAAATAACTATTAGAGTACAATTGAAAGGTTTTTGTACAAACTGCCTATGATAACAGTATATTTTTTAAAAAATAAAACACTCAAACTGCACTCAAAATGCATGTTCCAAATTATTATGCACAGCAGAGTTTTCAACCTTTTCATTTTAATAAAGAACAAAAAAATGGTCATTTTTGAAATTATAAGCATTAGCAGGTTATTACAAACTGAAATCAAACAGTTTTCAACTCAAAACTTTATTCTAGGTGATGTTACATTTGCACATAGGACCCCTTGTTCGAAAGGAGCTTCTGAACTCTCTCGTCCATTGAATTTGTCAGGTTTTGGATGGTTTCTGCTTCAATTGTTTTGCATGAGGACAGAATACCCTCCCAGAGCTGTTGCTTAGATGTGAACTGCCTCCCGCCATCATAGACACTCCTTTTGATGATGCTCCAGAGGTTCTCAATGGGGTTGAGGTCAGGGGAGCATGGGGGTCACACCATAAGTTTGTCCCCTTTTATGCCCATAGCAGCCAGAGATGCAGATGCGTTATGAGCAGCATGAGACGGGGCATTATCCTCACGGCGCGCTGCGGCCACCAGGAAGGGGTTCAGAGTGTTCCTAGACTTTCCCACTAGGTCCTCTCCTGTCCATGCGTGTACTAAGGCCGGGTCTCCCTCTGGACTATGCACAGAACAAGGGTACGGGTGGCGACTCCGCTCCGTCCGTTACCCGGTGGGATCCACTGAGCCTCCGGGCTTCACCGACTAAGACTTGAAGTGACAGAGTCAGATATCGGCGGCCGGTACGCCTTTTGCAGCAGGAATCCCTCTAACTAGGCCAGACAAGTGAGGACAGGTGTCGTATACCGCTCCGTCTGCATCCCCCTGGGATCCTTTTGCCTGTGGAGCTCGTCTCCTCTGCTCCCCTCCAGGCCTTCTTAGGTAGAGACCTTGACCGGGTAGAGACAGCCGTTAACTCTAGCCCGCTCCTCGCCTCAAGGCCAGAGCACGAGGACCGTGTATCTTCAGTCAGCTGCAGGTTCACACAGAAAGCTACGTTCAGTGATGAAGATCACAATCAAAGACCATAAGCCCAAGATGGCCGTTTATTAAATATCAATTTTGTGGTGTAACCTAAAGTGCATCCTCCACCCTCACCCACTACATAGTTCCCCCTATCTTTGGTTCCCCCCATCTCCTCTTATCCCGGCTGGGGCAGCACTATGGTGCCTTAAAGCCCCCCTCAGGTGGGAGAGGTGTAGTGTTGGATGGATGGCTGAGTCCTGAGAGGTGCTCCTTCCTTACCTCGGAGAGGAGATACCAGACCTCGGTCTGAGGTGCAGTACCCCTGTGGCGACTGAACCCTCAGGGGCGCCACATACACATACATATATACTCACACTCTTGCACACACACACGACTGACTACAGGCTCTTCACTTCACAGAATTCCTATGTCAGGGATGATGTGGAGGACATGTGACAGCTGTCACCACTGTGCATGTGATATGGGGGACATGTGAGGGCTCCGTCACCATTTTGGATGTGATGTGGGGACTTGTGACGGCTGTCACCAACGTGACTGTGATGTGAGGGACATATGACGGCTCTATCACCACTGTGGATGTGATGTGAGGTAGATTATTGCACTGCAGATAAGGACACAGGATCGCTCCTGTCACCTCCAATGCAGAGATGAATGACAGAGGATAGTGACTAACAGCCAATGAGTGTTCAGTGGGTGCGCAGAGGGCGGAGGCGGGGAAGATATTGACAGCCAATGAGTGTGCAATGGGCAGGCAGATGGCTGGACTGTACACTGGGGCAGGGCGCGGGGCTAGTTCTGGCTGTGAGCTTAGAAAAAAAAGCTCAGGAAACTGCCTGGTCTGAAGAGCCGGATGTAAACAAACTGGATGCAGGGAATGAAGTGAAATTCATGAGGAATGAAAGGAAGAAACAAACAAAATGAATAAGATTGTTGTACACTGCTCAAAAAAATAAAGGCAACACTCAAATAACACATCCTAGACCTGAAAGAATGAAATATTCTCATTGAATACTTTGTTCTGTACAAAGTTGAATGTGCTGACAACAAAATCACACAAAAATCATCAATGGAAATCAAATTTATTAACCAATGGAGGCCTGGATTTGGAGTCACCCCCAAAATTAAAGTGGAAAAACACACTACAGGCTGATCCAACTTTGATGTAATGTCCTTAAAACAAGTCAAAATGAGGCTCAGTATTGTGTGTGGCCTCCACGTGCCTGTATGACCGCCCTACAACGCCTGGGCATGCTCCTGATGAGGTTGCGGATGGTCTCCTGTGGCATCTCCTCCCAGACCTGGACTAAAGCATCCGCCAACTCCTGGACAGTCTGTGGTGCAACGTGACATTGGTGGATGGAGCGAGACATGATGTCCCAGATGTGCTCAATCGGATTCAGGTCTGGGGAATGGGCGGGCCAGTCCATAGCTTCAATGCCTTCATTTTGCAGGAACTGCTGACACACTCCAGTCACAGGAGGTCTGGCATTGTCCTGCATTAGGAGGAACCCAGGGCCAACCGTGTCTTGCCCAGGGGGATATATGGGGGAGACTCGGTACCCGGGCCTTTACCTTCTTTGCAGGATGTCACGGCCGTCGGCTCCCGGGCCCGTCCTCTGGGTCACTCTTTAAAAGGGGTCTTAGTGTACAGTTTGTCTCGTGACGCCATCGGTGGTTTCTGGTAATAGTTACCAGCGCTGCTGCAGACCTCCGGGGGTGATGGAATGGTAGCTGGGATGTTTCTGCTCCCCACAGGTGGTGCGGGCCTCCGGGGCAGTGTAGGTGCAGATGGTGATGCTGGGTGTTGTAGTGCAGGCGCGGTGGGGTGATGGAAATAACCGACAGACAGTGGAGTGCAGTCATCCGAGTTTACTCACAGTTCTTTTTAGGTTCCTCGGGTACACTGTCCAGGTGTCAGACTCCCGCGTCGCACTGCGTTTGCCAGGCAGGGGTTCAGCACTCCCTCAGGTATATTAGAAGCACTTAACGGGACCCGCTTTCTTTATGTTCCTTCCTTAACCGACTTCCCGCGCTGGGTCTTCTCCCTCCAACCCTGCGCTCCCCCACACACAGTCCCGATCGGGTGCTCTGATGTCCCTCTGGGCAAACTGGAGTTCCCGGACCTACTTGATGCCCTTCACGGCGACTAGGGTGAGGCTGTGGCAACTGCACCATAGAAGTGCAGAAGCCTCCGTTTTTTCCAGCCGAGACCTGGAGTAACACGGCTGGTCCAGGGACCGGTTCCCTTCTTGCGGCCTGATCCCTCTGACGCCTGGCAGATTTGGGCGTACGGGTGCCGTCCTGCACTCACCGTACCCCCTGGGCTGCCTTCTGTTCCTGGAGCATTCTTCCCTTGCTCCCACTCCTCTCTCACCAGGCCCCGCTGTGGAGCAGAGCTCCTGAAGAGACTCTGCTCCCCTCCTCTTGCTGCCACCTACTTACTGCACTAACTAACTAAGATGGCTCCCCTTTATATATACCTACTATTCAAGTGCTCCTCTGTTCTGCGTCCTCTACCCACACCCACTACATGGTTACACCCCTCCACTCAAGCCAGGGACGGGGCCAGCAGAAAGCAGTGCATCTTGCCCCTCCAGCCGGTCTGGAGTAGTGTAGTGTTGGGTGCAGGTGTTAGGGTCCAGGGCAGCACTCCATCCTTACCTGAGAGAAGTAGATGCCACACCTCTAAGTGAGGTGCAGTACCTCTGTGGCGACTGAACCCTCAAGGCGCCACAACCGCACCAGCATATGGTCTCACAAGGGGTCTGAGGATCTCATCTTAGTACCTAATGGCAGTCAGGCTACCTCTGGCGAGCACATGGAGGGCTGTGCGGCCCTCCAAAAAAATGCCACCCCACACCATTACTGACCCACTGCCAAACTGGTCCTGCTGAAGGATGTTGCAGGCAGCAGATCGCTCTCCACAGCGCCTCCAGACTCTGTCACGTCTGTCACATGTGCTCAGTGTGAACCTGCTTTCATCTGTGAAGAGAACAGGGCGTCAGTGGCGACTTTGCCAATCCTGGTGTTCTGTGGCAAATGCCAAGCATCCTGCACGGTGTTAGGCTGTGAGCACAACCCCCATCTGTGGACGTCAGACCCTCATGGAGACCGTTTCTAACCGTTTGTGCAGACACATGCACATTTGTGGCCTGCTGGAGGTCATTTTGCAGGGCTCTGGCAGTGCTCCTCCTGTTCCTCCTTGCACAAAGGTGGAGGTGGTGGTCATGCTGCTGGGTTGTTGCCCTCCTACAGCCCCCTCCACGTCATCTGGTGTACTGGCCTGTCTCCTGGTAACGCCTGCAGCCTCTGGACACTACGCTGACAGACACAGCAAACCTTCTTGCCACAGCGCGCATTGATGTGCCATCCTGGGTGAGCTGCACTACCTGAGCAACTTCTGTGGGTTGTAGAGTGCGTCAAATGCTACCACGAGTGTGAAAGCACAACCAACATTCAAAAGTGACCAAAACATCAGCCAGAAAGCATTGGTACTGAGATGTGGTCTATGGTCCCCACCTGCAGAACCACTCCTATATTGAGGGTGTCTTGATAATTGCTAATAATTTCCATTTTTTGTCTATTCCACTGGGGCTGCGATGTGGGTGGGGGAGACGACATGTGACGGCTCTGCCACCACTGTGGCTGCGATGTGGGGGGGGGGGACATGTGACGGCTCTGCCACCACTGTGGCTGCGATGTGGGGGGGGGGGGGGCCACGACATGTGACGGCTCTGCCACCACTGGGGCTGCGATGTTGGGGGGGGTACTTCCCTTCTATGGTTAATTCTACTCTATAGACCAGGGGTCCCCAACCTGTAGCTCAGGAGCCACATGTGGCTCACGGTCCCATGAATTGTGGCTCACAGATGGCAGTGAGGCCCAATGCCGCTAAGGCCCCTGAAACAAGACTAAGGGACCTTTTTAAAAGTTTAGGAAGCCTTTGCAGGTGTTTTTGTTAATTATTTTAAATTTACTGAGATAAATGACTTGTGTTTTCATTGGCTGTAATCCATAATCATTAACAGAAATAAACCACTGTTTGTAATGACTCTATATAATATACAAGTTTCACTTTTTGTATTGAAGAATTAAAATAAATTAACTTTTTGATGATATTTAATTTAGTGAGATGCACCTGTACAAGAAGATCGAGATCTCAGTCTGTGCATGCGCCGCCGAAGCCCACTGCAGGGAAATCTATGGGAAAGGGGACTTTGCTCACTCAAATTTGACAGCGGCATTTAACATGTTAACAGTTGCGGGAGGATCACGATTCCATCTGCTGATCAGATGTCATGTGCCGGAAAAGATGCGAGCTCAGTGCCAGAGCCCGAATCAAACAGGGGGAGGCAACCTTGAACATACCTATACGTCCAAGGTCGTAAAGGGGTTAAAACGATCACTGAAAATAAACAGACAGGGACACAGATGGGTCTATAAATCAAGTGTTTATTTTGTCCATAAAGAGGGACGCTTATGCCTTTGCTTTCTTGGTAGTCTCCTTAACAAGTTTTTTCATCTCATGTCGGATGATCTTGTTTCTCTATAATAAAAGAAAAATTATTTTTTCTTGGTTTTTTTTTTTTTTTTTTTTTTTTTTTTTTTTTTTTTTTTTTTTTTTTTTTACACCAAATCACAATTTGATACAAGCTAGCCACATTTTCATTATTCTTAAATATAATTACATACAACAGTATATAAACTTACCATTTTCTTTGCCTTCATGACTTTGTAGCGGTCAAAGTCTGTCATCTTTGCCTTCTGCAGGGTGGAGAAAAAAAGTTGTTAAACAAGACTAACATATAGGTTAGGTTCATACATTGTGCCAAAAAAACACATTGACGTTCTGACTGACGCCACTCACAAATTACAGCTGCTAGAAGCATGGTTAGATGGGTTTCCTACTTTCCCAGAAGTGGTACATCGCTTGCATAAAGCGAACATTTCGTACTCACCCTCCCCAGGTCCATCACCAGCTCTCCACTGTTGATCTGCTCTTTGTGTTCTGGCTGCAGTGGTCACTGCTCTATTACAGCACACATCACGGCTGTAACCATTCAGCTCAGTGGCCCGGCTAATGTAGATGGAACGAGTCGCTGGGTTCAGTGATTGGCTGCAGCTAAGATGTTTACTGTAGTCGTGACGTCACTTTTGCACCCAAAACACAAATCAGAGCAACAGTGGAGAGCAGACGCTGAACGTGGGGAGGCAATTACTACCTGCAATATCTGTTTTACAACTATGCCATCATTTAGGCACTAAAAAGTGGAAAACCCCCTTAATGAGTGGGACGCTATCCTGCAAGTTCATAGCATGATAAAAATATCACGAGAATGATTCCAAACTTGCTTAGATTTATAATTATAAAATTAATACATTCAGAAGTTTATTTTATATATATATATATATATATATATATATATATATATATATATATATATATATATATATTTTTTTTTTTTTTTCTGAGACCTATAATAATGTTTTTATTTTTTCTGTTGGAGCTGCTTGATTTTGAGTGTGGAGAGCTGGTGTATATAAATTGGCATCAAACATCAGTTTGATCGCTTTTCACTGCAATTTTTTTTTTCTTAATAAAAGGAGGGGTGGTGACTGAAAAACTAGGACCAGCTGTACAAGGGGGAAGGTGGGACGACAAGCAACCCTCACCCTCCCCTCCTATGTTAGTCATTGTTACTTGTATCTGTTTATGGGAGTTTGCCAATCAGCTTTTCCAGGAACAGATACAAGAAAAAGCAGATGAAGAACCTATCTATTCCCGGGGAAGCTGGGTGGCGAGCTCTCCCAGGAGCCGATGTAAATACCAGCATATGAAGCAGGGCTGTGGTGTCGGTAAGCCAAACCTCCAACTCCTCTATTTATCAGACTCCACAGCGCTGCCTCACTACTGAGCGTGTACATAAAGTGCAGCAGAGATTCATCTCAACTAAAAGCCTAAATCCTTAGATCAGGAATAGAACAGACATTTATGGGACATTTCATAACTTCCCAAATTCTTCTGAAAACATTTACAGCGCATCCTGCAGTTAACTACTGTACCCAATGTATTATGTATTTTAAAAGTCAGTCCATTTTATACAGACTCCACAGCCCTGATTTGAAGATCCTAACAACGTGCCTCTGTCCACTTTGGTAATCACTCACCAGTCATTATTATGATCAGAGCGATGCCATCATGACATTGCTGGCTGCAGCGCTGTGGCTCCTGGAACTAGAGGTGAGCACAGGTCCCGGCCCCAGCACGGCAGAAGTGACGTCACACAGACCTTTCCTACCAGCTGGATGAAGTCCCGGATGCAGGACTGGACTTGAGCTCTCTGCTCACCAGCGATCATTGTGATCAGAGAGCTGCAGCCAGCAATGCTCCTCGCTCACTGAGCATAAGCGACAGATATTGTAGCTCAGCACATAACGATTGGCTATAATAAAATGTCATTGTTTCACCTAAAGCTGTGAACTGGGCAGCCCAGGGGGAGCGCACAATTCACAGCTAAGCCAGCCACAAGCATTGGAGATTGCGGTCGGCATCTGACCTGTTTTCTATGCCATGTGGCTGCTATATAATGTCCTGCTCAGGCACATACAGCAGCAAATAAAAATGATGTACTTGTGTGAACAGGTTGTAGTACTGCATTAACCCCTTCGCAACCCTGGGATTTTCCGCATTTTCGTTTTTTGCTCCCCTTGTTCCCAGAGTCATAGCGTTTTTATTTTTCGGTCAATATGGCCGGGTGAGGGCTTATTTTTTGTGGGACAAGCTGTACTTTAGAACGACATCACTGGTTTTACCATATAGTGTACGGGAAAAAAAATCCAAGTGCGGTGAAATTGCAAAAAAAAGTGCAATACCACAGATGTTTTTTTTTTTTACCATGTTCACTGAATGCTAAAACTGACCTGCCATTATTATTCTCCAGGTCATTACGAGTTCATGGACACAAAACATGTATAGGTTCTTTTTTATTTAAGTGGTGAAAAAAAAATTCCAGATTTTGCTGAAAAAAGGCGCCATTTTCCAAGACCCGTAAGCGTCTCCATTTTTCGGGATCTGGGGCCGGGTGCAGGCTTATTTTTTGTGCGCCGAGCTGAAGTTTTTATTGATACCATTTTGGGGTAGATCCGATGTTTTGATCACCCATTACTGCATTTTATTGCAATGTTGCGGCGACCAAAAAACGTAATTCTGGTGTTTAGAATTTTTTTCTCATTACGCCGTTTACCAATCGGATTAATTCTTTTTTTATATTGATAAATCGGGCAATACTGAACTAGAACCGATCGCTTCTGCTACATAGAGGTGATGAGCAGATCACCTCTACGTAGCAGAAATGGTCCTGTGCTATAAACGCCGACCACTAGGTGGCACTCATAGCGATCAGCGCATGACAACCACTGGGGTCTGCAGCAGACCCAGGGTTGTCATGCCCACGCATCGATGACCTGTGATCACGTGACGGGGTCACTGATGGGCGGGGTAAGTGACGCGCTTCCGGTGCGGCGATGTTAAATGCCGCTGTCAGAGATTGACAGCGGCATTTAACATGTTAACAGCCGCGGGTGGATCACGATTCCACCCGCGGCTGTTGTGGGCACATGTCAGCTATAAGAATCAGCTGACATGTGCCCGATTCAGTGTGGGCTCAGCACAGGAGCCCACACTGAACAGGGGATGACAGCCTGTTGCGTACTAATAAGCCACAGGCTGTAAAGGGGTTAAGAGAAACACCCAGATATAAGGTAGATAGTAACGAAAAGACTTTGCCTTTACATTAAAGCTGGTCACACACAATCTAGGCCATGCAAACAGGTTTTCTGACTTGCAATAAGTCACTCACTACTGGCAGAAGCTTATCTCTGGAAAGAAATACAGACCAGCATGTTGAAACCCAATATTCCTGATAATCCCCCCCCCCCCCCCATCTGTCATTGAGGGGAAAAAAAATCAGGAGACCACCCCACACTCACAACACACAAACCAACATAATGAGAGCACAATAGTATTGTACATGATGGTAAGCCAATCCAGATAAACACCATAGAGGTGGCAAAGTCGCTATGAAACAGTTTACAGATTAAACATACCCTCTGTCTGGCATCAATCCTCTTGGCCCAGTTTGTTTCAGCCCATTTCTCATTAACCTTCTCCTTCTCCCAAGCAACACGAACACATTTTTGCCGAGCGCTAAAATCATAAAAGCAATCTTTAGTCAGAGGTTATAAGAAACATCAATAATCTATTTAACTAAAAGGCCCCAACTTATTACATGGGTAAAATTGCAAAGTGCTTGTAAAAATTTTGCAGTTTACATTCATTGCTTACCGCAGGTTGCCTAGGTTTCCAGCCACCGCTGGAGTCTAGCAACGGTGGCTGAACACACACGGCGCTTCCAGCTCTTTTTAATAATACTGAAGATGGCTAGGTTTGCACTTATAACTCAATCCCAGGCCAGCTTCAGTGCTGCTGCAAAGGCAGTAGCATAATGTTACAGTATCTGAAAGCGAACAGTCCAAGACAGTCCTGATTACGCTGGATCTGTCAGTTCCCTCCTGGTAGGCAGAAAGCAGGGCGTCTGTGGTATGGTGAACTCCTACACTGTGATTTTGGCATTTGAAAAAACAACTTGCTTCCCATTATTGGTCCATGTATACATGGCAGCGATCACCGGACCAGGACAAGAAAAATTCTCCCTCATTGGGTGATTAATTATTTTTATGCTGACATAAATGATTTGTAAGCAGCACAACATTTTAACATTTAGAACCAGTAGCATATAATTAAAGTTTGTGTATATATAAAAAAAACAACTTCTAAAAACATTGAGAAATGCACGTAGAAAATTAAACTACCAAATACACAGTTTATAAAAAAACAAACTGAAAAAACAAAGAGGGCATCATACACACCTGTGTGGAAACTTGAGAACAAAGTTGGTAAGGTGCATGCATTTGAAGGGCATGGCCTGTCTCCTCACACCACTGCAGGGTCCATCAACAAGAGCCTGTGAGGATGGAGTAGATTACATTATACTGGGCTATTCCCAACTCAGACATTAAGCAGACTCCTCCCAATTCCCAGTGATATGTCCTAGATGCACTTCCGAATTCTGGAACCTGCACCTATCATAATAGAAAAACTAACATTCATGATGCCAATATCACACACAGCTAATAGTTACCCTGTTCTGGTCGATGACATCAACAATTGCCACCAGTTTGCCAGCATGGGGTCCGAAGGAAATGTAGGCAACACGGCCGATCTGGACGTAGCGTTTAAACACCTGCAGAGAAGTAAACCGTTAATATGTGAAATCCCAAATAAATCAAATAGGGAACTTGAGTCGCAGCCTCCTAACTTTAAGCTTCCCTGCAGATCAGAAGGTGAACAACTGATCGCAAGACAGCCATGTCCCCCCACCCACCAACGAGCCACTGATCAGCGGACAGCCACGTCGTCCACACACACAGGAGCCCGCTGATCGGCGGACTGCCACCACCCTCCCCACCCCCGAGCCAAGGGATACGTGGCTCGGTAGTTGTGTATAGTGTCACTGCATCTACTGAAGAACTAATGAATGGACAGGCTGGGTGCTTAGAATTCACCCTATGTGTCTCCCACTATAATCTTTCAGAGAAGCCCTGTACACGAGAGTCTGCAGATCCCACTTAAACCGGCTGATTGTGCAGACTTATATGTATATGGGGTGATAGCCTGGGGAGGATTCCCCAGCAGATGCCTCGGCTCGTCACCCACAGGCTCCTACTTTAAGAAGCACATACACTGCGCGGTATTTTCCCCTCTGTATACAGCTACTCCAGACACAATGGTAGTCAGGCCTGCCATGGGGGCAGTTTGGAGGCTAGTGCCCCTAGGACATAACAGCCGGTCCTCTCCGCACTCAGGGCAGCAGCTGTTACGTCCTGTGTAGTCAGACATGCTGTAGTACTGCAGACATGGAGGGCTTCCTATGTCACCCATCCCTCACATAGTGCAGCTGCCCCAGATATTACAGCATATAAGTGACGTCACTACCTGCCTGTAATCCGGCCTCACTGCCCGTCCTGTGCACGGCAGAGCAGTCGGTGTGGGCACAGCCCGGAGCACAGGCCGCCTCCACCTCCGGACGTGTGCGCTCCATGCGCCCCGGCCTCCCCTCTGCCTGCTCCTTACACATCACAGCAGCACACACCGGTCTACAGCGACCGATAACCCGCCCGGGACTGGATCCGCACGACAATAACCATTGCTATAATTCACCCCAGGACCCGGGCAATGGCCGCAGCAGGCAGAGCGCAGCCGTCCCCTACTCACCATGATGGCGGCGGCGAGCAGAAAGGAAGGAGCCCGGGCAGCACTTTCCGGATAACCCAGGAAGCCGAGCCAATGAATGAGGAAGAAAAGAAGTACGTCACATATGCTAGTAACAAGGTAGCAGATTACATCTTTTCTGTGATTGGATGAGGTATGAAGACGTGTGACGCGGGAACGGTTTCCGTTTACAGAGGAACAACGTGCTCCTGTGGGCTGTGCAAACATGGCCGCCGCTACTGTGTTGTGAGAGAGGAGGTGTTATTTTAAAGGGGTTTTCCATTTTTCACTATTTTTTCATCCCAGTGACTTGCCTTATACAAAAATAATAAAATCATCTTCCATTGTTCCAGAACCAAGTGAACGTTGCTCCCGATAATAGTTTACAGGCTGCCGCAACAACGATGCTGAAGTTGGTTTCTTATTCGACAATTTCTTTTTTTCAGTTTTTTTTTTTACAGGTTTAACAACAAAAATAGAAAATCACAGTGATAAAATACAAAGCAGCGGCCGCAGTCCGGAGTGACCTGAATTAGATGTGAGGCATCAGTATCTTGTGTCTGCAGTGTGAGATCAGTGGCCGGAAGTCCTTTAACCCTTTCAATAAAGTCCTTCAGTGCCCACTTTGATGCCTGTTTTATGACTTTTGCAGTTGCTTTTAAGCGTATTCACATCAGGGCTCCACGCTGCATTGTATTTTATTATTTTTGACGTTAAACCTGTAAAACAGACGAAAAGAAATTGCCAAGTATGAAACTGGACGAATAAGAAACCAACTACAGCGACATAACTCCCAATTGTCCCAGCTTCAAGGTATCACTGTATCAGGAGGTCGGGGTATGTCTCGACCCAGAACTTAATTTCTCCATTCTGTGAGTTGGCATATATTGGACTGCACTCAGATGACATCAGAGCGCAGTCCGATGTTTTGCACGCACCCATAGACTTGTATCTGTGCGCGCTGTCTAATATACTCTGACAATCACAGCATGCAGCAATTTTTTTTCTCATGCCAACTCAGCATGAGAAAAAAAAATTGCTAGTTGGCACTGCTCAATAGTATAACATCTGATAGCACTGGTGCAAGTTATACGCCAGTGTGGGTGTACTCTACTGGTGGCACTGGGAGACACCAGACCCCTGCTCCACCATTCCATCAATGTAGAAACTAAAGGATCTGCAGGTCAGGTGACATTCTCAGGTCACATAACCGGGTAGAAGAGACCAGTCAGTAGAAGCTCTGCAGGGATGTGACTGGACACACATCCAAATTATTGTGTGGGTCTACTCTAAATCAGGGTATCAGAATGTGTGAGAGAAGAATGTACTGTGGGAGTATTATAATGTGTGGGGGCCATGAATGGATCACTGTACTATGTCACAACACTAAGGGTCTTCATTAGGAGCTATATTTCTGTAGGGGTACATATAAAGGACTGGGTAAAGTTACGGAAGTGACTTAGCATAAAATAAAAATGATGCCATCTACATCCGCGTCACCGATGAGCCCAGTGATTAGCTGAAGCAGCCACTTCGCTTTAGTCATGGTATCACTACTGCAGCCAAGGACTGGAGCAGTGTGGGAGAGCTAGCACTGGAGAAAGCAAAGGTGACTACGGCTGATTTTATTATTTTTACATTCACAGTCACTTTGCTGCTAACGTAAGTCACTGGAAATTTTTCATGTGCAATTCCAGATGGCAAATAAACATGTGAACATGCCTTAAGAGAGAGAACCATTATCCACTGTAAGAATGCAGGGGTTATGACATGGAATTAATACAAATTGGTGAGAATGGCAGAAAAAATGGTGAAAAGTCATACAATAAATGCAGAGGTCAATGTGGAAGAGCCATTGATACTCAAGCAACAGGGCACTGCAAAAATGTAAGCGGCATTATTGAGGTGCATTGCTTATACAAAAGGTCAATGCTAAATGTAGTCAGACAAGATATGAACTGTCCTCACTCTATTCTTGCTATGCCAACTACCTGCCTGTATCACCCTGTGATAATCTGCTCTGGTTCTGATGGGTAATGGACAGGGCCGGTTCCAGATTTTTGTGGGCCCCTTTAACACATACAACGATTCATGATACACAGATACCGCAGAGAAATATATATATATATATATATATATATATATATATATATATATATATATATACAGTACAGACCAAAAGTTTGGACACACCTTCTCATTTAAAGATTTTTCTGTATTTTCATGACTATGAAAATTGTACATTCACACTGAAGGCATCAAAACTATGAATTAACACATGTGGAATTATATACTTAACAAAAAAGTGTGAAACAACTGAAAATATGTCTTATATTCTAGGTTCTTCAAAGTAGCCACCTTTTGCTTTGATGACTGCTTTGCACACTCTTGGCATTCTCTTGATGAGCTTCAAGAGGTAGTCACCAGAAATGGTCTTCCAACAATCTTGAAGGAGTTCCCAGAGATGCTTAGCACTCGTTGGCCCTTTTGCCTTCACTCTGTGGTCCAGCTCACCCCAAACAATCTCGATTGGGTTCAGTTCTGGTGACTGTAGAGGCCAGGTCATCTGGTGTAGCACCCCATCACTCTCCTGCTTGGTCAAATAGCCCTTACGCAGCCTGGAGGTGTGTTTGGGGTCATTGTCTTGTTGAAAAATAAATGATGGTCCAACTAAACGCAAACCGGATGGAATAGCATGCCGCTGCAAGATGCTGTGGTAGCCATGCTGGTTCAGTATGCCTTCAATTTTGAATAAATCCCCAACAGTGTCACCAGCAAAGCACCCCCACACCATCACACCTCCTCCTCCAGGCTTCACGGTGGGAACCAGGCATGTAGAGTCCATCCGTTCACCTTTTCTGCGTCGCACAAAGACACGGTGGTTGGAACCAAAGATCTCAAATTTGGACTCATCAGACCAAAGCACAGATTTCCACTGGTCTAATGTCCATTCCTTGTGTTCTTTAGCCCAAACAAGTCTCTTCTGCTTGTTGCCTGTCCTTGGCAGTGGTTTCTTAGCAGCTATTTTACCATGAAGGCCTGCTGCACAAAGTCTCCTCTTAACAGTTGTTGTAGATATGTGTCTGCTGCTAGAACTCTGTGCGGCATTGACCTGGTCTCTAATCTGAGCTGCTGTTAACCTGCGATTTCTGAGGCTGGTGACTCGGATAAACTTACCCTCAGAAGCAGAGGTGACTCTTGGTCTTCCTTTCCTGGGGCGGTCCTCATGTGAGCCAGTTTCTTTGTAGCGCTTGATGGTTTTTGCAACTGCACTTGGGGACACTTTCAAAGCTTGCCCAATTTTTCGGACTGACTGACCTTGATTTCTTAAAGTAATGATGGCCATTCATTTTTCTTTTCTTAGAATTTGTATTATGGCAAGAAAAAACAGCTAACAGTCTATTCAGTAGGACTATCAGCTGTGCATCCACCTGACTTCTGCACAACACAACTGATGGTCTCAACCCCATTTATAAGGCAAGAAATCCCACTTATTCAACCTGACAGGGCACACCTGTGAAGTGAAAACCATTTCCAGTGACTACCTCTTGAAGTTCATCAAGAGAATGCCAAGAGTGTGCAAAGCAGTCATCAAAGCAAAAGGTGGCTACTTTGAAGAACCTAGAATATAAGACATATTTTCAGTTGTTTCACACTTTTTTGTTAAGTATATAATTCCACATGTGTTAATTCAAAGTTTTGATGCCTTCAGTGTGAATGTACAATTTTCAAAGTCATGAAAATACAGAAAAATCTTTAAATGAGAAGGTGTGTCCAAACTTTTGGTCTGTACGGTATATATATAGTACAATGCTGAAGATTTCACTTCTTACATTACATGAGTGATATCTATTGTGAATTCCACAATAGCTCAGAAACCGTCGAATCGCTCCACACAGTATACTGGCCCCCATAACATGCTCCATACAATATACTGGTCCCAACAAAATGCTCCATAGGGAATACTGGCCCCCATATAACACTCCATACGGAATACTAGCCCCCACAAAATGCTGCATACAGAATACTGGCCCACATATAACGCTCCATACAGGATACTGGCCCATGTAAAACGCTCCGTACAGGATACTGGCCCCCTTATAACGCTCCGTACAGGATACTGCCCCCCATATAATGCTCCATGCAGGCTGTTCCCCCCACATAATGCCCTATGCAGGCTGTTCCCCCCCTTATAATGCCCCATGCAGGATGTTCCTTTCCCCCCCATATAATGCCCTATGCAGGATGTCACCCCTCATATAATGCCCCATGCAGGATGTCACTTCTCCCCCCATATAATACCCTATGCAGGATGTCCCTTCCACCCCCATATAATGCCCCATGCAGGATGTCTTTTTCCCCCCATATAATGCACGATGCAGGATGTCCCCCCCCCCATATAATGCCCCATGCGGGATGTCCCTTTCCCCCCCATATAATGCCCCATGCAGGATGTCACCCCTTCTTTATAATGCCCCATGCAGGATATCACCCCCCTCTCTTTAAAATGCCCCATGCAGGATGTCACCCCCCCTCTTTATAATGCCCCATGCAGGATGTCACCTCGCCATATAGTGCCCCATGCAGGATGTCACACCCCATATAATGCCCCATGCAGGATGTCACCCCCCATATGATGCCCCATGCAGAATGTCACCCCCCATATAATGCCCCATGCCTCCATACATTAAAATAAAAAAAAATCAAATACTCTCCTCACCTGCTGCCGCTGCTCAGGTCCGGACTCCAGCGTCACCAGCGTCTTCCCGCTCTGCGCTGCCTGTGACGGCTCAGCGGAGGATGAGGTGGAAAGACGTCACCGCACCCTTTGACCTGGGACGTCACAGGGAGCGCACAGCACGAAGACAGCGGATCTGCGGAGGCACAGGGAGAGGTAAGTATCCAGTTGCCGGGGCCCTGAGCAAGCGGGGGAGAAGGGCGGGCACTGGCACCGCTCTCCTCCACCCATAGCCTGGCGGGGTGCCCGACCGCGAGTGGGCCCCCCCGCCTGCTCAGGGCCCCGGTACTTTCCCGGGTGCTGACGCCTGCCCTTGTCACGGATCACTCGTGAAAGCGAGTCTCCTTCTTCTAGTGACATCACATCGACAGAGCAGCTTCTTCTTTTCCGCTCTTTGTTGACAGGGCATCTCTGCCGATGTCATGCTGATTGACAGCCGGCTGCCCCAATGACTATCTGCAGGGATCTAGCTGTCAATCAGTATGAAGTCTGCTGTGATGCCGGGTCAACAGAGTGGAAGAAGAGGAGCAGCTCTGTTGACTTGAGGTCAGAAGAAGGAGGAGAGTGACCGCCTGAGTCGGGAGAGCTATCATCAGAACAGGCAGGTAAGATAAGGTCTTTGCTCAATGGGAAGAAAAACTCTAAAAGTTACAGATAAACCCTAAAAGTCAAAGATAACCCCTTTAAAGTGATATTTACAGTATATCTCCGACTTTTATGGCAGCTCTACAGGATATACCATAAATGGTTGATAGACATGGGGCCCAACTTTGAGGGCAACGATGTTGAGAATGAAGCTCCCTCTTGTAACACTGTTATTGGAGAAGAGGGTGAATATGTGCTGCTCTCTCTATTCACATCTATGGGACTTCCAAAAATTGAGGAGCTCTTGGCTATTTTCAGAGCTCTTGGTGAGCATACCTTAGCGGCCCTGTATCGCATCTCCACCAACTGCAGAATTTAGCTCTAGTCATCACGTTTGAGCAGCACATAACTGCTGCAGAGAAGGAGATGGAAACTAGCAGGGAGCACTGGAGCGACAAGGGATTCATTGGGTATCTAATGTTTATTTTGATGTTTTATGGCATTTATTGCCTTTCTGCATATTCTAATTGATATAATAAATAATACAAATTTTGATCAGAATGTTAACTAAGAAATGTGTAATATTTGCATGGGCAGAGCTGGTGCAGGACCGGGCGCAGCGGGATCGTGACGCAACAGCTGTGACGTTCCCTACGCCAGAAATCACATTACCGTCCCACTGTAGATGAATATATTTTGAATGTGCGATACAGTTGCCCTTTTTCATATGTATTTCTGTAAAAAAAAATCCTTCTTTTGTATTCATTTATGCAATATTGAAAAGTGGGTTTAAATGGGAGGTGCCATGGAAAAAAAAGTTTCAAAAATTGCAAATATGTAAAGTATTAATGTTTTAATTTTTAAAAAATATATTAACTTTTTTTAATGGTATAAAATGTGAAAAATAATTTAAAATATTTGATATTTTCCACTTATAAACACTAGGTGGAGAAGCTTCTGAAATTTGACATGAAAACCTAGTGTTATCATAGAATCATAGAATGTTAGAGTTGGAAGGGACCTCCAGGGTCCAACCCCCCTGCTCAATGCAGGATTCACTAAACCATCTCAGACAGATGTGTGTCCAGCCTCCGTTTGAAGACTTCTATTGAAGGAGAACTCACCACCCCTTGTGGCTGCCTGTTCCACTCATTGACAACCCTCACCCATAGCTCCCAACCGTCCCGGTTTCCGCGGGACTGTCCTTGTTTGAGGGCTCAGTCCTGCGTCCCGTCACGGCTCAGCTGTTCTCCCGGCTGTGGTGGGTGGTGGGGCAGGTTGCGGCGGTGGCGCAGCGGGCACAGGTAGTAGCCAGCAGCTGCAGCTACCATGTGTGCCCGCTGCTAAAGAGAATGAATATTCACTCCTCTCCACGCCCACAGGTTTGGAGAGCAGTGAATATTCATTCTCCTTAATAGCGCACACTGTCAATCGCAGCCGCCGGCTTCCTGCTGCTGCTCCGCGATCCTCTGTGTCCGCTATTAGAGAGAATGAATATTCACTCTTCTTCACTCCCGTGGGCGTGGAGAAGAGTGAATAAACATTCTCTTTAGTAGCGGGCACAGAGGATCGCGGAACCTGTAGCATGAGCGAGGCCACTGTTGTGTGCGCTATTAAGGAGAACTATTCACTCCTCTCCACGCTCATAGTCCTGGCGTGGAGAGGAGGGAATATCCCCGCAGCTCACCTTGGCATCTGAGGGCGTATGAGGAGGGGAGGAAAGAAGGGGAGTAGAATTGTTTATTTTTTTCATGTGTGCAGTGATGGGGGGCCATGTATATCAGGACTTGGGATGAGGGGGCCATGCATACCAGGACTGGGGATGAGGGGGGCCATGCATACCAGGATTGGGTCTGAGGGGGCCATGCATACCAGGATTGGGTCTGAGGGGGCCATGCATACCAGGATTGGGTCCAAAGGTGGACATGCATACCAGGATTGGGTCTGAGGGGGCCATGCATACCAGGATTGGGTCTGAGGGGGCCATGCATGCCAGGATTGGGTCTGAGGGGGCTATGCATACCAGGATTGGGTCTGAGGGGGCCATGCATACTAGGATTAGGTCTGAGGGGGCCATGCATACCAGGATTGGGTCTGAGGGGGCCATGCCTACCAGGATTGGGTCTGAGGGGGCCATGCATACCAGGATTGGCTCTGAAGGGGCCATGTATACCAGGATTGGGTCTGAGGAGGCCTTGCATACCAGGATTGGGTCTGAGGGGGCCATGCATACCAGGATTGGGTCTACCAGGATTGGGTCTGAGGGGGCCATGCATACCAGGATTGGGTCTGAGGGGGCCATGCATACCAGGATTGGGTCTGAGGGGGCCATGCATACCAGGATTGGGTCTGAGGGGGCCATGCATACCAGGATCGGGTCTGAGGGGGCCATGCATACCAGGATCGGGTCTGAGGGGGCCATGCATACCAGGATCGGGTCTGAGGGGGCCATTCATACCAGGATCGGGTCTGAGGGGGCCATGCATACCAGGATCGGGTCTGAAGGGGCCATGCATACCAGGATCGGGTCTGAGGGGGCCATGCATCCCAGGATCGGGTCTGAGGGGGCCATGCATCCCAGGATCGGGTCTGAGGGGGCCATGCATCCCAGGATCGGATCTGAGGGGGCCATGCATCCCAGGATCGGGTGTGAGGGGGCCATGCATCCCAGGATCGGGTCTGAGGGGGCCATTCATACCAGGATCGGGTCTGAGGGGGCCATGCATACCAGGATCGGGTCTGAGGGGGCCATGCATACCAGGATCGGGTCTGAGGGGGCCATGCCTACCAGGATCGGGTCTGAGGGGGCCATGCCTACCAGGATCGGGTCTGAGGGGGCCATGCCTACCAGGATCGGGTCTGAGGGGGCCATGCATACCAGAATCAGATCTGAGGGGGCCATGCATACCAGGATTGGGTCTGAGGGGGCCATGCATACCAGGATTGGGTCTGAGGGGGTCATGCATACCAGGATTGGGTCTGAGGGGGCCATGCATACCAGGATTGGGTCCAAAGGTGGACATGCATACCAGGATTGGGTCTGAGGGGGCCATGCATACCAGGATTGGGTCTGAGGGGGCCATGCATGCCAGGATTGGGTCTGAGGGGGCTATGCATACCAGGATTGGGTCTGAGGGGGCCATGCATACTAGGATTAGGTCTGAGGGGGCCATGCATACCAGGATTGGGTCTGAGGGGGCCATGCCTACCAGGATTGGGTCTGAGGGGGCCATGCATACCAGGATTGGCTCTGAGGGGGCCATGTATACCAGGATTGGGTCTGAGGAGGCCTTGCATACCAGGATTGGGTCTGAGGGGGCCATGCATACCAGGATTGGGTCTACCAGGATTGGGTCTGAGGGGGCCATGCATACCAGGATTGGGTCTGAGGGGGCCATGCATACCAGGATTGGGTCTGAGGGGGCCATGCATACCAGGATTGGGTCTGAGGGGGCCATGCATACCAGGATCGGGTCTGAGGGGGCCATGCATACCAGGATCGGGTCTGAGGGGGCCATGCATACCAGGATCGGGTCTGAGGGGGCCATTCATACCAGGATCGGGTCTGAGGGGGCCATGCATACCAGGATCGGGTCTGAAGGGGCCATGCATACCAGGATCGGGTCTGAGGGGGCCATGCATCCCAGGATCGGGTCTGAGGGGGCCATGCATCCTAGGATCGGGTCTGAGGGGGCCATGCATCCCAGGATCGGGTCTGAGGGGGCCATGCCTACCAGGATCGGGTCTGAGGGGGCCATGCCTACCAGGATCGGGTCTGAGGGGGCCATGCATACCAGGATCGGGTCTGAGGGTGCCATGCATACCAGAATCAGATCTGAGGGGGCCATGCATACCAGGATTGGGTCTGAGGGGGCCATGCATACCAGGATTGGGTCTGAGGGGGCCATGCATACCAGGATTGGGTCTGAGGGGGCCATGCATACCAGGATTGGGTCTGAGGGGGCCATGCATACCAAGATTGGGTCTGAGGGGGCCATGCATACCAGGATTGGGTCTGAGGGGGCCATGCATACCAGGATTGGGTCTGAGGGGGCCATGCATACCAGGATTGGGTCTGAGGGGGCCATGCATACCAGGATCGGGTCTGAGGGGGCCATGCATACCAGGATTGAGTCTGAGGGGACCATGCATACCAGGATTTGGTCTGAGGGGGCCATGCATACCAGGATTGGGTCTACCAGGATTGGGTCTGAGGGGGCCATGCATACCAGGATTGGGTCTGAGGGGGCCATGCATACCAGGATCGGGTCTGAGGGGGCCATGCATCCCAGGATCGGGTCTGAGGGGGCCATTCATACCAGGATCGGGTCTGAGGGGGCCATGCATACCAGGATCGGGTCTGAGGGGGCCATGCATACCAGGATCGGGTCTGAGGGGGCCATGCCTACCAGGATCGGGTCTGAGGGGGCCATGCCTACCAGGATTTGGTCTGAGGGGCCATGCATACCAGGATCGGGTCTGAGGGTGCCATGCATACCAGAATCAGATCTGAGGGGGCCATGCATACCAGGATTGGGTCTGAGGGGGCCATGCATACCAGGATTGGGTCTGAGGGGGCCATGCATACCAGGATTGGGTCTGAGGGGGCCATGCATACCAGGATTGGGTCTGAGGGGGCCATGCATACCAGGATTGGGTCTGAGGGGGCCATGCATACCAAGATTGGGTCTGAGGGGGCCATGCATACCAGGATTGGGTCTGAGGGGGCCATGCATACCAGGATTGGGTCTGAGGGGGCCATGCATACCAGAATCGGGTCTGAGGGGCCATGCATACCAGGATTGAGTCTGAGGGGGCCATGCATACCAGGATTTGGTCTGAGGGGGCCATGCATACCAGGATTGGGTCTACCAGGATTGGGTCTGAGGGGGCCATGCATACCAGGATTGGGTCTGAGGGGGCCATGCATACCAAGATCGGGTCTGAGGGGGCCATGCATACCAGGATCGGGTCTGAGGGGGCCATGCATACCAGGATTGGGTCTGAGGGGGCCATGCATACCAGGATTGGGTCTGAGGGGGCCATGCATACCAGGATCGGGTCTGAGGGGGCCATGCATACCAGGATCGGGTCTCAGGGGGCCATGCATACCAGGATCGGGTCTGAGGGGGCCATGCATACCAGGATCGGGTCTGAGGGGGCCATGCATACCAGGATCGGGTCTGAGGGGGCCATGCATACCAGGATTGAGTCTGAGGGGGCCATGCATACCAGGATTTGGTCTGAGGGGGCCATGCATACCAGGATTGGGTCTACCAGGATTGGGTCTGAGGGGGCCATGCATACCAGGATTGGGTCTGAGGGGGCCATGCATACCAGGATCGGGTCTGAGGGGGCCATGCATACCAGGATCGGGTCTGAGGGGGCCATGCATACCAGGATCGGGTCTGAGGGGGCCATGCATACCAGGATCGGGTCTGAGGGGGCCATGCATACCAGGATTGGGTCTACCAGGATTGGGTCTGAGGGGGCCATGCATACCAGGATTGGGTCTGAGGGGGCCATGCATACCAGGATTGGGTCTGAGGGGGCCATGCATACCAGGATCGGGTCTGAGGGGGCCATGCATACCAGGATCGGGTCTGAGGGGGCCATGCATACCAGGATCGGGTCTGAGGGGGCCATGCATACCAGGATCGGGTCTTAGGGGGCCATTCATACCAGGATCGGGTCTGAGGTGGCCATTCATACCAGGATCGGGTCTGAGGTGGCCATGCATACCAGGATCGGGTCTGAGGGGGCCATGCATACCAGGATCGGGTCTGAGGGGGCCATGCATACCAGGATCTGGTCTGAGGGGGCCATGCATACCAGGATCGGGTCTGAGGGGGCCATGCATACCAGGATCGGGTCTGAGGGTGCCATGCATACCAGAATCAGATCTGAGGGGACCATGCATACCAGGATTGGGTCTGAGGGGGCCATGCATACCAGGATTGGGTCTGAGGGGGCCATGCATACCAAGATTGGGTCTGAGGGGGCCATGCATACCAGGATTGGGTCTGAGGGGGCCATGCATACCAGGATCGGGTCTGAGGGGGCCATGCATACCAGGATTGAGTCTGAGGGGGCCATGCATACCAGGATTTGGTCTGAGGGGGCCAAGCATACTAGAATTGGGGATGAGGAGGCAATGCATACCAGGAATGGGGATGAGGGCCGTCTGCTGAATGCCCCTCATTACCAGCGCCACTCTGACAACTCCTACCAGGGGAGAAAGAAATGGTAAGTGGGCGTGGATTGGGGTGTAACTAGGGGCATAGCCAAAATTTGCGTGCCGCATGATCTGTCCCTCTTTCTTTTCTTCAAAAGTTGGGAGGTACAGTACAGACCAAAAGTTTGGACACACCTTCTCATTTAAAGATTTTTCTGTATTTTCATGACTCCACTTCTGGGTGTTTGCAAATGGATAATGGAACCTGAAGTTTAGGATCACAGTACAGAGCCATAAGTTGGTGACTGCCAGTGATACTGACATAGGTCACGGACCCACTATCAATATTCAGTCAGTATTTTTTCTCAGGAGTGGGAGCCAAAACCAGGAGTGGGTGATAAATGCAGAATTGGTGACTTGTTTCTATTATATCTTTCTCTGATTGTTCCTCACCTGGTTTTGGCTCCCACTCCTGAGAAAAAAATACTGACCGAATACTGAACAAATACTGATAGTGGGGCCGTTGCCATATGGAAAATGTCACCGAGGACGGCCGGCAGCACCAATTCTGTTAGTTGCTGCTACTTGCTGTATCATGCACTGGGGTTACATAAGCAGAGTGTATCACATGCTGCGATCAGATGCAGGGATTAGTGTAGTGTATCACATATGATGGGATTAGATACAGGGCTCAGCGGGGTGTATTAAACCGGATGGGATTAGATACTTGTTGCCCCGCTCCATCCACTTCTATGGGAGCAGTGGTGTAATGTGTAATACACGCTGGGATTGGATGCGCAGAGTGTAGTACGTGCTGGGATTGGATACTCGGCTCTGGGTTGTATGATAGATGATCGACTCTGGGTTGTATCACAGATTGGATTAGATACACTGCTCTGGCTGCATCCAAGATGATGGGCATTAGATATGTGGCTCGGGGTTGTATCACAGATGATAGGCATTGGATTCGCGGCTCTAGGTTGTATCGCAGATGATGGGCATTAGATACACAGCTCTGGGTTGCATCACAGATGATGGGCATTAGATACATGACTGAGTTGGATCACAGATAATGGGATTTTATACACAGCTCTAGGTTCTATCACACATGATGGGCATTAGATACACGACTCTGGGTTGTATCACAGATGATTTGCATTAGATACAGTGCGTGGCTCTGCGGGTTACCATACATGATAAGAATTAGATACAAGGCTCTGGGGAGTATCACACATGATGGCCATTAGATACACAGGTCAGGGGGTATCACAGATGATAGGATTAGATACATAGCCCTGGGGGGTATCACAGATGATGGGGATTAGATACACGGCTCTGCAGGCTATCGCAGATGAAGGGATTAGATACACAGCTCTGCAGGATATCGCAGATGGAGGGATTAGATACACAGCTCTGGATGGTACCACACATGATGGGCATTAAATACATGGCTCAGCTCAGCCTCCTTCATAGGCTTACAGTCACATAGCAGAGTTGTAAAGAAAAAGAGAAAAGGCGCTCCAAGTGTGTTACCTTCAATATAGCGAGCAAAGGTTTGTATATGCTCACCAGCCTGAGTTGTGACCTGGCGTAACTCCATATTTGTAAAAATGAAGGGCTGTTGCTCCGACCTCTGACCCACACGCCGGTGGGAAGAAACTTATTCAAACCAAACAGAAAAAAGAGCGTTGATTTCCGGGCACTGCCACAGAGTGAAGACAAGGGTGTATGTTGTCTGGATCTTTATTCATTTATACAATGCGTTTCAAAGTCGGGTTGACTCCTTCATCAGGTATCTACCTTTTTCCTGTTTGGTTTGAATAGCAGAGTTCTTTCAGTGATCAGTGCACAGCAGCGTGATGCTTGCACTGCTGTGCTCTGAACACCGGTGACAGCGTCAGGGATGAGAGGTCAGTAGCCTGGTATTGTAATATTAATGTCAGGCTGCTGATCACCACTCAATGGCGCCAATGATCATCTCATTCCGGACCTCCGCTCTGCCTTCGCCACATCCGTACATCTCCTGTCACCGCTTGCACTGAGCACTCTGGGCGGTGACAGGCGTAAAGTGAAGCCCAGGTCACAGCTGGAGGCAGCCACCATACAGGAGATGCGGTTGGACACTCACCCCAGTCTTCTATGTACAGGGCCTGCCGTATTTGAAGTGTATAAATGCCGTGTACAGACACTTACACGTTAGCAAATGAAAATGGCAGCCCCCATTTGGCTGAAGAAAAAAAAAAATAAATTACAAAATATTAAACCAGTAAAATTAAATTAGAAGAAAAAAAATTCAGCGGAGCGAAACTTCATAAAAATTAACTATATAATGGTAATCCTTTAAAACTTTTAAAGCAATGAATAAGGAACCATGTCACAAGTTCTTACTCACATTTTTTGTCTCTAAATGTTCATGTTTCCAGTTTTAAAGGATTACCAATCATTTTTATGAAGTTTCGCTGTGCTGGAATTGTTTTCTTCTTCTGAACACTTACCCTGCGGCACTGCCAGCTTCCGTGCGTAGATCTTCAGTTGCCTTCAGTAATGGGTGAGCTGACTTTTTTCTTTTATTTCTCTAGTGCGTTTAATTATTTTGTATTGAAAGTAATTGATTATCTAATCAATAATTAATAATACAAAAATAACAATCGCGGCATCTTCCCTTTAAATGCTACAGGAATATATATTCAGCCAAATGGTATAAATGTATTGAATACAGAGTATTAAGGGATGGTTTGCTGTCTTTGGAAATGTGTTTCTAATAATAGAAGATGTAACAATTGTGACCTGAAAAAGAATATAACAGAATGAACATGTGAAATTGCTTTTTCCCTGTACTGATGCCCCGAGCAGCTGGGACATTATATCCTGCAGGCTGCATTGTATTCCATCACTGCAGAATTGGCTTCATGTTTATTTGATTCATTGCAGTCCGTGATCAGTGAAACATCTCTAAAATGTAGTCATTGTTTTGTCTCCAAAAGATCCTGAATAAGCAAAATATAAAAATATGGTATTGGTACAGTGTATTTTATTTTACAGAATATAATCACCACGTTGGTTTCAGTATATGTAGTGTAAACAGTTCTGGATCCTGAATCCTTGGAGGGAGATATTCTGCATATAATACATTTACAGAAGTATTAAAAAAAAGCATTTTATACTATAGTGGCAAACCTGATGTGGATAAAATGTGGGTACACAAATGACAATGGCAATAGTATAAGCAGGGTTGGACTGGCCCACCAGAGAAATGAAGAATCCTCCGGTGGGCCTTGGCTTCTCCTTCAGGAGAGTACATAGTGCAGACCTTGCAGCTGCTATGGGGCTCTTGAGTGGGGGAGGAAGGTGGGCCCTTAGAATCAAATCCTCTGGTGGGCCCAATGTTCTTCAGTCTGACACTGAGTATAAGCATTTGCTATAAAGGGTTAATAATAATCTAAGATGAAATCTCCAGTTAAATGGAATCTGTCACCAGGTTTTTGCTACCCCATCTGAGAGCAGGATAATGTAAAATAAAGATCCCGATTTCAGTGATGTGTCACTTACTTGGCTGTTTGCTGTCAATTTGATAAAATTACTGTTTTCTCTGCTGTAGATCTAACAGTTCTCGGAATGCTGAGCTCCGTATAACCCCGCCCACACCACTGATTGCCAGCTCTCTGCCCATGTGCAGTGTACACAGAAAGCTACCAATCAGTGCTTGGGGCGGGGCTATACAAAGCTTATGAATATGGAGGACTACCTGGCAACTGGTTTACCACTCCTCTAGAGATAATCTCTTGATAAAATAGTGATTTTATCAAAATTACAGCAAGCAGCCCAGTAAGTGACACATTGCTGTAATCAGAGTCTCTGTCTCTACATTATGCTGCTCTCAGATTAGGTGTCAAAAACCTGGTGACAGCTTCCCTTTTAGGGTAGGATCACATGAGCGTAGTTTATCTCCTCCAAGAGAATTGGATCAATTGATAACTCCAATCACACTCTGATCCAAGTTTCATCAGAATATCAGCTTAATGTGATCCAATTCCCTTGGATGAGAGCATCGTAGCACAGGTGATGAGAAGATGGAGAACTCGGATGTCATCCAAGTGCAGTCCAATATTTTTCATGCACCTATAGACTTTAATGGGTGAGTGCAATAGTTTTCAGAGTGAAATCGCAACATGCTGCAATTGTTTTTACAAATTCGGTCAGTGAAAAAAATCGGTAATCAGCACTGACCCATTAAATAACATTGGTCCAAGTGCAATCCGATAAAAAATCAGATAGCTCTTGTTTGATAAACAGGAGGTTTGTGAGCGAGCCCTAAGACAGAAGATATATATTTCCAATTGACCGTACATGAGAAAGGAACACTTAAGTTCAAAATGTTTAATTTTTATACAAAAATAGAAAAGCCGATTTAAAATAAACCCATTCATTTACATTTAGGATAACATATCTATACATAGTTGTTTTGTTACCTTAAAGGGAACCTGTCAAGTAATTTATGCCGCTCAAACCACAGGCAGCATGACTCAGAGACTGGCTGTATAATTGCAGCCAGATATATTTTTTTCCAGAAACGTTTTAGCGTTTTGGGGAAAGTATACTTTATTGATCCCATTGGAACCATAGGCAGAGACAAGATTAATCCAGCGCCACCCCTGGCTGGTTTCTCTCAGCGCTGCTCCAAGTGATTGATTGGTCTCAGATAAGCCAGCTGGGGTGCGGCGCCGGACTAGCCTCATCTCTGGCTATGGTCTCCATCCGGATCCACTATCTGTATTTTCAGTTGTGCAGCCAGTCTCTGATTCACTCTGCCTGTGGTTTGGATACCATAAATCGCATGAAAGGTTCTCTTTACAGAGATATTCTAGTCTACAAAAATTATCACCTATCCATAGATGATAAATGTTAGCTTGTTGTAAGTTTTACTACTGAGACCACCTTGATCACCATAAAGGTGCACGTAAAGGGGTAGTTTTGTTATTAAATTGCTTTAGTTAGTTAAACCACATGAAAATAAGCAAATTTTCTATTGAATTGCTTTTTTTCTATCTGTTGTCATTCTCCTGCTATGAGAGTTTTTTTAGCACACATAATGTACATAGGGGTTCAACCACCAGCCCCTGACTAAGTATTTTTAGTTATGTTTTAGGAGTGGAGTTCCTAACATCCCAGTCAGCTCTCTCCAGCCCATTGATGTCTATACAGCCTATATGTCTTGTGGGGTTTCTACTCACTGCGTCGGGAGGCAAACAGGAAGCGTTTTCACTTAAATGTCCATGTCGGTTTATTGCTTCATAAACCGGTCAAAAGCAAAAGAAAAACAAACAGCCTTTAGTGCAGGAAAAAACAAAATAAACAGTCCTTTAAGAAAAGTCTCTGGTTAGGCAGTCCTGTGGGCAAACAGGCTGGATAGCATCCAGTACATAGGCTGGATAGCATCCAGTACACAGGCTCAGTCTGGAGACAACAACACACGGACCATGTGCCAAACAACGGCCTCCATTATAAGTTGTTAACCACACCCAGAGATGAGGTATGTGGGTAGCCACACTTGCCCGTCTCTCCAACTACTCGTAACCCAGTCCCAGATGCACCACCAGTCCTTAGTGCTTACGTGCACTAGAGCAACATTCCCAGATTACATCACAGAGGACGGCCATCTCTGTGATACATACCTCCCATCAACTATGTGTCTGTTAGCTACCTTATAGTCTATACAGCAGTTAGCTGCTCACTTTCCTCTCAGCTCGTGACCGTGCTGCTCTTATCAGTCCTGCATAATCACAATCCCTTGCCTCCATCATCATCAATTTCCTGAGCTAGGTGCTTGTTCAAATACAATGTTCTCTGTAAACAAATATAATGATAACAGCGTTGACTTCAGATCAATGACAGTTAATGTGTTGTAAAAGTATAAAACTCTAGGATCTCACCAGTCCCTTGTTCATTCTCTTCTGATCACACAACTGTAGCCAGGAGACGTTGAAAGGTGCAGACAATCACAAATGTGACTTGCCGCACTATTCAAAGTCAATGTCACTGACAAATATAGCCAAAAGCTCAGCTATTATCGTCACCCCCATAGACAGTTAATAGACCAGCAGCGTACATGCATGATTGGCCATTCCATTCAACTCCTCGCCTATGGGATAGAGTGCTAGAATAGAGATACATTGTGTAGTCTTGTAAAAAAAAATTCTGGAATGAGTGACTTGTTCATATGAGCAGATGTACTTGTTATTGCAGTTGATGTATGGGACAAACTATGGCACAGATTGAGGCACAGTAGCTATGGGTTGCTCTATGTGCTAATCATGGCTGGTGTTGGTGGCTGAACTCCCACTAATCAACCATTGCTGGCCTGTAGTAAGGATAGACCATCATTGTTAGAGTCTTAGATGACAATTTTAAAATTGAAAAAAAAATATTAGAACTACTACAAAAGAAAAGTAGTCTTGTTGCTTATAGTAGTCAATTATGGTACACTTTATTTTCCAAAGCCCCTGAACAAAAAAAGCACTAGAGCACAACTTTTTTTTATTGGAGAACGTCCCTCCAATAAGTGGCTCTTCCTGTATGTGTGATGTATACATAAAATCATATAACTGGATCACAAATTAATAATTACTAAAATTCTACAATAGTCTTCACAACTTGAATCTGGCATTGGTTCCTGAACCGTTTTACTGTTTTCATCAGTGAGAAAAGAAGAATTCCACCAGCCTCTCAGCACTAGAGTCTGTTCCAAGTTTGAGTCCCAGATTCCATCATATTTTTTCCAGTGAAATGACAGACACCACCATGATAAATACCTGATGAAGCTCTTTGTAGTCAATTGAGTTTACCGTGCCA
Source organism: Phyllobates terribilis (assembly GCF_046119375.1). NCBI lineage: Eukaryota > Metazoa > Chordata > Amphibia > Anura > Dendrobatidae > Phyllobates > Phyllobates terribilis. The sequence goes on from NW_027362764.1 coordinate 213,589,683, forward strand.
TGGATCTAGCACAGCCGGAAAGAGACGTCACCAACAATAATGAAGGATAATTCACAACACCAGATCTCCATACCTTGTCAAATCCCCACTTAGTAAATAGGAACTGAAACTGCTTATTTATTATTAAAAGGGTTGTCTTAGGCATGTGCTGTTTACATCAGCATTGTCACTGAGCTTCAATATTTGACTGCAGTGTGGCGCCCCTGAGAGTTCGGTCGTCACAGAGGTACTGCATCTCACCCAGAGGTGTGGTATCTCACTCTCAGGTAAGGAAGGAGTTCAGCTCGGGACCCTAACACCTGCATCCAACACATACCCGCAGTGGGGGTAGGGCGAGATTGCTCCTAAGGGAGAGCACAGTCCCGGGTCCCTAGCTGTTGGGAGGAGCTATGTAGTGGGTGTGGGTGGAGGAAGTAGCTTAGGGGAGCACATGAGAGGAAGGTATATATAGAGAAGCCATCTTGTTTAGTCAGGACAGTCAGAGAGTTCAGTCTGAGAGGAGTTGGGAGCAGGAGCTCTGTAGGAGGGCCTGAGGAGAGGCCCAAGACTGAAAGAGAAGGAGAGGAGCAGGAAGGGCTCCAGGAACGAGGAAGGGACCCCAGGGGTACGGGCAGTACTGGAGGCCACCTGTACGCCCGAATCTACCAGGAGGTGGAGGGGTCAGGCCACACAAAGGGGACCTGTCCCTCAACTAGCGGAGCACTTTCAGTCTCAACTAGAAACCGGAGGCTGCAGTATTTCAAGTCCTGCAGCCAACAGTCCATATCAGTCTCACCAAGAAGGTAACTATAGAGGACCCAGAGGACGGAACAGACGTCACCCGACAAGGCCCGCAGGTACCGGATTGGGACACTTGGTATGAGGTGCAGGGAAATAGCCAGAGAAAGAACACACAGAAGGGGGTCCCGCTAAGTACTCCGGAGATATCTGGGGGTGCACTGAACCCCTCCCTGAGTGAGCGCAGCACGACGAGGGAAGTTACACTGGTACCTGTAACTTGGACTGCAATAACCGTGAGTAATGACCCTGAGGACTGCACTCCACCATCTCTGTGATTATTATCTGTGCCATCACCCCTGCACTACAACGCCCAGCATCACCTATAACATCTACACTGCCCTGGAGCTAAGCTCTACATGTGGAGAGCCACACCAGCTTTGCTGCACTAACATCAGCTCCAGAGGACCTGCTCCCTTTAGCCGCATACCACAGGTGGCGTAACAAACTATATATTTAAAATCACAAAATCCCCTGTAAATAAATCCCTTTTGAATGACCGCGCTGGGTCACGGACCGGGTCACCGCCACTGTGACATCACCCCCAGTAACGACCGGCCTGGCACCGAGTACCCCACGGCCCAGGGGGTGTGTCAGCAGCACCAAAGATGTGATGTCAACGCTGCAACCGATCAACAAAGTCTGGAGTGGGAGGCAGCGATGGATCCCGGGAGGGTAAGTGAAAGCTCAGTTTGTATGTTTTTTTGGCCCCCTGAGTCTTTGGAGCAATAATCTTTGAAAAGTGACAACCCTTTATTTAGATACAGGAAAAACATATCTTTGTACTGTTTTAGCCAGTAGATAGAAAAATTAGCCATTAAAAGGAATAAACCACTGAGGACTCTCAAATTTAAATATTTTTCAATCCTTTATTTAGTCATTAGGGTATTTGCAGTAGAGTATGAGGGAGAAAGCGAAGACTGACCATCGGGTTTGAACTGCTGTGGGTCGGCAAGTGGAAATACCCTATTCAGTGGGAGTAATGCATGCGTGGCTACCCACTGCAGTTTCCAAGTGTGATTTGTTCAGAAGCTGCTTTAATAAGTGACCCGCCACTCTAGTTTTCAACCTAGAGACTGAATTTCAAAGGCAACACAGACTTTCAGCATGGAATATGTGGCACAATTTATGTGGTAGAAAACCCTGCGTGAACATACCCTAAAAGACAAAACCAGCCTAAATTAATTTTCTTCTTCTATAGCTGTAGTAGTGTAAGGAGATGGACATGCTAGCCACGTTTTCCTCTTGAAGAAACAAGGGTAATATTATTAATGTAAAATGTGATGTAAAGTGAGCTGTGATGTATAGAGTGAATTGTGATATGCGCTAAAGGTATTAGTGATATTAATAATGTGTGTAATTTGACTGTAGGGACAGTTAGAGTTAATATTTGGGACTAGCCCAGAGTGGGAGGGTCTGAGTTAGAGGGAAAGTGACAATTTCCTGTTATGAAGTGAGATAGGCCCTCTTTCTATGAAGTCCAGGCTCTAAGTCCCATAGTGAACATTGCCACATTTTGGGGTGTCCCTAAAGTGAGAGGAGACCGAAAGTAAGGCATAGCGAGAACCGGTGCAGAAGTGACTAAGAGACAGTGTGATCGATCGGAGGTGGGTCCTGGGAGAGAACACCTAGCAGAAAAGATGTTATTATGGTTTTCTGAGAGCAACCCACTTGAACAGATGCGGCAGGATTCTGCTTTTCAACTTATGAACTATTCTCAATGTATTGTATGCCATTAGTGATGTATGAGAAAAGTTTCAACAGAAAATTGAAATAGCAAATAAGAAAATTTAAATAGTCACCAGACTAGAATAAGACATCTATACATCTATATCTATCATTGTCCACTGTCTCGGATTTGAAATAATACACTGATATTCATTCATATAAAACACATAGTTAATTGCTTGCTTTATACAGCATCCCATCTTGGCATTGCAGAAGAAATGACCAAGAGCATTGTCCGCTGTCCCTGAGGTACATCCATGAGATATGAGGTTGAGCCCTGGCACACCAAACTTGGCACTGTACATTTTTTTAATACTGTACAAAGGTTTACAATAAGAATTACGTTCCTTGACAGGTAAATATTTATGCTTCCTTGCATAAATCGTGGATGAACAGAAGTCCTTTCTTTAGTCACTTAGATAGGCTTTTACTTTAAATGTTGAAGATTAGGCCTAGTAAGCCCGCACCATTAAAACTACAAGGAGTATGAGACAAAGTAATGATATTGCTGCAAACAAGAAGAGAAGTCCAGCAAACACAGTAGGCCTCATGGGGAGAAGAATTAGCGGCCTTTCTGCAGGGATCATATTGGTCAGATTCAGCATGTAACCCAGGGACCATGCAATGCTGCTATTGCCAACCTGCCAATCAAAAAGAGACCACAAAATATTAGAATAAAAATATAGTCAGCCGAATTCCTGAGAAAATATCATCAGAAACCCAAGATTACCCTATAATTGCCATCACATTAAAGGGAACCTGTCATCTGAGTCATCCTGGCCGAGCTACAGGCAGCATAAATCAGAGTGGTGTCTTATTGCAGCTGTGTATGTTTTATTATGTGGCATTCCAGAGAAGACATACTTTAAGAAGTTGGCCTGGTACTAAGCATCTTGACTGACTATTCCGAGGTAGGTACCTGGCGGATTATTCCCGCTCTAGTTCCCATAGCTGACAGGTCTCTCTCTACACATACATTACCGTTCAAAAGTTTGGGGTCACCCAGACAATTTTGTCTTTTCCATGTAAACTCATACTTTTATTTATCAAATGAGTTGCAAAAGGAATAGAAAATATAGTCCAGACATAGACAAGGTTAGAAATAATGATTTTTATTTGACAGAATAATTTTCTCCTTCAAACTTTGCTTTCGTCAAAGAATACTCCCTTTGCAGCAATTACAGCATTGCAGACCTTTGGCATTGCAGCTGTTAATTTGCTGAGGTAATCTTGAGAAATTTCCCCCCATGCTTCCTGAAGCCCCTCCCACAAGTTGGATTGGCTTGATGGGCACTTTTTTTTTGTACCATACGGTCAAGCTGCTCCCACAACAGCTCAATGGGGTTGAGATCTGGTGACTGCACTGGCCACTCCATTACAGATAGAATACCAGCTGCCTGCTTCTTCCCTAAATAGTTCATGCATAATTTGAAGGTGTGCTTTGGGTCATTGTCCTGTTGTAGGATGAAATTGGCTCCAATCAAGCGCTGTCCACAGGGTATGGCATGGCGTTGCAAAATGGAGTGATGGCCTTCCTTATTCAAAATCCCATTTACCGTGTACAAATCTCCCACTTTACCACCACCAAAGCAACCCCAGACCATCACATTACCTCCACTATGCTTGACAGATGGCGGCAGGCACTCTTCCAGCATCTTTTCAGTTGTTCTGCATCTCACAAATGTTCTTCTGTGTGATCCAAACACCTCAAACTTTGATTCGTCTGTCCATAAAACTTTTTTCCAACCTTCCTCTGTCCAATGTCTGTATTCTTTTGCCCATATTAATCTTTTCCTTTTATTAGCAAGTCTCAGATATGGCTTTTTCTTTGCCACTTTGCCCTGAAGGCCAGCATCCCGGAGTCGCCTCTTCACTGTAGACGTTGACACTGGCGTTTTGCATGTACTATTTAATGAAGCTGCCAGTTGAGGAGCTGTGAGACGTCGATTTCTCAAACTAGAGACTCTAATGTACTTGTCTTGTTGCTCAGTTGTGCAGCGGGGCCTCCCACTTCTCTTTCTACTCTGGTTAGAGCCTGTTTGTTCTCTCCTCTGAAGGGAGTAGTACACACCGTTGTAGGAAATCTTCAGTTTCTTGGCAACTTCTTGCATGAAATAGCCATCATTTCTAAGAACAAGAATAGACTGTCGAGTTTCACATGAAAGTTCTCTTTTTCTGGCCATTTTGAGAGTTTCATAGAACAAACAAATGTAATGCTCCAGATTCTCAACTAGCTCAAAGGAAGGTCAATTTTATAGCTTCTCAAATCAGCCAAACCGTTTTCAGCTGGGCTAACATACTTGTGCAAGGGTTTTCTAAATATCCATTAGCCTTCTTACACAGCTAGCAAATACAATGTACCATTAAAACACTGGAGTGGTGGTTGTTGTAAATGGGCCTCTATACACCTATGTAGATATTGCAAAAAACAAGACGTTTGCAGCTAGAATAGTCATTTACCACATTAACAATGTATAGAGTGTATTTCTGATTCATTTAATGTTAGCTTCATTGAAAAAAAAATGTGCTTTTCTTTAAAAAATAATGAAATTTCAAAATGACCCCAAACTTTTGAACGGTAGTGTATGTTGGGAGGAACCAGTGAGTCAAGGAGAACAGGTTGGGGATAAACTGGCCAGAACTGACCTCAGACTAGCCATCCAAGATGCATAGTCCCCAAAAGGCTTTTCAAAGTATATTTTCTCTAAAATGCGGTGGCTGCTATAACAAAGCCAATTCAGGGTTGGTGATGTCAGTAAGTAAAATATCTGATCTCGTAATAGGGTTACACCAGATATTGGGGCATTGTTGTGGTATTGTGATTATGTAATGGTGTAAAACCTTTAGGCCACGGCCCCACTATCAGTATTTGGTCAGTATTCGGTCAGTATTTTTTCTCAGAAGTGGGAGCCAAAACCAGGTGACGAACAATCAGAGAAAAGGTATAGAAACATGTCACCAATTCTGCATTTATCACCCACTCCTGGTTTTGGCTTTCACTCCTGAGATAAAATACTGACCGAATACTGACCAGATACTAATAGTGGGGCCGTGGCCTTACACAGCGTCTCCATTAGATTTTCTACAAGCCATTAAACTTCTGGCAATTGCTTCTCACCATCTGAAGACCAAATACTGCAATTTCATTACAGGGGAAAAATATCAAATGATGAGGCACAACGTGTGGCGAATCTAAGCAAAAAGCTATGGCTTAAAGGTGTTTCCCCATACATTTATCGATAAATGTCTGATCGCTGGTAGTCCCATCAATCATTAGAATAGGTGTCCTGAGCCCAAATTTTTTTTCATATACATTTTACATTCAGAAAAATGTGTATTCTAAGGTATAAACTACTCTAGAAAGAGAATAACCCTTTTGGGACTAGCCAGTTTTTAATTTTTGCACTTTAATTTTTACCTCCCCTTCTTCTAAGAGCCATAACTTTTTTATTTTTCTGTCAATATAGCTCTATTAGGGCTTGTTTTTTTGTAACATGAGATGTAGTTTTGAATGACACCATTCATTTTACTGTATCATGTACTGAAGACCAGTAAAAAAAAAATTCAAAGTGGGGTGAGATTGTGAAAAAAGCTGCAATTGCGCCATACTTTTTGGGTTTCGTTTGTACAGCACTCATTGTGCTGTAGAAATCACCAAGGATCATGACTCTTCAGGCCAGTACAATTATGACGAGAAAAGTATCATTTGTTCTATTCTAGTGCTAAAAAAAATGTCTGAAATTTGTAAAAAAAAAAAAATGTTCCTTGTGTCGCCATCTTTTGAGATCCGTAACTTTTTTATTTTGCCAAAAATGGAGCTGTGTGAGGACTAGTTTTTCTTTCATGCCGATCTGTAGATTTTGTTCTTACCATTTTGGGGCACCTATGACATTGATTTTTTTTTTTTTGCAATTTTTGACCGATCTACAGTTACTGAAAAAAACACAGATCTGAGATTTCAACATATGGTTAAATCATTTTATAGTTTAATAGACTAGACTTTTATGGAAGTAGTTATACAAATTATATTTGATTTAGATTTTTTTATTTTTTTAAAGATTTTTTTTAGGACATTTCTATTTCCATACTTAGGGGACGCTAACCTGTGATCATTTGATTGCTTATACTATATACTATAACATCACAGTATTGAAGTATATAGTATAATTCATGGTCTAAAAATGGGGTCATGCAAGCGATGATTCTCTCATGTGAGAGAATTGGGACGATTATGCTAATGACACTCAGCTCAAACTCTTTCAAAATTTAAGCCGAGTGTCATCTTAGCATGATCCGATTCTCTCGCATGCGAGAATCGGAGCACAGGTGTGGAGAAGGTGGAGAACTTAATTTCTCCGTCTTCTCCATTATCTGAGTTTGCGAATGTCGGACTGCACTTGGAAGACATCCGTGTGCAGTCCGATGTTTCACAAGCACCCATAGACTTGTATGGTTGCGCGTGATCCGAATTCCGGAGCCACTCGTAGCATGCTGATATTTTTTTCCACAGACCAATTCGGTCTGTAGAAAAACTCACAGTTCTGCATTGCCCCATAGTATAACATTAGGTAGATTTCTATTCAATAAAACATCAGATAGCACTGAGCTGTGTTATATGCTCATGTGAGCAAGTCCTAAAACTAATCTTTAGTGGAGAACTAAAATGGAAGTGATGGGGGCTTTCAGCAGGCATGTCGTGAGGGAAGATGGGCACACGGTCGCAAGTGCACTGACGATTGTGCTGATTGTGCTCTGACAGCAGCACAATCACTGATGTACTGTATGTACCCTTATAAAGACAGTTTGGGCCTCATTTATCAAAACTGCCAAAAAGAAAAGGTGGCATGGTTTCCCATAGCAATCAGAGTTCTACTTTCATTTCTTAAACTGTTGCAGTTAAATAAAAGATGTCAGTGATTGGTTGCTATGGGAAACAGACACTTTTTCTTTTATATGGTTTTGATAAATGAGGCCCACTACGAAGATAAGAAATTATTGTTATGTGGGGAGACAACTATTAGAATGTCTTGACACTTTCTCATTAAACTCCACTGTTTAAGAAATAACTATTTTACCTCCTTCTGAAATAGTATCCGAGGCCAAGATTCACTGTCAAATTTATATCCATGGACTAATAGATGATAGATGTAGTTAGCCGAAAAACAATAGGATCTTGCATACGTTTCATCAAATCTGGATAGGATGAGTGGAAGCTGAAGGGAAAAAGACAGAATCCACGGCAGACTATAGCGATAACAACAGATTTCTATGTTATTACTTAAAGCGCACTGTCAAGAGGACTGACCAGCGCTGCAGTCTAGCAGTGGTGGCCAAATAGCACAGAACTTACAAGCTGCTTTCTGTTGAGCTTGTAAGCACTGTCTGAAACATCCGGGATTGCAGGAGCGCGTTGTTCGCGCTTACTCCCAGCCAGCTTCGGTCCCACTTCACTTCCGGTGCTGCAGAGAGGCAAAGCTGCCTCAAATAGTAGCATCAGAGAGCGCACAGTTTAGGCCATCAGCACAGCAATGCTGCTGGCCCGAACTATCAATCAATCAGGGTTGTTTGCCCACTCAACAATCCGAAAGCCGAGAGGTTGGGGAGCGGTGCGCTCCTGAAAGTGAAGTTGGGACAAAACCTTTTAAATGACTAGACTGCTTAGACCAATATACACTGTAACATCTCCAGCAGCCATGTTAGCAGGGCATGGACTGGACTTATTTGCCGCATCTGAATTCCAACTGAAAGCAGAGAACTTGACAACAATGCAGAATAGATGCATAGGTTATAGGAGAAAATTGCAGAACTTTTCATTATTGAATAATCACATTTTTATTAGACTATACAATCCCGTCGGTAATGTTGTTTTTACAATGAATATAATATTAATGTCATAATTTGTTTTTATCTGAGATCAGTTACGTGTTCAAACAGCTCCAAGCCATGGAAAATGATACCCAAGGTACTGAAACACATCAACCATACATTATACAGTATATTGTCAGGGATTCATTTATACTCTCCTTATAATATTAAAAGGGTGGTCCAAAGTGCAAATTAATTTTCCTCCTAAATCCCTATCTAATGCCATAATCTAAACTGTTTTCTAATATGCTTGAATTAAAAATACCCTGTCCTTCCCTAACTACTCTATCTAACTACTTTGCTATTTTTTGTTCACTTCCTTTTTTATGTCGCTTCATTTGAGAATCCCAGTGCATGCTGGGATATTCAAAGTGACAGGGACTGGGCTAGTCCGTGCGCAATGTGCGATGCACACAAAGACAGCGTGCTGCGGCTCAGATCAGCAATAACAAGCTGGCAACAATGGCGCAGTCAGAATACCTGATGTACAAAAACTAGTGCCACACCCGGAGATGATGTCACTAGCCAGGTATTCTGACAACGCGCTCTGTTGCCAGCATGTTAGGCTGTGTGCCCACGATGCGTTTTTCAAGCATTTACGCTGCGGAATTTCCGCAGCGTAAACGATTGGGAAACCCTTGGTAAACCTTCCCCCATGGTCTCCAATGCAATTCCGCACTTTCAATGCCCATGCTGCGGATTTTTCCGCAGCGTTTATGCTGCGCTCAAAAATCCACAGCATGTCCATTAATTTTGCAGACACGCAGAGTAATCGCCGCCTTTGACTTACATTAGAACGCGCCAATTCAGCAAGACTGCATCTGTACTTGCGTAATTGGCGCGTTCTAATGTGCGAATGGTACCCAAGTCTGGAGGAGAAGAGACTCTCATCCAGACCTGGGTACCATAGAATCTGTGAAAAAAAGAATTTAAAATAAAAAATAAAGTTTATACTCACCTTCCGATGTCCTCCCGGTGTTTTGTCCACGCCGTCCGGTCTCTTGCAATGCCCGCGCTGTTGTAAGGACCTGCCATGACGTCACTGAGTCATGTGACCCATCACATGACTCAATGACGTCACTGCAGGTCCTTCACACCACCGCGAGCCGCCCAAGAGACCGGACAGCATGGACAAAACACCGGGAGGACATCGGAAGGTGAGTATAAACTTTATTTATTTTTTACCATTCTTATTCTTTTTTTTAACTATAACTTGGTCACACTATATAAATTCATGCCAGTTGCATGGATTTATATAGTGTGACCAAGTTGTCAAGCACTTTTCCAAGTGATGCTAAAATCGCTTGGAAAAGCGCTTGATAACCTGCATGCAGAAATGCATGCAAAGACGCTTGACAAACGCTTCTACCTGGCGGGAAAAACGCATGTAAAAAACGCATGCGTTTTTCCTGCCAGGGAGAAGCGTAAAAAATATGCAGCATTTCTGCATCGTGGGCAGATAGCCTTACTGCTGATCTGAGCTGGCAACAGAGAGTGCGCTGTCATTGTGCACATCGCATAGTGCACAGCACACAGGCACTAGCCCAGCCCCTGAAACGAGTGTCACTGATGAAGCTTCGTTTCAGGTAAGGGTGAGGGGATGAACAGTGACCGCAGCCTCAACCCTGATGACACTTCATTTGACTGTCCTGGCATGCACTGCGATTCTCAAATAAGTGTAATAAAAAATGAATTGAAAACAAAGTAGAAAAGCAGTTAGGGTATAGTAGGGAATTTTTAATTCAAGTATATTAGAAAATAGTTTTGATTATGGCATACAATAGATAGGGATTTAGGAGAAAAATAAATTTGGACTTTCAACCACCCCTTTTAAGTGGACCTATGACAAGTGTACAGTTTTTGCCTTTTTTATTCTTGCTGTTCCCCTGAGTATTCCGTTTTGTTTTGTTTTTAATCAATCATTTGGCTCCAGAGATATGGGTCTTTTTATTTAGTGCTATTTTTTATGGTCTTTACCAAGGTGGTGTGGCTCATAGGATTCTCTGGGGGGGGTCTTTAGGCTGCTTTGCAATTATTTCTTTGGTAAAGATTGCAACGTTATCACTAAATAGAAAGGCCCATAACTCTGTAACCACGTGGCGGATTTGAAAAAAAAAACAAAAAAAAAAACAATGGAATTGTCAGGGGAGCAGCAGGAATTAGAGCAAATAATTGCCTTTTTGACCTTTTTTGACCTTGTGACAGGTCTTCTTTTAATGGTCCTTCTAGATGGTCACTAAAAAAGACCTACAAAGTTTTTCATGTATTATCCTATAAGAAAATGTGTACATAGAGAACCATAGTAAAAGAGTCATATAGAGGCTATATTGGGGTTAGGCACCACATCATGCAAGAGGTAATTAAACTTTCTTGTTTTGTTTCCTGCACTGTTGCCTCTATATGTCTCTTCATTGTGGCTAGATATTGCATGATAGGCAACATACAGCAATGTAGTATGATAGTTGATAAGTACGTGGCAAATTATTTATATATGGCTGCAGTTTTCTATTTAGTTTATTAACATGTCACACTTGCTATATTTCACAATATGTAACACAAGCTGTCTGTTATTTCTAGTTCAATAATTATTGTATTTTTTCATACCTCCTGCTACACGCTTGTGCTGTGATGCCATCTAGTGGTCTCCCATATTTTAATTAATATTTTTAAATATTTGTATGTTAATGATTTCTAATAAAGCTTTACCTTTTATTATGGTTCTCTATGTACACATTTTCTTATAGGATAATGCATTTTGGTGTATTGAGCCCTATTTATAAGTTCCATGTATGTACCTGGACACAGATACAGATATACTTGGTTTAATACTTACATATGTGCAGTGATTGTCTGCTTCCCTTTTCTCTATAACACTTTTTCATGTGCAATATCGTACAAAAGTTTTAGGTAGATGTGAATAAAATGCTGCAAAGTAAGTTCTTATGAAAATAGAATTGCTAATCGTTTATTTTTAGCAAATTTAAAAAATGCAAAGTGAAAGAGCAAAAGGAAAATCGAAATCATCAATATTTGGTGTGACCGAACTTTGCCTTCACACACAGTTCATGAAGGAACTCCACATTGAGGTTGTTCTAAACATCTAGGAAAACTAACCACAGATCTGTGGATGTAGACTTGTGCAAATCATTCTGTTTCATGTAATCCCAGACAGACTCGATGTAGAGATCAGGGCTTACTACTTGTTCTTCTTTATGTTGAAGATAGTTTTTAATGACATTGGCTCCAAATCTATTCTACAGCAGCACAGCAAGCCCAAACATACAACCAATCAAACGCCTCCCTGATGGTATTACATGATGTATCTAGTAGAATTCATGCTTTTTAAGAGGCAAAAGAAGGTCACACCAAATATTCATTTGATTTAGATTTTAAATTGCTAAAAATAAAATATTAACACTTCTATTTTTGAAAGCATTCTTACTTTGCAACTTACTTTTCCCCACACCTACCTAAAACTGTAGCACTACACTGTAAAAAATATTAAAAGTTGTCCTCCAGTCCATCTACATGGATGATGAAAGTCAAATTGGTGGTGGTCCAACTCTTGGCACCCCTTCTGATCAAATGATTGAAAATGAACTGCTACTTCAGTCATCACTGTGTCCCTTTCATTGTCTACCAGACACATTCACACTTTTTCGAATGGCTATGCCTGGAATTACAGTCTATTTGTATTCACTTCAATGGGACTAAGCTTTTCAGGGCTGTAAGGCTATGTGCCCACGTTGCGGAAATGAAGCAGAAAATTTCTGCTTCATTTCCGCATGTCCTCTCCCGGAAAAACGCATGCGGAATTCCGCACGCGTTTATTGCGTGTTTTTCACGCGTTTTCGACATGCGGAATTGCCTTGCGTTTTTTCATGCATTGAATAAGGCAATTCCGCATGCGGAAACGCGAAATTAATGAACATGCTGCGGATTTTTGAACGCAGCATAAACGCTGCGGAAAAATCCGCAGCATGGGCATAGAACTTGCGGATTCTCATTGGGGACCATGGGGTGCGGATTGACAAGCGTTTTACAAGCGTTTACGCTGCGGAAAATCCGCATCAAAAACGCTTGTAATCCGCAACGTGGGCACGCAGCCTAATTCTAAACACCGGCTCTACTAAAAGTATACAGCTAGTAATCAATAAAGGGGATGCAGTGTTTGCGGGAGCACCAGAGCCCTCCTTGTACGTTAGGGTGCTGTTACTCGTACCACTACCAATCTGATATTGATGTCCTATGTTAAGGGTAGGCTATCAATTTTCTAAGATCAGAAAATCCATTTAAAGCAATGTAGCAATGTATTTTGCCCTGCTCAGAAAGAGGTACAACACATTTGTGCTAGGATTCTGTTCTTGGATATTACGGGCTGAAAAGAGTCATTTCTGTAAATGGGTATGGGTTCTAGCCCTTATTTCTTTTCTTTTTTTTATCCTACTATAATAAAGAATATTATACAAACCTTGCTCCATTCTTGACTACAGAAAGAAGACATACTTGTGTTGAATTCTGGTAATTGGAAATTTCCAGTCAGATTTAAAGCATTGGCCGTGTAATAAAAACCAGAAAATGCCTGGAACAGAAAGAGAATCTGTAAACACATTAAAATTACAATCCTAAATGTATATAACCATAGACTGTACTAGAAAGTGGGGGTGGGGGCGCTCTGCCCAGTAGTCAGACAATTCTCAACTGTTACCACCATCCTCTTTATAGCAAAAAAAAGAGCACGCAAGCAAGAAGACGAGTAAATGAGACACCGCTGGAATGAGTGTTTCTTTCATTTTTAAGCTGCCCTTATATTCAGAAGCAGAGACCTGGTGACAGATTCCAAACATCAGGCTACATTTATCTGCCAGAAGAACAAAGGACTTGTCATGGTAATATTCAACATATCTGATGCCTATTTTATCTGGTGGCGCCCATGGTTACAACTTGCGGAATGTGATTTCTTAGTTGCACGTCTTTATTTAAAATAACCCCTACATATTGTTATACCATAGTATAATATGCAATGGAGGGGAATGCAGACAGAAGAGGGCCCCTGTGCAAGAACAATATGAACCCTTTACAGTCCAATAGCTCATCATAATGCTTAATTCCACCTTTGTAAGTGGAAGTTGCCCCCTTTCCTTTTGGACCACTGTTGCAACAATTATACAGTGGTGGCCAAAAGTAATGGCACCCGTGCAATTCTGTCAGATAATACTCAGTTTCTTCCTGAAAATGATTGCAATCACAAATTCTTTGGTATTATTATCTTCATTTAATTTGCTTGCAAGGAAAAAACACAAAAGAGAATGAAGCAAAAATCAAATCATTGATCATTTCACACAAAACTCCAAAAATGGGCCAGACAAAAGTATTGGCACCCTCAGCCTAATACTTGGTTGCACAACCTTTAGCCAAAATAACTGCGAACAACCGCTTCCGGTAATCATCAATGAGTTTCTTACAATGCTCTGCTGGAATTGTAGACCATTCTTCTTTGGCAAACTGCTCCAGGTCCCTGATATTTGAAGGGTGCCTTCTCCAAACTGCCATTTTGAGATCTCTCCACAGGTGTTCTATGGGATTCAGGTCTGGACTCATTGCTGGCCACCTTAGAAGTCTCCAGTGCTTTCTCTCAAACCATTTTATAGTGCTTTTGGAAGTGTGTTTTGGGTCATTGTCCTGCTGGAAGACCCATGACCTCTGAGGGAGACCCAGCTTTCTCACACTGGGCCCTACATTATGCTGCAAAATTTGTTGGTAGTCTTCAGACTTCATAATGCCATGCACACGGTCAAGCAGTACAGTGCCAGAGGCAGCAAAGCAACCCCAAAACATCAGGGAACCTCCGCCATGTTTCACTGTAGGGACCGTGTTCTTTTCTTTGAATGGCTCTTTTTTTTTCCTGTACACTCTATGTTGATGCTTTTTGCCAAAAAGCTCTACTTTTGTCTCATCTGACCAGAGAACATTCTTCCAAAACGTTTTAGGCTTTCTCAGGTAAGTTTTGGCAAACTCCAGCCTGGCTTTTTTATGTCTCGGGGTAAGAAATGGGGTCTTCCTGGGTATCCTACCATACAGTCCCTTTTCATTCAGACGCCGACGGATAGTACGGGTTGACACTGTTGTACCCTCGGACTGCAGGGCAGCTTGAACTTGTTTGGATGTTAGTCGAGGTTCTTTATCCACCATCCGCACAATCTTGCGTTGAAATCTCTCGTCAATTTTTCTTTTCCGTCCACATCTAGGGAGGTTAGCCACAGTGCCATGGGCTTTAAACTTCTTGATGACACTGCGCACTGATGACACAGGAACATTCAGGTCTTTGGAGATGGACTTGTAGCCTTGAGATTGCTCATGCTTCCTCACAGTTTGGTTTCTCAAGTCCTCAGACAGTTCTTTTGTCTTCTTTCTTTTCTCCATGCTCAATGTGGTACACACAAGGACACAGGACAGAGGTTGAGTCAACTTTAAGCCATGTTAACTGGCTGCAAGTGTGATTTAGTTATTGCCAACACCTGTTAGGTGCCACAGGTAAGTTACAGGTGCTGTTAATTACACAAATTTAGAGAAGCATCACATGATTTTTCAAACAGTGCCAATACTTTTGTCCACCCAATTTTTTAGGTTTGGTTGGGAATTATATCCAATTTGGCTTTACACTGTGTTCCAAATTATTATGCAAATAATATTTTCTCATATTTTCCCAAATTACCTCTATGAATTGCAGTCGTTGTAATTTTCCAGTCAAATAACTATTAGAGTACAATTGAAAGGTTTTTGTACAAACTGTCTATGATAACAGCATATTTCTTAAAAAATAAAAAACTCAAACTGCACTCAAAATGCATGTTCCAAATTATTATGCACAGCAGAGTTTTCAACCTTTTCATTTTAATAAAGAACAAAAAAATGGTCATTTTTTAAATTATAAGCATTAGCAGGTTATTACAAACTGAAATTAAACAGTTTTCAACTCAAAACTTTATTCTAGGTGATGTTACATTTGCACATAGGACCGCTTGTTCGAAAGGAGCTTCTGAATTCTCTCGTCCATTGAATTTGTCAGGTTTTGGATGGTTTCTGCTTCAATTGTTTTGCATGAGGACAGAATACCCTCCCAGAGCTGTTGCTTAGATGTGAACTGCCTCCCACCATCATAGACACTCCTTTTGATGATGCTCCAGAGGTTCTCAATGGGGTTGAGGTCAGGGGAGCATGGGTGCCACACCATAAGTTTGTCCCCTTTTATGCCCATAGCAGCCAGAGATGCAGATGTGTTATGTGCAGCATGAGACGGGGCATTATCTTGCATGAAAATGATCTTGCTGCGGAATGCACGGTTCTTCTTCTTGAACCATGGAAGGAAGTGCTGTTTGAGAAACTCAACATACATTATGGAGTTTATCTTTACCCCTTCAGGGATCCTAAAAGGGCTGACAATCTCTCTCCCCATGATTCCAGCCCAAAACATTACTCCACCTCCTCCTTGTTAGCGCCATAGCCGTGTTTGCATGGGGTGTCCATCAACCAGCCATCCTCCACTCCATCCATCTAGACCATCGAGATCATTTCATGCATGATAATGCCCAGTCTCATGCTGCACATAACACATCTGCATCTCTGGCTGCTATGGGCATAAAAGGGGACAAACTTATGGTGTGGCACCCATGCTCCCCTGACCTCAACCCCATTGAGAACCTCTGGAGCATAATCAAAGGGAGTGTCTATGATGGTGGGAGGCAGTTCACATCTAAGCAACAGCTCTGGGAGGGTATTCTGTCCTCAAGCAAAACAATTGAAGCAGAAACCATCCAAAACCTGACAAATTCAATGGACGAGAGAGTTCAGAAGCTCCTTTCGAACAAGGGGTCCTATGTGCAAATTTAACATCACCTAGAATAAAGTTTTGAGTTGAAAACTGTTTGATTTCAGATTGTAATAACCTGCTAATGCTTATAATTTCAAAAATGACCATTTTTTTGTTCTTTATTAAAATGAAAAGGTTGAAAACTCTGCTGTGCATAATAATTTGGAACATGCATTTTGAGTGCAGTTGGAGTTTTTTATTTTTTAAAAATATACTGTTATCATAGGCAGTTTGTACAAAAACCTTTCAATTGTACTCTAATAGTTATTTGACTGGAAAATTACAATGACTGCAATTCATATAGGTAATTAGGGAAAATCTGAGAAAATATTATTTGCATAATAATTTGGAACACAGTGTAGGATAATTATTTTTGTGTTTTTTCATTGAAGACAAATTAAATGAAGATAATAATACCAAAGAATTTGTGATTGCAATCATTTTCAGGAAGAAACTGAGTATTATCTGACAGAATTGCAGGGGTGCCAATACTTTTGGCCACCACTGTATGTCCGCCCCTTGTATGCAGCAGCCAAGACGAAAGAACAGACTACATTGCAGACCTGTTGAAATGATCTCTTGCTGAATAATTCTAGTAGTATCATCATTAATATTTCATATGTACAGAAAGTGGTAGCACTGACTATTAGGTGATGAAACGCACATTACTAATATCTGAGAACAGCTTACCGAAAATCCTCCCTTCACTTTGGGCTGGTAAACACCATCAAATGAGCAGTCTTGCTTCCCATGGCATGCAGCAAAATTAAACAGCGTAGCTACTCTCTCCATACATTGGACTGGCTCTCCTGTGCCCTTAAAACTTATGAGTTGCTCTGGGTTGTAATTTGCTGGTTGGAAAGATGCAGAACACAGGCTTCCAAATATGTGATTCATTGTCAAATCCACCTTGTAATTTTGAGGATAGCATGGATTTTCTACAGAAGATTTCCCATGTGAGCTCTAAATATGATAGAAAGAAGAGAAGTAAGGTGCAGATTAAACTATGCAAAAGTCATAGATGTTCAATAATTTTGGACTTTTTGCAGGACCCCATGCTGTGATCTTCTTCCAGTTATGATACAATACTACAGGGAGAATCCTGTAGTATTTCACCAGGAAAAATTACTGTAACTTCTAAAAGAGACAACCTATCGTACTGAAATTTTGCCTGTACATACCTTGGTTCATGAGAAACTGATGTTTTAAAGCAAATATTGAAAATGTCCACTGTTCGCATCCAAGCACGGCTGCACGCACCGTTCCATACTGTGGAATGTATTCCACATGATGTTTGGGGTCATAGCCTGAATTTCTCACTTTATGTTCTTTTGGAGTGCCTGTGATGTTCATGGCTTCTTACTGTACACCTGACCTTTCAAATGGCCCCAAAGAGAACGGTGGTGTTAAATCAGTACAGTGACTCTGTTGACATGTGGAATACGATATGTCAATCTCCTGGGAAAATCCGTGCAATGATTTATGTGGAGATGCCAGAAGTCACTGTTTCACATCTTGAATTGTTTCCTCAGCCATTTTTGGATGTCCTCCATTATGCCTATCCAGTAATGTTCCTGTACGTTCCAGCTTATTCACCAATTACAGAATACAAAATTTGGGCAGCGGATTTCAACCTCCAAACTTCTTTAGAAGCTCACTTTGGCACCTCTTTAAAGAAGTTGTCCACTACTTGGACAACTCATTCTCATATCCCACGCTTGGCCCCGATAAAATAAAAAAGCCTCTACTCACCTCCTGTGCTGGCGCCGTTCCAGCAGTATCGGCACTCGCTCTCCCCGGAGCTTCCGTGCTCTTGTTGTGATACGTGACCCCGGCGCCCAATCAGTGCTGCCATCACTGTCCCCGCCTCATGTCGAATTGAACATTTAGAGGGAGTCAGAGATCAGCTGCAGCCCGGACTTCCTCTTTATGTTCAGTTCAACAGGAGGTGGGGCCAGTGACGCCAGTGCTGATTGGGCGCCGGCTTCATGTGTCACAACAACTGCATGAGAGCCCCGGGACCGCAAGTGCTAAAACCACTGGAACAGAGCCGGCACGGGAGGTGAGTATACACTTTTTTATTTTATTGAGGCCAAGCATTTACATAAGGAAGGGGTTGTCCAAGTAGTGGACAACCCCTTTAAGGACTCGGTTTTCCAATAAGTTTATATGAAACACACTCCTCCAAACTGTATTTTTACATTGTTAACAAATGAAGAAGGAATTCGACAGGAGTGAAATGCAAGTACCACACACAAACTACCGACACGCAGAAAGGCGAGCAGCAAGTCTATCTCATAGTGGAGACGACCGGCGGGCCGACAAGTGGCGAGACCTCTCAGCACGAGGATGTTTTTCTTCACTGTCGCTGAGCTCATTGCACTCTTAGGGTATGTGCACACGATGCAGAAATGAAGCAGAAAATTTCTGCATCATTTCTGCATCTCCCTGGCAGAAAAAACGCATGCAGATTGTGCATGCGTTTTTCCTGCAGAATACATGCGGATCCACATGCAGATTCACATGCGTTTCCGCATGCAGATTGACAAGCGCTTTCCAGGCGATGTTAGCATCACCTGGAAAGTGCTTGATAACTAGGTCACACTATATAAATCCATGCAAACAGCATGGATTTATACAGTGTGAACCGAGAGAGTGTATATACTTACCTCCGATGGCCCGCGCTGTCCTGCTCAATCTGTTCTCCCTCGCCGGCAACTTTGAATTGAAAGACCTGCCGACGTCAGCGTCACGTGACCCGTCACATGACTCTGACGTCACCGCAGGTCCTACAACTCACTGCAAGTGCCGGGAACCAAGCGGGAGCGCTGCGCGGGCCGACAGAAGGTAAGAATACATTTTTTATTTTATTCTTCTTTTTACAGCTTTTTTAATGGTACCTGGGTGTGGATGAGACTCTCCTCTCCTCCACACCCGGGTACCATCCGCACATTAGAACGCACCAATTACGCAAGTACAAATGCTGTCTTGCGGAATTGGCGCGTTCTAATGCAAGTCAATGGCGGCGAAATCGCCGCGTTTCCGCAAAATTAATTGACATGCTGCGGATCTTTGACCGCAGCGTTAACGCTGCGGAAAAATCCGCATCATGGGCACAGCACATGCGGATTTCCATTGGGGAACATTGCTTCCCTTCTACCATGCGTTTTTCATGCGTTTCCGCGGCGTTTACGCAACTGCAAAAACGCCGCGGAAACGCATGAAATACGCATCGTGTGAACACAGCCTTACTTCTCATGAACCAAAATATTTACAGTCCAAATTTCAGTACAGTTGACCATCTCTTTCAGAAGTTACAGCAAATTTTCCAGGTAAAGTAGTGAATGAATCACCCTGTATCTCTGGTTTTACATATTTCTTCTAATATGGACAAACAATGAGTTTAATGGAAGTTGTAAAAATTCCATCTTTTTAGTTACTTCCACTAGTGTCATAATTATCCTGCAGAAATGTTTGTACAGTTAACAAATCATACTGAGGAGAGGTATTTGCATGAAAGAAACAGAGAACCCTTATAGAATATAGTATTAATATTAGTCAATGTAAAAATGAATGCCATCAAATCCCTGGACCCACACAGATGAGAAGATAGCTATAGATGGCAGAAGAAGATAGGAGTGTTCTGTGTATGGCACTCTCCTCTATGAATTATAACTAACACTGTCTATGCTAGATATGAAAATATCAATTTCATAATTCCCATATACTAGTGGTTGTAATACAGAGTGTGATGTGCATGTTTGGCAAACTATGAGCACTTCACATGGGGCAATGCTTGTTTGGAAGGTCAAACCCCCATAGAATCAGATATTTATGCCATTATTACAGAACACATCATAAAAGAGCTTTTCGAGTGGCAATTTTAATTTTGCATTAAATATTCTAAAAACTTTTAAAACCTAATTACTGAGCTGGTGTACCACACAATAATACGACTGTGCAATAGGACTGGTATATTAGAACTGTTTGTAATATACATGGACCTGCCTAATTGTTAGCACGCACAATTACGATTTATACAAGCCATGTTTGTAATACCTTAGCTAATGATGCCAGCAGTCTTTTCTCTGATTCATCCCTTCCATAGCACTGGAAGCTGTGAGTGTACACATTGTACTTATAGCCATACAGTGTCACTTCCAGTGTGCTGTTAGGGTTTTGCTCTGACTTCTCAGGAATGAATGAGATCTGTGTAGAGGCACCACCCAAATCCAGAGCTCCGGTTGTCTCCGCTCCATCTGGACGTACCCAAGTGCTCCAAATGTTTTTCTAAGGGTAAAGAAAAAGCATATTGCATCCACATTCTACATAACAGCATTCTTAAATAATTTTACTCTAAATTATATGTGGATTTTTCAGGTACCAGTACACATTGTAGGACTAGTTTTCCCTTGCTAAGTCAGTTTAGAGACACTGTGCCGGTGGAGAATAATACATCTCCTCTGCAGGGGATTCTAGGAACCTACGCGTATGTCCCAGTGATTATACCATAGCTTTGGCAGTTGTCTTTACAATCTTTTCAGTCTTTGTTAACTGAGATTTAATAGGAGTTCACTGACAATACATTTTCTGCATTTTGTGGACATCAAGGACAAGTCCCCATGGCAAAATAGAATGATAAAGTGGGAAATATAATTTTGTAACCAATATAATCACAAAAATATCATTTACATTTCATCTATTTCATTGCCCTTACTGTAACATTAAAAGTATACATTCACTTGAACACTATTTGGCAGTTTAAATAAAAAAATTTTGGAATAAATCCTGTATTTTAGTCTAGAGCCTCACTCAAAAGAATTATAGTCCAGAGCTGTAGCACAAGTGAATATATTGGCAACTCGGAAGGGTTCAGGAGAACTTTACTTGGCTCCCTGTCCTCTATGTGTCATCTTTTTAGCAAACTAAGTTTATATTTTATATTATGCATTTTGTGGTGGGTAACTATTGTTAATCAGTGGTATTCTATCGAGGAACCAATTGGTGTTCTTTTTGTTGCTTTTGTCTTATCAAGTTCTAGTATATTTGGACCCCACACTGTATTTATGGTATGACCTAGGTTTTGGTGCTGCATTTATGTAATGCGCATGGTTTTGGTGCTGTATTTTTGTTATGGGTTGGTTCTGTGTTTATACTACAGTATGAGCTTATCTCTGATGTTCTATTTATGTTATAAGCTCGATTCTGCTGCTGGATTTGTGGTATTTGGTTCTGGTGCAGTGTTTGTATTACAGTATGAGCTTGGTACTGGTGCTGTATGTATGTTATGAGTTTGGTTCTTTTGTTGTACTTTTGTTATGAGCTTTGTTCTGGTTCTGTATTTATGTTATGAGATTGTTTATTTTACATACAATAATATTTATTAAATTCCACATTAATTTCTTGTGTATTTAGCCATGGGAGTAGGAATAATTTTCCATGGTACGATACAATGCAAGTACAGTACATTTATATCTTGGTCACTTAAGTACAGACACTGTTGTTAAAATTGTGAATAATCATGCTGTAAGCATTTACACTCAACTTGGCAGGGCATCCATGTTTAATTTAATGAGAAGAAAAGAAGGAGTCTATGTCTGACGTGACTTTTAATTCTATCTTGCCCATTAACATGTTGAAATCCAACATATACCTTTCCTCCTTCCCCTAACATGTGCTATTTATGTAGAGTTGCGGGGAGTACAAACATAAAAAATCACCCACAGATGCTCCTCTAATCGGCAGGTTCAGCCGAATTTGGTCAGCTTAAAGGGAACCTATCACCATAAAAAAATGCTATTAACCAGGGGCAGTCAGGTCCAGGGACGCGGTTACAGCCGCCACTCTGTATACTCAGAACAGTGACTGAACCAGCACCAGCGGAAAAAAAAGTTCATTTTCTCCCTGCAGCGTTCGGGTAAGAGTGGGCATCGGGCAGGTTAATAATGCTTTAACCTGCAGATTAACCCCATATCTGCAGGTTAACAGCGTTTCTTCTGGTGATAGGTTCCCTTTAATTAACAAGCAGGAAAACACAGATAATGTCTTATTCAAGTCTGCATTCTCTTGAAATAAATTGTAGCAAAGCTGACAAGAAAATCATACTAATAGGATTTGTCTTAAGCAGTGTGACTTATAGCTTCAGGAATGTTTAATGCAATTTGTGTGAATGTACAAGCCTATTACAAGAAAATGAGGTCATCATTTTAATAATCCCCCTATGCCAGCTATACGTTGCAGAAGCACACGGTAATTAGTGTCAAAATAAATCCCCTGTCACTTTTTGTAGCAACTGGAAAACAGTGGAAAAAGGGCAATGTTAATCATCTTTTTTTCTTTTGTTTTCAGCTATGGAGACTGTTTGTGGAGTATGGTAACTCTCAATAAGGCTTCCGGAGACGGTCTTTACACTAGCCACACTTTCACCCCTATACAAGGATCCGGTCTTTGCTGTCAAAACCACCATCTATTAGATGTTTGAGTGTCTTTATTTAATTTTCACAATGGGGTTAGTAATGGTGGTGTCTTATTGACGCCTCTCCATTATTAACCTGTGGGCTTGATGTCAGCGGCCTTAAAACAGCTGACATTAACCCCACAACTATTACTCCACTTGCCACCACACCAGGGCAAATGGGAAGAGCAAGGCTAAGCGCCAGAATTGGCACATCTTACGGATGCGCCATTTTTGGTGCGGCTGAGGGTTGATGTTCTTAGTCTGGGAGGGACCCAATATGCATGGCCCCTTCCTAGGCTATTAATATCAGCCCGCAGCTGTCTGCATAGCATTTGCTGGTTAGTAAATATAGGGGGGGACCCCACGTCATTTTTTTGGGGGGTCTCCCCTATAATAATCAGTAAAGCCTAAGCAAACAGCTGTGAGCTGATATTATTAGCCTGGGAACCTTAATGGCTCCTTTTCAGAATAATAACATCAGGTCCCAGCTTTCCCTCAGCAGGTTATGAAAATTACTGGGGACCACACACCATTTTTTCATTTATTTTTTTATTTATTAACAAGTACAGTAAAATACACACCCAAGGTTACCTTAGTTCACAGCCTCCAGGTGTTTCAGCAGCTGAAAACACAATTAACCTTAAAGTGTCCCTCAAAGTTTCCCATGAGGTTTCCAAGCCTCGCAGATTCTGAAAGACTCGGTAACCTTGGTTAGCAGAGTTCACAGCCACTGGGTCTCATGGTGGCTCGAGTTCTGGACTGATGAATGCCGGAGTTCCAAGTGCCAGACTCGCGGTCATTCACAAAAAGCTGTCAAGCAGTGATGTGGATGGGTTATACAGAGCTCAGCATTCAGAGAACTGGTAGATCCGCAGCAGATAAAACAGTGATTTTATCAAAACTGCAGCAAGAAGCCTAGTAAGTGATACATCGCTGGAATCGTGGTCTCTGCTCCTATATCATGCTGCTCTCAGATGAGGTAGCAAAAACCTGATGACAGATTCCCTTTAAACATGCAACCACCGTATCTTCCTTAAAGGGGTTGTCTACTTTATTTTTGTAAATGTGTTAAAGACACGATTTTGCAGCACTTGTGATATATAAGTATTAAAGGTTCTCTTCTTTTGTGAAGTGTCCCCTGCTTCACACGTGAAGGGTTTCTTAATTGGAGAACGCTGATGGACATAAGCTGGTCACATGCTCCTCCACCATTAAAGTAGACCATCCCTTGACTCATCCTCTTTGATAAGCTTTTGCCCCCCCCTATCACTACTCCCATATATCTCAAAACTCCTTGAACAACATGTCACCTTGAACTACTTTTCTGATATTGGTGACTACTTATTCATGCAGACCTTTATAAACTGGACAAATGATGAATATGAGATATATGACCTACCAGGCTTAAAGGTGGAATAGAAAGCATGCATTTTTTCACACACCTCTAAGAAATTTCCCATTAAATAGTTGACTGTAATCCATCCGTAAACCCCTTCTTCCTGACCTGTAATGATGTGAGCTCCTCTAAAATCAAATGGCTGGGTTTGGAAGTAGTTCTCAATACTGAAAAGGACTCCTTGAGAGGCACTTTCATTTTTCAACCTAAATAGTTTACAGGAAAAAAATACTGAGAACATGGAAAGTGGATCTTCAATATCAGTCTGAATACAACTGTGCGTCCTAGTATTCTCCTTTATAGTACATGCAGTGTTACAGGACATGCTCTTTAAAGGGATTTACGGTTTAGAATGTGTAAGCTTCAAATAACAGACAAGGCACAATTTCTGTATGAAGAACTATGGGCATATTCTTACATCTCTTAAAAATGGCGAACACGGGACAAACTTTCAAAAAACATCACAGAAAAAGACAAAGCCTTACCAACACCAGGTCAGACCACCAAATGCACCAGCAGGATGCAGCAGGCCTCCATGACAAAGGCGGGGGCAGCACATGTGCAAAATACAGATCCGACTGCCACTCACTAACCTACTGATGCCCCCGCCTTTGTCATGGAGGCCTGCTGCATGCTGCTGGTGCATTTGGTGGTCTGACCTGGTGTTGGTAAGGCTTTGTCTTTTTCTGTGATATTCACACATCTCATCCATGTATTGCACAAGTGGCAAGTAATCACATACAACCAACAGTAGTCCCCAAGATTCCCACTGAGGGACAGAATTTTCATGGTGCTCATTGGCATGAAACTGTCTGATGTAATTATGTAAAAACTAACATTTCCTAAAAAATCACTTACCTGAGAAGTCTCATTCCTGCTGTGGCTCCTAAATATACAGGGGTGCTGTTATGCTGATTAAATGGAATGACACTTATAACTTTCTTCATACAGTTGTCAATATTCTTAGCAGCTTTTCCAGGCTCGCTGGCATAGCTGGAAATCCCAAGCCCTTCAATAACAAATCAACATTCATGAGTTACATGGAGATTTACATTTGTAATTACATGGTCTTCTAATTTGGAAAATTAATATGAATGTGTTATCAGAAAATAAAGTTTTTAAGGCAAACATATATTTTAAGAATTTGAATGATTTTATTAAAATTTTTCATGTCATCACATCTATATTAAAAAAATAAATAAAATCCTTAAATCCTGCAGTTTTCACTATGGCTACAATGAAACACCATTCAGAATAAGTGATGGTTGCAGCTAAGCATCTCCACCTCCCTGCACAGCAGTGCCCAGACTACATGTGGCTGCTGTAGAGCTTATTGTTAGAACCCTCCTGTTTGTTTTTCTCCATCTTTTGTTTTGCGGTCACGTGACCATCTGCCTTTATATTCCAGCTCCACCCTTTTGGCTGTGCTGGACTTCAGTGTTTGACTGTTTCTCTAGCCAGGTGCTTCGGTGCCTTTCTCTGTCAGTTCGCTTGGTCCTTCTGGGACCTCTAGTACCTTTTTGTCAGTTTGTCTTTTTGTGTTCTGCAACAACTTCTCTGTTTAGGAGGTGTCCCATTTTTTGTTACATAGTTATATAGTTTATAAGGCCGAAAAAAAGACAAGCGTCCATCCAGTTCAGCCTATTTCTTGTGCACTGCAGCTATTCCGCAGCGTTGATCCAGGGGAAGGCAAAAAAAAAACATGCGGTATAGGCCAATTTACATCATTGAGGAAAAATTCACTTCCTGACACCAATCTGGATTAATTAACTATCACTAAGCATAAGATGTAATTTTATTGTTCTCAAGAAAGGCGTCCAGGCCTCTCTTGAACTCATTAAGTGAGTTGGACATCACCACTTCCTCTCCCAGAGAGTTCCAGAGTCTCACGGCTCTGACCGTAAAGAATCCCCTTCTATGCTGGTGCAGGAACCTCCTTTCCTCCAGACGCATAGTGTACCCCCTCGTCTTTGTCACCATCCTTGGTATAAACAGGTCATGGGAGAGATCTCTGTACTGCCCCCTGATGTATTTATACATGTTTATGAGGTCTCCCCTAAGCCTTCTCTTTTCCAACGTAAATAGGCCTAATTTTGACAACCTCTCTGGGTATTCTAGTCCCTCCATTCCCTTTATTACCTTAGTCGCCCTCCTTTGTACCCTCTCTAGCTCCAATATGTCTTTCCTGAGCACCGGAGCCCAGAACTGTGCACAATATTCTAAGTGCGGCCTTACCAGCGCTTTATACAGAGGAAGAAAAATGTTCTCATCATATGCCCCTATTCCTCTTCTGATGCATGCCATGACTCTATTTGCCTTCGCAGCTGCTGCCTGACACTGGGCACTCCAATTTAATTTGCTATTAACCAAGACGCCCAGGTCCTTCTCCATGTCAGATTTCCCCAACGGTTTCCCATTTAATATGTATGGGTGACTGCTGTTTTTCTTTCCCATGTGCATGACCTTACATTTATCGGCATTGAACCCCATTTGCCATTTTTTGGCCCAACTCCCCAATTTATCTAAATCCTCCTGTAGCTGTGCCCTATCCTCATCTGTATTAACTACTTTACAAAGTGTAACGGGTCTGGGAGGCGGAACCTCTGAGCTACTATACAAGGGGGCGGTCCTTGTAAGGGAGCGGGTGGCGACCAGGCAGGCAGTCACAGCAGGTGACCGGGAAAGTCTCTGGAAGAAGGGGCAGGAGGTCACGGCAAGTGACCGGGGCAGTCTCTGGATGAACGGGCAGATGGTCACGGCAAGTGACCGGGGCAGTCTCTGGATGAACGGGCAGATGGTCACGGCAAGTGACCGGGGCAGTCTCTGGATGAACGGGCAGATGGTCACGGCAAGTGACCGGGGCAGTCTCTGGATGAACGGGCAGATGGTCACGGCAAGTGACCGGGGCAGTCTCTGGGTAAAGGGTTGGTACGACCTGTGGCGGCTGATGGTAGACGTGAGCTCCCAGGTGAGCAGGCGAGAGTCTCTGGATAAACGGGTGGTCACAGCATGTGACGGCGGAGCCTCCAGGAAGACCAACAGACAGGCGGCAGATGAGCACTCCCAGGTGAGCGGGCAGAAGTCTCTGGACAGGCGGGTGGTCACAGCACGTGACGGCAGAGCCTCCAGGTAGGCTAGCGGACAGGCAGCAGATGAGCGCTCCCAGGTGAGCGGGCAGGAGACACTGGACAGGCAGGTGGTCACAGCACGTGACGGCGGAGCCTCCAGGTAGGCTAGCAGGCAGGTAGCAGATGTGCGCTCCCAGGTGAGCGGGCAAGCTGGTCCTTAGACAGACTGACAGGAGTTGTAAGGCAGACCGTCGGACCTCAGGCTAGCAGGCAGGTAGCAGAATAACAGGCAGGAATAAGACAGCGAGCTGGCAGGAATCTGGCAGGTATCTGGCAGGTAACTGGCAACGGGACCTGAGGGCTGAAGCAGAGTAGAGAACAGTGCAACAACATTGCTCGGGCACCTCCATTTTGGAGGAGGTGCCTTATATATGGTGAAGTCCTCCGGCCATTGGCCGGGGACTCCTTAGGACGGCGCGCGCGGCCCCTTTAAGAGGGAGGGAGAGCGCGCGCCCTAAGCACAGTGGCCGGGAAGGAGCGCGCGCTGCCAGCAGAGCGGGAGGAGGACGCCGGGCACGGAGCAGAGAGGTGAGGGGAACAGCGTCCCTGCCTAGCAGAGGGCAGGGACGCCGGCGCTACAGTACCCCCCCCTTTAGGCCCCCCCTTTTTTAGGCCAGACAGAAATTTAGCTAGGATAAGAGGGGCATGGATGTTCTCCCGGGGCTCCCACGTTCTCTCCTCAGGACCAAACCCCTTCCAATCTACTAGAAAAAAGGTCTTTCCTCTTACCCTTTTGGTGGCAAGAATGTTCTCTACCTCAAACTCGTCCTCAGCAGAAACCGGAGCAGGAGGCGTACCTGTAGACTTGGAAAAAGAGTTAAGTACCACAGGTTTGAGGAGAGATACATGGAAGGAATTAGGGATCCGTAAGTTGGCCGGGAGTTTCAATTTATAGGCCACCGGGTTGATCTGACTGATGACCTCCAGAGGACCGATGAACCGAGGCCCTAACTTGTAAGAAGGTATCTTGAGTCGGACATATTTAGATGAGAGCCAGACTTTATCTCCAGGATGAAATTGTGGAGGATCCAGGCGTTTTTTGTCAGCGTGTCTTTTCATCCGTTCGGACGACTGAAGGAGTGCGGATCGGGTACTCTCCCAAATGGAGGAAAATTTGCTAACGAGAGATTCCGCAGCCAGGTTGTCCACAGAGGTGGAGACAGGAAAAGGAATCCGAGGATGCTGACCGAAGACTACAAAAAACGGGGATTTGGAGGAGGATTCGCTCTCGTGATTGTTATAAGAGAATTCGGCCCATGGTAGGAGATCCACCCAGCCTGAATGATGGGCATTAACGAAGTGCCGGAGGTAACTGGTCAGGTTCTGATTGATCCGCTCCACTTGACCATTGGACTGCGGGTGGTAAGCGGAAGAGAAGTCCAGGGTGACGTCTAGCAGTTTACAAGTGGCTCTCCAGAAGCGTGAGGTGAACTGTACCCCACGATCCGACACGATGTGGAGGGGCAGGCCATGAAGACGAAAGATGTGACGAATAAAGTCTTTAGCTAGCTCGGGTGCAGACTGGAGGCCTGGCAGGGGAACGAAATGAGCCATCTTGGAGAAGCGGTCAGCGACCACCCAAATGACCGTACAACCGGCAGAGACTGGGAGGTCAGTTATAAAGTCCATTGCTATATGCTGCCAGGGGGCAGCAGGTACAGAAAGCGGAAGGAGGCGACCGGCTGGCAGATGTCTCGGAACCTTGTTGCGGGCGCAGGACACACAGGCAGAAATAAAGTCTATTACGTCCTTGTGCAGGGTAGGCCACCAGTAGTGCCGGGTAATAAGCTGGAGGGTCTTTTTCTGACCGGCGTGGCCAGCCAGTTTAGACGAGTGACCCCAGTGAAGGATCTTCTCCCGATCAGGTACTGATACGAACGTCTTTCCGGGAGGGAGACGATTTAGACTCACGGGAGCCATCTGCAGTACTCTGGCGGGATCGATGATGTGTTTCGGATCTTCCTCGAGATCAGACACCAGAAAGGATCGAGACAAGGCGTCCGCCTTGACGTTTTTGTCAGCCGGGCGAAAATGAAGAACAAAATCAAAGCGAGCAAAAAACAAGGACCACCGGGCTTGGCGCGGGTTAAGTCTCTGGGCATGCTGGAGGTAAGCCAAGTTCTTGTGGTCAGTGTAAATTATTACCGGGTGAAGAGCCCCCTCGAGCAGGTAACGCCACTCCTCCAATGCCAGTTTGATGGCCAATAACTCTCGGTCTCCTATGGAATAATTGCGCTCTGAGGAGGAGAAGAGTTTAGAGAAGAAGCCGCAAGTTACCATCCTCCCGGAAGATGATTTTTGAGTAAGTACCGCTCCGGCTCCAGAGGAGGAGGCGTCAACTTCCAGGAAGAACTGCTTGTTGCCGTCCGGGCGATGCAGCACCGGGGCGGAAGAGAAGGACTGTTTTAAGGAAAGAAAGGCCTCCTCTGCTTCGGGCGGCCACTCTTTGGGATTAGTACCCTTACGGGTGAGCGCGGATATTGGGGCAGTCCGGGAAGAGAAGTGTGGTATGAAGAGGCGGTAGTAGTTGGCGAAGCCCAGGAACCGCTGAATGGCCTTCAACCCCTCCGGTCGAGGCCATTTCTCGATGGCAGACAGTTTCTCTGGATCCATTCGTAGGCCGGTCTGAGAAATAATGTAGCCCAAAAACGGAAGCGAGGTCTGCTCAAAGAGGCACTTCTCGTATTTAGCGAAGAGGTGATTCTGCCTGAGCCTGATCAGGACCTGACGAACGTCCCTCCGGTGCGTCTGGAGATCCGGAGAGAAGACCAAGATGTCGTCCAGGTACACCACTACGCAGGAGTAGAGAAGGTCCCGGAAGATGTCATTGACCAACTCTTGAAAGACGGCAGGAGCGTTACAGAGACCAAAGGGCATTACCAGATATTCATAGTGGCCGTCCCGGGTGTTGAATGCCGTCTTCCATTCATCCTCCTGACGGATACGAACCAGGTTGTACGCCCCACGGAGGTCCAGTTTGGTGAAGATTCTAGCCCCCCTCAGACGATCAAATAACTCCGGAATGAGCGGAAGGGGGTACTTATTCTTCACCGTGATCTGGTTAAGGCCTCTATAGTCTATACAGGGACGGAGAGAGCCGTCCTTCTTTTTGACGATAAAGAAGCCTGCCCCCGCCGGGGAGGTAGATTTCTGGATGAATCCCCTGGCCAGATTCTCCTCAATATATTCGGACATCGACCGGGTCTCAGCAGCGGATAATGGATAAATACGCCCACGGGGAGGAGTAGTACCGGGTAACAGGTCGATAGGGCAGTCGTATGGTCTATGAGGGGGTAGTGTCTCTGCCTCCTTTTTATTAAAGACATCAGCATAAGACCAATAAGGAATCGGAAGTCCAGGTAGATTAGCTGGGGTAGGAGAAGGACGGACGGGATGGACGGAAACCAGACAGGTCTTATGGCAGTCCTGTCCCCAGCGAAGGACTTCTGCGGTCTGCCAGTCAAGCACGGGTGCATGTCTCTGGAGCCAAGGTAGACCTAGCAAGAGGGCGTGAGAGAGTCCAGGCAGAACATGAAAGGAGATACTCTCAGAATGCAGCATTCCCGCCTGCAGAGTAATGGATTCGGTGATGAGTTGGATGGGGCGTGGTAAGAGACCCCCATCCACGGCAGCAACAGACAAGGGTACAGCCAGAGGTTTGGTGGGGATGCGGTATTTCTCTACCAGGGACTGTGAAATAAGATTCCCGGCTGCTCCAGAGTCAATTTGGGCTAGTTCGAAATAACGGTTCTCCCCGCAGACGATTGAGACTGACAGCAGCAGAGATGGAGAGGATTTATTCTTGTCTAGGTCGACCTCTCTGAGCGAACCTAGACACAGGCGTTTCCCGACCTCTCCGGGCAGGCACGGATCCGGTGCTCCTTACTGCCACAGTAGAAGCAGCTCCCCTCAGCACGGCGTAAGTCCTAACGGGTTTTGACCATCTTGGGCTGGTCGACCTGCATAGGCTCAGGAGAGTGTACCTGGGGAGAGATGGAGGGAGTGACGGGTTTCTGAAAAGTAGGAGCTAGACGTGGAAACCTCCTCTCACGGGTGACCTCTTTGGCACGCTCCTGGAACCGTAGGTCAATCCGGGTGGCAAGAGTTATTAGGTCATCGAGAGTGGTAGGAATGTCCCGACCGGCAAGTTCATCTTTAATACGGCCGGACAGACCCTCCCAGAAGACGGATACCAGAGCGTCGTTATCCCAGGCCAGCTCCGAGGCAAGGGTACGGAACCGTATGGCATATTGGCCCACGGTGAGACTTCCCTGACGGAGGCGTAGCAGTGATGATGCGGATGAGGTCTTCCGTCCGGGTTCATCGAAGACTTTCCGGAAAGCCGTGAGAAAGGCAGGCAAGTCGGACACCAGGGGGTCTCCTCTCTCCCATAGAGGATTTAGCCAGGCCAGGGCCTCCCCGGTGAGATGGGACATGATGAAGGCAATTTTGGCCCGGTCGGAGTTAAACTGGTGGGACAGGAGTTCAAAGTGCAGGGTGCAATGATTTATGAAGCCCCGAGCCTGGGCGGAGTCGCCTCCGAAGCGAGGAAGTGCAGAAAGCCGGGGTCCGGGGTAGGATACCATGGTATTAGTGGGCAGCGGAGCTGCCGGATTGCGAGTCATGGCACTGGCGGAGGTTGCTGGCGGAGCAGTCAGAGTGTCCAGGCGAGAATTGACATTCCGCAGGTGACCCAGGATGGACTCCTGTTGGGACCTCTGACGGGACAATTCATGACACAGGTCCGAGAGTGAGGGAGCTTGGGTGCCACCGGGTTCCATGGCCCGAGCAAACTGTAACGGGTCTGGGAGGCGGAACCTCTGAGCTACTATACAAGGGGGCGGTCCTTGTAAGGGAGCGGGTGGCGACCAGGCAGGCAGTCACAGCAGGTGACCGGGACAGTCTCTGGAAGAAGGGGCAGGAGGTCACGGCAAGTGACCGGGGCAGTCTCTGGATGAACTGGCAGATGGTCACGGCAAGTGACCGGGGCAGTCTCTGGATGAACGGGCAGATGGTCACGGCAAGTGACCGGGGCAGTCTCTGGATGAACGGGCAGATGGTCACGGCAAGTGACCGGGGCAGTCTCTGGGTAAAGGGTTGGTACGACCTGTGGCGGCTGATGGTAGACGTGAGCTCCCAGGTGAGCAGGCGAGAGTCTCTGGATAAACGGGTGGTCACAGCATGTGACGGCGGAGCCTCCAGGAAGACCAACAGACAGGCGGCAGATGAGCGCTCCCAGGTGAGCGGGCAGGAGACACTGGACAGGCAGGTGGTCACAGCACGTGACGGCGGAGCCTCCAGGTAGGCTAGCAGGCAGGTAGCAGATGTGCGCTCCCAGGTGAGCGGGCAAGCTGGTCCTTAGACAGACTGACAGGAGTTGTAAGGCAGACCGTCGGACCTCAGGCTAGCAGGCAGGTAGCAGAATAACAGGCAGGAATAAGACAGCGAGCTGGCAGGAATCTGGCAGGTATCTGGCAGGTAACTGGCAACGGGACCTGAGGGCTGAAGCAGAGTAGAGAACAGTGCAACAACATTGCTCGGGCACCTCCATTTTGGAGGAGGTGCCTTATATATGGTGAAGTCCTCCGGCCATTGGCCGGGGACTCCTTAGGACGGCGCGCGCGGCCCCTTTAAGAGGGAGGGAGAGCGCGCGCGCCCTAAGCACAGTGGCCGGGAAGGAGCGCGCGCTGCCAGCAGAGCGGGAGGAGGACGCCGGGCACGGAGCAGAGAGGTGAGGGGAACAGCGTCCCTGCCTAGCAGAGGGCAGGGACGCCGGCGCTACACAAAGTTTAGTATCATCTGCAAATATTGCTATTTTACTATGCAACCCTTCCACTAGATCATTAATAAATATATTAAATAATATAGGGCCCAAGACAGACCCTTGAGGCACCCCGCTAGTAACCCTGACACACCCTGAGCTTACTCCATTGATAACCACCCTCTGCTTTCTATCACTCAGCCAGCTATTTACCCACTTGCACACATTATCCCCCAGACCAAGCATTCTCATTTTATATACCAAATTTTTGTGTGGCACGGTATCAAACGCTTTGGAGAAGTCAAGGTATACAACATCCACTCACTCTCCCCGGTCCAGCTGTGAGCTCACCTCCTCGTAGAAGGCAATCAGGTTTGTTTGGCAGGAGCGATCTCTCATGAATCCATGTTGATATGGAGTTAGACAGTTATTATCATTAAGATATTCTACAATAGCATCTCTAAGAAATCCTTCAAACAATTTACAGTCCTTAGTTCTTTTAGGGACCCCTCCCCTTATGCTATAGGTCTTCGTTCAGACTAGCCGAGGACAAAGGCGGGTCTGTTCGCTAGGAACAGGCAGCCCGCTACATCGTAGGGATTCAGCTTAGTCTTACTGTAGGGACAGCTTTTCCCTATCTTTCCTTAGTACTTGTTGCAGATCATAACAGTAAGTCCAGCCCAAAAAACTAAAAGGAAAGAAATTCGGGGATCAGTATGGCTTCCGTCCAGGATTTGGCTCAACGCTTACAGGGATTGTCTCTGGAGATGGCCAAGCTACAGCAACACGTGAGTAGCTGTTCTGGAGCGCATTTTGTGTAACCCAAGGTAGGACTGCCTAATGTTTTTTATGATAAACAGCAAGATTTTTTTTCCTTTAAAAATGCTTGTTTGTTATATTTTCATTTGAGACCAAGGTCCTCTGGGAATGAATCACAGCGCATTGGTTTTATTATGTCACTTTTGCGCAATTAACCCCGTGGTGGGCCTTTTCTCTCCAACCTAATGATCCATGCTTAAGGTCTGTAGAAGAATTTTTTTCTGCTATAGGTCTATTATATGACGATCCTGATAGAATCTCATCTGCTGAGGCAGAACTCAGGCGTTTGAATCAGTGGTCAGGTGATGTTGAAAATTATTGCACACACTTCAGAAGATGGGCTTCAGAAGTCAAATGGAATGATCCTGCGCTGAAATGTTTATATCGTGCTGGTCTGAGTGAAAGGGTTAAGGATCTGCAAATTGCATTCCCAGCACCTGAGACTCTGCAGGATGCCAAGCAATTAGCTATTCATGTGGACAGGAGGCTGAGGTTCAGGCTGAATGAGGTAAAGACTCCTGTAATGTCAGGTCCTAGTCCCCAGAAAATCTGCTCAGATGGCGGAGAACCGATGGAGGTTGGGGCGATGTCACTACGCTCTCAAGAAAGAGACCGGAGATTCGCTGAGGGATTGTGTCTTTATTGTGGTAAAGCTGACCATTTGATTAAGTATTGTGAGCTTCGTTTAAGAAAAAAAAAAGGTCAGGTACGCCCGTATTGCTTATTTACGCTCTGCAGGAGTATTTCTTTCTGGGAGTACTACTTTGCAGGGAGATTTGATTGAATTTCAGGTATTTGTGGATTGTGGTTCAACACTTAATGTGATTGATAAAGGGTTTTTGGAAAAACTTAAATTGAAATCCAAACCTTTGTCATCACCTATTTCTGTGATTGCAATTGATAACACTCCCTTGAAATGTATTACTCACAAGGTTGCTGCATTTCCCCTCACTATCAATGGAGTTCACCGAGAAATTTTGGACTTGGTTGTATTAGATAATTTACCCTCTCCGGTTGTTCTAGGATTGCCTTGGTTAAAACTGCACAATCCTTTACTGGACTGGTCTACTAATGTGATTAAGTCTTGGAGTCCGAAGTGCTATGATAAATGTTGTAATGGTCGCATTGCGGCTGTGGAAAAAGGGGAATTACCGGTACCTATTCAAGATTTTTGGAGGGTTTTTTCGGAGGAGGAGTCGCAAGTTTTACCTCCTCATAGGGATTATGATTGCGCCACTGAGTTTGTTCCGGGAGCTACTCTTCCCAAGAGTCGCTTGTTTAATCTGACTATCCCTGAAAGAAAGGCCTTGGAGGAATACATACAGACTAGCCTGGCTGCTGGTCACATTAGACCTTCTAAGCCGCCTGTGGCAGTTGGATTTTTCTTTGTTAAAAAAAAGGACGGGGGTTTACATCCATGTCTGGATTTTCGTGAAATTAATAAGATTACCGTACGCAATTCCTACCTATTGCCGTTAATTCCTGACTTGTTTAATCAGTTAGTGGGGGCCAAGTGGTTCTCTAAAATTGATCTTCGGGGGCCATACAATTTGTTAAGAGTGAAGGAGGGTGATGAATGGAAAACTGCTTTTAACACTTCGGTAGGTCATTTTGAGGATCTGGTGATGCCTTTTGGTCTTACCAATGCACCTGCATTTTTTCAGAACCTTATTAATGACATCCTGAGACCTTTGATTGGTAAGAATGTGGTTGTGTATTTGGATGACATTTTGATTTATTCACAGATCTAGATTCCCATTGGCAGAGTGTACGTTAAGTTTGGTTTGAAATCTATACAGAGATTTTTGGGTTTTGCCAATTATTACAGGAAATTCATTAATAATTTTTCTGTAATTGTTAAACCTCTAACCGATCTCACCAGGAAAGGTGCGAATACGGTCCAGTGGACTACTGAGGCCATTGAAGCGTTTAAGTATCTCAAAGAGAGGTTCAGTTCTGCCCCTATCCTTATGTAGCCTGATGAGACCAAGCCTTTTTTGCTCGAGGTCGATGCTTCATCGGTAGGGGTCAGAGCAGTTTTGTCTCAGGAGAACAGGGATGGAGTACATCCTTGTGCCTTCTTTTCGAAAAAAATTTCGGAAACCGAACTGAATTATGATGTTGGAAATCGGGAGTTGCTGGCTATTAAACTCGCGTTTGAACATTGGCGTCATTTTTTGGAAAGTGCTAGATTTCCTATTCAGGTTTTCACAGATCATAAGAATTTGATCTACAGTTAGGTCCATATATATTTGGACAGAGACAACATTTTTCTAATTTTGGTTCTAGACATTACCACAATGAATTTTAAACAAAACAATTCAGATGCAGTTGAAGTTCAGAATTTCAGCTTTCATTTGAGGGTATCCACACTAAAATTGGATGAAGGGTTTAGGAGTTTCAGCTCCTTAACATGTGCCACCCTGTTTTTAAAGGGACCAAAAGTAATTGGACAATTGACTCCAAGGCTATTTCATAGACAGGTGTGGGCAATCCCTTCGTTATGTCATTCTCAATTAAGCAGATAAAAGGCCTGGAGTTGATTTGAGGTGTGGTGCTTGCATTTGGAAGGTTTTTCTGTGAAGTAAACATGCGGTCAAAGGAGCTCTCCATGTAGGTGAAACAAGCCATCCTTAAGCTGCAAAAACAGAAAAAAACATCCGAGAAATTGCTACAATATTAGAAGTGACAAAATCTACAGTTTGGTACATCCTGAGAAAGAAAGAAAGCACTAGTGAACTCATCAATGCAAAAAGACCTGGGAGCCCACGGAAGACAACAGTGGTGGATGATTGCAGAATAATCTCCATGGTGAAGAGAAACCTCTTCACAACAGCCAACCAAGTAAACAACACTCTCCAGGAGGTAGGCGTATCAATATCCAAATCTACCATAAAGAGAAGACTGCATGAAAGTAAATACAGAGGGTTCACTGCACGATGCAAGCCACTCATAAGCATCAAGAATAAAAAGGCTAGACTGGACTTTGCTAAAAAACTTCTAAAAAAGCCAACACAGTTCTGGAAGAACATTCTTTGGACAGATGAAACCAAGATCAACCTCTATGATGGAAAAAGAAAAGTATGGCGAAGGCGTGGTACAGCTCATGATCCAAAGCATACCACATCATCAGTAAAACACGGCGGAGGCAGTGTGATGGCTTGGGCATGCATGGCTGACTGTGGCACTGGGTCACTAGTGTTTATTGATGATGTGACACAGGACAGAAGCAGCCGAATGAATTCTGATGTATTCAGAGCCATATTGTGTGCTCAGATCCAGCCAAATGCAGCCAAATTGATTGGTCTTCGTTTCATACTACAGATGGACAATGACCCAAAACATAAAGCCAAAGCAACCCAGGAGTTTATTAAAGCAAAGAAGTGGAATATTCTTGAATGGCCAAGTCAATCACCTGATCTCAACCCAATTGAGCATGCATTTCACTTGTTAAAGACTAAATTTCAGACAGAAAGGCCCACAAACAAACAGCAACTGAAAACTACCGCAGTGAAGGCCTGGCAGAGCATCAAAAAGGAGGAAACACAGCGTCTGGTGATGTCCATGAGTTCAAGACTTCAGGCAGTCATTGCCAATAAAGGGTTTTCAACCAAGTACTAGAAATGAACATTTTATTTACAATTATTTAATCTGTCCAATTACTTTTGGTCCCTTTAAAAACAGGGTGGAACATGTTAAGGAGCTGAAACTCCTAAACCCTACATCCAATTTTAATGTGGATACCCTCAAATGAAAGCTGAAAGTCTGAACTTCAACTGCATCTGAATTATTTTGTTTAAAATTCATTGTGGTAATGTCTATAACCAAAATTAGAAAAATGTTGTCTCTGTCCAAATATATATGGACCTAACATTATCTGGATGCTGCCAAGCGCTTGAATGCCTGTCAAGCTAGGTGGGCACTTTTTTTTTTATCGGTTTAATTTTTCTGTTACCTATATCCCTGGTACTAAGAATGTTAAAGCCGATGCTTTATCTCGCAGCTTCTCTCCTACGGTCGGTGCCGAGGAGGAGGAGAGCACTTTACAGAAAGGAGTTGTGGTGGCGGCTTTGGACTCCGTTTTGGAGAATGGGATTCTGAAAGCTCAAGATGATGCTCCATCTAACACTCCCCATGGGAGGTTGTTCGTGCCTAGAACCTTTAGGAGAGATTTGTTTGTGGAGTGTCATGAGTCTCGGTTGGCAGGTCATCCAGGAATTTCTGAGACTAAGAGACTTATCAGTCGCAGTTTTTGGTGGCCTGGATGGCAGAAAGAAGTCATCAAGTGGGTGCGTCAATGTTCTGTGTGTGCTAGGTCGAAGGCTTCACATACTCATGCTGCGGGGTTGCTTTGCCCTCTGGAGGTTCCTAGTGCACCTTGGACGCAGCTCACAATGGATTTTATTACTGATCTTCCTGTGTCTGATGGTTTTACTGTCATCTGGGTGGTCGTAGACCTTTTTAGTAAGATGTGTCATTTGGTTCCATTCATTAACTTGCCCTCGCCAAGACACTCGCTAAGGCGTTTGTTAAGGAAATTGTCAAGCTTCATGGCATTCCCACGGATATTGTTTCTCATAGAGGACCTCAGTTTGTGGCTCGCTTTTGGTATGCTTTTTGTGACAGGTTGGGAGTCCATTTGTCATTTTCGTCTGGGTATCATCCTGAGTCTAATGGACAGACTGAAAGAAAGAACCAGGATGTAGTACAGTTTTTGCGTTGTTTTGTGGCGGACAATCAAGAGGTATGGTCTGAATTTCTGCCTATCGTGGAATTTGCTCTTAACAATCATAAATCCTCCTCTGCTGGGTGATCTCCTTTTTTTTGTTGTACTGGGAGACAGTACAGTTCCGTCTTTTGGTTCGTTCTCCAAATTGGGGTCGGCGGTGCCGGAGGAGGAGAATTTTTCCGGTGATTTGGAGAGAGTTTAGACTAATGTACGTTGCAACCTTCAAGAGGCTAACAAGAAGTCCAAGAAGTATTTTGACAGGAAACGTAAAGAGGTTTTGTTTACTGTGGGTGACATTGTTTGGTTGTCCTCAAAGAACCTGCGGTTGAGGATTCCCTCTAAAAATCTGGGTCCTAAGTTTGTGGGTCCATTTAAAGTGCTTCAGGTTGTTAACCCGTCTGCTGTTAGGTTGGATGTCCCTACTTCCTGGAAGATTAAACCTGAGTTTCATGTTTCCTTGTTGAAAAAGGCTGATGTGTCAGATAGGGATGCCACTATCTCAGTTCCTCCTGTGGTGGAAGACGGCGAATATGAAATTTCTCGTATATCTTGAATTCTAGATGGCATAGAGGGAGATTACAGTATCTTGTCTCCTGGAAGGGTTTCGGTCCCGAAGACAACTCCTGGGTTAGGACGGATGATGTCTCTGCTCCAAGGCTTGTTAAAGCTTTCCACAAGAGGTTTCCGGATAGGCCTGGGCCTGGAGGATCCGGAGGATCCTCATTAAAGAGGGGGTACTGTTAGAACCCACCTGTTTGTTTTTTTCCATCTTGTGTTTTGCGGTCACATGACCATCTGCCTTTATATTCCAGCTCCGCCCTTTTGGCTGTGCTGGACTTCAGTGTTTGACTGTTTCTCTAGCCAGGTGCTTCGGTGCCTTTCTCTGTCAGTTCACTTGGTCCTTCTGGGACCTCTAGTACCTTTTTGTCAGTTTGTCTTTTTGTGTTCTGCAACAACTTCTCTGTTTAGGAGGTGTCCCATTTTTTGTTCCAGTCCTTAGATCTTTTAGGAACCCCTCCCCTTATGCTATAGGTCTTCGTTCAGACTAGCCGAGTACAAAGGTGGGTCTGTTCGCTAGGAACAGGCAGCCCGCTACATCGTAGGGATTGAGCTTAGTCTTACTGTAGGGAAAGCTTTCCCCTATCTTTCCTTAGTACTTGTTGCAGATCATAACACTTATATCTGAATGCTAATAACTACAACTTAAAGAGATCCTTTTGGCACAGAATGACTTTTAAAACCAAGTACAGGCGCTCGGTGCACCCTTGTCTCGGTAAAACATTTAACTGCATCCTCCCACCTACTTGTTTTCCCTCCACCTCCACCCTTCCCTGGCTCATTAAAGCTAGAGTAGATGAAAAGGTGCACTTAAATGTTTGACCACGCAAAAGGTGCATCGAAAGTCTGTACTTGGTTTAAACAAACATTCTGTACTGACAGACTTCCTTTAAAAGGAACCTGCCATAGTCAAAAAATGCAATTTACCAGCAGATATGAGGTCAATGTACAGGCCACATTCACAGTATAGTAAGCGATGAATGTGTTCACCTCATGCACACCTCTAGGACTGTAAGCCAGCAAATCTCGGGAGGATATAGGTTCATTTTCTCCCGGTTATTGTGCTTTCAGTAAGGCGGCCAGGCAGCATTTTACTACTATTTACCTGAGATTGACACCATATCTGCAAGTATATAATGTTTTTTTTGCAAATGATATGCGCTCTTTCAAGATGGTTGATTCAATAATCATGTACAGAAAACAAGAAGAGATTTGAAGAAGGTATGTTTCAGTATATGGCTGTAACTAGTAAAATATATAATTGATACACTCTGTTTTAGCTTTTAGCCTTTGTTTTCAAAAGATACTATATGCTGTCTTCCCCATAGACATCCATATAATCAAATATAGGCAAAAAATATATCCTTTTGGGATATAGTTGACTGGCCGGCGCTTATTGGATGCAGGGCTCACATGTCATAACAACCTCACGTGAGCCCTAGGGACACAAGTGCTGACACCGCTGGGAATGCACCAGCACGGGAGGGAAGTATAGGTGTTTTTATTTTATCTGCGCCAAACATTCAGATCGAGAAGGGATTGTCCTAGTAGTGGACAACCCCTTTAAGATGGAAGTGGATGTGCAACTCAAACCTCCTTTTCACTCATAAATTACTAGATAAACTATTTTTTACAATGAAAGATAATAGCATAATATATATAGATAGATATACAAGTAAATAAAACTTCTGTGAAATCAAACTGTCCACTTAGGAAGCAACACTGATTGACAATCAATTTCACATGCTGTTGTGCAAATGGAATAGAAAATAGATGGAAATTATTGGCAATTATCAAGACCCACTCAATAAAGGAGTGGTTCTGCAGGTGGGGACCACAGACCACATCTTAGTACCAATGCTTTCTGGCTGATGTTTTGGTCACTTTTGAATGTTGGTTGTGCTTTCACACTCGTGGTAGCATGAGACGGACTCTACAACCCACAGAAGTTGCTCAGGTGGTGCAGCTCATCCAGGATGGCACATCAGTGTGAGCTGTGACAAGAAGGTTTGCTGTGCCTGTCAGCTAGTGTCCAGAGGCTGGAGGCGCTACAAGGAGACAGGCCAGAACACCAGGAAACGTGGAGGGGGCCGTAGGAGGGCAACAACCCAGCAGCAGGACCGCTACCTCCGCCGTTGTGCAAGGAGAAACAGGAGGAGCACTGCCAGAGCCCTGCAAAATGACCTCCAGCAGGTCACAAATGTGCATGTGTCTGCACAAACGGTTAGAAACCGACTCCATGACTGTGGTATGAGGGCCCAACGTCCACAGATGGGGGTTGTGCTCACAGCCCAACACCGTGCAGGACGCTTGGCATTTGCCAGAGAACACCAGGATTGGCAAAGTTGCTACTGGCGCCCTGTGCTCTTCACAGATGAAAGCAGGTTCACACTGAGCACATGTGGCAGACGTGACAGAGTCTGGAGACGGCATGGAGAGCGATCTGCTGCCTGCAACATCCTTCAGCATGAAGGATGCGGTTTGGCAGTGGGTCAGTAATGGTGTGGGGTGGCATTTCTTTGGAGGGCCGCACAGCCCTCCATGTGCTCGCCAGAGGTAGCCTGACTGCCATTAGGTACCGAGATGAGATCCTCAGACCCCTTGTGAGACCATATGCTGGTGTGGTTGGCCCTGGGCTCCTCCTAATGCAGGAAAATGCCAGACCTCATGTGGCTGGAGTGTGTCAGCATTTCCCGCAAGATGAAGGCATTGAAGCTATGGACTGGCCCGCCCGTTCCCCAGACCTGAATCCGATTGAGCACATCTGGGACATCATGTCTCTCTCCATCCACCAACGTCACGTTCCACCACAGACTGTCCAGGAGTTGGCGGATGCTTTAGTCCAGGTCTGGGAGGAGATCCCACAGGAGACCATCCGCAATCTCATCAGGAGCATGCCCAGGCGTTGTAGAGAGGTCATACAGGCACGTGGAGGCCACACACTATACTGAGCCTCATTTTGACTTGTTTTAAGGACATTACATCAAAGTTCGATCAGCCTGTAGTGTGTTTTTAATTTTGGGGGTGTCTCCAAATCCAGGCCTCCATTGGTTAATAAATTTGATTTCCATTGATGATTTTTCTGTGATTTTGTTGTCAGCACATTCAACTTTGTACAGAACAAAGTATTCAATGATAATATTTCATTCATTCAGATCTAGGATGTGTTATTTGAGTGTTCCCTTTATTTTTTTGAGCAGTGTATATAAATACTGTTCTATACACATGCCTTGAATGAAATGTGACAGAATTTCAAGCTGTATTCACACGAGTATATAAAAAAAGTTAAAAGAAATACAAGTTTCAGTACCGTATTTTTTTCTTTTAACTAAATGGAGGATACCAGAAATGTACTGCACACATAGTGACATCTTGTTAACCAGATGCAAGAAGGAACATTTAATACTCAAAGGAGTAAGCTTAAAGAATCCTTTTCAGAACACATACAATACTCATTATACCCAACACCTCTCTGAAATGCCCTTATTCATGTTTTCTACAACACCAAGAAAAAGATCCAAATAGAAATACAAACTTTAAGGAGTACACTTACTATAAACGTACAACAGAAAATGCAGCATTATTATACAACCCTTCAGGCTGTGTGCCCACTATGCGTTTTTTAAGCGTTTCCGCAGCGGCAATTCCGCTGCAGAAACGCTTAAAAAATGCTTGGTAGAAGGTCTGCAATGTTCCCCAATGATAATCCGCATGTGATGATAGTAGCAGTACTGCATTATCAGTGCAGTTTCCAAGGTTAACACTTTGGTGACATCATGGTCATGTGACGCTGCAGGAACTTAAGGCCCCGTCACACTTAGCGACGCTGCAACGATCCCGACAACGATACGACCTGTCAGGGATCGTTGCTGCGTCGCTATGTGGTCGCTGGTGAGCTGTCAAACAGGCAGGCTCACCAACGATCAGGGGAGCAGCGACATCGTGGAAAGAATCTTTCCACGATGTCCTGCTCCTGGTTACCAGCCTGCTGAAGCAGGAGCAGGCTGGTAACTATGGTAAACATGGGTTACTAGGGGCACAAGCGCTCCTAGTAACCCGTTGTTTATCATGGTTACCACTCTGCTACGGTGAGCGGGAGGTTACCGCTCACTTTAGCAGGCTCGTAACCATGATAAACAACGGGTTACTAGGTGCGCGTGTGCCCCTAGTAACCCGATGTTTACCATAGTTACCAGCCTGATCGCTGCTCCCGCTGGTCACACACAGCGATGTGTGCTGACCAGCGGGAGAGCAACGACCAAAAAATGGTCCAGGACACTTTGCAGCGATCAGCGACCTCACAGCAGGGGCCTGATCGTTGCAAAGTGTCATACATAGCGACATCGCTGGTGAGGTTGCTGTTGCGCCACCAAAACCGTGACACAGCAGCGATCTCGCTAGCGATCTCGCTATGTGAGACGGGGGCTTTAGAAGAACTGAACAGGAGGAGACAGACTGGTAAGTCCTCTATAGTGAATGTGTATGTGCTGTGTGTATATACATTTGTGTATAGGTATTGTGGGATTTCTACTCACTTGAGTGGGTCGGGAGGCAAAACAGGAAGCATTTCCATTTAAGGCTGTGTGCCCACTATAAGTTTTTTACGCATTTCCGCAGCGGCATTTCTGCTGCAGAAACGCTTAAGAAACGCTTGGTAGAAGGTCTGCCAAGTTCCCCAATGATAATCCGCATGTGCTGTGCACATGTTGCGGAAATTTCCGCTGCGGATTA
The DNA here is from genome assembly GCF_046119375.1 of Phyllobates terribilis. Taxonomy (NCBI): domain Eukaryota; kingdom Metazoa; phylum Chordata; class Amphibia; order Anura; family Dendrobatidae; genus Phyllobates; species Phyllobates terribilis. The sequence goes on from NW_027362764.1 coordinate 213,633,502, forward strand.
TCATTGTGGAAAAATCCGCAGCACTACCAATTATTTTGCGTAATCGCAGAGTTTTCACCACCATTGACTTACATTGAATCGCTTAATATCCGCATCACTACATGTGCACATGCGGATATTAAGCGATTCAATCTGCGGATGGTACCTGGGTCTGGAGAAGAGGAAGCTCTCCTCCAGACCCAAGTACCATAGTACCTGTAAAAAAAAAGAATTAAAATAAAAAATATACATTATACTCACCTTCTGATGACCCCCGGTCTCCATAGCAATGCGTCCTGGCTACACAGCAGCTCGCGATGGTCTAAAAGGACCTGCCATGACGTCATTTAGTCATGTGACAGGTCACGCGGCCGCCGACGTCTGCGGTCGCGTGACCTGTCACGTGACTAAATGATATCATGTAAGATCCTTTTACACAACCGTGAGAAACTGGGAAGACCGGACGCATCGGATAAGGAGACCGGGGGCCATCGGAAGGCGAGTATATGTTTTTTGTTTTTTTTTCACCATTTTTATTCTTTTTTTTAACTAACTTGGTCACACTATATAAAATCCATACCGGTTGCATGGATTTATATAGTGGGACCAAGTTGTCAAGCACTTTCCAAGTGATGCTAAAATCGCTTGGAAAGCGCTTGACAACCAGCATGCGAAATCGCATGATCAAAAAGCTTCACATCCGCTTGTCCCTGGCAGGAAAAACGCATGTAAAATCCGCATGCGTTTTTTCTGCCAGGGAGATGCAGAAACGCTCAGGAAAAATCCGGAGCATTTCTGCATCGAGGGCACATAGCCTCAGTCATACCTAATAGACAATAAGCAAAAGAAACTCCACAGACTTTGACTGAAAGCAGGATTGAATTCAAGCACCAATCAAGTCCCCCCCAAGCACAACAGCATGCAGCAGACCTGGCAGAAGGACACAGGTACAGTCAGCTGTGTTATTAATTTGTCATCTCACAAACCAACTAATCTAGTACACCGTGTGCTTTCCAAAGGTCTCACATTTTGTCCTACAAAACCTCTAGACAAAACAAAACTACGTAGTGACATGGAACAATACTTCAGGAGACTGAGACTGAAGGAGTTCTTCTTGGATGGTAAAGATAACTTGGGGCTTCTAAAAAAATGTTAAGGTTTGAGAGTCCCCAGTGGTTGATACCTTTTAATGGCTAACTGAAAAGATGGTACCAAATTGCAAGCTTTCCAGACTACTCAGGTCTCTTCATCAGGCATAGAATAACACAAAATGAAAAGAGTCACATATTTATGCACAACGGGACACAGAAATAATGCCATAGTTAAGACAAGTGACGTGAAGCAGAACTATCAGTATGGGAGAGGGAGAAACAGTTGTGGCCATAAATATTGGAACAGTTGGGGCTTCTAAGCAGCCAAACACAAGTCAGATTAGAGGATAAGAAACAATATGACTAGACGCCTCTTCCTGGCCGCAACACCACTTTGGACCCAAATGATGACTGATTTAGACATTCTGTTCAGACCACAATACCGGATAAATAGAGAAAAGAACCATCTAATGGTGTACAGTCATGGCCAAAAGTATTGAGAATGAGACAAATAGTAATTTTTCCAAAGTTTATTGCTTCATTTTTTGTAATGGCAATTTGCATATACTCCTGAATGTCAGAGTGATCAGCTTAACAGCAATTACTGTACTTGCAAAGTCAATATTTGCCCAGAAAATGAACTTTAACCCCCAAAACACATTTCAACATTATTGCAGTCCTGCCTTAAAAGGAGCAGCTAACATCGTTTTAGTGATTGATCCATTAACACAGGTGTGGGTGTTGATGAGGACAGGGCTGGCGATCAATCAGTCATGATTAAGTAAGAATGACATCACTGGACACTTTAAAAGGAGGCTGGTTCTTGGTATCATTGTTTCTCTTCAGTTAACCATGGTTATCTCTAAAGAAACACGTGCAGCCATCATTGCACTGCACAAAAATGGCCTAACAGAGAAGAGTATCGCAGCTACAAAGATTGCACCTCAGTCAACAATCTATCGCATCATCAAGAACTTCAAGGAGAGAGCTTCCATTGTTGTCAAAAAGGCTCCAGGGCGCCCAAGAAAGACCAGCAAGTGCCAGGACCGTATCTTAAAACTGTTTCAGCTGCGGGATCGGACTACCAGCAGTGCCGAGCTTGCTCAGGAATGGCAGCAGGCTGGTGTCAGTGCTTCTGCACGCACTGTGAGGCTCAGACTCTTTGAGCAAGGGCTGGTTTCAAGGAGGGCAGCAAAGAAGCCACTTCTCTCCAGAAAAAACATCAGGGACCGACTGATATTCTGCAAAAGGTACAGGGAGTGGACCGCTGAGGACTGGGGCAAAGTCATTTTCTCTGATGAATCCCCTTTTCGATTGTTTGGGACATCTGGAAAACAGCTTATTCGGAGAAGAAGAGGTGAGCGCTACCACCAGTCTTGTCTCATGCCAACTGTAAAGCATCCTGAAACCATTCATGTGTGGGTTTGCTTCTCAGCCAAGGGAATCGGCTCACTCACAGTCTTGCCTAAAAACACAGCCATGAATAAAGAATGGTACCAGAATGTCCTCCAAGAGCAACTTCTCCCAACCGTCCAAGAGCAGTTTGGCGCCCAAAAATGCCTTTTCCAGCATGATGGAGCACCTTGCCATAAAGCAAAGGTGATAACAAAATGGCTCATGGAACAAAACATAGAGATTTTGGGTCCATGGCCTGGAAACTCCCCAGATCTTAATCCCATTGAGAACTTGTGGTCAATCATCAAGAGACGGGTGGACAAACAAAAACCAATAAATTCTGGCAAAATGCAAGCATTGATTATGCAAGAATTGACTGCTATCTGTCAGGATTTGGTCCAAAAGTTGATTGAGAGCATGCCAGGGAGAATTACAGAGGTCTTGAAGAAGAAGGGGCAACACTGCAAATATTGACTTGCTGCATTAACTCATTCTAACTGTCAATATAACCTATTGGTACTCATAATATGATTGCAATTATATTTCTGTATGTGATATAAACATCAGACAAACACTAATAAAAACCAGAGGCCAGCAGATAATGTGAAAATATAATTTTTGTGTCATTCTCAAAACTTTTGGCCATGACTGTACAGGAGAGAAGGGCAATTCATAGCCTGGAGAACAACAAGGAGATCACTATTAAGCCTGCGGATAAAGGTGGGGCCATAGTCATTCTCAATACAACAGACTACATTAAAGAAGCACACAGACATACTACACCAACTTCAAAATATATGAGAGAGTTGAAAAGGGTTATCAGAGGCTGGTGTACATATTCCACAAACCTTTTGGACTTTATATCTGCGAGTCCTAGGATAGGAATTTTCTATATATTTCTCAGGATTCATAAGCAAGGCAGCCCAGGCAGACCAATCATCTCGGGGGGGGGACACTCACTGAAAAAAATCTCAGGATGGGTAGAGAATGTTTTCAAGCTTCCGGTAAGAAAAACACTGCCAAGTGGTTCTGGAAGCTAATGAAATTCCTTCTAAGTCTGTATTAAAACTAACCAGATTTGTCTTCACGCATAACTTTTTCTTATTTCGGTGAGAAGCTATATCTACAGTGCAACAGAACTGCTATGGACACCCAGTATGCCAACCTTTACATGGCTAAACTGGAGAATAACTTTTTATCATCCTGCTCCATCAAACCCTTGGCCTATTTCTGTTCCATTGATGACATCTTAATAATCTGGACTGAGTCTGAATAAAAACTTATAAGATTCCATGAACGATTCAATACCTTTCATCCCTCCATGAACTTGACATTGGACTACTCAAATACATAAATTTCTGTATACCACCATAAAAATTCAAAATGGTTCAATCAAGACATCTATGTATCGGAAACCAATTGACTGGTCCACATAACACAGATTGGACAGCATACACCCAAAAACACATTAAAAAGTCCACTGTCTACAGCCAGGCCCCCAAATATAGTCATAACTGCTCCAACCCAACAGACAGAGATGAACACTTAACTCATCTTAAGAAGACATTTTTAAACCAAGGCTACCACCCCACCTCCATTGATGATCAGATTATTAGAGCCACAAGGATCCCTAGAAGTTAACTACTTAAATATGGAGAAAAAGAAGAAAATAATTGTATTCCTCTGGTGGTGACCTACAGCCTACAGATTGAAGTGCTCAGAAAAACTGCCAAAAAACTTCACCACATCCTACACAAAGATGACAGGCTAAAAGTAGTATTGAAAGACCCTTCCTTGCTATGCTACAGATAACCTCCAAATATAAGAAATATTGTGATCAGAAGCTCTGATTCACCAAGAGGAACTTACCCTTGCACTGTGAAGAGTTAAAAAACCTGCATTCATGTAATAACCACAGACCAGATACAGATCTGCAATGCACAGCAGGTCTATAAGATTCCTGGGGCATTCACATGTTCCTCTTCCAATGTTGTGTACTTAATTTTGTACACTATTTGTCCAACTGGGGGCCCCTATGTTGAAGAAACAGGACTGATACTGAGAGCAACGATGAGATCTCATCTCCACATGATTACATACAAAAAAAAACCATCAACCTGTTGCTAAAAATTTCTGTGGTCCAGGACACAAAATAAACAATATGAAAGTTGTTATATTAAAAGGCAACTTCACATCATAAAAACACCGACAGGTCTGTGAAAAAAAATTATGACAGTTTTGATTCCTTCCACACAGGACTAAATGTGTTAAGGATTTATGACTTACTACAAAATCTGAGGAATCTGCTCCAGAGACAGTGATGGCATTAGGTCTCTGAACTTACAAGGATATTGGGACAATAAAACTTTCACATCACTTATGAACTTATCACTTATGAACTTATCACTTATGAAGGATTAATTTTCTGAGCTCATGTCTCTGCTCTTTTTTGTGTTTCTTCTTTTCATAAAAATTGTATATGTAATACAAAGTACAATACAAGATTATTACTTTGTTTCTGCCACTGAGAACAATCAATTTTTATTAAAAAAAAAAGTGAAACACAGACATAATACTGACACAAAATTTGGATGGCTTGGATGATGGTATTGTGTCTGCATTTTGCTCTTAAATTGTAATCTACAGGCCCATACATGATACAGTATGTACTACATATACAGTATATGTGGACATGTGGTTACATACAATAAGCATAGAATGTAAGCAGGAATGGGGCATATATTGACTTCTTGTATACCTGCATGTAAAACATGCTCTCCTACTAGCTCTCCTACTGCCTTTTGGCTACAACTGGTGTTTCTCCACTTTCATAGATAGTAATAGGGAAAAAAATACCAGTAGATTTTCATTTAAAGATGTATACATACAGCATAAGGGACAGGTTTAAAGCCAGAACGCCTGCATTTTTTTCATGGCTGCAGTTTGAAAACATTATTTTTTAAATCAAAACTTTAAAAAGAGGTTGTCTACTACTGGATAACATCTTATTAAAGGACCCAAGTTGCTGCAAGAATTTAAAAAAATCTGTACTTACCTTCCAGACTAACAGCACTCCTCTGCTTTCATCCCTGTGTTCCCAACTGGATTTCTAATATAAACAATGTCATGTGACCACTGCAGCCAGTCAGTGACTGCTGATTGGCTACAGGCTTCACAATTCTGTTTAAGCGGAAGAACACTGTTTCTGATGTTTGGATGGAAATTTGAACGCTGCAGCTAATCAGGTGCCACTGATTGACTGCAGGGGTCACATGAAATTGTTTATGTCAGAAGACCAGTGGAGAACACAGGGTTGAGAGCAGAGAAGTGCTGTCAGTCTGGAAGGTGAGTTTAATTTTTTTTATTTAAGTAGCATCATGGGGTCATTTATAAGGGTTTTTTTTCAGAAGTGAACAACCCTTTTATGTTTAAATCTGTTCAAGTTTTGGTAGGTCTACTGCTTAACCTCGGTAATTTGTATTATCCCACTTTGCTCCCCACACACATACTTTAATGCAGAAGATTTTAAATTAAAATCTTAAGAATTTCCTTTGCTAACATGTAATTTGCCAACTGGATGGCATACTGAGCAGATTGTTCTGTATTCAAGGACAAGTATGACAAAGCCAATTTCGAGTCAATGTTAGTTTTAGCCAATTTCATTTGATTAATGTAAACCTCCCTGGGACTTTAGATTCTCATTATATAATATAAGCAATTTAGAAATTCAAAAAATAATTACATTCTTACCATTAACGTTGCATTTGAAGGTCTGGCTTACTACTCCAGTATTGTTCTCTTTTTCAGCAGGCCATTGATACACATATACTGTGGTCCTAGAGGATCCGGCGTCGAGCACTATGCCATACTGTACACACAGAACAGACAAATTTGATGATTGATAATATGTGACCGGGTAATAACTAATAATTTATGTATAGTTTAGTCAGATCTTATTATGAGTTATGTGATGACACAGCATTTAATCTTAATTATGCCAGACATATATTTTCAGTAGGCTAGGAGAGAGACATAGACTATTGTTCATATGAGTCTGAATGTTTACTCTTGAATTGATGTGTTTTTCTTCAGTGGGTTAAGAAACTAGACTATTGTCTGAACATTGACTCTTGAATTAATGTTTGTGAATTGTTGAATGACTGCTGTTTACCTATTATATCAGCTCCTACAGGTGATTGCGTTGCTATCTTTGGAGGATAGGGACGCAGGGTCATTTAGCAATCAATGTTTGCCTAATGCTGATTACCCATTGTATAAGTTCATGTAACTTGTTGACCTGCAAACAGTGAAGGCCAAACTATGCAGTTTGATTAATACTCAAACAATAAGAGTTAATCTCATCCTACCTTCCCCCTGACCTGTGGATGATGGCCTGAACTGCAGATGTGGGTATAAAAAGGGATCTATATCCTTCTGCATTGAGACTCTACAGAACAGCAGCCAGGACACCATGGCTCCATCAACAGGAACACAGATTTGACATTCTACAGGATGTCAACATAAGGGACCATGACACTAGCTGGAAGAATACAGATCTGCTCAATTGATCATCACTGAACCCATGGAGACCTCTGGGGAAGCCAAGTTAGAACCCTCCAGTCACCTGGCCCCATGGAGACATTTGGGGAAGTCAGGTTGGGACCCTCCGGTCACCTGGTCACATATCTCAATCGACTGTCAGCTTCCTAAGCTTGTCGGTACTTCCTCTCTGTGGGTGCCTGTCAAAATCGGAGTGCCACTGGCTGGGGGTAGTTAGACCTGGAAGCCCCAAAGTCGCAGTGGCTCTAATCCCGGTGAGTCAGCGGAAGGGTGAGACTCTGTAATTTGCACCATCTTGAGTATTTGCTGGGACTGTTCTATATGTTTTATCGTCTGTTGATGGTTCAATAAAGTATTACCACACTGTTGTACCCTCACCCTGTTTTGTCTGAATAGTATTATGCCCACGGGGAAAGAGTGCAGGCGTTCAGCGGGATTAGCCCTGGTGCATGCGGTCTTTCTAAAGACATGCCACTGACCCCTGTGTCTCCACAAGATACACGAAACCAGAAATTATAATTTAGTTCTTCTGAACCATTATGTAGGACTTTGTCCAAGGCCAGCTGCTAATGATCATATAAGGCTGAACATGGGCACTATATGATTATTAACGAGAATATGATGGATACCAAGAGTCTTAATCAGCTTGTTGCCTTTATGGTATAAGCCAAATTTACTATGAAGTATCAATCATTTTTAAAGTGAAAAATGTCGCGGAGTCACTCATGCTTCGTCTCTATCAAGTTAAATGTCTGTCTGCGTCTTTCTAAGTAGTATATAAATGTGGCAGGTTAGACATATCCTATACATATCCTTTTACAGGGACAGATTTTATGCCTGAAATAAATGCCAATTAATGATATACTGTAGCTCAATTTCTAGGGGGCAATTGTGGACACTGTATGTGACCAAATGATTGCTAGTGCTATCTTTGGCTTGCATCCTTGCATACAGTTTCTTCATTGTTCGCAGGACATCCCCTTTCACAGGGTGCGATGTGATGATTTTAATGTTAACATAAGAGGTGTGATCAAAAGGTAAATTTACTCATTTGTTATTTCATCAGAATACATGATTACTCAGACCAATGACCCAAGTAAAAGACCCATGTAATAGGGCCTTAAAGGCACATAGACAGTGTCACATTAGGGTGTTATGGACCCACCAGTAACATTGGGTCTGGAGGCCAACTGTTCAGCTGTATGTAAAATTTACATTACCCACATTCACAAAATTAAGTGTATTATGCACCTACTGCTCACGTAATGGAGCAGAGCTGGCATTAAAGGCGAAAAAACTTGGTAATTGCCCTTGGTCCCCATCCTCATATGGTTCCCCAGCATTTCAAAGCAGAAATAGCACCGATAGTAGCAGTACTGCATTATCAGTGCAGTTTCCAAGGTTAACACTTTGGTGACATCATGGTCATGTGACCCTGCAGGAACTTAGAAGAACTGAACAGGAGGAGACAGACTGGTAAGTCCTCTATAGTGAATGTGTATGTGCTGTGTGTATATACATTTGTGTATAGGTATTGTGGGATTTCTATTCACTTGAGTGGGTCGAGAGGCAAAACAGGAAGCATTTCCATTTAAGGCTGTGTGCCCACTATGCGTTTTTTAAGCGTTTCCGCAGCGGCATATCCGCTGCAGAAACGCTTAAGAAATGTTTGGTAGAAGGTCTGCAATGTTCCCCAATGATAATCCGTATGTGCTGTGCACCTGCTGCGGAAATTTCCGTTGCGGATTATCATTGCGGAAAAATCCGCAGCGCTACCAACTGTTTTGTGTGATCGCGGCGTTTTCGCTGCCATTGACTTGTATGGAATCGCTTCATATCCGCATGACTACATGTGCACATGCGGATATTAAGCGATTCAATGTGCGGATGGTACCTGGGTCTGCAGAAGAGGAGACTCTACTCCGGACCCAGGTACCATAGTGCCTGTAAAAAAAAGAATTTAAAATAAAAAAATACATTATACTCACCTTCCGATGGCCCCGTCTCCTTATCCGATGCGTCCGATGTGTTGGGCGGCTCGCGGTGGTCTAAATGACATCATTTAGTCATGTGACAGTGGTCGCGTGACCTGTCACATGAATAAATGAAGTCATGGAAGGTCCTTTTAGACCACCACGAGCCGCCCAACACACCAGACGCATTGGATAAGGAGACCAGGGGCCATCGGAAGGTGAGTATAATGTTTATTTTTTTTTTACCATTCTTTTACTATAACTTAGTCACACTATACAAATCCATGCCGGTTGCATGGATTTATATAGTGTGACCAAGTTGTCAAGCACTTTTCAAGTGATGCTAAAATTGCTTGGAAAGCGCTTGACAACCCGGATGCGGAAATGCATGTGAAAAACGCTTCACTTACGCTTGTCCCTGACAGGAAAAACGCACGTAAAATCCGCATGCGTTTTTTCTGCCAGGGAGATGGAAAAATCCGGAGCATTTCTGCATCGTGGGTACATAGCCTAAAGGTCCATTCTGGTTTGTTGCGGTGTCATAAACCAGCCAAAGTAACAGTTCTTTTGACAAACTCTCTTGAGAGCCTGTCCTGGTCACACAGGCTGGATAGCATCCAATACACCGGCTCAGTTTGGAGAAAACATACAGGAGGACCTTTTCCTCCCCACACGCAGATCATGTGCCAAACAACGGCCTCCATTTTAACTTGTTAACCACACCCAGAGGTGAGGTATGTGGGCAGCCAGACCCGCCCATCACTCCGACAACCCATAAAACCTGGCCCAGATGCACAAAACAATCCTCTTAGTGCTTATGTGCACTAGAGCAATATTCCAGGATTACATCACAGTTGACAACCATCTCTGTGATACATACCTCCCATCAACTATATGTCCGTAAGCTACCTTACAATGTGTACTATGTATATATGCATATGTGTGTAGGTATGTACTATAAGTATATACAAATGTGTGTATGTGTACATATATATGTGTGTATGTATGTACTATATGTAGTGTGACAAAGTCACTGGTAAAGTGTGTCCATGAGCTACCTTACATACCTCCCACTCTGCCTAAAGCCGTGGGGCTTGGCATCTTCTACTACTAGACAGAGGATTCTCGAGAGGGCATCAGCATTACCATGTAGCTTCCATGTAGTTCCACATGGATGCTGAAATCCTGTAGGGCTAAAACCAGTGGATAACCCTAGCATTTTTCCCATTTTTCTCCCTCATCCAACTGAGTGGGGCTTGGTGTGATACAAATTCAACCTTTCGTCCCAACAGATAGTACCATAATGTGTTCACCGCCTACTTTATGGCCAGGCATTCCGTTTCTACCATGGAATAATTCTTTTCACATGCGGATAGCTTCCTACTCAGGTAGAGAACAGGGTGCTCCTCCTCGTGTATCTCCTTAGAAGGAGTATAAATTCTCTCTTGAAGTCGGGGGCAACCAGAAACGGTTGCTTACACAGAGCCACTTTCAGTTCTTGAAAGGCCATCTCTGCATCTGCAGTCCATTTGGCCATTGCTGATTTTGTCCCTTTAATGAGGTAAGTCAGGGTTGCGGCCATCATGGCTAAGTTTGGGATGAATCTCCAGTAGTATCCCACGATTCCTAGAAAGGGTCTAACTTGCTTCTTTGAGAGCGGTCTAGGCCAGTTTTGAATTGCATCAACTTTACTGATTTGGGGTTTGATCTCGACTCCACCTACTACATATCCCAGGTATTTGGCCTCTTCTTTCCCCATAGCACATTTTTTTGATTTATCGAAAACCTTACATTCCTAAGAGCATCAAACACTGCCTGGACCTTTTCCAGATCACTTCCCTAGTCGGGGCTGAAGAATACAATATCATACATGTATGCCGCGGCGTAATTCTTATGGGGTGCGAGAATCCGATCCATGGCCCTCTGGAAGGTGGCTGGGGCTCCCTTAAGTTCAAACGGCATCTGGACATATTGAAAGCATCAGTCCGGGGTAGAAAACGCAGTCTTCTCCTTGGATCTGCCAATATCCCTTTGTTAAATCCAAGGTGGTTTTGTACCTTGCCGGCCCAAGTCTCTTGATCAGCTCATCGACACGAGGCATCAGATGTGCGTCGAACTTGGAGACTTCATTCAAATTCCTATAATCGTTGCAGAATCTCCACTCGCCATCGGATTTTGGAACCGAGACAATTGGGCTACACCATCCGCTCTTGGATTCCTCAATGACTCCAAGTTTCAACATACGACTCACTTCCTTGGAGACCAGCTCTCGTCGGGCCTTGGGCATTTGATAGGGCTTCAAGTTCACCCGCACTTGAAATTCCGTCAGAACCTCGTATTCTATGACCTTTGTACACCCAGGCAATTCCGAGAACAGGTCCCTGTTCTGCTGCAGCAATTCCTGACACTGCTGTTTTTGGGCCTTCGAAAGCATCTCCGCTATTGCGACTTCTTCAATCTCGGCTTCTGGCTTGACCAAAAAACATGGAGTTTCAACAGGCTCACTGGTTTGCCATGGCTTGATGAGATTGACATGGTAGATCTGGAATGGTTTATGTCTTCCCAGTTGATGAGTCTTATAATTCACTTCACCAAGCTTTTCCACCACCTCGTAAGGCACTTGCCACTTGGCCAAGAATTTACTCTCCATAGTGGGAATTAGGAGGAGGAATCGGCCCTGGGATCGATGCCTCACTCTGGCTGACCGGTTGTAGACCCTAGCTTGAGCCTCTTGTGCCTGGAGGAGATGTCCTTTTACAATGGGGATCACCTTCGCAAACCTCTCCTGCATCTGTGTGACGTGCTCGATGAAGGAAAATAGACGGCTTTCAGTTCAGGAAAAAAAAAGTAAACAGTTCTTTTGGCAAAATCTCTTGAGAGCCAGTCCTGTTCACACAGGCTGGATAGCATCCAGTACACCGGCTCAGTTTGGAGAAAACATACAGTTGGACATCTTCCTCCCCACACATAGACCATGTGCCAAACAACGGCCTCCATTTTAACTTGTTAACCACACCCAGTGGTGAGGTATGTGGGCAGCTAGACCTGCCCATCTCTCCAACTACCAGTAAAACCTGGCCCAGATGCACCAAACAATCCTCTTAGTGCTTATGTGCACTAGAGAAATATTCCAGGATTACATCACAGTTGACAACCATCTCTGTGATACACACCTCTCATCAACTAGATGTCCGTGAGCTACCTTACAGTATGTACTATGTATATATGCATGTGTGTAGGTATGTACTATAAGTATATACAAATGTGGGTATACGTACACATATACAGTTATATGAAAAAGTTTGGGCACCCCTATTAATCTTAAGCTTAATGTTTTATAAAAATTGGTGTTTTTGCAACAGCTATTTCAGTTTGATATATGTAATAACTGTTGGACACAGTAATGTTTCTGCCTTGAAATGAGGTTTATTGTACTAACAGAAAATGTGCAATCTGCATTCAAACAAAATTTGACAGGTGCATAAGTATGGGCACCTCACTAGAAAAGTGACATTAATATTTAGTAGATCCTCCTTTTGCAAAAATAACAGCCTCTAGTCGCTTCCTGTAGCTTTTAATGAGTTCCTGGATCCTGGATGAAGGTATTTTTGACCATTCCTCTTTACAAAACAATTCCAGTTCAGTTAAGTTTGATGGTCGCCGAGCATGGACAGCCCTCTTCAAATGATCCCACAGATGTTCAATGATATTCAGGTCTGGGGACTGGGATGGCCATTCCAGAACATTGTAATTGTTCCTCTGCATGAATGCCTGAGTAGATTTGGAGTGGTGTTTTGGATCATTGTCTTGCTGAAAGATCCATCCCCTGCGTAACTTCAACTTTATCACTGATTCTTGAACATTATTGTCAAGACTCTGCTGATACTGAGTGGAATCCATGCGTCCCTCAACTTTAACAAGATTCCCGGTGCTGGCATTGGCCACACAGCCCCAAAGCATGATGGAACCTCCACCAAATTTTACTGTGGGTAGCAAGTGTTTTTCTTGGAATGCTGTGTTTTTTTGCCGCCATGCATAACGCCTTTTTGTATGACCAAACAACTCAATCTTGGTTTGATCAGTCCACAGGACCTTCTTCCAAAAAGAAATTGGCTTCTCCAAATGTGCTTTTGCATACCTCAGCCTACTCTGTTTGTGCCTTGCTTGCAGAAACGGCTTCTTTTGCATCACTCTCCCATACAGCTTCTCCTTGTGCAAAGTGCGTTGTATAGTTGACCGATGCACAGTGACACCATCTGCAGCAAGTTGATGCTGCTGCTCTCTGGAGGTGGTCTGAGGATTGTCCTTGACTGATCTCACCATTCTTCTTCTCTGCCTTTCTGATGTTTTTCTCGGCCTGCCACTTCTGGCCTTAACAAGAACTGTCCCTGTGTTCTTCCATTTCCTTACTATGTTCCTCACAGTGGAAACTGACAGGTTAAATCTCTGAGACAGCTTTTTGTATTCTTCCCCTGAACAACTATGTTGAATAATCTTTGTTTTCAGATCATTTGACAGTTGTTTTGAGGAGCCCATGATGCCACTCTTCAGAGGAGATTCAAACAGGAGAACAACTTGCAAGTGGCCACTTTAAGTAGCTTTTCTCATGATTGCATACGCCTGGCTATGAAGTTCAAAGCTCAATGAAGTTACAAAACCAAAAAAAAGTGCTTTAGTAAGTCAGTAAAAAGTAGGTAGGAGTATTTAAAACAAGAAAATGATAAGGGTGTCCATACTTATGCACCTGTCAAATTTTGTTTGAATGCAGATTGAACATTTTCTGTTAGTACAATAAACCTCATTTCAAGGCAGAAACATTACTGTGTCCAACAGTTATTACATATATCAAACTGAAATAGCTGTTGCAAAAACACCAATTTTTATAAAACATTAAGCTTAAGATTAATAGGGGTGCCCAAACTTTTTCATATAACTGTATGTATGTGTGTGTATGTATGTACTATATGTATTGTGATAAAGTCACTGGTAAAGTGCTGCAGGGGAGATATGTCTCACTGAGGCTATTAGCTTCAGTGATGTGAAACCTGAAAGTCTTCTCCAACATGGTATTTGCTGAGAGGGTTAATCAGTGATTTTTAATTGCCTAGGTTTTTATGTGAACAGCTGTAGAACGGGTGGGAGACTGTTCACCATATCTCCACCCCGGGATGTGGTCTGGGACATAAATAGTCAGCCTGTTGAGTCATGTGGTGTTCAGTGTATGGAGAGGCTAGCTCCAGAGAGAGAGGAGTTTGTGCTTTGTGCTAACCTGGATCATGTGTTGTTGTTGTTAACCTCGAGTGGCCGGACCCTGGCCGTCGTAAGGACTGTCCTGTACCTTTTCTTTTTCGTTACTGTTATGCCAGAAGGGCTGTATTGATTTTATGAACTTTACCGTGGTTTATGCTGTTTTAAATAAACCAACAAGAAATTTAAAGAGACAGTGGTCTCTATCTACCTCAGTGAGCAGCAGATCAAGCCAATCTACCACAGTATATACATACTGTATGTGTGTATGTACAGCAGGTGAAATAAGTATTGAACGTGTCACCAATTTTCTAAGTACATATATTTCTAAAGGTGATGTTGACATGAAATTCTCTCCAGATGTTGGTAACAATCCATCCAATCCACACAGGCAAAGAAATCAAACCATGGATGGTCCTAAATTATGTTTTGTGTAATAATAAGAAATGACACATTGAAAAAGTATTGAACACGCATACTGAAATTGAATTAATACTTTGTACAAAAGCCTTTGTTGGTGATGACAACTTCAAGATGACTCCTGTATGGGGAAACTAGTCACAATCATTGCTCAAGGGTGATTTTGGCCCATTCTTCCAAACAAACACTCTTCAAATCCTGAAGGTTCCGTGAGCTTCTTCTATGAACTCTGAGCTTTAGTTCTTTCCATACATTTTCTATTGGATTCAGGTCAGGTGATTGGCTGGGCTATTCTAGCAGCTTTATTTTCTTTTTCTGAAACCAACTGAGAGTTTCCTTGGCTGTGTGTTTGGGATCATTGTCTTGCTGAAATGTCCACCCTCATTTCATCTTCATCAACCTGGTAGATGGCAGCAGATTTTTATCAAGAATGTCTCCGTACATTTATGCATTCATCAACCATGATGTTCCCACCTCCAAACTTCACTGTTGGTATGATGTTTTGGGGGTGATATGCAGTGCCCTTTGGCCTCCAAACAAGGTGTGTATTATGGCATCCAAAGAGTTCAATTTTGGTCTCATCTGACAAGACTATAATCTTTGAGTATTTCATAGGCTTGTCTAAAATGTTGTTGAGCAAACTTTAAATGTGCTTGAACATGCTTTTTGTTTAGCAATGGAGTCTTGCATGGTGAGCATGCATACAGGCCATGGTGTTATGTTCTGCAACTTAGAACTAAGGAATAGGAGGGAAAAGCTGTCCCTGCACTGAGACTCAGCTTAAACCTACGCTGGGGTGGGTGTCCTATTCCTTATGAATAGCCCCACCGAAACTCCTGCACTGAACTCAAACGAAGACCTGTAGGACGGGGAAAGGGGTCCCTAAAAGATCTAAGGACTGGGAGCAAAAGCAGGAGACCTCCTAACAGAAAAGATAGTTGCAGAAACGAAAATTAAAGGAAACAAAACTGGTGGAACAAGAAGTCCCAGGATAACAATAATCCACAGCAAGAAGAACTAAACAAGGCTACTTAGCCACAGCACGAGCGTTACAACACTGATGTCCAGCGGGGAATGAGAGCCAGGTGCTGAGTAATAAAGGGTTCAGAGATCACGTGACCAAGAAACCCAGCACCAGAGGAAAAGACTAGAAGCCAGCAAACCACAACAAGATGGCCGATAGTAAAACAACATAGATTCTAACACATGGAAGCTGAGTGCATTACTTATAGTTTTCTTTGAAACAATTGTACCTGATGATTTCAGGTCTTTCTGTAACTCTCCACTGGCGGTCCTTGGCTCTTGGACAAGTCTTCTGATAATTCTTTTCACTCCTCTGTCTGAAATCTTGCGGGGAGCACCCGGTTGTGGCTGGTTTATGGTGAAATGATGTTCCTTCCATTTTGTGATTATGGCACCAGTAGTGCTCACTAGAAGCTTCAGTAGTTGAGAAGTTCTTCTGTAACCAATTCAATCAGTATGTTTTGCAACAATAAGGATGTGAATGTGTAGAGACAGCTCACTTATTTTACCCATCATGAGATGTTTCTTGTGTGGCACCTTGGTAACGAGACACCTTTTTTATAGACCATCAGTTGAACCATCTGATATTATTTTTCACTAAGTGGCAGGATTTCTTTCTAATTACTGATAGATTTCAGCTGGTGTCATGACTTTCCATGGCTTTTTGCATCTTCCTTTCTTAAAGTGTTCAATACTTTTTTCCTGTGTCATTTCTTATTATTACACATAACTTAATTTATGGACATCTATGGTTTGATTTCTTTGCCTGTGTGGATTGGATGGGTTGTTACTGACATCTGGTGAGAATTTCATGTCAATAGCACCTTTAGAAATATATTTACTTAGAAAATTGGTGATGTGTTCAATACTTATTTCACCCGCTGTATGTGCTATGTATATATATATATGTACATATGTGTATGCTTTGTGTATGTACATATGTCTATCCACTGGCCTGGAGTGACAGGTCTCTCAACATACACTCATGCAGGGAGAAACGGGTCACTCAAGGGGAGAGTGCAGGGAGAAGCTGCCAGGACCCGCCTGTCCAACATACCTGGCTGAGATCATCCAGCCAGTGTCTGATACATGCTGATTGTATATCGGGCAGCACGTATCAGCTGTCAGTTTCCCTTTTACAAGCCCCATCTTTAATTATGTTATTGCATATCAGTGGCTCTGCTGAAATCAATCTGATGTTTAGGAGAATATGTGTGATCAGTTGCGGTCATACCCATGTTAAAAATGCTACACTGAAAACACCAATGACAGCTGATACTTATTTCAATTGTAACATCAAGACAAGACAGGGCAGTGATATGGAGGAGCGGCAAAGGGTCACCTGGTGAGTATAGATTTGTTTTTTCTATTTTAACACCACATTGGGACTCGTTTTAGAAAGTAATGTATAAGCCTTTAATACTAGCTGTATACATCAATATTTATGGAGCACTTCCAATTGGCAACAGCGGACATAAATTATTCTGAAGCATTGTCGCTACTCCCTGGACCGATGGATTTCAGTTTTTATGAACCGTGCCCCTGCAAATAAAGTATTATTATAGGATAATACCACGCTAAAATGTTTTTCAAACTTCTGTGTGAGTTTTAAAAGCTCTTGACATGAATTCCCATAGAGCAGGTGGTATAGGAATAGAAACAAGACAAGATCTGTTATGTTACTATATCCACTAAACTTCATCTTGGATGGAAAAAAAGATTTAGAAAACCAGTGTGTTTGGATGATGTAATAATAATCCTACATTTCATTTTGGGAGTACCCGTTACTATGACTGCTCGAGTATCAACTTTCTAAACACTGTATAAACAAAGTTTTACAGCATTTCTGTGGTTTATTTTCCAAATGTATATCAGCATCCACAAATAAAGGCCCTGCCCATGTAAGAATGAATGACAGGTAAATATTTCTTTGCATTCTACAATCCTACAGATTACAGCCATTGTATATTTAGGTAGAAAGCAAAAAGACATCCAGCAAGTGCAATGGAAAAAACTATAGTCCTTTCCAATGAGGTTGCTCAATGCCTTCCTGCCTTCTACCTGACCATTTTCATCCAGGAGCTGGTCTGTGGTCTCTATCCGTACACCGAACCCTTATTAGATTGAACGATACCTAACCAGGGTGAACTGATGTGATATTTTTCTTTGAAGTGTCTTTTAGGCCTCTAGAAGTGGAAGGGTCTAGATCAGAGCAAGATCATCTAAGCAGGTAATGCTACTGCAGGACTGTCAGGTAATATACCATAATATAAAGCAAAGGAGAGGAGACGTTTTAACGTTTCAGTGTTGTATACTTACTAGCAGGGGCGTACATAGAAATCATAGGGCTCTATAACAGAAGTTCTAATTGGTTCCTCTTTCATTGCCCCCATAAACTATTATGCAAACAAAAGTGCCCGCCAAACACCATATGATACCCCCATGGTGAATTCCTCTACATGCACATACTACAGTAATGACCCTACTGTTCTCCACCTCAACTTCCCCAGCAAAGTATGGTGACCCCAACACAGTATGATCCCCCATGGTCCTGCATACAATATTATGCACCCCCAATGGTCTTCCATACAATATAATGCATCCCCATGGTCCTCCATACAATATAATGCACCCCCATGATCCTCCATACAATATAATGCACCCCCCATGGTCCTCCATACAATATAATGCACCCCCATGGTTCTCTATACAATATAATGCATCCCCCATGGTCCTACATACAATATAATGCACCCCCATGGGCCTACATACAATATAATGCACCCCCATGGGCCTACATAAAATATAATGCACCCCCATGGGCCTACATACAATATAATGCTCCCCATGGTCCTGCATACAATATAATGCACCCCCATGGTCCTACATACAATATAATGCACCCCCATGGTCCTGCATACAATAAAATGCACCCCCCATGGTCCTGCATACAATAAAATGCACCCCCCATGGTCCTGCATACAATAAAATGCACCCCCATGGTCCTGCATACAATAATCTGCCACTATCCTAAAATGTTAGATAACATCAACTAAATTAATTATCTGGACTAAACCTGTTAGTTATCTCTACATGCCTGGCACGCAGATTAATGCCTGACTGTGATCATATTGACAGCATTTGCAAGATATTTTTGTATGCTTTCAGATGCATATAGCAATAGTATTACATATATTTAGTTTCTTCCATTGCAAGCTAGCCCTTCTTATACTTTTTGTGCTTTTTTGTACTCATTAAAGTATCAGTTTGTCATTTATTAACATGACCCGATCGTAGAAATATATGGTTACTTGTAACCTATATAATATTGATACTGCCTTCTTTGAGTCTATGAATTGTTTCACTTATTTGCTGCTGTAATATATTCTTTCCTAGGTACCGGTTAGGTTATATCTCAGCCAGGTAACCTGTGGTCTCAATAGATATTTTTTAACAGATTGTCTACCAAATATAGAATTATGTTATTATAATGGTATATAAAGGAATTTTTGATACTTTCACTGTGTCTCCTTATATTTGTTTAGGTTAATCTTTTTGGGGGTTATTATTATGGTGGATTCTCTTTCCACATGATACCTAGACTATGTAATTGATCTTCGAGTTTTGGTTTATTGTATCGGTTATAGGATTTAATGGGAGAAAATATTATATGAGGAATTTTTAGGTTGTAATGTGTCACTTATTAGGCTGTGTGCTGTTGTTTCAATACAATGAATGTTTTATCATCTGGAGACTGACTGAGGACTGATGCACAGTGTGCCCTGGTCTGACCATGCCCCCTCCTCTTATTAGCAGCTCACTGTCACTATACAATGTACATAGAAAGCTGTGGTATGGGCGGGGGCAGCATTCTGAGCTCTACTACATTCTACATCTAAAAACTCTGATTGTGTCACAACTGCTGCACACAGTAAGCTAACTGATATATGGTTGGAATCAGGGTCTCTTTTCCTACATGATACTGCTCTCAGATGAGATAGGAAAATCCTGGTGACAGATTCCCTTTAATAGTAATGCAAGCAGAAGTTTTTCTATTTTATTTTCATTTTAAAACACCTGCTAATAATGAATTGCGGGTTAGAAATTTGCATAAAGAACACTCCAGTTTACAATGAAGAAAGTAGCTGGAACAAGCTCTGTAAATGTAATTTGTAATCTAAACATATCTGTTCACTTTACATGGGGTAGAATACTATTGTCAGTGGAGTATGTCCACACTGATTGGACAATGTCAGATTATGACGGGCAACACCCAATTGTCAATTTATACATAATTTTCCAGGAAGAATAAAAGAGGAACAGAACATATCAGATTTCTAAAATAGATGCCACAGGACTGTTATTTCATAAAGAATACAATTATTTCAAATATTTATAAAGTACCCATAGTATTTCTATAAGGAGAGGTGACAGGTCTTCTTCACACAAGAATCTTCAATACATTTCCAAGTATGTAAATGATAATTTATTTCTCAACATGTTTCATTTTTCTTTTCTTTTTTTTTTTTTAGGAACACAAAAGAAAAGTGAATTTATTTTCAAATAAAAGAATTTAAAAAAAATTCAGACCAAAATAAACTGAGAAGGCAATGTATATCTTACATATTTACATATATTATGTACCTTTAAACCAGGAGAGAGGGAACGTTCTTGGTGAATCTGAACATAAGCAATTGCAATGATAACAGATACGCTGATCAAGAGAAACAAAATGGAAATAACGAGTGGAATCTTCACCTTAGAAGGCATCCCGGCACCTGTAAGAATATAATATTACAATGAGACACAGCTCTTGAGCTCTTGGCTGTACATGAGAGGCTCCATGTGGACTGAACATTTAGAGAAAAGTTTGAGAAACAGCCACGTTAACAGTAGCCATCAATAGACTCATTGGCATCCAGCTTTTTTTTTTAATCTGCAGCACGTAAATTCTTTCAATTATTCAACTAAATGGGAAAAATGCAAGTAAAAACACATGTAAAATGCATATTTTAAGCAGTGTTTTTTGTTATGACAACATTGATTTTAAGTACATAAAAATCTGCTGCAAATATACAATGTGTACATAACCTTAGAGCTTGTTCATATTCATATATTGCATTTTTTGCCACATTTTGCTGTAGAAAAAAATGTAACTCTTTACAGTATGAGAAAAGTGAACAAGATTTCTGAAGACTTATGCACATGATGCTTATTTTTCCTTGCAGATTTGAACATTCAAAGTGTTTTTTAAAATCTGCAGCGTTTTAATTCTTTCAGAGTTTTTGCAGCGTTTTTCATGGAGAAAAAACACAAGTAAAAACACAGCAAAACATGCAAATTTTACAACATTTTTCCTGCCAACACTCTAGTTTTTGCTGCAAAATAATCTGCTGCAGATACTAAACGTGTGCACATCGCCTAAGGCATATGAATAAGCTAACATTTAGGGAACGAGTTTGTAAGAATGCTCCTTTTCGATTGTCCCAATGTTGGACTGTTTTGCAGAGCAATCACCCGACAAAAAAGCAAAATGCTCATGCATTGGCAATGTGTACAGTATAAAAGAAAAGCAAAAAAGAAAAAAAATTCTATCCACTTTAAAAATAATTACATTAGGCCGTGTATCAGAATGTGTATAAATTCTCCACACAACTTGTCGTGCAGCTGGTGGATTGTAGCAGTCAGTTGGAGTCCCAGCAGTCAGACCTGCCGTGGTCCAACATTTATCAGTATTCGTGTGGCAAAGCGACTTGCTCAGCTCTCCAGAGGCAGACACAAGACACCAGGTTTGGGTTAACTTCCGGCTGGTTTATTCTGTGGCATAAACTCCAGCAGTGTCCCATAGAAATAAACAGACCCTCTCGGGGTTAACGGGAAAAACAAAAAGATAAGGTATGACAGAGTCCAATAGTAAGAAAGGCTCTGCCCGCTGCAGGTAGCACAGTGAAGTCTTCAGCAACACCAGTCCTCTGGTGTTGTTCTCTGGTTTCACCCAAGCACAGCCTGGAGACTTCACTCTCCAGACCACACACCACAGAGAAACAAAGCTGACTGAGCATTTAACCCTGCTTAGCCACACCCTGAGGGGAGGTAGGGGAATGGCCTACCACTCTCTTTGTCATTCCCAGAAAACCACACCCTTTTAAGAGAGTTAAGCCCCCAGCATATAACATGCTGGCAGAAGTTCAGTAGGTTTCAGTTCACACAGGAGAGCATCCTAAGTGATACATACCTCCCCTCGTGTATCAGACCAGTGACTCTGTCACAATAGGTAAAACATATTTTAGGCTGGAATACACTTTAAAGGGATTTTTCATGCATGCAGTATTGATTACTTATCTTCAAGATAGGTCATCAATTGCAGATCAGTGGAGGTCCGACAACCAGCGCCCCCACCGATCAGATGTTTTTTGCTCCAGCAGCAGCAGGATGTAAACTCATTGAACGGAGGTGTTGAGTTGAGCTCTGTTCATAATGTAGCGGCTGCTTCCAGGCAGCAGCACAGATCCTAATTTTTTGCATAGAAGCTGTGTTGCAGTAGCTGTCAATAGTCACTACACTTTGAATGGAGCTGCACCAGAGCAAAAACAGCTTATTGATGGGTGCGCATGGTGTCAAATGTCCACCGATCTGCCATTGATAACCTGTCCTAATAGTGTATGCCCAAACAACCTCTTTAGTGTTAAAATACCACAGTCAGATTTGGGTTAAAGTAATCTGAAATGTCATTAGTTTACTATAGCATCACAAGCATAATTGGTTTACTTACTGTATGATCTGAACTAACATTTTATTATAATTTTACTCAAGGTCACAACCTTCTTCTAAGAGAATTTTGTGAGTGAATTGCTGCCAAGGCTATTCCTGGAATCAAGGATTAATGTGCTTGGCTAGAACTTGGAAACCTTATCATTAATACTAAAAATAAGCAAAGAAGAAATAGTTATGATATGAAAGTGAGTGTGATTAATGTCAGTGAGCTGTAATATCACCTGTAGATTAATCACTCACCATTTTTTAAGTTTATTTTTTTTTACTGGGGATTATATGTGCAAGTTTGCTAAAGGAGCACTTTTTAATCCTTATGTAATGTGACCATCTCTCATACTCTGGCCTTTATTGTGCCAAATCAAATCTTATACAGGGTGATTCACTTGCTACTTTACCCATAAAAATTGTTATAACTTCTAAAAGAGACTGTCGACCGTACTGAAATTTGGTCTGTACATACTTTGGTTCATGAGACATGAGAGTGCAGTTAACCTCAGCAACGAGAAACATCCTCACGCCAAGTGGTCTCGCCAATTTGTCGCCCCACTGGTTGTCTTCACTATGAGATAGACTTGCTGCACGCCTTTCTGTGTGCCAATAGTTTATGTTTGGCACTTGCATTTCACTCCTGACGAATTTATTCTTCATTTGTTAACAATGTACAGCTACAGTTTGGATGAGCATGTATTCATTGTGAAAACTTATTGGAAAACTGAGTCCTTCAAGAGGTGCCAAAGTGAGTTTCTAAAGAAGTTTGGAGGTCAAAATCCGCTGCCCAAACTGTGTATCCTGTCATTGGTGAATAAGCTGGATCGTACAGGACCATTACTGGTAGGCAAGATGGAGGACGTCTGAAAATGTCTGAGGAAACAATTCAAGATGTGAAACAGCAACTTCCGTCATCTCCACGTAAATCGTTGTACAGGTTTTCCCAGGAGACAGGCATGTCATATTCCACATGTCAACGAGCAGCCAAGAAAGGTTGTGTTCGCCCATACAGAGTGACTGTACTAATTAACACCGCCGGAATTAGAAGTCACAGCTAGTTTTCCTGGTAAAGTAGTGAGTGAATCACCCTATATTATTAGATATTTTATATTGTAAGTCACTAAGCTAGGTCTTCGGTTGCCCATCTCCAGTGTCTAAAAACAAGTTTCATACAAGGTTCTACTATTGACCTCTGGCTTGACTTATGACATATTGTACCTGTGCTCTATACTTCTGCAGATAGATCCTGAAATTTCATAGTTTTAAGTTTGAAAGAGGACCCAAGTCCATCCTGTTCAACCTATAACAGAACATGGTGTTACAGAGGAAGGCACAAACCCATGAGGCAGATACTAATTGCCCCATATTAGTGGAAAAATTTCTTCCCAACTCCACATACGGGAATATGACTAGTTACCTGGATTAACGTTCCATCACAGAATCTAGTACCCATAACCTGTAATATTATATTTATCAAGAAAGTCATTCAAAACCTCTTTAAACTTTTTTAGTGAATCGCCTGTTACAACATCATGTGACAGAGTTCCATAGTCTCACTGCTCTTAAAGTAAATAATCTGCATCTGCGATTATTATGATTAACCTTTCCTTCCTCTACACGAAGAGGATGCCCCCTTATATAGGGCGCTGTGCATAGGAGATACACTCACAATCTGACAGATTAGGAGTACTACTGCAAAAAAGAGTGGGCAAAAATTGTAAATTTTAAATGTACCATGCTGTTAGACTCCTATCCAAAAAGATTGAATGCTGTCATAAATGCAAAGAATATTTCAACAAAGTATTAGTTTAAGGTTGTGCATATTTATGCATCCACATTAGTTTAGTTCTTTTTTTTACTTTTTCCACCCAAAAGGTTTTCAGGTTTTTTTTGATTTAATTGTACAGATTATAGGTGTCATTAAGGTGGAAAAAGTTCTCAAATTATTCTTATTGGTATGATTTTTTTTTACATGGCTAAAAACTGACATTTAAACATGGGTGTGTAAACTTTCTAAATACACTGTATGTGTCAAATATATCCATATGGCGTAATTAAGTAAAAGATTCTGAAAGAGTATATAATATAATAATAATAATCTTTATTTTTATATAGCGCTAACATATTCCGCAGCGCTTTACATATATTATCGTCGCTGTCCCCATCGGGGCTCACAATCTAGATTCCCTATCAGTATGTCTTTGGAGTGTGGAAGGAAACCGGAGAACCCGGAGGAAACCCACGCAAACACGGGGAGTACATACAAACTCCTTGCAGATGTTGTCCTTGGTGGGATTTGAACCCAGGACCCCAGCGCTGCCCCATGCCGCCCCATGTCTGTATGCCTTCCTTCTATTGTATTACAAAATAAGCTGACTGCAATTTTCTACATAGTGGGCCACAACAAAATTTTGTTTTGCACTGGGAGTTAATAGGCGAAGTATATAACTATATGCCTATTCTTTTTAATTTTTGCTACTCTTAAAATTTTAATAACCGTGATGTCCTCCGTATATCAATGTTGTATTTTGGTCAATATGGCCTACTAGCTGAGCATTTATAGTATCCAGGCTAGGACTGGCCCACAGGTGGGCAAGTTAGTCCCGCGGTGGGCTCTTGTGCAGTATTGGGCCCCACCTTGCCCCTACATTACCAGTCATTAGCAATGTACACTTAAAGGGAATAATTTTTCTTATATTTAAATGAGCTGTTAAGATCTATGGGCCAAACATAGATCTACATGAGAATGTGCATCCAGAGCATATTTGAAATAAAAAGGGGAGTTACCAGTGTGAGACATGTAACTAACACAGCACAGAACAACTGAACTTTATAATGTAGAGCTGGAAGGAGACAATAAGTGCAATAGGGTCTTATTACCTGGTTCAAATTAATAGAATGTGGGTAACGGTGCTCACCTCATAGGGTTGTGTGATTGTAACGTGGCACGGGGCGGAAGCCGTTGGCGAGGTACTCATGCCTCAAGCCCCAGCACGCTACATGAAAGTGGGTGTCCTGGCTCAGCGTGTGGACTTTAGCTGTAGGGGCAATACGCCCTTGCATACCGAATGATGCCGATGACTTCGGCTGGCCAGGACCAGATGTTATAGAGTTCAATGAGGAAGGCCTCTACTCAAAAATAAACTGTCTTTAACTGAACAATAACATAGGGAGAGGTATGTACAGGGGATAGCGGGTGCAAAACTTTGTGGACGTTTCTCTTAGAACATACTACATTTTCATTAACATTCCGTTCCTTCCTGAGCTTGCTCCTATCACTCTACCCATTAGCATCTCTCTCTAGCTTCACCGCCACCCAGAACAGCTCTTCAGAAGATTCCTTAATCTCCAACAACAGCACCACTAACCAGTAAGTGAAAGTCCTATTGTTCAACCCCCGGTTCCACATCCTTTTCCTCTTAGGGGCGCTACTTGTGCCACTATGGCTGTTACTTAACTTCTCAGCTTGCCGACACTTGAAACTACCACACGGGACACTCCCTCTTCGTCCCGCTTTACTTCTCAATGCTGGTCTGTCATTTGACTGTTAGATAACTCAAACCGTGCCGCTAGGCTTCCTGCCCCAGACCTTGTCTCTGGAGAATCACTCACTCCTTCTAAGGTTTTTCCTTATCTCCACTGTGGATTATGCTATGTGCTGTTTTGGTCTACGCTCATTTTAGGGACACCCAATTCATATGACTCTGCTGACTAATCAGATCTAATGTCTGCTCTAGCTGCAAGCTAGGCCCTATTTGCCTTCCTGAAAGGAAACTCCCTTTGTCCCTTTGCTTTAGCCCCTCCCACTCTGGGCAGTTCCCAACCATTAACTCTACCTGTCCCTATCAACTATCTGTGGCTGCGCAGAAAACAACTTATCACTATTAATACAGCTTATTAATCAGTCAAACGTCACAACACATTGCAACAATATACATGTCTTCAAGGGGGGGAATATGGGCAACACATCCACCTACTTATATAATCATAACCGATGAAAAAAGGCTTAGGCTGCTGCAGACTCACGGCTATGAAAACATCAAGTATCGGAGAGAAAATGGGTTAAATCTGCGCTGCCGGGGGGACAGTGTTGAGGAGGAGTCAGAAATTCAGGAATGCTTTTTATTAGTTAACGCGTTTCAAAGTGTCACACTTCTTCATCAGGACAAAAGCTGTGGTTTGTCCTGATGAAGAAGTGTGAAACGTCAAAACTTCTTCTCATCACTTTTCCACAGGCAGCGCTGATTTAACCCATTTTAATTTCAATTCTTGATGAACAGCTGAACTTTGTCTCCTTACAAACACTGTGAAACTACAAGTCTCACAGTTCTGCTGCACTGCAACACTGGCTGCCTGTGAGATGGAGGCTAAAGCACTGAAAGGAACCTCAAGATGTGTCAGTTATAATCACACACAGCTCTGCAGTGAGATCAAGAGAGCAGAGAGAAGCCGTAACATATTACACTGGTAGCTCCGATTTTCAGAGTGATGGGGTGCTACGCCAGATGACCGGGCCTCCACAGTCACCGCAGAGTGAAGGCAAAAGGGCCAACAAGTGCTAAGCATCTCTGGGAACTCCTTCAAGATTGTTGGAAGACCATTTCCGGTAACTACCTCTTGAAGCTCATCAAGAGAATGCCAAGAGTGTGCAAAGCAGTCATCAAAGCAAAAGGTGGCTACTTTGAAGAACCAAGAATATAAGACATATTTTCAGTTGTTTCACACTTTTTTGTTAAGTATATAATTCCACATGTGTTAATTCATAGTTTTGATGCCTTCAGTGTGAATGTACAATTTTCATAGTCATGAAAATACAGCAAAATCTTTAAATGAGAAGGTGTGTCCAAACTTTTGGTCTGTACTGTACATGTTTATTTCCTTTGTGCGTATTGGAACAAGACAAAAAAAAACGGAGAAATAAAAGGTAAAATGGACATAATTTAACACAAAACCCCCAAAATTGGCCAGACAAAAGTGGTATCACCTTTCCAAAATTATGGGTAACCAACTTTGTTTCAAGCATGTGATGCTCATTCAAACTCACTTGTGGCAATTAACAGGTGAGGGCAATATGAAAATCACACCTGAAACCAGATAAAAAGGGGAGAAGTTGACTCAGTCAAATATGGTGGAGGTCCAAAGATGGTCTGGGGTTGCTTTGCTGCCTCTGGCACTGGGTGCCTTGGCTGTGTGAAAAGCATCTTAAAATCTGAAGATTACCAAAAGATTTTGGGTTGCAATGTAGTGCCCAGTGTCATAAAGCTGTTTTAGGTCATGGGTCTTCCAGCAGGACAATGACCCCAAACATACTTTAAGAAGCACCCAGAAATGGATGGAGACAAAGCGCTGGAGAGTTCTGAAGTGGCCAACAATGGGTCCGGATCTAAATCCCATTGAACACCTATGGAGAGATCTTAACATTGCTGTTGGGATAAGGCACCCTTCAAATATGAGAGGCCTGGAGCAGTTTGCAAAACAAGTGTGGTCCAAAATTCCAGTTGAAAGGGATAAGAAGCTTGTTGATGGTAATAGGAAGCGATTGATTGCAGTTATTTATCCCAAAGGGTGAACAACTAAATATTAAGTTGAGGGCATCAACAGTTTTGTCCGGCCCATTTTGGGGGTTTTATGTGAAATTATATGTAATTTGCCCTTTTTTCTGTTTTTTTGTGTGTTGTTCCAATACACACATAGGAAACAAACGTGTATAACAAAACATGTGTAATTGCAATAATTTTGTGTGTGCAAAGGTCATTGCGAAGGGAGGAGGCAGTGACCTTTATTCTCAGGATCACAGGGGATGCCGTCATTAAGACTTCCAGTGATCATAATACGATGACATATCCTAATGCTATACCATTATTTCCTGTAATGGGAAACGCAGGGTTGTATGCCCATGGTGTACAATCTACAAGGTAAAGGGAATGAATTGAAATGGTTAGCAGCTGGCTATACATTTGCATAATAGAGACAGGGATATTGCAGTTTGCAAGGTTTTCTGAAAAGGTAAGTTTTCAAGTGGCATTTAAAAATCTTCATCAGGAGAAATCTTTGAGACTATCATGTGAGGAGGAGATGGGGGAGCAATAAACATCTTTTAAACCAAAAACTTCATGTGGAGATGTACTATGTGTACCCCCTAATACAGAGTACATTTTTATTCCTCACATTAATATATATTTCACTATATTTTCTCATGGTTAGCAAAATTCCAGAAAACTCAGACATGACGCTACAAGCTGTATAATACAAGTCATTACCTTGTATGTTTTTTTATAGATGATGTTTGATGTGTTTTTAGATTTTTCCACCCACGCAGTTCATAATTGAATAGCAGGTTTGCGTAGTTGTGAATATCTGTCAGGTTTGTGTTTAGCTGGGGGAAATCTCACTTACGGTGACATGAAAATGAGAAGACAGAGTGATATCATAGACACCCTAGATAATATGTGTATACTACATAGTCTATTACAACCTTTCTCTTATATACTATTCTTTACTATTAAATTACCTTTTAACTCAGAATTTAAGAAAGCGAGTTTTACATCTCTACATGTTTAATTTGGTTGTGTGTTCTGTGAGAACTGGATCACAAATCTTTTTCTAACTAAGTAAAATCACACTTGGCGACTTTCAGAAAAGTCAAATACTGGAATGTGTATGCGAGACATTGTCAAAATTTCTTCATGATTAGGCCCTCTTTTTAAAGAAAATCATCCTTCCAAGGCCCCATTTTCATCCCCTAAATTTGTACCTGGATGCTGTGGCTTCTTCTAAAGATCAAGCATCCCAGTGCCACATTCAGAAAATCTTCCAGAAGAGCTGCTTTCCTGGAGGATTCAGCAGTGCAAGAGATATTTGTCAACTTTTTGGAAGTCCAGGAGGCATCCCTTTCTTCCAGGAGCCTTAGGCTGTGTGCCCACGATGCATTTTTCAAGCGTTTACGCTGCGGAATTTCCGCAGCGTAAACGCTTGAGAAACGCTTGGTAAACCCTCCCCCATGGTCTCCAATGCAATTCCGCACTTTCAATGCCCATGCTGTGGATTTTTCCGCAGCGTTTATGCTGCGCTCAAAAATCCGCAGCATGTCCATTAATTTTGCGGAAGCGCTGCGTTTTCGCTGCCATTGACTTACATTAGAACGCGCCAATTCAGCAAGACTGCATCTGTACTTGCGTAATTGGCGCGTTCTATTGTGCAGACGGTACCCGGGTGTGGAGGACAGGAGACTCTCCTCCACACCCAGGTACCATAAAAAAAAGAATAAAATAAAAAATAAAGATTATATTCACCTTCCGACGGCCCCCAGACTCCTTCACTCTGCTTGCCGATAGATCGCGCAGGACTGAAGGACCTGCGCTGACGTCGCAGTCATGTGACGGCAGGTCTTTTCAGTACAGCGTAGCGCGATCTGCCAGCAGCCAGCACAGGAGTGCAGCAAGTCTCGGGGGCCATCGGAAGGTAAGCATTAGGTTTATTTTTTTATTTTTAACCACTCTCTCGGGTCATACTATATAAATCCATGCCGTTTGCATGAATTTATATAGTGTGACCTAGTTGTCACAAGCACTTTCCAAGTGACGCTTGGAAAGCGCTTGTCAACCCGCATGCGGAAATGCCAGTGAATAACGCTTCATTTCCGCATGTCCCTGGCAGGAAAACGCATGTACAATCCGCATGTACAATCCGCATGCGTTTTTTTCTGCCAGGGAGATGCAGAAACGCTCAGGTAAAAATCCTGAGCATTTCTGCATCGTGGGCATATAGCCTTATAGACGTTCCAAGAGAGTTGATAAAGCAAGACTGAAACTGCTGACAAAATGAAAGTTCGATAATTGGAGACTGCTTAACCACTCCATGACATTTGACGTACTTATGATGTATAGGGGTTCCCAACCAATGACGTATAGGTAAGTCATGGCGATCATGCATGGTACAGGAGCTGTGCACGCGCAATAGCCCCTGGGAGCTCGGCTTAAGTGATAGCCGAGCCCCAGCTGCCACAGCCAGGAGTAATGCCCGAGTGATGCCCCTTGCTGTTTAACCCCCGAAATGCCGCAACCAATATCGATTATATATTTAGTAGGCTAGGAGAGGTAGGGAGCTCCCTTTGCCTTCCGATCTGCACCCTCACGATGTCATCACGAGGGCCCATGGTCATCATGACAACCCAAGATTATCATGACGACCTCCGAGTCTGCCAGCTTTGGTAACCTGTTTAGATCATGCCAGGAGCATGGTGTAAGAGGCTTCTGTTAATGTAACACTGACAGGTGTAATGCATTGCAGTGCTTGTGCATTGAAATGCATTATACCAATGATCAGAGTAATAAAAGTTGAAGTCCCATAGAGGGTCTAAGTAAAAAAAGTAAAGAAAGTAAAAAAATAAAAAAATGTAAAAATATAAAAAAAAAATAAAATCACAAAATAATTTAAAAAAAGTAAAAAAAAAATATACCCATGAATACGAATATTTATGTAGAAACAAAATAAACAAAAAAAAGTACACATAATAGATGTTGCCGCATCCAGAATGACCCAATCTATAAAACTGTCTCAATAGTTAGCGCCATAAAAAAAGTGGCAAAAAAACTATGCTTTTTCATCATACCGCAAAAAAAAGTGGAATACAACCCGATCAAAAATTCAAATGTAAATAAAAATTATATCGCTGAAAAAGTAATCTTGTCCTGCAAAAAAAAGCTGTCATACCGCTCCATCAGCGGAGATATAAAAAAGCTATAGCTCTCAGAATACAGCGAAACAATTATTTTTTCTATAAAATAGTTTTTAATGTGTAAAAGCGGAAAAACATAAAAAAAATTATGTAAATGGAGAATCGCTGTAAGCGTACTGAACCGAAGAATAAAGCTGTTTTATCACTTTTACCACACGGTGAACATCATATAAAAAAGAAAAAAAAGTCTCAATTGCTGTTTTTTTTCATTCTGCCTCCCAAAAATCAGAATAGAAAGCAATCAAAAGATGTCATGGCCCGAAAATGGTACTAATAAAAACATCAACTCAGTTCTGCAAAACACAAGCCCTGACATGATTCTGTTGGCAAAAATCTAGAAAAATTATAGCTGATTTTCTGGTACCACAGGGCCTTTACCTGTGAGTCATAGCACCTGCAAACCATAACTGCAAAATCTGCACTATAATATGGCGCTACTTTCCTTCTGAGCTTTCCACTGTGCCTGAAAAGTATTTCCCGATTATATGCATTGGCACACTCAGGAGAAATTGCAAAATAAACTGTGAGGACAATTTTTTCCTATTAGCTCTTATAAAAATTGAAAACTTTGAGCTAAAACAACACTTTAGTATTAAAAATGTAATTATTCTTTCTTCACTGACCAATGGTATAAAATTCTGTTAGGCACATGTGGTGTCAACATGCTCACTGCACCTCTAGATGAGTTCATTGGGGGGTGTAGTTTGTAAAATGGAGTTAGTTATGGAGGCGTTCTACTGTTCTGGCACCTCATAGGCTCTGCCAATGTGATATGGCACCCTCAAACAATTCCAGCAAAATCTGAACTCCAATGGCGCTCCTTCTCATCTGAGCTAAGCACTGTGCCTCAAAAGTAGTTTTCGACCACATATGGAGTATTGGCGTACTCAGGAAAAATTATGTAACAAATTGTACAATTCTTTGAATTGTCTGAGGGTTAAAAATGCTCACTACTCACCTAGATGAATTCCTTGAGAGGTGTTGTTTCCAAAATGGGGTCACTTGTGGGGGTTTCTGCTCTTCAAATGTGACATGGCATCCGCAATCTACTTGAGCCAAAATTGAGCTCCATTTCAAATGGCGCTTCTTCCCTTCCAAGCCCTGCTATGTGCCC
This sequence comes from Phyllobates terribilis, assembly GCF_046119375.1. Classification (NCBI taxonomy): domain Eukaryota; kingdom Metazoa; phylum Chordata; class Amphibia; order Anura; family Dendrobatidae; genus Phyllobates; species Phyllobates terribilis. The sequence goes on from NW_027362764.1 coordinate 213,665,803, forward strand.
AAACAATAGTTTTCTACCACATATGGAGTATCAGTGTATTCAGGAACAATTGCACTACAATTTGTACAGTCCATTTTCTCCTTGTTAAAATGAAAAATTTGGGGCTAAAGCAACATATTTGCTGGAAATATTTATTTATTCTTTTCACGGCTCAACATTATAAAATTCTGTTTATCACCTGTGGGTTCAAGGTGCTCACCACACTTCTAGATAACTTCCTTGACGGGTGTAGTTTCAAAATGAGGTCACATTTATGGGATTTCCACTTTTAAGGCACATCAGGGACTCCGCAAACACGACATGGCGTCCACTATCTATTCCAATTTTTCTCTACAAAAGTCAAATGGTGCACCTTTCCTTTGGAGCCCTGTCGTGCGCCCAAACAGTAGTTTTCTACCACATATGGGGTATCGGTGTACATAGAAGAAATTGCACAACAAATTGTATAGTCCATTTTCTTCAGTTACCCTTGTGGAAATGAAAAATTTGGGGCTAAAGCAACATTCTTGCGGAAATACGTATTTTCATGGCTCAACGTTATAAAATTCTGTGAAGCACCTGCTTGTTTGAGGTGCTAGACAAATTACTTGAGGGGTGAAGTTTTAGTTTTCCAAAATGGGATAATTTGTGGGGGGTTACCACTGTTTAGGCACATGAGGGGCTCTGCAAACGCGACATGGCATTTGCTATCTATTCCAGCTAATTTGCCCAAACAGTAATTTTCCACCATATATAGGGTATCGGTGTACTCGGGAGAAATTTCTCAACAGATTGTACAGTTCAATTTCTCCTGTTACCGTTGCGAAAATGAAAAAAATGTGACTAAAGCAACCTTTTTGTGAGAAAAATTTAAATTTTTATTTTTTTTCCTTCCACATTACTTTAATTCCTGTGAAGCACCTAAAGGGTTAATAAGCTTCTTGAATGTGGTTTTGAGCACTTTGAAGGGTGCAGTTTTTAAAATGGAGTCACTTAGGGCATTTTCTGTCACATAGGTCCCTCAAAGTCACTATCAAATGTGATGTGGTCCCTTAAAAAATAGGTTTTGTAAATTTTGTTGGAAAAATGAAAAATTGCTGATTAACTTTCAATCTTTCTAACTTCCTAAAAAAATTGTGTTTAAAAAATGATAATGACGTAAAGTAGATATGTGGTAAATGTTATTTATTAACTATTTAGTGTGGTATAACTATCTGATTTAGGCCACGTTCACACATTCAGTATTTGTTCAGTATTTTACATCAGTATTTGTAAACCAAAATCAGGAGTGGGTGAAAAATGTAGAAGTGGTTCACGTGTTTCTATTATACTTTTCCTCTGATTATTCCACTCCTGGTTTTGGCTTATAAATCCTGAGGTAAAATACGGAACAAACATTGAAGGTGTGAATGTGGCCTTAAGGGTGTAAAAATTCAAAGTTTCAAAAATTGCGAAAATTTTCACATTTTGTGTCAAATTTTCATGATGTATAATACAAATTTATATTGTGGGACCGTGTTAGCTAGAAAAATTTATGTCAATATTTTTATGCCCAAAAAATGACAAAAGTATTCTCAGAGTGATACCTTTATTGGCTAACCAGCCTGAAGAAGGAGCTTCTGTGCTCTGAAAGCTTGCAAATGTATATTTTTTCTGGTTAGCCAATAAAGATATTACTCCATGAACACTTGTCATTTTTGTGTCAAATTTTCGATATTTTCACAAATAAACGCAAATCATATTGACCAAAATTTACCACTAACATGAAGTACACTGTGTCACGAAAAACCAATCTCAGAATCACTGGGATCCGTTGAAGTGTTCCAGAGTTATTAACTCATAAAGTGACATTGTGACATTTTGCCTGGTCAGGAAGGCGAAAACAGTTTTTTGGGTGAAGGGGTTAATAATGTATATATGATAATGACATGTATTCATTAGTGCTCACAGTATATTACACTGACAACCATAGCATAAACATCACCTGGAGTATGTGTAGTATTCAGCTAAGTGAGTTGGTCATGCACACGGATATAAGTACATACAGTGGGGAAAATAAGTATTTGATACACTGCTGATTTTGCAAGTTTTCCCACCTACAAAGAATGGAGAGGTCTGTAATTTTTATTGTAGGTACACCTCAACTGTGAGAGACAGAATCTTAAAATAAATCCATAAAATCACATTGTATGATTTTTTTATGATTAATTTGCATTTTATTGCATGAAATAAGTATTTGATACAATAGAAAAAACAGAACTTAATATTTGAAATTACAGAGGTCTTACATTTCTTGTAGTTCTTGAGCAAGTTTTCACACACTGCAGCAGGGATTTTGGCCCACTCCTCCATACAGATCTTCTCCAGATCTTTCAGGTTTCGTGGCTGTCGCTGGGCGACATTGAGTTTCAGCTCCCTCCAAAGATTTTCTATTGGGTTCAGGTCTGGAAACTGACTAGGCTGCTCAAGGACGTTGAAATGCTTATTACAGAGCCATCTTCTGTGCTCTTACTGAGGGAAGGAGGTTGTTGACCAAAATCTCACGATACATGACCCCATCTATCCTCCCTACAATATGGTGCAGTCATTCTTTCCCCTTTGCAGAAAAGCACCCCCAAAGTATGATATTTCCCCCACCATGCTTTACAGCTGGGACGGTGTTCTTGGGGTTGTACTCATCCATCTTCTTCCTCCAAATATGGCGAGTGGAGTTGATACCAAAAAGTTCTATTTTGGTTTCATCTGACCACTTTACCTTCTCCCATGCCTCCTCTGGATCATCCAGATGGTCATTAGCAAACTTCAAACAGGCCTGAACAAGTGCTGGCATGCGCAGGGAAACCTTGCATGCCTTGCAGGATTTTAATCCATGACAGCATAGTGTGTTACTAAGACCACGGCCTCACTGTCAGTATTTGGTCAGTATTCGGTCAGTATTTTTCATTGGGAGTGAGACCCAAAACCAGGTGAGGAACAATCAGAGAAAAGTTATAATAGAAACAAGTGCACCAATTCTGTAATTATCACCTACTCCTGGTTTTGGCTCCCACTCATGAGAAAAAATACTGACCGAATACTGACTAAATACTGATAATGGGGCTGTGGCCTAATGGTAATGTTTGAGACTGTGGTCTCAGCTATCTCCAGGTCATTGACCAGGTCCTCCCATGTAGTTCTGGGCTCATTCTTGAGCTTTCTCAGAATCATCCTTATTCCACGAGTTGATATCTTGCATGGAGCCCCAGACCGAGGAAGATTGACAGTTATCTTGTGTTTCTTCCATTTTCTAATAATTGTGCCAACAGTTGTTGCCTTCTAACCAAGCTGCTTACCTATTTTCCTGTAGCCCATCCCAGCCTTGTGCAGGTCTACAATTTTGTCCCTGGTGTCCTTAGGCAGCTCTTTGGTCTTGGCCATGATGGAGGGGTTGTAGTGTGATTGATTGAGTGTGTGGATAGGTGTAATTTATACAGGTAACAAGTTCAGCCAGGTGCAATTAATACAGGTAATGAGTGGAGGGCTTCTTAAAGAAAAACTAACAGGTCTATTAGAGACAGAATTCTTGCTTGCTTATTTCATGCAATAAAATGCAATATAATTAGTTAAAAATTATACAATATGATTTTCTGTTTGTTTTTAGATTCTGTCTCTCACAGTTGAAGTGTACCTATGATAAAAATTACACACTTCTCTATTCATAGTAGGTGGGAAAACTTGCGAAATCGACAGTGTATCAAATACTTATTTTCCCTACTGTAAGTGACAACACTGTACATAGATGCCCGCCAGTATATCATAACATTGTACAAGCTAAAAAAAAAAACAGTTTCATACAAAGTAAAGGTAGTGCAAAAACACAATAGAGCAAACAAGACGTAGTGTTGTAGCGTCTAAAATATAAAGGGCCCACACTGTCTAGTAATTATGTTCAAGCACTAAAAAGTAACTATCACTAAAAAAATAATTCTGAAATTCAATAGTAAAAGAGAAGAGAAGAAATTTTGTAAAACATCTTAATAGATAGAATTGTCTTACTTTACTTTTTCAACTACTCCCCCTTCCTCCTGCACTAATCACTCTCTCTGAATTAGGGCTCGTGCACACGACCGACTTTCTTGTACCAATGCTATCTGTGGTTTTCACGGATAGCACTCGCACCTATGATATTCTATGGAGCTGTGTACATATTCAATTTTCTTCCTTGGATTGAGAGGTTCGCGAGAGGTCGGATCAAAATCGGCAATGGAAGTCTATGGGTCCTTGAAAAAAATTGGATCGCACTCGGATTTTCATGGACTGACAGAAAGGACAATGTAGAGAAACTTTTATTTTTCTCTCCATGTATGAGGAAAACTGAAGCCACTCTGATCAAAATAATCGGTCTGTTTTTCAAGTATGTGGAAAAATTGGTCATGTGCACGAGCCTTTACAGAGAGAGTCATCAATAAGTGTTTCCAATAAGTCTGTTCTCTCACCCCAGTGTCTGATTTACAGTGCTACAGAAAGTTAGGAAACCAAGATCTCTTCTTCTCTATGTGTGCTGTGAATGTAAGAGATAATAAAATTACGGTCACACTATCAGTATTTGGTCTGTATTTTACATCAGTATTTGTAAGCCAAAACCAGGAGTGGGTGAAAAATGCAGATATGGTGAGCCAGGAGCTCCCAGGAGGAATAAAGTTAATTTTCTTCCAGGAGCAGTGCTTTCAGTATGGCAGCCAGGCACCTTTCTAACATAATTTTCCTGCAGATTAACCCTATATCTGCAGTAATTAGTATTATCCAGCATGTAAAGTTCCATTTAATATTGGAGGCTTTCCATTAATTTTCAAACATATAGAGTTAATTATTACAGCTCGGTCTGTCCATTTGAGGATGAAAGGTAGAGGAAACAGACAGCTGCAGCCCCATTCGAGAACAGAATGCTTTCTAGAACTTGGAAACAAACTGGGTCCCCCGATCTGACATCACATCGAAGGGAACACTGTGAAGCTTCACAATCTCATTTATAAACACCTGAGCAAGAGTTTTGGCATTCGGAAGTGCAGGTAATGCGATGAAGTGAACCATTTTACTGAACATATCTACAACCATCAAAACCAAAGTTTTACCTGCAGATACCGGTAGATCAGTAATAAAATCCATGGACAAGTGTGTTCATGGCCTGCTAGGAATAGATAGCGGAAGAAGAATACCAGACGGACGGGTATGCGACACTTTAGAACGCGCACAAATACTACAAGCAAATACGTGTTGAACCACATCCTGATGCAACCCCGGCCACCAAAAACAACAAGAAAGGAGATCCGCAGTTGCCTTACCACCTGGATGATCAGAAAGCACAGATTTGTGATGTTCCCTAATTACTTTGTGGGGCAGATTAGATGGTACAAATAACCTTCCTGAAGGGCAGGAGGCAGGGTGTCCCCTTGAGCCTCCAACACCTCACCCTCCAGATCAGGGTACAATGCCGAAATGACTAACCCCTTCTGCAAAATCGGGGCAGGGTTCTCATGGTCATCACCACCAGGGAAGCTCCGGAACAAAGCATCAGCCTTGACATTTTTGACCCCTGGACGGAAAGTGACAACAAAATTGGAACCTAGTAAAAAACATAGACCATCTAGCTTGTCTAGAGCTGAGACGTTTAGCTGATTGAAGATATGACAGGTTCTTATGGTCAGTAATACCAGTAATAGGATGGACAGCCCCTTCCAACCAATGTCGCCATTCTTCGAACACCAGTTTAATCACCAAAAGCTCCCTATTACCCACGTGATAATTTCTCTCAGCCAAAGAAAATTTCTTAGAAAAGAAAGCACATGGATGCCATTTACCAGGGGACAGACCCTGAGACAACACAGCCCCAACTCCCACCTCCGACGCATCAACTTCCACAATAAAGGATTGGGAAACATTGGGTTGACTGAGTATAGGTGCCGAGGCAAAACAGCTCTTTAGGGAAGAAAAGCCTGCAGGGCGGCATCCAACTACAGTACAGACCAAAAGTTTGGACACACCTTCTCATTTAAAGATTTTTCTGTATTTTCATGACTATGAAAATTGTACATTCACACTGAAGGCATCAAAACTATGAATTAACACATGTGGAATTATATACTTAACAAAAAAGTGTGAAACAACTGAAAATATGTCTTATATTCTAGGCTCTTCAAAGTAGCCACCTTTTGCTTTGATGACTGATTTGCACACTCTTGGCATTCTCTTGAGCTTCAAGAGGTAGTCACCAGAAATGGTCTTCCAACAATCTTGAAGGAGTTCCCAGAGATACTTAGCACTTGTTGGCAAATCCTAACACCCCCTCTCAGAAAAAAAGGTCCTCAAAACCAGACAAAATGTAGAGACCGTAGAAAGGGAAATATTTAAACAATTGTCATGGCAGTAATCTCCCCACTCAATGATCTCCCTGGATTGCCAATCCACCAATGGATTATGTTTCACCAACCAGGGTAGACCCAAAACAATTGGAGTGGCAAGACCGTCCAGGACATAGCAAGGAATCATCTCACAATGGACCGACCCCACCCTCAGTTTTACACCATGTACAATCTGAGTCAGAGCTCTCTGTGCAAGTGGCGCCGAGTCAATGGCGAAGATGGTAATGGGCTTAGCTAAAGTACAGCAAGCAAGCCCATGAGTTCTCACATACGCAGCATCAACCATGCTGACTCCAGGTCCACTGTCAAACACAGAAATTTTCTCAGTTTTGATCTCTAGCACCACCTTTGCTGTCAGGACAAACCGTGAGAAAGACTAAGTGCAACACGAAGGGACGAAGGGAAGGAAGCCCAGACACTAGGGAAAGGGGGAGTGGAGACCCCTAAGCTGATCTAATAACACCTTGCCTACCCTACAGTCCTTATATTGGTTCCACACCAATCGCCGAGCAGGAAACATAAACCCTGTATATCCCTAGAGCTAGGCCCTTGATAGGGAGGGGGGTGAGCACTGGTCAGTCACCACTAAACTAAAGACAACAAGAGAGACAAACAAAGGGGGAAAACTTAGCTTGAGCAGACACCAGAGAAATAACACCAAACGTCCTCCAAGGGCACCAGAGAGGAAGCGAGCTGACTGCAAAAGCTCCAATCCTTCACAAGGGAAAAATGTGAATATCACCGGCGACTCCCAGCAGCAGACTGAGAGTTTATAAACACCCAGGCCAGAGTGTTTCAGTCAGAGCAGGAGGAAGGTTGCCGCTGGGTGCAAAAGTGAGAAGGATTTAAGAAGATGTCTACAATGCCAAATGCAGTGACCTTCTGCAGCCAGATGCAGAGCGACTGTCTGTCTCATCTGACACACCTGTGCCAAAAGGTGAAGATTTACTCAGCATTTAAGCATCTTTATATACATGCCTTTATTTAGGGTATACATTTCTGATTGCAAGTTCTCTTTAAAGTAAACCTGTCAGCAGGATTTTGCTAAGTAAACTACAGGCATTGTCATGTTAGGGCTGCTGCACTGATTAATTTGATACCTGAGGTGAAGAAATCCGTCTTGTGGCTCTTGTGTAATCAATGTTTGCAGTTTTGAGTTGATGATATGCCCATGCTCCAGGGCAGGACTGTAGGCAGAGTCTTTGCTGGTTCTCTTGGCCAAATCAGCAAGAAAAGACCTGCCCACAGGCCGCCCCAAAGCGGCATGAGCATGTTGCACATCATAGAGACACCCAGACAGAGAGAGACAGATAGGGGCGGCCTGTGGGCAGATCTTTTCTTGCTGATCTGGCCTAGAGTACCAGGATAAGACTCTGCCTACAGTCCCGCACCTGAGCACGGACTTATTATTAACTCAAAACTGCAAACACAGATTACACAAGAACCACTAGACAGATTTCTTCACCTCAGGTATCATATTAATCAGTGCAACAGCGCCAACATAACACTGCCTGTAGTTTACTTAGCAATATCCTAACAGGTTTGCTTTAAGTCCAGTGTGTGTTATCACTCCATGGCTGATAGATTTTCATTTCAGGGTGTAGACATGCACAGCTGCCAGTTGCTAGAAATTACCACCCTTTTGACTTGAAACCCAGAGAGATTAAATTGCTGTCAAAGTACACATGTAAATTACTGAACCTCTAAGATCACGTATCCAATAGCACCTTTGTTGCTAAAGGAGTTGTGGCCTCTTGGACTTGGTCTTCTTGGCAATTAAAGACTGAGATGCACATTTATTTTATTTTATTCACTTAAACAGCGCAAGTAATTCCACAGCGCTGTACAGACATCATCAATCATCACTGTCCACAATGGGGCTCACAATCTAAATCCCCTATCAGTATATCTTTGGAATTTACATATTTTTGCTCATTTTAAATTGCACCTGATGACTAACAGTTTGCTGTTTACAATATCACCCTCTACTATATTTTGTTTAGGGAATCTGATGGTCGTTTGTCCAAGTCAAAGACTCTCCTGCAATGGGAGCCTTTACAAAACCATAGCGAGACACTGACATCTGAATCCTTTTTATGGGAAATGAATGATTTCTAGCATAATGATAATAGGAGACTTGGAATTCTAGCATCTGCTGATAAGAATGTAAAGGTGCATTTACATTGGCTGATTATCGGTGACAACGATTCCTGGGAATGTTTTTTTATCGATAACAGGCTAGTGTAAACAGGCTGCCAATCACCTGACAAACAAAAACACACGTTTGTAGGGTGAAATTATTTTTAAAGGAGTATTCTCGAGTTTGAGAGTTAGCACCTCTTCTGTGGATAGGGGATAATGTCCCAATGACTGGGGATCCAACCACAAGGACTTGCACTGATACCAAGAATGGAGCAGAGGTTGATAATGTGCACTGAGGCTCCATTCCTTTTTATAGGAGTGCAAAAGACCAGCAGAGTGAAGCGCTCGGCTATCTCCAGTGGTCTCATTGGGAATGCATGGAGTGGCAGAGCGATCATACGATCAACCCCCTGCTCTATTCATATAGGGCTTTTCAAAGCTCTGGTAATTGGGATCGGTGGGGGTGCCAGTGGTCAGGTCCCCGGCTATTGAGAAGTTATTTCTTAGCCTAACAATAGAGGGCAACTTTCAAACTTGAGCATACCCCTTTAACGCTAAATTCACATGTCCAGTAAACATCCTTTAGAATTAATCCAGCAGCAATCCATTGACAAAAAAGTTGTGCAGACACAATTGACATTGACACAACAATAGTCTATTTTTATAAAGAGCGGGGGTATAGTTATAGTATTATGGTGGCAAGTGTAGCAGTTAAGATCTGGTACATGAGAACACTCAATGACCTCTTACATAAAATGAAACCAGTTTTATAAAGGCATATAGTGGCGAGGTACAATGTTCTGAATTGAGTGTTCGTATTTGGACCACTCTACACATTAGTGTGGCGCCCCTGAGGGTTCAGTTGCCACAGAGGTACTGTACCTCACCCAGAGGTGTGGTGTCTCCTTCTCTCAGGTAAGGAGGGAGTGCTGCCCGGAATCCCAATACCCGCATTCAACACTACACTGCTCCAGGCCGGCTGAAAGGGCAAGATGCACTGTGTTTCCTGCTGATCCCTGTCCCTGGCTGGAGTGGGGGGAACCAAAGGTACTGGAACCAGCAGTGGGTGTGGGTGGAGGAAGTAGAGTAGGGGAGCACCATATTAGGAGGTATATAAAGGGAAGCCATCTTAGTGTGGCAGGTCAGAACAGTATTTTCAGTAAGTGAGTGAGCAGTAAGGAGGGGAGCAGAGTCTCATTAGGAGCTCTGCTCCACAAGTGGGGCCTAGTGATGGAGGCCCAGGAAGGGAGCAGAGGAGGAAGGCTCTGTTCTACAGAAGGGATCCCAGGGGGTACGGTGAGTGCAGGACGGCACCCGTACGCCCCGAATCTGCCAGGTGTCAGAGGGATCAGGCCGCAAGAAGGGAACCGGCCCCTGGACCAGCCGTGTTACTCCAGGTCTCGGCTGGAAAAACTGGAGGCTTCTGACTTTTATGATGCAGTTGCCACAGCCTCATCTTAGTCACCGTGAGGGTCAAGTAGGTCCGGGAACTCCAGGTTGCCCAGAGGGACTTCAGAGCACCCGATCGGGACTGTGAGTGGGGAAGCGCAGGGCAGGAGGGAGGAGACCCAGCGTGAGAAGTCGGTCTAGCAAGGAACATAAGGAAAGCGGGGTTCCGTCAAGCACTCCTGACACATCTGAGGAAGAGCTGAACCCCCGGTCTGGTGAACGCAGCGCGACGTGGGAGGCTGACACCCATACAGTGCACCTGTGGAACTTACATAAGAACTGTGAGTAAAAACTCGGATGACTGCACTGCCTCCGTCAATTATTTCAGCTGCGCCATTTCTCCCTCTGCACCACAAGTCCCAGCACCACCCACCATCAAACTCCACACTGCCCCGGGGGCCCGCTCCGCCTGTAGGGAGCAGAAACATCCCAGCTGCCATCCCATCACCCCCCGGAGGTCTGCAGCAGCGCTGGTAATCCTTACCAGGTACAACAGGTGGCGTCACAAACTATTTACTTTATTTTTATTTTCTATTCAAGTTCCAATCCCCTTCATCAAGAGTGACCCCAGGGTACGGGCCACGGAGCCGAATGCCGTGACATCCTAAGCAACGTAAAAGGCCCGGGTACCGAGTCGTCCCCATCCCCTGGGCGCGTCATTAGCACAGACGTCATGTCAAATAGAAGGATATAGCGACATCTCAGCTTCTTACTGGAGACAGACTTACAATATAAAGGCCTTAAGACAATTAGTTAACAGTAAGCCCAATACCACTGATTTTGTATGGCGGTCTTCCGACTGTCTCCTAACATTATATTGGGGGTTTATAAGGCGATTGGAATTTAGTTGCTGATCCTCTTGCTTGGCAAGGAGATAAGCCATTGCCGCAATATTCGGGCAGCGGGTCTCTCTAAAGGCAGCCACACACATTAGGAAGCCATCTTGGCTGGTTCTTCCATACAAAGGTTCACTCTTTCAGCAGAGTGGTCCTGTGTTTTCTAGCAGAAAGCCACACCCAGGTATGTGGTATCTCTAGAGAACAGAAGGATCTGCAGTCTAACATCGGAAATGCAGGATCCTTAATTCCCCTAACAGTCAATTGTCCGAGGTCCCATAAAAATTAAACTGTCGGTCGAACCAGACGATATCACTGTGTCCTGCCAACATTAGTCTAATATGTATGGTGGCTTTATAGTGTTTCTGTGCATGGGGAAGTTGGGAAATTATTGTTTGACCAACATACAGTACAGACCAAAAGTTTGGACACACCTTCTCATTTAAAGATTTTTCTGTATTTTCATGACTATGAAAATTGTACATTCACACTGAAGGCATCAAAACTATGAATTAACACATGTGGAATTATATACTTAACAAAAAAGTGTGAAACAACTGAAAATATGTCTTATATTCTAGGTTCTTCAAAGTAGTCACATTTTGCTTTGATGACGGCTTTGCACACTCTTGGCATTCTCTTGATGAGCTTCAAGAAGTAGTCACCAGAAATGGTCTTCCAACAATCTTGAAGGAGTTCCCAGAGATGCTTAGCACTTGTTGGCCCTTTTGCCTTCACTCTGCGGTCCAGCTCACCCCAAACCATCTCGATTGCGTTCAGGTCTGGTGAATATGGAGGCCAGGTCATCTGGCGTAGCACCCCATCACTCTCCTATTTGGTCAAATAGCCCTTACACAGCCTGGAGGTGTGTTTGGGGTCATTGTCCTGTTGAAAAATAAATGATGGTCCAACTAAACGCAAACCGGATGGAATAGCATGCCGCTGCAAGATGCTGTGGTAGCCATGCTGATTCAGTATGCCTTCAATTTTGAATAAATCCCCAACAGTGTCACCAGCAAAGCACCCCCACACCATAACACCTCCTCCTCCATGCTTCACGGTGGGAACCAGGCATGTAGAGTCCATCCGTTCACCTTTTCTGCGTCGCACAAAGACACAGTGGTTGGAACCAAAGATCTCAAATTTGGACTCATCAGACCAAAGCACAGATTTCCACTGGTCTAATGTCCATTCCTTGTGCTCTTTAGCCCAAACAAGTCTCTTCTGCTTGTTGGCTGTCCTTAGCAGTGGTTTCCTAGCAGCTATTTTACCATGAAGGCCTGCCGCACAAAGTCTCCTCTTAACAGTTGTTGTAGAGAGGTGTCTGCTGCTAGAACTCTGTGTGGCATTGACCTGGTCTCTAATCTGAGCTGCTGTTAACCTGCGATTTCTGAGGCTGGTGACTCAGATAAACTTATCCTCAGAAGCAGAGGTGACTCTTGGTCTTTCTTTCCTGGGGCGGTCCTCATGTGAGCCAGTTTCTTTGTAGCGCTTGATGGTTTTTGCAACTGCACTTGGGGTCACTTTCAAAGTTTGCCCAATTTTTCGGACTGACTGACCTTCATTTCTTAAAGTAATGATTGCCACTCGTTTTTCTTTACATAGCTGCTTTTTTCTTGCCATAATACAAATTCTAACAGTCTATTCAGTTGGACTATCAGCTGTGTATCCACCTGACTTCTGCACAACACAACTGATGGTCCCAACCCCATTTATAAGGCAAGAAATCCCACTTATTAAACCTGACAGGGCACACCTCTGAAGTGAAAACCATTTCCGGTGACTACCTCTTGAAGCTCATCAAGAGAATGCCAAGAGTGTGCAAAGCAATCATCAAAGCAAAAGGTGGCTACTTTGAAGAACTTAGAATATAAGACATATTTTCAGTTGTTTCACACTTTTTTGTTAAGTATATAATTCCACATGTGTTAATTCATAGTTTTGATGCCTTCAGTGTGAATGTACAATTTTCAAAGTCATGAAAATACAGAAAAATCTTTAAATGAGAAGGTGTGTCCAAACTTTTGGTCTGTACTGTACATCTAATTGGTGATGGTGGATTCTGCTGAACAGTATGCCCTAGATCCCCTTTCTCTGATCTGCAGCTATTTTAGTGAACTGTAACAATCATGATGACAGATAACACAATTCACAGCAGGGAAGTGGAATTGTTAATTAGAATCCAAATATGTCCAATGTGAGGAAAACTCCCATTTCCCCAACCAGAAATTAAAACATCAGTGAAATGCTTCATACTGCATAAAAAAATGACGGTGTAATAGCCCATCTGGTATAATTAAGTGTCTAGTCTACATATGTGCAAGAAAAATACCTTGGAAGTGCAAGCAGACCTGTTGGTTCATTATATTTGCAGAGGCTCAACGAAAAGTGTTTAGCAGGCTTTCCATATTTGCAGTAAGGGTAGGTTCACACGACAATATAAAAAATCATTCAGTTTCATCAAGAAAAGTGGGACGATATTTTTTTTCAGTTCTCATCCGTGTGCAGTTCGCTTTTTTACAGTAGCTTTTAACCATTTACCCACATTACAGAACTGCAATGTATCCTGTATCCGTAAAAATCAGGTGGCATTCAATTTTTTTCTTGTACCCATAGTCTTATGCTGCGATTTTTTTTTTCCACACGCAAATTTGGTCAGTGAAAAAAATCATTAATTTGCACTGCCCCATTGAATAACATTGGTCCGAGTGCAATCCGTTTTTTTAACGGATAGCACTCAGACTGAAAATACAATCGTGTGCACAAGGCCTGATGATTATTTTCTAAATTTTAACTAGTACATTATATGATGGACAATAAATGACTGACACTTTGATGGAAACCCAATGAACTCATTATAGCCAATAGGAGCTGTTGGGTGACATTGGTGACTGTCATGTTGGGGGACAGCGAAGAAGCTGGTCATATATAAGTAATCGGGGTAGATGACTGGTGAAAAACTTGCCATTTGTAAGCTATCTGGTTGTATTATAGTTGAGATGACGGTGCTGATTAATAAAGTAGATTTCTGCATCGATCTGTGACTAGGCGTTATGAATGAAAATTGATAAGGTGTCCATAATAATGGTATAATCTGTATCGTTCTTTCATTTGATTTGGCAGATGGCTAAAATATGATAACTGACACTGTCTTTCAGATTACTAAAACCACTAGTGGATTTGCCAGTTTTCGACTCTAGATAGCCAAAGATATGTAAGTATTGACCGGATCAACAATCCATACATGGGTTTATACAAGTCCAATCCATTTTCCCATAATGTAAAACATTTCTCATCTCATTGTCGTTGTGGAATAAATGCACTAATTATCATTAGATGGCTCATCATCGGTCATATTGCATGGACAATTACTACAAGAGAGGCCCAGAGCTATGCACTAACAAGCTATGTGAAACCACGTATAAGCCATATACATTCAGTACAGAAGTCATGTTATAAATAATCCTTACCGCTCTCTCCAGCTCAGAGAACAAATAGTCTGGACCTGACAGTCACAGAAAACCACAGCTCAGTCAGATGCAATAGGAAAATGCTGTATTGTCCCAGGGCTTTGAGCAGAAGCAAAGAAGTAAGAGATGTAGTGAGCAGCATGGAAATGAATGGGTGCAGATGTAGCATTGTGTAGTACAGACAGGGCTGCTAGGCTAACCGCACCCCCAGAAGGGGAGTAGCCAAGGATCTACAAAGAGGCAAAGGGGGAGATTGGTTCCACAGTAGGTGGGCAGTGCGAGCCTGCCTCATATACACATTCCTCAGCTCCTAATGTCACAATATGCCACAATCCTTTGAGAACATAATTTTTTTGGACATGACCAAAACAATTTTTACATTTTCCAATTTCTACCTAGAAACTAACATTACGTTTGGCATTTTTTGCAGAAAAAAAAGCGCTGTTGGCTGTACGGCATTTAGAAAATATGAGCAACACTATACAAAAAGTATACTATACAAATTTTTGTTTGCCATTTTTCTACACTTTTGCCATTTTGGGGTCCCTGTTTAATTATTTTTATTTATTTTTTATTCAAAAGCTGCATTTTTTTTTAGCAAAGAAATGCATAAAAAGTGCACAAACAAAAGAAAATAATTGTAAAAAATTCATGATTTTAGAAAAAGTGCAAAGAAAAACTCAACTATGTGTGAAACAAGCCAAAAGTTGGTGATACATGTAAGGCCTTGGCCCCACTATCAGTATTTGGTCAGTATTTTTTCTCAGGAGTGGGAGCCAAAACCAGGAGTTGGTGATAAATGCAGAATAGGTGACTTGTTTCTATTATACCTTTTCTCTGATTGTTCCACAACTGGTTTTTGCTCCCGCTTCTGAGAAAAAATACTGACCGAATACTGACCAAATACTGATAGTGGGGCCGTGGCCTTACATTTATATTTGCACATTGATTTTGGAACATGTGACCATCCAATCTGTATTTGGGTCCTTTTGATGCTGTCAAATGGAAGATGTTGAGAGAGATAAAAAAGTGGCAGTTGAATTTCAATTGCCTGATCCTATTGTTTCTGCGTAGATTAGTTTGCTAACTAAGAACATGCGCAAGTTTGGTCAAAAGTAGTGATGAGCGAGTGTATTCGTTACTATTCGCACGGATAGTACGGTATTCGGGTTACTCGCTATTCTGCGAGTATTTGTGTACTCGCCTCGCTATATTCGGATGTCCCGCCCTGCAGTTTTGGCGCCTTCCTTGCAGCCACTAAACATGCTGGGCTGCTTAACCAATCACAGTAATGCTGCAGACATCTTTGTTGTGGCATTACTGTGATTGGCTGGCCGCCCAGCGTCATAGGATCTATTTAAGCCCTGCGGCCACCATTTTGTGCACATTGCGTCTGGAGCCTGCATTCTATAAGCATAGATAGATCGCTGAGCTGCTAGGGAGAGTGTTTAGGCCTCTAGATAAAGCAAAAGCCCTCTTAAGGGCTACCTGCAGTGTATACTAGTTCAGACTAGAGTAGGGAGGGAGAGATACTCGAGCAGGGACAGTTTAAAGGAGCTGCTCACTAGCTCCTTAATACCGCCAAAAAATAGCTCTTTTCAGAGCTGAAGACACACAACAAAGTCAGAGTACAGGGAGGGAGAGATTGTGTATTAGGTAGGGAGAGGATAAAGTGTTCTTCCAGTGTCCATCGTAAAACAGCTCTTGTCAGAGGTAAAGCAATATTTTTCCAGCACACACAGAAGTAGCATTTTGTGCTGCCTTTTTTTTTTTTAGCACCTGTCTATTTTCCCTGCTGTTTTAGGGGTCAGAGCCTGGCTTCTGCTGTCCACATTAGTCCACTTAAAAAGGCATTTGGTGCCCTACACAAAGCAGTAGTCCAAACATTTCCTACTGCCTGCTACAAAGCATGCACCAGGCCATTTTAACCACTATTTTGGGGTGTCAGCCTGCCTTCTGTCCATATTAGTCCACTTTTAAAATCATTGAGTGCCCTGCACAAAGCAGTAGTCCAAACATTTCCTACTGCCTGCTACAAAGCATGCACCAGGCCATTTTAACCACTATTTTGGGGTGTCAGCCTGCCTTCTGTCCATATTAGTCCACTTAAAAAATAATTGAGTGCCCTGCACAAAGCTGTAGTCCAAACATTCCCTACTGCCTGCTAAAAAGCACGTACCAGGCCATATTAACCATGATTTTGGGGTGTCAGCCTGCCTTCTGTCCATATTAGTCCACTTTTAAAATCATTGAGTGCCAAGCACAAAGCAGTAGTCCAAACATTTCCTACTGCCTGCTACAAAGCACGCACCAGCCCATTTTAACCACTATTTTGGAAGCTACCATCCCAAGGGCCACCAATCACAAATAGTAGTTAGGCTGGAGTAGGAATACTGCCCTGGTTTGTCCACTGCACAATCTGGGTAGAGTTTGTAAAAATTAGCCCTATGGGCTGAGTCATGGTTGACGCAAGAAGCCACCATCCCAAGGGCCTCCCATCGCAAATAGTAGTTAGGCTGGAGTAGTAATACTGCCCTGGTTTGTCCACTGCACAATCTGCGTAGAGTTTGTAAAAATTAGCCCTATGGGCTGAGTCATGGTTGACGCAGGAAGCCACCATCCCAAGGGCCTCTCATCACAAATAGTAGCTAGGCTGGAGTAGGAATACTGTCCTGGTTTGTTTCAGCGGAACTGAAAACACGCTCTGACACCACACTAGCAGCCAGGCAGGCCAGCACCTCCAAAGCATGTAAGGAGAGGTCGGGCCAAGTGTTCAGCTTAGACACCCAATAATTAAAGGGAACTGAAGAGTCAGAAAGGACGCACGTATGGTCACTTAAGTACCCCTTGACCATGTTCTGCAACTTATCCCTCCTTGGCATTGTTACAGGCACAGATAGCCTGTACTGTTGTGCTGGTTTATTGAAAATTGCCCAATTTGTACACATTTTCCCCCCACCTCTGTTGGAGCTGGTGTTCTTGTCTCTCCCCATAATCCCTTGGTGTTGAAAAGAGACGTTACCTATGCCACCAGCATTGTCTGAGGGTAATGTTTTCAGCAACTGATTTACAATGGCCCTCTTGAACAATTCAATTGTAAAACTCTTTGATGACTCCAAAAGGAGAGAAGGAAATTTCTTCTTGCACCGTGTATCGAGAAAGGTGGCCAACCATTATAGGTTACTCTTGTCACCTGCACCTTAAAAACATCTCCAGAATTCGACCTTTTCTCACCTTTGAAACTGCTAAAACTCTTACTGTCAGTCTTATTCACTCTCGTCTGGACTACTGCAACTCTCTTCTGATCAGTCTCCCTCTTACCAAACTTTCTTCCCTTCAATCCGTCCTGAATGTGGCAGCCAGGGTCGTATTTCTGTCCAGCCGCTTCAACGATGCCTCCATCTTTTGCCATTCATTACACTGGTTGCCCATTTGCTACAGGGTCCAATATAAACTCATCACTCTCACCCACAAAGCTCTCCACAGTTCTGCACCGCCTTATTTCTTCTCTCTCATCTCTGTCTATCGCCCTACACGTGCCCTCCTTTCTACAAATGACCTAAGACTAACATCCTCCATAATCCGAACCTCGCACCTCCATCTCCAAGACTTCTTTTTTCATGCTGCACCAGTTCTCTGGAATGCTCTACCCCAGACGATCCGACTGATGCTTAGCCACCACAATTTCAAGCGCGTTTTAAAAACCCATCTCTTTAATTAAACAAGTCTACCACCTCAACTACTCAGTAAACTAAATTTCCTCTGTTCCCTCCTTCTAAATATTATTCTAAATCTGCACCCTACTATACATCTGTCTCCACACACCCTCCATGCACACGATAACTACACTCAATACTTGATTATTGCGCTTAAACATACTGGATGATGACTGGAGCATGCAGTCTTATATGAAAATCTCTACTTATTATAATTGCCAGACCTGAAATAACAAGCACTTTTCACCTATTGTGTCCACCCATTTCCTTGTTGAATGTAAGCTTGCGAGCAGGGACCTCACTCCTAATGTAACTGTATAAACTGTCTTACCTTGTATTGAATTTATTGTATGTACATGTCTCCTCTTAATTGTAAAGTGCTGCGGAATATGTTGGCACTAGATAAATAAAAATGATTATTATTATTACTGTTGGATAAAATGTGTACCACGCGAGGGTCTTGCCACAGACACTTACACATGAACTGTGCCATGTGGGCCAAGCTGCAAAAAGGCAAATGTTCTGTGTCCCTAACAGTAGAAACAGTACCCATCCTCTCCTCACACTGACTCGCCTCCTCCTCCACCTCCTCCTCCTCTCCATCCCATCCAGGCTGGACAGATATGAAGCTTGGGTTGGGTGTCCCCTCTGTAGCATTACGAGTCCCCTCGGTAGCCCAGAAAAACAAGTCCTCTCCCTCCTCATCTTCCTCATCACCCAATGTTGCCTCAGAATATTGGCTGGGCTAGGTAGTATCACCCATTGGGAGATCTGGCTCTATACCAACATGCTAGGCAGTCAAAGCTTCCTCTTTGAGATTATGCAGTGATTGTTTCAAGAGACACAGCAGTAGGATGGTTACACTGATAATAGTCTGATCACCGCTCACAAGGTTGGTACAGTACTGAAAGTTCTAAAGAACCTCACAAATGTCAGCGATCCACACCCACTCGACAGTTATGTGTGGTGGCTGACTCTCAGTCTGACCGGCATGCTAAAGCTGGTATTCAGCTACTGCCCTCTGCTGTTCACTTATCCTCGCCAACATATGATAGGTGGAGTTCCACCGCTTGGGCAGGTTGCAAATGAGTCGGTAAATTGGCAAATTCAAGCTCTTTTGCAGAGCTGTAAAAGCAGTAGAGGAATGGCGGAAATGAGAGCTAATACGGTGCACCTTCTCAAGTAGGTACGGCAAGTCATGGAAAGTTTTCAGAAATTTCTGAACAACTAGGTTCAGCACGTGAGCCATGCATGGCACGTGTACCAGCTTGCCGATCTTTAAAGCCGCCATCAGGTTACGCCCATTATCGCAGACAACCAGACCGGGTTGGAGGTGCAGCAGGGAGAGCCACTGATCGGTCTGTTGTTTTAAAGCTTACCATAGCTCTGTTGCAATGTGTTCTTTCTGACCTAAACAGATCAGCTTCAGCAGAGCATCTTGCCACTTTGCCGATGCGCTGCTGCACAGGTCCCAGCTTGGCAGTGATGGGGAGGGTAATTCAGCAGAGGATGAGGAGCAGGAGAAGAGGAGAGAGGAAGTGGAATATTAAGAGGTGGAAACCCTGACAGAAGTTGGGCCCGCTATTCTTAGCGTGAGTGGGATGTGTGATGTTCCAGTTTGCACCTTTGTCCCACCCTCCACCAGGTTCTCCCAGTGTGCCATGACAGAAATGTATCGTCCCTGTACACAACAATTTGTCCAGGTGTCTATTGTTAGGTGGACCTTCCGGGTTACGGTGTTGGTGAGAGCATAGTTCAGATTGTTTAACACGTGCTTGTGTAACGCAGGGACGGCACACCGGGCAAAATAGTGGCGGCTGGGTACACTGTATCGTGGGGCAGTCACAGCCAAGAGATCACGGAAAACTGTGTTCCCACAAGCCTAAACGGCAACATCTCCACAGCTAGCAATTTGGCAATGTGCGAGTTTAGTATTTGTGCCTGTGAGTGGGTATTTATGCATTCTTTCCAAGCTCTCAGGCACGGACAATTGGACGCTTTGCTGGCACAAGGAAGTGGATGTGGTCGATGTTTGTTGTGTGTGAGCAACCGCAGTTTGTGGGCAGGAGGTATGAGTGCCTGCTTCTTGAACAGCAGATTCTGAAGGACATAGCCCAGGCGACATGGCATAAGTCACCACTGAACCCAAAAGCACTGCAGATACAGGCTGGTGATGAGCTCATGCAGCCTTTATCTATCCATCATCCCCTCAAAATGGCTGGACCATCATTGTAAATAAGCCCCTGTACTTTGTGTCACCCCCACCTCATTGTAGATTGTAAGCTCTTAGGAGCAGGGTCGTCATTATTTTTGCTTTAATTATTGTATTATCTTTAGCTATGTTACTTATGACTGTTGAATATGAACCTCTGAATTGTAAAGCGCTGCGGAATAGGTTTGCGCTATATAAATAAAGAGTATTATTATTATTGGTTTGACCTGCAGACGCAGATTTGGTACCCTGCTGTTCCGCCCACCTACTGGGCTGCTTGGCTGCCATGTGGTTTCTCATACTGGCGGTGCTCAGGTTGCCTTTGCTCTGGCGTCTGCTCAACTTGGTATGGCAGACGCTACAGACAACAATGTTTTTCTCTGAAGGACTTTCAGAAAAAAAAATTCCACACAGCAGCTGAACGCCCCCTAGCCCTGACTTGGCGCACAGCGGGGGTGCTCTTG
Source organism: Phyllobates terribilis (assembly GCF_046119375.1). Taxonomy (NCBI): domain Eukaryota; kingdom Metazoa; phylum Chordata; class Amphibia; order Anura; family Dendrobatidae; genus Phyllobates; species Phyllobates terribilis. The sequence goes on from NW_027362764.1 coordinate 213,686,469, forward strand.
GGAACAATTGACCCAGTTCTCACTTTGGGCAAACCACGACCCCTTGGTGCCTGTGTTGGTGCTACATATCCATCTTCCTCTGTGTTGCTGTCATGGCTATGCGTGCCAACGGTCCAGGTCAGATCAGTAGACTCAGCATCGACCACCTCGTCTTCTATCTCATCCTCCTTCCCAGTTGACATTGTATGCTGACCTGATGGCAACAGTGTCTCATCATCATCAGCCTCCACCTCTGGAGACAGTAAATGACGTTTCTCCAAGTGGCTTTCTTCTGGCCGTAGGTCCTCAAATACTTGAGCATCAACGCACACCACCTCCTTTTGTCCCTCTTCAGTGCTGCACGGTGATAGGCCAGAGCCAACCAAAGGATACGCACCAAACAGATCCTCAGAGTGGCCAAGCTTGGGGTCATATGTTTCCTGTGACTGATAATGGCAGGAGGAAGTAGAACCAGCTTTAGGATTGGAAGGGCCAGCCTTCTGTGTATCCACAGTAGACTGTGTGGTCATGGAAGATTTGTTGCTGCTTGACAAATGCGTAGAGGCCTTGTCTGCTATCCAAGACAGAATCTGCTCTTGCTCTTCTGGCTTCCACTCACGTTTACATTCCAGACCGGGAACTTTTTCCAGGAACATAGTGGATGCATCAAGCTTATTCTGACCTGACACAGACTGAGTGCCTTCTCGCACACCACTAACTCCACATCCACGTCCCTTAACAACAGGCTTTTTTGGCATTTTGGGTTTTGTTGACAGATTTTTAGATGTTGATGGCACAAGCCAAGCTATCTGTCACAGGCACAGCGAAAATAGTGAGTCAACCATGACACAGCCCATAGGGCTAATTTTTACAAATCCTATGCACATTGTGCAGTGGACAAACCAGGACAGTATTCCTACTCCAGCCTAACTACTATTTGTGATTGGAGGCCCTTGCTTCTCCAACCCATCCTGGAGGGGGGCACCATATATCTTTTGTCCATTGACTTGCACAAGTGATATATTTGAGCTCACCATCCTGTTGACTAGTGCAGCTTTATTTTTCCGGTTCACAGAGTTCAGCCATACCTGAGGATCGTAGGCCGCACTCACTGCTACCTTCTAGTACTCCATGTCTCTTGGCCATTTTCTCTGTAGTCTCTGCCCTTAAATTAGTTAAATAATAGTGAGGGCCCTACAATATGAATAAGTGAGGGCACTCTCAAATGTACACAAGAGGGACGTCCAAAATATCTAGAGGAGGGCACTTCAAAATGTATGTTACAGGGCCACACGAGGGCTCTCACAAAACTCAGCTTTCCTGCCTACTGCAGGCCCTCTGAACATTTGAATTTAGGGCCGCAGTATCACATGGTGGAGGAGGAGGATAGGGTCAAGCCCAACGGTACAATGGGCACATTGTAAACTGCTATGGAATATGTATTCCACTATCTGAGTGTCAATGATGGAGGGACCGCTCAAATGTCTAAGTAACAGCTGTCCCTCCAAAACGCATGTTACAGAGCCACCTGAGGCCTCTCAGGTCAAAGATCAACATACCTACTGGCACGTTCTAGCTGTGCTTGTAAAGTGCTAGAGAATAGCAAACTAAAAATGATGTATGACAGAGAGACCTACAAAATGTATAAGTCAGGGCCCTCCCAATTGTAAAAGGCGAAAAAAAGCCACAACAGTATGTGTGAACAAACGCTAAAAGGGATATTTTTTTGTTTCTCTGGTTTATTTAGCCTTATAAACAAGTGATTATGCAGGAAAAACTGTTTCTTAACCTTTTTGGTCTGTTAAATGCAATTTAGGTTAGGTTTGGTAGTTGTTCTTGTGTGTCTGTAAAAGTGGTGTAAAACTGCGACAAACTTATTCCCAGAAACCATATGTGAGTCAGAAATGCATTTAGGCACATTCTCCAGGCTCTTCCCATTCTGTTTCATCACTTTCCCATCCATTTCCACCTATTCCTCAGGCCCCCAGACCCCTTTGTAGGGTCCAGCTGAAAATTACTCACATTTCCCATTGACTTACATTGTACTCGCTATTCGGAACGAATACGCGATTATTACAAAGTACTCGTTACGAGTATAGCGATTACGACTATTACGGTACTCGCTCATGACTAGTCAAAAGCTATCTTATGTGTTTGGCCAGCCTAAAGGGGCATTTACACTGCATGGTTTTCGTAAACAAGTGATACTAAAGACTCGCCATACACATTAGATGGCTGTCGGCCAAACAATGCTTAAGTTGATCTTTCGACTGACAGCCATCTCAGCCAACACTCCCATACACAGGAGCACTTGTTCAGACGAGCGTGGGGGTTCTCTACGAGAAAACCGCAGATTGACATATTGGCTGGTGGCTCATCACTGGAGGACATTGTGATCAGCAGTCTGAAATAGGATATGTACGATCGACAGCTCCCTCAACCATCACTCAGTTGGCACCCCATACACATTAGACTGTTGACCGAAGCCGTCGATATCGGTGGATTAAGCAGGCATTAGTCTAATGTGTATCGGAGTCATGAGAATGTTCATTTAATTACAATTTTGCAGTCTAAACAGGCCTGTCGAAAGAGAAAAATAACCGTTCGTCAAGTGAAATGATCTTTTAGTTTGCCCAAAAGATCATTGTTTATGTCAGGTCAATGTCTTGGGTAAACAAGATCTGCGCTGTTAAGAACAATAGCACTGAATGATTTATTATAGATTGTTCTGTGTGCAACTGAAGCGTGGTCTGCCTGTATAAATAGGCTATTAAATGACCACTAACCATGTTGCCGGCCAGCGGTAATTTAACGCTACTCATCGCTTAGTGTAAATGTGCTCTAAAGTGTTGTCTATACACTCTAGATAACAGTTGGCCAACTGCTACCTCTCCTGGAACTCTTACACACATGCTCTCTTGACATGGCTCAAGTTTGCATGTATTCAGTTTGGGGAGAGGACTGTAAGAGTCGGTTTACACATACCAACCGGCAGACCGACACAACCAGTTGTATAAATGCCTGTCTACACAGATAAACAAAAGTAAATGAGTGGTCACCTCTTTCATTTGAGTAGTCAGGTCATTATGACACAGGCAGAATTAGAAAGATAGGGCTGGAATAAGCGCAGATAGTGGAAGCCCGGACATGACATGAGTTTGAAATAAGGAGGTAGGGAAAGAGTTAACTAGGATTTTGCACTTAGGTCAGGAGACGTTGGAAGTGGGGGGTGGGTCATAGGACAGGTCACTTAGGGGACAATAGCTTTCCATTGGGGAAATATATTAAAGGGAGGAGTAATGTAAATGTATCATACCTGGCGGCGTCCTTGCATAGTGGTCCATCTCCCACTGTGCAAGAGCGCGCACTTGATTTCCAGTCCAGACTATCACTTTGGCTTCTTTCCATATGGTCTGCTTTGCTCTCCTCTGTCTGTTTAGGGCGACGCCCACTGAACTTCCTGTTTCTTGTAGCTGCTGCAGACACACCCCTAATGCGTCCTCAGCCTATTGCTGTCTGTCACCTGGTATTTAACCCAGCTCCTCCCTGGAATCCTTGCCTGAGCATCTTGCTCTGTCAGTTGGCGTCTTGTCACTGATGTGCCAGGTCCTGTCTATGTTTCCTGCCTTGCGGTATCAGTTCCTGTGTCTGAACTGAGTCCAGTCTGTGTACTCTAGCCAGCTGCCTTTCCTGGAGGCTGTATTTCCAGGCCCGTGTGAACACGCTCTTAGCCTGTTCCTTCTGCCCTCTAGGGGCCGTATACCTAGATCTGTTGTCTGTGTCTTTTCCCAGTGTCTGTTCCTGCCCTATCTATCTTCCAGCCTGTTTCCCGTTTCTCTCTACGTCCATATCGTCCCTTTTTCTGCAGAGTCTGAACTCGTACCTAACTCCTGCTCGTTGTCACTGTACTTCCGTTTGTGAGTTTGTGGTCCACTCGCTACTTCACTGCAAGTACCCTGTGGGTATCTGGTTCTGCCTTTCCTTTCCTGTCTGTTACGTGTGAACAGAGCCCTGTCCCCTCTGCTCTGCCTTGCTCGCCGCTCCGGCGGTTCTTGCCTGCTCGGCCTTGCTCACCGCTCCGGCAGTTCTTGCCTGCTCTGCCTTTGCTCACCGCTCCAGACGGTCTCGCTCTGCTCTGCCTTTGCTCACCGCTCCAGGCGGTCTCGCTCTGCTCTGACCCTTTGCTCACTGCTCCGGCAGTCTCGCTCTGCTCTGACCCTTTGCTCACTGCTCCGGCAGTCTCGCTCTGCTCTGACCCTTTGCTCACTGCTCTGGTAGTCTCGCTCTGCTCTGACCCTTTGCTCACTGCTCCGGCAGTCTCGCTCTGCTCTGACCTTTTGCTTGCTGCTCCGGCAGTCTCGCTCTGCTCTGACCTTTTGCTCGCTGCTCCGGCAGTCTCGCTCTGCTCTGACCCTTTGCTCACTGCTCCGGCAGTCTCGCTCTGCTCTGACCCTTTGCTCGCTGCTCCGGCAGTCTCGCTCTTCTCTGACCCTTTGCTCGCTGCTTCGGCAGTCTCGCTCTGCTCTGACCCTTTGCTCGCTGCTCCGGCAGTCTCGCTCTGCTCTGACCCTTTGCTCGCTGTTCCAGGCGGCCTCGTCCTGCTCTACTCTCGCTCACCGCTCCAGGCGGTCTCGTCTTGCTCTGCTCTTGCTCGCCGCTCCGGGCGGCCTCACTCTGCTGTGTTTGTCCACCGCATCTGCGGTTCTGTTCCTGAGTCCCAGTCTGTACTGGGTCCTATCCACTCTGTGCTCCAACCTGTCGTACCTGCCAGTACCTCCCTGCCTGCATACTAGTCGTGCTTGCCAGCATCCACCCATCTGCATACCTGCCGTGTCTGCCTGTACCCACCAGTCTGTGTGCCAGCCTAACCTGCCTGTTCCTGTATTCCCCGGTGTGGGTCAACCGCCGTGTCCGGGGTCTGACCTGGAGTAGCACCTGGTCCCTCTGCTCGGTCCCTCCTTGGTGCACTGGCGTCGTATGCCGTCGTGCGACCTTGGTCGGATCGGGTGGATACTTAGTTACGCCCCTCCAGGCATTCACTCTCCGGTACGGTCCAGTGGAATCACTACATATACACGCACACGCCAGTCAGTCCGGGCGTGTGCATTACAGTAAAGTACCTATATCTAGAAGAGGAGGATCCCAGAGTGGTTGCTTCTTCTTCTAGACCAGGATTGTGCAGATCCAGGACCATCCAGGACACCATGGATCCAGCCTTGATGTCCTCCCTGAAGGACGCCGCAGAGAAGAACGGGAGCGAGTGGCTGCAGGAGCATCTGAACTCTATTCTTGGAGCAGCCCCTGCCAGTGAGGAATACACCAGCTCTGCATGTCCTCCTGCCGGACGAGTGGACTGCAGCCCAGAGACCCCCTGCCAGACGCCGCTGTTCTCCGGAGCGCCTGAGCCCCGAATTCCCCACAGAAGCAGGAGAGTGAGGAGCCCACTTCGCGCCCCCTGGCTTTGGTGAGGGATTAGGTGAGGCAGTTTGTGGGCCGCAGCTCCAGAGGCAAGACGTGGCAGTGCCCGGGACCACAGGAAGGGGGAGGAGCCATCTGCCCAGGCTTCTTATCGCGAGGGTACCAGGGGAGATGCGGCTGCCTTTTTTTCGGGGTCCATATTAGATCCAGCGGCCATTTTGGTGGGGCCTAGTGATCTGTCGGTGGACATTTTTTCAGGGCCAGGGAAGGGAACGAGACTCAGCAGCGGGACACGACATCTGCAAGATCGTGGTCACAGCTTTCAGTGGCTAGGCTTCGGACCACCGAGGCTACGGACACAAGGGGGGAACACCGGGCTCTGCCCCCTTCCAGGTGTTCTGGACGAGATTCACGAGCCTCGCCTCCTCCGAAGAGGGAGCTGGTTGCTCCGCCCCTTGGTACATCGTCGACAGTCTTGCATGGGAACTCTGGGAAGCAACGATGGAGACGGTTGGCAGGCAGCACGGATCTTCGGCTAGTGGAGGGGTCAGTTTGTGCGCAGACTCCTGGCTTTGCAGTGGATTGTCCCAGTCAGGGAGCATCCGAAGCAGGTGACGACGAAGGATCCGCCTTGGCCTCACCTGCGGGTTTCTCCTTTGTGGGGTTGTTCCAAAAAAGGAACCCAACAAGTTTTGGTTAATTCGTCATCTGTCCTTTCCTGTGGGTCAATCAGTAAATGACGGAATAGTGATGAGGTTTGTTCGGTATCTTATGTGTCTTTTGATAAAGCAGTGGATTGGTTGCAAAAATTAGGACGTGGTGCTCTTATGGCCAAGACAGATATTGAGGCCGCCTTTCGCCTGTTACCCGTACATCCAGATTGTTTTCACCTCTTGGGTTGTATGTGGGATGGAAGTTTATTTTGGTAAATAAAACTAACTTTATTAAACATGTACTGTAGACTGCAAAAAACATGGCAAAACGAGCATTTGAACGCAGTATTTTAACTGTGAAATGAGCAGGTTTTTGCGTCAGAAAAAATATGCAGCAAAAACACTGCGTGGGAAACAGCCTGAGGCCACAGCCCCACTATCAGTCTTTGGTCAGTATTTTTTCTCGGCAGTGAGACAAAACCAGGTGAGGAACAATCAGAGAAAAGGTATAATAGAAACAAGTCACCAATTCTGAATCTATCACCCACTACTGGTTTTGGCTCCCACTCCTGAAAAAAAATATTGACCAAACACTGATAGTGGGGCCATGGCTTTAGAGTCCTTACAGAAAGAGAGTGGTGTAACCGTTTGCTTCTCAAATGTGAAATTTCAGGGCACTCCCCAAAAAAATATTTTTTCACACATACCATCAGTCCACTTGAGCATGGGTTCACCATTTATTATTGGATCAGTATGCTGTTGCACAGACGGACAGCACACTGACCGAAAATACTGTAGTCTGATCATGGCCTAAGGCTAGGTTCCCACTATGAGTGTTTACTGAGTTTTTTAAGATGCATATTTTTTGAAAAATGTAAGCAACCTATTTCCAGGGGTGGACATATCATTGGTGCAACCTGTGCGACCAAACAGGGGCCCAAGAGGTAAGGGGGCCCATTTCTACCCCAAAGAAGGTGAGATTTAGAATTTTTAGGAGCTCTTTGTCTGCAAAGGGCCCATATATTCTTCTTGCACAGGGGGCCTTTTCTGTCTGTGTCTGCAGTGTATTTTACTTAATGGTTGCAAAAATGGTGCAGAAAATCTGGAACATCAAAACCTCACCAAAAGCTCATTGTGGGAATGTAGCCTTATGGTTTATTCACAGAGGTTTTTTTATAAGGCTTTAGGCTGTGTGCTCATGATGAGTTTTCACATACTTTCGTTGCATCAAACACACAGCATCTTAAAATTCCAGAAAAGTGGATGGGATTTATTTTAATCTCATGCCCACTGTTATTTTATTTTTTAGTCAGTGAACACTGACCTCGGGGCGTGCTTCAAATCCCCACGCCAGCGGGTACACTGAGTTTTCTGAGAAAAAAACAGTGTCAACATGATAAAAACGCATGTAAAAAAACGCATTGAAAAAACACAAGTAACTAATTTACTTAAGGTCATGTTCACACATTCAGTATTTGGTCAGTAGCTTACATCAGTATTTGTAAGCCAAAACCAGGAGGGGAACAATCAGAGAAAAAGTATAATAGAAACACATCTCCACTTCTGTATTTATCACCCACTCCTCATTTTGTCTTACAAATACTGATGTAAAATACTGAACGTGTGCACGTGGCCTAATGGGTACAAAAATGGTGCAGAAAATCTACAACATCAAAAACTCACCAAATACTCATTGTGTCAACGTGGCCTTAAAAATGGATTATGTTCCAAAATCTACATAAAAAAACACTTCAAATAATCTTTGAATAAGATTCTTATTAGGGTGCGTGCCCACGATGCGTTTTTCAAGCGTTTTTTCTGCGGAATTTGCGCAGCGTAAATGCTTGTAAAACGCTTGGTAGTCCTTCCCCCATTGTCCCCAATGACATTCCGCAAGTTCAATGCCCATGCGTTTACGCATGCGGAATTGCCTTCTTCAATGCATTAGAAAAACGCAAGTCAATTCCGCATGTACAAAACGCTTCAAAAACGTGCGAAAAACAAAACTAATGTTTTATACTTCCTGGTATTTGGCTTTTTACAAAACTTTATTTATATAGTCTTGCGAGGATTACATGCATTTTGTGATGCGTTTCCGCTAAAAATGCATGTGTATTTTTACCTGCAGATATTCTGCACTTAATGCAATTTTATGGGAAATTCTGAACATAAAACTCAGCATACCCACAAGAGAAATTCACATCTTATGGATATGAAACACCCCGCAGGTCATTTTACACTGAGTAAAAAAGAAGCACAGGGGGCATCAGATCTCTGTAAATCCCATCCACTTTATTAGAACTGAAATATGTTGCATTTTTGATACAGTGAAAATACTCAGCGTCAAAAACTCACTAAAAACTCATCGTGGGAACGTAGTCTCATCAAAAATCTCTGTGTGAACATCACTCAACATAAAGCTTTATGAATAGATTAAGTGGAGGCAAATAGAAAGCTAAAGTTTATAGTCCTAAGGCCTTGTTCACACATTCAGTATTTTATATCAGTATTTGTAAGCTAAGATCAGGAGGGGAACAATCAGAGGAAAAGTATAATACACTGTGTTCCAAATTATTATGCAAATAATATTTTCTCAGATTTTCCCAAATTACCTATATGAATTACAGTCATTGTAATTTTCCAGTCAAATAACTATTAGAGTACAATTGAAAGGTTTTTGTACAAACTGCCTATGATAACAGTATATTTTTAAAAAAAATAAAACACTCAAACTGCACTCAAAATGCATGTTCCAAATTATTATGCACAGCAGAGTTTTCAACCTTTTCATTTTAATAAAGAACAAAAAAATGGTCATTTTTGAAATTATAAGCATTAGCAGGTTATTACAAACTGAAATCAAACAGTTTTCAACTCAAAACTTTATTCTAGGTGATGTTACATTTGCACATAGGACCCCTTGTTCGAAAGGAGCTTCTGAACTCTCTCATCCATTGAATTTGTCAGGTTTTGGATGGTTTCTGCTTTAATTGTTTTGCATGAGGACAGAATACCCTCCCAGAGCTGTTGCTTAGATGTGAACTGCCTCCCGCCATCATAGACACTCCTTTTGATGATGCTCCAGAGGTTCTCAATGGGGTTGAGGTCAGGGGAGCATGGGTGCCACACCATAAGTTTGTCCCCTTTTATGCCCATAGCAGCCAGAGATGCAGATGTGTTATGTGCAGCATGAGACGGGGCATTATCATGCATGAAATGATCTTTGATTTCAGTTTGTAATAACCTGCTAATGCTTATAATTTCAAAAATGACCATTTTTTTGTTCTTTATTAAAATGAAAAGGATGAAAACTCTGCTGTGCATAATAATTTGGAACATGCATTTTGAGTGCAGCAATTTGGGAAAATCTGAGAAAATATTATTTGCATAATAATTTGGAACACAGTGTAGAAACATATCACCACTTCTGTATTTATCACCCACTCCTGGTTTTGGCTTACAAATACTGATGTGAAATACTGATCAATTACTGATAGAGTGACCGCAGCCCATAAGGCTGTGTGCCCACGATGCGTTTTTTAAGCGTTTCCGCAGCGGAAAAAACGCTGCAGAAACGCTTAAAAAACGCATGGTAGAAGGCCTGCCATGTTCCCCAATGATAATCCGCATGTGCTGTGCACATGCTGCGGAAGTTTCCGCTGCAGATTATCATTGCGGAAAAAAACGCAGCACTACCAATTATTTTGTGGAAGTGCTGCGTTTTCGCCGCCATTGACTTGCATTGGAACGCATGGAATCAGCATCACTGCATCTGTACATGCGGATTACATGCGCTTCAATGTGCGGATGGTACCCGGGTGTGGAGGACAGGAGACTCTCCTCCGGACCCAGGTACCATAGAACCTGTAAAAAAAATAATAAAATAAAAAATAAATATTATATTTACCTTCTGACGGCCCGCGGTGCGCTGGTCTTCACTTGCCGGCAGCTCGCGGTGGACTGAAGGACCAGCGCTGACGTCATAGTCATGTGACGGCAGGTCCTTTCAGTGTACCGCGAACTGCCAGAAGCCAGGACGGAGTGAAGCAAAACTGCGGGGGCCATCGGAAGGTAAGTATAGAATTATTTTTTTATTTTTTACCATTCTTTTACAGTCACACTATATAAATCCATGCCGTTTGCATGCATTTATATAGTGTGACCAAGTTGACAAGCACTTTCCAATTGATGCTAAAATCACTTGGAAAGCGCTTGTCAACCCGCATGCGGAAATGCATGTGAAGAACGCTTCACATCCGCTTGTCCCTGGCAGGAAAAACGCATGTACAATCCGCATGTACAATCCGCATGTACAATCCGCATGCGTTTTTTCTGCCAGGGAGATGCCGAAACGCTCAGGAAAATATCCGGAGCATTTCTGCATCGTGGGCACATAGCCTTACTGTTAATGGGACACTTCAGCATTCACACGTGGGAATTACTATCGCATTACCAGGAGTTTGCTTTTCACCAATATGAAACGCCAAAGAACAATGAGGCGACAGGATCCCATGTTTGAAGCAAACAGCTGAACAGGAATTGTTCCAGGTCTGATTACAATCAGGGAAACTGTTTTCTCCATCAATACTAACACCCATTTACAATGGGCTTTCATTTGCAAATTTTACACTACTTTGTTTCCTTGTACAACCCTATCATGTTTACTAACAATGGGATGGGCAATCATTTACTAGAAAAAGCTTGCTTTTTGAAGAGCATTCACTCTAGGTATGGCTGCGGTCACACTATTACTATTTGGTCAGTATTTCACATCAGTATTTGTAAGCCCAAATCAGGAGTGGGTGATGAATACAGAAGTGGTGACGTGTTTCTTTTATACTTTTGGCTTACAAATACTGATGTAAAATATTGACCAAATACTGAACGTGTGAACAAGGCCATAGTGGGATTTACAAGATCATTTACAGTTTCCTATGTTCCAGAATTGCTAGGAATCCGTAAAAAATAATGCTATTCTGCGGAGCCATATGGTATCCGATTTTTTTTTTGTGCATCCATCGACTTGAATGGGTGAGTCTCCTTCAATTTATGTAAGATACTAGTGAATGCTATGTTTTTTTTTCACTTGCATAATTGGTCAGTGAAAAAAATTGCTGCACTGCCCTATTGATAATATTGGTCCGAGCGCTGTACTCTGTGTGTCTTCTTTTCAGTTTTTTTTGTCTGCAAATTGAGTTTTTGGTTCTGGCTTTTATCCTAAGTCATGTGATAAGCCTCGTTAAAGGATCACTATTGACTTTTAGGATTGCTACTTCCTGTAGGTGGCACTAGAGTTCTAGTCCTCTTCCTCTCTGAAGAGACAATTTGTTCTTTACAGAGACCGCCAAAAACACAGTCATGTGATCACGCCATTGGGCTAAGTTTTCACAATGAGTATATGATGTGTTTTTGATGTTGCAGATTTTCTGCAGCATTTTTGCACTTATTAGTTAAGCTAGGTTGCTTGTGTTTTTTCATTGCTTTCTTTTTTATATGTGTTTTTATTACTTGTATCTGCTGCGGGGTTTTTTGCCTGTGGTATGATCAGACCCTGTCCCTGCACATTCGGACACAGCCATTACACAGGACACACAGCAGGGGCACATTTATAAGACTATCTCCACACAGGAACAATTTTTAAGCACATCCAATTGTAGAAACGTTTTTTATTCAAAGATCTATTGATTAAAATTAGCGTTGCTCGTGGAAATACCTCTTTAAGTCCGTCAAGTTCAACCTATAGCCTAAAATGTTGATCCAGAGGAAAACAAAAAAAAACCAGGGGGCAGGCACTAATAGCTCCATATTAGGGGAAAAATTCCTTCCCGACTCCACATACAGCAATCAGACCAGTTTCCTGGATCAACGCCCCATCACAGAAACTAGTACCCTTAGGGTATGTGCCCACAATGCGGAAATGAAGCAGACAATTTCTGCATGTCCTTTCCCGGAAAAATGCTTGCGGAATTTGGCAAGCGTTTTTCGCGCGTTTTAGAAGCGTTTTGGACATGCAGAATTGCCTTGCGTTTTTTTTGCATTGACAAGGCAATTCCGCATGCGTAAACGCAAAATTAATGGACATGCTGCGGATTTTTGAGCGCATCAAAAACGCTGCGGAAAAATCCGCAGCATGGGCATTGAAATTTCGGATTCTCATTGGGGACCATGGGGGACGGATTACCAAGCGTTTCACAAGCGTTTACGCTGCGGGAATTTCGCAGCATATACGCTTGTAAAACGCTACGTGGGCACATACCCATAACCTGTTATATTATATTTTCAAGAAAGACATCCAGGCCCTTCTTTAATGTTAGTAGTCAATCAACCCTTACATCATGCGGCAGAGAGTTTCATAGTCTCACTGCTCTTACAGTAAAGAATCTGCGACTGTGATTATGATTAAACCTTAACTTAAGCTAGTCTCCGCAACAGAAATTTGACCACTAGAATATATTGAATGTGGTAAATTCGCATGGTTCAGTGTACACATGTGGATTTACCTGCGTTCAATAGAATGCAACGTTTTGGACGCAGCAAAAAATATATGCATCCAAAGCGCTGCTACATTTGGATCGTGGGCACAGAGCCTAAAATGTAAAAAAAAAATGGCGTGGGCTCCCGCATCATTTTTATAACCAGAGAGGGAATGCCGACCGTTGGGGGCTGAAATTAGTAGCCGGGGAAGGGGCCATTAGCCAAAAATGTTCCCTGGCTGTTAATATCAGCCCACAGCTATTTGCTTAGCCTTTACTGGCTAGATTACAGGGGGACCCGAGAAAAAAATTGACGTAGGGTCCCCCTATAAAATGTAACCAGAAAAGGCTAAACAGACAGCTGCGGGCTGATATTAATAGCCAGGGAAGGGGTCATGGATCCTCGGCCCCCTCCGTGGCTAATAAGATCACCCCTTAGCAGTCCCAGAAATGGTGCATCCATAAGATGCGCCAAATCTGGCGCTTAGCCTCCGCTCTTCCCACTGCCCAGTAGCGGTGGCGAGTGGGGTAATGGGGTTGAGGTTCACGTCAGCCTTGAGTTGGCGGCTGACGTGAAGCCCAGGTTAGTAATGGAGGGAGTCTATAAGACGCCACCATTACTAACCGTGTAGTAAAGTGGTCGCCACTTTATTCTAGCCGTGTATTTATTGAAAAAGCATTTTAATTAAATAAAAAACACACGGTTTAAAAATTTTTTTTTATTGTACTCTCAGTCCCCGAATCCCACATATCCTGAAAAAAAACGTAAAATAAAAGACAACCATATCCCTCACCTGTTCACCGTCACAACGTAGTCCACGATTCCATCACGATTGTCCGTCGGCGATCCGAGTCACTTCTACAGCAGTGACATCAGCAATCACTGATGTCACTGCTGTAGAAGACAGCAATGTACACTGACAAGGAGTGTAAAATCACTCCTGTCAGTGTACATTGCTGCTGCAGGAGTGAGGTCACTGGGGTTCAGCAGCTGATCAGACAGTGACCTCAGCACCAATACTGGTTGGAACATTCTTGCGAATGTCCCCACGCAGCATCGATGCCGTAAAGTGAGGTCACTTGAGCTCTCAGCTGATCTTCAGCTGAGAGCTCACGTGACCGCAGGTCCTGGCAGCGCAGTACACCGCTGGGAGTGAGCGAGTAGTACTCCTCTGCCGACCCAGGTACCACCCGCACCGTTTCCGCCGCGAAATTGCGCCTATTGGCTTTACTTGAAACACAGCAAATCCGCAGGTATAAATACTATACCTGCGGATTTGCTGCGGTTCAATTAAAGTCTATGGGCACGAATTTGTGGCGGAAACTAGCGTGTAACTGACATGCTGCGTTTTTTTCCGCAATGTTAATCCTGAGTGGAAATTTCTGCATCATGTGCACATCAGGATTACCATTGCAATACCAGGCAGACCCATTACCAAGCGTTTTTGCGGCAGAAAAAATGCCGCGGAAATGCAGCAAAAACGCTACGTGTGCACTTAACCTTAGTGTAAAAAGATCATAAGAAAGATCTCTGTACTGTTCCCTCATATATTTGTACTCTGTTATAAGATCGCCCCCTATCCCTCCATTTTTCCATCAATAAATCAATTTGATTTATTATGGTTATTGTGAAACAAACTGCTGTCTGGAATTTGGAGGATGAAGAAACTGCAGCACTCCATATACAGTGGGAACGGAAAGTATTCAGACCCCTTTAAATTTTTGCACTCTTTGTTTCATTGCAGCCATTTGGTAAATTCTAAAAAGTTCATTTTTTTCTCATTAAAGTACACTCTGCACCCCATCTTGACTGAAAAATACAGAAATATAGAATTTTTTGCAAATTTATTAAAAAGAAAAACTGAAATATTACATGGTCATAAGTATTCAGACCCTTTGCTCAAACACTCATATTTAAGTCACATGCTGTCCACTTCCTTGTGATCCTCCTTGACATGGTTCTACTCCTTCATTGGAGTCCAGCTGTGTTTAATTAAACTGATAGGTTTGTGCCTTTCCAAATCAAGTCCTGTCTATATTAGACCTCACAGCATACACAACATAGTTTGCTCAAAAACACATGAAGGACTCCCAGACTATGAGAAATAAGATTCTCTGGTCTGATGAGACGAAGATAGAACTTTTTGGTGATAATTCTAAGCAGTATATGTGGAGAAAACCAGGCACTGCTCATCACCGGCCCCATACAATCCCAACAGTGAAACATGGTGGTGGCAGCATCACGCTACGGGGGTGTTTTTTCAGCTGCAGGGACAGGACGACTGGTTGCAATTGAAGAAACATGAATGTGGCCAAGTACAGAGATATCCTGGATGAAAACCTCTTCCAGAGTGCTCTGGACCTCATACTTGGCCGACAGTTCACCTTCCAACAAGACAATGACCCTAAGCACACAGCTAAAATAACAAAGGAGTGGCTTCAGAACAACTCTGTGACCATTCTTGACTGGCCCAGCCTGATCCCAGACCTAAACCCAATTGAGCATCTCTGGAGAGACCTGAAAATGGCTGTCCACCAACGTTCACCATCCAACTTGACAGAACTGGAGAGGATCTGCAAAGAAGAATGGCAGAGGATCCCCAAATACAGGTGTGAAAAACTTATTGCATCATCCCCAAGAAGATTCATGGCTGTACTAGCTCAAAAGGGTGCTTCTACTCAATACTGAGCAAAGGGTCTGAATACTTATGACCATGTGATATTTCAGTTTTTTATTTTTTAATAAATTTGCAAAAATTTCTACATTTCTGTTTTTTTTCAGTCAAGATGGGGTGCAGAGTGTACTTTAATGAGGAAAAAAATGAACTTTTTAGAATTTATCCAATGGTTGCAATGAAACAAAGAGTGAAAAATTTAAAGGGGTCTGAATACTTTCCGTACCCACAGTATAATATAAAATTTGCAAAATCATGTGCACCGTTTCAACCTGCTGGATTTCTTTATCAAGTTTGAGGCATCTTCCATTCTTTCTATTTAATAAGATTTTTAAGAGAAAAACAGATGACATTTCTGCGACTGAAAACTGGTTCCATTCATGTGAATTGGGTAAGTAGGACAGTTGCAGAACTTTTCAAAACAAAATCCGCAACATATACGCAACGTATGAACTTGTACTTACAGTTTTAGCTTTCCAGATTAAGGCCGTGTACTTGATATATCTGTATGTTCTGTAAAAAAACAAAAAAAATACAAAACAATGGAAGAGAAATGCAAATGTATTATCATACGTTTGCAACCATTTTTTCATGTTTTTTTTCCTTATAAAACTATCTCCTGACACACTCCCAATGTGATTTTTAAAAAAATAAGCAATTAAAAAAAAAAAAATACGCAAACAGATGCTTGCTTACTGTGGCTGTTCGGTTCCTGTAAAACCATGCAGTATTAATGGTATTTTTTTGAAAGAGTGATATTATGTAGCAACTACATGTTATCCTCGTTTGTATAAAGGGCATAATTAAATGCTGACGGGTACCTCTACAGTCAAAGCATACATGAAACTTGTATGTGCCTATTCAGACATCCATGTGGCCTCATGTTTTTTCCTTTCCTTTATTGTAAAGAGAATTGTGTTTGGGTTAGAAGTTGTGTATTGACTTCAGCATATGGTGCTTCAATAGAACTCTTCCATGGATATTGTATAAGAATTTCCATTTATTTGCTTTTCCATTCTGAACTATGAGGTTTCCTTTACATTCTTTCACAATCTGTAAAACATCAAAAGAGCCCTCGTATTCACTTGCTGCCACATGTAACCGATTATACAATGTTATTCAGATTACATAATCCACATACATAATTTAAGTAAAATGTTGAGGTCTACTATTCATGTTTCTCAAGATTTAAAGGCAGGAAATAAATTAGTACCGAATCGTTCTCTTATATGGTACAAACAAATGCGGAATAAGATTTTCGAGACAAGAGCCAAACAAAAATAGAAACTTTCCTTTAAAGAGGATCTTTCACCAGGTGATAAGTGATCACTTTGTACTCTCATTTTATACCCACTGATTCCCGAGCATTCTGCTTTTTTGTTGATTTTTTTAAATACATCTGCCATACGGTTCCAGAAATATTTTTATTTAGTGCTGATTTTTATACTGTTAAAAAAAGGGGTCTTGGGTCATAGGGTAATTATGCAGAGCCGCTTAAAGACAAGTCCCAAGAGAATCCTCTAAGCCACACCCACTTGATAAAGACCATAAAATTATCATTAAATAAAAAGGCCCATATCTCTGGAACCATATATTGGATTAACCCCTTAACACAAGCCTGTTTTCGCCTTCCTGATGAGGCCAAATTTTTCAAAGATGATCATGTCAATTTATATAGTAATAACTCTGGAATGCTTCAACATATCCCAGAGATTCTGAGAATGTTTTTCCACGACACACTGTACTTTATATTAGTGCAAAACTTAGGTTGATATGATTTGCATTTATTTATGAAACTTTGTATGATTTTCAAAGATTTTGAAAAAAAAAAAAAAATCGCAATTTTGAAAATTTGAATTTTATGCCCTTAAAACAGACAGTCATAGCACCCAAAATTGTTTATAAATAACATTTACCACATGTATACTTTACATCAGCCTCTTTTTTTAAAATTTGTTAGAATGTTAGAAGGGTTGAAAATTTAGCAGCATTTTTTCATGTTTTCAATGAAAACCTATATTTTTAGGGACCACTAAGTGTTCGGTACAGATCCCAAACTTTACTGTTCGGGTTCGCCCATCTATCTTTGGTAACATATTTCACTTGATTTCTTTTGGGGGGAGCCATGTTGTTTTTCCAGAGCCTTTGTTTTACCAGGAACATGGAAAACCCTATATTTCCGTGAACAGATGACAGACCTGAGTGGGGACTTGTTTTTTTGTGGGTTGAGTTGAAGCTTTTATTTATACGATTTTGGGGTCCATAACATTGTGAACCGAGCCTTAAAAGTGATTCAAATTTCTCCTGATTTCTACACTGAGGACTTATATGGGGGTTTACTTCTAAATCTCTGAAATAGTAGCAAGCAGAAGGCTAAATGTAATGCACACGCCCGGGCTGAGTGGCGTGTGCGTGTGTATGTAGTGATTCCACTGTGCCATGAACCGGAGAGTGCCTGGAGGGGCGTAACTAAGTATCTGCCCGATCCGACCAAGGTCGCACGACGGCATACGACGCCAGTGCACCAGGGAGGAACCGAGCAGAGGAACCAGGGTCTACTCCAGGTCAGACTCCGGACATGGCTGTTAACCCACACCGGGGAATACAGGAACAGGCAGACTAGAGCGCAGGCTGGGTAGGGTCCAGTACAGACTGGGAGACAAATTAGAAACCGCAGACGCGGTGGACAGGGCAGAGCAAAGCGAAAACCACAGACGCAGTGGACAGAGCTGAGCAAAGCGAAAACCGCAGACGCGGTGGACAGAGCTGAGCAAAGCGAAAACCGCAGACGCGGTGGACAGAGCTGAGCAAAGCGAAAACCGCAGACGCAGTGGACAGAGCTGAGCAAAGCGAAAACCGCAGACGCGGTGGACAGAGCTGAGCAAAGCGAAAACCGCAGACGCGGTGGACAGAGCTGAGCAAAGCGAAAACCACAGACGCGGTGGACAGAGCTGAGCAAAGCGAAAACCGCAGACGCGGTGGACAGAGCTGAGCAAAGCGAAAACCGCAGACGCGGTGGACAGAGCTGAGCAAAGCGAAAACCGCAGACGCGGTGGACAAGGCTCTGTTCACACGGAACAGACTAGAAGGGAAAGGCAGAACCAGATACCCACAGGGTACTTGCAGAGAAGTAGCGAGTGGACCACAAATTCACAAACGGAAGTACAGTGACAACAAGCAGGAGTTAGGTACGAGTTCAGACTCTGCAGAAAAAGGGAAAGTACGGACATAGAGAAAAACAAAACAGGCTAGGAGAGTATTCAGACAAGAACAGACACAGCAGCAAGATACAGGAGCGGGTCTAGGTAAGCGGCCCCTAGATGGCAGAACAAACAGGCAGGAGCGAGTTCACACAGGCCTGGAAATACAGACTCCAGGATAGGCAGAAGACAACAGGCTAGAAGATAATACAGACAGGACACAGTTCAGACACGGGAACTGATACCGAAGGCAGGAAACATAAACGGGACCTGGCATATCAGTGACCAAAGGCCAACTGACAGAACACAATGCTCAGGCAGGGATTCATTGGAGCAGCTGGGTTAAATACCAGATGGCAGACAGCAATAGGCTGAGGACGCACAAGGGGTGTGTCTGCAGCAGGTACAAAAAGCAGGAAGTGATCGGGCGCCGCCCTTAAGCAGCAGACACAGAGGCAAACAGACAGCATGGAGGGAAGCCAGGCTAGCAAACTGGACTGGAGATCAAGTGCGCGCTCTTGCACAGTGGGAGATGGACCACTATGCAAGGACGCCGCCAGGTATGTTACAGTACCCCCCCCTTACGCCCCCTCTTCTTCAGACCTGCCAGAATGTTCCGCAGGGAATTCGAGGGCCAATCCTTTACTTCAAGGAGATCACTTCCACTGTCCACCGGAAAAACTGGTCTCCTCTGGGTAGCTAGGATGCTACCTCCTATCCAGCCATCCTCAGCAACAGACGAAACAGGTGGAGTACCAGGAATAGCACACAAGGAAGTCTCTCTCCACTTATTATCAGGTAGCACCCCAGAGGGTTCAGGAGACAACTGGAAGCCCTCCGACGGGTTGGAGGGGTGCAGAGACTCGGGGGTAACCTCTGCTTCGGGGTACATCTTGTCAAGCTCATAGAATGAAATGGGCGAGGTATCAGGTACAAGGTGTAGAAAAGTCACTGTCTCTTTGTTATCAGGTGGTACCCCGGAGGATTCAGGAAACAACTGGGGGTCCTCCGCTGGGTCGGAAGAGTGCAGAGACTCGGGGGTAACCTCTGCTTCGGAGTACACTAGGTCGGACTCACTGGAAGAAGCGGGCGAGGTATCAGGTACCGAGTATAGAAGAGTCTCTGTCCATTCGCTATCAGGTAGCACCCCGAAGGGTTCAGGAGACAACTGGAGGTCCTCCGCCTGGTCGGAGGGGTGTAGAGACTCGGGGATAACCTCTGCTTCGGAGTACACTTGTTCAGACTCACTGGATGAAGCAGCCGAGGTATCAGGTACCGAGTATAGGAGAGTCTCTGTCCATTCGCTATCAGGTAGCACCCCGAAGGGTTCAGGAGACAACTGGAGGTCCTCCGCCTGGTCGGAAGGGTGTAGAGACTCGGGGGTAACCTCTGCTTCTGTTATGTTCTGCTACCAAAGCTAAGGAAAGAGAGGAGATCTGTCCCTACTATAGGACTCAGCTGAATCCCTACGATGTAACAGGGAACCTGATCCTGCGATCAGACCTGCTAAAGTCCTAATCTAGTCTGTACGAAGACCTATAGATGTGGGGAGGGAATCCCTACAAGTACTAAGGACTGGGAGGAATATGGGACACCTCCTAACAGAAATAGTAGCAGACAGACGAACAAACAAAATAGATAGAACATAGAGGTCCGTAGACCAAGCAAACTAACAGAGTTAGATACAGAGCACAGGCTAGCTAGAAAGTAGATATACAATGAAGTCCAGCAAAGCCAGAAGGGTGGAGCAGGATTAAATAGGCCAACAAGGTCATGTGACCAGCAAAGGAAAAAAAAACTAACAGCAAGGTTCTAGCAGTACCCCCCCTTCTAAGAGGATCCTCCGGATCCCCTAGGACCAGGCTTATCAGGAAATCTCCTGTGAAACGCTCTGATAAGTCTGGACGCGGAAACATCATCTGACCTCACCCAAGAGTTATCCTCGGGTCCGAAACCTTTCCAGGCCACAAGATACTGCAAACTACCTCTATACCGTCTAGAGTCAAGGATGCGAGAAATTTCATATTCCCCGTCCTCCACCACCGGAGGAACAGAGGCAGAGGCGTCACCATCCGACACAACAGCTTTTTTTAACAGAGAGACATGAAAGACCGGATTAATTCTCCAGGAGGTAGGAACCTCCAACCTAACAGCAGATTGGTTGACAACCTGAAGCACCTTAAAGGGCCCTACAAACTTGGGACCCAATTTCTTAGAAGGAATCCTCAACCGCAGATTCCTAGAGGACAACCAAACCATGTCACCAACAGCGAACAAAACCTCCTGTCGTTTCCTATCAAAGTAGTCTTTAGATTTTCTGTTGGCCTCCTGAAGATTACCACGCACATCCGTCCAAACTCTTTCCAAATCACCGGAAAAATTCTCCTCCTCAGGCACGGCAGATCCCAACTTGGAGAACGACCCAAACGACGGATGTCTCCCAGAACAACAAAAAAAAGGCGAACAACCAGCAGAAGAAGATGTATGATTGTTCAGAGCAAATTCGGCAAGTGGCAGAAACTCAGACCACCCCTCTTGATTGTCTGCCACAAAACAACGCAAGAACTGCTCAACATCCTGGTTTTTCCTTTCTGTCTGGCCATTAGATTCAGGATGATATCCGGACGAAAACGACAAATGAATTCCCAACCTGTCACAAAAGGCACGCCAAAAACGAGCCACAAACTGAGGACCCCTATCAGAAACAATGTCAATAGGAACGCCATGAAGTCTGACAATTTCCTTGACAAAGGCCTTACCGAGAGTTTTAGCGCAGGGCAGTTTGACGAAGGGAACCAAGTGACACATCTTGCTAAAACGGTCCACGACCACCCAGATGACAGTAAAACCCTCAGAGGGGGGAAGGTCGGTTATAAAGTCCATAGCCAAATGTGTCCAAGGAGCACTGGGGACCTCCAAAGGACAAAGCAACCCCGCAGCAGGAGTATGTGAGGACTTAGATCTAGCACATATAGTACATTGGCGCACCCACTTAATGACTTCCTTCTGCCATCCAGACCACCAAAAACTGCGACCCACCAGTCTCTTGGTCTCAGAGATTCCGGGATGACCTGCCAACCGAGATTCATGACACTCAACAAACAAATCTCTCCTAAAGGTCCCAGGCACAAACAACCTCCCATGAGGAGTGTTAGATGAGGCATTCTCCTGAGCTTTAAGAATCTCATCTTCCAAAACGGAGTCTAAAGCAGCTATCACAACACCTTCTTGTAAAATGTTTTCCTCTTTCTCAGCACCGACTATGGGAGGAAAACTGCGAGACAAGGCATCCGCCTTAACATTCTTAGTACCAGGGATGTAAGTAACGGAGAAATTAAACCGCGAGAAAAACAGTGCCCACCTAGCCTGACGGGCATTCAGGCGCTTGGCAGCATCAAGATATATCAGATTTTTATGATCCGTAAGAACCTGAACGGGAAATTCCGCACCTTCCAAGAAGTGGCGCCAGTGTTCAAATGCGAGTTTAATAGCCAATAATTCCCTATTACCAATATCGTAATTCAATTCAGTCTCCGAAAATTTTTTTGAAAAAAAGGCACAGGGATGTAATCCATCCCCGTTATCCTGAGACAATACTGCGCCAACCCCCACAGAGGAAGCATCAACCTCAACCAAAAACGGCCTAGTAACATCAGGCTGCATAAGGATGGGAGCAGAGGTGAACCTCTCCTTGAGATACACAAAAGCTTCAATGGCCTCAGAAGACCACTGAACCGCATCAGCACCTTTCCTGGTGAGATCAGTCAGAGGTTTGACAATACTAGAAAAATTTTTTATGAATTTTCTATAGTAATTGGCGAAACCCAAAAACCTCTGTATCGATTTCAAACCAATAGGCCTAGGCCATTCCTGCACAGCCTGAACCTTAACCGGATCCATCTCAAAACCTTTGCTGGAGATAATGTAGCCCAAAAAACTAATTCTCTGTACAGCGAATTCACATTTCTCCAGCTTAGCAAAAAGCGAATTGTCCATTAATAACTGTAATACCTCACGCACGCTCCGCCAATGAGACTCCAGATCTGGCGAATAAATCAAAATGTCATCCAAATACACAACCACATTTTTACCGATCAAAGGTCTAAGGATGTCATTAATCAGATTCTGAAAAAATGCAGGAGCATTAGTAAGACCAAAAGGCATAACCAGATTCTCAAAATGACCCACAGGAGTGTTAAAAGCAGTCTTCCATTCATCACCCTCCTTCATGCGCAACAGATTGTATGCCCCCTTAAGGTCAATTTTAGAGAACCACTTGGCCCCCAATAACTGGTTAAACAGATCAGGAATCAATGGCAGTGGGTAAGGATTGCGTACCGTAATTTTGTTAATCTCACGAAAATCCAGACAAGGACGTAAACCGCCGTCCTTTTTTTTTACAAAAAAAAATCCAACCGCCACAGGAGACTTAGAGGGCCTAATGTGACCGGCGGCCAAACTTGTCTGTATGTATTCCTCCAAAGCCTTCCTCTCAGGAATAGTAAGGTTAAATAAACGACTTTTAGGAAGAGTCGCTCCAGGGACAAATTCAATAGAACAATCATAGTCTCTATGGGGAGGCAAAACCTGCGATTCTTTCTCAGAAAAAACTCTCCAAAAATCCTGAATAGGAACAGGCAATTCTCCCCTATCCAAAGCTGCAATACGCCCGTTACAACACTTGTCATAACATTTATGGCTCCAGGATTTAATTTCACTGGTAGACCAATCCAGTACAGGATTGTGAAATTTTAACCAGGGCAAACCCAATATTACTGGAGAAGGCAAGTTATTCAACACTACCAAATCCAATTTCTCATGGTGAACACCATTAATAGTGAGAGGAAATTCACTGACCTTGAGAGTAATATTCTTCAAAGGGGAGCCATCCACAGAAACCACAGCAATGGGGGATGATAAAGGTTCAGGTTTTAAATTGAGTTTTTCCACGAATCCCCCATCAATTACATTCAGTGTAGACCCGCAATCAACAAACACCCGAAATTCCATTAATTTTTCCTGAGCAATCGTGGAAGCAGCTAAAAATATACCCTTGGAATTTAAACAGGCAATACGGGCGTGACTGACCATTTTTTTTTCTTTCTTCATACGAAGCTCACAGCCTTTAATCAAATGACCAGATTTTCCGCAATAGAAACACAAGCCTTCCGAAAAACGACGGTCTTTTTCTTGAGAGCGAGGTGCCACCGATCCAATCTCCATCGGTTCACCACTGTTAGTACACACATTATCATAACCAGAAACTGACATAGCAGAGGATTTGCTCTCATTAACCCTAGCACGCAGTCTTCTATCCACCCGTATAGCTAATTGCATAGCCAGTTGCAAATCCTCAGGTGTAGGATAAGCAATTAGCAGGTCTTTAACCCTTTCACTGAGCCCAGCAAGAAATAGACTTTTCAGAGCAGAATCGTTCCACCCTGTTTGAGTGGACCAACGACGAAAATGAGTACAATATTTTTCCACATTACCTGATCCTTGTTTTAAACGTCTCAACTCAGTCTCAGCTGATGCCACACGGTCAGGATCATCATATAATAGTCCTAAAGCAGAAAAAAAACTATCCACTGATCTGAAGCATGTATCACTAGGTTGCAAAGAAAAGGCCCACTCCTGAGGCTCTTTGCGCAAAAGTGACATTATGAACCCTACGCGCTGGGATTCATCCCCAGAGGACTTGGGTCTCAAACGAAAATACAATAAGCAAGCATTTTTAAATGAAAAAAATTCTCGATGTTCACCAAAAAATAAATCCGGCAAACATACCTTAGGCTCCAAGAAATATGCTCCAGGACAGTTACTCACGTGCTGACGGAGCTCGGCCACTTCCAGAGAGAGTCCCTGCAGGTGTTTAGCCAAATCCTGAACCGACACCATGATGGAACAAAAAAAATCTTTCCTTAGAGAATTTGCAGGCTGGACTTACTGTTATGTTCTGCTACCAAAGCTAAGGAAAGAGAGGAGATCTGTCCCTACTATAGGACTCAGCTGAATCCCTACGATGTAACAGGGAACCTGATCCTGCGATCAGACCTGCTAAAGTCCTAATCTAGTCTGTACGAAGACCTATAGATGTGGGGAGGGAATCCCTACAAGTACTAAGGACTGGGAGGAATATGGGACACCTCCTAACAGAAATAGTAGCAGACAGACGAACAAACAAAATAGATAGAACATAGAGGTCCGTAGACCAAGCAAACTAACAGAGTTAGATACAGAGCACAGGCTAGCTAGAAAGTAGATATACAATGAAGTCCAGCAAAGCCAGAAGGGTGGAGCAGGATTAAATAGGCCAACAAGGTCATGTGACCAGCAAAGGAAAAAAACCTAACAGCAAGGTTCTAACAGCTTCGGAGTACACTAGGTCGGACTCACTGGACGAAGCAGGCGAGGTATCAGGTGCAGAGTATAGGAAAGTCTCTGTCCATTCTCTACCAGGTAGCACCCCGAAGGGTTCAGGAGACAACTGGAGGTCCTCCGCCTGGTCGGAGGGGTGTAGAGACTCGGGGGTAACCTCTGCTTCGGAGTACACTAGGTCGGACTCACTGAATGAAGCGGGCGAGGTATCAGGTGCAGAGTATAGGAAAGTCTCAGTCCATTCGCTACCAGATAGCACCCCGAAGGGTTCAGGAGACAACTGGAGGTCCTCCGCCTGGTCGGAGGGGTGTAGAGACTCAGGGGTAACCTCTGCTTCAGAGTACCCTTGGATAGGCTCACCGATTAAAGTGGGTGAAGTATCAGATACCAAGTGCAGGAAGTCCTCCTGTGTGGATTCTGGGTGGGCAGCAGTCTCTTCGGGCAGGAGAACTGGTGCGCTACCCACGCACATTACCCGTCGGGGCTGCTCCGGGATACTGGGAAATGAAGCTTCAACAGGGACTTCAAGGTTGGGGTCAGGAGGTCTTTGGGAGGACAGACCCTGGCGTGACAGCTTGCCTCTACGCCTAGCACGTCTGGACTGCCTCTTAAGGTTGGGAGAAGTATTCCAGAGAGCGTAGTCATCCTGTGTGGATTCTGGTTGGGCAGTAGTCTCTTCGGGCAGGAGGACTCGTGCGCTACCCACACACATTACCCATCGGGGCTGCTCCGGGATATTGGGAAGTGAAGCTTCAGCAGGAGCCTCCGGGTTAGGATCATCGAAGACCATTAGAAAGGCCACCAGGAAGGCCATTATGTCGAGGACGATAGGATCCTGTGTTTCCCATAGGGGGTTGATCCATTCCAAGGCATCACCCGCTAGGTTAGACATAATGAATCCCACCTTAACCCGATCGGTGGGAAAACAAAGAGGGTAGAACTTGAAGTGTAGCATGCATTGCTCCACAAATGCATGACTCTGTCTTGGATCCCCATAGTACCGTGGCAGATCCGCAGGAACGAGAGCTGATAGATCCATCTGGACGGGTGCGTAATTCGCTTGGAACTCAGCTAGAGGAAAAAAAAAATTTATTTATTTATTTTTAATGCATGTACTCGCTGGAAAACGTCTCAGAGAGCGACGGCCGTGGGGCTCAACGGGAACCATGGCCTGAGCATGCTGTAATGCACACGCCCGGACTGAGTGGCGTGTGCATGTGTATGTAGTGATTCCACTGTGCCATGAACCGGAGAGTGCCTGGAGGGGCGTAACTAAGTATCTGCCCGATCCGACCAAGGTCGCACGACGGCATACGACGCCAGTGCACCAGGGAGGAACCGAGCAGAGGAACCAGGGTCTACTCCAGGTCAGACTCCGGACATGGCTGTTAACCCACACCGGGGAATACAGGAACAGGCAGACTAGAGCGCAGGCTGGGTAGGGTCCAGTACAGACTGGGAGACAAATTCGAAACCGCAGACGTGGTGGACAGGGCAGAGCAAAGCGAAAACCGCAGACGCGGTGGACAGAGCTGAGCAAAGCGAAAACCGCAGACGCGGTGGACAGAGCTGAGCAAAGCGAAAACCGCAGACGCGGTGGACAGAGCTGAGCAAAGCGAAAACCGCAGACGCGGTGGACAGAGCTGAGCAAAGCGAAAACCGCAGACGCGGTGGACAGAGCTGAGCAAAGCGAAAACCGCAGACGCGGTGGACAGAGCTGAGCAAAGCGAAAACCGCAGACGCGGTGGACAGAGCTGAGCAAAGCGAAAACCGCAGACGCGGTGGACAGAGCTGAGCAAAGCGAAAACCGCAGACGCGGTGGACAGAGCTGAGCAAAGCGAAAACCGCAGACGCGGTGGACAGAGCTGAGCAAAGCGAAAACCGCAGACGCGGTGGACAGAGCTGAGCAAAGCGAAAACCGCAGACGCGGTGGACAAGGCTCTGTTCACACGGAACAGACTAGAAGGGAAAGGCAGAACCAGATACCCACAGGGTACTTGCAGAGAAGTAGCGAGTGGACCACAAACTCACAAACGGAAGTACAGTGACAACAAGCAGGAGTTAGGTACGAGTTCAGACTCTGCAGAAAAAGGGAAAGTACGGACATAGAGAAAAACAAAACAGGCTAGGAGAGTATTCAGACAAGAACAGACACAGCAGCAAGATACAGGAGCGGGTCTAGGTAAGCGGCCCCTAGAAGGCAGAATGAACAGGCAGGAGCGAGTTCACACAGGCCTGGAAATACAGCCTCCAGGATAGGCAGAAGACAACAGGCTAGAAGATAATACAGACAGGACACAGTTCAGACACGGGAACTGATACCGAAGGCAGGAAACATAAACGGGACCTGGCATATCAGTGACCAAAGGCCAACTGACAGAACACAATGCTCAGGCAGGGATTCATTGGCGCAGCTGGGTTAAATACCAGATGGCAGACAGCAATAGGCTGAGGACGCACAAGGGGTGTGTCTGCAGCAGGTACAAAAAGCAGGAAGTGATCGGGCGCCGGCCTTAAGCAGCAGACACAGAGGCAAACAGAGAGCATGGAGGGAAGCCAGGCTAGCAAACTGGACTGGAGATCAAGTGCGCGCTCTTGCACAGTGGGAGATGGACCACTATGCAAGGACGCCGCCAGGTATGTTACACTAAATAGTAGATCAAAAGGTTTGTAGATATCACAGGAGCTTTCAAAGGCGAATGCAACAGAAGGCACTGGTTTGTGTCAAACCCCAAATGAACAGCAGCTTAACACATTGCTGTCTCAATGATTAGACTTAGTGATTTTTGTCCAAGTGGGCCTTTAAAGGTCTTGAGAGATGATATCATTGAAAAATTTCCGGGCCACTTGTAAGACCCAATATGAACCACAGCAAAGGGCAGCGGCCATAGAGGAAGGGAGCAGAGCATGTACCTATAGAATCCAATGCAATTAATTATTATTTTTGTGGGCTCAACAGAAAATAATTTTCCACTTCATGGACATCTGGGTCTCTGCCATTTGGGCCCCTGATTTAACTAGGTTTGAAAGTAAATTGGTGAACTTGAGAAACAAAGGTGTTTTTTTAACTGACTATAATAGAACAATGCAAGAAAATACGCATTATTTTAAATAATAGAATATATATTATTATGGGTTGGTTTTTTTTCAAAATACAGTGATAAAGTAGGAAAACGTACACCTCAAAAATCACTTTCTATAGCAGCCTATTAATTGAAGACAAATTACAATTGCACAACAACTACTGTAATAAAAACTACAAATTTAAATGAAAATTCATTTACATGTGCTATTTCTGTCCACATCCTAGGGCCATTTAGCTGTACAATGTGTGCAGAACATCATCTTCTCATCCTCTCCCCAAACAGGTTGCCGGAATCCACTTCTGCTGTTGGTAAATACTGATGGATGGGAGACAGATCTCCCAAGTGCTAGTGTTAGAACCTTGCTCTTAGGTTTTTTCCTTTGCTGGTCACATGACCTTGTTGGCCTATTTAATCCTGCTCCGCCCTTCTGGCTTTGCTGGACTTCATTGTATAACTACTTTCTAGCTAGCCTGTGCTCTGTATCTAACTCTGTTAGTTTGCTTGGTCTACGGACCTCAGTGTTCTATATATTTTGTTTGTTTGTCTGTCTGCTACTATTTCTGTTAGGAGGTGTCCCATTTTCCTCCCAGTCCTTAGTACTTGTAGGGATTCCTTCCCCACATCTATAGGTCTCCGTACAGACTAGCTTAGGACTTTAGCAGGTCTGATCGCAGGATCAGGTTCCCTGTTACATCGTAGGGATTCAGCTGAGTTCTATCGTAGGGACAGATTTCCTCTCTTTCCTTAGCTCTGGTAGCAGAACATAACAGCTAGAGTGAATGCAGAAAACCAAATACAACTTGACTTTGGTTTGTAAAAATAAAATACTTTTTAAAAGCTGTAACGATATATTTCTCAAGTCAAGATATATGTGTGCACATTACCAGAATAAAGACTATTCAGCATCACTTGCATGGCACGGTATTTAAAATTAGAATCCTGTCTCCAGCCGGGTTTTATATGCTAATGTGAGTGCATTTAAATAGTTCAATGTGTAATCCTTCTAGCTGAAGGGCTGATTTTGTGAGATGTATATGAACATTGCTATCTCACTGAGACCTCAGCTAGTGGAGTGGTGAGTGGGCGATATTCTATCAAAGGGAAATGTGAACAGTAGATACCACACTAATCTAAACGTACTGCAAAATGATTCAAAAGATTAGATCACATCAAAACCTAGAACAAAATGCAGGAGTGTAATAATGAAACACATATTCAAGTAAAAATAGAAACGTACGTGTGGCACTCACCAGTGTCTGAATGTCAAGATGAGCAAATAGATTCAAATTTATTTGATTTTTAGGAATTTGCAGAATTCACCAAAATTAAAAAATTGTGATTTGCTTTCAGTGAATTGTCTAAAATCGACGCCACCATTTCAAAGATTGCAGCAGAAAAATCATACGATTTCAGCTGCAGCCGGGAGGGCTTCAACATCACATGGAAGAGCACAGCCAAGAAGGGAACATAATAGCTTCTATGAAAGCAGGAAATGCAGCATCCATTTTGTGATGAATCTGGATAGTGAGAGGATGTCACAGCTCATAGCAGGGCCAGCACTGCTTCAATTCAAATCAAAGATAGTTATACAGTTGCATAAGGAAGCCAGCACCTGAAATGTCTGTTCGTGGTGGTAGGGAGTTTTATGTTCAGTCATCTCTGGTGTAGGAATTGTTTTCTACTTTGTGTGACATGGAGAAGTATTGCTGTTGCAGAGTGTGACAATCACAAGTAGTGCTGTTGCTTTAAAAGCATTCAGCAACTATTAGAAGTAACAAGCACTTGAGACAGTAAGTGTTGTGCTCCAGAAGCATACAGCAACTAGAGGGGTTAACACAGGAGACAGGGAGGGTTTTAGCAGAGCCCCAGGGGGATTGTGGGGAAGTTGTTTACTGTCTGGCTGGAGCAGAAGAGAAAGGTGGTGTGTGTGATCTGCATCTGACAGAAGGGCCCCTGCAAGTGGAAAGGATTCAAGTCAGGATTGAAGCTAAGCACAGGTCAGGTAGAGTTCCTGAACTAGCAGTGCAGAGAATTGTCAAGCAGAAAGATAAGAACTGCAAGAAATGGTGTCACAGGGATCATCTCCCTCAGCAAACCCGCCCCCCTCCTCCATCTCACTGTGCTGTAAAGAATGCTGTGTTCATTAATGTGCCTTTGCATTAGAACTGTGCTTTCCTGTACTACTGGGAAAACTGTGAACTGCTGTGCTGCTAAGGAAATTGTACTGTTTGTCACTGGAGCCTGTTGCTGATAAGACTTAACTTGCACTGGCTGTGCGGCTTCTTATTAAATTCTAATGTTCTACCATTTATGAGGACTCTTGTCAAGTGTGTCTGGTCAGCAAGTGAAACAACCTACGTGTCTGTGCCTGAAGGTCAATACCCCTGTGTGCCTGAGAGAAGCTGCAGCACATGGTCTATGGTCTCCTTGAGTAACGGTTCCCCCTGGATTCCAAAGAATTCATGTAACCTGTCTCGCCCCTATCTGAACCTAGCGGCGTTCATGTAACATTTGCCAGCTAACAAATCTTTGGCACTGTGCAAGTTTTACAGGTGGAAATAAGTCATGGACGGCACAAATCAAGAAGAAACTATTACTCTCTATCAGCTGTAATGCAGCGGCTTGCTGCATTGCAAAATGTCTGAGAGGGGGTGTTCTGGCTGACCACGTACCTCTCCTTCAGGTGACTGATCACAAGACTGTGACATCATCACAGGTCCTGTGCACACAGAAGAGATATATATACGGGTGTTTTTGAAACACTGGGAGTCAAGAGACCTGATCCCTGTGCCTGGGACACCATTAACCCGGGAAGGCATGAGGCCTGAAGACCACGTCTGGTGAGCCTTAAACCACAGCTTTGACGGAACAGAGCTGATAGAAGCAGCTAGTCCCGGCAAAGGTAAAAGATGGTGCTTGATATGGACATTAATGTTATTACCTTGCTGAGGACTGTATCTGAAGCCAAGCAGGCATAGCTGTCACTGAAAGGTTCTAGAATATTATGTGTGTAACATTCCTGCGAGCCACTGAGATGGACTATGTTATAAGCAGTTTATGAGGTTAATAAACTGCTGGATTTCAGTTTACTGGAAAATGTTGCATGTGTGCTTTAATTGACCCGGTGAAGTGAGTGCACCTCAACGTGCTCAATAGCGCTACCTCACAATTGGTTAGAGAATGTGGGCAACTGCAGCCTGGTTGCAAGGGGTAAGGGCACAAGACTACGAAAGTGGATGCAAGCATCTGGCTGTGGCTCAGCAAGGCCACGAAGATTAAAGCATCTGGCTGTAACTCGGCGGGGTTACGAAAATTGTCATCTCACTCAAACCTGGTTTGCTATGGCTTGGTGGGGCCACGAAAATTTTTCCAGGGCAAGCGGTGTGAAGTGTCTGGTGTGAACAGCGTACCGCGATGGCAATGAATGGAGCAGTATCCTCAGACAGAATGGAGAAGGGGTTAGATGACCGGTTGCAAACGTTCTTCAGCAAAATAGAGTGTCCTGAAGAAATGCAGGAGCTGATAAAAATGGCTGTGAAGGGAGCAGCAAATGAGACTGAAGTTATTGAGCGATTAAAGTGCCTGTTAAAATTGCAGCTGCAGACATAAGAGAAATGACAACAGGACCTGGTGCAGGAATGGCAGGAGATGTTGGCACCGTACAGAATGGCGGCAGCGTACTATTCCTTGAGTTCTCCTGTGGCGCCGGTACTATCACAGAGTGCCCAGGGAAGTAGTAAGATATGTTGTGACCTGGGTCCTAAGACTATCGCAGGGTTTTTTTTGAAAGTACCCCCTACAGGTGTGGTTGTCCAAAAGGGGTCGGAGTCTCAAAAGGGGATGGAGCATACAAAACCAAAATTGGTTACTGGTCGTGTGTTGGTACCACCTAAAAATGACAATTCGACCGTTGATAACTGGGAAGCTCCAGAAGAAGGGGTTGACATCAAAGTGGGAGGTGATTTGTTGGTCCACAACACCATGAGGAGTGATACAGACCCCACAGCTGACGGGGACACTACGAAAGTAGAAAGAGAGTTCAGTCAAGAGAAGTTAAATGAGGTGAGAAAGTCCCACTCTCGTCATCAAAGGCGCAGGGGCCACAAAAAAGTTGCTCCTGTAGCCTTTGCTGAAAGAATAAATAAAGAAAATGCAATGCTGTGTGCCTTTATTCTAAGTGTGGATCCTCCTTCAGAAGCAGAGGAGATCAGGATGGAAGAGCAGGCGACGTTGCCAATAGCAACCTCCAATACAGTAACTGACAACAAAGAAGACCAGGAGGAAGAGCCGGTCCAGAAGATGGTAGGTGTGACGACTCCTGTGCCTAACCAGGTAATTGAGGATCGGTCAACAGGGAACCTCGTTGAAGTGTACAGTACCATGGCCGAGAAGGTTGAAGACTCCAAAGGCTCTGAGGTTAAAGTGATATAGGGCGGGAAACCTGAAGGTGACACCGTTGAGTCCCAAGAGAGGGTTGAAGATGAGGCTGCCGATACCCAAGAGAAAGGTGAAGTGGCAGAAGGCGTGGGTACTGTAGGGCCTCAAGAGGGGGTTGAAAGTGCAGAAGTGGAAGATGCCACTGGAGAAGGGAGTTATGAAGAAAATACCTCGAATAATGCGAGCTTGGATGATTCGGTAGATGTAAGAGCTGAAATCAAAGAGCTCAAGGAGACACTACAAACCCATTTGAAGCAAGAGAAGATTGAGAGACTGGCTGTCGAGAGCCGAGTGGGCGCATTGGAGACAGAGATGTCTGAGAGAATTCTGCTGATAAAGGAGCCGGTGAAGCAGGAAGAGCTTCAGAGATGGGCTGCTGAGAGGAGAGTAGCTGAGCTAGAGGAAGAAGTTTACGAGCTGAAAGGTCGCCTGGCAAAGTACCAGTCAGTGAACGAGGCCGCCTTGGAGAAGGAAAAGGGCGAACAAGTTGCGTTTAATCTTTTATACCAGGAGAATGTGGACCTGAGGAGAGCTGAGGAAGTGTTAAAAGAAGATCAGTATGGGATGGAAGATGTCAAGAGGAGAATTCCTGAGTTCATAGCTGTGAGTCAGCTCAGGGGAAGCATACATGGTGAAGAAGCTGTAAGTCAGTTGGCCCTGAGACCTGAGCCGGATGATCGTTTGGAGACCACCAGTGAGACAG
Source organism: Phyllobates terribilis (assembly GCF_046119375.1). Classification (NCBI taxonomy): domain Eukaryota; kingdom Metazoa; phylum Chordata; class Amphibia; order Anura; family Dendrobatidae; genus Phyllobates; species Phyllobates terribilis. Next base: position 213,719,471 of record NW_027362764.1, read on the forward strand.
AAACTTCTCAGTACAAGTGCCTCATAGATGTACCTGAAGATTTGAGAGAAGAATGTGACTCGCAACCTGGGCCTTGGGGTACTCGGTAGCCGGGCCGGTCGTCGGGGCTGGGGGATGTCACGGTGGCAGTGACCCGCTCCGTGACCCAGGGCAGTCAATGAAAAGTGAATGATTAAATAAAAGGGGATTTAAAGTTCTTTTAATGTTCGTGACGCCACCTGTGGTTTGCGGCTATAAAGGGCCGCCGCTGCGTTGCAGATCCTCTGGAGCTGGTGGTGACACAGCTGAGTTGGTTCAGCTCTCCACAGGTAGAGTTTAGCTCCAGGGCAGTGTAGTAGTGATTTGATGAGGTAGATGTTTCTGTGCAGTGTAGTGCTGGTGATGGCGCAGATAATAACTCTAGGACACAGTGGGGTGCAGTCTTCAAGGTTTACTCTGGATTATCACGTGTTAGAACCCTCCTGTTTGTTTTTTCCCATCCTGTGTTTTGCGGTCACGTGACCATCTGCCTTTATATTCCAGATCCGCCCTTTTGGCTGTGCTGGACTTCAGTGTTTGACTGTTTCTCTAGCCAGGTGCTTCTGTGCCTTTCTCTGTCAGTTCGTTTGGTCCTTCTGGGACCTCTAGTACTTTTTGTCTGTTTGTCTTTTTGTGTTCTGCAACAACTTCTCTGTTTAGGAGGTGTCCCATTTTTGTCCCAGTCCTTAATTCTTTTAGGGACCCCTCCCCTTATGCTATAGGTCTTTGTTCAGACTAGCCGAGGACTAAGGCAGGTCTGTTCGCTAGGAACAGGCAGCCCGCTACATCGTAGGGATTCAGCTTAGTTTTACTGTAGGGACAGTTTTCCCTTATCTTTCCTTAGTACATGTTGCAGATCATAACAGTAAGTCCAGCCCAAAAAAACTAAAAGGAAAGAAATTCCGGGATCAGTATGGTTTATGTCCAGGATTTGGCTCAACGCCTGCAGGGATGGCCTCTGGAGGTGGCCGAGCTACAGCAACACGTGATTAGCTGTTCTGAAGCGCATTTTGTGGAACCCAAGGTAGGACTGCCTGATGTTTTTTATGGTAAACAGCAAGATTTTTTTTCCTTTAAAAATGCTTGTTTGTTATATTTTCGTTTGAGACCAAGGTCCTCTGGGAATGAGTCACAGCACATTGGTTTTATTATGTCACTTTTGCGCAAAGAACCACAGGGGTGGGCCTTTTCTCTCCAACCTAATGATCCATGTTTAAGGTCTGTAGAAGAATTTTTTTCTGCTATGGGGCTATTATATGACGATCCTGACTGAATCTCATCTGCTGAGGCAGAACTCAGGCGTTTGAATCAGGGGTCAGGTGATGTTGAAAATTATTGCACACACTTCAGAAGATGGGCCTCAGAAGTTAAATGGAATGACCCAGCTCTAAAATGTCTATTTCTTGCTGGTCTGAGTGAAAGGGTTGAGGATTTTCTAATTGCATTTTCCGCACCTGAGACTCTGCAGGATGCCATGCAATTAGCTGTTCATGTGGATAGGAGACTGAGATTTAGACAGAATGAGGTAAAGACTCCTGTAATGCCAGGTCCTAGTCCCCAGAAAATCTGCTCTGACGGCGGAGAACCGATGGAGGTTGGGGCGAAGTCGCTCCCCTCTCAGGAAAGAGACCGGAGGTTCACCGAGGGATTGTGTCTTTATTGTGGTAAAGCTGACCATTTGATTAAGTATTGTGAGCTTCATTTAAGTAAAGGAAAAAAAAGTCAGTTACGCCCGTATAGCTTGTTTGCTATTTAACTTGTTTGCAATTTAACTTGTTTGCTCTTCAGGAGTATTTCTTTCTGGGAGTACTACTTTGCAGGAAAATTTGATTGAATTTCAGGTATTTGTGGATTGTGGTACAACACTTAATGTGATTGATAAAGGGTTTTTGGAAAACCTTAAATTGAAATCCAAACCTTTGTCATCACCTATTTCTGTGATTGCAATTGATAACACTCCCTTGAATTGTATTACTCACAAGGTTGCTGCATTTCCCCTCACTATCAATGGAGTTCACCAAGAAATTTTGGACTTGGTTGTATTAGATAATTTACCCTCTCCGGTCGTTCTAGGATTGCCTTGGTTAAAACTGCACAATCCTTTGCTGGACTGGTCTACTAATGTGATTAAGTCTTGGAGTCCGAAGTGCTATGATAAATGTTGTAGTGGTCGCATTGCGGCTGTGGAAAAAGGGGAATTACCTGTACCTATTCAAGATTTTTGGAGGGTTTTTTCAGAGGAGGAGTCGCAAGTTTTACCTCCTCATAGGGATTATGATTGCGCCATTGAGTTTGTTCCTGGAGCTACTCTTCCCAAGAGTCGCTTGTTTAATCTGACTATCCCTGAAAGAAAGGCCTTGGAGGAGTACATACAGACTAGACTGGCTGCTGGTCACATTAGACCTTCTAAGTCGCCTGTGGCAGTTGGATTTTTCTTTGCTAAAAAAAAAAAGACGGGGGTTTTCGTCCATGTCTGGATTTTCGTGAAATTAATAAGATTACCGTAAGCAATTCCTACCCATTGCAGTTAATTCCTGACTTGTTTAACCAGTTGGTGGGGGCCAAGTCGTTCTCTAAAATTGATCTCCGGGGGGGCATACAATTTGTTACGAGTGAAGGAGGGTGATAAATGGAAAACTGCTTTTAACACTCTGGTAGGTAATTTTGAGAATCTGGTGATGCCTGTTGGTCTTACCCATGCACCTGCATTTTTTCAGAACCTTATTAATGACATCCTGAGACCTTTGATTGGTAAGAATGTGGTTGTGTATTTGGATGACATTTTGATTTATTCACCAGATCTAGAGTCCCATTGGCAGAGTGTACGTGAAGTTTTGCAGTTATTGAGTGATAATTCACTCTTTGCTAAGCTGGAGAAATGTGAGTTCGCTGTGCAGAAAATTAGTTTTTTGGGCTACATTGTCTCCAGCGAGGGCTTTGAGATGGACCCAGTAAAGGTTCAGGCTGTGCAGGAATGGCTTAGGCCTATTGGTTTGAAATCTATACAGAGATTTTTGGGTTTTGCCAATTATTACAGGAAATTCATTAAGAATTTTTCTGTAATTGTTAAGCCTCTGACTGATCTCACCAGGAAAGGTGCTAATATGGTCCAGTGGACTACAGAAGCCATTGAAGCGTTTGAGTATCTCAAAGAGAGGTTCAGTTCTGCCCCTATCCTTATGCAGCCTGATGAGACCAAGTTTTTTTTGGTCGAGGTTGATGCTTCATCGGTGGGGGGTCAGAGCAGTTTTTTCTCAGGAGAACAAGGATGGAGTACATGCTTGTGCCTTCTTTTCAAAAATTTTTTCGGAAACCGAACTGAATTATGATATTGGAAATCGGGAGTTGCTGGCTATTAAACTCGCGTTTGAACATTGGCATCAGTTTTTGGAAGGCGCTAGATTTCCTATTCAGGTTTTCACAGATCATAAGAATTTGATCTATCTGGATGCTGCCAAGCGCTTGAATGCCCGTCAAGCTAGGTGGGCACTTTTTTTTTTCTCGGTTTCATTTTTCTGTTACCTATATCCCTGGTACTAAGAATGTTAAAGCCGATGCTTTATCTCGCAGCTTCTCTCCTACGGTCGGTGCCGAGGAGGAGAAGAGCATTTTACAGAAAGGAGTTGTGGTTGGACTCCGTTTTGGAGAATGGGATTCTGAAAGCTCAAGATGATGCTCTATCTAACACTCCCCATGGGAGGTTGTTCGTGCCTAGAGCCTTTAGGGGAGATTTGTTTGTGGAGTGTCATAAGTCTCGGTTGGCAGGTCATCCAGGAATTTCGGAGACTAAGAGACTTATCAGTCGCAGTTTTTGGTGGCCTGGATGGCAGAAGGAAGTCATCAAGTGGGTGAGTCAATGTACTGTGTGTGCTAGGTCAAAGGCTTCACATACTCCTGCTGCAGGATGCTTTGCCCTCTGGAGGTTCCTAGTGCGCCTTGGACGCATCTCACAATGGATTTTATTACTGATCTTCCTGTGTCCAAGGGTTTTACTGTCATCTGGTGGTTGTGGACCGTTTTAGTAAGATGTGTCATTTGGTTCCATTCATTAAGTTGCCCTGTGCCAAGACACTCGCTAAGGCATTTGTTAAGGATATTGTCAAGCTTCATGGCCTTCCCACGGATATTGTTTCTGATAGAGGACCTCAGTGTGTGGCTCGCTTTTGGCGTGCTTTTTGTGACAGGTTGGGAGTCCATTTGTCATTTTCGTCTGGCTATCATCCTGAGTCTAATGGACAGACTGAAAGAAAGAACCAGGATGTTGAACAGTTTTTCCGTTGTTTTGTGGCAGACAATCAAGAGGTGTGGTCTGAGTTTCTGCCTCTCGCGGAATTTGCTCTTAACAATCATACATCCTCTTCTGCTGAGTGTTCTCCTTTTTTTTGTTGTACTGGGAGAGATCCGTCTTTTGGTTCGTTCTCCAAATTGGGGTCGGCGGTGCCGGAGGAGGAGAATTTTTCCGGTGATTTGGAGAGAGTTTGGACTAATGTACATTGCAACCTTCAAGAGGCTAACAAGAAGTCCAAGAAGTATTTTGACAGAAATCGTAAGGAGGTTTTGTTTACTGTGGGTGACATGGTTTGGTTGTTCTCAAAGAACCTGCGGTTGAGGATTGCTTCTAAAAAACTGAGTCCTAAGTTTGTGGGTCCATTTAAAGTGCTTCAGGTTGTTAACCCGTCTGCTGTTAGGTTGGATGTCCCTACTTCCTGGAAGATTAATCCTGTGTTTCATGTTTCCTTGTTGAAAAAGGCTGATGTATCAGATAGGGATGCCACTGTCACAGTTCCTCCTGTGGTGGAAGACGGCGAATATGAAATTTCTCGTATCTTGAATTCCAGATGGCATAGAGGGAGATTACTGTATCTTTTCTCCTGGAAGGGTTTCGGTCCCGAAGACAACTCCTGGGTTAGGACGGATGATGTCTCTGCTCCAAGGCTTGTTAAAGCTTTCCACAAGAGGTTTCCGGATAGGCCTGGGCCTGGAGGATCCGGAGGATCCTCATTAAAGAGGGGGTACTGTTAGAACCCACCTGTTTGTTTTTTTCCATCGTGTGTTTTGCGGTCACGTGACCATCTGCCTTTATATTCCAGCTCCGCCCTTTTGGTTGTGCTGAACTTCAGTGTTTGTCTGTTTCTCTAGCCAGGTGCTTCTGTGCCTTTCTCTGTCAGTTCGTTTGGTCCTTCTGGGACCTCTAGTACTTTTTGTCTGTTTGTGTTCTGCAACAACTTCTCTGTTTAGGAGGTGTCCCATTTTTGTCCCAGTCCTTAGTTCTTTTAGGGACCCCTCCCCTTATGCTATAGGTCTTCGTTCAGACTAGCCGAGGCCTAAGGCGGGTCTGTTCGCTAGGAACAGGCAGCCCGCTACATCGTAGGGATTCAGCTTAGTTTTACTGTAGGGACAGTTTTCCCTTATCTTTCCTTAGTACATGTTGCAGATCATAACTTCACGTTGCTCCTGGTTACAACGGCCAAATTATCACCACCCACGTCGCTCTGCATTCACCGAGGCAGTGGTTCAGCAAACTTCCAGGTATCTCGGGAGTACTTGACGGGACCCTGTGTTGTGTGCCTTTCTCCGTCGTATTCCTGCGCTGGCTCTTACCCACCTGTCCTGCTCCTCGCAACCAGTGTCCCAAGCCAGTAACCTCAGATCTTTGTGGGAGACCTGGAGTTCCCTGGATCCTGTGCGGCTACCTTTTCGGTGATTAGTTGCGGCTGTGGTCAACTACACTCTGAAAGTATAGAAGCCTCCGGTTTCTAGCTGAATGTTGTAATTCCCACTAGTTAGGGGCCGATCACCTCTGGGCCTGATCCCTCCACGTTCTGGTAGATTCAGGCGTACGGGTGGCCTCCTGCATTTCCCGTACCCCTGGGATCCCCTCTGTCTCGCTGGAGCCTTCCTCTCTGCTCCTCTCTTCTCTTCAGTCTGACCTCCTGGGCCTCTCTCACTCAGGCCCGCTCCTCCTGAGCAGAGCTACTGCAGAGCTCTTGCTCCTCTCACTGTCCTCCCCTGACTGTCTGACTACTCCCAAGATGGCTCCCCTTTTTTACCACTGCTGAAGTGCTCCCCTGTTCTTCTTCCTCCACCCACACCCACTATATGGTTCCACCCTCCAGCCAGGGACCAGGGACTGTGCTCTCTCTTAGGAGCAATCTTGTCCTTCCCTCCTGAAGTGTAATGGATGCAAGTGTGTGGGTCCCAGACAGTACTCCTTCCTTACCTGAGAGGGAGATACCACACCTCTGGGTGAGATGCAGTACCTCTGTGGCGACTGAACCCTCAGGGGCGCCACATACCCCCCTGGTAAAATACAGCACGTCCGTGGGCTGGAACAAAGTAAAATAAAGGATTTGAAAGACATGCAAATTTTTAGTGATTAGATGAGGTAGATGTTGCTGTGCAGTGTAGTGCTGGTGATGGCGCAGATAATAACTCTAGGACACAGAGGGGTGCAGTCTTCAAGGTTTACTCACGATTATCACATTGCTCCTGGTTACGACGGCCAAATTATCACCAACCACGTCGCTCTGCGTTCACCGAGGCAGGGGTTCAGCAAACTCCCAGGTATCTCGGGAGTACTTGACGGGACCCCGTGTTGTGTGCCTTTCTAGGTCGTCTTCCTGCGCTGGCTCTCACCCTCCTGCCCTGCGCCTCGCAACCAGTGTCCCAAGCCAGTAACCTCAGATCTTGGCGGGCGACTTGGAATTCCCTGGATCCTGTGCAGCTACCTTTCGGTGATTAGTTGCGGCTGTGGGCAACTACACCCTGAAAGTGTAGAAGCCTCTGGTTTCTAGCTGAATGTTGTAATTCCCACTAGTTAGGGGCCGATCCCCTCTGCGGCTTGATCCCTGCACGTCCTGGTAGATTCGGGCGTACGGGTGGCCTCCTGTACTTCCCGTACCCCTGGGATCCCCTCTGTCTCTCTGGAGCCTTCCTCTCTGCTCCTCTCTTCTCTTGAGTCTGACCTCCTGGGTCTCTCTCACTCAGGTCCACTCCTCTTGAGCAGAGCTCCTGCTCCTCTCACTGTCCTCCCCTGACTGTATGACTACTCCCAAGATGGCTCCCCTTTTTATACCACTGCTGAAGTGCTCCCCTGTTCTTCTTCCTCCACCCACACCCACTACATAGTTCCACCCTCCAGCCAGGGACCAGGGACCGTGCTCTCCCTTAGGAGCAATCTTGCCCTTCCCTCCTGAAGTGTAATGGATGCAAGTGTGTGGGTCCTGGACAGTACTCCTTCCTTACCTGAGAAGGAGATACCACACCTCTGGGTGAGATGCAGTACCTCTGTGGCGACTGAACCCTCAGGGGCGCCACAAATGCACCAGCGAGTCAGTGCATGAAGAGTTTAAGAAGGCCATGGGAGCTTGTAAGGTGTACTCTACCTCAGAAGCTAAACAGCTGGTGGTCCTGTTCACAACCGAAGTCACAGTGAAGAGGATGGCTATCCTAAGTGACATGCACTGGCGATGTGTTCGCACGAAGCGGATTGTCTGGTTGAAGACGGAACAAGCCATTAGACAACTGGAGCTTATGAGAAAAGCTCAAAGTCTGTGGGAAGAAGTCATCTGGGTGCCTCATGTTTTGATAAGAAAGCTCTTTGGGAGAAATGGCCAAGCCATGCAAATTAAAGTAAAGAAGTCTCGTGTGATAAAAGTAAGCAGTCCACGTGATCATCAGGCCTTTATACCGGATGAAGAGAGCATGGTGTTATTCTCTGCTGTAGGAACGGAAGAAAATCTTGCATATATACTAATGCTGATGGAGCACCGAGTGACCTACCTGCGAGAGGTAGAACAGTTGAATCTCGCCAGACTGCGAATGGAAAGACAGCGTCGCCTGAGCAGCAGAAGATGGCAGCCGTCTGTAAATTGTGAGACCGGACAGAGAAGGGGCCCTCCAAATAATAGAATGTCTACAGCAGAAGTTAGAGACCTTTCAAGATGTCCTAAGGATAGTGGGCGTGGGTTTAGAGGTAGTGAGTCCTCCAGTAACTCGAGTCTGAGAGGCCCCATGCAAACGACCCAATAGAGTAAGGAGTCGGACCTGACCTAAGATACAAGGGCAACTGAGTTGCTCTGCTGTATTGACCGCTGGGAGCGGGAGAGGTCTGACAAGGCTACGACTCGGAAATGTGACTTGACGAAGTTGGTGACAATGATGGATGGTAGGTCCCTGAGGAATGGTCTAATGTTGATGACTAATGTTACAGGGGCTGAGCAGCGCAAACATCAAGTACATGTACTCTGTGTGAACTGTGGGTTATAATGTGATTGTGTATATCATGTGTTCAATACCGTGGGCTTGAACAAGAGGGGGAGGATATGTAATGCAGCGGCTTGCTGCATTGACAAAATGTCTGAGGAGGTGTGTTCTGGCTGACCACGTACCTCTCCTTCAGGTGACTGATCACATGACTGTGACATCATCACAGGTCCTGTGCACACAGAAGAGATATATATCCGGGTGTTTTTGAAACACAGGGAGTCAAGAGACCTGATCCTTGTACCTCGGACACCATTAGCCCGGGAAGGCATGAGGCCTGGAGACCACGTCTGGTGAGCCTTAAACCACAGCTTTGACGGAACAGAGCTGATAGAAGCAGCTAGTCCCGGCAAAGGTAAAAGACGGTGCTTGATATGGACAATAATGTTGTTACCTTGCTGCCACTGAAAGGCTCTAGAATATTACGTGTGTAACATTCCTGTGAGCTACTGAGATGGACTATGTTATAAGCAGTTTATGAGGTTAATAAACTGCTGGACTTCAGTTTACTGGAAAACGTTGCATGTGTGCTTTAATTGACCCGGTGAAGTGAGTGCCCCTCAACGTGCTCAATAGTGCTACCTCACACAGCATATAAATTGATATCATCGTGTGGGAAAAGCAAAAAGGTCAGCAATATGAGTATCTCTCCTGAATGTTCTGAAAGAGCAGTATCTGACTTATCAAAGCTGAATTTCCTGGAATAGATTGTTGGTGCCATTACAGAGGCCCTAAGGTGCCAGAACAGCAGAAAAACACCAAATGTTACCCCATTTCTTGAACTACAAACCTCAATTAATTCATGTACATAAATTTGCGTTAACGCCTGTGGATCTGTGGGGTGCCAGTCATGAGACCACCACTGATCATTCAAAAGTCTCAGGAAACAGGAGATCGCAGGTCCTGCTTGAACGTGCACACAGAGCAGAGTATGTATTCAATAGAAAGTCCTGCCTGATTGTGCACAGAGAGAAGGGTACAGATTTAATAGGAAATCTGTGCTTCTCCTCCTAATGTCCAGACAGCTGTAAGCTCCTGTTCCTCAGGAACCGGACCGCCACCAATTTTCAGTCAGTTAAGGCCACAAAAAATAAATATATATATTTTTTTACAAAAGTTAAGTTATTCTTTAAGAAAAGCTTCAAGATTTCCTTTGAAAGACACAACATATATTGGTATGCGTATTGACAAGAGGAATGCTGACTCAGGGATTTGTGTAATTGAATTTTAAGACAAAAAAATATTTTCCAATTTCTACTTTGGTAAATTATTCCCTGATGATTGTAGTCTAAGTGTAAAAGGTTTTGATATCATTTTTTTCAAACCATCATGTAGGTGTGTATGCAGAGCGAGAAGATTGAAGACAATCATGAAGGAAAGTCTAGTAAACTCTTTATGAGCTGGAAGGAACAGGGAATCAAAGTAGTGATTGATCTTTGGCTGACTTCAAAGCAAGATGTTTATTATTGGAAGAAATTAAAAGTAAGTTTGTGACAAGACCTCACAATCACTTAAAATGCTATCAACTGAAAGCTGTTTGTGCTAAAAGGCTATCAGATGTGGCCAAAGAAATACACCTGAATGTGTTGAATTCCATTTTTGGAGGTTGTGACAAGACTTCAATCTTATAATTATATTTAACTCTCAGATCAAAATTAGTCCAGATATCTATAGGAAGCCTTTAAGAAAGTTGGAGAAAGAGCTGAATATCAATGGCATTATTAATGTGCTTTAAATAGCTTGGGTGACTTTTGAAAATCTATTATAAAAGAAAAGCTGCAAGAGACACCCTTAAAAATCTTACACCACACCATATACAGTTTAAACCAGAAGTTTACATACACTATATAAAAAGACACATATGCATGTTTTTCTCAATATCTGACATGAAATCAGAATAAACCTTTCCCGTTTTATGTCAATTAGGATTACCATAATTTTTAATATTTGCCAAATGCCAGAATAATGAGAGAGACAATGTTTTAAGGCATTTTATTACTTACTGCAAAGTCAAAAGTTTACATACATTTCATTAGTATTTGGTACCATTGCCCTTAAACTGAATGACTTGGGTCAAACGCTTGGGATATCCTTCCACCAGCTTCTCACAATAGTTGGTCGGAATATGGGTCCATTCCTCCTGCCAAAACTGGTGTAACTGATCCAGGTTTGTAGGTCGCCTTGCTCGCACCTGCCTTTTCAGCTTTGCCCATAAATTTTCAATAGGATTGAGATCAGGGCTTTGTGATGGCCATTCCAAAACATTGACTTTGTTATCCATAAGCCACCAGTATGCTTCGGGTCATTGTCCATTTGGAAGACCCATTTCCGCCCAAGCTTTAACTTCCTGGCTGATGTCTTGAGATGTTGCTTCAGTATTGTCACATTTTTTTCTCATTATGCCATCTATTTTGTGAAGTGCACCAGTCCCTCCTGTAGAAAAACAAACCCACAACATGATGCTGCCACCCCCATGTTTCACAGTTGGGATGGTGTTTTTAGGCTTCCAAGCTTCTCCCTTTTTCCTCCAAATGTAACGATGGTCATTATGCCCAAAAAGTTCAATTTTTAGTTTCATCAGACCACAGGACATGTCTCCAAAAATTAAGATTTTTTGCTCCTGTGTGCATTTGCAAACATTAATCTAGCTTTTGTATATTTCTTTTGGAGTAATAGCTTCTTCCTGGCAGAGTGACCTTTCAGCCTATGTTGATACATGTTTCACTGTGGATATTGACACAATCTTACCAGCTTCCGCCATCATCTTTACAAGGTCTTTTGCTTTTGTCCTTGGGTTGATATGCACATGTTGGACCAAAGCACAATCTTTGAGACACAGAACCAGTCTTCTTCCTGAGCGGTATGATTTTTGGACATTCCCATCTTGTTTGTACTTGCATATAATTGTTTGTACAGATGAATGAGGCACCTTCAGGTATCATGAAATTGTACCCAAGGATCAGCCAGACTTGTGCAAGTCCACAATTCTCTCCCTGATATCTTGGCTGATTTCTTTAGACTTTCCCATGATGCTACAGAAAGAAGCAGTGTGTTTCAGGTGTGCATTAAAAAACATATGCAGGTGTGTCTCTAATTAACTCAGATGTTGCCAAAAAACCTAACAGATGCTTCCAAACACATGACATCATCATATGGGCAGTCCAGAATTGTTCAAATGCATAGTAATCTTAGTGTATGTAAACTTTTGACACAACAGTAACTAATAAAAATACCTAATTGACCTAAAACGGGAAAGGTTTATTCTGATTTCATGTTAGATATTGAGAAAAACATGCATATGTGTCTTTTTATATAATGTATGTAAACTTCTGGTTTCAACTGTACAACTCTAACCTTACCTCCCTTATCTTGTGCAGCAGACAGAGAGATTACATGCTCGAAGTGTGGTATACCAGCTGAACATATGATTTATGATCTCTGGTCTTGCCCAATAGCACAGCATTCTGGTGTCTTCTATGATTAAAGAAAATAGTAACTTGGGGAATCTACTAGACCAATTACAGAAATGAAGAATAAAAATCAAGAGTCCACATAGCTATGATAAAAATAACAATTTTATCGTGGACAATTTATATTAAAAACATGCACATATTGTATTCATTAAGTGAAAAGATCCCAGTAATTAGCTGGTTAGCTACTTGCAACAAAACATGGGTTGCAGTACAATAGAAATGTGCATTACATCAAAAGTTACAACATTAAGAGGACTGATGCAGAAAGGGTTCACATAGTAATCCACCTTTAACCATAACATCAATGATGGAGATGGAGAGGTATACACGTTACAGGGTAGCACTAAAGTGCAACTGCAATAATATATGCATAAGTGCGTAGAATACATATGAATGGAAGTCACTACTGTGATGCCTTCCAAATATACCAGCCTCTATCTGATGTGTGCACTGTCATCAGTTACCTAACCGGATTAGTTGCCAATCAGCATAAGTCATGGTAATAACAGCAGTGCACGATTATTGCTATAGATGTTAATTTACATAAGCCATAGTAAACAATAAAGTGTTAGTTACTCATTTAGAGTCCTAGCAGCCTGCCAGTGTTTATCCCAAACGTGGGTTTCACGTATATAGCATCCTCAGGGGCAGAGGTGTATCTAGGGGCAATAATTCAGTATGGCGCCCTCCCCCCTCACTTCCAAGCACCGTTGCAGTTTGCACACTTAGTTCCATGCTGACGAGCTGCTCTCCTTATTTCTCTCAATGTTCAGTGAAAAACTGAGAGAAGCTGGCAGAGGAACTCGTTGTCAAGTGACTGTAAGTATAAAAATCGCATATGAGTGAAGTGGCCGAGTGATGACTGCTGGAACCAGCAAGCAGAGCTGAATCCTGACAGTGAGTATATTACACGCTGTTAGGATTGGCTGCAGGGCTTCATTTTATAACTAAAGGGCTTGTCCATGTTTGAGATGAAAGTCTGCAGTCACTCTCTGTGACTGCAGGCATCTAAATTCTCACAGTGCATGCACTGCACACTTTTAGGATTCTCCCTTGCACAAGTATGCGATTTGTATACTTCTGGCCACATTCCAACTAGACTTGTCCAGCCTCACTCAATTCATTTAGTGAGGTCACGCATGTCTAGTTGGCATGTGACCACATATATGTAAATCGCCAGGACGAGAGAATCCTGACAGCGTGCTGTGCGCACTGTGAAAATTCAGAAGTCTGCAGTCACATAGAATGAGTGCAGACTCATCACAAACTTGGACAACCCCTTTAATGCTCCTAACATAAATAAAAATATGAGAATTAGTCAGTATCACAAACATTTACATCTAGGTACCTTGTAGATGATGCTGTCTCTGGAATCGTTCTCTTTCTCTTCTTCTTCATCTTGTCCAGACTCCATGATGACTTTTCACATCCACAGCTTGTCTCTGCAGACTTACATCTTCTCCAGTTTTGTGCAGTACATCCGACGCCCTTAAAGATAGCAGTGTCATTATAATTCTCCTGAATAAAAATATCTGCCCTTAGCTGAGCACCTGAATAAATAATTGCCCCTCACTATATTTCCTGCACAAAATATGACTTCCACACAGTCCTTCTTATGGTACATGCCCTTCATACTGCCCTCTCCTTTCCATTCTGGGCCCCCTCTTCACACTGCCCTCTCACATTGAGTCCCCCACCTATAGGGCCTAGTTTATACTGTGCCACCTCGTCACACTTCCCTTTCTTGGCTTAATATGCCTTCCTGGCTGTGCCCTTACACTATCCCCCCATGCTACCCCCCAACACTACTCAGTCTTTATTCTGTGTCCAGTCACACTTTTCTCCCCCCAGTCTATCTCCTTGCACTATTCCCCTCAATAGTCTCTTGACAAGTTTCCCCCTCCCACTTTTCATGTTTCCCCCTCCCACTTTTCATACTGCCTCTCACCATGCTGTGTCTGCACCGATCCCCCCCATACATGCCCCCATCTCACCCCTTGCTCCTCATATTGGGTCTTCGATTTTCTCCTGTTCCCCATATTGTATATGCACCAGTCCCTTCCTTGCTCCCCAAACTTGTGTCCTCAAATCATCCCCACCCCCATTACACACACAGTAAATCTCCCCCACACACACAGTAAATATCCCCCAGCCCCGTTACACTAAATCTCCCACACACAGTAAATATCCCCCAGCTCCGTTACACTAAATCTCCACCACACAGTAAATACCCCCCTCACACAGTAAATACCCCCCCCACAGTAAATCACTTCCAGCCACGTTACACTAAATCTCCCCCCACACAGTACATCTTCCCCAGCTCTGTTGCACTAAATCTTCCTTAAACAGTAAATACCCCCCCTCACACAGTAAATATTCCCCTCACACACAGTAAATATCCCCCCCCCGCACAGTGTATTTACCCCCAACACAGTAAATATCACCCACACACACAGTAAACCCTTTCCTGTCCTCCCACATTAAATATCCCCCTAGCCCCCTATTACATTTAATCTTGTGTCTTCAGCTCTGGAGCACAGATCACTTTCCACCAATGTTTTTCGCGCACCTCTGGCGCCAGCGAGTGACATCAGCAGCGTGATCACATGACCTGATCACGCTGCTGGCATCGCTCTGACCCAGAGGTCAGAGCTTCAATTGTAATTATATCTGAAAGACGCAAATACAATTGATCACTGGACTCTCGGAGCCGGCGTGCTGCAACTTCTGGAAGTCGGCTGTCAACTTGACAGACGGCCCAGAGAACTGCCAACTCCAAGTCGAGGAGGGGGCGGCAGAATGCAGCCACCAGGGAAGAGACTTTGTACCACCGAATTAGTGGGCCCGACTTCGACCCCCTGCCAACTGTGCCCAGGGCACATGCCCCGGCTGCACCCCCCTAGATCTGCCTCTGCTCAGGGGACCAATTATAGGTCTGGTTCCTTTCTCGCAAATTACAATTGGAATATGTTTGTGTAGCACACCTTCCTCAAATAGTGCACATAATAGTACTAAAGCAATACCTATTAGAACAGGGATGGGCAATTCACTTTGGGGGCCACATGAGAGACTGTGACTTTTGTGGAGGCCCAAACAAATAGTCTGCAATTAATTCTGCTCTATATTAATGTTAACATAATAATAATTATTTTATATTAATATTGTCACTTAATATTGAGCATAATTAAGTATCCTGGCATCCCCTTATATACCGTATGACCCTATTATACAATATGTGCGCCCACTCAGCCCTCTACATACAGTATGAACCCCCACATAGCCCCTCTAGATACAGTATGAAACCCCACATGACTCCCCATATACAATATGATCCCCCGCATAGCCTCTCTATAAACAGTGTGAGACCCACATAGCCTCCCTGTATACAATATGAGCCCTCACATACTTGCAAGATAATGAGGACTCTTGACGTGGGTTGCGAGTGTGTGCATTTTGGCCAAAATATGTGTAAGGGGGAAGACCGGGATGTAAGTGCTTTCAGAGCAAAGGATTCGGAACTGCCGGGGCCGTACCTCCCGTTGCAGGGGGGAGACAGACTGCGATCACAGGAGTCATGTGACTAGGAAGTTGGGGGTGTGTCCAGAGACAGAGCTGGGAAGTCAGGTGACCGGGGGACTCCTGATGTGACTAGAGAGAGGAAGGGACGAGGACATTTTGCGCGGGAAAGCGGAGCTGAGTCCTGCGCAGGAGAACAGTGCGAGAGGGTCCAGGCTCCTGGCTCGAGTACTGGGAGCTGGAGTCGGGTGCAGTGGACCGGAGGAGTCAAGCCCGACTATAGAGATAAGGGACACAGGGTCCGTGGAGCCGAGGCACGTAAAACCGGAGACCGCCCGCTGCCGCCAGAAGACGGAGCATTGTTTGGGCAGGGAAGCCTGAAGAAATCATCACCTGCATCCGCTGGCGACTGCCTTGTGAGGAGCCCGAATCAGCTAAGTGTACAAACTGACGTTTACAACCGGTTTGGCTCTGCTATATCTTGTCAGACTGTGAACTGTTAGTTATAGACTTTCACCTGCTATTTCCCTTGTTTTCCCCCCATATTTTCCTTGTTACTCCCTGCGTGGAGATTGACCTTGTTCTTATAAACCCCCCTGTTTATTAACCCTGTATTGGCTGCTCTGTGTTTCTGTGTCGCTGCATCTAAAGTACCCGTGTTACATATGGACCAATACCCCATGCATTATATACATCATTTTTGCACATTTTTTATGCAGGGTGCAGGCCAGGCCCTTTAGTGGTGGCTGGGTAATGTGGGGTGTCTATCCTGTGGATGTACATGCTGTATTGCCAACCCACCTGATGTAATAGTAGGGTCGTTGGTAATAGGCTGTTATACAGATAGATGTGCATCTCACGTAATGGTGTGAATGGCACCCTATGCAAGCCTGTGTGCATTTTGGTTATTAAGAAAGTCACCACATGAATACTTGATGGTTGAAAAAGTGGTTGTTTTAATAGTATTTTGCACTTGTGCTGCCACGGCCTTTATCATGGGGGACCTGCCGCATTCTGTTATGTATTTGTGTCTGGACATGGTATTGCAAGTATAGCTGCTTTTTTTTCAGTGATGTCTTTTATTGATTTTTGTCCTTTTCTCGGTGAATTAAGCACGTTCCACTCCATCGGTCATGACAGTGGTCTGTGGTTGCTGGAGTGGTGAGGGAGTAGGGTCCTTTACCTGGTGGCATCCGCGACTCCTCTTTTGATTAACTGGCCTGACACGATGTCATATGTTCGTTATGCTGCAGCGATGACAATGTGGCAAGCCAGGTAATCAAAAGAAAATGTGCGGTTGCTGCCAGGTAAATGGGAGAACTACCTCTTCAGTTCAGTGGCACAGAACACTGTCATGGCTGATGGAATGGGGCAAATCGATTCACACCAACTTTATTTGTTACACTTATACACAATAAATAAAAAAATTAAAAAAAATTAAAAAAGAGGGTGTGCACAGCGACCAAGGTAGCAAGGGGAATGGATTATTCAGTTTGGAAAAATGATGTCTTAAGGGCAATTTAATAATATAAGCAGATGGAAAAAAGATAAAAGCAGCACTCACCACACCTTTAAAATCTCTCCTTTATTAAATGCCGTGGGACAAAGCATTGGCAGGCGGGGAGTGCGGGGAGAAGAAGACGGCCGACAGGCATTTCGCGCTCAGCAGAACGCTTCCATGGGTCCAGTTTTTAAAGGAGTGGTGAGTGCTGCTTTTTCTTTTTTCCATCTGCTTGCATTACTACTTTTTGAAGCTCTGCATGGCCGACTACCCAGACAGCCAGTAGCGGTTCCGGCATATGGATTCTTATCTCCGCATTTATGAATGAATGAATGGTGCCGCCTACATTCTTACAATCAATTTAATAACATGAATGAACAGGGCAGAGATTTATCTAATCATCTTTTTTACACACAGGACTGCAACAATCAGAAAAGGAAAGAAAGTTTCATCACCACAGATCCAGAAAGAGATTCTTTCCTGTACAAGCAATTAAACTATTGAACTTTCTACATTCTGCCAAACAATGTTGGATTGGTTATTTCACAAAAAAAAAGTTCAAAGGAAGGTCTGGATACTTTTCTTGAAAAATCTGATTGCCATATGTGGAGTCAAGAAATAATTTTTCCCCTAATATGGGGCAATTACCATCTGCCTCATGGGGTTTCTGTCTACCTCTGGGTCAGCATGTTGGGGTATAAGTGGACTTTGATGGACTTGTGTCTTCTTTCAAGCTTAAAAGGATCCTGTCACTTGAAAAAAAACACTATATGGGGTTAACCTGCAGGTTAATAGCGTTCTGACACCGTCCGACACTCACACTGAGAGCCCCACTGCTGGGGAGAAATAAACCTTCTTCTTCCCGGCAGGCTCGTTCTTTCAGTCACAGGGGTGGCGCTGGCATGGTTTCAGTCACCGCTCTGTGCATAGAGAGTGGTAGCTGTAAGTGTGCCCCTGGCACTGACTAACAGCCAGCCCTAATAACGAGCCTGCTGTCAGTCAGTGTCTGGGTGCAGTTACAGCCGCTGCTCTCTGTACACTGAATGGTGATTAAAACTGCGCCGGTGCCGCCTCCATGACTAGAAGCCGAATGCTGCCGGGAGGAATAAAGTTAATTTCCTTCCAGTAGTGGGCAAGTTCACAACGCTATAAACCTGCAGATTAACCCCATAACTGCAGGTTAATTGTGTTTTTTCATGCGACAGGTTCCCTTTAAATCTATAAAGCTATAAAGGAATTTATGTGCTGGCGCCAGACAAAATATGTGTGTAAATTGCCATTAGTGCTGGAATTATGAAAGGTTGTCTACAGCTCATACTTTTAATATTACTCCTCCGTATTACAGAAATATTTTTTTTAGCTTCAAAGAGTTTTAATGCAATATTCATGAATATTTGAAAATAAAAGAACGAGCCTATCTGTATAAACTGTCACATGCAGAGCGTTGGAAGCTGCTCTTACCTTTACTTTCATGGAGCTTCACCTTTACTTTCATGGAGCTTCACATTCTAAGGAACAATGGTTTATTTCTGTCGCAGTTATATTGAAAATGAATACAATTATGCATGCTTGTCATCAAATCTGGAGAAAGGTACAATAAAAATATTTCTCATGAGAACAAAGGACATCCTGTGTCGCTATTGTGCAGGGAAGAGTAATAGTGGGTTCATACATAGTTTAATGATACAAACAAGTCTAATAAGACCTCAGAATAGGTCAGCAATCTAATTACCTGCCAAGTAAAAATATACGTTTGGTGACACTTTCATAAGGAAGTGATATGTAATAAGCTGTGATGCGCTGTATGTTCTTGCACAGTGTATCATAGCCTGAATAAACTTTTAAAAAGGTAACAATCATTTCATAAGTTTCTTTTATATATTCTAGAGGCTGTAAAGTGCAGCTGGTTGGTGGGAGCCTGGGCCCTGAGCCTCCCAACTGATTGCTCTGAATTGTGCCGCTTTTTTGCAAGAGCACACACACGTAGAGGTGTAAGAGCTCAATAGTAAGTTTATAGGTCCATACCCTTCTCTGTAGATTGCTTTGTGCACTCGCTCCTGCTGGAGTTGCGCAGATCAGAGCTTTTTTTAAATGTCTTATTAGTAATCAGTAAGCACTCTATAAATCAATATCACTTTGTAGTCTCTAAAATACATAAAAACCTCATGAAATGCCATGAAATTATAGTTACACTTTAAGTCATTTGTGCCAATTTGTGGCATCTCAACAGACAGACTAGCCTTTGCACCAATGAGCTTTGGGCATGCCGAAACACTGCTGCCTTTTCACTAGTTGTCTAAACACTGTGGTCCTGATTCATCACTGCTGTTTCTCCAGTTTTCTTCCTGTTTAGTGGCTTTAGTACTTGCAACATATTCTCTAAACGTTTTTTGCCACTTTTTAAGCTGGATTTCTTGTTTAAGATTTTTTTTTCCCCCTCGACAAATTTCCTTATACAAATATTTTAGACAGATTCATGCAATGCGACTTTTACCAAATGTCGCATCACTTTTACTAAATGCATTTTTACATTATTTTGGCGCATCCCACTCCCGTTCCTGGCTGCAGTGAGGTTACGGAAGAGTTTTCACTTTGGTGCATTTTTGGGACTTTTCATAGCATTTGTAACTTTTAGGTGCTGAAAAGTCACAAAAATCTGTTAAAGACAAAAATAAAGAGCATTTTTGATTACGAGTCAAATTTATGAATCGCATGCGCCATTTTAAAGAATTTTCTGCAAAAAACGTCAGGGATTACCACAAGACAAAAAAAATAAAAGTGACTTTAGTAAATCACAAATGAAGAATCGGGCCCTGTATATTGGAAACCCATCTAACCATCACACTTTGGTCCCTATCACTCAGATAAGGGCCAGATCACTATGATTGCCTATTTTTTCTAGTTCCAAAGCAACACATTGCCTTGTTTATCAAAACTGTCTTAAAACTTGTCACTAGAAACAAAACAGTATTAACCTGAAAATATAGGGTTAATCTGCAGGTTAATAGCATCATTAACCTGCCCGGTGCCTGTACTTAGCCGAACACTTTGGGGAGAAAATTAACTTTATTCTCCCCGGCAGCATTCCGATTTCAGTCACGAGGGAGCCATGCTGGCACCACCCCCGTGACTGAAACTGGAATGCTGCCGGGAAGAATAAAGTTCATTTTCTCCCTGCAGCGTTTGGCTGCGTGCAGGTGCCGGGTAGGTTAATAACGCTGTTACCCTGCAGATTAACCCTATATCTGCAGGTTAATAGCATTTTTTATGGTGACAAGTTCACTTTAAGACCTGTCTTTGTTGCCCATAACAATTCATCTGATCTCAGCTTTAATTTTTGTGAAATAAATGTGCTAATATAAAAACTGCACTGTGGCTGGTTGCTTTGGGCAACAAAAAAATTTCTTCTTGAATCTGCCCCACTGAGTTGCATGCAATTTAGAGCATTTTTAAGAATTACAAGTGGCACTTAATAGTTAAAATGGCAAAAAGTTGTAAGCTGACAATGTCTTTCCTAGTCATATGAACACATCATTAAAGAGAATTTATCAGGTGTTGCATGCTGACTGAAAGCAGCATGAATCAGAGCACAGCTCATACATTACAATAATCTATAGTTTTACTCAAAAACTTTAAAATGCGGCCAGGGACAAGGTGACTAGTCCAAGAGGCCGGTCCCCACCAACTGTTCCCCACCTGCTCCGCTAAATAAACAGGTCTCTCCCTATGTGTGTGTATAGTTAGAGACCTGTCAGTCTAGCTGAGCGGGCATGGAGAAGTCGGAGGGGCATGCCTCTTGTACTAGTCACCCTGACCCTGGCTGGGCATTTAACTAGGTTTTTGTCTGAAACACTGCAGTGTTTCAGCATAAAACATAGATGTTGAGAATCCAGGAGCCGGTCTCTGATTTGTGTTGTCCATTGTGCAGCTGGCATGAATTATCTGCCTGACAGGTTCCCTTTAAATAACTAGAATTATCTACACACACGCATTGAACAGTACAATTTTTGTGGTGCTAAAGATATGGCACTCTGTAGCACATAAGGCTGAACACCAGATATAATTGGATGGAGGCCTAAACTTATTGGTTGTTTCTCCCACTTGAAAGGTCCCTGGAGTGCAGTATAAATGCTTTTCCTATTGTATCTCTAAAATAAGCTTGTAATTAATATAAAAATCTTTGTTTCTCTACAGGTCTCTTTATATGTATAAAAATATTATATTTAATGGGTTATTATGTGGTAGAAAGAATGTCAAATGTTATTGGCCTCTGGCACCCACAGGACATTAATGCTTAACATTTTCTTAAAGAAATATATGAAAAGATTAACATTTAAAAAGGTATAGTGTTCCAATTTTATAATTAATAAAAAGTTTTAATGATTTCATTTATTTTTAGTAAAGAATAAAAACTATTGTTGTTGTTTTTTTTTAACCTGCCAGTAGGGGCTGCAATTTGGATTTGCTTATCTATAAGGGTATGTGCCCACGTAGCATTTTACAAGCGTATATGCTGCGGAATTTCCGCAGCGTAAACGCTTGTGAAACGCTTGGTAATCCGTCCCCCATGGTCCCCAATGAAAATCCGCAATTTCAATGCCCATGCTGCGGATTTTTCAGCAGCATTTTTGATGCGCTCAAATCCGCAGCATGTCCATTAATTTTGCGTTTACGCATGCGGAATTGCCTTGTCAATGCAATAAAAAATGCAAGGCAATTCTGAATGTCCAAAACGCTTCTAAAACGCGCGAAAAACGCTTGCCAAATTCCGCAAGCGTTTTTCCGGGAAAGGACATGCAGAAATGAAGCAGAAATTTTCTGCTTCATTTCTGCAACGTGGGCACATAGCCTAATAGTCAGTGCACGACACTTACAGACAGGAAATGCAGCATACAATGGGCATAGGATACTTGGGTTGGTCTCTGACCCTATCTCCTATGCTGTGGCTGTATAAAGTGTGCACTGCCACCTCTTCTTGGCATGCGCCGTTCACTGTTGAGGAGGGAGCTCGGCAGCAGGTTTCTGAAGCCCAGAATTGTGCACTAAGCTCCACTCAACCACGGGCACCCAGAACCCATTAACCGGAAGAGTAAGCACATCCAACGCTCTGCAAGTACAGCGAGGGGCTGGAGCAATAAGCACATGAAAGCTCACTGCCACAGAGCGCTGAGTGTGCTCACTTTTCCAGCTTTCAGGTATAGATGAAAACATTATCCATCAAACATCCAGTGCTCTGAAAGTACAGCAAGCAGGTAAATCACCGATTGGTCAATAGAAAAAGTGGATGTAATTAGCACTATATTCACAGATCATACACAGAAAATCACTGTATCCATTAAAAATTTTCAAAAAACAAACAAAAGACAATTCCGTCCAAAAATCTGACCATATCCAATATAGAGATGATAAAGATAAAAATAAAAAATCAGGTAGTGCGAGAGTAGGGGGCAGTCACCCTGTAATGACCACTGACCTCGTCCCTACCTGACATCGGAGGTGGCACCCTCTTGGACGCAAATGGTGCCCCCGATCCATGGAAGCTCTACTTAATAGTTCCTATAAGACCCTAGTCCAATGAAAAAACATGGAAAGTGGGAAATCTCAAAAATGGAGATAAGCAGTAGCCAACCTCTTATTCTGGACATTGGTCCACAGCAGACTAAAACCAGCACATAGGATCGCCACTATTAGCCCAATAATGCAGAATAAACTGTAAAGCCAGAAGGTATGAATGGTATATCTCAGTGATGTATTCTCATTCAGAAATCTATTCAATACTCTTAATCTGACAGATTGCAGTAAAGTAGCAATATACAGCCCATGTGAAGGTAGCTAGTGGCAAGATCCCATTCCAGAAATGAGAGCATACATAAGAAAAGAGGACAAATGATACACCTCAAGGGTACATGTTCTTAGTATATCCTAAAAGTACCTCAAAAGATATTTTTCTGATATGTCTGTCATGCAAAGCTGTTGCATACTAGCAATAAAGTGCTGATTAAATAGCAGATTTCAAAGCTATATGGTATGACAGGCCTACATGAGATACAATAAATGCTGAGCTCAAAGCTAGCGTGTAGACAAGAATATAATGTTCAATAGGCCACATAAGATACAAATGATGCTTAGCTCACAAAAAAGTGTACAAGAATGTGTAAAACTCAATAGCGCATTGCAAAGCTATATGGTATAATAGGCCCACATGGGATATAATAGAGGCTATGCTCAAAAAATAGAGTGTACACAGATATACAATGTTCAAAAGGCCCACATAAAATACAATTGATGCCAAACTCACAAAAAAGTGTACAAAAGTATGAAAAGCTGGATGCGTTTCTCCTTAGAATAGACTCACGATTTAGTAAAGCTGTCTCTCAGCTTCTAGGGGAGAAAATGGAAAAAGGAACGGCGCAGATCTAAGTGCAGTATATTTTAGGATTTGTAAATAAGGGTGAGGTAACTAAAAACTGCTCACCTTTAAGTAATCTTGAGGTTTAACGTTTAGTAGTGATGGACTCTTGTGGCTTGCAGCACGCTTTACCGGAAGGATCAGGTCCTCATGTTGGAAGATCCTGTTTGCTCAGTAGATCGGTTCGATAAATTCCGGTTTGTATATCGCGGCGCTTCCAAATAGGGCCCAGTGGATATTTACATTCGGGATTTATTGATTAGAATATAAAATAGCAATGTACAACGCGTTTCTACTCATTACAGAGTCTTCATCAGGTACAATTTCGTAGTCATGCTTATGGAAAGTCTCTTCATTATATAAAGCACTGATCAGGTTCATCAGGGTCATGGACCGCCCAGTTAATTAATCATGTTAATTGAGTTGATTTATGCATGTGATTAGTTATGCAATCTAAGGTTGTCTCTACTAGAGTAAAATCAAATAAAAATACAACAACAACTACAATAAAAATGCAACAACAACAACAACAAAAAAAAACAAACAAAAAAAAAAAAAAAAAACACACAAAATACTTTCTTAAATGATTAAGAAGAAATAAAAACCTGTTTTTGGTTAAAATGTTTAAAAGAATGTTTTTCTCCCCTGCATGTAGATCCAGTAACACTATCGCTCACTATTGACAGATTGTATTTAAGAGGAAAATCAGATTCATAATAATATTATGTTGTTCTTACTGACCTTCAGTGTGGTTATTATTTCTCTATTTAATGACTAATAAATATATGTTTATTGTTAATATATTCAAGGTCCTCTAATGTAGAGTGAACTCAGTGTGGTTCTGCCTGTTCAACTTTGTTTTTCTATCAAATATATTCAATTCTGTCATTTAATCCCTCTGGCTGTAGACACCGCATGCGATAAATCCAGAAGGATTCCTTTCTATTCAATGTTTGAATTCTATTCTGGGTGGAAACTGGTATGGATTCTACGGGGGTTATTTGAACTTCAAATTTCCCCCCGTGATTCTGCAGTAGATGGCGTGATAGGCTATGTGTTAAAAGCCCTATTTTGGCATTGTGACGGTGTCCACTAAGGCGGTTTTGCACTTTTCTTATGGTACGACCGACGTATTGTAAACCGCATTTGCAAGTAATAACGTATATAACGTAGTCTGTTTGACAGGTGAGATACTGGCGAATTGGAAATTTTTCACCTGTACTATGACAGATAATCTCTTTGCAGCCGTGTGATATACATCTGCAACAGTTGCAAAGTTTCTTTCTGCATTTGAATACTCCCACTGATTTGGTTGTATTGAATCTTTTTCGCTCAGATAAAGTGGGGATGTTTTTAAGTCGGCTTGGAGCTATCAAATTCCTGATGGTTTTTCCTCTTCTAAAGGTGATCCCTGGTCTTTCAGGTAGGGATTCTCTTAGAAGAGGATCTTGTTGCAGAATATACCAATATTTACTGAGTATTTTTCTGACATTTAAATTTTCCTTATTATAGGCTGTGATGAAGTTAAATCTCCATTTATTAGGTTGTAAAGGATTTTTTGTGAACCTTGTACTGTCATTGGGGAATTTTAAGGTGGTATCTGTTTCTAATTTGTGTTCCTTGCTCTTTTCCTTAATTTTTTCTGTCTTATTTGACTTATTTTTCATTGCCAAAAGGCAATCCTTCTGTGTCTTTTTTCTGTTGGTTTCATATGCTGCTGAAATTAGTTTTTTGGGGTACTTTTTTGTTTTAAACCGGTCTATAAGGACTTTTGCTTGTATATTATAGTCCTCTAGTTGTGTGTTATTTTTCCTTATACGTAAAAACTGACTATAAGGGATGTTTTTTTTCCATTTGTGAAAATGTGCACTATTAAACTCTAAATATCCATTTGAATCTACTACTTTAAAGTATGTTTTTATTATTAATGAGTTTTTTTTAAAACTGATTTCTAAATCTAAAAAATTGATTTTATTTATACTCATATTAAAAGTGAAATTGATACCCCACTCATTTTGGTTTAGTTCATAAATAAGTTGTTCCGCCATTTTTTGGTCTCCTTTCCACAGGATAACTAGATCATCAATATATCTATGGTACAGGATAATATTTTCTGTATACATGGCTTTTGTCAGAGCTGATAGGGACTCGAAACGTCCCATGAATAAATTAGCGAAACTAGGCGCGACTCGAGTCCCCATTGCTGTACCGAGCTTCTGGACATATAACTGGTCTTGGAATTCAAATATATTTCTCTTTAAGATGAATTCAAGGCCTAAAAGAATGAATTGTATTTGTGCTTGCGGCATATTGGTATATGTTTCTAAGTAATATCGAGTTGCTGATATCCCCAATTGGTGGTCTATGTTTGAATATAGTGCTGTTACATCTAAGGATATGAACCAATATCCTTCTTCCCAATATATATCCTGTAATTCTTCTATCAGTTGGGTAGAATCACGTAGATACGATGGGAGTTTTTTCACTATGTTTTGTAGATGGAGATCGATATAATGGGAAAGATAGCTGGTGAGTGAATTTATACCAGCTATAATGGGGCGACCTGGTGGATTAATTGGATCCTTATGAATTTTGGGTAAATGATAAAAAAAAGCTAGGGAGTATTCTTTATTTGTGAGAAACTGCTTTTCTCTTTTATCTATAATTCCTTTTTCATAAGCGGTATTTATGATTAGATGATATTCTTTAGAAATGGTTTTTGAAGGATCTATATTAAGTTTACTATAATATTTTTCATCTGATAGTATTCTATGTGCTTCTTTGAGGTACACTTCTCGATCTTGAATTATTATCCCCCCCCCTTTATCTGCTTCTCTAATGACAATTGTATTATTATTTTTTAAGGTTTTTATGGCACATTTTTCTTTTTTTGTGATGTTAGCTCTTGTTTTCAGGTTTTCTTTCACATGGTGTTTTTTATTATTCTTTTTTGAAGATTTTTTAAAAAACTGTTTTTTATTTATTTTGCGGAATTCGTCCCCTACCAATGAGAGGAAGGTCTCAATGTAGCTTCCTCTATGATGGATAGGATTAAAATTAGATCTATTTTTAACTACAAGATGTATATTTTCATCATGTTTATTTTCAGACTTAGAATTACTTTTAGGATTTTTACGTATTTCCGTAGGTTCAAAAGTTTTTTCTTTTATTTTTTCTTTTATCGCAAAATGTCTGGATAGGGTAAGACGTCTTATGAACTGATTTAGATCAATATACAGATCAAAGTTATTTGCACGTTGGTCAGGGCAAAAGTTCAGTCCTTTTTCAAGCAGAGTTTGTTCATTTTCGTTTAGTGTGTATTTAGATAAATTAAAAATTTTTATTTTATCAGAGTTTTCTTTCCTATCTCTTTTCATTACTTTTTTATTTTTTATGTGTTTCTTATTACTTTTTATTTTTGTGTTTGGGCTATTTTTTCTTTTTCTATCAGATTTAAGGAGGTAGGATTTGGTAATGATTTTTTTAGGGTGTTTCCTACCTGCTCTCGTGCCTCTGGGCCGCCTTTTCTTTTTTTGTTGGTTTGAGATGTAATCAAGGGAAAAAATTGAGTTATCTGCTGTTGTGAAGGAGGTAGCATAATGGGAGCCATAGAGGTGAGGCTTATTATCGGAGGAAGCAGTGTTTCTAATAGAGGTGGGGGTTGGAGGGGTCCAATCTCTAAAAAAGAAATATGTGAGGCTGTAGATGAAGGGGAGTATGACGGTGCTTGGATGACAGTTATAAAAGGTTGAGAGCTGTCCTCTACACTATGTGTTGTTAAATTTGCTAGATTTGTTATATTTAGAAGATCCTCACATTCAGTAATTTCTTCGATGTCCCTGCTTTCTATTGAACAGGGATTAACCCATGTGTTAGCAGTCGTAGTTGTTTTATTTGTTAATAATTTTAAGGGTGGGAGACCCAGGTTGGGTGCCGGAAGATTATGCACTTCCGCATTGACTTCTATGTGAATGGGAGAGATATTAGCAGTGGGAATTATGTTGCAGGGGGATTTTATTTTCTCTGTATGTTGGAAATTTTTCCCACTACTAGGTGTAGACTGGCAATGTGACTGTTTAATAGTTGAGAAGCTTGCATTATTTATCCTTGGAATCCGATTGTGATTGGGAGTTGATTCATTTACCCAATATTTATTTGAGGTTTGTCTATTCCTTGCATGCTTTGAATTGTAAAACGTACAAATAGTGTCTATAGTTTCTCTCTGTTTTTTTGAAAACATGTTTTCGTTTGTGATGTTCTCTTTGGTGTTTGGATGTAATTGTTTCTCTTTATTAGTTTTACGTAAATTTATATTTTCAACTGTAAAACTAATAAAGAGAAACAATTACATCCAAACACCAAAGAGAACATCACAAACGAAAACATGTTTTCAAAAAAACAGAGAGAAACTATAGACACTATTTGTACGTTTTACAATTCAAAGCATGCAAGGAATAGACAAACCTCAAATAAATATTGGGTAAATGAATCAACTCCCAATCACAATCGGATTCCAAGGATAAATAATGCAAGCTTCTCAACTATTAAACAGTCACATTGCCAGTCTACACCTAGTAGTGGGAAAAATTTCCAACATACAGAGAAAATAAAATCCCCCTGCAACATAATTCCCACTGCTAATATCTCTCCCATTCACATAGAAGTCAATGCGGAAGTGCATAATCTTCCGGCACCCAACCCGGGTCTCCCACCCTTAAAATTATTAACAAATAAAACAACTACGACTGCTAACACATGGGTTAATCCCTGTTCAATAGAAAGCAGGGACATCGAAGAAATTACTGAATGTGAGGATCTTCTAAATATAACAAATCTAGCAAATTTAACAACACAGTGTAGAGGACAGCTCTCAACCTTTTATAACTGTCATCCAAGCACCGTCATACTCCCCTTCATCTACAGCCTCACATATTTCTTTTTTAGAGATTGGACCCCTCCAACCCCCACCTCTATTAGAAACACTGCTTCCTCCGATAATAAGCCTCACCTCTATGGCTCCCATTATGCTACCTCCTTCACAACAGCAGATAACTCAATTTTTTCCCTTGATTACATCTCAAACCAACAAAAAAAGAAAAGGCGGCCCAGAGGCACGAGAGCAGGTAGGAAACACCCTAAAAAAATCATTACCAAATCCTACCTCCTTAAATCTGATAGAAAAAGAAAAAATAGCCCAAACACAAAAATAAAAAGTAATAAGAAACACATAAAAAATAAAAAAGTAATGAAAAGAGATAGGAAAGAAAACTCTGATAAAATAAAAATTTTTAATTTATCTAAATACACACTAAACGAAAATGAACAAACTCTGCTTGAAAAAGGACTGAACTTTTGCCCTGACCAACGTGCAAATAACTTTGATCTGTATATTGATCTAAATCAGTTCATAAGACGTCTTACCCTATCCAGACATTTTGCGATAAAAGAAAAAATAAAAGAAAAAACTTTTGAACCTACGGAAATACGTAAAAATCCTAAAAATAATTCTAAGTCTGAAAATAAACATGATGAAAATATACATCTTGTAGTTAAAAATAGATCTAATTTTAATCCTATCCATCATAGAGGAAGCTACATTGAGACCTTCCTCTCATTGGTAGGGGACGAATTCCGCAAAATAAATAAAAAACAGTTTTTTAAAAAATCTTCAAAAAAGAATAATAAAAAACACCATGTGAAAGAAAACCTGAAAACAAGAGCTAACATCACAAAAAAAGAAAAATGTGCCATAAAAACCTTAAAAAATAATAATACAATTGTCATTAGAGAAGCAGATAAAGGGGGGGGGATAATAATTCAAGATCGAGAAGTGTACCTCAAAGAAGCACATAGAATACTATCAGATGAAAAATATTATAGTAAACTTAATATAGATCCTTCAAAAACCATTTCTAAAGAATATCATCTAATCATAAATACCGCTTATGAAAAAGGAATTATAGATAAAAGAGAAAAGCAGTTTCTCACAAATAAAGAATACTCCCTAGCTTTTTTTTATCATTTACCCAAAATTCATAAGGATCCAATTAATCCACCAGGTCGCCCCATTATAGCTGGTATAAATTCACTCACCAGCTATCTTTCCCATTATATCGATCTCCATCTACAAAACATAGTGAAAAAACTCCCATCGTATCTACGTGATTCTACCCAACTGATAGAAGAATTACAGGATATATATTGGGAAGAAGGATATTGGTTCATATCCTTAGATGTAACAGCACTATATTCAAACATAGACCACCAATTGGGGATATCAGCAACTCGATATTACTTAGAAACATATACCAATATGCCGCAAGCACAAATACAATTCATTCTTTTAGGCCTTGAATTCATCTTAAAGAGAAATATATTTGAATTCCAAGACCAGTTATATGTCCAGAAGCTCGGTACAGCAATGGGGACTCGAGTCGCGCCTAGTTTCGCTAATGTAACATACCTGGCGGCGTCCTTGCATGGTGGTCCATCTCCCACTGTGCAAGAGGGCGCACTTGATCTCCTGTCCAGAATGTCTCTCTGGCTTCCCTCCATGCTGTCTGTTTGTGTCTGTTTCTGCTGCTTAAGGGCGGCGCCCGATCACTTCCTGCCTTTTGTACCTGCTGTGGGTCACACCCCTTGTGCGTCCTCAGCCTATTGCTGTCTGTCACTTGGTATATAGCTCAGCAGCTCCCTTCTATCCCGGCCTGAGCATAGTGTTTCCTTCAGTGTGTGCTTGCACTCTGAAGGTGCCAGGTCCCGTCTCTTGTCTCCTGCTTTTTGTATCAGTTCCCGTGTCTGAACTGAGTCCTGTATGTCTCCTGCTTTGCGGTATCAGCTCCCGTGTCTGAACTGTGTCCTGTATGTCTCCTGCTTTGCGGTATCAGCTCCCGTGTCTGAACTGAGTCCTGTATGTCTCCTGCTTTGCGGTATCAGCTCCCGTGTCTGAACTGAGTCCTGTATGTCTCCTGCTTTGCGGTATCAGCTCCCGTGTCTGAACTGAGTCCTTTCTGTGCTCTCTTGTCTGTCCTGTCTGAACACGCTCCTAGCCTGTTCCTCTCGCCTTCTAGTGGCCGATTTCCTAGACCCGCTCCTGTGTCTGGTCTGTCCTGTCTGAACACGCTCCTTGCCTGTTCGTTCCGCCTTCTAGTGGCCGATTTCCTAGACCCGCTCCTGCGTCTGGTCTGTCCTGTCTGAACACGCTCCTTGCCTGTTCGTTCCGCCTCTCTGGGGGCCGTATTCCCAGACCCGATCCTGTATCCCGCTGCAGTGTCGGTCTCCTCCGTACACTCAGTTCCAGTCTGAACTCTCTCCTGTCCTTTACCTGTTTTACCTCTATGTCCGTTCCCTTCCTTTTTCTGCAGAGTCTGAACTCGTACCTAACTCCTGCTTGTAACCCTCTGCCTGTATTGTTCCTGAGTCCCGGTGTGTACTGGGTCCTATCCCGCCTGTGTTCCTACCTGCTAGTGCCTCCCTGTCTGCACTCTAGCTGTGCTTGCCTTTACTCCCCTGCCTGCATACCCGCCTGCCTGCATACCAGTCGTGCCTGCCTATACCCACCAGTCTGTGTGCCAGCCTACCAGCCTGTTCCTGTATTCCCCTGTGTGGGTCAACAGCCGTGTCCGGGGTCTGTCCTGGAGTAGCACCTGGTCCCTCTGCTCGGTTCCTCCTTGGTGCACTGGCGTCGTATGCCGTCGTGCGACCCTGGTCGGATCGGGTGAATACTTAGTCACGCCCCTCCAGGCATTCACTCTCCGGCACGGTCCAGTGGAATCACTACCAATCACACGCACACGCCGCTTAGCCCGGGCGTGTGCATAACAGCTAATTTATTCATGGGACGTTTCGAGTCCCTATCAGCTCTGACAAAAGCCATGTATACAGAAAATATTATCCTGTACCGTAGATATATTGATGATCTAGTTATCCTGTGGAAAGGAGACCAAAAAATGGCGGAACAACTTATTTATGAACTAAACCAAAATGAGTGGGGTATCAATTTCACTTTTAATATGAGTATAAATAAAATCAATTTTTTAGATTTAGAAATCAGTTTTAAAAAAAACTCATTAAAAACAAAAACATACTTTAAAGTAGTAGATTCAAATGGATATTTAGAGTTTAATAGTGCACATTTTCACAAATGGAAAAAAAACATCCCTTATAGTCAGTTTTTACGTATAAGGAAAAATAACACACAACTAGAGGACTATAATATACAAGCAAAAGTCCTTATAGACCGGTTTAAAACAAAAAAGTACCCCAAAAAACTAATTTCAGCAGCATATGAAACCAACAGAAAAAAGACACAGAAGGATTGCCTTTTGGCAATGAAAAATAAGTCAAATAAGACAGAAAAAATTAAGGAAAAGAGCAAGGAACACAAATTAGAAACAGATACCACCTTAAAATTCCCCAATGACAGTACAAGGTTCACAAAAAATCCTTTACAACCTAATAAATGGAGATTTAACTTCATCACAGCCTATAATAAGGAAAATTTAAATGTCAGAAAAATACTCAGTAAATATTGGTATATTCTGCAACAAGATCCTCTTCTAAGAGAATCCCTACCTGAAAGACCAGGGATCACCTTTAGAAGAGGAAAAACCATCAGGAATTTGATAGCTCCAAGCCGACTTAAAAACATCCCCACTTTATCTGAGCGAAAAAGATTCAATACAACCAAATCAGTGGGAGTATTCAAATGCAGAAAGAAACTTTGCAACTGTTGCAGATGTATATCACACGGCTGCAAAGAGATTATCTGTCATAGTACAGGTGAAAAATTTCCAATTCGCCAGTATCTCACCTGTCAAACAGACTACGTTATATACGTTATTACTTGCAAATGCGGTTTACAATACGTCGGTCGTACCATAAGAAAAGTGCAAAACCGCCTTAGTGGACACCGTCACAATGCCAAAATAGGGCTTTTAACACATAGCCTATCACGCCATCTACTGCAGAATCACGGGGGGAAATTTGAAGTTCAAATAACCCCCGTAGAATCCATACCAGTTTCCACCCAGAATAGAATTCAAACATTGAATAGAAAGGAATCCTTCTGGATTTATCGCATGCGGTGTCTACAGCCAGAGGGATTAAATGACAGAATTGAATATATTTGATAGAAAAACAAAGTTGAACAGGCAGAACCACACTGAGTTCACTCTACATTAGAGGACCTTGAATATATTAACAATAAACATATATTTATTAGTCATTAAATAGAGAAATAATAACCACACTGAAGGTCAGTAAGAACAACATAATATTATTATGAATCTGATTTTCCTCTTAAATACAATCTGTCAATAGTGAGCGATAGTGTTACTGGATCTACATGCAGGGGAGAAAAACATTCTTTTAAACATTTTAACCAAAAACAGGTTTTTATTTCTTCTTAATCATTTAAGAAAGTATTTTGTGTTTTTTTTTTTTTTTTTTGTTGTTGTTGTTGTTGTTGTTGTTGCATTTTTATTGTAGTTGTTGTTGTATTTTTATTTGATTTTACTCTAGTAGAGACAACCTTAGATTGCATAACTAATCACATGCATAAATCAACTCAATTAACATGATTAATTAACTGGGCGGTCCATGACCCTGATGAACCTGATCAGTGCTTTATATAATGAAGAGACTTTCCATAAGCATGACTACGAAATTGTACCTGATGAAGACTCTGTAATGAGTAGAAACGCGTTGTACATTGCTATTTTATATTCTAATCAATAAATCCCGAATGTAAATATCCACTGGGCCCTATTTGGAAGCGCCGCGATATACAAACCGGAATTTATCGAACCGATCTACTAGGATAGACTCACGCTACATGGAGGGGGCTAGTTCTATGTTGCCATTAGGCAAGACTTCCACCCAGATTTGGACATTGTATCCAGAGCATGCATAAGGCATCTTATCCACAAGGCCATTGTAACGGGTCAGGGAGGCGGAACCTCTGAGCAACTATACAAGGGGGCGGTCCTTGTAAGGAAGCGGGTGGCTCCCAGGGAAGACGGGCAGGTAGTCACGGCAAGTGACAGGGACAATCTCTGGGTAGAAGGGCAGGTAGTCGCGGCAAGTGACAGGGACAGTCTCTGGGTAGAAGGGCAGGTACTCACGGCAAGTGACAGGGACAGTCTCTGGGTAGAAGGACAGCAGGCAGGTGGCTGGTGAGCGCTCCCAGGTGAGCGGGCGAGAGTCTTTGGACAGGCAGGTGGTCACGGCAAGTGACGGCAGAGCCTCCAGGTAGGCTAGCAGGCAGGTAGCAGGTGAGTGCTCCCAGGTGAGCAGGCAAGAGTCTCTGGACAGGCAGGTGGTCACGGCAAGTGACGGCGGAGCCTCCAGGTAGGCTAGCAGGCAGGTAGCAGGTGAGCTCTCCCAGGTGAGCAGGCAAGAGTCTCTGGACAGGCAGGTGGTCACGGCAAGTGACGGCGGAGCCTCCAGGTAGGCTAGCAGGCAGGTAGCAGGTGAGCACTCCCAGGTGAGCAGGCAAGAGTCTCTGGACAGGCAGGTGGTCACGGCAAGTGACGGCGGAGCCTCCAGGTAGGCTAGCAGGCAGGTAGCAGGTGAGCGCTCCCAGGTGAGCGGGCAGGCTGGTCCATAGTCAGACTGACAGGTGTCGGAAGGCAGACCGTCGGACCGCAGGCTTGCAAGCAGGTAAACGGATATCAGGCAGGTATCAAGCAGGAATCTGACAGGTGACTGGCAGGTAACTGGTAACGGGACCTGAGGGCTGAAGCAGAGTGAAGGCTTTGCAACAACATTGCTCGGGCACCTCCATTTTGGAGGAGGTGCCTTATATATGGGGAGGTCCTCCGGCCATTGGCCGGGGACTCCTTAGGACGGCGCGCGTGGCCCCTTTAAGAGAGGGGAGGACAGTGGGGCACAGTGGCCGGGAAGCAGCGCGCGCTGCCAGCAGAGCGGGAGGAGGACGCCGGGCACGGAGTGGAGAGGTGAGGGGAACAGCGTCCCTGCCTAGCAGGAAGCAGGGACGCCGACGCTACAGCCATTGCTCTCTGTATCCAGAAACTGCACAGGTCACTTTAATAGTAATGCCATTGGCGTCTTCACAAGCTAAGTGATTAATTCATTTTCATATTTTCTGCTCTATGAACTTACTTAGTATGGGCTCCTGATGAGACTACCTTATCAGCTAT
Source organism: Phyllobates terribilis (assembly GCF_046119375.1). Taxonomy (NCBI): domain Eukaryota; kingdom Metazoa; phylum Chordata; class Amphibia; order Anura; family Dendrobatidae; genus Phyllobates; species Phyllobates terribilis. Next base: position 213,753,815 of record NW_027362764.1, read on the forward strand.
AAATGGCTGACATAAAATTGGAATAGCCCTTTAGTTGTGCTTCCAAATTCTAATTCAAAGTTTTGTGCCAATATTATATTTTTGAATGTTTTCTTTTGCTTACTATCTTCATAGCTTTGATACATCCCCATCATGATATTCCAATGCTTACAGGGATCTTTAGTGACATAGTATTTATACAGGTTTCGTGATGCCATCTAGTGGTGAAAATTTAGAATACACACATTTACAGGAAGGGACAGCTGTGTGTCAAACTAGAGATTAGCCAAGATGGGAAGATAGGGAGTGGTCTAACATCGTCCAAGTAAGTGCCGGTGCCCTGAGCAAGCGGGGGGCCCACTCACCATCAGGGACACTGGCACTGGCTATGGGGCCTGTGAGTGGCGGGACCCCATTGCCAGCACTCGCGAGTGGGCCCCTCCCCATTTTCTCAGGGCCCCGGCACTTGCAATACTTAACTCTACCTGTTCCACCGCAGCTCCGGTGTCTTCTGCGTCTTATGACTATCTCAGGGAAGAGGGCACAATGACGTTATTCTGTACGGAGCATTATATGGGGTCCATTATTTGGTATGGAGCATTATATGGGGCCCATTATTCTGTATGGAGCATTATATGGGGTGTATTATTCTATGTGGAGCATTATATGAGGCCCAAACAATTCTAGAAATGTCTGAAAAGTTTGGTAGCACCAGAGAAGACGCCAAACGGAGTCCAAAGTGTCTCTATCTGCCTCATTATGGTGGATGGTTCCATCGGGGCTTTTGTCTGAATTGCATTTTTTGGAATTTACATGTAAACCCTGAGGTAAGTGCTCAGCACAGAACATAAGAATGTGATCCCGCCTTATACTGAAATCGATCAAAAAATATTATGTACCCCAAAATGTTATCAACAAAAACCCTAGTTTATCCCACACAAAACCAGCCCTCATAAAAGCGCCAGAATTACTTTTTTTGGTCGCTGCTACATTGCAATAAAATGCAATAATGGGCGATCAAAACATCGGATTTACCCCAAAATTGTATCAATAAAAACGTCAACTCGGTGCGCAAAAAATAAGCCCTCACCCGGCCCCAGATCCCTAAAAAGGGAGACGCTACAAGTCTCGGGAAATGGCTTTTTTTTTTTTTTTTTTTTTAAACAAACTTTGGATTTTTTTCACCACCTAAATAAAAAAGAACCTATACATGTTTGGTACCTACAAACTTGTAATGACCTGGAGAATAATAATGGTCAGTTTTAGCATTTAGTGAACATGGTAAAAAAAAACAACAACTGTGGAATTGCACTTTTTTTGCAATTTCACTGTACTAGGAATTTTTTTCCTGTTTTCCAGTACACGATATGGTAAAACCAAAAGTACAACTTGTCCCACAAAAAATAAGCCCTCACATGACCATATTTCCCGAAAAATAAAAAAGTTATGGCTCTGGCAAGAAGGGGAGCAAAAAACAAAAGTGCAAAAACGGAAAATGGCCCAGGTGTTTTCCACTATTGAACAACTGGTTAATTTAGGGCTCCATAGAAACAATGTATACTCACCTGCCGCAGCAACAAAAGTCCAATGATGTCAGTTCAGCAGTTCCTGGCTGAAGTCATTACTATTTTATCAGAGCGGATGTCCAATCATCTGCCACTAATTGACTGCAGTGGTCACGTGACATAACGATGATAAGTGACTAACCGGAACAGGAGAGCCTTCATTACTGGAACAGCACCGCTGTGAGAGGGAAGTGAGTTCACATTGTTTTTATTTTCTTTGGGGCCCTGGATGGATTAAGCAGGGGTAGTAGGGAAGTAGTGGAGAATCCCTTTTAAGGCATGCGCACACAAGCATATAACACTGCCGAGTACTAGCCGATATTTTATACTATGGGGCAGTGCAGATCTGTGATTTTTTTTTCTCATGACAATTCGGCATCCGAGTACAGTCCGACATCCGCACACAGAGACAATGGAGAAGATGGAGAAATTAAGTTTTGGGTCTTCTCCGCACCTGTGTGCATAAGCAAGAGAATCAGATCACAGTAAGATGACACTCACATTAAAATGACAGATTTTGAGCCAAGTGTCATTTGCATAAGAGAATATACACCAGTGTGAGCAAAGCCCTAAGTCTGAATGTACTAGGAAGGATCCCCTTATTTTACCTCCCTGTTGGTGATGCAGTAAGTAGCACCTAAACATCCGATCTTTTGTTGGCAGGACATCTAACATTCATAAAGCATATACCTGTAATAGTGAAGAAGATGGTGTAACACCCCTCTGAAGACCCCTGATGTTTTACTGTGTGCAAAATGTGTTGTATTGCATGTTTTTATCCTCCTGGAGGCGGCAGTTCCTGTTAGTTAGTAGTGTTGAGCGAATTTGTCCAGCATTTCAAATTCGCGTTTGTGTTCAGGGTTCCGGCTTGTTCGTGCCAAAAAATCGGCTTCGCCCATGAACATCCTTGATTTGCCAAGCTGTCATGCAGATTAAGGGTTAACTTTAGAGCCAGCCCATAGTTGGGGAGGAGTATTAGGAACCAGTGTGTAAGTTCCTTATAGAGTTGTTAGTGAGCAGAAGACAAGAGAGGACACCCTCAGAGGAAGGTTATCATCACTGGGGGTGTGTGTGGTGTGGCAGCCAAGACAAGGAAAGGGAGCAAGTATCAGCAATAATTCTACAATGGAGGAATTTCCTCATATCAGGCAAGTTTGGGTACTTAAGGACTTGTAAAGCTGAAGGAAGCAGTGGTGTTAGCCAGACCTGGAGATCAGCCGTGAAAAAATACAGGGTTAGCCAGGTTGGGGCACATCAGTAAGGTGGTAGCTAGTGAGAGCTCCCTTACACGGTTCACAAGAGTGCAGTGGTCACAGTGAAACACCTTGATCTGTGTGTCCCTGTACCAAGAAGATGGAGTTACCCAATTTGTCCTGTTGTTCATCTGTAACCATTCTCACAAATAATGTGCCACCCAGGGGCAGGCCGGTCCCTGAGCAGAAATTTTGGGCCTCCAGGCCGTCTGCTGCCTAGAAGACAACTGCCGGCACTCTAATTGTGTATAAGTGCCGGCTCGGCCATTTCTGTATTGCCGACATGCCCACACTGCTCGCTGTGTGAGTGTCTCCTGAACTCTCCAGCACGCCGGCATGCTGCATCCTAAGGGAGAGGAGATTGAGAGGTCAACAGGGGGCCAGGGCAGGAGATCAGGGACAGGGCCGGATCCTGAGTGTCTTGTGTCAGTGATGCTCTGAGGCACGGTGTCATGAGTTATTGCTGCAGCTTGTTTAGGTCGCGCTGTCAGTAGCTCCAACATCACCGGATCTGCAGGAAAGTTCCAGAGCGACTGCAGACAGTGTATATTGTGGTAAGACGACTCACTAGGCTGCTTTCAGAAGTAGAGTCAGGAACGTTTTCGTCTTCAGTTTATTTAAAACGGCATCAAGCATTGCAGGATCAGCAAAATAAACTCAGCCTTGCTGGCATAACAGCAAAACAAAAGATAAACAATAGCACAGTCCATATGTGTGCGGGATTCGCCCGCTTCAGTTGCAGCACACTTCAGCTCCTCCTGAGCTGAAGTTCCACAGTCTGGAGACTTGCCTCTCCAGACTCACAACAAAGAAAAAAAAACAGTGACTGAGCATTTAACCTTGCTCAGCCACACCCTGAGGTGGAGATATGGTGAATGACTTCCCACCCTTCTCAATGTCATTCACAAAAAAACACTCCCTTTGACAATGGTGATTAAACCCCCAACACATAACATGCTGGAGGAGATTTATAGGTTTAGTTCACCGAAGCTAGTAGCTGCAGTGAAACATATCTCCCCTCACGTATATCACCAGTGACTCTGTCACATACTCCCCCCCTCTGCCCAAAGCCGGGGGTTTGGGCACCTTCAGACACCAGACAGGGAGTTCGAGAGAGGGCATCCGCGTTACCGTGTAACTTCCCAGGTCTATGCTCCAAAATAAAATTAAAGTCCTGGAGACCCAAGAACCATTTAGTCACCCGGGCATTCTTACCCTTCTTTTCCCTCAACCATCTCAAAGGGGCATGGTCTGACACCAGTTTAAACTTACGGCATAGTAGGTAATATCTCAGTGTATCTACGGCCCATTTTATGGCTAAGCACTCTTTTTCTACTATAGCGTAGTTTTTCTCACAGGATGAGAACCTCAGGCTCAGATACAGGATGGGATGTTCCTCCCAATTTATCTTTTGGGAGAGCACAGCTCCTAGGCCAACTTCTGAAGCATCTGCCTGGACCACAAATTCTTTATTAAAGTCTGGTGCGACCAGGACCAGTTGCTTACACAGTGCTATCTTCAGCTGTTTTAACGCCATCTCCGTTTCATCCGTCCATTTCACCATCGACGATCTGGTGCCTTGGAGAAGATCCGTAAGTGGCGCGGCCATAATGGCAATATTTAGAATAAACCACCGGTAATATCCCACAATTCCAAGAAATGCTCTCACTTGCTTCTTGGAGAGCGGTCGCGGCCAGTTCTGGATTGCCTCGACTTTATTGAATTGTGGCTTAATTTCGCCTCTCCCGATGACATAGCCCGAGTACTTGGCCTCCTCCTTTCCAACGGCACATTTTTTTGGATTTATAGTAAATCCCGCCGTACTCAGAGCATCCACAATCGCCTGTACCTTTGGTAGATAACTAGCCCAATCTGGGCTAGAGACGACAATTTCATCAAGGTAGGCTGCGGCATACTTCCTATGTGGGCCGAGGATCCGATCCATGGCCCTCTGGAAGGTGGCTGGGGCCCCCTGCAGTCCGAAAGGCATTCAAGTGTATTGGAAACACCCATCAGGTGTTGAGAACGCCATCTTCTCCTTGGCTCTCTGGGACATGGGATCTACCAGTAGCTGTTACGAAACTGCAACTCCACACTAGGGCAGAAGAGGGAAAAGCTGTCCCTGCACTAGGTCTAGACTGAAGCCCTAAGGTGGAGTGGGCAACCTATTCCTAGCGAATAGACCCACAGACGTTTCCTAGACTAAACTCAAAAGAAGACCTAAAGGATGAGGGGAAGGAGACCCTGAAAGAACTAAGGACTGGGAAAAAACAAACAGGTAACCTCCTAACAGGAAACTAGAGAAACTGCAGAAATGAAAAAGGGAATAAAGGAATCTTCAGCAGGCACAACTAGAGGATCCTAGAACTGCACAAAACTAAACACAGAAAGTACTACTACCAAACCTCCTAGCCAGAACTCTCGCAGATTAACACTGTTGTCCGGCAAGGACTAGGAGGCAGGTGCTGGGTAATAAAGGGTGAAACAATCACCTGACCTTAGTCAAAACCAACACCATGGGAAAAAGACCAACAACCAGAAAACCACAACAAAATGGTGGATGGTCCCAAAGAAACAGATTCTAACAGTAGCCCTTCGTAAGGTCAAGGGCGGTAAGATACCTCGCAGGTCCAAGCCTCTCAATGAGTTCATCGACGCAGGGCATCGGGTACGCGTCACACTGGATTTCTCATTCAGCCTGGGGTAGTCATTGCAAAACCTCCACTCCCCTTTGGGATTTGGCACGAGAACAATAGGACTCAACCATCCACTCTTTGACTCTTCTATCACACCGACATCTAACATCCTTTTCACCTCGGATAAGATCACCTCCCGGCGTGCTTCAGGAATCCTATAGGGCTTCAGGTTCACTCTTACATGTGGCTCTATTAACACATCATGCTCTACTACCTGCGTATGCCTCGCAACTCTGAGAACAGGTCACGATTCCACTGTAGCAGTTCTCGACACTATTGTTTCCGGGCCGGCGATAGTCTCTGCTATCGTGACATCTTCCACCTTGCCTTCGGGAGCGGCTCCCAGGCAAGGAGCTCCCACGGGTTCCCGATCTCGCCGTAGCTTGAGTAAGTTTACATGATATATCTGATGTGGCATTCTTCAGCCGGACTGGTGGACTTTAGAATTAACTTCGCTGAGTTTCTCCACCACCTCATACAGGCTTTGCCACTTGGCCAGGAACTTGCACTCGACTGTGGGGATTAGCACCAGAACACGGTCCCCGGGCTGAAACTGCTTCAGCCTCGCTGATCGGTTATAGACCCTTGCCTGGGCCTCCTGTGCGTGGAGATGCGCCTTCACGATAGGCATCACTTTTGCCATTCCCTTCAATGATGCTCCGGTGTGGTGTAACCTCGGCTTCCCAAGTTTCCTTGGCAATATCCAGGAGCCGTTGCGGATGTCGCCCATACAGTGGCTCAAATGGGGAGAAGCCAGTAGAGGCTTGCGGAACCTCCCTTACCGAGAAGAGCAGGAATGGTAGCAGGTAGTCCCAGTCACGACCATCCTTCTCTACGACTTTCTTGAGCATTGCTTTTAAGGTTTTACTAAAGCGCTCCACTGCAGATGGTAAACGGAGGATCGCAGCTGGGCAATCTGGAGAACTTTACACAGCTCCTTCATTACCTTGCTCATCAATGGGGTTCCTTGATCGGTTAGTATCGGCAGACCGATCCTGGTAAATATATGGACAAATTCCCGAGCTATGCTCCTACTCGATGAGTTCCTTAGTGGTACCGCTTCTGGGTACTGGGTCGCATAGTCCATGACCACCAGAATGTACTGATGGCCCTGTGCCGATTTAACTACGGACCCCACTAGGTCCATGGCAATCCTCTCAAAGAGGATTTCTATCACCGGTAGTGGGATTAGAGGACTACGGAGATGGGAAGAGGGAACGGTTATCTGGCAGGTGGGGCATGACCTACAATATAGTTTAGGATTTCCCGGTAACATCCTGGCCAAAAAAACCTCCTCAATATCCTCTCCTGAGTTTTCTCGACCCTCAAGTGTCCCCCAGAACATGTGAATGGGCCATATCTAATACCCTCCGTCGGTATGGCCCTGGAACTGACAGCTGTTCCACTATCTCATCACCCCTTAGCTTGTTCGCCCAATACAATAACTCCCCCTGAACTGCAAAGTGGGGGAATCTGGTGTCGGCCCCCCACTCTTGAGCAACCCCGTTACACACAGTAACCTGGTCAAATGCCCCCTTTAAGGTCAGGTCCCAAACTTGAGCAGTCCCAAAGTTCTCTCCGGACACATCTAACTCAGGGAGGTCGACCTCCTCGGTCACCGTCTCACCCTCATCACTGGCAAGGACACACAGTGGGAACTCATCCACTTGAGATTTCAACGGGGTTTCTTCCCTAGGGACCAGGCTTTTGCCCACGCGACTCAGTCTGGTTCCCTTCCCCCACAAGTCCCAAAGCAAAGACAAATCGCGCCCCAATATGACAGAATGTATCAGATGCTTGACCACCCCCACCTCGTGGGACTGGGCACCACAGTCTGTTCCCACTGTCACTCTGGCCACAAGGTAGTCCTTGGTGTCCCCATGTATGCAGAGAACACCCACAGTTTTGGCAGGGATCAGCTGGTGGGGAAGGGTGGCACCGATTAGGGTCACCAGAGTCAAATCACCCTCACTCCATTTATGGACACGGCACACATCTGCGGCCCCTGGCTGGGTTGACAGTCCACACTGCAGGCCGGATAAGCGTAATAAGAACGTCTGCCTAGGCTGCAGTCCAGTGGTTAAGGGGACATATGACACCGGGCGGCTACGTGTCCACCGCCAACAGACCACATCCTTAACAACAGTCTTTGTGGCACCCTCAATGGAATTGGATGCCCCCCAGTTGTGGCTTTAAACCACTTTGTGGTGAACATGCCCCCTTTTTGGGTATTCCAGTCCGGTTTCTCGAGGGATTTATTGACCACCTGGTACCTCTCTACTAGGCCGACGAGGTCGTCCGCATTCTGAGGGTCGCCCTGGGCAACTCAAGTCTGTACCGACCTGGGAAGGGAGTGTATGAATCTGTCAATCACCACCCACTCGACCATCTGGGTAGGAGTTGAAGACTGCCGGCTGCAACCACTACTGAACCAGATGCAGTAAGTCAAACATCTGTGAGCGAGGGGGTTTGTCACCGGCATACGCCCAGTGGTAGACTCGTTAGGCTCTCATCTCTCAGGATGCAGACAGCGGTGAATACATTGGTGGAAGACTGGGTCGCCGGCTCCTTCCAATCAGCATGTGCAACGCAGACTGATGCTATGTGGGGGCTCATACTTTATATAGAGAGGATATATGGGGGCTCATACTGTATATAGGGGACTATGTTGGGGCTTATACTATATATAGGAGTCTATGTTGGGGCTCATACTCTATATAGGAATCTATGTTGGGGTGCATATTGTATACAGGTGGCTATGTGAGGGCTCATACTGTATATAGAGGGGCTATGTGAGGGCTTCTACTGTATAGTGATCCCCTGACAAAGGCTGGATGCTGAAACGCGTGTCGGGGTGGGCGCCATTTTGCAGCAGGAGTTATATTAACCAGGCGTTGAGTATCTGACTGTTACGCTATAAATCTAGGTTTTCACAAGTGCTTATATTGATAAATGATCTATCTCACAGTGCTATATGCTATCTAACTTCATTGGAGCATGATCACATTTTGCACAATTTAAATGACATAGGTCTACATCTATATACTATTGATGTATGATTTATTGACATATTCAGCATTAGGCACTTTATTGAATCATTCATGCATGATTTACTGACATAATAATAATAATAATATTAAGCATTAAGCACTTTATACAATTATTTTATGACGTAATCATGCACTTTATGTTGGCTATTATATGTGATCATGTTATAATTAGGATTGTAGTTTCCATCCTTTCATATTCCTGCTGTGGTGCCCCCTTTCTCGCAATTGATTTTATATCCCTTTGTTACCCGTGTTGTTACCTGCATTAAAGAAGTTGGATAGGGCATCAATGTATTATCGGCCGGGGTTCCGCACGTGGCACCCCCGCTGATCAACTGTTATCGGTGTCGGCGGCGGTCGCCGGCCGGAAGTGCTCACCTGAGGGGCTCCGCTGTCAAGTGGTAGTGGCCGCCGCGTTGTACTGCACTACGGATAGGGCATCAATGTAAAAGTAGTGGATAACCCCTATAATTGATGAAAAAAATATTTCAACATTATTTATTGGACTTTTGTTTCAAAGTTGCTTTTCTGTTTCCTCTATCTGTAGTCACAATATATCATATTTCAGTCACATATTATCTTGAATACTGTATGTAGTATGAACATAGACATCAATGTTATATACAGGATAATATGTGACTGGTGTAATATCTGTACTAATAGTATGTTATATACCAGGGGTCGACAAAGTTGTTCAGAATCTAGGAGCCAGCCAAAAAATTTAGGAGCCAGAATTTTTTTTAAGCAAACTTGTTTTTAATTTAACAAAAAAAACATTACAAACGTTATAAACAACATTTTACTTTTAAAGATAATAAATATTATATTTTGATATTTTAGATTTTAGGCAACATTCTAGTGTTTTTCACTTTGCTTTTTGTGGCCATGAACATGCCTTGTGATTTTAGAGCTGAAGTACCAGTGGTCCACAGCCTTGGCAGGATCAAACGCCTTCACAGATGGCCCATTCATGGTGATCATAAACAAGTCACTTAAACTTTCTTCTTGCATCCTTGATCTGAATTTATTTTTGACCATGTTCATCAAACTAAATCCTCTTTCACAACATGAGGTTGAGACAGGGAGCACCGCCACAATCGACAACAGGTTTCCCAGAACTGGAAATCTCTCGGTGTTGGAGAGTGCCAAATCCAGAAGCTCACACAGTTTCTTTCCTTTTCCAAGGACCTTAAACTCATACCACTCATTGAGGAGTGAGTGAATGCATTGGTCATCACTTTCAGGTGGAGATAGCTGTTTACGAAAATGATGAGCCAATGCAGTAATCTCAACCACACCGTAGTCTTGCAATGTTGTTCCTGCTGGCCAGGCAAAGGTGTCAAACACTGCGGTGGATCTTTCAATATTTATATCACTTAGAAATCGCACTGTCAAGTATTTAACTGCCTGATTAATTAAATTAGCTTTTTCCTGCTGAATTGATGCAGCTACAGTGTTGCTCAGTCCATGTAGCTGTACATTTTGAAACAGTCCTTGAAGAGATGTTCCTGAGACAAATCTGGCCTCGTGTTGTTTTGGTGCATCTCTAAGTGAATTGATTGTTGAAATTGTGCTTTTCACATGCAACTCAATTGTGCTTAAGAAAAGCTCTTCCCTTTGAAATATAAGTGACAAGTTTTTAAGAATTTCCAGATAGTCCAGTAGGAAATGGAGCATGTGAACAAATTTAAAATCTGTGAGCTTTCTCAGTAAACCATGGGCAGCTGCAGAGGCACTGTCTTTTTCCGCAGCCACACTTTCTAGGTGGATTGTCACGCATTTCCAGTCTTTGACAAGTGCAGACAGAGCACCGACTTTGCTTGCTACCCATCTGACATTATGCAAGTATTGGAATTTCAGAATTGTAAGCTGCAGGTTTTCTGCTACTTGCTTCAGCTGTCGCATTCTCTTAGGTGAGTATTGATAAAATTGGTAGAGTTTCTTTAAAATAGAGTCAAAATCATCAATTAATTTAGCTTGTTTTACTGAACTTAATACACTTAAGTTCAATCGGTGTGCAACACAGTGAATGCCAATTAAATGACTGATGTTTTGGCGTATTTTCTGCACCAAGCCATTTTCGGTCCCAATCATGCTGGCAGCACCATCTGTACCAATGGCAATCAAGTGACTTGAAGAAAGCCAGCCTACAAGACCAAGTGTTCTAAGTTCTTCTGTGAGCGCTTCTAAATATCCATCTGCAGTAGCCATTTCAAGAGGAGAAACAGAAAGAAATACTTCTTTGACCCTGTTGTCCTTGATGTACCTGACATACAGAATCAGTTGTTCAACCCCTGCTTTGTCAGTTGAGCCATCTAGCATGAAGCTGACATATTTTGCCTCTTTGAGCTCACTGATTAGGTTTTTCCTGATTATTTCTGCAATATGGGAAATGAATTCTTTGCATCTTTTATCGTTTGCATATTCCTGTCGCACAGCACTCCCTAATTTCTCCGTCAACTCTAGCAACCCTTCAAAATCTGTGAAAGGTCTGTTGTTTTTGGCAATATAATAGGCCACATTAAATAGAATGGTCATATGTTTAAAAATGTCTTCATCCATTTTCCTTATACAAGCAGCCAATGGAGTAGCTTCTGGAGCCAACGCTGCATGTTTAGCCTCCACACAATTTAGATGCTGGAGAGACTTTGCTGCTTTTTGAAGGTTTCAAGTTTAAAGGGTCCTGAAAATCCTTTTACGATCCTAGATGCTTGGTCAGCAATGCCAGGGAAGGAAGCACAAATCTCGCATATAGCTATACCAGGTGTATGGTCAAATTTAAGCCATGCGAGTTCTTTACACCACTCTTGCCTAAATCTCCTGGGTCCAGCAGTTTGACAACGGCTTGTTGATGGGGACTCCTCTGCTGGTGGGTCAACTCTTGTTTCTTCAGTTACCTGTTGCCCGGCACTTTCTACCTGTTGCACTGCGCTTTCAAGAGAGGTATTTGTAAAGAACTGTGTCATTTTCAGTTGCTTTTCATTTTCTGGTATTCTCTCTGTTGCTCTGCGCTTCATTTTTTTCCTGAACCCAGAAAAGAAAAAAAAAAGTGCACTTTGCTCTGCTATGCCAATTATAACTTACACATGATCTCTTTACCCTTCTTTGTCCGAGTGGACGAGGCAGTACTCCGGCTTCGTTCTCCCGGCGGCACCCGACTTTGTTCTTCCAGCAGCACTCCGCAGTCCGCCATATAGTACCCATATAATAATGGGATACACTGTGAATATACTGCCATATAGTAACCATATAATTACAGCATATACTGTGTATATACTGCTATACCCTACTTACAAAAAGATTTAGCAATGTAGGAAACTCCATTCAGTGGTGGTCCAGCAGGATAGGGTCTCTCAGCACTTCTAGAGAAGATTAAAAATCAATCTGCCTTATTATCCATATATTTTATTTTCTAACCATAAGAAGTTTCAAATCCTTTTTTGTAGGAACAACACTTTTCTAAATCAATGAAACAACATACTCACCTTAAATGTTTTTTGGAGGGAAAAGTAAAGATAAATTGTTGTTCCGTTTTTTTCTTGACATTTTTTTTTTAATTTTTACGAATGCTTTAAAAATTGCTTTTTAAAAAAAAATAAATAGATGTCATTACATTTATAAATTTTTTATATTCTCAGTTTTTTTCTCAGAAAAATCAAAGAAACTAATTTTTTTAAAAAAATGCCTGTTCCGTTTTTTTGTTGACAAACTGTACATATAGACCCCCTCACACACGGCGTCTCCTCGGGGAGCACGGCCTTTGTATGTACTTCCACAGGTAGCGGGAGAGGAGAACGGGCCCCCGGCCACAGCGATCCTTCCCCCGTAACCCAACTCTCCCTGTCCAGTCCCGGAGCATAAGGGGGGCGGAGCAAAGTGGAGAAGGCGGCCTGAGCGATACTGTCCCTGCTTCCTCCGATTGGATGACTCCGTGCTGGAGGTGGGATTGGTTTGAGAGTATTTTTTTTTCTTCTCAACTCCTCAACTCCTCAAGCACCAGGCAACATTTTCTAGGCGCCAGACATTTTCTAGGCGCCACTGGCGACCAGGCGCCTGGGTTTGTCGAGCCCTGTTATATACCATCATATATTATCATGTATATGACATCTAATGTCTGTAGTTAGTATATCATATACTAATCTATCTACTGTATGCGATATCCTATGTGCACAGAGATCCAATGTTATATACAGGATAATACCTGACTGATATATATATATATTATACTATAGGAACAAACACCAGATATTATACACGTCACATATTATCCTGTATAGAACATCTGATGTCTGTACACATAGTATAGCACATCCAGCATAGAGGAGAATATGTGACTGGTATATGATACAATGTGACTACAGATACCAGATGTTATATACAGGATAGCATTTGATGGTATACTAGATGGTGGCCCGATTCTAATGCATCGGGTATTCTAGAATATGTATGCGGCCGACCGGGCGCAATCAGCAAAGCGGTGTTAAAATTTGGCGCCTATATCGCAGATTGGTCTCGGCCAGCGGTCGCAACTAATCAGCAGAGCATGGTTTAAAATTGGCACCAATAATGCTGATTGGTTGCGGCCAGCGAACGCGACCAATCAGCAGAGCGTTGTTTAAATTTGGCACCAAAATTGCTGATTGGTCGGGGCTGGCAGCCGCGACCAATCAGCAGAGCGTTGGTTAAATTTGCCGCCAATGTGGCTGATTGGTCGCGGACGCCAGACGCGACCAATCAGCAGAGCGTTGTTTACATTTGGCGCCAATCTGGCTGATTGGTCGCGGCTGCCGTACGCGACCAATCAGCAGAGCGTTGTTTAAATTTGGCGCCAATGTCGCTGCTTGGTTGCGGCTGGCGTCCGCAACCAATCAGCATAGCGTTGTTTAAATTTGGCGCCAATCTCGCTGATTGGTCGCGTCTGGCGTCCGCGACCAATCAGCACAGCAGTGTTTAAATGTGGCGCCAAAATCGCTGATTGGTCGCGGGCAGCGTCCGCGACCAATCAGCATAGCGTTGTTTAAATTTGGCGCCAATCTCGCTGATTGGTCGCGTCTGGCGTCCGCGACCAATCAGCACAGCGTTGTTTAAATTTGGCGCCAATCTCGCTGATTGGTCGCGGCTGGCAACGGCGACCAATCAGCAGAGCGCTGTTTAAATTTGGCGCCAATCTCGCTGATTGGTCGCGGCTGGCGTCCGCAACCAATCAGCACAGCAGTGTTTAAATGTGGCGCACAAATCGGTGATTGGTCGCGGCCGCTATTTAAATGTGGCTGCCTGCGACCAATCACCGATTTGGGCGCCAAATTTAAATATCGGCCGCGACCAATCACGATCTTGGCTCCACATTTAAACACCGCTGTGCTGATTGGTCGCGGACGCTATTTAAATGTGGCGCCAAAATCGGTGATTGGTCGCGGCCAGCGTCGGCGACCAATCAGCACAGCGGTGTTTAAATGTGGAGCCAAGATCGGTGATTGGTCGCGGGCAGCGTCCGCGACCAATCAGCACAGCGGTGTTTAACTTTTGCGGTAAGATCAGTGATTGGTCGGGTCCGAAGACTGCGACCAATCATCGAATCGTCTTGGTGAGGACCGGGGAGCGGCGCTGCCTGTGCGGCTACTTCCGCAGCGAGAACCCGGGACATGAGCGGGCGCTCGCAGCAAAAGTATCCCGACCCGCAGCGCCGCTCCACGGTCCTCCTTTCCGCATGGAGGTCAGCGGCGCCGGCGGTCGGGGTCCTACCGCTGCTACCGGCCAGGAGATGAGCGCCTCGCATCGCTCATCTCCCGGCTGCATCTCCGTCCCGCAGATGGGTCCGGCGGTCGAGGTCCTTCTGCTGGTACCGGCTGGGAGATGAGCGCCACGGGCCGGTCATCTCCCGGCTGCATCGCCGCTGAGCTCCGTCCCGCAGATGAGCCGCTAACGGCCACCATCTTTTTTCAGAAATCCCGCGGCGCTGATTGGCTGCTGCCGGACGAATGAGCGACGCGGGATTTCCAGGACAGACAGACAGACGGGATAAGACGATTATATATATAGATATACCATCACATATTATCAGTATAAGACATTTGATATTTGTACTCATAGTATAATATATATCAGTCATCTATTATTCTGTATATTGTATGTGCTATACTACAGTATGTGCACAGACATCTGATGTTATATACAAGATAAAATGCAAATAGTATACCGTAATATTTGATGTCTGTATAACAGTATGTCTTATATCATTCACATACTATCCTGTATATTGTATGTGCACAGGCATCTGATGTTACATATAGATAATATATGACTTGCATAATATCTAATGTCTGTATCACAGTGTATATTCTATCACATATTCTCCAGTATTTTGTATGTACTGTGATGTAGCAGACATCCCTTTAATGGTTCAGTGTGTTTGAATGACCATGTACCTTCCCCTTTAATTGACTGGTCACATGACTGTGACATCACACAGGTCCTTATGCACACAGAGGGTGTGGACACATGACTCTGACATCAGTTAAGGTCCTATCAATGGATGTGTGCATGAGTGCTGCAAGATATAAAAACCCTGTGTGTTCCTGTGTGAGGGTGTTCCGGTGTGTAGGAGTTCCTATGTGTTGGGAGCTCCTGTGTGGGCACCGTGTGAGAGACACGAGGCTGTTCCCTGTGTGTATGGGGGGAACACCGCTCGTGGGAGGCTTGGTGAGGCCTGGTGGACTCCGGTGGAGGTGAAGCCTGGATCCCTGTGTGTGTGGGATGCCAGTAAGCCTCGGAGTGCCACACAAGCGTCCTGGAGGGTGAAGCCTGGGTATGTGAAATATGCCAGTAAGCCTTAGGGGGTGGAGGGCTGGAGACCACGTGTGGTCAAGCCTTAGAGTCACAGTGGTGGCGGACTGAAAGCCGATAAAGGTAATACTCTTTATGTTATGGACATTTTCATGGACATTGTTTTATTACCTTGCGGGAGGCTGTAATTAGAGCCAAGTGGGCCGGTCTGCCACTTGGGCTCGTGGACATGTTGTATGGGAAATACGGTTTATGACGTGTAATAAACTGTGGATTGTGAAAAACGGCAAAGTAGTTGCTGGTGTGCAGTGATTGACGCAGCAAAGCGAGTATCCCCCAGGATAATAAGTAGCGCTGCCTTACAGTACTATAATATGTAAAAAGACATCTCATGTTATATACAGGATAATTTGTGAACGGTACAACATCTGATGTTTGTACTCACAGTATAGTATACAACAGTCACATATTATCCTGTATATACCATCTGATGTCTGCAGTCATAGTGTATCATATAACAGTCATGTATTCTCCTGTATACTGGATGTAATATACTATGTGCACAGACATCAGATGTTATACAGCATATGTCACCGATATATCATTCACCAGTCACATATTCTCCTGTCTCCTTATTTCTAAATGTAACCAGGTCTACAACAAGGAAAGCATATGACTGTAGTCACTTATATTCAGCTTTAAAGAAGTCTCTAACTAACTCCCCCCCCCCCCCTTCTGATTCTGTGTAAATGTTAGTGTACTGTAGTGTGACCGTGATAATATATTCACCTAGCGCCTTCTCCAGTATGCAACGCTGTTCTGCTCCTCTTCTGAGTGACTCCATCACTCTTCAGCTCACTTTATGCTTAATGTAACGTGGAAGTCTGTTTTATAATGTACGTCTATGGACCCTTGTTATGAGCCTCATTTATATTGTAAAAGTCACTTCCAGGGCACGCAGAGCGCAGAGAGACCTGGAGAGTCTGCAAAGCGGTGACGTCACTGAGAAAAGGAGCAGAACGGCGCTGGTCCTGGAGAAGGCGGCAGTAGTTTAGTATATTAATAAAATGACATACACTATACTAACATTTACTCAGGTTTAGAGAGAAAAAAGGAAATGTGAGGTTTCTTTAGGTGGACTGTTTTGTCTATTTTACAATAGAGACAATATATTAATCAGTTCTGAAGACATCATGCAATTTACCAGCTGCATACTTTTTGTATGCTTTCAATAGCTCAAATTTCTGTAGTCCCTCTGCCACTGCAGATTGCTAAATAGTGATAGAGCGTTGTGCACATACTGTCATGATTCCTCTGTATTGCCAGCGTAGTGATCGCAAGTATGAATTTGCATAGTTATGGTCAAATGCCGACTAGAGTGTCAGACACCTCTCGCAGTGACACACCGATAAAAGTGAATGAGAATCTAGTCAGCATTCAACCACAACTATCCCATCATTACTCCGGCTTTATCTTTTTGAGGTCTTGTAACTTCTGCTCCCTTTATGAAGCAGCCATAGGTAAACACAAAAAAAGATTGGCCGCTGCTGTGTGCGTGCCCCTAGGTCAAAATTTGCCAGGCAGCCCCTGGTGCCGCCGTCCATAACCACTAAAAATGTGCCTCTGCATTGAGCAGAAGAGAACGGCAAGCTTTATTCCTGCTACCCTTAGTACATAAGTTTTATTGTCAGTAAAAAGGACTTTATTTTTGCAACCTCATCTGGTTTCTTCACCGTGAGTTTAAAGGGGTTCGGTGCTGCACAATTGATGCCAGAAATAATCCTGAAAGTGTCCACCTCAGAACTACAACCACAAGCACACACCCAGGGACCAATATGTAAGGTGTTTAGGGGCGCGGAATTACATGTCGGCTGAATTTCTCCCTTACATATCTACTAAAATTAGATTCATGATTTACTGTTTTAGGCCTGTTTCACACATCCAGATATTTCCGGTACTAGAAGAACCAGTACCGGAGATATCCGTGTCTGTGTCTACCTGTGTGGCAACCATGTTCCGCATCAGGATCACACGTACCGGCGCCTGGGAATCAGAGGTACAGTTAGTGCTGTTCCCAAGTGACGGGTGCTGAAGGCATCTGTCATCTTTGTCCCTTGCTTGCGCTGTGGTCACCAGCAGGGGACAATGTTGACAGTTGTATTGTGCCCCCGCGGTGTCCGGCAAGTGTTAAAATAAGAATAAATTAAAAAACACATTATACTCACCTGTCCGACATACTGTCCCACGCTGTAATCCATCTGACCGACAATTCTCCATCAGCTTTTGCATTGGCTTGAAGCGACCGCATATGCTGAGGAGCAGGGGAGAATGACTCTCTCTAGCGAGCGGGCTCCTGACCTGCGCTGAGGTCAGTGAGCAGTGTCCTGTCACTCATGAGCCCAGCGCAGGTAAGGGCCCTCTCGCTGGAGCGAGTCATTCTCCCCCGCTCCTCAGCGTTTGCTGTTGCTTTAAGCCACCGCAGGCGCTGATGTAGAATTGTCGGTCATATGGATTACAGTGTGGGACAGTATGTTGGATAGGTGAGTATTATGGTTGTTTTTTATAGGGGACAATGGCTTCAGGGAATTAGGTGTAAAGGTGAGCATAATGTGTTTTTTATTATATTCTTATTTTTACACTTGCTGGACACAGCGGGGGCGGAATACAACTCTCAACATTGTCCCCTGATGCTGCTGATCGCAGTCCAAGCAGGGGACAATGATGACAGATGCATTCAGCACCCGTCGCTTGGGAACAGTGCTAACTGCACCGCTGATTCCCAGGTGCCGGTATGTGTCACACGGATAACACACGGATGTCATCCGTGTGGGACATTTTGCAGTCCGTGCAGTGTGAAAAAAAACGGAGATGTCAGCATGTTTTGCCCATGGACACAAGGTAGGTGGAAACACACTGACCTGTGTCAGTGTCTCCAGTACGTGTGAAAACTGTCACCACACATAGTGGAGACACTGACCTGTATAAGAGGCCTTAGTCTGTTATTCAGGAACCCTTTAAAACAGGGAAATGATAAACCTCAGTGACAGCTATTGCAGAACCTTGTTACATAAGGTTCAAGGTTGAAATTTATCTGGGTAAAAATTTACAGCTTTTCTTGTCTAAACTGCAGTAGAGAACTGAACCCTTTCAAATGAGGTATATTTTGGTTCTTGAAGACTACACTCATTTTAGCTGGTATAGGACATATTAGTTTGAAGGGAATCTATCGTTAGGATTTCATCACCCTTCCAAACTAATTATAATTATTATATTTTAATTTTTCCCACAAAAATGTTCATTTAGCCCCAGATTTAGCATTTTTACAAGGGTAACAGGAGGGAATGAACAGTACAATTTGTTGTGCAATGTCTCCTAACTAAGCAGATACCCCATATGTGGAGAAAAACTCCATTTGACTTTTGGAGTGCAAAATTGGCTGGAATAGATAGCGGACGCCATGTTGCGTTTGGATAGCCCCTGATGTGGCTAAACAGTGGAAACCCTCCAAAAGTGACCCACTTTTGAAATTACACCCCTCAAAAGGAATTTATTTAGAGTAGTGGTGAGCACCATGAACTCCGAGGTGCTTCACAGAATTTTATAACGCTGAGCCATGAAAATGAAAAAAATAACTTTTCCCGCAAAAATTTTGCTTCAGACCCAAATTTTCCATTTTCACAAGAGTAATACAAAAAAATGGACCACACAATTTGTTGCGTAAATTGTTCTGAGTACACCGATACCCCGTATGTGGTGTTAAACTACAGTTTGAGCACATGGCAGGGTTCAGACAGGAAGGAGCGCCAATTAAATTCTAGAACAAAATTTTGGTGGAACAGATTGCCGATGTCATGTAATATTTGAAGAGCTCCTGACATGCCAAAACAGCAGAAATCCTGAGTTTCCTGAGAATGCCAAAAGTGGTCGAAAACTACTTTTGAGGCACAGTGCAAAGCTCAGAAGGGAAGGAAAGCTGTATTGTTATGCATATGTTGCTAAAACGGTTTGAGGGTGCCATGTCACATTGTCAGAGCCCCTGAGGTGCCACAACAGCAAAACCCCTCTATAAGTGACCCAATTTTACAAACTACACCCCCAATGAATTCATCTAGGGCTGCAGTGCTCATATTGACACCACGGTGTGTCACAGAAATTTATACCATTGGGCGGTGAAAAAAAAAAAACATTACATTTTTTACCACAAAAAAATCTGTTTTAGCCCCATATTTTACATTTTTACACGGGGAAATGGGCAAAAATGGCACCAAAATTTCTCACAATTTCTGATGAATGTGGCAATACCCCATATATGTCTGTACAATACTGCTTATCCACACGGCATGACTTGGAACGGAAGGAACGCTATTTGACTCTTGGGAGAACAAATTATCGTAGACTAGTTGCGGACTCCATATACTGAACTCCTAAGTGTCAGAAGAGCAGAATCGCCTCTCAAGTGACCCCATTTTGGAACTTACACCCCTCTGGGAATTTATCTACAGGTGCAGTGACTATTTTGACTTCATGGGTGTTTGCCAGAAACAAGCAGCAGTGAATGTTGCTGAGTGAAAATCTGCCATTGTAGTGCCCATACATTGTGCCCAGATCGTGCTTCTGGAGACATGGACCCAGTAAATTAAGTGGGCTCTCATTGCAACAGAAATGTCAAATGTGGATGCTAACTGCGGTTTATGCGCACTGTGGGGCTCAGAAGGTAGAATTTGGGAGTGTAGAATTTGCTGGATTTCTTTTGTAAAGGGGGGGGGGGGGAGCCATGACGCTTTTCAAGAGCCTTTGTGCTACCAGTAGCGTGGGAGCCCCCTATATTTCTGTTGACAGATGATGGACCTGAGTCGGACTTGCTTCTTTTGTGGATTGAGTTGAAGCTTTTTATTGGGAACATTTTACATAACATTTGGGATCACATTTTTCTAGCGCTCCATGCTGAGCACTTACATCAGGGTTTCCATTTAAATCTCGGAATGACGTGATTCGGAAACCCCTGAGAGATCCACTCACTATAATAAGCAGCAGAGTTACTCTGGATTCCGTCTGGCTTCTGTTCAGCAGTGTGATTCCTTTCAGAAGTGCGCAAAACTGTGGTGGACCACGCTTTTATGCACACCTAAAAAAAAAAGACACTGCTGGATCATAGGCCAGACGGCATCCACGGTGCCTTCACCTGCCTCATTATAGGGAATCTTCCGCCGGGGGTTCTGTCTGAATCACGTATTTCAGAGATTTACACGGAAAACCCAGTGTAAGCGCTCAGCACAGAATAAATGTGAGCCGAGCCTTATTGCGATCTTTGGGAGACAGAATGAACAAATCAACAACAGGTGAAGAACTGGTTTTTATTTATATATTATGCCGTTCCTCGTGCGGTATAAGTGATTAGACTACTTTATTCTTCAGGTCGGTGAGATTACAGCGCTACCAGAATTATATATTTTTTTATGTTTGGTAGCTTTCACACACTAAAGGACGCTTTTTTTTTTTTTTGCAAAACAAAGTTTTTGCATCGCCATATTTTGAGAGCTATAATTTTTCCACATTTCTGCCGACAGAGTCATGTGAGGGAGACAAGTTGACGTTTTTATTGGCACTATTTCGGGCACATAACATTTTTTGATCACTTTCTATTCCAATTTTTGGGAGGCAGAAGGAACAAAGACCAGCAATTCAGGAATAGTCTTTTTTTTTTTTTTTTTTTTTTTTTTTTTTTTTATGCCGTACACAATGTGATAATAGTGATACAATAGCTTTGTTCTTCGGGTCAGTAAGATTATAACGAAAACACATTTATATAATTTTTTATGTTTTGGCGCTTATACATAATAAAAACTATTATGTAGAAAAAATAATTGCTATTGTATCGCTTTATTGTGAGAGGTATAACTTTTTTTTATTTTTGCATTGATGGAGTTGTATGGCGGCTTGTTTTTTTGCGGGAAAGATGACATTTTCAGCAATACCATTTTTTTTATATTCAACTTTTTGATCACGCTATATTCCACTTTTTGTTCTGCAATATGATGAAAAAGCATCATTTTTACCACTTTTTTTACGGTATTCACTGAAGGGGTTAACTAGTTTAACATTTATAGGTCAGGTTGTTCCAGATGTGACAATACCAAGTATGTGTACTTTATTTGTTTATTTTTACATAAACATATTTATTGGATTCATATTTTTTCTTTTTTTTGTGATTTTTTTTTTTTTTTTTTTTTTTTTTTTTAAATATTTTTGCAATTTTTAAATACTTTTTTTTTTACTTCGTTCCAGAGTGGGACATCAACTTTCCCTGCCTTCATTGCTGATCTAATACTCTGCAATACTTTTGCATTGCAGGACATTAGATCAGGCAATCGCACACAGGGAGGAGGTGTGTCAGCACCTTTGTTACACGCACGCCGCCTAAGTTCAGATAGGGGCGAGACAGGTTACATGAATTCTTTGGAATCTTGGGGTAACCGTTACTCAGGGTGACTATAGACCATGTGCTGCAGCTTCTCTCAGCCACACAGGGGTATTGACCCTCAGGCACAGACACGCAAGTTGTTTCACTTGCTGACCAGACACACTTGACAAGAGTTCTCATAAACAGTAGAACAGGAGCATTTAATAAGAAGCCGCACAGTCAGTGAAAGTTAAGTCTTATGAGAAACAGGCTCCAGTGACAAACAGTACAGTTTCCTTAGCAGTACAGCAGTTCAGTCTTCCCAGTAGTACAGGACAACACAGTTCTAATGCAAAGGCACATTAATGAACACAGCATTCTTTGCAGCACAGTGAGATGGAGGAGGGAGGGAAGGTTTCTGAGGGAGATGATCCCTGTGACACCATTTCTTCCAGTCCTTATCTTTCTGCCTGGCAATACTCTGCACTGCTAGTTCAGGAACTCTACCTGACCTGTGCTTAGCTTCACTCCTGACTTTAATCTTTTTCACTTGCAGGGGCGCTTCTGTGATATACAGATCATACACACACCACCTTTCTCTTTGGCTCCAGCCAGACAGTAAACCACTTCCCCACAATCCCCCTGGGGCTCTGCTAAAACACTCCCCTTCTCCTGTGACTGTGTTAACCCCTCTAGTTGCTGATTGCTTTTAAAGCAACAGCACTACTTCTGCATGTCTCACCTGCTCTGAGCAGGAGCTTACAGGCCACCATACCTGGGTGACCTCGCAATCCTCTTTCAGCCTGGGGTCACCATGGAGACCATTGGCACAGCGCGATCGCAATCGTATTCTGCCGATTGGAGCAGAGAGGGAGCTCCCCCCCCTCTGCTATGACGATCGATGTCGCTGACACTATTGACAGCGGCATCAGAGGGGTTAAACACCCACGATCTGTGCTGGCACCGATCATGGGTGTTTCTGCAAGGAGTCAGCTCTCATATAGCGCTGACACCCACTTTTGATTCTGCCAGCGCCTGTAGTGAACCCACACGATCATCACTCTGTACATGTACAGCGGTTTGCGGGAATGCACCACCCGCAGCGTTGTACATGTACGACAGATGTCGTGAAGGGGTTCAACTAATACAGGTGCTTCTCACAAAATTAGAATATCATCAAAAATTTTATTTATTTCCGTTCTTCAATACAAAAAGTGAAACTCATATTATATAGAGTTGTTATAAACAGATTGATCTATTTCAAGTGTTTATATCAGTTAATGTTGATGATTATGGCTTACAGCCAATGAAAACACAAAAGTCATTATCTCAGTAAATTAGAATACTTTATAATAACAGCTTGAAAAATTATTTTCAAATCCAAAATGTTGGCCTACTGAAATGCATAAAAATCTGCAGCACAATACGCTGCAAAACAAAACGTGTGGGAGCATAGTGTTATGATCTGCAACATGTACTAAGGAAAGATGGGGGAAAGCTGTCCCTACAGTAAGACTAAGCTAAATCCCTACGATGTAGAGGGCTGCCTGTTCCTAGCGAACAGACCCGCCTTAGTCCTCGGCTAGTCTGAACGAAGACCTATAGCATAAGGAGAGGGGTCCCTAAAAGAACTAAGGACTGGAACAAAAATGGGACACCTCCTAAACAGAGAAGCTGTTGTAGAACACAAAAAGACAAACAAAGAAAAAGGTAGTAGAGGTCCCAGAAGGACCAAGCGAACTGACAGAGATAGGCACCGAAGCACCTGGCTAGAAAGACAGTCAAACAACACTGAAGTCCAGCACAGCCAGAAGGGCGGAGCTGGAATATAAAGGCAGGTGGTCACGTGACCGCAAAACACAAGATGGAAAAAAACAAACAGGAGAGTGCTAACACATAGCCTTACTGGGCAGGTATTGCTTGAATTTGAGCCTCCCCTTGAAATGTATTAGGGTCTCATCCACGCAGATGTCCCTTTGGGGAATGTACACCTTAGCAAAATTGTTGCTGAAGAGATCAATGAGCGGCCGAACTTTGAAAAGTCGGCAAAGTTGGGGTCATCTTGTGTATTATCACTGCAATGGAAAAATTTGTGGATTACCTCAAATCGTTTACGGGGTCATAGCCATGCAGAACAGTGGAGAGTTGTATAAAACATCAATACCCCAATATTGCCGAAGTTCTGGCTTCTTCACTAACCTCATGTGAAGGACAAAGTTATCATTGCTACTATGTCTACTATGTGTCCAGTTAGAAAATGATGAAGGGCGGTTTTGTGACAAAAATTGATGGGCGTGCAATTTAGTTTCGGCCATCATGAGGTATACAAAATCCTCAATGAAAAAGACTTTGAAAAAGTCTATTTCTGTGAAGCCGGTGATCTCAAATTTGATACCACTGGCCAAAGTTGGGACGTACCTATCAAGGTCGTGAAGGGGTTAAAGAAGCACTCCCATCAAAGTGACAGTTCAAAGTCATAACGGGGATAACCCGTCCTGGTGCGCGAACTAGCATCTGGCCATGACAAGTTATCCCTGTCATTGAAAGTAATGGGGTTAAACATATGCTGAACAATAAATAAAAACAAACAAGATTAAAAGCAGCAGAATGTCCTAACTTGTATTAGTAGTGGTAGATAATTTCTTTCCGCCTATTGAGATCGTCAGGAACACAGGTGCCAGGCTGTAAATCCAATAGGGGGTTCCCTTGTGCGCAAACGTCTCCTATGATCTCCTCTTCTGACTGTACGTACAACCTTCTCCAATGCAAATACCTGCAAAGATGTAATTTGTTTGATGGATGGTGATGAAATGGTGTGATGCTTGTGAAATGTTGCGATAAGATGTATTAGGGCTGACAATGTCAGTAATGTGTTCTGAGATGCGTATTTTTAATTTAAGTGTGGTACACCAAAAATACATCTTATTGCAATGTGAACAATTAATAGCATACACTACATCCTGTGTATTGCAGTTGATAATTTTTTTTATATTATAAGTACATGATCTATCCTGGTTATAAAAAAACTTTAGTAACCAGGGCGTGAGTGCAGGTGCAGCAATGTTTACCGCTGCACCTAAAAAATCCTTTGCATATCAACCATGTATTAGAAGGTTTTTTTGTAGAAAAAAAACTAGGTGAGATTATGTTACCTATAGTTGTAGATTTTCTGGCAACTATAGAACATCCCGGTTCTAGAATGGATGCCAGGATCGGGTCCTGATACAAAATAGGGATGAATTTATAAATAATATTTTTAATCATATGAAATTGTGAGCTGTATCGAATGGACAGAACTGGTTTTGTATTACCTGTATCCCTTTTACTCTTTTGTATTAGTAAATCAGATCTGTTTTTTGCGCTGACAATTTTGTACGCTCTATTGAGGAGCCAGGGAGAATACCCTCTCTTTTGGACAGTCTATTTCTGGACTCCGATATTTCATTGTGTAAAATCTCCCGATTACTGCAATTACGTTTGATTCTGTTGAACTGTCCTACTGGAATAGCATTGATTGTATGGGAAGGATGACTGCTTTGGGAATGTAGAATGGTATTACCCGTTATAGGCTTAACATGGGTGGATGACACAATAGATTTACCACCAGGATTACCCACAAGTTGGAGATCAAGGAATGATATCTGAGTGGAATGCATGGTATGGGTAAACTTAAGACTGAATTCATTGTTATTAATGTACTCCATGAAGTGTGGTATGGCAGATACAGGACCCCCCCAAATGGAGAGTAGATCGTCAATGTATCTGCCTTACCACCCTAAGCTGGAGGAAAAAGGATTGGAATCCGTATACAAGCATTGTGACTCCCAGAATGACATCACTAAATTTGCCAGAGATGGGGAGTATTTGGCTCCCATGGACACCCCTCTATTCTGTAGATAATAAGATCCATCGAAAACAAAAAAGTTGTGTGTCATGAGGAAATATGTCACATGGATAATATAATTTTGTAAATCCATGGTAAAATCACTAAATCTAGAAAGGTGGAATTTTAAAACCATAATTGCAATATCATGAGGAATTGACGTATATAGTGATGTGACATCACAACTAAGCCAAGAGAAGTCATTTTGCCAGGTTTTATTCTAGATATTTTAAGACACTTCTCCAATAAAACCTGGAAAAATGACTTAGTTGTGACGTCACATCACTATATACGTTTGGTAATGTTTTTATGAGAGCTGGATTTTTTTCTCTTCTATTTGTTGCATCTATGTCTGGTCAGGACGCTTATCCGTGCGCCTACATCATCAAGCTATCTACTGCTGCAGGTGAGCTGGCAATATTACCTTTTTTACCTAGTCTTCAGCAGACTCCCAGTTGTCATGACAAACTATTGGTGCTACCCGATCACATGACAGGGGCGCCTATGGTCGGAATTTGTAACGTGCTACCCGCTGGCACTTTTAAAGGGGCTGTCCACTACTCAGACAGTCCCTTCTTAAGCTAAATGTTTGGCTCCGATAAAATAAAAAACCTATACTCACCTCCCGTGCCGGCTCCGTTCCGGCGGTGTCAGCACTCACGGTCCCGGGGCTGTGGTGCGATGGAATGACACGTGACCCTGGCGCCCAATCAGCGCTGGTGTCACTGTCTCCGCCTTCGTACAAACTGAACATGAAATGGAAGCCAGGGCTGCAGCTGATCCCGGACTTCCATTTCATGTTCAGTTTGTACGAAGGCGGAGACAGTGACACCAGCGCTGATTGGGCACCAGGGAGCACGCTGAAGGTGGTACTCAGGTCGGCAGAGGAGGACTACTACTTCTCTCATCCGACCGCCGCTCCCACTCATAACAGCAAGAGCGGCGCAGCTGGGCTGAGGGGAGGGGCAGTAGTCTCCTCAGCCGAGCCGACGTGCCTGTGGTTAAAAAAGAGTAAACAAACAAAACACTATACTTACCTGTCCGGCGCCCTCCTGGTCCTTGGCGATATCTTCAGTCCGGCGGTACACTGCTGGGAGCGGACTGATTGCGCACGTGACCTCACCGTGGGAACATTCTGAAGAATGTTCCCACCAGTACTGGTGGTGAGCTCACCAGGGCTGATCAGCTGATGAACCCCAGTGACCTCACTCCATCAGCAATGTATACTGACAGGAGTGATTTCAGTGTCAGTATACATTGCTGTCTTCTACAGCAGTGACACCAGTGACTGCTGATGTCACTGCTGTAGAAGTGACCTGGATCGCCGAGGGACAATTGTGATGGAATTTTGGACTGCTTCGTTGACGGCGGACAGGTGACGGATATGGTTGTTTTTTTTTTTTTAGTTTTTTTTCCAGAAGATCAAAGGCTTCGGGACTGACAGCGCAATAAAAAAATATTTTAAAACCGTGTGTTTTTTTTATTTCATTAAAATACTTTATACTGGCCGTGTATTTATTGAAAGGGCGGTGATAACTTTACTACGCAGTTAGTAATGGGGGCGTCTTATAGACGCCCTCCATTACTAACCTGGGCTTCACCTCAGCCGCCAATACAAGGCTGACGTGAACCCCAACCCCATTACCCCACTCGCCACCGCTACAGGGCAGTGGGAAGAGAGAAGGCTAAGCACCAGATTTGGCGCATCTTATGGATGCGCCATTTCTGGGACTAATGAGAGGTGATATTAATAGCCGTAGAGGGGGCAAGTATTCGTGGCCCCTTCCCTGGCTATTAATATCAGCCCGCAGCTGTCGGTTTAGCCTTTTCTGGTTAGATTTTACAGGGGGGACCCACGTCAATTTTTTCTGGGGTCCCCCTGTAATCTAGCCAGTAAAGGCTAAACAAACAGCTGTGGGCTGATATTAATAGCCACAGAACATTGTTGGCTAATGGCCCCTTCCGCGGCTACTAATATCAGCCCCCAGCAGTCGGCTTTCCCTCTGCTGGTTATAAAAATGACGTGGGAGGCCACGCCATTTTTTTAAAAAATTTAGGCTTTGTGCCCACGATCCGGACATAGCACCGCTTTGGACGCATATTTTTTGCTGCGTCCAAAATGATGCATTCTATTGAACGCAGGTAAATCCGCATGTGTTCACTGAATCATGCGTATTTAATGCATTCAATACATTCTAGTGGTCAAACTTCTGTTGCGCAGACTAGCGACTCCGCAAGAGAATTTGACATGCTGCGGTCCTGAAAGACGTGCCGCATGTCAGTGTCCACGGGTGATTCGCAGCCTCTGATGCACGCATAGTGGACATGGGATTTCTAGAGATCCCATCCACTATGCTGTAACATCTGGATGCTGTATAAACACGCAGCTTCAAACCTGCAGCGACTCCTGACCGTGACCACGTACCCAAACTCACCCGCAGCATGTCAATTTCTGTAGTGGACACGCTAGTCTCTGCTGCAGATTTTGACCTATTGAAAGGTCCAAAGTGCTGCTAAGTGGGACGCAGTAGCCAACCAAACAGCTGTGAGCTGTTAATAATAGCCAGGGACCATCTTTGCCTAATGGCACCTTCCTAGGCTAAAAATTGCAGCTCCCAGCTGCCCCAGAAATTACATGAATGAAAATGCTAATGAGGTTGGGTGAATGGGATTAGCCGACACCTATCTCTTTTGTTTGGTGATGAATCAGACCCTGTTGAATAAACACACAGACACAGGGTAAACACTATTTGAAATACAACAGACACATTCTTTAATCATTTAAATTAACCAATATACTCACCCTAGTTCTGACAGTAATCCAAGGGTTTAAACAATGTCCCACCAAATAATTTTATTTAGCTCCAAAAAGCATTCATTGATGTGCATCCAAAACGGGGCAAAAACGCATCAAAATCACGGCAAAACTGCACGTTTTTTCCGCAGCGTTTGTCCTGCCAAGGAGATGCAGAAACACTCAGGAAATTTCTGCTTCAAATCCTGAACGTGTGCACATAGCCTTACAGCAGCCCAGGCTGTAAGTGCGGGATTCCAGCAGGAGGCGCTCACTCCATAGGAATAAGGCTGTGTGCCCACGATGCGTTTTTTAAGCGCTTCCACAGTGGCAAAAACGCTGCAGAAACGCTTAAAAAACGCATGGTAGAAGGCCTGCCATGTTCCCCAATGATAATCCATATGTGCTGTGCACATGCTGCGGAGATTTCCGCTGCGGATTATCATTGCGGAAAAAAATGCAGCACTACCAATTATTTTGCGGAAGTGCTGCGTTTTCGCCGCCATTCACTTGCATTGAATCGCATGGATTCCGCATCACTGCATCTGTACACGCGGAATCCATGCGTTCCAATGTGCGGATGGTACCCGGGTGTGGAAGAGAGGAGACTCTCCTCCGGACCCGGGTACCATAGAACCTGTGACAAAAAGAATAAAATAAAAAATAAATGTTATACTTACCTTTTGATGGCTCCCGCTGCGCTCGTCCTCCCATGCCGGCAGCTCGCGATGGACTGAAGGACCTGCGCTGACGTCATAGTCATGTGTCGGCAGGTCCTTCAGTGTAGTGTACCGCGAGCTGTCGGCAAGGGAGGACGGAGCGAAGCAAGACTCCGGGGGCCATCGGAAGGTAAGTATAGATTCATTTTTTTATGTTTTACCATTCTTTAAGGTCACAGTATATATGATGTTTGCATGGATTTATATAGTGTGACCAAGTTGACAAGCACTTTCCAAGTGATGCTAAAATCGATTGGAAAGCGCTTGACAACCCGCATGCGGAAATGCATGTGAGGCTGTGTGCCCACGTAGCGTTTTTCAAGCGTATATGCTGCGGAATTGCTTGAAAAACGCATGTATATCCGCACCCCATGGTCCCCAATGGCATTCCGCAATGTCAATGCCCATGCTGCGGATTTTTCCGCAGCGTATATGCTGCGGTCAAAAATCCGCAGCATGTTCATTAATTTTGCGGAAGCGCAGCGGAATCAATGTGCGGATGGTACCCAAGTCTGGAGGAGAGGAGACTCTCATCCAGACCTGGGTACCAAAGAACCTGTAAAAAAAAGAATAAAATAAAGTTTATACTTATCTTCTGATGTTTTCCCTCCGTCGCGCTGTTGTCTGAAGGACCTGCCACGTCATTGAGTCATGTGACCCACCACATGACTCAATGACGTCACCGGAGGGCCTACACACAACAGCGTGAGCCGCTCACGCCTCCGGACGGGGCAGAGAATGCATCAGAAGGTGAGTATAAAGTTTATTTTTTTATTTTTTACCATTCTGAACAAGTTGTCAAGCACTTTTCCAAGTGATGCTTGGAGAAGTGCTTGATAACCCGCATGCGGAAATGCATGCAAAGACGCCTCACAAATGCTTCTACCTGGCGGGAAAACCGCATGTAATATCCGCATGCGATTTTCCCGCCAGGGAGAAGCGTAAAAAATATGCTTCAGGTCCACAACGTGGTCACATAGCCTGAAGAACGCTTCACATCCGCTTGTCCCTGGCAGGAAAACGCATGTACAATCCGCATGCGTTTTTTCTGCCAGGGAGATGCAGAAACGCTTAGGCTGTGTGCCCACGTAGCATTTTTCAAGCGTATATGCTGCGGAATTTCCGCAGCGTAAACGCTTGAAAAACGCATGTATATCCGCACCCCATGGTCCCCAATGGGATTCCGCATGTCCAATGCATAAAAAACGCAAGGCAATTCCGCATGTGGAAAACGCGTGATAAACGTGTGCGGAATTCCGCATGCGTTTTTCCGGGAGAGGACTTGCATTTATGCAGCAGAAATTTTCTGCTTCATAAATGCAACGTGGGCACATAGCCTGAGGCTATGTGCCCACAATGCAGAAATGCTCCGGATTTTTCCTAAGGCTATGTGCCCACGTTGCATTTATGAAGCAGAAAATTTCTGCTGCATAAATGCAAGTCCTCTCCCGGAAAAACGCATGCGGAATTCCGCACACGTTTATCACGCGTTTTCCACATGCGGAATTGCCTTGCGTTTTTTATGCATTGGACAAAGGCAATTCCGCTTGCGGAAACGCAAAATTAAATGACATGCTGCGGATTTTTGAACGCGGCATAAACACTGCGGAAAAATCCGCAGCATGTGCATAGAACTTGCGGAATCCCATTGGGGACCATGGGGTGCGGATATACATGCGTTTTTCAAGCGTTTACGCTGCGGAAATTCCACAGCATATACGCTTGAAAAATGCTACGTGGGCACACAGCCTAAGTGAGATGTTAACGTTTTTTTATTTTTCCATCCTTTGCTATTATTAACATGTCCATCCTGAGGAGTGTGTGTGCAGGTATCGCACAGTGCTGTGCACCCGCATCACCTGGCCGGGCTGTCACCCGGTGTATCAGCAGTGTGGAGCTTCGTCTGCTCAGCTCCCATCGTGTGACCGCCGCTCACCATGTGCAGCCGCGCATTGTCCCCGCCGTACATCAGGCACTTCTATTGTTACCGGCATCTGGTGTTTTCCCACATCTGCTCAGCCGGACAGGACGCGGCTCCGGTGACTCCTCACGCGCGCGCCGGGGGGCGGGAGCAGCGCGTGATGCAGAAGTGACAGCCGGTTATACAGTGCTGACAACGGGCACATCCGCCACACATACAGGCGACATGGAGGCGACGGACACGGCCGGACTGCAGCCGGGACTCGGCTTCTTCTTCTACTTCGCTTACGGGAGCAATCTACTGAAAGAGCGGATTCTGCTGGACAACCCGTCCGCCTCATTCCACGCCACAGCCGTGCTGCAGGTGCTGTATACTGAGGAGTGCGGGAGCTGTGCGTGAGGGGTACAGGGGGGAGCTGTGCGTGAGGAGTACAGGGGGGAGCTGTGCGTGAGGGGTACAGGGGGGCTGTGCGTGAGGGGGAACAGGGGGGCTGTGCGTGAGGGGTACAGGGGGGCTGTGCCTGAGGGGGAACAGGGGGAGCTGTGCGTGAGGGGTACAGGGGGGCTGTACGTGAGGGGTACAGGGGGGAGCTGTGCGTGAGGGGTACAGGGGGGCTGTGCGTGAGGGGGAACAGGGGGGAGCTGTGCGTGAGGGGGAACAGGGGGGAGCTGTGCGTGAGGGGGGAGCTGTGCGTGAGGGGTACAGGGGAGCTGTGCGTGAGGGGGAACAGGGGGGAGCTGTGCGTGAGGGGTACAGGGGGGAGCTGTGCGTGAGGGGGAACAGGGGGGAGCTGTGCGTGAGGGGTACAGGGGGGAGCTGTGCGTGAGGGGTACAGGGGGGAGCTGTGCGTGAGGGGGAACAGGGGGGAGCTGTGCGTGAGGGGGAACAGGGGGGAGCTGTGCGTGAGGGGGAACAGGGGGGAGCTGTGCGTGAGGGGGTACAGGGGGGAGCTGTGCGTGAGGGGTACAGGGGGGAGCTGTGCGTGAGGGGGAACAGGGGGAGCTGTGCGTGAGGGGTACAGGGGGGAGCTGTGCGTGAGGGGGAACAGGGGGAGCTGTGCGTGAGGGGTACAGGGGGGAGCTGTGCGTGAGGGGGAACAGGGGGAGCTGTGCGTGAGGGGTACAGGGGGGCTGTGCGTGAGGGGGAACAGGGGGAGCTGTGCGTGAGGGGTACAGGGGGGCTGTGCGTGAGGGGGAACAGGGGGAGCTGTGCGTGAGGGGTACAGGGGGGCTGTGCGTGAGGGGGTACAGGGGGGCTGTGCGTGAGGGGGTACAGGGGGGAGCTGTGCGTGAGGGGTACAGGCTGTTTACTGAGTGATACAGGGGGGCTGTGCGTGAGGGGGAACAGGGGGAGCTGTGCGTGAGGGGGAACAGGGGGGAGCTGTGCGTGAGGGGGTACAGGGGGGAGCTGTGCGTGAGGGGGAACAGGGGGGGGGGCTGTGCCTGAGGGGGAACAGGGGGGGGGCTGTGCCTGAGGGGGAACAGGGGGGAGCTGTGCGTGAGGGGGTACAGGGGGGAGCTGTGCGTGAGGGGGTACAGGGGGGAGCTGTGCGTGAGGGGTACAGGGGGAAGCTGAGCGTGAGGGGTACAGGGGGGGAGCTGTGCGTGAGGGGTACAGGCTGTTTACTGAGGGATACAGGGGGGCTGTGCGTGAAGGGTACAGGGGGGGAGCTGTGCGTGAGGGGGAACAGGGGGGAGCTGTGCGTGAGGGGTACAGGGGGAGCTGTGCGTGAGGGGTACAGGGGGGAGCTGTGTGCAAGGGGTACAGGGGGAGCTGTGCGTAGGGGGTACGGGCTGTTTACTGAGAGGTACGGGGGGAGCTGTGTGTGAGGGGTACGGTGGGAGCTGTGCGTGGGGGGTACTTGCTGTTTACTGAGGGATACAGGGGGGCTGTGCGTGAGGGGTACAGGCTGTTTACTGAGGGGTACGGTGGGAGCTGTGCGTGAGGGGTACAAGCTGTTTACTGAGGGATACAGGGGGACTGTGCGTGAGGGGTACAGGCTGTTTACTCAGGGGTACGGGGGGAGCTGTGCGTGAGGGGTACGGGCTGTGCGTTTGGGGTATGGGGAGCTGTGCGTGAAGGGTACGAGGGGGGGCTGTGCGTGAGGGGTACGAGGGGGGGCTGTGCATGAGGGGTACAGGTTGTATACTGAGGAGTGCGGGAGCTGTGCGTGAGGGGTACGGGCTGTTTACTGAGGGGTACGAGGGGAGCTGTGCATGAGGGGTACGGGCCGTATGCTGAGGAGTGTGGGAGCTGTGCTTGAGGGGTACGGGCTGTTTACTGAGGGGTACAGGGGGGGCTGTGCGTGAGGGGTACGGGCTGTTTACTGAGGCGTACGGAGGGGGCTGTGCGTGAGGGGTACCGGGGCAGGGGAAGCTGTTCGTGATGGGTACAGGGGAACCATGCGTGAGGGGTACAGCCTGTATACTGAGGGGTACGGGGGGGAGCTGTGTGTGAGGGGTATGGGGGGGAGCTGTGTGTGAGGGGTACGGGGAGCTGTGCGTGAGGGGGAACAGGGGGGAGCTGTGCGTGAGGGGTACAGGGCAGAGCTGTGCGTGAGGGGTACAGGGGGGAGCTGTGTGTGAGGGGTATGGGGGGGAGCTGTGTGTGAGGGGTACGGGGAGCTGTGTGTGAGGGGTACGGGGAGCTGTGCGTGAGGGGGAACAGGGGGGAGCTGTGCGTGAGGGGTACAGGGCAGAGCTGTGCGTGAGGGGTACAGGGGGGAGCTGTGCGTGAGGGGTACGGGCTGTTTACTGAGGGGTACGGTGGGAGCTGTGCGTGGGGGGTACGGGCTGTTTACTGAGGGATACAGGTGTGCTGTGCGTGAGGGGTACAGGCTGTTTACTGAGGGGTACGGTGGGAGCTCTGCGTGAGGGGTACGGTGGGAGCTGTGCGTGAGGGGTACAGGCTGTTTACTGAGGGGTACGGTGGGAGCTGTGCGTGAGGGGTACAGGCTGTTTACTGAGGGATACAGGGGGGCTGTGCGTGAGGGGTACGGTGGGAGCTGTGCGTGAGGGGTACGGGCTGTGCGTTTGGGGTATTGGGAGCTGTGCGTGAGGGGTACGAGGTGGGGCTGTGCATGAGGGGTACAGGTTGTATACTGAGGAGTGCGGGAGCTGTGCGTGAGGGGTACGGGCTGTTTACTGAGGCGTACGGGGGGGCTGTGCGTGAGGGGTACCGGGGGGGGGAAGCTGTTCGTGATGGGTAAAGGGGAACCATGCGTGAGGGGCACAGCCTGTATACTGAGGGGTACGGGGGGGAGCTGTGTGTGAGGGGTACGGGGAACTGTGCGTGAGGGGTACGGGGAGCTGTGTACAGCTCTGTATACTGAGGAGTACGACACATGCTGCAGATTTATACTGTGGGCTTCACCCTTTGTGACACTATAGGAGGGAGCTCTGTATAAAATCCCCACAGCCGATGCATGTTTTTTTTAGTGGCTTAGTGGGAGATATTTTTTTTCTACAGAAGATTATTGATTTGATGCAGATTATTTTGCCCTCTGAATTGCAGTAGATGAAAACAACAGTTAGGATCAGTAACTGTAAGGCTATGTGCCCACGTAGCAGATTTGATGCAGAGCTTTTTTGCCTCTCTCTGGCAGAAAAAAACGCATGCCGATTTACATGCGTTTTTTCTGCCAGAGAGAAGCGTTTTTTCAGCGTTTTTACATGCGTTTTCGCATGCGTTTTTTCAAGCAGTTTTCCAAGCGACTTTGAGCATCACTTGGAAAGTGCTTGACAAGTTGGTCACACAATATAAATCCATGCAACTGGCATGGATTTATAATGTGTGAACAACTTAGATGCTTTAAATGCAGCATCTAAAAAAAAAAAAAGAGAATTAAAACGTTAAAAATAAAAAAAAACCTGTATACTCACCTCTCCGGTCTCCTCCAGTCTGCTCCCGGCCACGTTCTCTCTCCTTGCCGTCCCGCAGTGTACTTTCAGGACCTGCGGTGACGTCATTTAGTCAGCTGATGGTCACGCGACCACCACCTGACCACCAACGTCAGCGGTCACGTGACCATGTGAATTCGGATGCGCTGTGCACATGATGCGCTAATTTGCGCGCCGAATTCACATTGCGTTGCAAAACGCAGCATGACCATTTCTACCGCGATTACGCTGCAAATTCGCGGCCATTGAGGAACGTTGAAACGCAGCAAACCCGCAGGTATATGTGGATTTGCTGCGTTTCAATTAAATTCAATGGCCGCGAATTTGCAGCGTAATCGCGGTGCGTGTGGTACCCAGGATGAAGAGGAGACTACAACTCCTCTTCATCCCGGCTACCACGCGGTGAAAAAAAGAAAAAAGTTAAAAATAAAAAAAAAACTGTATATTCACCTCTCCGGCGGCCCACGGTCTGCTCCCGGCAGCGTCCTCTCACTTCAGCGTCCCGCGGTGTTCTGTCAGGACCTGCGGTGACGTAATTTAGTCACCTGATGGTCACGCGACCGCTGACGTCGGCTGTCAGGTGATGGTCGCGTGACCATCAGCTGACTAAATGACGTCACCGCAGGTCCTGACTGCACACTGCGGGACGCTGTGGAGAGAGGACGCCGCCGGGAGGAGACCGGAGAGGTGAGTATACAGGTTTAGTTTTTTTGTTTTTTTTTTAACGTTTTTTCTCTTTTTTTTTTTTACTATAGATGCTGCATTTAATCAGTTGTTTACACATTATAAATCCATGCCGGTTGCATGGATTTATATTGTGTGACCAACTTGTCAAGCACTTTTCCAAGTGATGCTCAAAATCACTTGGAAAACTGGTTGAAAAAACGCATGTAAAAACGCTGAAAAAATGCTTCTCTCTGGCAGAAAAAATGCATGTAAATCTGGCATGCGTTTTTTCTGCCAGAGAGAGGCAAAAAAGCTCTGCATCAAATCTGCTACGTGGGCACATAGCCTTAGGGTCTGCAGAGCCCATTCTTGGGACTGGTGGGGTCCAAGCAGTCCGATCACAGCAATCTGTAGGATATAACCCCTTCTATGGGTAGTGGATAACCAAGAAGCTTGGTACACAGTCTTTATTAATAACTTATTGGAACAATGCAATTGTGATATAAAACACGATCAGAAGGGCCAGAAAATATAAGTAGGCATGTAACCTGGGACTAATTGTTAGACTGGAGAAATATCCCTAGAGATGCACTGACTTGCACAATTTGTATGACATTATATGATATAATTGCAGCAAAGTTGTTCTTGGCTACAACTCTGTGACCTAATTCCATTGAGGGGAGGCGTTTAATACTATTTAATTACAGAATCTTAATTTTGTGATCACAAATTTACCGCCCTACATTATACCTTTAGTGATGAGCAAGAAAATCTCCCAACATTCACAACTTCTCTTTATTTCATTATCGCTGTACAGGGAATTCATATAGTAGAATTTGTTTTAGCCCATTCTTGAACCAATCAGGTCCCCTAGCCATCCCAAACCAAGTATACCCAGGGGCGGATAAAGAGTAGCTAGGGCCCCAGGCAGTTTAGAAGGCATGGGGCCGCCCAAACCCCCAGTGTATCGCGTGAACTGTCACATGTCCCCCTTTGATAGATTATGTGATAAATCCCATGATTAACACACATGTGCTCTGGGGCACATCAGTAGATGCAAAACAGCGGCGTGCAATTTTTTTATTTTATTTTTTTACATTATGTATAGCGCTATATATAATAGAGCAGGGGTGGGAGGTTAATTAATTTTCCTGGGGACCACATGAGAGACCGTAACTGTTGTGGAGAGCCAAAGCAATAAGCTGAAATTAATGCTGCTCAATGTTAATATTATAATTATTATTTTAGATTAATTCAATCACTTAATATTGAGCAGAATTAAGTATGTTGACATCCCTCTATAACTAACAAAGCTGCACTTTGTAAACATGAAATATATGAAATTGGAATTGCATTACTGCTCCAGAAAATAGATTAAAATGAACATAGTTCGTGCATAAATTGGCCAACTCATGTATGTGTGCCCAGCAGCCAATGACAAGGTGACCCGAAGATGTGCGACGCTGATTGTGGTACACAAAATATAATGGGTCAATCTGGCCATGAACCCCCCCCCCCCCCCCGGAGCCTCGGGCCCCAGGCGGCAGGTCAGATTGCCCTCATTATAATCCGCCTAAGAGTATACCTATTGCTGTAGTACAGTAAAGTCCTTCATGTGTCACACACAGGTTTCTAACTTCTAAAAATGATCTTTTAATGCGGGGTGCGGCTTCTCCTAGACTAGTCCTGTCTCAGATCTGCTTGTCACGCACATTGTGGAGGGGGTTATTGCTATCCTCCATGTAATCAATGTTGTGGTAGGACCTCCATCAGTGAAGACACCCCCCCCCCCCCAACCATAATCATCCACAAGATCTTATGCTTTCCTACCACAGTGTGGCCTGAAGAGGATGTTAATCACACCCCTCTGAGAAAAAAAGATGCATGCCCGAGTTTGGTTTGATTTGCTGACCAAACTAGCCGATTCTAATGAAAAGATGTTTCATACAGACTTCATATGGATGCCTTAACCTCAATAATGTTGAAAAAACATGCACAAACTTTAAAACAAAGTAGAAAAAAAAATGTTTGAAAAAAACTCACTGAAAAATAGATAAGGGGAGGTATATGAAAGTATCTAACACAAAATTTGACTGTTTCCCATAGAAACCAATCAGAGAGCAGACTTAGTTTTATATGGTGCTTTTTAAAACTAAACGCTGCTGCAGTGGACTGCTAAGGCCACGTTCACACGTTCAGTATTTGGTGAGTTTTTTACATCAGTATTTGTAAGCCAAAACCAGGAGTGGGTGATGAATACAGAAGTGGTGACGTATTTCTATTATACTTTTCCTCTGATTGTTCCACTCCTGGTCTTGGGTTACAAATACTGATGTAAAATACTGACTAAATACTCAACGTGTGTACGTGGCTTTAGACGGTTTCAGGAAGGGGCACCATGATGTGTTTCAGAACGCTGAAAAAGAAAAAGCATGAAAGAGCTCTGAAGGATTGTTTACTTTTTGCGTTTTTGCCATGATATTATTTGCACGTTCTTCAAAGGTAAAAAAACGCTGCAGTTTACAGTAGCAGGAAAAGGAATGAGATTTCTGAAATCTCATGCACGTCGCTGCTTATTTTTTCTTTTAACCATCAGTGTGTTGTTGTTTTTTAACAGCTTTTGCAGCCTTTTTCATGAATTCAAATAAATTTGCAAAACAAATGCAAGTAAAAACGCATAAAAAAAATGTATGTATTGTTCGCAGTATATTTCCTGCCAATACTCTGGTTTTTGTTGCAGAAAAATCCACTGCTCAACATATGCACAAACTGTAGTAGTGCTTTATAAGTGGCCTCCTTTAGAATGTTCCCATGGAACTCCCTTTCAATGGAAAATATACTGCGAAATTCGCAAAAGCCGCTGTGGATTTTGATGTAGAAATGTTGTGGATTCACAACTCGTTATACTGTTGCTATTCTGAGGGCAAAATCAGTGGCAACATCCGTGGCAACATCCACAGTATAATTCAATATCCTGTGAACTTTAAATCTGCAGTGCTGAACAATTTACAGGGTGGATTGTACAGGAGATTTCTGGAAGTCTCAGTCACTATGCTGCTGCCATATACTAAACATTGGATTTTCTATATGCTAATCTGCAGTGAAAAATTTTCCTGCATATAAACCCCATAGGAACATACACTACAAGAGATGTGCCATAATGGCAACCCAGTACATGGGTGGTCTATGATAGTATCTAGAGGAGGTCCGCCTACTACTACAGTAAAACGCGCATGTATAATCTCTGTGCTAACGTCCTTTGCATGTAGGCTTGGTAATCATTGGGAGTTGGCAGCAATTCTGTAATTACGTGGCACAAACATTCCCTTATGCAGGTCTGTATATATTGTCCTGAATAAGCTCATAGACAATTACTGAGCACGGACGACTAAATTTCCTCCTATGGTTCCTGATTTGTTAAAGTTTGTAGGATTCAACCTGCTACAATATGGGGGCTTCTAACGCAGGTGTGGGCTCTGTCTGTACATGTAGGTGGTTCCTGGAACATCTTTCCCCTCTATACTGAACTTATGTAAGACTTTCCAGACAGCTGCCAGTATTTGAGCTATACAACCAGTTCTTAGTAGAACAGAGCATGCAGTAGGCCCACCATACCCCGTTCTAATCATATGTA
Organism: Phyllobates terribilis; assembly: GCF_046119375.1. Taxonomy (NCBI): domain Eukaryota; kingdom Metazoa; phylum Chordata; class Amphibia; order Anura; family Dendrobatidae; genus Phyllobates; species Phyllobates terribilis. Next base: position 213,793,057 of record NW_027362764.1, read on the forward strand.
TCGTCACTTTACTGTTCTGAGGTCACAGAAGGATGGAGAAAGTAGAAGGGCTGAGACCTGACAACTTCTAACTTTTTCTGCTCCCAGATTCAGGACTTATAGATAGGTTAGCAGATGCAAGCTCCTGTGCTGTACCCACTGTGCACGATGCCCTCCCACCATAACTCACTACAGTGAAACTTTACTTTGGAATTTTCTTTTCGGATGGGACTTCATAGTGACAGCCACAGTGTTTCCATAGCGAAGCCAGCTTCAATGCCCGCACTTAGCGTTTTACTTAAAAAAACAAAAAAATCTGTCATCTTGCCCCCCCCCCCCCCCACTGCAGTCCTATGAAATAAGTAGTCCTCTCGTTGTTCAGCTTGTGCCATCTAGTCCTTGATATGCTGATACGGCTCTCCGATCCTGCCCAATCTCCATCTCTCCAAGACGTTCCGCCATGCAGTTCATCAGCCAGCCAAAAATATCGCTCTGACTTTTGCTTATCAGTACAGTAGAAAGAGCATTAAGGCTCATTCAGACATCAGTTTTTTCACATACCAGTTCTATCCCAGTTTTTCAAGGATAACACTCCTACCTATGCTAGTCTATAGGGATGTTCACATGTCCATGACTTTTTGCGGACCGAGTGGTTCATGCAAAGTCATGGAGACATGTCTGATATTGATTCAAGTGTCGGATCAAAGTCCGCAGTGTAAGTTAATGAGTCAGTGGAAAATCTGACCGCTGTGAATCGGGTAAGTCAAGGAGTCCGAGGTAAAGAGCCAGGAGGGTACGTCCTACACAGAGGGAGGAGACAAAGGCGTAGTCAGGTCACAGTCCAGAGTCAGAATTGGTGGTGCATGTGTTTCTTTTAGACTTTTCCACTCTAGATTTTGGCTAACAAATACTGATGTAAAATACTGACCATATTCTGAACGTGTGAACGTGGCCTAACAGTGAGTATCTATTAGGTGGAGCAGAGCTCAGCTGAGGAATGGGTGTTACTGAAGCTTGAGTGACAGCGGATGTACAGTTCTTTTGCAGGCCAATTGTGGGGGACAGTGGGCAGAGAAAAACAAAATACATTACTATAATTGGTGCCAGAGAGCTATAACTTGGCTGTATCTATTTAATGTGCTTTTGGTGCTGACAGATTACCTTGACCTTAAATTTACTAACATGTGTCCTGTACCCGCGTTATCTACCTACGTTTTCGCATCAGTTTCAAACCAAACTGGATGCTCAAAAGTTTCTTTAAATTTGTCCAAAATCTCATGACTCACAAAACTTTCCTCATCAATTATTCGTGTCGGGTTGTAGGAATCTTTCTGAACCCTGATAATGGCATTACATGCTTGTGACTCCGTAGAAATCATGGAACCAAAGAGGGAGATAGGTTTTCAGCACAATTTAACAGGTCTGATGTATTGGAAAACCAAGTCTCTAGCAGCCATTAAAATAATATCAGTCATTGCCAATCTTACAATAAAATTGGGATATTGGGAAACTTAAGGTGCCACGTATAATACATGTAAAATAGATTGAGGCAATTTGTAAGTATTTTATCATGGACTGCTGGCAAGAGTAAAGCCTTAAGCCCCCGTCACACTAAGCGAGATCGCTAGCGAGATCGCTGCTGAGTCACAAGTTTTGTGACGCAACAGCGACCTCAGTAGCGATCTCGCTACGTTTGACACTTAGCAGCGACCAGGCCCCTGCTGTGAGATCGCTGGTCGTGTCAGAATGGTCTGGACATTTCTTTGATCGTTGAGGCCCCGCTGGGTAGCATGCATCGCTGTGTTTGACACCTTACCAACGACCTTGTTGACGACTCAGACACAGAAACACATGCGTGCATCGTTATACAGCTAGTTACGGGTCGCCTCATCGTTTCTGCGTCGTTGGGAAGATCTGACTGTTTGACATCTCAACAGCGACCACATAGCGACGCAGCAACGATCCCTGACCGGTCGTATCGTTGACGGGATCGCTGTAGCGTCGCTTAGTGTGACGGGGCCTTTAGAATAGGAAGCCTTGTTAATATAACAGTTACCCAACAACAGAACGTGTCGCAGCACTGATTTATTATCTTGTCTGGATTTGCCGACCGCACTAAAAGTTTGTTTTATTAATTCAGGACTTCAAGCTTGCATTTGGCAACCACAAAGGCAACCAGAACAAACGATGGCATGGAGGAGTGGCCACAGTAGTTGAAAGTGAAGGTGATAAAGTTTGGGGAGTTATATGGAAAATGGACACTTCCTGTCTGGATTCCTTGGACATGTAAGGATCTATGCACATCTAATACATTATGACTTTTAAGACCTCTGCACATCACATGCCATAAAGAAATGTTATGGAATATTTCTCCCTGAATTCCAATACTCCCTTATCAAAAACAAGAATCCTGCTAAATAAGGTGGCTTAGGGATCATAGGAAACTTTACTTAAAATTTAAAGGAAACCTGTCAGCATGGAAATGCTGTGCAATCTGTAGGCTGCTGTCAGAAAACTCTAAGGGATATGCTCTCTTCAAGCTGTTTTATTCTTTGTCATTTCTGCGTCATCTAGGTTTAGCAGTCAAGGGGGCCGTCCTAATCGTGATTGACAAACTTGATTGTTTATGTGACATACAGAGTCGCTGTCAGGCACTGATTAGAACCACCTATATCTTTTCTCACAAAAACAAATAAATATATACAGTACAGACCAAAAGTTTGGACACACCTTCTCATTTAAAGATTATTCTGTATTTTCATTACTTTGAAAATTGTACATTCACACTGAAGGCATCAAAACTATGAATTAACACATGTGGAATTATATACTTAACAAAAAAATGTGAAACAACTGAAAATATGTCTTAAATTCTAGGTTCTTCAAAGTAGCCACCTTTTGCTTTGATGACTGCTTTGCACACTCTTGGCATTCTCTTGATGAGCTTCAAGAGGTAGTAACTGGAAATGGTCTTCCAACAATCTTGAAGGAGTTCCCAGAGATGCTTAGCACTTGTTGGCCCTTTTGCCTTCACTCTGCGGTCCAGCTCACCCCAAACCATCTCGATTGGGTTCAGGTCTGGTGACTCTGGAGGCCAGGTCATCTGGTGTAGCACCCATCACTCTCCTTCTTGGTCAAATAGCCCTTACACAGCTTGGAGATGTGTTTGGGATCATTGTCCTGTTGAAAAATAAATGATGGTCCAACTAAACGCAAACCGGATGGAATAGCATGCTGCTGCAAGATGCTGTGGTAGCCATGCTGGTTCAGTATGCCTTCAATTTTGAATAAATCCCCAACAGTGTCACCAGCAAAGCACCCACACACCATCACACCTCCTCCTCCATGCTTCATGGTGGGAACCAGGCATGTAGAGTCCATCCGTTCACCTTTTCTGCGCCGCACAAAGACACGGTGGTTGGAACCAAAGATCTCAAATTTGGGCTCATCAGACCAAAGCACAGATTTCCACTGGTCTAATGTCCATTCCTTGTGTTCTTTAGCCCAAACAAGTCTCTTCTGCTTGTTGCCTGTCCTTAGCAGTGGTTTCCTAGCAGCTATTTTACCATATAGGCCTGCTGCACAAAGTCTCCTCTTAACAGTTGTTGAAGAGATGTGTCTGCTCCTAGAACTGTGTGTGGCATTGACCTGGTCTCTAATCTGAGCTGCTATTAACCTGCGATTTCTGAGGCTGGTGACTTGGATAAACTTATCCTCAGAAGCAGAGGTGACTCTTGGTCTTCCTTTCCTGGGGCGGTCCTCATGTGAGCCAGTTTCTTTGTAGCGCTTGATGGTTTTTGCAACTGCACTCTGGGACACTTTCAAAGTTTGCCCAATTTTTCGGACTGACTGACCTTCATTTCTTAAAGTAATGATGGACACTCGTTTTTCTTTACTTAGCTGCTTTTTTCTTGCCATAATACAAATTCTAACAGTCTATTCACTAGGACTATCAGCTGTGTATCCACCTGACTTCTGCACAACACAACTGATGGTCCCAACCCCATTTATAAGGCAAGAAATCACACTTATTAAACCTGACAGGGCACACCTGTGAAGTGAAAACCATTTCCGGTGACTACCTCTTGAAGCTCATCAAGAGAATGCCAAGAGTGTGCAAAGCAGTCATCAAAGCAAAAGGGGGCTACTTTGAAGAACCTAGAATATAAGACATATTTTCAGTTGTTTCACACTTTTTTGTTAAGTATATAATTCCACATGTGTTAATTCATAGTTTTGATGCCTTCAGTGTGAATGTACAATTTTCATAGTCATGAAAATACAGAAAAATCTTTAAATGAGGTGTGTCCAAACTTTTGGTCTGTACTGTATATATTTATCTCTGTTCAGCTGCTCCTGCTCCTTATCATTCTGCTCGCAGATGAGGCTGTATGTTTAAAGAGGTGGTCCACTACAATGTATAATGCGCACATAGATTTAACGACCGGCGTAACGCATTTTCACGGCGGCAGTTAAGGGTACGTATTCCTCAGCGGCGGGAAAATGCGTCGCTGAGGAATAAGGCTGTCGCGCCCCCTAGAGTTGGAAATTCTCCGGGGTCTCAGCTACCCTGAGACCCCGGAGAATATGATCATGGCCGTTTTTTCCGGTCCCCGATCACGTGATCGCCGTTATTCAGTGAATAACGGCGATCACGGGAAAAAAAAGTGTGACCGCGGTTACAATGATTTCTCTCTCCTCTGACGTGATATACATGTCAGAGGAGAGAGAAATTAAGCCCCCCGAGCCCACCCGGTACCTCCACCGTCCCCATGGATCTCCTGATCCATCCCCCGGCCCTCAATCCTCTTTCTGTAAAAAAAAAAAAAAAAGTGCATGCGCAAGTGCGCCCGCCAAGATCTGCTGGCCGGTGCCCGGCAAAAATAGAGAATTTTCCCTATTTGTTCCTTTTGATCACTGTGATAGACCCTAAATCAAAGCCCTCTGTCTCCTCCTTAGTTAGATAAAAACTATAAAATATTTTTTTTCCATTCTTTGCAGTTAGGGTTGGGTTAGGGTTGTATTACGGTTGTGGTTGGGATTTTTTCAAAAGTAAAGAAAAAAATGATGACGATATGGCGACTAGTGTTGAGTACATGTGCTCGCTACTTGAGTTTGCATCAGGTACTTGGGTATGCACCAAGTATCGCGGGTTCTCGAGTGACATGCTCGAGTCCTCACCCCACGTGTTTTGTGGCTGTTTATACAGGCAAATAAATCACGTTGCGATTGCTTGCCATACACGAGCGATCCCCGTATGTTTGTTTGGGTGTCTAACAACCGTGAAACATGCTGGACAGAGACTCGAACATGTCACTCGAGCACCCGTGATTCTTGTTGCATACCCGAGCACCTGATGCAAACTCAAGTAGCGAGCACTACTAATGACAACATAATCAATATGATGATCTAATGTTATCAAATTCTGTGTCGTGCCTCTGGGTTCAAAATGTTCACAATCCCCCTTGATAAAATCCTTGAGGGGTGTAGTTTCCAAAATGGGGTCACTTGAGGGGAGGTTTCCACTGTTTAGGCACATCAGGGGCTCTCCAAATGTTAAATGGCATCTGCCAATTTTGCGTTCAAAAGGTCACACAGTGCTCCTTCCCTTCTGAACCCTGCCGTGTGCCCAAACAGTGGTTTTTCCTCACATATGGGGTATTGGCTTACTCAGGAGAAATTGCACAACAAATGGTATGGTGCAATTTCCCCTGTTACTCTTATGAAAATGCAAAATTGGGGGCTGAAAAACATTTTTGTGGGAAAAATGTGAACATTTTATTTTTATGGCTGAATGGTATAAACTTCTGTGAAGCACCTGGGGGCTTCAAGGTGCTCACCACACATCTAGATAAGTTCCCTGAGGGGTCTAGTTTCCAAAATGGGATCACTTGTGGGGAGTTTCCACTGTTTAGACACATCAGTGCCTCCCCAAGCGCACATGGCGTCCACTAATTATTCAATCAAATTTTACATTCAAAAAGTCAAATGGCGATTCTTCCCTTCCGAGCCCTGCCGTGCGCCCAAACAGTGGTTTTCCCCCACATATGGGGTTTCGGCATACTCAGGAGAAATTGTACAACAAATTTTGTGGCCCATTTTCTCTTGTTATCCTTGTGAAAATAAAAAATTTGGGGCCTGAAGTAAAATTTGTGTGAAAAAAGTTAAATGTTAATTTTTTCCTTCCACGTTGCTTCAGTTCCTGTGAAGCACGTGAAGGGTTAGTAAACTTCTTGAATGTGGTTTTGAGCACCTTGAGGGGTGCAGTTGTTAGAATGGTGTCACTTTTGAGTATTTTATGTCATGTAGACCCCTCAAAGTCACTTCAAATGTGATGTGGTCCCTAAAAAAAGAAGAAAAAAAAATTTCAAAATCACTGGTCAACTTTTAATGCTTAAAACTTCCTAACACAAAAAAATGTTGTTTCAAAAATTGTGCTGATGTAAAGTAGAAATGTGGGACTTGTTATTTATTAACTATTTTGTGTGACCTATTCTGATTTAAGGGCATAATTCAAAGTTTGAAAATTGCAAAAGTTTCAAAATTTTTGCCAAATTTCCGTATTTTTTTTAACAAATAAACGCAAGTGATATCGAAGAAATTTTTACCACTATCATGAAGTAGAATATGACACGAACAAACAGTCTCTGAATCAGTGGGATCCGTTGAAGCGTTTCAGAGTAATTAACTCATAAAGTGACAGTGGTCAGAATTGTAAAAATTGGCCTGGTCATTAAGGACATAATTGGCTCCGTCCTTAAGGGGTTAAACTTTTTAAATATGTATTTTTGTAAATATCTTCTGCTGCCATATGTACCTCTGAACGGCGCGATCGCTGCCTGCTCAGTCTCGATCACGTGAACCCGGCTGCAGCCGCCGCTGATGTCACATCAACTTCCGGATTCCCTTGCATCACCCAGGCTTGACCCAGTCACACGCACCCCCCTTATTGGCTGGGCTGTGGGCAGCGTTTCACCGCACGTCACAGCCCAGTGTCCTGCGTGCTTGCCGCCAATGAATGGAGAGGCGAGAGGGAAAGCGCACACTGGATCCTGGGCTGTGACGTGCGGTGAAACGCCGCCCACAGCCCAGCCAATCGGGGGGATGCGTGCCACAGGGTCACGCCTCAGTAATGCAAGGGGGTCCGGAAGTTGACGTAACATCAGTAGGTCATGTGATCGGAACTGAGCGAGCAGCAATAGCGCCTCTCACAGGCAAATATGGCAACATGAGGTATTTACAAAAATACTTAGGTTTAAATTGATGGAAAGAATATATATTGTAGTGGATCACCTCTTTAATATGACAGCAGCTCTGACTTTTTCACTTCTTCTGGATCTCAGTTTCATCTGAAGGATGTGTGCTGATTGGCTGCAGGGCTCATGTGACATAACAAAATCACAGGAGACCCAGTGCCTTTGTCACTGTAACAGCGGTGGCACAGCATTGGCACTGGAGGTATCAGGTGCTTTTATTCTACATGGTTGGGAGAACAATGACAAACTGAAATCGGACCAAAAGGTGTATAGAGATGAACCTCTGCAACGACGGATCGTCAGATTAGAAGAATGGCACGTAGTGATCCATTCTGTACTGCAAGTAAAATTGGACATCAGATACTGAGCCTAAGATACCAAACTCTGTCTACACATGCCATCAAGTAATTTGCACGACACTGGGCTGTGAGCCAGAAGTTCGGCTACAAGTGTTTCATTAACTTCACGCCACAGCTCTCAAAGGCTAGCAAGACACTAATGAAGGCTGGCCTGTAGGTCTATCCTCTTCAGCCATGAGTCCTGTTTTTGTATTGGACACAATGATAGCCAGAGATTGGTCGGCAGACCATGTAGACAACACCGTAAAGAGGCAAGGGACTGTCACGCTGGTCCTACTCTCATTATTATGTTGTATGGTGGCCGGATTTCACTAGTCTTCATTCCAGGTACTTTAACAGTTTGGTGTTACATTGATTTGGTTGTGGAATCAGTGGCACTGCCATCCACCTTCTACAAAGTATCCCAAGAGCCGTTTTTCAACACAACATCGTCATGTTGCTTGTGCTACTGTGAGCAGCCTGAGTGGCCTAAACATGCTACTGTGACCTGCTGCGTCTCTGGATTTGTCTCCCATCAAGCACATCTGCAATGTCATTGGACGGTACTTGCAAAGGGAGCTGCCCAAGTGCTTTCAACACGGCATAACATTCCTCAGACAACCGTTAGTAAGCTCAATGATGGCTGCCAAGGTGTGTAAGTGTGTGTATCTCTACACTTGGTGCTCATACTTGATACTGAATAAATCTAAATGTTTTGAACATTTTGCTCCATTCTTTTTATTCATGTAATACCATTATCATATCTATTAAATCTGATTTTCATAATTCCATGACTTGTCCTTCGTGGTGTTGCAGTTGCAATGTTGAGGAGTGTATGATAGATGCAGGTCATCGCTGGGGCAGTGTTGCACGCCACCGACAGTTGAGGTGGCTCTGCATGTGCGGCCGCCTCCGCTCACAGTGGCATTTGGCCATTGAGTATGGTGAGACTCACATACATCATATTTTCATGGCATATACCATAAATGTGCAAGATGGAATTAAACCTCATTTCATCATGCCTTCATTTAGGACTGTATAACAGCTTTTCATTCCATATTTTCCAGCCAGGAAGGTGTAGCTGTTGGCATTTATCAACCGATAGAAATCAATGTACAGACAGCAGATGGTGAGCTTGTGTGCCGGTGCTATAAAATGAATAAATGTATTTATGGACTGACGTCTCCTCAATACAAGCAGGTAATAGCTATGTTACATTGTGGTATTGTATGTACTGGAAATGCCTTCCCTTGCAGCATGAACATGGTGTAGAATTAGGCAATATGTTGATTGCCAACATCTCTGGATTTAGGAAAGGGATAGTCTTTGCTTAACCCCTTCCTGACACCCGCCTATTATTTGCGACCCTGTTAGCAAGGTCTTTCTCCAAACTGCTGTACATATAGCATCAGCAGCAGGTGTTAGCTGTATATTACAATATACAGTGAAATTACTGTGTTTTTTTTCCTCTTCCAAAATAATATAACCCCTTTTACACAGCACAGATTCATGGCCATTCTAACTATTATCTCTTATCCACCGACTAAGTACCCTTATCCAAAAGTACCGCTCAGCAGAGACACAGGTTGTAATGGTCAGACATATGGTGCATTGAAAAAGTATTCATACCCCATGAACTTTCCACATTTTTTTATGTTAAACCCTCAAATTTAAATATTTATTTGGATTACATGTGATACAACAACACAAAGTAGCAAGTATTTTTGAAGTGTAAAGGAAATGATACATGTTGTTCTAATTATTTTAAAAATATAAATCTGAAAATTATGATGTGCATTTGTACTCAGCCCCCCTGAGCCAATAATTTGTAGGACCACCTTTCACTGCAATTACTGCTGAAAGTCTTTTGGGGTTTGTCCCTACCAGTTTTGCACATTTTAGAGGTGACATTTTTGCCCATTCTTCCTTGAAAACTAGTTCAGTGAGGTTGGATGGAGAGCATCTGTGAACAGCAGTTTTCAAGTCTTGTCACAGATTCTCAATGGGATTTTGGTCTGGACTTTGACTGGGCCACATACATGATTATGCTTTGATGTAACCCATTCCATTGTACCTCTGGCAGTATGTTTAAAAGATTCTCTCGGCACAGGAACATTATTTTTTTTAACACATTCAATTGTGGAAATTATTATTCCAAGATCTATTGATTAAAATATACTTTGTTCATAGGAAAACCCCTTTAATACAATTCCCCATGGCAATGAGAATCAGAACTGTATATTTCATTGGGACATTTGATGGAATAGATGAACACATGAATGGTACCAAGAGCATCTGTTTACCTTTCAGTGGTCAACTACTAGATTACTTTTTGACTTTCTGTTAAGTTCCAGTGTGTGAAAATATCACTTTCTGTTTGTTAATAGACCTAGAAATGAATAACTATAGGTTATGGAGTTTAATCATGTGTTTCATCTATTCACATACAGGTGATGTGTATGGGAGCCAAGCAGAACGATTTACCACCAGAATATCAGAAAATGTTGGGTGAACTACAAACCAATAACTATTCCGGCCCAATTGCAATAATGGACATATTAAAAGAAGCAATACAGAAAGTGCAAGATGATAGAAGTTGATTTATGTTTGTTTTTTTTTCCTATGCACTTCTTCTGGCAGCTTGTGATTTTGGGAATGTGCAATGATCAAATTAGAAAACGTTTAATTATATTTCAGCTTGTCTCAAGTGTCATTAAATGTTCTTAAATGATTATCTAAAAAGTGTAAATAACCAATTGTATTGTGTATTAGCAGTAATAAGCATAGTTGCAAGCAGGATCGTGGAGTCAGAGTCCATTTTGGTGGAGTTGGACTTGGTGTAAAATGGACCAACTCCGACTCCTAAAATATATAATAAATTGGGTACAGTAGTTCAATGCAGTTTGCTGGGAATATTTTTTCATAAGAATTTGGGAAAGTTATGAAATGTCCTATTCCTGATCTAAGGGTCTAGACTTTTAGATGAGATGAATCTGTGCTACAGTAAATTTATCACTTAAACATGAGCCATGTATGAGGGAGTCGGTGTCATGGAAATTGAGGAGTCTGAGTCGGAAGTTTTGCTTACCGACTCCACAGCCCCTGGTTGCAAGGGCCCATATCATAAACCCCTTGGCTCTAACTATTCTGCATTTACTAGGTAGTTATATCCATCCGCCATTAATTTACAGTGTAGTGATGGCACAAGAGTTTCATCTTCGCCATTAGTAGCAGTGTGTAAGATGTACATTACAGCTGATACTATGCTGCAACAAATGGATCAGAGATACATTTGATCCCAGCTATTTAACGCCTTTGATACTACAGTAAGTAGTGAGACTGCAGCATCTAAGTGGTTAGACAAAGGAAACTTTGTTTTTCATCCTCACACCCTCCCCCAAAACGATTGCAGGGTGTGATAAGGTGCTGTGCCAGCTGTAAGGCTTAGTGCCCACGATGCAGAAATGAAGCAGAAATTTTCCTGAGCATTTCTGCATCTCCTTGGCAGAAAAACGCATGCGGTTTTTACATGCGTTTTTGACGTGTATTTGCATGCGTATTTGCGATGCGTTTTTCCAATGCATTGTATAGGCAAATACGCATGCAGAAACGCACAAGAATTGGTCATGTCTGTATTTTTTCTGCGAGTAAAATCTGCGCAGAAAAAATACGGACCATGTGCACAGAACTTGCAGAATGTCATAGGAAGTCATGGGATAAGGTATGGAATGCGTTTCTAGAGCGTTTACGCGCTGCAAATACGCACCAAATGCGCATCGTGGGCACACAGCCTAATCCTAACAATGGCTCCTCAGTCAGCCATCTTCATACACCTATTTTGCCCAACCAGAGGTGCAAGGAGGACAGGCAGTAATACACTGTGATACAGACATATTGCCATGTCTTTTACAAATGTTAACATGTTAAAGTTCTTAAATAAAAAAGGCACAATAAAAAAAAGTAATAAAATGTTAACAAAAAAAAAATTGTTAACTTCTATAACGACTTGAACTAAAACGTCATCAAATTATGCATATCACATGAATGCCATAAGGCTGAGTGCCCACGTAGCGTTTTTCAAGCATTTATGCTGCGGAATTTCCGCAGCATAAACGCTTGTGAAACGCTAGGTAATCCGCACCCCATGGTCCCCAAGGGGATTCCGCATGTTCTATGCACATGCTGCGGATTTTTCCGCAGCGTTTATGCTGCGTACAAAAATCCGCAGCATGTCATTTAATTTTGCGGAAGCGCAGCAGAACTCCCGCCATTGACTTGCATTGAGACGCATAGAAACCGCGACTGTACATTTTTACAAGCGGCTTCTATGTGTGGATGGTACCCAGTTCTGGAGGAGAGGAGACTCTCATCCAGACCTGGGTACCATTGTACCTGTAAAAAAAAGAATAAAATAACAAATAAAGTTTATATTCACCTGTCCGGCAGCTTCTCTCTGAATGCCGGCATCGCTTGAGGACGTGCGGTGACGTCACAGTCATGTGACCGCAGGCCCTTCACCGCTCTGTCTCGCGATATGCCGGCAGCCGGGAACCAGCCAGGAAGCAGCGCTGCAGCCACGCCGGGGCCTCGGGGGTGAGTATAGCTTTATTTGTTTTAATTTTTATGGTTCACACTGCATAAATCCATGCTGTTTGCATGGATTTATACAGTGTGACCTAGTTGTCAAGCACTTTCCAAGTGATGCTATCGCATGGAAAGCGCTTGTCAATCTGCATGCGGAAACGCATGTGGATCCGCATGTATTCTGCAGGAAAAACGCATGCACAATCTGCATGCGTTTTTTCTGCCAGGGAGATGCAGAAATGCTGCAGAAATTTTCTGCTTCATTTCTGCATCGTGGGCACATAGTCTAAAAGTTAAAATATTAACTTTAACATTGGTCTAAGGTGTAACGTTTCTCCTTGTGGAGAGTGACATACCGGCTCTGGCATGTCAAGGTAAGGAGGCTTATTCGCCGTGCAGTGCTCCTCTGGGAAATTTAATATGCAAATTGCCTCTTCAGAGAGGACGAGGGCTTGAACTCTATAGCGCCACCTGTTGCAAGCAGCAATCCTACAAGTCACTATAAACCCTTTAACGAGCCTTGTAATATGACTTGGGGTAAAAGCCAAATCAGAATCTCAATTTGCAGAACTCTCCACAAGGAGAAATGTTACTCCTGTTACTTACTGTTTTTTTGTGCAGAAGTTTATAAACGCCTATAAAAATACAGTATCCCCATACTCATACTGTGCTGTAAAATAAAGTTATCATATCATTGACACCACATAGGGAACACAGTAAAAAAAAAATTGAGAAACTTTTATTTTATATATATATATATATATATATATTTATATTCAAGAATGACCCCTTTCCGGGATGTAACCCTGATGGCATGATGGAGGACGTCCTTCCTATTATTACGGGGACAGGAAATACGAGAGAGGTTAAAAAGCCCCTCCCCATCCCTCAGTGTTTTTTCTGTCCCTGTAAGGACAGGGATGAGAGAGAAGGAAAGAAAACATACCTGTAAAGTGCGGGCTCAGAGGGATCGGGGGGTTCCGGCCTCTCCTTCCTCTTGTCAAGAGGCCCCGCGGCTGACACCCCCCCCCCCCCCTGCCCTAACAGATTATACTGTCTTTGTATTAGGAGAATTAGCAGCACCTACCTCTGGCAATAAAGGAAAGATATCTGGGAAGACCAAGAGGTGTGCCATCTGCAGCAGGAAACTTGAGTGACTCCAGCAGCAAGCATCTCTGTGTAGACTGCACCGCACAAATTGTTAAAGAGGAGAGGTCTACTCTTCTATCTGAGATGAGATCCATGATAAGAGAAGAGGTGCAGACATCTGTGTAAAGTGTCGTCCCCAGCCTGGTCCCCGGGCCAAAAGGCCCAGATGGGAGATGGAAGCAAGCTCCGAGGAGGATTTATAGTCCCTTTTTCCGGATCCAGAGGAAGAGGGAGAAGTGATGTCCTATACTCCAGAGGTGGGCAGGAGATAACTCTTTTCATCCGAAGACATGGATAGCCTCCACCGGGCAGTAAGGAGCACCATGCAGGTAAAGGAAACTTAAAAATGCCAAACTTTCCAAGATGAAATGTTTTGAGACCTGCGAACCCAGAGACAGAGAGTCGTCCCGGTAAACCAACATATCCGTGCTATGATCCTAGAGGAATGAGAAGAGGCTGGTGGTACCTCGGGAAACCAGGCTCCGGCTCCCCTTCGAACCTGAGGACATAAACGTTTGGGAAGAAGTTCCCAAGATTGATGTTCCCGTGGCTAAAGTAGCCAAGAAAACATCTATCCCTTTCGAGGACTCCTCTAGTCTAAAAGATCCCATGGACAGGAAAGCAGACATTCTCTTAAAAAGAGCCTGGGAAGCTTCAGCAGCGATAATGAAAACAAACATAGCTTCCACGTCTGTAGCATGCACTTATGGATTGACCAATTAAAGGAGCATATTAAGAGTAAAATCCCTAAAGATGTTATCATTGAATCTCTCCCTCTATTAAAGATGGCTACGGGCTTCATGGCTGATGCCTCCGCTGAAACCGTTAGGTTTGCTGCCCGTAACAGTTTTCTGTCCAATGCAACCCGACGAGCCATATGGTTGAAAACATAGTCGGGGATGTCCAATCTAAAAATAACCTTTGTGCCATTCCCTTTTCAGGATTACGGGTATTCGGGCCAATCCTGGATGATATCCTGGAGAAGGCCTCGAATAAGAAAAAAGGGTTTCCGGAGGAGAAACCTAGACGATTTCAGCCCTTCCAGAGGCCCCGTCCTTCGCATGGACAGGAGTACCGAGGGCAGGGAAAGTCGGGGTGATGGAGTTACCCCAAAGGAGGTAGGGGTAGAGCCCCCCTTTTTGGTGCAGGTTCAGAGTCAAGAAGGCAATGACGTCGGAGGTTTGGGGGGGTCGGCTCAGACATTTCGTCAGAAGTGGGAAGTCTGTAACTCGAGACCCGAGGGTATTAAACATTATATCCCATGGTTACACTCTGGAATTTCTTCATCCTCTACCAGAAAGGTACAGGGTGACAGATTCTCACTTCCGAAGGGTAGATTGTCCCATGCAGAAGGAGATACAGGACCTTCTAAGACTGGGAATGATAGTGCAGGTTCCTCGGCAGGAGAAAGGCAAGGGTCACTATTCCACATTGTTCTCAATAAGGAAACCCTCAGGCAAATCACGCACACTTATAAATTTAAGACCCCTAAATTACTGGATAACATACAGATGATTCAGGATGGAATCTATAAAGACTACGATTCCACTAATAGACAAGGGTGCAGTCATGTGCACGTTAGATCTAAAAAGCGCATATTACCATGTCACTATTCACCCCCTCTATCAGAAATATCTCCGGTTTGCAATAAAGTTTGGGGAGGAGATCTGCCACTTTTAGTATCAGTGCCTTCCCTTCGGTCTGGCCTCGGCGCCAAGAGTTTTCACCAAAATTATCTCAGAGGTGGTGCCTACTTAAGGGAAAAAGATATCATCATAGTTCCTTACCTGGACAATTTTTTACTAATAGTCAACTCGCAGGAAGAATTACTGAGCCACCTGAAGACATGAGAAATGCTGGAAAAATTGGGGAGGCTTATCAACCTAGAGAAATCAGACCTGGGACCCGAAAGGTGTTTCTCGGAGTACTTCTGGATTCGGTATCAGGGGTGTCCACCCTGCCGAAAGGGAAACAAAAAGTTGTGAGAGACAGAGTCCTGGAAATTCTAAGGAAGCGGAGCTCCATCAGAATGGCCATGAAGATATAGGGTACATTAACATCCTGTATCCCCTGCGTACAGTGGAGTCTGTTCCACTCAAGGGATCTGCAGAGAGCAGTTCTGGCTGTTTGGGACAGAAGACAGACGACATTGGACAGGGAGATTTGCTTATCCCCAAGAGTAAGAAAATCTTTGCTGAGGTGCTTGAATCCAAAAAATTTACAGCTCAGAGTCCCATGGATAACATCTCCATGTTTACATGTTAGAACCCTCCTGTTAGTTTTTTTTTTCTATTTTGTGGTCACGTGACCTGCTGCCTATTTATTCCAGCTCCGCCCTTCTGGCTTTGCTTCACTTCAGTGTTACTTTGACTCTTAATCTAGCCAGGTGCTTTGTACCTATCTCTATAGTTTGCTTGGTCCTTGGACCTCTAAGTATTTTTGTCTGTTTGTCTTTTTGCTCCGCTACAACTTCTGCTAGGAGGTGTCCAATTTTGTCCCAGTCCTTAGTACTTTTAGGGACCCCTCCCTTATATCTATAGGTCTGCGTTCAGACTAGCTGAGGACGAAGGCGGGTCTGTTCACAAGGAACAGGTTGCCCGCTGCATCGTAGGGAATCAGCTTAGTCCTATTGTAGGGACAGTTTTCCTATCTTTCCTTAGTTCTTGTAGCAGATCATAACATTACGATCACCACCGATGCAAGCAGGTCAGGATGGGGAGCTCATTTAGACAGAGTTCTTCTGAAGCAGGTTTGGTCACCAGAGATCTAGGCACAGTCCTCCAGCTTCAGGGAGTTGTGCGCAGTATGGGAAGCACTGAAAAGCGCCCCTTCACGTGCGAAAAATCACGTGAAAATATTGTCAGACAACGTGACAACAGTCTCCTTCGTATGCCATCAAGGCACCTGGCACTCCCAAGACCTGGCCTCCAAAATATTCGCTTGGGCAGAAAAGTCAATTCTGTCTTTATCAGTGGTCCATCTAAAAGGAACTCCGAACAAAGTCGCAGATTACCTGAGCAGGCACAAGGTCTCGCCCACAGAATGGGAACTGAACAAAGAAGTGTTCCAACAACTGTGTTCCCGCTGGGGGACTCCTCAAGTGGACCTCTTTGCAGTGAAAAAGAACGCAAAGGTCAGAAGGTTCTTCTCCCTGGATCCGGCAGACAGACCAGCAGGAATCGCTGACCTTGAATCAGAACTGGGGGGCAAATCTATCCTACGCTTTTCCTCCAATAGCCTTAATTTCACGAACCCTCAAGAAGATCCAGGAGGACCAAGCTGAAGTCCTATTGATAGTATTATATTGGCCAAAAATAAGTTGGTTTCCCTTGCTAAGGAAGATAGCGCTGGAGGAACCCGTTCTTCTGCCTTTGAGGAAAGACCTTCTGTACCAGGGCCCAGTGTTTCATCAGGACCTGGAGAGGCTTCGGTTGTCTGCCTGCATCCTGAGAGGGTGATCCTGAGAGCTCAGGGTCTCTCTGATCAGGTGATCTCTACAATGCAGGCAAGTAGGAAACCTGTCACCTCTGCCATTTATAATAAGATCTGGAGGAGGTTCTCTTCTGAGAGTGGCATTGTGGGGGTAGATATAACTCACCCTAATATTCCTAGAATTTTGGACTTTCTTCCAGGAAGGGTTTGAGGCCCAATACCCTGAAGGTCCAGGTCTCGGCTCTGAGCATCTTTTTTGACTTTCCCTCAGCTTCCCACCCATGGGTAATTAGATTCGTAAAGGCCATTCAGAGATTGAGACCCACAATTAAGAGATATCTTGCTCCCTGGGATTTAAACCTAGTTCTTAATGCCCTGTGCAGACACCCTTATGATTCTATAGATAACATCAATATTGCAGATCTGTCCCGTAAGACAGCATTTCTGGTGGACATAATTTGGCTAAAAGAGTGGGAGAAATACAGGTCCTTTCCATTCGGGACCTTTATTTATGAATCCTGGATTATCATTTGAGCCTGAAACTTGCCCCAGTTTTTTTTGCCAAAAGTAGTCTCCACCCAGACTCTGAATCAGGAAATAATTTTACCTTCTTTCTGTCAGGACCCAAAAAAGCAGAGGGAGCAGGACTTTCATTCGCTGGCTATTAGTTTATAATAGTCTGTCTATCTCCAGGCCACTAATGATTGGAGACAGGATTCAAACCTATTTGTCCAGTATGGAGGCAGGAATAGGGGGGAAAAGGCATCCATGCAGACTATAGCTATAAGGATAGCCTATACCTCAGAAAATCGGTCTCCCCCTAGGGGATTGAAAGCTCATTCTACTAGGGCAGTCTCCACTTCCTGGGCAGAAAGAGCAGGAGCGTCAGTTGAACAGATCTGTGGGGCAGCCACTTGGTCTGGGATTAGCACCTTCTGCAGACATTATAAGCAGGACGTACTGTCAGGGCATCAGCTAGCCTTTGGTAGAAAGGTTCTGCAGGCTGTGGTCCCGCCCTAGGATAGGCCATGCTTTGGTACTCTCCATCGTGCTGTCAGGGGGACCTCCTGGAAAGCCGGAATTAGACTTACTGGTAATTATGTTTACAGGAGTCCATCCTGAGGGCACAGGTAGTTCCCTCCCGTGTTGATTTCTTATGCTTGTGAGGTTAACAAGTGTATAAAGGTTCAATAAAAAATAATTGCCATCCATCCTGGTGTGGTACTTGGAAAATCACTGAGGGATGTGGAGGGGAGGGGCTTTTTAACCTCTCATATTTCCTGTCCCTGTAAGAATAGGAAGAACGTCCTCCATCGTGCCGTCAGGATGGACTCCTGGAAACCTAATTACCGGTAAGTCTAATTCCGGCTTTTAGAGTCTGGATGCTGCATGAGAGTGATTCTCAACTTGTCTCTTCAGAATTCCCCATATGTGTTTTGGTTGCCTTCAGATCAGGAGACATACTTGGCCACTGAATCACTTTCACCCTGTTATTTAGAAATGCGCAGCATTTGTGTTTTGGCTCATTCATGTTGGAAAAGTGCACATCTACCAAGGGCACTGAGTGATGGTAGCATCTTCTCTTTCAATATAGAGCAGTACATCTGTGAATTCATGATACCATCAATGAAATTAAGCTCCCCGACACCAGCAGCACTCATGCAGCCCCATATAAGGACACTACCACCACTATATTTCTCTGTAGGCACCATGTATTTAGAAAAAAAAATCCACCAAAAGGAAAGCATTAAAGGAAAAGGTTACTGGCTATGCCCACTGCCACAGCCTGTGATTCACAGTACCTTTATAATAGCTGCAGCCCATTGTGCTGACCAGGATACTGCTTTGGTCAACTAACCGTTGAATGCACCGCTCTTCCCAGAGAGGACAGTCTTGCTTTCATTAGGCTTAGCATTGGCTGTAAATCAATACTAAGTTTATTTATTCTCCGCACCGCCTGACTCCACAACATGGCTCATTTAATAGCTGTACAGTGATTGGTCCACTCTGTGAGTTGTATTTGAGGAACTAAGGGAAACAGATGGCACTAGTTGCATCACTGAGCACCCCTAAACTGATAGAGGACTTCCAACAGCAATGCTGCACAAAGTGTGAGGAATGCCCTAAGATAGTTAGAAGCTGAGGTAGTGCAGGAGGGTGGATCCTCAGTCAGTTGGAGCCTTAAGAGAAGCAACCACTTTAGAGTAATTTTTAATGAACTGGTGGTCCTAATTTGCAAAGTCTAGAAATTTTTGGAGGCCTTTGAAACCAACGGGTTGTTGCCAATCCAAAATAGCAGAAACTCCAGAAGCTTCAGACGAGATGATATAGCCAAGAAAAGGCAGTTCACGACGGTCAGAGACATTATTTCAGCTTGACATAAGTATGGTTTTGTCACAGTCTATTCAGAATGAAGCAGACATGAAGGCGGTGAGCCTAGGTCTTTGGAGAAGATTAGGATGCCATCCAGTTAGTTTAGGACGTTATTACGCGCAGGATATCACAAAAAATGTAATTAACGAAAAAAAACATCCTGCAATTATGAACAACAATGATAGTAGCTATAATTCCTAAATAGTACCAGATCGTCATATTTAAAAAGAGCATGTATCGGCATGATAACTCCACTTGAAATGTTCTAAATAGTAGTCCAAAAGAGATTTATAAAATTACAACTTTTTATTTCAAATGATTAAAAACAATATTCAAAAATTGTATACGGTTCAAGATTTGATCACTGGTGAAAATTTGTGGTATTGGTCACGCACAGTGTAGGAAAGACAAAGTACAACACGAAGGGATGAGGGGAAGGGAGCCCAGACACTAGGGAAAGGGGGAGTGGAGACCTTCTAGGCTGATCTAATATCACCGTCTCCCCTACCGTCCCTATATTGGTTCCTCACCAATCGCCGAACAGGAAACCTAAGCCCTGTAAATCCCTGGAGCTAGGCCATGGATAGGGAAGGGGTGGAGGTGAGCACTGGTCAGTCCCCACTATAAAAACAACAAGGGAAACAAACAGGGGGAAGAATTAGCTTGAGCCGACTTCAGAGAGATTACACCAAACGTCCTCCAAGCACCAGAGAGGAAGTAAGCAGACTGCAATAGCTCCAAGCCTTCACAAGGGAACATGTGAATATCAATGCACCTCCCTGCAGCAAACTGAAAGTATTTAAACACCCAGGCCAGGGTGTCAATCAGACCAGGAGGGAGGTAGCCGCTGGGTCCTAAAGTAAGACAATGCCAATATATTCAATACTAAGTGTTCTAGGGCATACAGTGGGTATGGAAAGTATTCAGACCCCTTTAAATTTTTCACTCTTTGTTTCATTGCAGCCATTTGGTAAATTCTAAAAAGTTCATTTTTTTTCTCACTAAAGTACACTCTGCACCCCATCTTGACTGAAAAACAAAGCAGAAATGTAGAAATTTTTGCAAATTTATTAAAAAAGAAAAACTGAAATACCACATGGTCATACGTATTCAGACCCTTTGGTCAGTATTGAGTAGAAGCACTCTTTTGAGCTAGTACAGCCATGAGTCTTCTTGGGAATGATGCAACACGTTTTTCACACCTGAATTTGGGGATCCTCTGCTATTCTTCCTTGCAGATCCTCTCCAGTTCCATCAGGTTGGATGGTGAGCTTTGGTGGACAGCCATTTTCAGGTCTCTCCAGAGATGCTCAATTGGGTTTAGTTCAGGGCTCTGAGGTCTAGAGCACTCTGGAAGTGGTTTTCATCCAGGATATCTCTGTACTTGGCCGCATTCATGTTTCCTTCAATTGTAACCAGTCATCCTGTCCCTGCAGCTGAAAAACACCCCCATAGCATGATGCTGCCACCACCATGTTTCACTGTTGGGATTGTATTAGGCAGGTGATGAGCAGTGCCTAGTTTTCGCCACACATACCGCTTAGAATTATCACCAAAAAGTTCTATCTGCGTCTCATCAGACCAGAGAATCTTATTTCTCATAGTCTGGGAGTCCTTCATGTGTTTTTGAGCAAACTGTATGCGGGCTTTCATATGTCTTGCACTGAGGAGAGGCTTCCATTGGGCCACTCTGCCATAAACGCCCGACTGGTGGAGGGCTGCAGTGATAACTTTCCCCCATCTCCCTACTGCATCTCTGGAGCTCAGCCTCAGTGATCTTGCTGTTCTTCTTTACCTCTCTCACCAAGTCTCTTCTCCCACGATTGCTCAGTTTGGCTGGACGGCCAGATCTAGGAAGACTTTTCGTGGTCCCAAACGTCTTCCATTTAAGGATTATGGAGGCCACTGTGCTCTTAGGATCCATGAGTAATGCAGAAATTCTTTTATAACCTTGGCCAGATCTGTACCTTGCCACAATTCTGTCTCTGAGCTCCTTGGGTAGTTCCTTTGAGCTCATGATTCTCATTTGGTCTGACATGCACTGTGAGCTGTGTGGTCTTATATAGACAGGTGTGTGCCTTTTCAAATCAAGTCCTATCAGTTTAATTAAACACAGCTGGACTCCAATGAAGGAGTAGAACCATCTCGAGGATTACAAGGAAATGGACAGCATGTGACTTAAATATGAGTGTCTGAGCAAAGGGTCTGAATACTTATGACCATATGATATTTCAGTTTTTCTTTTTTAATAAATTTGCAAAAATTTCTACATTTCTGTTTTTTTCAGTCAAGATGGGGTGGGGTGCAGAGTGTACTTTAATGAGAAAAAAATGTACTTTTTAGAATTTACCAAATGACTGCAATAAAATAAAGAGTGAAAAATTGAAAGGGGTCCGAATACTTTTCGTACCCACTGTATATGCAATAGTCAAAAGAGGCTATTGTAACTTATAAATACACATGTAGTATGCCAGGGTTCCCCAACTCCAGTCCTCAAGGCCCACCAACAGGTCATGTTTTCAGGATTTCCTTAGTATTGCACAGGTGATGTAACTATTGCCTGTGCAGGTGATGGAATTATCACCTGTGTAATACTAAGGAAATCCTGAAAACATGACCTGTTGGTGGGCCTTGAGGACTGGAGTTGGGGAACCCTGTAGTATGCAATAAAATTCCAATCAGAATAACCACATAAAGTGCAGGGTTTCATTATCTAGATTCCTACCGTGTACAATTGCCCAATGAATATGGGCACAATCAGTATGGCGACACAATACACATCAGTTACATATACTACATTATATAAGAACTGGAAATAAACAAGTAAGAAAGGGGCTATTACCCATAAGTTACAGAAGCACACCGTACCACCTCCCCAAGGCACATTTAACATCTCTTGCTTCTTCGGGGATGCGAAACAAGCTTTGCAAAAATGGTGCTGCTGTGGGGGACAGCACACTGTAGGTGGGTGCTGTGTTGGTCATAATAGTTTGTGAGTAGTCTGCTGGTGCTATCATAATGTGTGTGAGGTGGCGCTGTGGTGGCCATCTTACTTTGATATGGGCTGTAATGATCATATTACTGTGGGGGGAGATCTGTAGGGGACATCATACTGTGTGGGGGACTGAAAGTCATCATACTGTTTGGGCATGTTGTCAGGGCCATCATACTGTGTGGGTGGTGGGAGGCTGAGGGGCCATCTTACTATGTGTGTGGGGCTGTACCGGCCATCTTACTGTGTATGTTGAGATGTAGCACCCATCTTCCTGTGGGAGGCTGTGGTGACCATCATAATGTGAAGGACTGTGTTGACCATCATTCTGTGGTGGGTAGTCTGTGGGGACATTATACTGTGCAGCGGGCTGAGGTGCCATCATACTGTGTGAGGGTGCTGTGTGACATCATACAGTTATGTGGGGTGTACTGGGGGGAGGGGGAATTGTATGACGGAATTCATCAAGGCATCATAGTGTGTGTGAGGGCATTTTGAAGGCTTCATACCCTTTGTGGCCATAAACGGGGTATCATAGTGGGCGAGAACACGAATGGGCTTCAGTTCAGCAATGCAATTAGGACTTTTGCTATGGGGCCCCATGATTTCTATATGTCCCTGGGTTAAAAAATAAAACATTATACCCACCTGTCCTACCACCGTGGGACCCTTGCAAAAGTTAAAAGTGGGGCCTGAAATGCTAACATATTACACCATCACAGAAAAATTTTGGGTGCAATTACAAGAGCTGATTTCAGACCATTAAACATTTGCAATCGACTATATTAACCCCTTCGCGCCAGATGACATATAGATAAGTCATCTGTCATGTCTCCGCCTTTGATGTGGACTCCGGCACTGAGCCCCCATCTTTCTCTGCACATGACAGCTGATTTGATCAGTTGTCATGTGCCTCTCACAGCAATCATGATCCACCCGTGGCTTTTAACATGTTAACCCCTTAAGCCCCGCGGGTGGTTTGCACGTTAATGACCGGGCCAATTTTTACAATTCTGACCACTGTCACTTTATGAGGTAATTACTCTGGAACGCTTCAACGGATCCCCCTGATTCTGAGATTGTTTTTTCGTGACATATTGTACTTCATGATTGTGGAAAAATTTCTTCGATATCACTTGCGTTTATTTGTGAAAAAAACGGAAATTTGGCAAAAATTTTGAAAATTTTGCGATTTTCACAATTTGAATTTTTAAGCCCTGAAATCAGAGCGATATGTCACACAAAAGAGTTAATAAATAACATTTCCCACATGTCTACTTTACATCAGCACAATTTTGGAACCAAAATTTTTTTTTGTTAGGGAGCTATAAGGGTTAAAAGTTGGCCAGCGATTTCTCATTTTTCCAACAAAATTTATAAAACCATTTTTTTAGGGACCACATCACATTTGAAGTCACTTTGAGAGGTCTTTATGACAGAAAATACCCAAAAGTGACACCATTCTAAAAACTGCACCCCTCAAGGTGCTCAAAACCACATTCAAGAACTTTATTAACCCTTCAGGTGCTTCACAGGAATTTTTTGAATGTGGAAGAAAAAAATGAACATTTAACTTTTTTCACAAAAATGTTACTTTAGACCCAATTTTTTTTATTTTCACAGGGGTAACAAGAAAAAATGGACCCCAAAATTTGTTGTGCAATTTCCCCTGGGCACGCAGATACCCAATATTTGGGGAAGAAACACTGTTTGGGCGCACGGCAGGGCTCGGAAGGGAAGGAGCGCCATTTGACTTTTTCATTGTAAAATTTGCTTGAATAATTAGCGGACACCATGTTCTGTTTGGAGAGCCCCTGTGTGCCCAAACTTTGGAGCTCCCCCACAAGTGACCCCATTTTGGAAACTAGACCCCCCAAGGCACCTTTCTAGATGCATAGTGAGCACTTGGAACCCCCAGGTGCTTCACAAATTGATTCGTAATAATGAAAAAGTGAAAAAAAAAACACTTTTTCATTTTTATGAATCAATTTGTGAAGCACCTGGGGTTCCAAGTGCTCACTATGCATCTAGATAGGTGCCTTGGGGGGTCTAGTTTCCAAAATGGGGTCACTTGTGGGGGAGCTCCAATGTTTGGGCACACAGGGACTCTCCAAATGCAACATGATATCCGCTAACAATTTGAGCCGACAATTTGTTAGCGGATATCATGTTGCATTTGGAGAGTCCCTGTGTGCCCAAACATTGGAGCTCCCCCACAAGGCCATGTGGTGTGTGACACATTATCAGACACATGCATACAGTGCTGAAAAGACATGGGAACAGCATGTGGAAGACCTCTGGAAGCATCTCTGACTCCCAGGTCACTGCCTAAAAGTGTGCCCACCATAAGTGATCCTTGGCGTATGCGAAGATGCCTCTCGCCATGCACCTGTCGTTGCAGACTTGCAACAATCACCGTCCACGTCCTTCTCCCACTGCAGCGTTCAGTTGTCCCTACCCCATTCCTTGGAATGCAAGCGCAAGTATGCAGGCAGCCACCCACGCACCCACAGGCTGCAATACTATACTGCCAAATTTTTGACAGCTGCTTGCACTAGAAATGTGGCCTTTTAGGCTCGTGGAGGCAGACGCTTTTCACAACCTCATGCCGGCGGCGGCCGGGTGTCCATACTCGGTCCCCAGCCGCCACTATATTTCACAGTATCGTCTCCGCCTTCCACATGCACGGGTCCCACAACATTACCCGTGCCCACCCCAGTGCACTTACTAGGAAGGACCGCCTAACCACAAACACGTGGACATGTGAATGTGGCCAGGGACGGTACGGAGCCAGTCCACAGCTTTTTTTGCTAAGAGTTGTATTTAGCTCGGTAAAAGGACTGGCATAGAGAGAAACCGTATCTACCCTGCGTGTCATTTCTCCCAGGAAGTCCTGTAATTGAGCTTGTTGCAGAAGCAATGGCAGCCCGTCCAACATCAACTCGCACTTGTCGGTGGTGCTTTGACACACACATATCTTTCTTTGCGCATTTAATTTGTTGAATACAGAGTTGGACAATGGCCTGATCTGTAATGCGTTTTGAGAAATAACATGCATAAGCATGGCCGATCCATATTAAAAAAGCAGTCATAGAGTGTCCGGGAACCTTCCCCCACACTTTTCTTAGCCAGGGCTGCTTTTCGGCAGGGTTGGACGGGCCCACCAGAGAACCGGAGACTCCTCCGACAGGCCCTGGCTTCTTCAGGAGAGTTCATAGTGCCGAGGTGAGGCCATGATGATGATAGAGGCCACCATCTGCTTAGTTTTCGGTTACTTGGAATGCAAGTGCAAGTATGCAGCCAGCCACCCACCCACAGGCCGCAACACTAAACTGCCAGATTTCTGGGCAGCTCTTTGCACTTGAAATATGGCCTTTTAAGCTCGTGGTGGCGGAAGCTTTTCACAACCTCATGCCGGCGGCGGCCGGGTATCCATACTCGATCCCCAGCCGCCACTATATTTCCCGGTATCGCCTCCGCCTTCCACAAGCATGGGTCCCACAACATTACCCGTGCCCTCCCCAGTGCACTTACTGGGAAGGACCGCCTAACCACAAACACGTGGACAGGTGAATGTGGCCAGGTACGGTACCATCTATAGTGCATGAAACTAGGTCCTGCCTTTCCTCCTCCTCCTCCTCTTCCTCATTGTCACCCAATCCACACTGGGATGAGATGAGGCTTGGCTGTGTGTAATCACCCTGTATGGTTCCTTGCTCCATCTCATCGTGCTCAGCCTGCAATGCATCCTCTTTGATTGTGAGCAGAGAGCGTTTCAGAAGACAGAGAAGCGGGATGGTGACGCTAATTATGGCGTCATCGCCGCTCACCATCTTGGTGGAGTCCTCAAAGTTTTGGAGGATGGTACATATTAACAATCTAAACAGGTTCCGGATAGTATCTGAACGGAGGAAATTAACCTCCACCACCAAACTCAATCAATATAGTAACAACTAGTGTGGGATATATAAATCCAAACCACCACAAAGAGTAACTAAGGTTTAAAATATATTATATTTATTGATATTCTTTAAAATGAAAGATATGAAAACAGTGGATAACCCATACCACAGATGTAGGGTGTTAAACCATGAATCATTACAAGAGGTGTATATACATGCTACTACTTGGCAATATATTTGGGAGGTAAATGATACTGAATTGGGCCCTAATATGCATAGAGAAATATCCTATTTAACAGGTGAACAGATCAATCCACATCAAAAGATATACACATGCATAATAAATAAGAGCCAACATTACCTTAAGCCAATGTTTGTATGAATGAAAGCATGGTAAACACCCACGGCTCCGACGATCGTTTCAACACCTTTTTCACCTTTGGCAGCGCTCCTTGAAAAAGGTGTCGAAACGATCGTCGGAGCGGTGGGTGTTTACCATGCTTTCATTCATACAAACATCCCTAAAGGCCAGGCTAAAGGCCCAGTTACCGAGTCATCCCCATCTCCCCCTGGGCTAGTCAGCTGCAACGTTACTGGAGTATCAAAAAGCACAAGGTGTGCGATACTCAGGGACATGGCCAAGGTAAGGAAGGCTGAAAAACGACCAAGAATGGGCCAAGAAATATCTTAAGACTGATTTTTCAAAGGTTTTATGGACTGATGAAATGAGAGTGACTCTTGATGGGCCAGATGGATGGGCCAGAGGCTGGATCAGTAAAGAGCAGAGAGCTCCACTCCGACTCAGACGCCCGCAAGGTGGAGGTGGGGTACTGGTATGGGCTGGTATCATCAAAGATGAACTTGTGGGACCTTTTCAGGTTGAGGATGGAGTGAAGCTAAACCCCCAGACCTAATGCCAGTTTCTGGAAGACAACTTCTTCAAGCAGTGGTACAGGAAGAAGTCCGTATCGTTCAAGAAAAACATGATTTTCATGCAGGACAATGCTCCATCACATGCATCCAACTACTCCACAGTGTGGCTGGCCAGTAAAGGTCTAAAAGAAAAAATAATGACATGGCCCCCTTGTTCACCTGATCTGAACCCCATAGAGAACCTGTGGTCCATCATAAAATGTGAGATCTACAGGGAGGGAAAATAGTACACCTCTCGGAACAGTGTCTGGGAGGCTGTGGTGGCTGCTGCACGCAATGTTAATCGAAAATAGATCAAGCAACTGACAGAATCTATGGATGGAAGGCTGTTGAGTGTCATCATAAAGAAAGGTGGTTATACTGATCACTATTTTTTTTTGTTTTTGTTTTTGCATGTCAGAAATGTTTATTTCTGAATTTTGTGCACTGATATTGGTTTGCCTGGTGAAAATAAACAAGTGAGAAGGGATTAGATTTGGTTTTTATTAAGTTGCCTAATAATTCTGCACAGTAATAGTTACCTGCACAAACAGATATCCTCCTAAGATAGCCAAATCGAAAAAAAGCCCACTCCAACTTCCAAAAATATTAAGCATGGATATTTATGAGTCTTTTGGGTTGATTGAGAACATAGTTGTTGATCAATAATAAAAATAATCCTCTAAAATACAACTTGCCTAATAATTCTGCACACAGTGTATACATGTATACACACATACACACACATGTACAGTTGAAACCAGAAGTTTATATACACTATATAAAAAGACACATACAGTTGTGCTCAAAAGTTTACATACCCAGGCAGAATTTTTCCTTTCTTAGCCTTGTTTCAGACAATATGAATGATAACAAAAAAACTTTTTCTCCGCTCATGGTTATTGGTTGGGTGAAGCCATTTATTGTCAAACTACTGTGTTTTCTCTTTTTAAATCTTAATGACAACCAAAAATATCCAATTGACCCTGATCAAAAGTTCACATACCCTGGTGATTTTGGCCTGATAACATGCACAAAATTTGACACAAATGGGTTTGAATGGCTACTAAAGGTAACATCCTCACCTGTGACCTGTTTGCTTGTAATCAGTGTGTGTGCATAAAAGCTGAGTGAGTTTCTGGGATCCAGACAGACTCTTGCACCTTTCATCCAGCCACTGACGTTTCTGGATTATGAGTCATGGGGAAAGCAAAAGAATTGTCAACAGAACTACGGGAAAAGGTAATTGAACTGTATAACACAGGAAAGGGATATCAAAAAATATCCAAGAAATTGATAATGTCAGTGAGCAGCGTTCAAACTATGATTAACAAAATGGAAAATCAGGTGCTCTGTAAAAGCCAAACCACGGTCAGTTAGACCAACAAAAATTTCGGCCACAACTGCCAGGAAAATTGTTCGGGATGCAAAGAAAAACCACAAATAACATCAGCTGAAATTCAGGACTCTCTGAAAACTAGTGGTGTGGCTGTTTCAAGATGCACAATAAGGAGGCCCTTGAAGAAAAATGGGCTGCATGATCGAGTCACCAGAAGAAAGCCATTACTGCGCAAATAGTACAAAGTATCTCTCCTACAATACGCCAAACAGCACAGAGACAAGCCTCAAAACTTCTGGAACAAGGTAATTTGGAGTGATGAGACCAAAATTGAACTTTTTGGCCACAACCATAAGCATTACATTTGGAGAGAGGTCAACAAGGTCTATGATGAAAGGAACATCATTCCTACAGTAGAGCACGACGGTGGATCGCTGATGTTTTGGGGATGTGTGAGCTACAAAGGCACAGGAAACTTGGTAAAAGTTGAAGGAAAGATGAATGCAGCACTTTATCAGCAAATACTGGAGGCAAATTTGCACTCATCAGCCCGGAAGCTGCACATGAGACGTACTTGGACGTTCCAACATGACAACAATCCAAAACACAAGGCCAAGTCGTCTGTCATTGGCTACAGCAAAACAAAGTGAAGGTTCTGGAGTGGCCATCTCTGGGGAGATCTCAAGCGCGCAGTTCATGCTAAACAGCCCAGGAATATACAGGAACTGGAGGCTTTTTGCCAAGAAGAACGGGCAGCTTTACCATCTGAGAAATTAAAGAATCTCATCCACAACTATCACAAAAGACTTCAAGCTGTCATCAATGTTAGAGGGTGCAATACACGGTATTAAGAACTGGGGTATGTGAACTTTTGATCAGGGTCATTTGGATGTTTTTGGTTGTCATTAAGATTTAAATAGGCATTTTTATTACTTACTGCAAAGTCAAAACTTTACATACGCTAAGATTACTATGCCTTTAAACAGTTTTGGACTGCCCATATGATGATGTCATGTGTTTGGAAGCTTCTGTTTTGGCAACATCTGAGTTAAAGAGAGACACACCTATGTATGTATTTTAATGCACACCTGAAACACACTGCTTCTTTGTGTAGCATCATGGGAAAGTCTAAAGAAATCATCCAAGAAATCAGGAAGAGAATTGTGGACTTACAAAAGTCTGGCTCATCCTTGGGTACAATTTCAAGATACCTGAAGGTATTCATTCATCTGTACAAACAATAATATGCAAGTACAAACAAAATGGTTGTAGTGTCGGTGTCTCTGCCTCCTGTCCGGCAGAGACGCGGATCCCCTTACCACCGCGGCCCCTGGACGGTGTCTCCCGTACCGCCGGCTGCCTCTCACGCTAGGTCTGCCCGGGGTGCACGCACTGCATGCACACCCCCAGGCACTGTGCTTAGGGTGCACGCGTTCTCTCTGTCTCTTAAAGGGGCCGCGCCGTCCTAAGATGTCCCCAGCCAATGGCCGGTGGACAGGTATTATTTAACCCCTTTACCTCCCAAGGTGGTTTGAACGTTAATGACCAGGCCAATTTTTACAATTCTGACCACTGTCATTTTATGAGGTAATTACTCTGGAACGCTTCAACGGATTCCCCTGATTCTGAGATTGTTTTTTTTGTGACATATGGTACTTCAAGATTGTGGTAAAATTTCTTCAATATCACTTGCGTTTATTTGTGAAAAAAACGGTGACAATTTTGAAAATTTTGCAATTTTCAAAATTTTAATTTTTATGCCCTTAAATCAGAGAGATATGTCACACAAAATAGTTAATAAATAACATTTCCCACATGTCTAATTTACATCAGCACAATTTTGGAACCAAATTTTTTTTATTAGGGAGCTATAAGGGTTAAGAGTTGACCAGCGATTTCTCATTTTTACAACATTATTTACAAAACCATATTTTAGGGACACATTTGAAGTCACTCTGAGGGGTCTTTATGGCAGAAAATACCCAAAACTGACACCATTCTAAAAACTGCACCCCTCAAGGTGTTCAAAACCACATTCAAGAACTTTATTAACCCTTCAGGTGCTTCACAGGAATTTTTGGAATGTGGAAGAAAAAAATTAACATTTAACTTTTTTCACAAAAATGTTACTTTAGACCCATTTTTTTTTTATTTTCACAGTGGTAACAGGAAAAAATGGACCCCAAAATTTGTTTTGCAATTTCCCCTGAGCACGCAGATAACCCATATGTGGGGAAAAACCACTGTTTGGGTGCATGGCAGGGTTCGGAAGGGAAGGAGCGCCATTTGACTTTTTGAATGTAAAATTTCCTTGAATAATTAGCGGATGCCATGTTGCGTTTGGAGAGCCTCTGATGTGCCTAAACAGTGGGATCCCCCCACAAGTGACACCATCTTGGAAACTAGACCCCTCAGGGAACTTATCTAGGTGTGTGGTGAGCACCTTGAACCCTCAGGTGCTTCACAGAAGTTTATAACATTGAGCCGTAATAATAAAATTTTCACATTTTTCCCACAAAAATGTTTTTCAGCCCCCAATTTTGCATTTTCATAAGGGTAACAGGAGAAATTGCACCATACAGTTTGTTGTGCAATTTCTGCTGAGTAAGCAGATACCCCATATGTGGGGGAAAACCACTGTTTGGGCGCATGGAAGGGCTCGGAAGGAAAGGAGCGCCATTTGACTTTTTGATTGTAAAATTTGCTTGAATAATTAGCGGACGCCATGTTGCGTTTGGAGAGCCCCTGATGTGCCTAAACCATGGAAATTCCCCACAAGTGACACCATTTTGGAAACTAGACCCTTCAGGGAACTTATCTAGATGTGTGGTGAGCACCTTGAACCCCAAGGTGCTTCACAGAAGTTTATAACATTGAGCCGTAAAAATAAAATGTTCACATTTTTCCCACAAAAATATTTTTCAGCCCCTAATTTTGCATTTTCATAAGAGTAACAGGAGAAATTGCACCATGCAGTTTGTTGTGCAATTTCTCCTGAGTAAACATATACTCCATATGTAGGGGAAAACTACTGTTTGGGCGCACGGCAGGGTTCCGAAGGGAAGGAGTGCCATTTGACTTTTTGATTGTAAAATTTGCTTGAATAATTAGCGGACGCCATGTTGCATTTGGAGAGCCCCTGATGTGCCTAAAGAGTGGAAACCCCCCACAAGTGACACCATTTTGGAAACTAGACCCCTCAGGGAACTTATCTAGATGTGTGGTGAGCACCTTGAACCCCCAGGTGCTTCACAGAAGTTTATAACATGGAGCCGTGAAAATAAAATGTTCACATTTTTCCCACAAAAATGTTTTTCCGCCCCCAGTTTTGCATTTTCATAAGGGTAACAGGAGAAATTGCACCATGCAACTTGTGCAATCTCTCCTGAGTAAGCCGATACCCCATATGTGGGGGAAAAACACTGCTTGGGCATATGGCAGGGTTCGGAAGGGAAGGAGCACCATTTGACTTTTTGAATGTAAAATTTGCTTGAATAATTAGTGGATGTGCCCCTGATGTGCCTAAACACTGGAAACCCACCACAAGTGACACCATTTTGGAAACTAGACCCCTCAGGGAACTTATCTAGATGTGTGATGAGCACCCTGAACCCCCAAGTGCTTTACAGAAGTTTATAACATGGAGCCGTGAAAATAAAAAAATCGAACTTTTTCCACAAAAATGATGTTTTAGCCCCATTTTTTTTATTTTCACAAGGGTAAGAGGAGAAAATGGACCCCAAAAACTTTTGTGCAATTTCTCCTGAGTACGCCAATACCCCATATGTGGGGAAAATACAGTCTTTGGGCGCATGGCAGAGTTCAGAAGGGAAGGAGCACTGTGTGACTTTTTGAACGCAAAATTGTCTTGTTTGGAGAGCCCCTGATGTGCCTAAATAGTGGAAACCCCCCACAAGTGACCCATTTTGGAAACTACACCCCTCAAGGATTTTATCAAGGGGTATAGTGAACATTTTGAACCCAGAGGTATGACACAGAATTTGATGACATTAGGTCATCATATTGAATAAGTTGTCATTAGTCTTGAGCGCAAGTGCTCGCTACTTGAGTTTGCATCAGGTACTCAGGTATGCACCATGTATCTGGGGTGCTCGAGTGACATGCTCGAGTTCCCGCCCACATGTTTCACGGTTATTAGACACCCAAAAAAAAACATGCGGGGATCGCTCGTGCATGGCAGGCAATCCCCGCAAGGTTTTTTTTGGCCGCGAAGCATATGGGGCGGAGACTCGAGCATGTCAATTGAGCACCTGCGATACTCAGTGCATACCCTAGCACCCGATGTAAACTCAAGTAGCGAGCACTTGCGCTCAACACTAGTCGCCATATTGTCATCTTTTTTTTTTTTACTTTTGAAAAAAATCCCAACCCTAACCCTACCCTAACCCTATAGGGTGGCTTGTTTTTTTGCGGGACAAGATGACGTTTTCAGCGGTACCAGTTTTATTTATATTCGTCTTTTTGATCACGTGTTATTCCATTTTTTGTTTGGCGGTATGATGATAAAGCATTGTTTTTTTTGCTTCGTTTTTATATTTTTTTTACTGTGTTCATTAACGGGGTTAACTAGTTTTTTCTTGTTTTTTTTTTCATAATATTTATTGATGGGTACATTATATTTTTAATTTTGGTGGATAATTTTTTTTAGTTTTTTTTTATATTTTTACAAAATGTTTAGTGTTTTTTTCTTTCATTTTTTAACACTTTTTTTTACTTTTATTCTTTGTCCTACTATGGGACTTTCACTTTTTTATTCTGATCGCCTGTATAGCATAGGGATGGAGCACAATCCCTGTGCTATACAGGCTGTCAGAGCTGCAGATGAACTGCGCATGACCAAAGTATCTTCCTGCTGTCTGGTGACCCGGATGTTGAATTGACGACATCGGGTCGTCATGGCAACATCCGGGAAGCCGCGGCAGACAGCGTTGGACGCCGGCAGGAGAGGTGAGCATCACGATCACCTCCCCTTGCCACCGCAATTCTGCGATCGACTTTGATTGCAGCATTGCGGGGGTTTATGTGCCAGGAGCGGTGCGGGACCGCTCCCAGCACATAGCACCGGGTGTCAGCTGTGACAATCAGCTGACACCCGGCGGCGATCACACCCGCACAGCCTGTGTGCGGGCGCGATCGCCATGACATACTAATACGGGTCTGGCTCTGAAGTCCAAGGGCGCAGATACATATTAGTACATCTTGGGCTTTAAAGATGTTAAGGCACCTCCCCCAACAAGGAGGTGCCTGTGCAATGTGTTAGTTTGGTTCCTAACCTTCCTGTCACTTCTCAAGTCATAGTGTTGCCCGCCAGCCTGTCTACCAGCCGTGCCCGCGAGCCTGTCTATCAGCCGTGCCCACAGGCCTGCCTATCTGCCATGCCCGCCTGCCTGTCTACCAGCCAAGTCCGCCTGCCGTCTATCAGCCGTGCCGGCCAGCCTGTCTATCAGCCGTGCCTGCCAGCTTGTCTATCAGCCGTGCACGCCTGCCTATCAGCCGTGCCCGCCTGCCTGTCCATCAGCCGTGCCCGCCTGCCTGTCTACCAGCCGTGCCTGCCTGTCTACCAGCCGAGCCCACGTGCCTGTCTTCCAGCCGTGCTCCTCTGCTCGCCTATCAGCTGTGCCAGTCGGCGCCTGCCATCAGTCCCGTGGGAATAGCCTGCTCTCACACTATGTCGGTCCTGGAGTAGCACCTGGTCCACCTTCCCGGTCCTTCCTTGGTTCTCGGAGTCGACTAAGCAGCCGTAGAGCCAAGGTCGGTCCGGGTGAGGCCCTATTTACGCCCCTCCGGTCTCTCCTTGTACCACGGCACAGTGGTTCCACCACCCAGGTTCGAAACAGTTTGCACAGGCCATGGAATCCAGTGGCTCCCTCGGTCTCAGACCTGTACCAAGAGGTCTCCCTGAAATCTCAACAGGATACAATTCTGTCCTTTCTGTGGACTTTGAACTCTCGCCTGGATGCACTGTCCACCCCGGCTGTGTCCGCCTCTAACCAAGCGGTGTTCACTCCTGCGGCACCTCAACCCAGTGGCGGTGTTGCACCCAGCTTTGGACCCCGACTGTCTGCTCCTCCACGCTTTGGCAGTGATCCCGCTCTATGTCGGGGCTTCATCAATCAGTGCACACTGCGCTTCGAGCTCCTGGCTCATCAATTCGCTTCTTACTGGGCTAAAGTGGCATTCATCATGTCTCATCTCACTGGAGAGGCGCTGGCTTGGCTCAGTCCTCTATGGGAGAGGGGGATCCTTTGGTTTCGAACCTCCAGGCTTTCCTTGTGGCTTTCTAGAGGGTTTTCTATGAGCCCGGCCGCACATTATCAACAGTCTCCTCCCTTCTTCGTCTATGCCAGGGGAACCTCACAGTGAGCCAGTACACTGTACGTTTCCGTACCCTCTCATCTGAATTCACCTGGAATAATGAGGCTCTGGTGACTACCTGCTTTTTTTTCGGCAGTTCGGAGCATGAAATGCGCTCCTGTCCAGAGAGACCAGGAAACTCCAGAGCCTAGGATTGCTTGGAGAGGTCGTCCTGGGCAAGAATTCTTCCTCTCCATCCCTGACCCTGTCTGTATCGATATCCTGTGACAACATCCACTTTTTCGAGACTGCTTATCTGGATTCCGGTTCCGCAGGGAATTTCATCCAACAAGCCATTGTGGCGCAGTATCGGATTCCTATCCATCGTCTTCCGACTCCATTTCCCTTTCCGAGTCCATCTTGTTAGTCACCGAGCCCGTAGTTCTCCCTATAGGAATGCTACACTCAGAGAAAATCTCCTTCTATGTGCTGTCCGGCCTCTCTCATCCCTTGTTGCTAGGTCTGCCTTGGCTACAGAGACACGAACCGGTCATGAATTGGAGTTCGGGAGAGGTGCTACACTGGGGTCAGGAGTGTCACAAGACCTGCCTGGTTTTTGTTCGTCCTGCTCGACCTTCGTCCACTCTAGCTAATCTACCCGGCTTGCCGGCACCCTACTGTTCATACGGTGACGCCTTTGACAAGAAAGAGGTTGAGACACTATCTCCTTATAGGCCATATGATTGTTCCATCGACCTCATTCCTTGTGCTTCACCTCCCTGTGGTCGAATCTACCCCCTGTCGGTGGCCGAGACTCGTGCCATGTCTGAAAACATTGAGGAGAATCTTGCTAGGGGGATTTATCCAGAAATTCACCTCTCCGGCTGGAGCAGGATTCAGGATTGTCAAGAAGGACGTCTCTCTTCGGCCTTGTATCGACTATAGGGGACTAAATCAAATAACAATAAAAACAAGTATCCTCTGCCTCTCATCTCTGAGTTGTTTGATCACCTCAAAGGTGCAAAAATCTTCACTAAGCTCGATCTCCGTGGTGCATACAATCTGATCCGGATTCGCCAGGGTGATGAGTATAAGACGGCATTCAACACTCGGGATGGCCACTACGAGTACCGTGTGATGCGTTTCGGACTCTGCAACACACCAGCAGTCTTTCAGGTGCTGGTGAATGACATCTTCCGGGATCTTCTATACACATGCGTGGTGGTGTACCTGGACGATATCCTGGTGTTCTCTCCAGATCTGCCCTCACATCAGAGAGACATTCGACAGGTATTGCAGAGGCTCAGGAAAATCGTCTGTATGCCAGAGAAATGCGTTTTTGAGCAGACTTTTCTTCCATTCCTGGGATACATAATCGAAAGACCGGCCTTAAGATGGATCCCAAAAATGGTGTCTGCGGTTCTAAAGTGGCCCCGACCTGAGGGGCTGAAGGCTATTCAGCGGTTTCTAGGATTTGCGAACTATTACCGACTGTTCATTCCTCATTTATGTTATGTTCTGCAACTTAGAACTAAGGAATAGGAGGGAAAAGCTGTCCCTGCAATGAGACTCAGCTTAACCCTACGCTGGGGTGGGTGCCCTGGAACTCCTGCACTGAACTCAAACGAAGACCTGTAGGAAAGTAAAGGGGTCCCTAAAAGATCTAAGGACTGGGAGCAAAAGCAGGAGACCTCCTAACAGAAAAGTTAGTTGCAGAAACAAAAATTAAAGGAAACAAAACTGGTGGAACAAGAAGTCACAGGATAACAATAGTCCAAAGCAAGAAGAACTAAACCAGGCTACTTAGCCAGAGCACGAGCGTTACAACACTGATGTCCAGCAGGGAATGGGGGCCAGGTGCTGGGTAATAAAGAGTGCAGAGATCACGTGACCAAGAAACCCCGCACCAGAGGAAAAGACTAGAAACCAGCAAACCACAACAAGATGGCCGATAGTAAAACAACATAGATTCTAACAATTTCTCTTCCCGGACTGCTCCCATCTCTGCCCTGACCTGCAAAGGGGTCAATCCCAAGGAATGGACTCCGAAGGCAGAAAATGCCTTTGTGTCCTTGAAACAAGCCTTCTCTTCGGCTCCGGTGCTGCATCATCCTGATTGTAACAAGCAGTTCTTCCTGGAGGTAGATGCTTCTTCCTCAGGGGCCAGAGCAGTCCTCACCCAGAAATCCTCATCCAGGCGAATGGTGACCTCAGCTTCTTTTCCAAGCTCTTCTCTACCTCAGAACGCAGTTATTCCATTGGTGATCGGGAACTGCTTGCCATCAAGCTGGCGCTGGAGGAGTGGCGATTCTTATTAGAGGGGACTCTACATCCGGTGGTCATCTACACGGACCATAAGAATCTCGCCTATTTGCAGTCCACTCAAAAACTCAATCCTCATCAGGCCAGATGGTCTCTGTTCTTTGCCTGCTTCAATTTCTCTCTTCTCTTCCGGACGGTGGATAAAAATATCAAGGCAGACGCGCTCTCCAGATCATTTCTGTAGACTGACCAAGAGGAGGAGCCTATACACATCATTGAGCCCTCCAGAATAATTTTGGTTGGCCCGTTTGATCAGTCCTGTCTTCCTCTGGTAAGACCTTTGTGGCGCCTCCGGATAGGAAGAGGGTCCTACTCTGGGGTCATTCGTCTAAACTGGCAGGCCATGTCGGACAGAAGAAGAAGGTTCTGCTCATTTCCTGGCATTATTGATGGCCGACCCTGCGCAAGGTCGTTGCAGATTTTGTCTCTGCCTGCTCTACCTGTGCCCAAAACAAGACTCCTAGGCAGCTTCCGACTGGTCGACTACTTCCTCTACCTGTGCCTTTCGCTCCATGGCAACACATTGCGATTGATTTCATCACGGATCTCCCCGTATCGGCCAGTTGTACTGTCATTTGGGTGGTCGCTGACTGCTTCTCCAAGATGGCTCACTTCATTCCCTTCCTGAATCTTCCCTCTGCGCCAGTGCTGGCTAAAGAGTTCATTATTCACATCTTCTGTCTCCACGGCCTACCTCTTCATATAATCACAGATAGAGGGGTCCAGTTTACTTCACGCTTCTGGAGAGCCACGTGCAAGCTTCTGAATGTCGCATGATTTTTCATCGGCTTATCATCCACAGTCTAATGGTCAGGTTGTGCGTATCAATCAGATCCTTACTAGCTTCCTCTGGCACTTCGTCGATACCCACCATAGTAACTGGGTGGAACTCCTGCCTTGGGCCGAATTTTCCTACAACAATCATGTGAGTGAATCCTCAGCCAAATCTCAGTTTTTTGTGGTGTACGGTCAGCATACCAATATTCCGTTTCCTGATTCTACTTCTGTTGACAATCCTGTTGCGGAGTCTTTCGTTAAAACCTTTTCTGAGATCTGGGAGGACACAAAGCCTGCATTGCTGCAATCCTCTGAGCGGATGAAGAGTCATGCAGACAAGAGACGTCTGGATCCGCCTCTATTCTGTCTTTGGAACAAGGTCTAGTTATCATCCAAGTATGTACGTCTCAAGATACCTTCATAAAAGTTGGGTCCGCGGTTCATTGGCCCTTTCGAGATTTTGAGACAAATCAATTCAGTGACGTACAAGCTGAAACTCCCTGCCTCATTACGGATTCACAATTCCTTTCATGCGTCTCTCCTCAAGCCTGTCGTCCTCAATCCTTTCTCTGACAATCCAGGTACCATTCGAGATTTTGAGACAAATCAATTCAGTGATGTACAAGCTGAAACTCCCTGCCTCATTACGGATTCACAATTCCTTTCATGCGTCTCTCCTCAAGCCTGTCGTCCTCAATCCTTTCTCTGACAATCCAGGTACCATTCGAGATTTTGAGACAAATCAATTCAGTGACGTACAAGCTGAAACTCCCTGCCTCATTACGGATTCACAATTCCTTTCATGCGTCTCTCCTCAAGCCTGTCGTCCTCAATCCTTTCTCTGACAATCCAGGTACCATTCGAGATTTTGAGACAAATCAATTCAGTGGCGTACAAGATGAAACTCCCTGCCTCATTACGGATTCACAATTCCTTTCATGTGTCTCTCCTCAAGCTAGTCGTCCTCAATCCTTTCTCTGACAATCCAGGTACCATTCCCGCTCCAGTTTGCGTTGAAGACGTTTTTGAGGTAGAGAACATTCTGGCTACCAAGAGGGTAAAAGGAAAGACCTTTTTTCTTGTGGATTGGAAGGGGTTTGGTCCTAAGGAGAGGTCATGGGAGTCCAGGGAGGACATTCATGCTCCTTCATGCTTAAATAAGAGACGGCGTAAAGGGGGGTACTGTAGCATCGGCGTCTCTGCCTCCTGTCCGGCAGAGACATCGATCCCCTTACTGCCGCAGCCCCCGGCCGGTGTCTCCCGTGCCGCCGGCTATCTCTCATGCTGGCTCTGCCTGGGGTGCGTGCACACCCGCGGGCACTGTGCTT
This sequence comes from Phyllobates terribilis, assembly GCF_046119375.1. Lineage (NCBI taxonomy): Eukaryota > Metazoa > Chordata > Amphibia > Anura > Dendrobatidae > Phyllobates > Phyllobates terribilis. The sequence goes on from NW_027362764.1 coordinate 213,832,055, forward strand.
AAGCCGCGTGCGTGCTCCCTGTCTCTTAAAGGGGCCGCACGCGCCGTCCTAAGATGTTCCCGGCCAATGGCCGGTGGACAGGTATTATTTAAGGCACCTCCCCCCAACATGGAGGTGCCTGAGCAACGTTTTAGTTTGGTTCTTAACCTTCTAGTCAGTTCTCAGGTCCCAGTGCTGCCCGCCAGCCTGTCTTTCAGCCGTGCCCACCTGCCTGTCTACCAGCTGAGCCCGCCTGCCTGTCTACCAGCCATGCTCCTCTGCTCGCCTATCTGCCATGCCAGTCGGCGCCTGCCATCAGTCTTGTGGGAGTCGCCTGCTCTCACACGAGGTCGATCCCGGAGTAGCACCTGGTCCACCTTCCCGGTCCTTCCTTGGTTTTCGGAGTCGTCTAAGCCGCCGTAGAGCCAGGGTCAGTCCGGGTGAGACCCCAGTTACGCCCATGTTATGGGGCTGTTTTGCTGCAGGAGGGACTGGTGCACTTCACAAAATAGATGGCATCATGAGAAAAGAAGATTATGTGGCAATACTAAAGCAACATCTCAAGACATCAGCCAGGAAGTTAAAGCTTGGGCGGAAATGGGTCTTCCAAATGGACAATGACCCGAAGCATACTGCCAAAATGGTATCAAAGTGGCTTAAGGATAACAAAGTCAATGTTTTGAAGTGGCCATCACAAAGCCCTGATCTCAATCCTATTGAAAATTTATCGGAAAACCAAAAAAGGCAGGTGCGAGCAATGCAACCTACAAACATGGATCAGTTACACCAGTTTTGTCAGGAGAAATGGGACCAACTTCCAACCAATTATTGTGAGAAGCTTGTGGAAGGATATCCCAAACTTTTGACCCAAATCATTGAGTTTAAGGGCAATGGTACCAAATACTAAAGAAATGTATGTAAACTTTTGACTTTGCAGTAAGTAATAAAAAATGCCTTAAAACATTCTCTTTCTCTCATTATTCTGGCATTTGACAAATATTAAAAATTATGGTAATCCTAATTGACCTAAAACGGGAAAGGTTTATTTTGATTTCATGTCAGATATTGAAAAAAAGATGCATTTGTGTCTTTTTACATAGTTTATGTAAACTTCTGGTTTCAACTGTATATACACACAGCACATACACACGTTTATACACACAGCACCTACACACTTGTATATACACACAGCACATACACATGTATATAGATGACGCGCCCAGGGGATGGGGAGGACTCGGCGCCCGGGCCTTGTTGTTAGTTTTGGGGGATGTCGCGGTAGTCGGCTCCCGGGCCTGTACCCTGGGCTTCTCTTTAAAAGGGTAGATAATTATATGAAAGTTCGTGACGCCACCTGTGGTGTCTGGTGAGGATCACCAGCGCTACGGCAGCCCACTGAGGCCGGTGTTAAGGCAGCTTGGGTGGTATAGCTCCCCACAGGTGGAGCTAGGCCTTAGGGCAGCGTAGGAGAAGGGATGCAGGACAGAGGGGACCCAGCTGGGTCTGAAGAAGGATAGGCAAGCACACAGTTCACTTCAGTACCTTTTACTGATGGATGTTCAGGCCTTCTCTTGGAGTACACGCTCCCAGCTTGCAGGGCCTCCGTGACTCCTGGCTCTGGTACGTATCAGCTCTTGGGTGATCCTGGGACCTGAAGTCTTCCAGGGGTCTCTGGTTGTCTCTACAGGGGGGTATACGGCCCTGTAGACGCGGACCTGGTGGCCGGTATATGTTTTCTGGGGTGAGCTTGTACAGCTCCTCTGCCCCCAATGCTACTCACTCATCTAGCCTTCAGCCTCGCTCGAGGCCCTCACTAGACTATACACACTAGCGGCAGCTTGCCGCGCTTCACCGCTCTTATGGCGTCGGCACGCCTTAAGCTCACTATCCTGAGCTACAACTGAGTCCGACTAAACTGACTGAGCTCCACTGCAGTATCACTTCTGCAAGGGCTCTCCTCAGACTGAACTGCCTAGCTCCACCTTCCCTATTTATATACCTATCGGGCTCCCTCTGGTGGTCTGAGGTGGAAGGTGGAGGTGTGTGTATGCTACGAGGGCCTCTTGTGGAGGAATCCGTCCATGCACCCCTCTAGGATCTGTGGCACTCATGCGCAGCAGGGGCGCCACATTCCCCCCTAGCAAAGCTTAACACTCCTGGCCTGAAGTACTTTTTGAAACAACTATAGTACATGAACAATAACAATCTTCCCTTTATGGGAGGCACATCCTTAAACGTTGCATATACATTAATAAGTAATAAATAAATATACAGTCATATGAAAAAGTTTGGGCACCCCTATTAATCTTAAGCTTAATGTTTTATAAAAATTGGTGTTTTTGCAACAGCTATTTCAGTTTGATATATGTAATAACTGTTGGACACAGTAATGTTTATGCCTTGAAATGAGGTTTATTGTACTAACAGAAAATGTGCAATCTGCATTTAAACAAAATTTGACAGGTGCATAAGTATGGGCACCCTTATCATTTTCTTGTTTTAAATACTCCTTCCTACTTTTTACTGACTTACTAAAGCACTTTTTTTGGTTTTGTAACCTCATTGAGCTTTGAACTTCATAGCCAGGTGTATGCAATCATGAGAAAAGCTACTTAAAGTGGCCACTTGCAAGTTGTTCTCCTGTTTGAATCTCCTCTGAAGAGTGGCATCATGGGCTCCTCAAAACAACTGTCAAATGATCTGAAAACAAATATTATTCAACATAGTTGTTCAGGGGAAGGATACAAAAAGCTGTCTCAGAGATTTAACCTGTCAGTTTCCACTGTGAGGAACATAGTAAGGAAATGGAAGAACACAGGGACAGTTCTTGTTAAGGCCAGAAGTGGCAGGCCAAGAAAAACATCAGAAAGGCAGAGAAGAAAAATGGTGAGATCAGTCAAGGACAATCCTCAGACCACCTCCAGAGAGCTGTAGCATCAACTTGCTGCAGATGGTGTCACTGTGCATTGGTCAACTATACAACGCACTTTGCACAAGGAGAAGCTGTATGGGAGAGTGATGCGAAAGAAGCCGTTTCTGCAAGCACGCCACAAACAGAGTCGGCTGAGGTATGCAAAAGCACATTTGGAGAAGCCAATTTCTTTTTGGAAGAAGGTCCTGTGGACTGATGAAACCAAGATTGAGTTATTTGGTCATACAAAAAGGCGTTATGCATGGTGGCAAAAAAACACAGCATTCCAAGAAAAACACTTGCTACCCACAGTAAAATTTGGTGGAGGTTCCATCATGCTTTGGGGCTGTGTGGTCAATGCCGGCACCGGGAATCTTGTTAAAGTTGAGGGACGCATGGATTCCACTCAGTATCAGCAGATTCTTGACAATAGTGTGAAAGAATCAGTGACAAAGTTGAAGTTACGCAGGGGATGGATCTTTCAGCAAGACAATGATCCAAAACACCGCTCCAAATCTACTCAGGCATTCATGCAGAGGAACAATTACAATGTTATGGAATGGCCATCCCAGTCCCCTGACCTGAATATCATTGAACATCTGTGGGATCATTTGAAGAGGGCTGTCCATGCTCGGCGACCATCAAACTTAACTGAACTGGAATTGTTTTGTAAAGAGGAATGGTCAAAAATACCTTCATCCAGGATCCAGGAACTCATTAAAAGCTACAGGAAGCGACTAGAGGCTGTTATTTTTGCAAAAGGAGGATCTACTAAATATTAATGTCACTTTTCTGGTGAGGTGCCCATACTTATGCACCTGTCAAATTTTGTTTGAATGCAGATTGCACATTTTCTGTTAGTACAATAAACCTCATTTCAAGGCAGAAACATTACTGTGTCCAACAGTTATTACATATATCAAACTGAAATAGCTGTTGCAAAAACACCAATTTTTATAAAACATTAAGCTTAAGATTAATAGGGGTGCCCAAACTTTTTCATATGACTGTATGTATTGGAATAAGCAACCTAGAAGTCCAAGTCTCTTCCGGAGAGGTTGCTCAATGGGGCACTCCTGGGAGTGCAAATATTTACAAAGAAAAGTCTTTGGGCTGCACATAGTCCTCAGCCACAGAGTTCTTAAGTACCCAAACGGGTAATGAGAAGTAAATTGGTAAAGTGTCCATATCACTTGAATTGTCCATTGATGAAAGCAAAAATATAAGTTAAATGCATATAAAAGGCAATGAATACATGGCAATATACAAGATAATACAGTAATATACAATACAAAGCTATATAATACCCCAGGGGTAACTATCTACACTTGTCAGAAGTTTAACTATTTTACTCAGTGTATCTGACAGGGATCTGACCTTTGGTACTACATATGGACCTACGTGGTACTGGGATGCGTGAGGCACTAGTATTTGCACTACCTCCCATTCTGTCAGTACTAGTTGTGGAGGGGCTACAAGACTGGCCTCTCTGCGGGACTGGCAAGTATACCATTGGCTGGGCCTTCTTGCTCTGCTCCAACCGGGGATTCTTCTTCCAGGGATTCTTCTTGAGCAGGCTCTTCTGGGGCACCTATAGGTTCTTCTTGCTGTGGGTAGAAGGTGATTACAGGTATGATTACTGCTCCTCCTAGTTTAGGCCAATCTGCCGGGAAGTCTCCTAAGTCAGTATGGATTACTGCTTCTTTAGGTTCCTCCAGTACGGTGAGAGGCACTTCTTCTTGGGGCTTTAGCAGATCTGGACACAACTTCAGGTGGTCTCTAGATACCGTAGCAGTTGTTCTTCCTCCGTCTTTACTAATTAGGCAAGTTTTCTTATTATCAAATCTTGAATTCAACACAGTGTAGGGTTCTCTCTCCCACTGGTCATCAAGTTTGTGGTTTCTTCTCTTCCTTTTTAACACTACTGCACCAGGTGTGAAGGGTTCTGCTGGGGCACCTCTGTTGTATTGAGCTTCCTGCTTGTCCCTCACCCGAGTGAGACTGTCTTCGACACAGGCTTGTACTCTTCTGTACTGCTCTTGTCTGGTCGTGTCCCAGTCCTCAGTGGTCACATCTGCTTCTGGTTCTACAACACCGAGCTCCAGGTCCATGGGCAACTTTCCTGGTCTTGCTCGCATGAGATATGCTGGAGTGCAATTGGTGGAACTTACAGGTATGTGATTGTACAGATCTACCAGGTCAGGTAGTAGGTCTGGCCACAGGTTTCTCTCCTCAAGTGGTAAGGTCTTCAGCAGATCGATGACGATGTTGTTCATCTTTTCACAGAGACCATTGGTTTGTGGGTGGTACGGTGTAGTTCTTATCTTCTTACACCCGTAGAGATGGCAGAACTCTTTGAACAACTCAGCATCAAAGGCCGGGCCTTGGTCCGTCAGCACCTGCTCAGGGTATCCATGGGGTCTGCAGAAACACGCCTGGAATGTTTTTGCTGCTGTCTCTGCCGTCAGGTCTTTGACGGGGGTGACCACCAGGAACCTGGAGTAGTGATCCACCATGGTCAGGGCATAGGAGTACCCTGACCTGCTGGATGACAGCTTGACATGGTCCAGGGCCACGATCTCCAGGGGTCGAGTCATCTTGATGGGTTGCAGGGGTGCCTTCTGGCTGCTGTAGTCTTTTCTTCTGAGGCTACAGGGTCCACAGTTTCGGCACCACTGCTCAATGGAGCTGCGCATTCCTACCCAGTAGAATTGACACTTCAGCAGGGTCTCTAGCTTCTTCCAGCCAAAGTGCCCCACCTGATTGTGGTAGGCCTCCAACACCATTTGGATGTCTGTCTTGGGGACCACTATCTGCAATACCATCTCATGGGTTTTTGGATTGACGTACCTCCGGCACAGCTTCTCACGGTAGATAAACAGCCGGCTTCTCTCATTCCACAACTGCTTTGCTTGCAGAGACGCATCCTTCTCCAGGGAGGAACCTTCTTGGGTTATCAGCTCCTTGATACGGCTGACAACCGGGTCACTGTCCTGGGTCTCTTTCCAGCTGTGGTGAGGCAAAGGGTTTAATGTCTTCCCACGCTGCCTCATGGAGGCTCATTGCTCGTGGATCATCCCATTCCGGTGAAAGGCAGGTAGCTCAATCTCCTCCAAGTCATCCACTTCTTCTTCTGTGTCTGACTGGTGAGGCATCCTGGACAGGACATCGGCGTTGGCGTTCTTGCGGCCCGACCGGTACTTTATTGTGAATTGGTAGTTTGACAGCCGAGCCATCCATCGTTGTTCCAAGGCTCCTAACTTGGCTGTTTCCAGATGAGTCAAGGGGTTGTTGTCAGTGTAGGCAGTGAACTTGCTGGAGGCTAGGTAGTGCTTGAACTTTTCAGTGATGGCCCAGACTAAGGCCAGGAACTCTAACTTAAAGCTGCTATAGTTCTCTGGGTTCCTCTCAGTCGGGCGGAGCTTCCTCCTTGCGTGTGCGATCACTTTCTCTTGGCCATTCTGATTCTGACTTAGGACAGCTCCCAGTCCTTCGTTGCTGGCATCAGTATACAGCAGGAACGGTTGACTGTAGTCAGGGTAGGCTAGGATCTCGTCGCCTGTCAGGATCTCCTTCATCTCCTGAAATGACTCGGCTTGCTCCTTACCCCAGTGGAATGGGGGATTTCTGCCTTTGGGGGACTGTCCTACCAGGAGGTCTTGCAGAGGGGCTGCTTTCTTAGTGTAGTCTTTTACAAACCTCCGGTAGTATCCTACTAGTCCCAGGAACTGACGCACCTCCTTGAGGTTCTTTGGCTCCGGCCATTTCTGGATGGCAGTGACCTTCTCCGGGTCTGGTGCTACCCCTTCAGGACTGACAATATGCCCCAGGTACTGCACCTCTCTCTTGAGCAGGTGGCACTTTGAGGGCTTCAGCTTCATCCCATACCGGGACAGTGACTCAAATACCTCCGCCAGGTGCTTCAAGTGGTCCTCATACGTCTTGGAGTACACTATCATGTCATCCAGGTATAGTAACACAGTCTTGAAGTTGCAGTGTCCCAGGCAGCACTCCATCAATCTCTGGAACGTTCTGGGGGCATTGCAGAGTCCAAACGGCATACTGTTGAACTCGCAGAGTCCCATCGGGGTGGTGAAGGCCGTTTTCTCCCGATCCTCCTCAGCCACAGCTACTTGCCAGTACCCACTAGTGAGGTCAAGGGTGGAAAAGTAATTTGCAGACTTTAAGGCAGCCAGGGATTCCTCAATACGTGGTAAAGGGTATTCATCTTTATGTGTAATGCGATTTACTTGTCTGTAATCTACACACATTCTCATGCTTCCATCCTTTTTCCTGACTAGCACTAAGGGAGCTGCCCAGGGACTACAACTATCCCTTACTACCCCTGCCTTCTTCATGTCGTGCAACATCTCCTTCGCCTTCTGGTAGTGTGCTGGTGGTATAGGCCTGTAACGTTCTTTGATGGGTGGATGGTCACCTGTGGGGATATGGTGTTGAACCCCCTTAAATCCTCCCAAAGTCAAGTGGGTGCTTGCTGAATACCTGCGCGTATTCCTGAACCACCCGGTGTACACCCTACTTCTGATGGGCAGGAGTGGTGTCTGTCCCAACATGGAGCTGTTGACACTAATCCTCCACCTGGGTTGCCGGGTCATTATCCTCCACTTCATCTGGTGAGGCTAAGGACTCCGCCGTGTGAATGGACTTGTTATTTACAGCATGTAACTTGGCAACAGTGGCATAGCGTGGTAATCTGACCTCATCTTCCCCATAGTTGAGAAGACGGACGGGCACCCTCCCATTGCGTACATCCACTACCCCTCTGGCAGTTAAGAGCGTAGGTCTGTGCTCTGAGCTAAGGGGTTCTACTACCGCCTGGTAGCTCTGTCCTTTTAGACCTATTGCTGCTCTACACCAGATAAGCATTTCACTCATTGGGGGAATCACAAAGGGTATGGGGTCTGTTTTCCGCACATTACAAATCTCACCACCGGATAGCTTTACTTGCTGCTTGTACATCAGGGCTCGGATCTCCTTCTGGATCGCTCTTCTCTGCCCCGGTCTGGTGGCGTTAGCGAGCTGTTGGAGCAAAAACACCACTTCCTCCAAACAGTTACCAACAATGTTAGTGCCTAGTACCATATTCAGTCCTGAGTCATCAGAGACAGTCTCTGCTACAATGAGTCCCTTGGTCCTTCAGCCCCACTCTCCCCACCTTTACCGTCACATCCTTAACCCCGATTAGGTTAAGAGGGAGGCCGTTAGAAGCATATACCGAAAAATCAGGGTTCGGGGTTTGGAGACTGTCCATGGACCAGTATCTCTTGTAAAGGACATCAGGCATAATTGTTACCTGAGATCCAGTGTCCAGCACGGCAGGTATCGCAATGCCGTCCAGGATTATGGACAGGAAAGGTCTTCCTCCCACGTACCTGCTGTGCCAGTCTGAGGGGCCTGCTGAGTCTATCCCTGGGTATTGGCCTTCGGACCCAGGGTTTTCTCGTTTAAAGGACAGCTCTGGATGGTGTGACCTGACTTGTGGCAGACAGGGTCCCTCGGTGGACGGCGTTGGTCGCTGATCCTTCCAGGGAGTGGCATTGTCCTCTTCCTCCTTCTCATCCAGGGGACATCCTCAGGGCTGTCAGCTAGCAGGATCCTTCCTTCCTCCTTGGGCTCCGTCCGCAGCTGCAGGGCACTCAGTACAGTAGTCAGGGTTTTGCTCAACTGACGCACTTTAGAGCGCAGGCTGTCCAGCTCACTAGGGGATGTTGCTTGCACCTTGGCTTCAGCAGCCACCGGGGAAAAGGTGGATGCTGCAGGCACTGGGGTGGCCCCACCCTGGTAACATTGGATAGCAGTTGTTTCCAGGGGCTGCAGTCCTTTTATAGCCATGTCCTTAAGGGTGTCAAAGGTGGCATCTGGATGATCCAGGGACCACCAACGCACAGTCCTGCTCTCCTCTTGGGACCTCAGTCCCCGGATAAACTGTTCCTTCAGCATTTTATTTTCATCATTGATGCTGGTTGGACTAACCTGTTTCAGAGCCCGCAGGGCCCCTTGTAAACGCCAGGCATAGTCCCGAACACTGTCCTCCGATTGCTGAGAGCATTTGTAGAACCTCATCCGGAGGTCTGTCTCAGTACGATTCTCAAAGACAGTCTGTAACTTTTTAAAGATTGCGGACACTGACTACTGGTCTGCGGCCGACCATGTTTCTACTTCTCGCTCCGCAGCACCAGTCAATTGTCCTAATACAACAGCGGCTCTTTGCTTGCCTGTCATAGAGTACATGTCCAGTATACCGCATATTTTCAGCTAAATCCAGACAGGGTATCTGGTTTGCCGCTGTACTGGGGGAGCCACTTCGCTCCAGGGATGTACGGTAGGACCATGGGTATGACAGGGATTACAGGCCCTGCTGGTGGAGCAGCTGCTTCGGCCTGCTCGATGCCGAGCTCGGGTTGAATATCAGGGCAGTTAACCGGTACTCCGGCGTTGTGCTGCTCTTCGGACATTCTGGCGCCCCCCTAGCGAACTGTGGCCTACCTTCTTTTCTTCCGGTAGGCCGCAGCTCTGCAGGTGACGGTCTTCTTCAGGACCTTGCGTCGCTTGCGTCCTATGTCAGAGCGTTCAGCGACGCTCCTTCCAGGACCTGGCTCTTCCTGGTTTGACGTCGAGGCGTGGGGTGTGTCTGGGGCTTTGCGCGCTTTTGCAGGTACGCCTCTCAGTTTTCCCGCGGTTACGCCCTTCTTCCTGCTCGGCGGCCCAACAAAGGCGGCGATCTTCGCCACAGTTTATTACACAGTTTTTGTCTAAAGGCGCACAGTACCCGGTGGCAAGGGGCACAACACTCCGTCGTTGCAGCGGGCACGGAATCCTGTTCGTGACGCCAGGAAAGAGATGACGCGCCCAGGGGTTGGGGAGGACTCGGCGCCCGGGCCTTGTTGTTAGTTTTGGGGGATGTCGCGGTAGTCGGCTCCCGGGCCCGTACCCTGGGCCTCTGTTTAAAAGGGGTGGATAATTATATGAAAGTTCGTGACGCCACCTGTGGTGTCTGGTGAGGATTACCAGCGCTGCGGGAGCCCACTGAGGCCGGTGTTAAGGCAGCTTGGGTGGTATAGCTCCCCACAGGTGGAGCTAGGCCTCAGGGCAGCGTAGGAGAAGGGATGCAGGACAGAGGGGACCCAACCGGGTCTGAAGAAGGATAGGCAAACACACAGTTCACTTCAGTACCTTTTACTGATGGATGTTCAGGCACATTCCGGGGCACTGTAGGGTGAAGGGTGCATATCAGGATCCTCCCCAGGGAGCGGGTATAGGGCCTCCTGTTTCTTGCCTTTGTGTAGTAAGTTTCTGACATGCCTGGAGCTAGGCCTACTTTCGTCTCTATCGTGCACCGGCTGACTTTGTGGTAGGGCCTACTCTTGAAGTACACGCTTCCAGCTTGCGGGGCCTCCGTGACTCCTGGCTCTGGTACGTATCAGCTCTTGGGTGATCCTGGGACCTGAAGTCTTCCAAGGGTCTCCGGTTGTCTCTACAGGGGAGTATACGGCGCTGTAGACGCGGACCCGGTGTCCGGTATATGTTTTCTGGGGTGAGCTTGTACAGCTCCTCTGCCCCCCCTGCTACTCACTCCTCTAGCCTTCGGCCTCGCTCGAGGCCCTCACTAGGCTATACACACTAGCGGCAGCTTGCCGCGCTTCACCGCTCTTATGGCGTCGGCACGTCTTAAGCTCACTATCCTGAGCTACAACTGAGTCCGACTAAACTGACTGAGCTCCACTGCAGTATCATTTCTGCAAGGGCTCTCCTCAGACTGAACTGCCTAGCTCCACCTTCCCTATATATATCCCTATCGGGCTCCCTCTGGTGGTCTGAGGTGGAAGGTGGAGGTGTGTGTATGCTACGAGGGCCTCTTGTGGAGGAATCCGTCCATTCACCCCTCTAGGATCTGTGGCACTCATGCGCAGCAGGGGCGCCACATATACACAGAACGCAATTTTAGAAAAATAGGTAAAAAATAATGTTTATTTAATCTTCAATTAAAATCACATATGTGAATAAAAAAATCCATATTAATAAGGAAGCAAATAGCCTACGCGTTTCAAACCCACTGCGGGTTCTTAATCCTAATGGCTTTGTGGAACCTGGACCACTGCTCCATGCACAAATATCAACAGTTACGCATGACCATCAACTTACTATTTACCATTGAAACGGTGTGATGATTTTTCTCTTTCTTTTTGTTAGGAATTGTGGTTCTGTGCTCCCACCTGGAAATAGATTGGGTCCGGTGCTACGCTACTTCAGTCGCAAGCGTCACCATTGTCCTGACCCTGGAGGCGAAGCTACCATGCACGCAGGAAAACTGTCCCAATCTTATGGAGCATTGAGTTCTGGAGTAGTAGGATGTGTGGGGACGCACGACGACCTGTCTCCCACAGATTTCACTGCCTGGGGAACATGGGATGCTGCATTCCCCGGTTGACAGGCTAAGCAGGACTAGGCAGTGGTCGGATTGTATCCATTCTGCTGTGCAAGTTAGCACGGAGTGGTTATCTGGGCATAATTGGGAGGTATTTAACACTTGATCATTTCCTTCAGCATTAGGTGAGCTATTTAACTCTGCTTCCAGCTCTGGGCTTTGCTGTTCATTGCATTTAGTATGTGCAGTGGTGGTGAGTTTTCTTAGGAGTTCTCTTCTCTCTTCTTGCAGAGGTACTCACCTGGTTCTTGACTACTCACCAGCCATGTCACCAGCTGTCCGGCAACATTGGGTCCAGGAAGGGCTCTACCAAAGTCCCCCTTCCATTTACTGGGAGCTAGGTGAAGAGTACTACCGGCCCGCAAGGGTTCGCCTATTGGGCAGCTTGTGTCAAATGTGTCTGTGGCTGTGCCTTTGCTGGTTTGGTGGCAGTCTTGCTGGGTCTATTTAAGTAGTGCATAACAGATTAAGCAGTCCTACATATATAAAAAAAATGGATCCGGTCAAGCAGCTTACTGACCAGATGCAGGGTCTTCAGGAAATGTTTTAAGCTTTGGCGGGCACCGTAAACCAGCACAGCCAGATCTTGGCTCAGGGGGTTCCCTCTACACAGGCAAGTTTTAACCTCAGTCTTGCAGTGGGGGTCATCCCCATAGAACCTAAGGTGCCCCTTCCTGATTTTTTGGGGGGAGATTGGAAACAATTTAACAATTTCAAGGAGGGGTGCAAATTATATTTCCAACTTCACCCTGTTTGCTCTGGAAACTAAGGTACTCAGGTAGGTCTTGTAATTTCCCTTCTTAGAGGGGATCCCCAGTCCTTGTATGTCCAAAAAGACAAATAAAAAAATTCCGTGCTCTAGTATACGCACTGATTTTTTTGCTTGTCTTTTTCGACTTTTAAATACCCTTATTAAAAGTGACGTTTTATATGTATATTTGTTAATGTGGTGTTGTTTCGGTGAGCTATAGTTAGAATTTACACCAGAGTATCTGCACTGCTCAAAAAAATAAAGGGAACACTCAAATAACACATCCTAGATCTGAATGAATGAAATATTCTCATTGAATACTTTGTTCTGTACAAAGTCGAATGTGCTGACAACAAAATCACACAAAAATCATCAATGGAAATCAAATTTATTAGCCAATGGAGGCCTGGATTTGGAGTCACCCCCAAAATTAAAGTGGAAAAACACACTACAGGCTGATCCAACTTTGATGTACTGTCCTTAAAACAAGTCAAAATGAGGCTCAGTATTGTGTGTGGCCTCCACATGCCTGTATGACCACCCTACAACGCCTGGGCATGCTCCTGAGGAGGTTGCGGATGGTCTTCTGTGGGATCTCCTCCCATACCTGGACTAAAGCATCCGCCAACTCCTGGACAGTCTGTGGTGCAACATGAAGTTGGTGGATGGAGCGAGACATGATGTCCCAGATGTGCTCAATCGGATTCAGGTCTGGGGTACGGGCGGGCCAGTCCATAGCTTCAATGCCTTCATCTTGCAGAAACTGCTGACACACTCCAGCCACATGAGGTCTGGCATTGTCCTCTATTAGGAGGAACCCAGGGCCAACCGCACAAGCATATGGTCTCACAAGGGGTCTGAGGATCTCATCTCGGTACCTAATGGCAGTCAGGCTACCACTGGCGAGCACATGGAGGGCTGTGCGGCCCTTCAAAGAAATGCCACCCCACACCATTACTGACCCACTGCCAAACCGGTCATGCTGAAAGATGTTGCAGGCAGCAGATCGCTCTCCACGGCGTCTCCAGACTCTGTCACGTCTGTCACATGTGCTCAGTGTGAACCTGCTTTCATCTGTGAAGAGCACAAAGCGCCAGTGGTGACTTTGCCAATCCTGGTGTTCTGTGGCAAATGCCAAGCGTCCTGCACGGTGTTGGGCTATGAGCACAACCCCCATCTGTGGACGTCGGGCCCTCATACCACCCTCATGGAGTCGGTTTCTAACCGTTTGTGCAGACATATGCACATTTGTGGCCTGCAGGAGGTCATTTTGCAGGGCTCTGGCAGTGCTCCTCCTGTTCCTCCTTGCACAAAGGCGGAGGTAGCGGTCCTGCTGCTGGGTTGTTGCCCTTCTACGGCCCCCTCAAGGTCTCCTGGTGTACTGGCCTGTCTCCCGGTAGCGCCTCCAGCCTCTGGACACTACGCTGACAGACACAGCAAACCTTCTTGCCACAGCTTGCATCGATGTGCCATCCTGGATGAGCTACACTACCTGTGGGTTGTAGAGTCCGTCTCATGCTACCACGAGTGTGAAAGCACAACCAACATTCAAAAGTGACCAAAACATCAGCCAGAAAGCATTGGTACTGAGATGTGGTCTGTGGTCCCCACCTGCAGAACCACTCCTTTATTGAGGGTGTCTTGATGATTGCCAATAATTTCCATCTATTGTCTATTCCATTTGCACAACAGCATGTGAAATTGATTGTCAATCAGTGTTGCTTCCTAAGAGGACAGTTTGATTTCACAGAAGTTTGATTTATTTGGAGTTATATTCTGTTGTTTAAGTATTCCCTTTATTTTTTTGAGCAGTGTACATGCCAATTGTCTCATCTCTGAGTTCCATAAGAGGTTTCCGAACAAGGTGGGTGGTGAGAGCCTGGAGGTCTCTCCTAGAGAGGGTGTACTGTTAGGAATTGTGGTTCTGTGCTCCCACCTGGGAATAGATTGGATCCGGTGCTATGCTACTCCGAGCGCAAGCACCGCCATTGTCCTGACCCTGGAGGCGGAGCTATCACGCAGGCAGGAAAACTGTCCCAATCTTATGGAGCGTTGCGTTCTGGAGTAGTAGGATGTACGAGGACGCCATGTCACCCATGGATTTCACTGCCCAGGGAACATGGGGCACTGTGTTCCCCGGTTGCTAGGCAACGCAGGAAACTGATGTGTCTGGTACTAGGCAGTGGTAGGATTGTGTCCTTACTGTTACTAGGGGATGATTGGGAAGTATTCAACACCTGATTATTTCCTTCATCATTAGGCGGGCTATTTATCCCTGCTTCCAGCTTTGGAACTCAAAGAACTCAGGTACTCACCTGGTTCTTGATTAGGCACTGTCCGAGTCACCAGACGCCAGGTGTCTGGCGACAGTGGGCTTAGGAAGGGCTCTACCAAAGTCTCCCTTCCATTTACTGGGAGCTGGGTGAAGAGTACTCCTGTCATTTAAGGGCTCGCCTAGCTGGGCAGCTTGTGCTAAGTGCGTCTGTGCCTGTGCCCTTGCTGGCTTGGTGCCAGTCTTGCTGGGTCTCTCTGTGTAGCGCATAACACTCTTGTTGTACATGTATATATACACAGTATATACACACATGTGGATTCACACAGCACATACATATATACACACAGTAGATACATAAACACAATTATATACATATATAGTACAGATCAAAAGTTCGGACACACCTTCTCATTTAAAGATTTTTCTGTATTTTCATGACTATGAAAATTGTACAGTACATTCACACTGAAGGCATCAAAACTATGAATTAACACATGTGGAATTATATAGTTAACAAAAAAGTGTGAAATAACTGAAAATATGTCTTATATTCTAGGTTCTTCAAAGTAGCCACCTTTTTCTTTGATGACTGCTTTGCACACTCTTGGCATTCTCTTGATGAGCTTCAAGAGGTAGTCTTTCAACAATCTTGAAGGAGTTCCCAGAGATGCTTAGCACTTGTTGGCCCTTTTGCCTTCACTCTGCAGTCCAGCTCACCCCAAACCATCTCGATTGGGTTCAGGTCTGGTGACTGTGGAGGCCAGGTCATCTGGCGAAGCACCCCATCACTCTCCTTCTTTGTCAAATAGCCCTTACACAGCCTGGAGGTGTGTTTGGGGTCATTGTCCTGTTTAAAAATAAATGATGGTCCAACTAAACGCAAACCGGATGGAATAGCATGCCGCTGCAAGATGCTGTGGTAGCCATGCTGGTTCAGTATGCCTTCAATTTTGAATAAATCCCCAATAGTGTCACCAGCAAAGCATCCCTACACCATCACACCTCCTCCTCCATGCTTCATGGTGGGAACCAGGCATGTAGAGTCCATCCGTTCACCTTTTCTGCGTCGCACAAAGACACGGTGGTTGGAACCAAAGATCTCAAATTTGGACTCATCAGACCAAAGCACAGATTTCCACTGGTCTAATGTCCATTCCCTGTGTTCTTTAGCCCAAACAAGTCTCTTCTGCTTGTTGCCTGTCCTTAGCAGTGGTTTCCTAGCAGCTATTTTACCATGAAGGCCTGCTGCACAAAGTCTCCTCTTAACAGTTGTTGAAGAGATGTGTCTGCTGCTAGAACTCTGTGTGGCATTGACCTGGTCTCTAATCTGAGCTGCTGTTAACCTGCGATTTCTGAGGCTCGTGACTCGGATAAACTTATCCTCAGGAGCAGAGGTGACTCTTGGTCTTCCTTTCCTGGGGCGGTCCTCATGTGAGCCAGTTTCTTTGTAGCGCTTGATGGTTTTTGCAACTGCACTTGGGGACAGATTCAAAGTTTGCCCAATTTTTCGGACTGACTGACCTTCATTTCTTAAAGTAATGATGGCCACTCGTTTTTCTTTACTTAGCTGCTTTTTTCTTGCCATAATACAAATTCTAACAGTCTACTCAGTAGGACTATCAGCTGTGTATCCACCTGACTTCTTCACAACACAACTGATGGTCCCAACCCCATTTATAAGGCAAGAAATCCCACTTATTAAACCTGACAGGGCACACCTGTGAAGTGAAAACCATTTCCGGTGACTACCTCTTGAAGCTCATCAAGAGAATGCCAAGAGTGTGCAAAGCAGTCATCAAAGCAAAAGGTGGCTACTTTGAAGAACCTAGAATATAAGACATATTTTCAGTTGTTTCACACTTTTTTGTTAAGTATATAATTCCACATGGGTTAATTCATAGTTTTGATGCCTTCAGTGTGAATGTACAATTTTCAAAGTAATGAAAATACAGAAAAATCTTTAAATGAGAAGGTGTGTCCAAACTTTTGGTCTGTACTGTAAATAAAGCACATACAGAAATATGTATATACACAGCACATACACATTTATATACATACATCAGAAAGACAAATATGTATATATATACAGCATATACACTCACATGTATATACACAGTGCATACACACATGTATATATACACACAGCACATACAAACATGAAATACAAACACAGCACATATACGCACCTGTATATACACACAGCAGTCAAATATGCACATACTCTCAGTACATGCACATACATATTTACACACAGCACATACATTCACATGTATATACACACAGTACATACATACCCACATGTATATATACACACAGAACAGACACATATGCATACACACACAGTGCATACACACGTATATACACACAGAACATGCACACATGAAAAAAGAAATCGTTAATGGCTGTGACTAGGGACGTGCTACATGTGCCTCATGGTTTGTCCCTTTTTTGTAAACGTTGAGAGGTCTACAACTGTACTGCCAAGGACCCATATACTGATCTTGCACATCGGCCCTCTTCTGCCTGTCCGCTTATGTGTCTGACGCACTTGTGCCTCACTTGACTGCGTGATGCCTGGTCAGTAGAAGAGGACCCGAAGAAAAGAATGAAGAGCTGAAGTGAACAGACCAGAGGGCTGGGTAGAGCACTGCAGTGTCAGGGCAGAGGACTGGGCAGAGCACTGCAGTGTCAGGGCAGAGGACTGGGCAGAGCACTGCAGTGTCAGGGCAGAGGACTGGGCAGAGCACTGTTGTGTCAGGGCAGAGGACTGGGCGGAGCACTGTTGTGTCAGGGCAGAGGACTGGGCAGAGCACTGTTGTGTTAGGGCAGGGGACTGGGCAGAGCACTGTTGTGTCAGGGCAGAGGACTGGGCAGAGCACTGCAGTGTCAGGGCAGAGGACTGGGCAGAGCACTGTTGTGTCAGGGCAGAGGACTGGGCAGAGCACTGTTGTGTCAGGGCAGAGGACTAGGCAGAGCACTCTTGTGTCAGGGCAGAGGACTGGGCAGAGCACTGTTGTGTCAGGGCAGAGGACTGGGCAGAGCACTGTTGTGTCAGGGCAGAGGACTGGGCAGAGCACTGTTGTGTCAGGGCAGAGCACTGTTGTGTCAAGGCAGAGGACTGGGCAGAGCACTGCAGTGTCAGGGCAGAGGACTGGGCAGAGCACTGTTGTGTCAGGGCAGAGGAAAGGGCAGAGGACTGGGCAGAGCACTACAGTGTCAGGGCAGAGGGCTGGGCAGAGCACTGTTGTGTCAGGGCAGAGGACTGGGCAGAGCACTGCAGTGTCAGGGCAGAGGACTGGGCAGAGCACTGTTGTGTCAGGGCAGAGGACAGGGCAGAGGACTGGGCAGAGCACTACAGTGTCAGGGCAGAGGGCTGGGCAGAGCACTGTTGTGTCAGGGCAGAGGACTGGGCAGAGCACTGCAGTGTCAGGGCAGAGGACTGGGCAGAGCACTGCTGTGTCAGGGCAGAGGGCTGGGCAGAGCACTGTTGTGTCAGGGCAGAGGACTGGGCAGAGCACTGTTGTGTCAGGGCAGAGGGCTGGGCAGAGCACTGTTGTGTCAGGGCAGAGGACTGGGCAGAGCACTGCAGTGTCAGGGCAGAGGACTGGGCAGAGCACTGTTGTGTCAGGGCAGAGGACTGGGCAGAGCACTGCAGTGTCAGGGCAGAGGGCTGGGCAGAGCACTGTTGTGTCAGGGCAGAGGACTGGGCAGAGCACTGTTGTGTCAGGGCAGAGGACTGGGCAGAGCACTGTTGTGTCAGGGCAGAGGACTGGGCAGAGCACTGCAGTGTCAGGGCAGAGGGCTGGGCAGAGCACTGTTGTGTCAGGGCAGAGGACTGGGCAGAGCACTGTTGTGTCAGGGTAGAGGACTGGGCAGAGCACTGTTGTGTCACGGCAGAGGACTGGGCAGAGCACTGTTGTGTCAGGGCAGAGGACTGGGCAGAGCACTGTTGTGTCAGGGCAGAGGACTGGGCAGAGCACTGTTGTGTCAGGACAGGTGAGTGCAATGTTTTTTTTAACCCCTTCATATCCCTCAAAAGCATCCTCTATAATATTGGCGGTCTTGCTGCCATTTTGCTGGATTTGTTCTAATTGACTCATAAAAAATTGGTTTCTGGAAACTCCTAATTTTCTGCCAAATTTGTGACAGATCTGATTTGCTCTGGTTTTTACTTCATGATAGTATGTTTCACTCAGTTTGCTTAGTGAGGAGAGGGAGAGGCGCTTTGGTGATTTAGGCTATGTGCCCACGATGCAGAAATGAAGCAGAAAATTTCTGCAGCATTTCTGCATCTCCCTGGCAGAAAAAACGCATGCAGATTGTACATGCGTTTTTCCTGCAGAATACATGCGGATTCACATGCGTTTCCGCATGCAGATTGACAAGCGCTTTCCAGGCGATAGCATCACTTGGAAAGTGCTTGACAACTAGGTCACACTATATAAATCCATGCAACCGGCATGGATTTATACAGTGTGAACCGTAAAAATAAAATAAAATAAAGCTATACTCACCCCCGAGGCCCCGGCGTGGCTGCAGCGCTCGTTCCTGTCTGGTTCCCGGCTGCCGGAATATCGCGAGACAGAGCGGTGGAGGGCCTGCGGTCACATGACTGTGACGTCACCGCAGGTCCTCAAGCGATGCCGGCATTCAGAGAGAAGCCGCCGGACAGGTGAGTATAACTTTATTTGTTATTTTATTCTTTTTTTACAGGTACAATGGTACCCAGGTCTGGATGAGAGTCTCCTCTGCTCCAGAACTGGGTACCATCCGCACATAGAGACGCATAGAAGCCGCTTGTACAAATGTACAGTCGCGGTTTCTATGCGTCTCAATGCAAGTCAATGGCGGGAGTTCTGCTGCGCTTCCGCAAAATTAAATGACATGCCGCAGCATGTGCATAGAACATGCGGAATCCCCTTGGGGACCATGGGGTGCGGATTACCTAGCGTTTCCGCTGCGGAAATTCCACAGCATAAACGCTTGAAAAACGCTACGTGGGCACCCAGCCTTAGTTTTTAGCAGCCCTTGTAACTGCAGTACGTCTCTCACATCGCTGCCGTAGTTCAGCCGGATTTTCCCGCTTTTTCACAGTCAATAGTCACGTGTCGCAGCATCACTGGCTGACAAGGGCGGAGCGCTGTGTGCTGTCGCCGCCTGGTCTGGGGCGTCACACTCGGAGTGGGCGGGGCTAGGACGCTGGCTCAGTGACAGCTGACAGCACTCGCAGTAGTGGAGAGAGTCTTCCGTGGTGTGGGTGACCGTGGAGTGTGGGCGCAGCCCTCCCTGCTCTCTGCTGATCGCAGCGCTGCAGTTCTGATACTTCTCCGTGCACACTAAGCAGCGGATCCTTCTTTTGTCACTTTAGGAACCGTCTTGCGATTCTCAGTTTATGGACAAGTAGAGTTACCGCTGGCCGGGTGATACGGCGACATGGAGGAAAGTAAGTGCGATGACCACAGTCACTGTGCGGGGCATTAGTGCTCAGGACCCGGGGAAGTCGCTCATGTCGCGATCACAGCTCTGCAGAGAGGTGCTGGGAATGTAGATCGTGCAGATATCGGTAGCCACAAGCCCATCACTGATCGCCAGCAGCACTAGTCCTAGGACTGGCAGAATACTGTCACTTCACTACACTTGGGACATTTTGTTAATTTTAATCCACAGTGATTATGATGGGACATAATATAATATAAGAGGCTTTATTGGACTTGCTCATTGTTGCATTTATAGCTAAAAAAATGTTTCCTGCTTTCAATTTTTTTGTCGGTTATGATTTCCTTTAAAGGGTTATTCCAAAACGGCAAGTTATAGGGCAAACTGATTGCTGGGACCCCTAACAATCCTGAGGCCGGGTCTCTTGAACCCTAGCTCTGCAGCCCTGTATTACATGGAGCGGAGTTGGGCATGATGAAACTCCACTCAGTGTGCATGGGACTAATAGAAATAGTAAGATGCTGTACTTGGCTTTCTCCGGCAGTCCCATACACAATGAATGAGGCAGAAGTCGACCATGTGCACCTCCATTCAATACAGGGCTGCAAGCCTTGGGGTTCAAGAGGCCTGTTGTTGGAAGTAGCTGCACTGTATATGAGAAGTGCAGAGTGTGATGGGCCGTCAGGAGAGGGTTGCAGGGATGAAAGCAGTCAGAGCCCCCCCCATGATCAGCAGGCTTACTATTTTGGGAATAAACCTTTAAAGCGCCACTCCAGTGTTTTTTTTGTTTTGTTTGTTTTTTCATTGCACTGCTGGAGTGGTGCTTTAAATGTAAGTCCCCTGCCCCCTGTCATATCATCTTCCACCACCTTCATCGGTTTTCCGGTCTGTCTCCTGTGAAAAGTGACCTGCTGGCATGCTCCAGTGTATGCTGGAGCACCGTCTCCTCATGCTTGACTGATGGCCTTTATGCTTTGTAACGTCAGGCAAAGGAGCTGTCAATCAAGCAATAGGAGGCGATGTTGGATGGGGAGTAGAGCTGGAGTGACAGAGGCTTCTGATCTGCAATCAGCCCTTCAGCCTCATTTGCATATCAAATCAAATGCTGGTTTCTCAATAATGGAGGAGTGATCTGGCCATGTAAAGGTATTACTGGACTTGTGTTTAAAAGAGCAACATGCTCATATAGTTTGGGAGGTGAAATCTTACTGACAGATTCCCTTTAAATGAACCTTGGCCTCTTCCCTATTACATGGCGTCTAATGGACCACTAAGAAATTACTCTCTAAAGGTGATGGGGTAACACCTTTTTTATTTAACAGGTTTGTATGTGCACCTTAAAAATGTCTTCTGGCATACTGTTGAGTAATTGAGCAATTCCCCTTTAGTTTCAGTTGCTTTCACTTTTAGATTTCTTGCCCACAAAGGTGAAACTGAATGAAGTCATAGGACTCTTTGGAATAAGTGTGAGGGGGGTACAGTGCGTAGATTAAAAGGAATTGATTACCCTGAAAATGCTGATTAAGCTGCCATCTAGAGGAAAGAGTTATAAGGGAAATGATGGCATTATACATTACCCCAACCTTTATCTAAACAGCGCAAAAAACAAACTACTCCACACATTGACTAGATGGAAAACAATTGGCCACGGCCTTTATTTAAATATTTAAATATAAACCAATAAATATTAAACTTTATTAAAAACAAGTTCAAACCTTCACCAATCCGCAGCTTAGCCATAAGGCTCAAGCCCGTTAACCAAAATTACCTGTCCATCCAGATCCCTGGACGACTAACCCCGGCCGTGACTAAACGCATAAAATAGGGGAGGGAGGGTGGGGCAGCTCCCAGGTATGACAGCGCCGGAGAACAGACACACACCCCCCGGCGCTGCCCACTTATATCACCCTGCACCCCCCACCCCCCCCGGTAACCAAAGTCCAGACCAATCAGGGGTAGTCACCAGGGCAGAAACTACTATCTGCCCTACTACTGACCCCTGAGTGGCCGGACCCACTCACCAATCACTTAACCCTATCACCTTGTGGACGTGACCTAAGAAAAATAGCGGGAAAACATCTTCCCTCCATTTAACCCCTTCAGTACCAGAGGAATACATGTCACCAGATAATGCCATGTATTCCCCTCCTGAAGGTCCGGGGAAAATCATGGCATTATACTTTACCCCAACCTTTATCTAAACAGCGCAGAAAACAAACTACTCGACACATTGACTAGATGGAAAACAATTGGTCACGGCCTTTATTTAAATATTTAAAATATGTGTCGAAATGCAAAACCTCCTAAGGATGGCAAAAAATTACACATACACTGTGTTCCAAATTATTATGCAAAAAGTGTTTAGGAGTGATAAGGTAAGAATTTTTTTGTTTGTCAGTTAAACTCATTGATGGTGATGTGTGTCAGGGCTCTTTATATCACTGTAAGCAATTGCAGACACCTGTGCTAATTAGTTTGGCAGGTGTGTCCAATGAAAGGCAAGACTACTTAAGAAGGCTGTCCCACATTATTAAGCAGCCTACATTTTCTGCCAAAATGGGAAAGAAAAAGGATGTGTTGGCTGCTGAGAAGCAACAAATTGTGGAGTGTTTAGGTCAAGGCATGACTACAATCAACATTGCCAAGACACTTCATCCTGATCATCGCACAATCAAGAAGTATGTAGCTGATTCACAGTACACACGTGTGCGTGCTGATAAGGGAAAATTGAGGACTCTTTCCTACAGGCAATTACGTCAGGTTAAAAGAGCTGCGGCAAAAAAGCCTTGTCATAGCAGCAGACAAGTTTTTGAAGCTGCTGGTGCCTCCAACGTCCCCCGAACAACAAGATGCAGGGTCCTTCAGAGGTTTGCAGCTGTGCGTAAGCCATCCTGTCGACCTCCTCTATCCACTGCACACAAGCAGAAACTGCTCCAGTGGGCCAAACAATACATGAAGACTGACTTCAAAACTGTTTTGTTCACCGATGAGTGCCGTGCAACGCTCGATGGTCCAGATGGATGGAGTGGAGGATGGCTGGTTGATGGACTCCCCATGCAAACACGGCTACGGCGCCAACAAGGAGGAGGTGGAGTAATGTTTTGGGCTGGAATCATGGGGAGAGAGATTGTCGGCCCCTTTAGGATCCCTGAAGGGGTAAAGATGAACTCCATAATGTATGTTGAGTTTCTCAAACAGCACTTCCTTCCATGGTTCAAGAAGAAGAACCGTGCATTCCGCAGCAAGATCATTTTCTTGCATGATAATGCACCGTCTCATGCGGCACATAACACATCTGCATCTCTGGCTGCTATGGGCATAAAAGGGGACAAACTTATGGTGTGGCCCCCATGCTCCCCTGACCTCAACCCCATTGAGAACCTCTGGAGCATCATCAAAAGGAGTGTCTATGATGGCGGGAGGCAGTTCACATCTAAGCAACAGCTCTGGGAGGGTATTCTGTCCTCATGCAAAACAATTGAAGCAGAAACCATCCAAAACCTGACAAATTCAATGGACGAGAGAGTTCAGAAGCTCCTTTCGAACAAGGGGTCCTATGTGCAAATGTAACATCACCTAGAATAAAGTTTTGAGTTGAAAACTGTTTGATTTCAGTTTGTAATAACCTGATAATGCTTATAATTTCAAAAATTACCATTTTTTTTGTTCTTTATTAAAATGAAAAGGTTGAAAACTCTGCTGTGCATAATAATTTGGAACATGCATTTTGAGTGCAGTTTGAGTGTTTTATTTTTTTAAAAATATACTGTTATCATAGGCAGTTTGTACAAAAACCTTTCAATTGTACTCTAATAGTTATTTGACTGGAAAATTACAATGACTGCAATTCATATAGGTAATTTGGGAAAATCTGAGAAAATATTATTTGCATAATAATTTGGAACACAGTGTATATCTATTCAGCCTTTTTTTACTCTTGTTACAAAAATGCATATAGTTTGACTCCGACCACAACAATCTTGGGATAATCTCTGAAAAGATGATCTTCACTCCTGAAAATTAACTGGCGATTCTCTGTAAACTTGTTTTTTTTCATCATAAACAAAAGGTCCACAGTTCCTAATTTTCCGATATCATTACCTCCAAGATGCACAATTATAATGTCCGGGGCTGGAAAGGTATCACCCATAACCAAAATTTGCTCCAATAGTCCATCCCATTTTTGCCCTCTCACGCCCATCCAATACACTCTTACCCGCTCCGTGGGCAAAGATAGATTGGGTCCATAACACCTCTCCAGTGCTCTCTGCCCAATGTACAAACGAATGGCCTAGGATCCAAACTGTGAAACCTGTAAAAACTACATAAATGGACATTAAATATTACTTCCTAATATACAATTTATAACAATTTGACTGCCACCTCCCCAGCTTCTTTATAACTGATGCGTCCAAACCTAGCCTCGCAGCCTCTGTAGCAGCTCCAATGCAAAAAGAATGTGTGGAGAAGTATTTATGACCTAAACCTAGGTCAGCCATACACTTGTGAAAGATGTTTCTAAATTGAAACTGCGTCAGAGGCACGGCAGACTGGTGTAACAGTAAAAGCTCACCCTTGTTAGGGCGCATACTCAAATATTTACATGTTAAACATATTGGACATATATTGCTTTCCGGAAAACATATCAATTTTAAACAAATCCCTTTGCCTAACTGATCAGTTTTGGATCTAGCAATATTAATTAACATATAGACCGATCCAACTGATATGCGCCCCATCTTCAAACCGTCGCCTCCTCTTTTCCTTCTAGGTAACAATTCCCCAATTCTAAGGGCCCCAAAAAATAACAAAGATGCTGCTGTGGAGAAAACCACTGCTTCAAAAGCATTATAACAACAGGACTCGGCTGCTTTACATAAATCAAATAGAATACTCGGAGTGATAGGACACCTACCATCTCTTACACAATGATCCTTTCTATACCCTTTCAATACCTGTTTAACTATAAAATAATTATTCAGGACGCTTACCTGCTATTTTCAGAAAAAATGAAACGCCTGCCAACTGCTTCACCAGCGTACTATATGCCACACCTTTCTCACAGATCGACATGCAAAAAGACAAAGCGCTTGTTTTATTACTCCTAAACCTATCCCAACCTCTACTACTACAAAATGAAACCCACACTTCCCACGCCACTAAATAACCTTTCCATGTTAACGCTGCAATCGAACGCTCCAACAATTCCAGAATTAGGACCATATTAAGCCCCATAAGTAATCCAGACTCTTTAATCCCGTTGCTCTGGCCTCTGGCACCAGCTCGAAAAACTTGCCGAACTGCAAATGAGAAAGCGCATTGGCAATTAAATTCACCTTCCGTTCAACATACACAGCCTTCAACCAAATATTACGCTTCAGGCAAATAAGGACTAAATGACGCAACAACTTCACCACCATAGAGCATTTAGAGGAAACACAATAGCGACAACTAACCCTTTGCTATCTAACTGTAACAAAATACCTCTATTAGCCAAACTCCGCCCTCACAAAACCAAGGCAACCACCACTGGAAAAAGCTCCAACAACACCTTATTCTTTGTAACATTGTTAGCTACCCACATATGCTGCCAACCTTCCGTGCACCAATTACCGTTACAATATACTCCAAAACCTACTGCACTTGAAGCGCCTATACACAAATTCAACTCATCACTTTTTTATAAACGGCCCCTGCCAAATCGCCTTTCCATTAAAATACTGTAAAAATTCCAACCATACTTCAAGGTCCTCCTTAATCTCCTTGGTAACATGGACATGAAATGATGAATTCCTAAAACCTGCTATATGCAATGACAATCTTCTACAAAATATTCTACCCATAGGAATCACTCTAGCAGCAAAAGCTTATAATCCGAGATCCGATTCAATTTCCTTAACTTTAGTTTTCTTCTTAACATACAGCTCTAATATTGCCGTCTTGCATTTCTCAACCTTATTAGTTGGCAACCTGAGCTCACCTCTCAATGACAAGTTGGATAAACTGTCTTTTCAAATGCTGGTTGAATCCCCAAATCATGACAAATATTGTCAAATGTCCCCAACAATTCCAAACAAACCTCACTCTCCTTAGGCCCTACAAACAAGAAATCGTCTAAATAATGAGCCACACCACCTTTAGCACACTGCATGGCAACAACCCATTCCACAAAAGTAGAAAATGCCTCAAAATATGAACATGACAACGCACAACCCATCGGAAGACATTTATCCACAAAAAATGAACCGTCAAACTGAAAACCTAAAGAGTTAAAACTATCTGGATGAATAGGCAATAATCTGAATGCAGCTTCCACATCAGCCTTAGCCATCAAAGCACCAGGCCCAAACCTCTTTACTATCCCCACTGCTGTATCAATGAAGTATAACACACTGTCTTTAGATTCTCGTCAATACTGTCATTAAGGGATGCACCATAAGGATAAGACAAGTGATGAATAAGTCTAAAAGCATTAGGTTCTTTCTTGGGTACACACCCAAGTGGTGATAAACGAAAATTGGCAAAAGGTGGAACATCAAATGGTCCCGCCACTCTCCCTGCCGCAATTTCCTTAACAATTTTCGCCTTCACCACTTCAGGATGCAAAGCTACAGACTTTAAATTATTTACCCATTGACAACCAGTACCACCAAAAGACGGTATATCAAATCCATTTGTAAACCTGTCAATTAGCAGCCTGGCTATCCTGTGATTTGGGTACTGATTTAACCATACCCGCATACTCTCCACTTTTACCGGCGTTAATGCCCTTGTTAAGGTACTCCCTTGTGGAGGGCTGCCCTGGCAAGCTGGCTTTTTTTAAAGCATCTCGCCATCGGGTGCGCCCCTCCACAAAAGGAGCACTCGTGCCTATATATGCAGGTGTTAGGCCATTTACACTGATTTTCATTAACTGCAAAACACGTCCTTTTTCTCAGCAAATAAGCACTCCGTGTGTCCGAACTCACCCCCTGGGTTTGTGGTTTCTGAAAATTATGAACCTTAGTAGGTGTCATTAAATTTAACCACAGCCCCACATCTTTAACCCCCCATTTTAAGGACGGGGGGGACAGCTAATTTCTGTCTGAAATTCTCGTCATAGAAGAACTAGCTTAATCCGCTAAAATTTTTATATGCTTCCAGGACAATATCTATTATGCTGGAAAAAGCCTGACATCTGCCAGGGAACTTTTCCCCCATTATGCTAGCGTATATACAAAACGCCTGCAACCAATTATTAAAAGATCTCGCAATAGGTCTCCTCCTATCTTCCTCATCTTTCCTCTCTATACGTGCTAACACTTCCTTAGACGCCGGTAGTAATGACATTACATCTATAAACTCACCGCGCCATATTTTCTCTTTAATAGACATAGGCAAATGGTAGCCCAACCGCGAAACTACGCACGTTTGTGCCTCTTTATAACATGCCCCCCCCCCCCCTTTGACTCCTGACGCTATGGGTGTCACTACTGAGTCATGCCCCCCCCCCCCCCACTGGCCCGTCCAAATGCCTCCATACTTCAGCAGCAATCTGAAGCTGAGAAGACTGGCTCACTGAGACTGACATGTCAGACTGACAGGGGAGCATACCCTTCAGCGACCCCAATAAACTAGCTAGCTGAGACAAGGTAGTGGGGAGTTAGGGATGAGCAGTGTCGTACTCACCACCCGTTGTGCTGTCCTGGATCCTGCCGCTGTGACCACCAGCACCTCCAGCCTGCACGCTGCCTGACCCGGGACCATCAACGGCTTTAGACAGCCGGAGGTCAACCGAGCCCTGGCCAGCCCGCAGACTCTCTGCACCTGCTCCTGGTGCCCTCCGCTTCCTCCTCCTGTCAAACCGTCTGGTCCCGGTGCCCTGCGGTGGTGAAAAGGTAATCCTACTCCTCTTCATGCGCGTTCCAGCGCGCACACCGGTGGGTCCTGATGACGCTCTCTCAGCAGGCGTCGCATCATCCGTGATGTCCCCGCTCACTTGCGCTCCGACCGCCGGCACAGCAACATCAGCGCTTGCTTCGGTAAGGCACTGCTGCATCACCGCCCGCGCTCCCTTTTCTCCCATCTTCACCTGCAGCTCATCCAGGAGGGCTTCCATATTCTAATATCCTGCAGCTCCCAGGTATGACAGCGCCGGAGAACAGACACACCCCCCCCCCGGCACTGCACACTTATATCACCCTGCACTCCCCCCGGTAACCAAAGTCCAGACCAATCAGGGGCAGTCACCAGGGCAGAAACTACTATCTGCCCTACTACTGACCCCTGAGTGGCCGGACCCACTCACCAATCACTTAACCCTATCACCTTGTGGATGTGACCTAAGAAAAATAGCGGGAAAACATCTTTCCTCCATTTAACCCCTTCAGTACCAGAGGAATACAGGGCACCAGATAATGCCATGTATTCCCCTCCTGAAGGTCCGGGGAAAATCATTCTATACAACTAGTAATTTCTTGGGAGAAATCACAGCTACAGTTAGGAGTCCAGTGGGTGGTGTCACTTCATGATTGACAGCATAGAGCGTGTTACGGATCCGGGTGGTGGAACCTCTGTGCTGTGATACAAGGAGGGACCAGAGGGACGTAACTAAGTGCCTACCCGGATCGACCTTGGCCACACAGCGGCTTAGTCGACTCCGTGAACCAAGGAAGGACCGGGAAGGTGAACCAGGTGCCACTCTGGGACCGACCTTGTGTTAGAGCAGGCGACTCCCACGGGACGGATGGCCGAAGCCGACAGGCACAGCAGATGAGCACGGCTGGTAGGCAGGTGGGCACGGCTGGTAGACAAGCAGGTGGGCACGGCTGGTAGACAGACTGGTGGGCACGGCTGATAGGCAGGCTGGCGGGCACTGGAACCTGAGGGCTGGAGAGAGTGTTAGCACACAAACAACAACCTTGCACAGGCACCTTCATTTTGGAGGAGGTGCCTTATATAAGGGCAGTCCTCTGGCCATTGGCTGGGGACTCTTTAGGACGGCGCGCTGCCCCTTTAAGAGGGAGGGAGCGCGTGCTCCCTAAGTACAGTGCCCTGGGGACGGTGCGTGGTGCGCGCACCCCGGGCAGATGCTGCAGAGGAGCCGGAGGATGCTGGACCAGGACCGCGACGGTGAGGGCAGAGACGCCGACGCTACAGAGCGGCAGCTGTCAGTCACAGAGTAGGACCCTTCCACTGGACTCCTAAGCTCAGAATGAACAGAAATTTGAATTAATTAAAATTTCTTAAAAGTAGCACTGTTTTTTTAACCCCTTCTGTCACTAGTCATCCTATACTCTACATTGATATCCTGCAATTCAGCTAGTATTAGCTTATGTAGTTGTTTCTTTCTATCTGAAAATTCATGGCATATGGCACTTCAATTTGGTCATGTGACCACATGGTGACCCCCTGGGAATTACATGACTTTATGTTCTCTCTAGGGGGGTCTCCATCTCAGTCACCTAAACTTCCAGTATGATAAAGTTGGATGATGAGTACCATACACTTTCTCCACAGGTAGAGAGGGGGAACAAATATCACAGTTGATCATGTTAATGAGGCTAGTGCCATACACTTATATTGTGGGAGGTCACAGGTTGGCCTCCCCGGCTGCATACTGATAACCTATTAACTCATTTAGGAGAATGTAGAGAGAAGGATAATCACGTTGTTAGTACAGCAAGCAGACATAGTACTGACTCTAGCTGGTCATGTTACACTGCACTGATGCATCATGAGATTTATAACAGAGCATAGAGGAGAAAAAAGCAGAGTGAAATCTGAAATTCAAGATGGAGTCTAAAGATAAGAAAACTGATTGGAAGTTCACAGAAGTAAGTACACAATCTATAAGAGAAGTGCAGAATTCAGGCCCCCGGTACTGACTGACAGCCCTAATGCTGATCCTGCTGTCAGTCAGGGCCGGGGGGCATGGTTACATCCGCCATTCTCTATACACAGAGCAGTGACTGAAGTCGTGACGGCGCCGCCCCTATGACTAAAAGAATGAGGCTGCTGGGTGGAATAAAGTTAATTTCCTCCTGGCAGCGGGGCTCTAAGTTCTGGTGCCACATGGTGTCAGAATGCTATTAACCTGCAGATTAACCCCACATCTGCAGGTTAATACCATTATTTTACATAACAAGTTCCCTTTAAATTATACTGAATCTTTTTCCACCAAATAATATATCAACCTTCTCTGCTCCTCCTGCTTTATGCCAAATGTAAAGCCTTGCGGAATATGTTGGCGCTATATAAATAAAGATTTATTATCATTATTCTTATAAATGTCTGATAGGTGCAGGTCCCTGGGGTGAACATCTATCTTGAGAATATAGATACCTGACTCTTGCTAATGTGAGCATTTCTTTTCGTTCCAGTCTATTGGTGATCCGGAATAAGCCACACTTGCGTGCTCAGCAATTTTTGGAACTGGTATAGAAGTAAATGGATGGAGGCACACATACATGGCCAACTTTCCATTTACAGTAGCTGCAATACTTGAGATGACAGCAACCTTTTAAGAGCAGGCGAGTAAGAAACCATCAAAACATTCCCAAACTCTAAATACAGTACAGTGAGTGTAACCTTGCTGTTACAATACAAAGATTATGAAAAGGTACAAATTCAATCAATAAATATCTCTAAAATCGCACAGTTGCATATATTTAAGGCGTTTTCCTCTCTCTTTTATATAATATCTACTAAAAAGTGGGATCAGCGTGAGTTTGACTCCGGGTGGGCCAACCACTGAATGGCTGCATGTCAATCACATATTCATATATTTATTCATGTCCCTCTTTTACAGTGGGGTTTATACATTTCATATCTTACTGTTGTAAACAAGCAGCTGTCAGAATCCTGGATAGGAGGCACAGAGAGTGTTAATAGGACCAATATATGGGTGCAGGTTTGTTAGGAATGATTAGTTGAGATGGGCATAACTAGTCATTCCCACCTTCCTATTCAGGAGGTGAAGCTGGTTAAAAAGGGCAGCTGAGCTGTTTATTCCTTGTCTGGGAGTAGAGGTGCAAACACCTCTGGTATTTGGGTCTGGGTATGCAAGGTGGAGGACCTGTGTAAGTTGCTTAGACTCTGCAAGAGGCCGAGTAATGGACTTACTGCTCTCTTTCTCATACTGCTGTCTGGCCTATTTGTTTTGTTATTACTTTCTACTGTAAGTTTATGGAATTAATAAAACTTCCTGTTAGAACAAGAAACTGCATGCCTGTGTGAACGCTGCCAACTACCAACGAGCTAAATCCCTACAATATGTACACTAAAAAACATAATATGGAGCTTTTATAGCATATTTAAATATAATTTGACTCATATAGGTTTAAAAGCTCACACATATGACTCCTGACTTCACAATGCCGTTACTTTGTATTCATTCACAGTATAGTGTCTGCAGTTGCTCTATAGAACATGCCAGTGATGCGCTGATACAATATAATGTAGATATAGGATACATCCACACACAATTGTGCCCAGAGCACGAAGGTTCAGGCTTTCACTCATACATCACCACTTTGTGGTTTTTGGAACAATTCTACATCTAGAAAATTCTGCCATGTAAACCAAGCCTGGGCATAGACGCACTTCACTACATACCGTATTTTACGGACCTAAGACAAACTTTTCCCCCAAAATTTGGGAGGAAAATAGAGGGGTGCATTTTATGGTCCGAACGTATCTTACCGGGGAGTTGCGGTGATGGTCGAGCGGGATCACAGAAAGCAAGGTCCCTCCCTCAGGAACCTGACGGCAGAAGAAGCGGTGAGATGCTGCGGGGCCGGTGTCGGCGGGGGGAGGCAGAGCGGAGTGCATCGCTTTTCTGGCGGCCGCGGCCATCTTCCTGAAGCCGTGATCTACAGGGAAATGGCCGCCTAAGCCGGCGCATGTGCAGACTGGGATCTCGGCGGCCATTTCCCTGAGGCCCATGGCTTCAGGAAGATGGCCGCGGCTGCCGGAAGGGCGATGCAGTCTGCTCTGCCTGACCGCTGACACCGGCCCCGCAGCATCTCACCGCTTCTGCCGCCTCTGGATTCCTGAGGGAGGGACCCCGCTTCCTGCGATCTCACTCGACCACCACAGCAACCTCCTGCTGCTGGGGCACCCCCTTCTCCCACCCAGGGCCCACAGCATTGCTCCACTTCTGCCGCCCGCCAGCTTTTTGAGGGCCCATGCCTCCTGTGACCCCCCCCCTCCACCACCCCGCCAGGTAAGATACCTATTCTGACTATAAGACTGACCCCCAACTTATAAATAAAAATTCTTCTAATTTTCCACCCCAAAATTTGGGATGCGTTTTGTAGTTCGAAAAATATGGTACCTATGTTTATTTGGTGCATAAGGATCACTACCTATCTATTCCAATTTTATTTTTTTATTCTTGTTTTTCTTGAGGCATCTTTATACATATAGTTTGTAAGATGACACTTACTTAGCAGACAAAGCAAAAATTATGGAAACCTGCCGGGCTAAAGTAGACAAACGGTGTGGAATGCAGGAACCAGTCAGTCCTGCTTACAAGGAGCCTGTCACATTGAACATGTAGTCTAGTCTGCCATGAGCATTTTATAGAGCAGGAGAATCGAAACAGATTGATACATAGGTTTTTGGGTAAAGATTCAGTATTTTACATCAGTATTTGTAAGCCAAAATCGTGTAACAATCAGAGGAAAAATATAATAGAAACAAGTCACCACTCCTGCACTTTTATAACCCACTCCTGATGCAAAATACTGAATGTGTGAACGTGGCCTAAAGGCTCATTCAGACAAGCGTATTTTACTAATAAGTAATGTTTGAATTAAAATCGGACAGCAAACTGACAAATGCTATTCTGTAGGGCTGTTCAGATGGATCAAGTGTCCGTGTGAAAAAAATCGCAGCATGTACTAGTCTCTTCCATAGTGATGAGACTCGCCTATTCAAGTCTATGGGTGCGCAAAAAGAATTGGATCCCATATGGATCATCCATATTGCATATATATATATATTGTTGATGTATAAATACGGTTTTAAAAAACAGATACACGCATGGAATGCAGACGACAATATGGATAAAAATAACCTGAGTTTTCTTCTACTCATCTCAAACCTGCCTTGTATTTCATTAATTTAAACCTCTGTGGATTCTGAATTTAGCGGTCAAGAGTAGTCATAATCTGTGATTGACAGCTATCTCCAGTGACTGACTGGGGTGCTAAGGGCCCACCAGTAATATTGACTCTGGTGGCCCACTGTTCAGCTATATGCAAATATCGCATGGCCCTCATTCACAAATTTGCTTTTGTTTCTATATAATAATAAATGGGGTAGTTTGTTAAATGAATGTTGTGATGAGGCCCTTTTATGTACTTTGTGGAAAAAAATCTATTGTGCCAACTACTTCTCATGTAGGTTGAGTGGAGAGTCCATTCCTACATGAGGGCCCACCAGAGGATTCTCCAGTGGGCCAGTCCGAGCCCGGCTATCTTTACATGTTCACTTGTGCAGAAAAGCTGCAGGTTTGCCACTGCACAGTCCGTATAAATTAGGCACTTTTTTGCCCTGTCCGTAAAAAAAATTGAGGTGTCCCTGATTTTTTATTTTTGAGACTGAAGAAACTTATACAGCTTTTTGTTACTGTAATTATCAT
The DNA here is from genome assembly GCF_046119375.1 of Phyllobates terribilis. NCBI lineage: Eukaryota > Metazoa > Chordata > Amphibia > Anura > Dendrobatidae > Phyllobates > Phyllobates terribilis. The sequence goes on from NW_027362764.1 coordinate 213,865,480, forward strand.
TCTTTTACAGTTTACAGTGAATGCAGCTGATATCTTCATACCAGAATTATGGGCTGTAGATATGTATCACTTATAATCATTTTCCAATGTGTTCAGAAAAAAAATATTGTCTGTCCGTGATGTTTTGATGAGCTGTCCAGAAAAATTAGTCAAGTTGACAATCCTGGAAAGCTGAAAAAAAGAAACCCCAAGATAAAAACATAATAAGACAATACACTGCAGTAAATAACTAAACAGCAATAGTGCTTGAAATTAACATCTGGTGCTTGGTTAACATAATTTCGATCAAAAAATACAAAAGCCGTCCAACCATGTCACGGTGACCCTATTAGGGACAGTCCTAACCTTTCATATTAAAACCTTACTGTGAAGATCTGAGGTTGTGGGTTGTAAATAATCACCTAGGCTGTACATGGTAATACAGCAATTCCAGGTAAATGGCCAAAATACAATTGTCTCAGTCCACAAGATCCCCTCCCCGGGACGGTAGTTCCACTGCCTTTGTGCCAGGCGATATTCAGTGTCTCCCAACTTTTGGTTAGCCCACAGATTTCGTATCTCCAGCAAGTATAGTCTGTAGGAACAGTCCAAGCTCCTCCAGATGACAGATAAAACAATAAAAGCATAGGTATCCAGTAGGAATAGTCCTTAAGAAAATTTAAATCCAAACATCAGATCCCCCAACTGTAGCACATTTATCCAGCCCAGTCGGTAACTGATATCCAAAACTCCATAGGCCATTCATCCATCCATGGTTCCAGGATCTCAGTCTAGATCCTATCCCCTCAATGTCATTCCACCAACTCCTGACTAAACATGTGGCTTATCCCTCCCTCCCTGGGATTAGCCCCCTGAATGCAGTAGTGTTCACACCCTCCCCCTTAAACATTTGCTTTTAGCTTAAAGAGTGAAGGATATTTCAGAAGCCCATCACTGGTGACTGCATGTGAGACCCCCTGTGGTGAGGGCTCCTCTGAGTCTACTGTCTCCATGCACACAATGGGACTAGTGGCTGTTAGAACAATGGCTTAAGGCCCCTGAGATACTAACGAAATTAACAAAATTTACATTTACCTTTAGCAATCTCTTGTCAGGCCTTATGTTTACATAAGTTCCAAACAGCATGTCTTCCTCTGCTTACTGTCACTGAATGGAAACATTGATTCCTGAAGCTGAACACTTTACAAATTAAATTAGTGCACATAAACTGACGAACAAGCAGAACATTAATAAAGCACAACAAGCAAATCTCTAATAAAGCACAATAATAAGATGGACGGAAACGGTGCTCCGTGTGCTGGAAAAAGTCTGCATCTCTTAGAGCAGTGGACTCTGTTCTACGTGCATTGGTCCGATAGTCTTAGAACAAGGCCAGCTCCTCACACTTACCATTTGTCAAGTGACCTGCGTGTGGATAAGGGATAGAAGTAGAAGGACTGAAACCTGGCTAGTGGACACACAGCCATGGGGAACCATATGAATATAATGTCCAGCTCAAAAAAGGCAGTCCACACATTTATATGCACAGGGTGCTAACAAACTGAAACAGAAAACCTAAAGAGCTGGATATTATATTCATGCAGTTTCCCATGTCTGGGTGTCCATTATCCGGGTTTCAGTCCTTCTCTCCCCATATCCACACGCACGTCACTTGACAAATGGTAAGGTTTTAAGGTTAGAGGTTAGGACCGTCCTGAATAGGCTCACCGTGACGTGGTGAGATGGCTTTTATATGTTTTTGATCAAAATCATGTTACCTAAGCAACCTATGTTATTTTCATGCACTATTGCTGTTTATTTACTGCAGGGTTTATGCTTATTATGTTTTTTATCTTGGGTTTTTGTCTATTTAGTGGCCAGTGTGAACATGTGCTTACATGCTGCATGCACACCAACTTATATTCCAGTTCATCTCTTTAGGTTTTGTGTTTTGATCATGGAAGGCTGTCAAATCACTGATTAATACCACCCTCGTAATGCGGAATCCCAGAATCAAATATGATTTCAGTGAATAAAATGTAATATAATACGGATTTTTTAACCAGAAGTCTAAAATCTTTTTAATTTCTTCTGCTCTAAAACATGTTTTTTTTATAGATGGATTCCTCTTAAAGGGAATCTGCCAGCAGGTTTTTGCTTCCTCCATCTGAGAGTAGCCTGATGTAGGCAAAGAGAAGCTGAATCCAATGATGTATCACTTACCGGGTGCAGACATTCTGACACAATCAGCTTTTAGATTTAACAATGCAGCAGAGCTGAGAAAGCTAACCCCTCCCACACCAGGTTCTGTATATACAATGTTTATAGACAGTGAGCTGCTTATCACAGGAGGGGGCGGAGTCAGAAAAGGGGTCAGGAGACAAACTAGTCACAGCAATGATAAGCTTCTGGTGCTAAAACAATTATTATAAGCAAACAAAACATTGACGCTTAATAAAAGAGGTATTGCTGAAATCTGTGTTTTAACCCCTACAGCATGCTTTCTTCAGATTACATAGCAAAAACCTACTGAGAGATTCCCTTTAAGCGTAACATGCTTGGACTTGTGAGAGGTTAGGCTAAGTACACATAAATGAATAATTAGACTAATTTCTAGCATAATATTCTATTCAAAAGAATAACGAGGATACCCAATATCGAATATATTAATTCTCATACCTCATTATAATAAGTCAAAAAACCAATTCATATATTATCAAAGTTAGAAAGTTTATTACATCAAAAATACCAAATTACACAGTCAATAGACAAAACCCTTTTATAAAATTTGCCCCTAAAAAAGACCCATTAAAAAGACTCCGGCAGTGTGGTTCTAGATGAAAATATTGTTTGGCACCATGATTATATTATCAAGATTGAACAGCATTAGATTTCATACATTCTTATAATAGAATTACATTGTTGAATTATATTATGAATTTCATACATATACAGCTTTACGACAATAGCTGTTTATAACAGTGATTGTAATTATAATGCATGATTCTAAGATAAATATTGAGGACTGATGATGTGTATCTCATAGAATTTAAATCTATATTGTGGTTATTATCTCAATGGGTTCCAAGATCATTAGTTGCAAATACATAAATACAAAAACCACACTGAGATACTCTAGTTAGCCCAAGAAGGAGGAATTGCTGTCACCCCTATAATTACAAAGATCAATGGTGAACATACAGACCATGTGCCATCTTGTAATGAACCACCCTGCCTCGTACCCCAACGCGCGTTTTGCTTTCTGCTTCGTCGGGGGGGTACTGAGGCAGTGCCATACCTGGGTTTTTATGTGGTAAGCAGTTTTCAGGTCACCTGGAGCGTCTCATGATCCGTGGGCGCGTGCGTTCTGCCCACCGCACATCGCCTCCCACGGCCGGCGTCCCGGAAGTCCAGCTGCGCATGTCCACAATCCAGGAGCTCCGATTAGACGCCAGGCGACGGAGGCGAGGCTGCGATGACGCGGCGCGCACCTCATGAGAGCTCACGAGGCGCCATTTTGGGTTAGGGCACATATCCCAATACCCATTTTTAACATATATAGTACACTGCATATAGATAACAAGAGATTGAAATATATATAGAGATCCTGTATTGTTAGTTGCTTCAACAGATATTTTCTTCCTTTTATAGTAATTCATCATATAGCTGGGGTTCAGAATCTTAAAAATAAGAATATTGATTATTATTAATATCCCCAGAATTCAAAATAATATTATTAGTCATTAATACAATACAGGCAAACAAACTAATCAGTTTCTTATAGAACAATTGTTCAAATATTTTCTATATTATCTTATAGTCAACCACCAGTATAATTATTTTCAAAGATAAAGAATCTAGAACTCCCAGGAATAGCTACATGGTATAATGGTAAGGGAGTAAAGCATATGGTAATATACACAGCAAGGTCATGATTATGCCAGAAATGGGGCAAAGCTCACTATATCATTCAATCCATTGGGTTTGACAGTATCTAACATGGTGATCCATTTTACTTCTGTTCTATATTGTAATTTTTTAGCATCTCCTCCTCTCGCACCCAAATGGATTTGATCAATTCCTCGAAAACGTAGAAGACACCAATTACAATTATGGGATTCACGAAAATGTTTAGGAATATTTTTTAATTTGACTATTTGTTCTGGATCAGAGATTTTGGCCGCGTTTTTTATGTCCCTTATATGTTCCAAGCTTCTGACACGGAATTCTCTGGATGTTAATCCTACATAAATTAGTTTAAATTGCCCAGTAAATTACATCAGTTGAACGACAAGTTATATGATGAAGAATTTTGAAAGTACGAGTACTAGAAGAATTCTGAAAATCAAAGCTTCTATCTACTTAAGGACATGCCCCGCACGAACCACAGGGGTAACAACCCCATTTTGGGTTATGCAGGCCAGAGAAGAGCCCTTCTGCTGGAGGTGGTATGTAGTGACTTCTTACCAATAAATCATTTAAATTTTGAGATCTTTAAGGAGTTACTAAAGGTTTTGGAGATATAACATTTTTAAGAATTTCTAACTTTGATAATATATAAATTGTTTTTTTGACTTATTATAATGAGGTATGAGAATTAATATGTTCACATGTTGTCTTTTTGCAGCATTTTTGTATGCAAATTAAAAGTTGCTTTTTACAGTATCAGAAATGCTATAAGATTTCAAAAATCTCGTGCACATGCCCGTTTTTTTTTTTTTTTCTCCGTTGGAAAACTGCTACATTTTTGCTGTGATTTTTCACCCATAGAAAGCAATGAGTAAGTGTAAAAATGTCTTTGCAGCACTTTTGGTGAAAAAAATTTAGGTACAACAAGATGTGAAACCCATTTATTTTTGTGATTTTCCCAAGTGTAAACCATAATGTCTTGGTATCCTCACATGAGCACCGGTATTAGTAGTTTTGTAATGTAATGTAATTAGCACTTGATTTTTTTTTTAAAGCCATCTTTTTGTTTCTCCAATTTAATTAAAGAAGCACTCCCAACAAAGTTTTTATCCTCTGCTATCATCATATTATATAGCGCTGTGTACTTACAATTTCTCATTTTGCCCTTCTACGTAGATAGTTTTTCTCTTTTCTGTGGTCTCTTTAGAAATAGGATAGTATCTTGACCCTGCAGAAATCATTCCCCTCTTCAACTCCTGACCGACCCAGCGTCTCTTTCCTCCCCCCTGCTGTTGACTTTTTTGCAGTAACCTATGACTCATACAGGAAAAATTGACCTCCTGTTTCTTACATAGAGCTTAGAAGGATTCAGCTAGTCAGTTTTAATTCTCTTTTCTAATGGATAAGAGAAAACTTAGCTGGGTAGAAAGGCAAAATGAGCACTTGTGAGTACACAGTGCTATATAATATGATGACTGCAGTATATTAAGAAGATAAACATTTTGATGCCCTAACAATTCACCTTTCCCTCTGTTTTTACATTTACAATTTTTTCTTGAGCTCATGTAGCCTTAGTGCACAGCTGCACTTCATACATGAATCCAGCTTTTTTGTTCAGAATATTCACTATTTTTTCAGACCAAAAACATTTCCCCTAATTAATTTCATTAGTTGCCCTTTTTTTTGCAAGAAATGTTTTATGGTTTCACATACATCTTCCATTGGTGACCAAACATCTTGCATTATTTAAACTTGGAAAGTAGAAGTAAAGCTGAACGTTGGGATCCTGAAAAACGCAGCAAGAAAAGCAGCAAAAAAATGAATCCAAACCTGCGTTTTGGCTCCAGTTTTTTTAATGGAAAGAGATCAGGTTTCAGCTGCAGAAAAAAAAACGCAGCAAAAAAAGCAACTTGTGAACATAGCCTTAGTCTGACTAGTCACAACAGAGTTGTATTTATTTATTATTTTACTCACTTATATAATGCCATTAATTCCACAGCGCTTTACAGACATTATGGGCACTGTCCCCATTGGGGCTCACAATCTAAATTCCCTATCAGTATGTCTTTGAAATGTGGGTGGCAACTGGCAGAACCCGGAGGAAACCCATGCAAACATGGGGAGAACATACAAACTGACATATAGCAAAAATGAACCAAAGTATATGGCAAAGAGTCAGAAAACTTTATTGTACAAAATATACAGAAAAGACATACATGATTAAAAAGGACGACACACAGACAACCAAACTGGGTGACACATACACAACATATTCATATTCGTATGTATTGGGACAAAGTGCAAAAAGTGCTCGTATTCAAGTAATGTATACACTGGTACAAAATTATGGCATATTTAATCACTATGGATATGTACCACGTGCCATATGGCATATAGTGCCCTATGAAAAAATACAAAAGAATTATATTGCACTCTTACCCAAAATAAACAAGGACCCCAATGCGCGTTTCGCGTGGTATTTCCTATGGCTTCCTTCAGATGTTGTCCTTGGTGGGATTTGAACCTAGGACCCCAGCGCTGCAAGGCTGCAGTGCTTAACCACTGAGCCACCGTGCTGCCCTATGTAGTGAAGCTTTGCCTTTATCGGAATGCCCTGGAAAAAGCTAATAAGAGCAAGATTGACTTTTAAGGCCTCTAGCAGGATTTTCTGAGTTTTTAAAAGCTAAAGACAGCATTGCATTTTTAGAGCATTATTATTATGTTATATAAAATATTTCTTAAATCAGTTTTTTTTAAATGTGTAATCTTTCTGCCTCTTCAGCTTTCATGTATAAGAGTACACTGCAAGCTGTTCAATTCTTTTTATTCTCAAGCTGGTTCCTGTCCTTAATGCTCAAATCTGATTTGATTAGATTTGAGATTAGATGAATAGCCTGGAGACTGACCTAACCAGGGCTGTGGAGTCGGAGCCCATTTTGGTGGAGTCTGAGTCGGTATAAAATGGACCAACTCCGACTCCTAAAATATATAATAATTTGGGTACAGTTGTTCAATGCAGTTTGTGGGGAATATTTTTTCATAAGAATTTGGGAAAGTTATGAAGTGTCCTATAAATGTCTGTCCTATTCCTGATCTAAGGATGTAGACTTTTAACTGAGTTGAATCTGTGCTACAGTAAATTTATCACTTAAACATGAGCCATGTATGAGGGAATCGGAGTCGGAGTTGCAGTCTGTGTCATTGAAATTGAGGAGTAGGAGTCGGAGGTTTGGCTTACCGACTCCACAGCCCTGTTCCTAGCAAATAAACACTGCTGTCTGTTGGGATTGAAACTAAGAAAAATCCAGCAGCCTGCTGTGTAATGTAGTACATGCAAGCTGCAGAAACAAAGCAGTTACCGTATTTTTTGGACCATAAGACAAACTTTTTCCCTCCCAAATTTGGAAGGAAAATGGGGGGTGCGTCTTACGGTCCGAAAGTAACTTATCGGTGGTGGAGTGGGATCGCAGGGCCATCAGGAAGATGGCGGTGGCAGCAGAAGAGGAGATGAGGCGGGCCGGTATCTGCCTGGGGGCCGGGGTCTTGCTGTGAGCGGCTTCCGGTGTGCGCGGCCATATTTCTGAAGCTGTGATCTACAGGAAAATGGCCGCCGGAGTGGCGCTCTGCCACGCCAGTGCCCATTTTCCTGTAGATCACAGCTTCAGAAAGATGGCCGTGCGCACCGGAAGCCGCTCACGCCGCTCTGCCATGCCAATCACAGCAAGACACCGGCCCCGGTACCAGGCTCCAGGGCGCAAGCCCCAGGCCACCAGCCGCCAGGCCACCAGCACCAGTCCCTCAGCGGCAGGCAATCCGTCCCCCAGCGGCAGGCAACCAGTCCCTCAGCGTCAGCCGGCAGGCCCCCCGGCACCGCCGGAGCCCTCACTGAACCGGGGGATTACAGCCTGTGCGTACTAATACGTCACAGGCTGTAAAGGGGTTAAAAAACTTTTTTTTTTTTTTTTTTTACTTTTTGCTTGCTTCAATAGTCTCCATGGGAGACGAGACGCAGCACTTGCCTGATCGGCTCTGCCACATACAGGCGATGAGCAGATCGCCTGTATGTAGCAGATTTGCTCACTAGCTATGAGCGCCGACCACTGGGCGGCGCTCATAGCAATCTAGACTTGACAACCACAGGGGTCTCCTGCAGACTTGCAGACTCCGGCTTGTCATGCCAACCCATTGGTGACCAGCCATCATGTGACTGGGTCACCGATGGGCGAGGTAAGTGACGCACTTCCGACGCGGCGATGTTAAATGCCGCTGTCAGAGACTGACAGCGACCTTTAACTAGTTAACAGCCGCGGGTGGATCGCGATTCCACCCTCGGCTGTTGCGGGCACATGTCAGCTGTATAAATCAGCTAACGTGCCCGGTTCAGTGCGGGCCCAGCGCCGGAGCCTGCGCTGAACAGAGGGTGCCGACGTGGTGCGTAATATTACGTACCACGTCGGAAAGGGGTTAAAAGCAGAAAGGTCAGATTAGACTTTGCCAAAAAAGATCTAAGAAGCCGCCCAGTTCAGAAGAAGCATTCTTTGAACAGATGAAACCAAGATCATCCTGTACCAGAATGATGGGTAGAATAGAGTATGGAGAAGGCTTAGAACGGCTCATGATCCAAAGCTCACAACATCCTCTGTAAAACATGGTGGAGGCAGTGGTATGGCATGGGCATGCATGGCGTCTGATGACACTAGGTCACTAGTGATTATTTGTGATGAGACTGAAGACAGAAGCAGCCGGATGAATTCTGCAGTGTACAGGGAAATACTTTCCGCTCAGATTCAACCAAATGAAGCAAGAATGATTGGACTGCTCTTAACAGTACAAATGAATAATGACTAGAGATAAGCGAACCCGAACTAGTGTCTGGTGCTGAACTCTGGACACAGACTTCTCTTGGAAGTCCGTTTTACAATTCGAGAGAGAGATTTTCTAACTCCAAAGTTTGCATCCCCATTGAATTCTATGGGGTTCAAGCTCGGGTACAGTTCTGGTACCCGAACCGAACTTTGGACTAAAGTTCGGGTACTAGAACCCGAACTTCCATGGGTCAGCTCACCACTAACAATGACCCAAACATACTGTGAAAGCAACTCAGGCGTTTAAGGCAAATTAGTGGACTATTCTGCAATGACTGAGTCAATCACCAGATCTCAACCCCATCGAGCAACATTTCATGTGCTTAAAGAGAATGTGTCAGCAGTTTTTTGCTATGTAATCTGAAGACAGCATGCTGTAGGGATTACAGCACATATTTCAGGAATGGTGGTTTTATGTACCTGTAATGATTGTTTTAGCACCAGGAGCTTATAATTTCAGTCCGACATGCCCTCTTCTGTGATAAGCAGGTCTATAGCCTTTGTATATAGAGAACCTGGTAGGGGCGGAGTTAGCTTTCTCAGCTCTGCTACATTGCTAAATCTAAAAACTCTGTGTCAGAACCACTGGACCCAGTAAACTAAGTGATACATCACTGGATTCAGGGTCTCTTTGCTTGCATCATGCTGATCTCAGATGAGGTTGCAAAAACCTGCTGACAGATTCCCTGTAAGACAAAACTTAAGGCAGAAAGACTAGCAAACAAGCAACAACTGAAGTCAGCTGATGTAAAGGCCGGCAAAGCATCACAAAGGAGGAAACCCAGTGTTTGGTGATGTCCATGGCTTCCAGACTTCAGGCAGGCGTTGCCTGCAAAGTATTCTCTACAAAGTATTAAAAATGAACATTTTATTCATGGTAAAGTTAATTTGTCCAATTACTTTGAAATGAGAAGGCTTTGTAAAAAAATAATTGATATTCCTAAACTTTTCACAGGATATTTTTATTCAATCCCTGAAAGTCTACACTAAATAAAAAATAGTGGCATGCAGACCCCAAATCACAAAGATTTTGTCACTGTCCAAATATTTCTGGAACTGTATATTCCCTTTAATACAAGCATGTTAGTCAGCTGGGTCTATTTGTTGCATATGTCTACTGAAGAAGAGGAATAGTGAAAAGATCAAGGATTTGTCTAATGGAATGGTTGTTACCCCTTGTAATTTTGTTGCACTGCAGTCAGTATAATTGGCTTTTGGTGGCCCTTCATAGTACAGAAGTTGCCATTTGCCAATGATTTTCCTAGAGGTGAGATAGATCAGGTTTATGTAAGTGTATGAACAAGCTTTCTTTAGTGAAGGATGTGATCTGAGTATTCTTGGTCATCTTGTCCCATTTTGCATGTTCTTTCCCTCCCCTTTTCACATCCAGGGAAAAGAACAGATGATTAACAATAGCCTTTTTTTCTCATTCGAAATTAATTTACGGTATGTGACCTATACCTTAAAGGTTATATTCAGGACTTTATAAAAAAAAAAAAAGATTTACCAAAGCACTAACAGCAGGTAATTGCATCTTACCTGCCTGTTGTGCGCGGCGCCGTTCCTCCCCGACACAGAGTGGTCGCAGCCCGCTCCTGCCGGGGATTCTGCTGCCTCTGTTGATGGGGCGGGACTCCGGTGTCATTCTGATTGACAGCCAGCTCCCCAGTTAGGCAGCGGGTAAGCGGCTGTCAATCAGAATGGTGTTGGAAGTCCCGTCTCGTCGACAGAGCGGAGTGGAAAAGAAGCCTCTGCTCTGTAGACGTGACGTGCCGGGGAAGAACTGCGCCGTGCACAGCAAGCAGGTAAGTTGCAATTACCTGCCTATTAGTGCTTGGGTACATCTTTTATTTTTTATAAAGTCCTGGATTTCCCCTTTATCATATTGGGTTATGAAACTGCCCACAAAAAAAATAGGAAATGAACCTGCTTGCTTTGATTATTGGAATTATGTACTAATTGAGTGAGCTAAGGTACAGCAACAGGGCTTTGCTGTGGCAGAAATAGAGGTGCACAGAATACTTGTATCAGATGCCTCTTTTTTTATTACATTACAGATTTGCCTTTTAAACTCCGCTGTGATTTTTTTTTTTAGTTTGTTTATTGGCCTTTGCTTTTAACAGCAATGTATATGCAGCTGAATTGATGTTCGAAGTTCTAGACAAATAGTTTGCTTGATACTTCTCCTATGCAATCAGTCACATTGCTTTCAGTTGAGTAACAGGTTTTTCTTGGTAGATGGTATTTCAGTGGGATTTCTACATGTACTTCTTTTATATAAAGGGAAGTTACATGAGCACAGCTTGCACTAAGTTCAATTATGTTATACTGTTACAACTAAAGCCTTTAGCAGTTCCCACTATACAAAGTGGTTCATGAATTGGTTTTATATTTGTAAAATAACAAACAGCATGTACTCACCCTCCCCAGGTCCATCGTCGGATCTCTGCCGCTGCTCCGGTCTCTGTGCTTTCACTGTAATGGTGGTATCACATTGACAGCACAGATCACCGCTGCTGAAATTCACTGAGCTGAGCGGCCTTCTTAATGTAGACCGCACAAGCGACTCAGCTTAGTGATTGGCTACTGCAGTGATGTGAGCTGTTGACTGGGCATTTGATAAGCACTTAACTAACTCATACACGGGTAACGGGAATAATAAAGCCTACAACACAGAGAAACCACACCCATAACCAACTGGTCTCTGTACCAACTAGACAAGCCTTAGCTGCACAACTAAAAACACCACCTCGGACTTGGCTCCTTAAAATGCAGATGAGGGGTTTCTCGTACCTCCTGAGGAACCAGAGGGGAGGCCGCTGTGCACAGCTAACCAGGAGAGCGAAAGTTTGCAGAGGGATACGAGGACCCAGGGTGTCGAAAAAGTATGTGCACGAAGAAGAAATAAGGACAACTAGAGAGAGTAATAAATGAATTTAGGAGAAAGGAAAGGTGCTGGGAAGGCAGACAGACAAACATAGAGCAGAAATACGGTGTTTGCTTAGCAGGGAAAATCCCTTGTTGAAGAGCTGGAACTTCTTAACACTAATCCACTAATGCCCAGAATGTGATAGGGGAACCAAAACAGGACAATGAGAAACACCTGAAGAGGAACAAACCCAGAAAGGAAAAATAGAGGCAATAGGAACCATCAACATAATAACAGTGAAGAAAAGGGTGTCATCGCTCAGTCTCAGGCCTCGATCCGCCTGACCTTTTGCTGTGTAGTCTGTTTCCCTCTCTGTTGAGCCAAAGCCGAATTAGTCTCTGTCCAAATGCTGATAGTTCTTTTGTCCTTGATTTCCTTTTTTTGGTTTGCTTTATTTCAGTTGTGTTCCATTTTTTCTTTTGGTTCTGTCCTATCATATTTTGGGATGGGCTTTATATATTCACCTCTCACTGACTTTCTTTGCTGGCTATACTTCTATGTAGATGATGTTAAGAGTTCTAGCTCCTCAACTGGGAATTATCTTGCCTGATGAACCCCAGTGGCTTTTCCTACTGTCTGACTGTGAGTTCTCCTTCCCAGCACCATTCCCTTTCTTTTATGTTTGGGGGTCTGGGAGGTTTTTCACTTAGACTGTTTATTTTTCTTTGTTCTCTGTATTTTACCCTGTCTATCCTGTGTAAATGTGTTTAGTTTCTTATCCTGGGGTCTTGTTTCTCCCTGCACGCTCTCCTTTGCCTTTGTAGGACTTATGTTGCGGCCTACTCTCTGGTTCCTCAGGAGGTATGAGAAACCCCTCTGCAGCGTTTTAGGGAGCCAGATCCGAGGAGGTGTTTTAGTTGTACAGTTAGGGACTTTGCTAGTTTGTACAGGGACCAGGTGGGTGCAGGTACAGCGTCTCTCTTTGCATGACCTTTCCTTCCATTGTTACCCATGTGAGTGTGTGAACACGTTCATAACAAAGGGCAATAGCTCAACAGAAAGGTGAACTGACCACGGAGCCAGAGATCACCTTATCGAGTCCCCAAACCGAGCCATGACAACGTTACTTTTGCAGTCAATATAAAAGAGACTGGAGTAGCGGCGTAGACCCAGCACTGGGGTCAGGGAGGGTGAGTACCTGCTCTATTTGTTATGTTACAAGTATGAAAGTGTTTGGGGACCACTTCTCTTAAAATAAAAAAACTCTTTTATCTGTTGGGTTTCTACATGAGTACCGTTATGCTTGTGACCTTATTGATGTTGAATTTCCCTCTTTTCTGTATCTCACCAGTAATGTTAACTTGTGGAAGTGTAACTGCAATGAGTCCTTTTTTGAGAAAAGTAACTATTTTTGAGTTTACAAACTGTCAGATTCCTTCAGGGCCAAAACTACATGGACGATAAACCTACTCTTCTTCCTGTGTAGTAATAATTGGACACTAAGCACATTGTACCTCTGCAAAATCTGCTTTACACCATGTACAATCACAATTGCATGTTTAATCAGCCATGTACAGTACTGGTCAAAAGTTTAGACCAGGGCTGTGGAGTTGGTAACCCAAACCTCCAACTCCGACTCCTCAATTTCCATGATACCGACTCCAACTCCCTCATACATAGCATATGTTTAAGTGATAAATTTACTGTACTAAAATGGTAATATCAGGCTTTTAATCATTATTATGATACAATAATCAAGCTATTTAGATAGAACATAAAATATATTTATTGGAATACAACTTTAGAACAAAAAAAACTTTTGCATATTTACAATTTATTATACACTATGCAGTAAGTGGAAAAAACGTACTGAATACATTTTAAACATGTGCAGTCTATGAATTTGTTCTGAGAAATAGTATCACCTCCATCAGATCCTCTTTCATAGATGAACTCAAATCTGACCTAATGATTTTAAGGCTAGAGAACAACCTCTCTACACTAACTTGGGTTGGTGGCAAAGCAGTAACCACATGGGCAACATCTCTAACAATTTCAGGGTATAAAGGAATTGCCTCGTGCACAGTCAGTTTTGAGGAACGATTGAACTCTACTTCTTTGAGAGCAAGTGAAAAATTTTGTAATTACACAATTGCCCCTTTTCAAGCATTTCTCTTCAAGATGGAATCAATTTTAGGGGTTCTGGCAGCAATAGCCAGTTTCCTCACTTTGCTAATCAGAGTTGTAGCATGTCCCTCTTGCAGACTATCTCTTATTGCCAGCTGCAGCGTGTGCACAACACAGAGCATGTGATGAATAGGAGAGAGGTGTGAAGCAGCTTCAACAAGATTATCTAATTGTAAAGAATAATTTTGCTGTTCTTCTATAGTAATATGTTTGTTCCTGTGTTATGGGAACAGGACTGTGGCCTTCCACCTCCAACATACTGAATCTGAAATGTTCTTCTAGCTGCTGTTCATCTTCATTATTCTCATTCATCAGTTTAATTGTACTTATCATGTTTGAAGCATTATCAGTTATAATAGCAAGAACCTGTTCTTTTTTGTTCTTAATCCTGCTTTCCTGTTCACTCCAGCAGTTCTGAGATGAGTACAGGCATTCCTTCCCTGTATGTTTTTTTTTCTCCTTATCTGTAGAGGAGGAGCTTCACTACTTATCATGTACATAAACTGCAGCACGGATTCATCTCAGCTAAAAGTCTAGACCCTTAGATTAGGAATAGGACAGACATTTATAGGACATTTCATAACTTTCCCAAATTCTTAAAAAAAAAATAAAAATTCCCCACAAACTGCATTGAACTACTGTACCCAATTTATTCTATATTTTAGGAGTCGGAGTCAGTCCATTTTATACCGACTTCACCAAAATGGACACCGACTCCACAACTCCGACTCCACAGCTCTGGTTTAGACATACCTGTTCCTGCAATGATTTTCCTTGTCCTTTTTGGCAGGTGTATATTGTAGATTCAACCTCAAGGCAGCGAAACCATGAAGGAGCATATTTAAACAAGGATTAAAAAACAAGTGTTAAAAAACAAAACAAAACACAGAATGTATGTTAATTAGTGTGGACCTAGTATGTTCTATTAACCCTTTTGCCGAGTATGCTCGGGCCGAGCTCCGAGTATTTATAGCTGCTCGGTGATAAGGTTAAATTGCTCCCGTGTGCATGATTTGCAACTGTTTGACAGTTTTAATACATGTGAGGAATGTCTATTTCTTACACATTCCTCCCATGTAATAAAGTTGTCAATCAGTTGCAAATCATGCACACGGGAGTGATTCAAACATATCACCGAGCAGCTATAAATACTCGGAGCTCGGCCCGAGCATATTCAGACAGAACATACTTTCTCAACCCTAATGTTAATCCTTAGATTTCTCAAATTACCACCCTACTCTGGTTATAGATTTACATCTCCTTGGCATTCTCTCAAGGAGCTTCATCAGGTAGTCACCTGGAATTGCTGTCCGAAAGTCTTCAAGAAGTTCCCAAAGGTGTTGAGAACTTGTTGGCTGCTTTGCCTTCACTCTGCGATCTAACTCATCTCCAATCATCTCAATTGGGTTGAGGTCAAGTGATTATGTAGGCCATGTCATCTGACGCAGTAGTCCATCCCCCTTCTTCTTGATTACATGGTCGGGAGGTGTGTTTTGCATCATTGTCTTATTGCAATAGGGCTCAGCACTGTATAATACCATGTACCAACACTGCTTGCTTACGCAAAACACAACTGATAGTCGCAAACATTTTCTGAAGGCCAGTGATAATAAAAATTAACTTTTGACAAAGGCATACCTGTTCATTGGAAGCCTTATAGGTAAGTAACTACCTTATGTAGCTGATTGAGAGAATGCCAAGGGGTTGAAGCTGCCATTAGAGTAAAAGGGGTGTAATCTAAGGTTTACCCCATATTGTGGTTTATTTCACGTGTTTCTTTACTCCTTTTTATATGTTTTTTTATGTTTTTGCTGCCGTCAGTCTGAATCTACAATGTGTACATTTCAATAAGAACAAGGAAAACCATTGCATAAACAGCTGTAGTACAGTACTGGTCAAAAGTTTGGACACAAGTGCACCTCTCTGATGTGTCATACAGGACCAGTGAGCAGAAAATCTAAAGTGTCTTCACAATGGGTATCTTATACACTTGCAATCGAAGCTCTGGTGTAGTCTTTAGCTCTCAACACTGGGGTTGCTTTACACTTTACGTGCTCACATGCCACCTCGGCACTAAGGCTATGTGCCCACGATGCAGAAAAGCTCCGAATTTTTCCTGAGCATTTCTACATCTCTCTGGCAGAAAAAACGCATGCGGATTTTACATGCGTTTTTTCTGCCAGGGACAAGCGTTTGTCAAGCGTTTTTAGTATGTGATTTTGCTTGCTTTTGTCAACCAATTTTAGCATCACTTGGAAAAGTGCTTGAAAGTTGGTCACACAATATAAATCCATGCAACTGGCATGGATTTCTATTGTGTGACCAACATAATGTAAAAAAAAAAAAAAAAGAATTAGAACGTAAAAAATAACCTTATACTCACCTTTCCGGTGGCCTCAGTCTGCTCCCGGCGTCGCTGCTGGCTCCGTGGCGGGTACCGGTAATGTAAAAGGACCGCTGATGTTGGTCTCCCATGTTTCCCAATGATAATCCGCCAGTGCTGTGCACATGCTGCGGAAATTTCAGCTGTGGACTATCATTGCGGAAAAATCCGCAGCACAACCATTAATTGTGCGGAATCGCAACGAAATCACCGCCATTGACTTGCATTGTACCGCATAATATCCGCATGACTACATGTACACATGCAGATATTATGCGATTTAATGCGCGGATGGTACCGGAAAGCTGACGTCGGTGGTCGCGTGACCTGTCACATAACCACTAACGTCATGGAAGGTCCTTTTACATTACCGTTACCCGCCATGGAGCCAGCAGCGACGCTGGGAGCAGACTGAGGCCGCCGGACAGGTGAATATAAGGTTATTTTTTACATTCTAATTTCTTTTTTTTTAACATTATGTTGGTCACACAATATACAGTGGTGGCCAAAAGTATTGGCACCCCTGCAATTCTGTCAGATAATACTCAGTTTCTTCCTGAAAATGATTTCAATCACAAATTGTTTGGTATTACTATCTTCATTTAATTTGTCTTCAATGAAAAAACACAAAAAGAATTGTCCTAAAGCCAAATTGGATACAATTCCACACCAAACCTAAAAAAGGTGGTGGACAAAAGTATTGGCACCCTTTGAAAAATCATGTGATGCTTCTCTAATTCGTGTAATTAACAGCACCTGTAACTTACCTGTGGCACCTAACAGGTGTTGGCAATAACTAAATCACACTTGCAGCCAGTTAACATGGATTAAAGTTGACTCAACCTCTGTCCTGTGTCCTTGTGTGTACCACATTGAGCATGGAGAAAAGAAAGAAGACAAAAGAACTGTCTGAGGACTTGAGAAACCAAATTGTGAGGAAGCATGAGCAATCTCAAGGCTACAAGTCCATCTCCAAAGACCTGAATGTTCCTGTGTCTTCCGTGCGCAGTGTCATCAAGAAGTTTAAAACCCATGGCACTGTGGCTAACCTCCCTAGATGTGGAAGGAAAAGAAAAATTGACGAGAGATTTCAACGCAAGATTGTGCGGATGGTGGATAAAGAACCTCAACTAACATCCAAACAAGTTCAAGCTGCCCTGCAGTCCGAGGGTACAACAGTGTCAACCCGTACTATCCGTCGGCGTCTGAATGAAAAGGGACTGTATGGTAGGATACCCAGGAAGACCCCACTTCTTACCCCGAGACATAAAAAAGCCAGGCTGGAGTTTGCCAAAACTTACCTGAGAAAGCCTAAAATGTTTTGGAAGAATGTTCTCTGGTCAGATGAGACAAAAGTAGAGCTTTTTGGGAAAAAGCATCAACATAGAGTGTACAGGATAAAAAAAGAGGCATTCAAAGAAAAGAACACGGTCCCTACAGTGAAACATGGCGGAGGTTCCCTGATGTTTTGGGGTTGCTTTGCTGCCTCTGGCACTGGACTGCTTGACCGTGTGCATGGCGTTATGAAGTCTGAAGACTACTAACAAATTTTGCAGCATAATGTAGGGCCCAGTGTGAGAAAGCTGGGTCTCCCTCAGAGGTCATGGGTCTTCCAGCAGTACAATGACCCAAAACACACTTCCAAAAGCACTATAAAATGGTTTTAGAGAAAGCACTGGAGACTTCTAAGGTGGCCAGCAATGAGTCCAGACCTGAATCCCATAGAAAACCTGTGGAGAGATCTCAAAATGGCAGTTTGGAGAAGGCACCCTTCAAATATCAGGGATCTGGAGCAGTTTGCCAAAGAAGAATGGTCTACAATTCCAGCAGAGCATGGTAAGAAACTCATTGATGGTTACCGGAAGCGGTTGTTCGCAGTTATTTAGGCTAAAGGTTGTGCAACCAAGTATTAGGCTGAGGGTGCCAATACTTTTGTCTGGCCCATTTTTGAAGTTTTGTGTGAAATGATCAATGATTTGATTTTTGCTTCATTCTCTTTTGTGTTTTTTCCTTGCAAGCAAATTAAATGAAGATAATAATACCAAAGAATTTGTGATTGCAATCATTTTCAGGAAGAAACTGAGTATTATCTGACAGAATTGCAGGGGTGCCAATACTATTGGCCACCACTGTAAATCCATGCCGGTTGTGGGCACATAGCCTTATACATTTAAACATGATAATGGCTAAATATAAATGGGTAGACAAAAACATGTTAACAACATTGAGCTTTTTCTCTAATATTGTACAACGGGCTTAGAACATGGGTCACTTTGACATTATACTCTACACCCGCAGTCCTTCTATGAAGGACGTGTAGACTGTCCCAGGGATGTCTGGTTTAAACTTTCATAGGCGTCTAGGACAGGAATTGGATGTTTTGCCCCCAGCAGTTCGCCCCCAGCAATTCGTCCCCGCATATTTAGTCTTCAGCATTTGGCCCCCAGGATGTTTTGCCCCTGCACATTTCACGATCGCACACATCGCCGCCAGATCGCCCCGCTCCGGGGGTGAAACGTGCGGGGGCGAAATGTACCTGGGGGCGAACTGCTGAGGGCGAAACTTCCTATAACCGCCTAGGTCCAGCAGCACCTTAAATATTTCATTAGCAATGTGCACAATATTCCATTTTATCACCTTTTGTAGTATGCTGATCATTTACTTATTAAATTGTAGTGTGCAAAGTCCTGGACACAAAATACCTGCAATCCAGACCATGATATAATATCTGGACCTCTCAAACATGTCCTCTGCTCCTCCAATGACCGTCTATGGGACTGATAGAGATAGAGGAATGAGCTCCCGGCCATCTTTGGCAGTCTTATAGAGTTTGAATATAGAGAATGTGGGATCGGGGGGATTCTCAGGGGTGGCACCCCAGCAGTCAGTGACAATTACATATCCTGTAATTAGATAAGTGATGCTTATAGGAATACCACTTTAAAAAAATCTGACTGAAGGATATATCTGCTGTAAATATGCAGAGTCTTGTTTCTGTGACTCGAGAACTGCAGTTGTCAGTGAGAATATAAGCTTGTGTATGGAGTAGTGGTTATTACTATAAGATTCTGTTTCCAAGGTCACCTTTGTTCATGGTCTGTGTCTGTTATTGCAACACAATGCCATGCTGAAAAATGCTCACATACTTGTAATTTACAATTGATTTGTAAAACACAGAATTTACACTTTTAATTTATGGCAAAATGGTTTACGTGCTCTATCTACTGAGAATTAAAAGGAACTTGGTATGACTGACATTCATGCTACATGAACCATGGCATGGGCAGTATGAATCAGAAACTGCGTTATTTCAACAATGTAAGTTATACTCTGAATTGTTTCAGAGAAGACATGCTTTGAAAAGCTGAGTCTCAGATGACAAGTAAGAGGGAGGTCACCGGCAGGGAGAAGCAGGGCCTGTGTTAGTGGTGGCAAACTGGGCAATTGTTCCCATCCCAAAAAGCGCCCCAGAAACTCAGACACTGCACTGATAATGCCAGCCCTGTTTTATTATTGCCGTTTCCAAGATTAGGACAACTTAATTTACTAATTATGTGACTTCTGGAGGCAATTGGTAACTCAGGATTTTATTTAGGAGTATCAGGCTACAGGGGGTTGAATACAAATGTCACGATTTTTATTTTTAAAATAATTAGAAAACCATGTTAATTTGTTTTTACTCACAACAGTTTGTGTAAAATTCTTCTAGAATAATAATAATCAAAAATACTAAATATATCATCTTTATGAAGTAGTTAATATTTTTTTATCTCCATGTTAAAGCTGGATAGTTTTAATGTTGTTACTAGAGTTTTCATTATCCTTTAAAGGGGGTTGTCCACTACTTGGACAACCCCTTCTTGTTATGATCTGCAAACAAGTACTAAAGAAAGAAGGGGAAAGCTTTCCCTACAGTAAGACTAAGCTGAATCCCGACGATGTAGCTGGCTGCCTGTTCCTAGCGAACAGACCCGCCTTAGTCCTAGGCTAGTCTGAACGAAGACCTATAGAATAAAGGGAAGGGGTACCTAAAAGAACAAAGGACTGGAACAAAAATGGGATACCTCCTGAACAGAGAAGGTTGTTGCAGAACACAAAAGATAAACTGACAAAAAGGTACTAGAGGTCCCAAAAGGACCAAGCGAACTGAGAGATATAGGCACAGAAGCACATGGCTAGCAAAACAGTCAAACAACACTGAAGTTCAGCACAGCCAAAAAGGCGGAGCTGGAATATAAAGGCAGATGGTCACGTGACCGCAAAACACAAGATGGAAAAAACAAACAGGAGGGTTCTAACAGTACCCCCTCTTTTAAGAGGATCCTCCAGGCCAAGGCCTATCCGGAAACCTCTTGTGGACAGCTCTAACAAGCCTAGGAGCAGAGACATCATCCGCCCTTACCCAGGAGTTATCTTCGGGGCCGAAACCCTTCCAGGAGACTAGATACTGTACTCCCCCTCTATGCCATCTAGAATTCAAGATACGTGAAATTTCATATTCGCCGTCTTCCACCACAGGAGGAACTGAGACAGTGACATCCCTATCAGATACATCCGCCTTTTTCAACAAGGAAACATGAAACACAGGATTAATCTTCCAGGAAGTAGGGACATCCAACCTAACCGCAGACGGGTTAACAACCTGAAGCACTTTAAATGGACCCACAAACTTAGGACCCAGTTTTTTAGAGGGAATCCTCAACTGCAGGTTCCTTGAGGACAACCAAACCATGTCACCCACAGTAAACCAAACCTCCTTTCGTTTCCTGTCAAAATACTTCTTGGACTTCTTGTTAGCCTCTTGAAGGTTGCAACATACATTAGTTCAAACTCTCTCCAAATCACCGGAAAAATTCTCCTCCTCCGGTACCGCCAACTCCAATTTGGAGAACCAACCAAAAGACAGATGTCTCCCAGTACCACAAAAAAAAGGAGATCACCCAGCTGAGGAGGATGTATGATTGTTAAGAGCAAATTCTGCGAGAGGCAGAAACACAGACCACACCTCTTGATTGTCCGCCACAAAACATCGCAAAAAATGTTCTACATCCTGGTTCTTTCTTTCAGTCTATCCATCAGACTCAGGATGATACCCAGACGAAAATGACAAATGGACTCCCAACCTGTCACAAAAAGCACGCCAAAAGCGAGCCACAAACTGAGGTCCTCTATCAGAAACAATATCTGTGGGAACGCCATGAAGCTTGACAATCTCCTTAACAAATGCCTTAGTGAGTGTCTTGGCGCAGGGCAACTTAATGAATGGAACCAAATGACACATCTTACTAAAACGGTCCACGACCACCCAGATGACAGTAAAACCCTCGGACACAGGAAGATCAGTAATAAAATCCATTGTGAGATGCGTCCAAGGCGCACTAGGAACCTCCAGAGGGCAAAGCAACCCCGCAGCAGGAGTATGTGAAGTCTTTGACCTATCACACACCGTACAGTGACGCACCTACTTGATGACTTCTTTCTGCCATCCAGCCACCAAAAACTGCGACTGATAAGTCTCTTAGTCTCAGAAATTCCTGGATGACCTGCCAACCGAGACTCATGACCCTCCACAAACAAATCTCTCCTAAAGGTTCTAGGCACGAACAACCTCCCATGGGGAGTGTTAGATGGAGCATCACCTTGAGCTTTTAGAGTCCAATGCCGCCACCACAACTCCTTTCTGTAAAATGTCCTCCTCCTCCTCGGCACCGACCGCAGGAGAGAAGCTGCTAGATAAAGCATCGACTTTAACATTCTTAGTACCAGGTATATAGGTAACAGAAAAATGAAACCGAGAAAAAAAAAAGTGCTCACCTAGCTTGACGGGCATTCAAGCGCTTGGCAGCATCCAGATAGATCAAATTCTTATGATCTGTGAAAACTTGAATAGGAAATCTAGCGCCTTCCAAAAAATGACGCCAATGTTCAAACGCGAGTTTAATAGCCAGCATCTCCCAATTTCCAACTTCATAATTCAATTTGATTTCAGAATTTTTTTTCGAAAAGAAGGCACAAGGATGTACTCCATCCCTGTTCTCCTGAGACAAAACTGCTCTGACCCCCACCGAGTCGACCTCGACCAAAAAAGGCTTGGTCTCATCAGGCTGCATAAGGATAGGGGCTGAACTGAACCTCTGTTTGATATACTTAAACGCTTCAATGGCCTCAGTAGTCCATTGGACCGTATTCGCACCTTTCCTAGTGAGATCGGTCAGAGGCTTAACAATTACAGAAAAATTATTAATGAATTTCATTGGACCGTATTCGCACCTTTCCTGGTGAGATCGGTCAGAGGCTTAACAATTACAGAAAAATTATTAATGAATTTCCTGTAATAATAGGCAAAACCCAAAAATCTCTGTATAGATTTCAAACCAATAGGCCTAGGCCATTCCTGCACAGCCTGAACCTTCACCGGGTCCATCTCAAAGCCCTCACTGGAGACAATGTAGCCCAAAAAACTAATTTTCTGCACAGCGAACTCACATTTCTCCAGCTTAGCAAAGAGAGAATTATCATTCAATAACTGCAAAACTTCACGTGCACTCTGCCAATGGGACTCCAGATCTGGCAATAAATCAAAATGTCATCCAATTACACAACCACATTCTTACCAATCAAAGGTCTCAAGATGTCATTAATAAGGTTCTGAAAAAATGCAGGTGCATTGGTAAGACCAAAAGGCTTTACCAGATTCTCAAAATGACCTACCGGAGTGTTAAAAGCAGTTTTCCATTCATCACCCCACTTCACTCGTAACAAATTGTATGGCCCCCGGAGATCAATTTTAGAGAACCACTTGGCCCCCACCAACTGGTTAAACAAGTCAGGAATTAACTGCAATGGGTAGGAATTGCGTACGGTCATCTTATTAATTTCACGAAAATCCAGACATGGACGTAAACCCCCGTCCTTTTTTTTAACAAAGAAAAATCCAACTGCCACAGGCGACTTAGAAGGTCTAATGTGACCAGCAGCCAGGCTAGTCTGTATGTACTCTTCCAAGGCCTTTCTTTCAGGGATAGTTAGATTAAACAAGCGACTCTTGGGAAGAGTAGCTCCCGGAATAAACTCAATGGCGCAATCATAATCCCTATGAGGAGGTAAAAAACTCCAAAAATCTTGAATAGGTACAGATAATTCCCATTTTCCCACAGTCGCAATGCGACCATTACAACATTTATCATAGCATTTCGGACTCCAAGACTTTATCATATTAGTAGACCAGTTCAGCAAAGGATTGTGCAGTTTTAACCATTGATAGTGAGGGGAAATGCACCAACCTTGTGAGTAATACATTTCAAGGGAGTGTTATCAATTGCAATCACAGAAATAGGTGATGACAAAGGTTTGAATTTAAATTTTAAGTTTTTCCGAAAACCCTTTATCAATCACATTAAGTGTTGAACCACAATCCACAAATACCTCAAATTCAATCAAATTTTCCTGCAAAGTAGTACTCCCTGACAGAAATACTCCTGCAGAGCATAAACAAGCTATACGGGCATACCTGACCTTTTTTTTTTCCTTTACTTAAACGAAGCTCACAATACTTAATCAAATGGTCAGCTTTACCACAATAAAGGCACAATCCCTCGGCGAACCTCCTGTCTCTTTCCTGAGAGCGGAGCGGCATTGCCCCAACCTCCATCGGTTCTCTGCCGTCTGAGCAGATTTTCTGGGGACTAGGACCTGGCATTACAGGAGTCTTTACCTCGTTCTGCCTAGATCTCAGCCTCCTATCCACACGAACAGCTAATTGCATGGCATCCTGCAGAGTCTCAGGTGCGAGAAATGCAATTAGCGAATCCTTAACCCTTTCACTCAGACCAGCAAGAAATAGACATTTCAGAGCAGGATCATTCCATTTGACTTCTGAAGCCCATCTTCTAAAGTGTGTGCAATAAATCTCAGCATCATCTGACCCCTGATTCAAACGCCTGAGTTCTGCCTCAGCAGATGAGATTCGATCAGGATAGTCATATAATAGACCCATAGCAGAAAAAAACTCTTCTACCGACCTCAAACATGGATCATTAGGTTGAAGAGAAAAGGCCCACCCTTGTGGTTCATTGCGCAAAAGTGACATAATAAAACCAATGCCCTGTGATTCATTCCCAGAGGACCTTTGTCTCAAACGAAAATATAACAAACAAGCATTTTTAAAGGAAAAAAAATCTTGCTGTTTACCATAAAAAACATCAGGCAGTCCTACCTTGGGTTCCACAAAATGCGCTCCGGAACAGCTACTCACGTGCTGCTGGAGCTCGGCCACCTCCAGAGTCAACCCTGCAAGCGTTGAGCCAAATCCTGGACCGAAGCCATGCTGATCCCCGTATTAATATTTCCTTATTTTTTCTTTCTGGGCTGGACTTACTGTTATGATCTGAAAACAAGTACTAAGGAAAGAAGGGGAAAGCTTTCCCTACAGTAAGACTAAGCTGAATCCCTACGATGTAGCTGGCTGCCTGTTCATAGCGAACAGACCCGCCTTAGTCCTAGGCTAGTCTGAACTAAGATCTATAGAATAAAGGGAAGGGGTCCCTAAAAGAACTAAGGACTGGAACAAAAATGGGACACCTCCTGAACAGAGAAGGTTGTTGCAGAACACAAAAGATAAACTGACAAAAAGGTACTAGAGGTCCCAAAAGGACCAAGTGAACTGAGAGATATAGGCACAGAAGCACCTGGCTAGCAAAACAGTCAAACAACACTGAAGTCCAGCACAGCCAAAAAGGCGGAGCTGGAATATAAAAGCAGATGGTCACATGACCGCAAAACACAAGATGGAAAAAACAAACAGGAGGGTTCTAACACTTCTCATTCCTCAGGTTTGTTTGTTCCCGTTAAAATAAAAACACCTGTACTAACTTCCGGTACTGTTCCACCGTTGTCGGCACTCGTGTTCCTGGGCCTCATGTGAGGTTATGTCATGTGAGCCCTGCACCCAATCGGTACTGGCGTCACTGTCTCCGACCTCGGACTAATCGAAAAAAAAAACGTAACGGAAAAGAAAACTGCCTTACCTACACCAGGTCAGATTACCAATGCACTAGCAGGATGCAGCAGACCCCCATGATAAAGGCGGAGGCAGCACATGTGCAAAATACTGATGGAAATAGCCACTCACTACCTACCAAATCATAGCTGTGTAGTACTAAAAATGCACACAGATACGTGTGATGCACAGTGTCTGGCTTACAGCCTATTGATGACGCCCATACTATTAGATTAGGCAGGTTGTCCAGCACTATATAAGTGCACCCACAAGACAGACGCCCCAAATCACCCAACCAACACTAAAGGGCCTGGCTGCATCCTGCAAAAAAATAGAAAATGTGTAATAAAAAGATGAAAATTAATGTATAAGATAAATACATTACATGAGGTATTGGTCAATATTTTAGCCAAAATACGCAAGCTCGCAACCCACGGCAAGGGTCTTCATACTTGCGAGTCCCTACTCTAAAATTAAAACTGTCTCACAAAAAAGGACATGAATTCAAAAATCATCACAAAAAAAAGCAGGCCTTACCAACACTAGGTCAGATTTCCAAAGCACTAGCAGGATGCAGCAGACCCCCATGATAAAGCTGGGGGCAGCACAGGTTCAGAATACTAATGCAACAGCCACTCACTACCTACCAATTCATGGAGGGGGTGGCTGTGTAGTATTAAACATGCACACAGATGGGGCTTGTATAGGACGTTCAGTCGGACAAATCGAACATCAAGAGGAAGTTAGAGAGCCGCCACAGCCCTGGCTTCCTGTTGATGTCCAATATTTCCGAAAGCGTGGACAGCGAAGCCGGCACTGATTGGGCACAGGGCTCACATAACATAACAACGACACCGACAGAACGGCGCTGACACCAGAGATGAGTGTAGGTGTTTTTATTTTAACAGAGCCAAACATGAGAAATAGGAAGGGGTTGTCCTAGCAGTGGACAATCCCTTTGACCCCTTCACGACCTTTGACGTATATTTACATCAAAGGTCATGTCCCTGCCTTTGATGTGGGCTCGCACGCTGAGCACACATCTTTCCACGCACATGATGACTCATTTAATCAGTTATCATGTGCCTTTAACAGCCGCAGGCGTAGTGGTGCTCCGCCCATGGTTGTTAACCATTTAAATCCCGCTGTCAATCTCTGACAGCGGAATTTAACACACACAGGACAGAACCGCGTCATTCATCCAGCCCATCAGCACTCCTGTCACATGATCGCGGAGCGCCAATGGGATGTCATGACAGCTGGGGGTCTGCCGATGACCCCCAGAACCCCATGCCTGTCATTACGATGCTGTAGTGAACTTCGACCTGTGGCCGGCGCTCATAGGAGACCGTGATTTCTGTTATATATCGTAGCTTCAAGTCTGGAGTCTCATAAACTTTGCTGGTACTGTAAAATGCAGCTGAAAATGTGCAGAAAAATAGCATCAAAAAACGCTGAAAAAAACATAGCCTTAAATAATACTGTGAAGAGTAAAAAAAAGTTTTTAAATACCGTGTATACTCGAGTGTAAGCCGATCCGAATATAAGCCGAGGCACCTAGTTTTACCACAAAAAAACTGGGAAAACTTATTAACTCGAGTATAAGCCTAGAGTGGGAAATGCACCATCCTGGTATCCATGGCCCCCTCATCCCCAATCCTGCTATGCATGGCCCCCTCATCCCCAATCCTGCTATGCATGGCCCCCTCATCCCCAATCCTGCTATGCATGGCCCTCCATCACTGCACACATGAAAAAATAAACACTTCTACTCACCTTCCCTCTGCTCCAGCGCTGCATCCTGTTCTGCAAGCAGCTGATCTCCGCATCTCAGCAGCGCATGACATCACTGCCATGCACCCTCAGACGCTGAGGTGAGCTGTGGGGATATTCACTCCTCTCCACGTCGGGACTATGGGCGTGGAGAGGAGTGAATATCCATTTTCTTTAATAGCGCACACTAGCCTCAGCCGCCGGCTTCCTGCTGTGGCTCTGCGATCACGTGTACCCACTACTAAAGAGAATGAATATTCACTCTTCTCCATGCCCATGGGAGTGGAGAGGAGTGAATATTCATACTCTCTAATAGTGGGCATACAGGATCGCTGAGCCGCTGCAGGAGCAGCAGCTGCTGCTGACACTGCCCACTACTAAAGAGAATGAATATTCACTCCTTTCCACACCCATGGGCCTGGAGAAGAGTGAATATTCATTTTCTTTAGCAGCGGGCACACGTGATAGATGCAGCAACCGGCTACTGCCTGTGCACCATCCCTTCGCCACCGCAATCCCCCCACCACCCTCCACAGCCGGAATGTAAGTACAGTTATATGAAAAAGTTTGGGCACCCCTATTAATCTTAAGCTTAATGTTTTATAAAAATTGGTGTTTTTGCAACAGCTATTTCAGTTTGATATATGTAATAACTGTTGGACACAGTAATGTTTCTGCCTTGAAATGAGGTTTATTGTACTAACAGAAAATGTGCAATCTGTATTCAAACAAAATTTGACAGGTGCATAAGTATGGGCACCTCACCAGAAAAGTGACATTAATATTTAGTAGATCCTCCTTTTGCAAAAATAACAGCCTCTTGTTGCTTCCTGTAGCTTTTAATGATTTCCTGGATCCTGGATGAAGGTATTTTTGACCATTCCTCTTTACAAAACAATTCCAGTTCAGTTAAGTTTGATGGTCGCCGAGCATGGACAGCCCTCTTCAAATGATCCCACAGATGTTCAATGATATTCAGGTCTGGGGACTGGGATGGCCATTCCAGAACATTGTAATTGTTCCTCTGCATGAATGCCTGAGTAGATTTGGAGCGGTGTTTTGGATCATTGTCTTGCTGAAAGATCCATCCCCTGCGTAACTTCAACTTTGTCACTGATTCTTGAACATTATTGTCAAGAATCTGCTGATACTGAGTGGAATCCATGCGTCCCTCAACTTTAACAAGATTCCCGGTGCCGGCATTGGCCACACAGCCCCAAAGCATGATGGAACCTCCACCAAATTTTACTATGGGTAGCAAGTGTTTTTCTTGGAATGCTGTGTTTTTTTGCCGCCATGCAATAACGCCTTTTTGTATGACCAAACAACTCAATCTTGGTTTCATCAGTCCACAGGACCTTCTTCCAAAAAGAAATTGGCTTCTCCAAATGTGCTTTTGCATACCTCAGCCGACTCTGTTTGTGGCGTTCTTGCAGAAACGGCTTCTTTCGCATCACTCGCCCATACAGCTTCTCCTTGTGCAAAGTGCGTTGTATAGTTGACCGATGCACAGTGACACCATCTGCAGCAAGTTGATGCTGCAGCTCTCTGGAGGTGGTCTAAGGATTGTCCTTGACTGATCTCACCATTCTTCTTCTCTGCCTTTCTGATGTTTTTCTTGGCCTGCCACTTCTGGCCTTAACAAGAACTGTCCCTGTGTTCTTCCATTTCCTTACTATGTTCCTCACAGTGGAAACTGACAGGTTAAATCTCTGAGACAGCTTTTTGTATCCTTCCCCTTAACAACTATGTTGAATAATCTTTGTTTTCAGATCATTTGACAGTTGTTTTGAGGAGCCCATGATGCCACTCTTCAGAGGAGATTCAAACAGGAGAACAACTTGCAAGTGGCCACTTTAAGTAGCTTTTCTCATGATTGCATACACCTGGCTATGAAGTTCAAAGCTCAATGAGGTTACAAAACCAAAAAAAGTGCTTTAGTAATTCAGTAAAAAGTAGGTAGGAGTATTTAAAACAAGAAAATGATAAGGGTGCCCATACTTATGCACCTGTCAAATTTTGTTTGAATGCAGATTGTACATTTTCTGTTAGTACAATAAACCTCATTTCAAGGCAGAAACATTACTGTGTCCAACAGTTATTACATATATCAAACTGAAATAGCTGTTGCAAAAACACCAATTTTTATAAAACATTAAGCTTAAGATTAATAGGGGTGCCCAAACTTTTTCATATAACTGTATACACTCGAGTATAAGCTGAGGGGGGCTTTTTCAGCATGAAAAATGTGCTGAAAAAGTCGGCTTATACACAAGTATATACGGTATATGAAAAAAAAAAATACACAAAAATTCAAATCACCCCCCCCCCCTTTGCCCCATTTAAAAATAAAGCAAAAGAAAAAAAAAAAACATATTTGGTATCGCTACGTTCGCAAAAGTCTGATCTATCAAAATATAAAATAAATTAATATGATCAGGAAACGGTGTAAGGAGAAAAAAATCAAAATGCTAGAATTACGGGTCTTTGTTTTCTGAAACAGCGCCACTTTTGTCTACTCTGGTCTGTATCTGGTATTGCAGCTTAATCCTATTCACTTAAATGTGTGTGTGCTACAATACCACACTCATGTGGTGCTGTTTATGGAAAAATCAATAATGCTTAGAATTTTCAAGACCGTTTCACTTTTGCGAGTTCCCGTTTCTATACATCTCTTTTCATCAAAAAGAGGATCGAATCTTAGTACAAGAGAGAGGGGAAATATTCTCTAGCATTTCCTGAGAAAAATTCTCTTTTTGGGCAGAGATCGAATCTTACTCTTTTCAGAGGGGCCTAACATTTTGACAAAATAGCATAGATCATTCACTTATACGAGAAAAAAATGTGAAAATTGTGAATATCATTGGCCTTTATTATTTCCTTTTTTTTTTGTTGATGTAAATTTGCTTTCATTATTTGTCATTGTGTCTGTTTATTGCTTGCAAAGGTCTAAGGAATGTGTTATGTCTGTATTGATAAAGACCGGGGTTGTTGTTAGATATGCTTAGATTTTGACTTGTATCGTCCTTGAAAATTTAACCGAAAAAATTATAACCCCATATAATTTACCTTTTAATAGATATAGCTAAAATAGTGCCCTAAAGGGGCACACAACAAGTGCTGTGTATAGCAAAATAGAACACGATAATTAAAGTGACATAGTGCTCAATCACAATGATCCCACAGTCATGTGCTAGAGTCTACATATAAGTAGCTATTCTAGGGGCAAAAATCAGGTCCTTACAATACTGGCATAGATAGTATTTTTAGATGGCTATAATATATATGATTATCATATAGTCACTTGTCACCACTAGAGTAAGACATAAAAAACTGGATTTGGAGTGTACATATGTGTAAATATAGAAGACTGCACTAATATACTTAACATGATTTCTGTGCTGAAGCCCTTTAAAGATTAGCTATTAGCAAATAACTATTATGTTGTGGGAGCAACAAAACCTTTGTAAGGCTGTGTGCCCACGATGCGTTTTTTAAGCGTTTCCGCAGCAGCAAAAACGCTGCAGAACGCTTAAAAAACGCATGGTAGAAGACCTGCCATGTTCCCCAATGATAATCTGCATGTGCTGTGCACATGCTGCGGAAATTTCCGCTGCAGATTATCATTGCGGAAAAAAACGCAGCACTAC
Organism: Phyllobates terribilis; assembly: GCF_046119375.1. Taxonomy (NCBI): domain Eukaryota; kingdom Metazoa; phylum Chordata; class Amphibia; order Anura; family Dendrobatidae; genus Phyllobates; species Phyllobates terribilis. Next base: position 213,896,093 of record NW_027362764.1, read on the forward strand.
CAATTATTTTGTGGAAGCGCTGCGTTTTCACCGCCATTGACTTTCATTGGAATGCCTGGAATCCGCATCACTGCATCTGTACATGCGGAATCCAAGCGTTTCAATGTGCAGATGGTACCCGGGTGTGGAGGAGAGGAGACTCTCCTCCGGACCCGGGTACCATAGAACCTGTAAAAAAAAAATAAAAATAAATAAAAATTATATTTACCTTCTGACGGCCCCCGGTGTGCTTGTCCTCCCTTGCCGGCAGCTCGCGGTGGACTGCGCTGACGTCATAGTCATGTGACGGCAGGTCCTTCAGCCCACCGCGATCTGCCGGAAGCCAGGACGGAGCGAAGCAAGACTGCGGGGGCCATCGGAAGGTAAGTATAGATTTATTTTTTTATGTTTTACCATTCTTTACGGTCACACTATATAAATCCATGCTGTTTGCATGCATTTATATAGTGTGACCAAGTTGACAAGCACTTTCCAAGTGATGCTAAAATCGCTTGGAAAGCGCTTGACAACCCGCATGCGGAAATGCAAGTGAAGAACGCTTCACATCCGCTTGTCCCTGGCAGGAAAAACGCATGTACAATCCGCATGTACAATCCGCATGTACAATCCGCATGTGTTTTTTCTGCCAGGGAGATTCAGAAACGCTCTGGAAAAAATCCGGAGCATTTCTGCATCGTGGGCTCATAGCCAGTCTATACAGAATTCCCCACTGCCGATCTAGTGGAAACCAGCCTTGTTTTTGGCAGACTGATGTGGTCCCAAAGCCAATTCTGTCTTATTGAATCCTGCATTCAGTGGTGACAAAGAGAAGGCGCTCTTCTTGTTATGTCCTGGTATTCTCTGTCTCTGCCCACCAATTGCTAGGCTTCATCCTGATATACCGGGTGTCAGCAGTTACAATGCCTTGCAAGGCAGGGGCTGATAAGTTTAGTTGGTGGAGCTCTGCTGTAATAATACAGAACATACAGATCTACCATTATAATAAGAAAATCAACCATGTTTAGGTTACTGTCTGCTCTTATACAAGCTGCTCCCCATATGAAAAGTTATTTTGGCTTTTACAAAAACTGTACTTTCACATGATTTTTGTTGTTTTTTTATATGTTGTGGCAAGACGACTCGCTCAGCTCTCCCGGAGGCAGACTCAGGACACACATTCTCAGGTTACCTTCTTGCTGGTTTATTATATGGCATAAACTCATGCAGGGTTCCACAGGAGAAATAAACAAGACCCCTCTGGGTTAAACGGGAAAACAAAACAAAATATAGCTCAGTCCATAGGTGAGCGGGTTCCACCCGCTCTCGGTAGTATAACTGCACAGGCAAAGTCCTTGTAAAAAGCTCTGCAGCTTCCACAACACTGTCTGGAGACTTCACTCTCCAGACCACACTCCAGAGAAAAAAAAAGGTACTGAGCTTTTAGGCTGTGTGCACACGATGCATTTTTAATGCGTTTCCGCAGCGTTTTTGCAACTGCGTAAACGCATTAAAAACGCATGGTAGAAGGGCAGCAATGTTCCCCAATGATAATCCGCATGTGCTGTGCCCATGCTGCGGATTTTTCCGCAGCGTTTATGCTGCGCTCAAAAATCCGCAGCATGTCCATTAATTTTGTGGAAACCCGGCGTCTTCGCCGCCATTGACTTGCATTAGACCGCATGGATTACTCATCACTGTATATGTAGATGCGTAATCTAAGCGTTCTAATGTGCGGATGGTACCCGGGTGTGGAGGAGAGGAGAGTCTCATCCACACCCAGGTACCATTAAAAAATCTGTAAAAAAGAATAAAATAAAAAATAAATGTATACTTACCTTCTGTCGGCCCGCGCACCGCTCCTGCTTGGTTCCCGGCATTTTGCAGTGAGTTGAAGGACCTGCGCTGACGTCAGAGTCATGTGACGGGTCACGTGACGCTGACGTCGGCAGGTCTTTCAATTCAATGTTGCCGGCAAGGGAGAACGGAGTGAGCGGGACACCTAGGGCCATCGCAGGGTAAGTATACATTATTTTTTATTTTTACCACTCTCTCGGGTCACACTATATAAATCCATGCCGTTTGCATGGATTTATATAGTGTGACCTAGTTGTCACAAGTACTTTCCAAGTGATGCTAATCGCTTGGAAAGCGCTTGTCAATCCGCATGCGGAAATGTCAGTGAATAACGCTCCATTTCTGCATGTCCCTGGCAGGAAAACGCATGTACAATCCGCATGCGTTTTTTTCTGCCAGGGAGATGCAGAAACGCTCAGGAAAAAATCCTGAGCATTTCTGCATCGTGTGCACATAGCCTTACAAGTTGCTCAGCCACACCCTGAGGGGAGGTAGAGAGAATGGCGTCCCGCCCTCTTTGCCATTCCCATAAAACCACACACCCTTTAACAGAGTAAACCCACCAGCATATAACATGCTGGCAGAAATAAAGTAGGTCTTAGTTCACACAGGAGAGCATCCTGAGTGACACATACCTCCCCTCACATATAAAACCAGTGACACTATCACAATGTTTACAGCATATTAACACTGTCACAAAAGAACATATTTCTAGGAATAAAGGGGGACCCATGTGTTAAGGGGAATCTTCAAAAATCATCGTTCTCGGCGGTGCATTGTACTCGCTGTGCTAAGAACAATGGCAGCTCTTGCACACTAAGCGATCTATAAAAGATCACTCAATGTGTATAATTTTCTTTGGTCTGCCTGTGTAATCCGGCATTCAAACGATCACTGATCTGGAAATGTTGGTATCGTGCTACCGGTCGGTCGGTGTAAATGGACCCACAGTCCTTTTTTTAAGGGCTGGTGTAGATGGCCGTAGATTTTCCCATTCGAGAGAATCTGGTTGATTATGCAAATTACACTGTAATCTAACTGATCAAATTGTGAGCACACTGTGATCCGATTCTGTCGGATGAGAAGAAGATGGAGAAAAAAATTCCTCCATCTTCTCCATTGTGTCAATCCGTGGAAATTGGACTACACTCATCCGAGTGCAGTCCGATGATTTCCCCCTACCTATTGACTTTCGTGGCCGAGTGCCTTCTGAATATCAGCTCAAACTATGACATACAGCGATTTTTTTTCTTTTCTTGGACAGACACTGCTCGAAGAAGAAAAAAACGGCGTGCATATCCCCATAGACTAACATTGGTCCTAAAAATACTGTCTGTAAGAGCTGTAACAGTAATAAAACAAATGACTCATAGAACTGAAGAAGGCCATTTTGTCATAGTGATTTTTGTCTTCCAAGGTGACTATTTTTAACCACTTAGTGCTGTAAACCACTCTTTTTACGTGACATTAGAACACTATTACAGACACCGTTCACAGATCTGTCTTTTGGCCAATCAGACCTGTTACTGATAATAGCAAAGTTCTTTGTGCCAAACACCACATTTGTACCATATGTATAGAAGGTGAGATCAAAGCCAAAGCCCAGATCATTAACTTTCTCATTTTAATTTCTGGCGTCATCCAGAACGACAACCTTCACAGACCAACTCTGAAAGACAAGTCATTAAAAAAGCGAATAACTGAATCTCTAAAGTTTAGCCAACTTAATGCATTGCAATATATTCTAGACCCCCCAATTTTCTGGTTGCCTACATAGGTTTTAGTGCGTATTGTAGATATCAAAATACATAGGCCCCGATTTATTTAGACTGGCATTTTGTATACCAGTCTTAATGAGGGGCATGCAGGTTTAAGATGCTCCAAATTCATTAAGTGATGAATGAATTTGGCTCATCTTATCAGTGGCGATGGCCTCCATGAGCTTCACCAGAAATGTTAAGACAATCAGAGGCAGGAACAACATTTCTGCCATAAGAAATGCCTATGCTTTTGCTGAATTTGACAGGCGGTGTAGCCACTTCCTGTCCCTGCCCAGCTCCTTTCTAGCTTTGTCCATTTTAGTGTAGCTGCTTTCAACTAGTGTGAAGACTCGAAAAGTCGCATAATTTTTGCACAACTTTGTAATGTGCAAACAATGTTGCAATCTTTTAAGGTGTTTTTTTGCCAGAAAACCACAGTATATCAGCTCCATAACCCCCAGTTGCCAAAACTTGTCACCTAAGCATACTGTATTTCTCTCCATTGTTCGAGGACATGACCCTACTGCTTACATATTGCATCATTCAAGAAAACATTATTCTGTGCAGATAAAGGAAAAGTAAAAGGCAAAGAAACTGGAAATTACAAGTCACCTTCCCTCTAAGGTCATAGAGAAGGAGTGTCCTGCAGATACTGGAATAGTGGCTGTTAGGACTCATGCAGATGTCCGTGGATCTCTGTCTGATCTCGGACCGCAATGCACGGAGTGGCCACAAGTCTCCCCACCCGAGCTTGACAGTCTCATAGAAATATATGAAGTTGTCATAAATAGAAAGATGCTATTTTATCTCAATTAAAAATCAGGTGGTTGCGTCCTGGCAGCGATGATGAGATGGATGATAACATATTACGTCCACCAGGACCACGCTTTTTTTTTTTTCCTTCACTCATGGGGGCAGGGAGATATATAATGTTGAATTTTACAATGGAAGAGGACTATTTAAAGGTTAGTTTTAGGACAGTGGGCATTAAACTTTTCAGTAAGTCATTCTGTCTAACAATGGTTAGATAAAATGTATAATGCAAAATGTTGACGTGTGGGTTTCTTGAAGCAGTGCCCCACAGAATCTCTTTTTAAATTGACATCTATTTTCTACTTTTTTTCTATGGTAACATTGGCCTCATTTTCCTTAATTTAATTATTTCAGGTGTAGTTCTTCAGTTACTTCTGAAGCCACATACCACACTGTCTCCATGGTCAGTAGTGGATGTTGGGATACCCTATTTTCCCGATTTTTGTTTCTCATCAGGACAGTGGAGTCAGAGTCGTGAAGTCTGAGTCCATGTCCATTTTGGTGGAGTTGGAGTCTGAGTTGGAATCTGTATAAAATGGACCAACTCCTAAAATATCTAATAAATTTGGTTCATTTAATACAATGCAGGATGTGCTGTAAATTTTTTAATAAGAATTTGGGAAAGTTATGAAATGTTCTGTTCCTGATCTAGGGATCTCTGTTTTAGTTGTGATGGATCTGTGCTGCACTTTATGTACATGCTCAGTAGTGAGGCCGTGCTGTGGAGTCAGAAGTCAGGGAAATTGAGGAGTCTGAGTCGGTGGTTTGGCGACTCCGCAGCCCTGGTTCTCGTTACCCTGATTTATATACAAAACCATAAACCACTATTGAATAAACATCACAAACAAGTCATGTTTATATAGGGTGTTACACAATTAGGTTAAAATAATAATAGAAAGATACGACTGTTGGGATAGCCAGTGGAAAAAAATAAAGATTTCTCACTCATGGTAATGCTTATTGACAGTATACACTACATAGACAAAAATATATGGACACTGGGACAAAGTCACTGACAGAATACTGGAGGGGAGATATGTTTCATTGAGACTATTAGCTTCAGTGATATGAAACGTGGAAGTCTTCTCCTGTATGGTAGGTGCAGAGAGGGTCAATCAGCCATATTTAAAAGGGCATGTTTTGTTGTGAATGGCTATAGTGCGGGCGGGAGGCCATTCGCCATATCTCCACCCCAGGGTGTGGTCTGGGGTTTAAATACTCGGCCTGCTGAGGCATTCAGTGTTCAGTGTATGCCGCCGCCCATGACATTTGAATACTGCTCCTGGCAAGCGCTGTGTTTGTGGGGTGAATGCGCATTTGCACACGTCGGGCCGCTGGTCCAGCGCGTGCACACTGAGGCTATGTGATTACTGGCTTCAGTGCGCACGCGCTGTGATCTGTGGCTCCCGGCACGTGCGCAGTCTATGTATCGTGTGGTCACCGCTGCAGTGCCACTGAGCATGCGATGACCGCCAGATACATTGACTGCGCACGCACCGGGAGTCACAGATCACAGCGCGTGCGCACTGAAGCTGGTAATCACACAGCCTCAGTGTGCACGCACCGGACCAGCGGCCTGACGTGTGCAAATGCGCATTCACCCCACAAACACAGCGCTTGCCAGGAGCAGTATTCAAATGTCATATGCGGCAGCAGCACTAACTGAACGCGGCGCCCCCCCCATGACTGAATGTGAGAATCACACCCCTATGGCTGAATACGAGCAGGTAGGACAAAGTGTATATAAAGTTATAAAATCATTGTACTACCCCCAATTTTCATGAAAACAGCTTGTTAGTGATGCACATTGCAATGGGGGCAGTGATGATAGTAACTAGGACGTGACGGGTTCCCTTTAACTTTGCTTGGTCAGACACTTTGAGGCTGAGTTGCTGTGCATGCTGTACACTTCCACTTTCCAGTAATACCACTCACAGCTGATGGTGGCATATTTAGAATAAAAGAAATTCTGCAAACTGACTTGTTACAACAGTAGCATCCTATTACAGGACTACGCTCAAATTCAGTGAGTTTTTTAGAACAAAGCATTGTAACGAAATGATAAAAGTGAATTCAATGATTGACTTTTGTCCACAGTGGCTAAGATACAGCCATGGCCAAAAGTGTTGGCACCCTTGAAATTGTTCCAGAAAATAAATGAAGTATTTCTCCCAGAAAATTATTAGAATTACACATTTTGTTATACACATGTTTATTTCCTTTGTGTGTATTGGAATAACACAAATAAACAGAGGAAAAAAAGATTAATTGGACATAATTTCACACAAAAAAAAAAAAAATGGACTGGACAAAATTATTGGCACCCTCAACTTAATATTTGGTTGCACAGCCTCTGAAATAAATAACTGCAATCAATCGCTTCCTATTACCATCAACAAGCTTGTTACACCTCTCAGCTGGAATTTTGGAGCACTCTTCTTTTACAAACTACTCCAGGTCTCTCCTATTTGAAGGGTGCCTTCTCCCAACAGCAATTTTAAGATCTCTCCACAGATGTTCAATGGGATTTAGATCCAGACTCATTGCTGGCCACTACAGCTCTTTGTTTCCATCCATTTCTGGGTGCTTCTTGAAGTATGTTTCGGGTCATTGTCCTGCTGGAAGACCCATGACCTAGGACGCAAACCCAGCTTTTTAACACTACATTGCTATCCAAAATCCTTTGGTAATCTTCAGATTTCATGATGTCTTACACACAGTCAAGGCACCCAGTGCCAGAGGCAGCAAATCAACCCGAAAACATCTTTGAACCTCCACCATATTTGACTGTAGTTAGTGTTCTTTTTTTTTTTGCAGGCCTCATTCCATTTTTGCTTGAATTTCTTTGGAACTTGATTGGGGCTGCTTATCCACCATCTGGACTATCCTGCGTTGCAACCTTTTTCTCTGCCGTCCACGTCCAGGGAGATTAGCTATAGTACCGTGCGTTGTAAAATTTTACGCACCGTAAAATTGTTGCGCACCGTGGACAAAGGAACATCACGATCTCTGGAGATGGACTTGTTACCTTGAGAGAGTTGACATTGTTCAATTTTGGTTCTCAAGTCCTCAGACAGTTTTCCTCTTTCTGTTCTCCATGCTTAGTGTGGCACACACACACAATGCAAAGATTGAGTCAGCTTCTCCCCTTTTTATCTGGTTTTAGGTGTGATTTTCATATTGCCACATCTGTTACTTGCCACAAGTGAGTTTGAATGAGCATCACATGCTTAAAACAAAGTTGTTTGCTCACAATTTTAGAAAGGAGCCAACAATTTTGTCCAGCCCATCTTTGAGGTTTTGTGTGAAATTATGTCCAATTTGCCTTTTTTCTCTTTTTTTTTTGTGTTCCGATATACACGTTTATCTCTTGTGTGTAACAAACATATGTAATTACCATGATTTTCTAGGAGAAATACTTCATTTTCTGGAACAATTTCAAGGGTGCCAACACTTGCGCCCATTTTTTAGTCTCAGACTTGTCTCTATGAACCGCTAAAATGTAAATGGCCACCATGGTATAGCACAGTAAGAAGTCGGCTGCATAATTCCCTGGATCTGGGGAGCCGGACCTGTGACGATCAGCTGATTGTCATGTGGACACAAATTTGTGGGGTTGTTTGTAGTGAAGGTACCCCTTTAAAAACATATGGTTAAACATATTACAAGGTGAAATGCAGTTGAGTCCAAACGTATTTGAACACCAACAGAATGTTAATAATTTTAGCGAAAACAATGGATGCAAAACAAAGCCATACACGTGATTTTCATTTTTAAGGGATCTTACAAAAATATTGCTTTACCTGTTTAGAAATGACAGTCATATTTTCACATTGTTTCTCCATTTTTCATTTTAATTATTCATAAATTAAGAAGACAATGGGTCAAACTGAAGTCGAAAGAAGCAGCAATGCAAGAGAAGGAAGACCCTAATTAGGGTGAAAAAAAATCAAAGAACTATCAAATAACAGAAATTTTAGCTATGACTACATCAATGTCTAAAATTAAGACATATTATATTATTTTAAGATGCAAACTATTGGTAACATTTGGGAATAGAAATTCCAGATTAGACTTTGCTTGAAAACATTTAAAAATCGTCATTTCTAGCAGTCTATCAGTCTCGGAGGCTGCCGAGCTGATGGGGGAGAGCGGTGAAGGCACAAGACCCTAGAGAAGACTGTGAAGAAACACCCTGATGGACTGCAAGCAGAGATTTCACATACTGCTCTCTAGAAGAAACAACTTGTAAAATATCTCTGCAATGGAGTGATAGAGAGTGAATTGGAAAAGTGCTTCAGAATGTACTTGGTAGCACTTCAGGTTCATCTATGTGTAGCGAGGGAACTTTTTTCTCTGGCTGTCTTCTTCACTTTTATGCAGGCTTTGATGTAATCACAAGTTAATTATTAACCGATTCTGAATAATCTTTTATAAAAGGTTACAAAAGGAATGACTATAACAAAAGACAATGTAGATGTACAAAATCAAATATTGGTTTTGGACAGAATGTTGTCTTACATTTTAAAATGAAAGAGAAGTTTTAATTTTCCACACATTGTTCAAATGGTTTCCAAGAAAGTTATCTGATTGTTTTAAAACACCAGTTGTTCCGTGTATGTCTCAGGGGGCAAATTTATGAAAGTCCCCCGCCATATTTCATTAATTTTAAAGTGGACTTTTCACTAGATTATTGTAATTTAAACGTTATCTTTAACCCATTAAGTGTATACCACAGATCTCCTCTGTCGGTGTCTGATGCTGGCCAATCAAAACACGGCCACCCGCACGGAGAAGTTCTGTGCTATATGCCCAGTTGGTTAAAAGGAAAATTCTACACATACACAATTATATTATAATACATATAGTCTTAGATATTAGATTTGTTGGGATTGGCTAACCATCTGATGTGTATGGGAGCCTCATATATCTCCCCCAGCAGATGATGTCAGGGAGAGAATGATCAGGTAGCATGAATTCAAATGCCCAATTTTGTTCTCTAGTGCAACGTGCCAGACGCATCTTACTCTGTCTCATAAAAAAAAATACAGTTGTGTGAAAAAGTGTTTGCCCCCTTTCCTGATTTCTTATTCTTTTGCATGTTTGTCACACTTAAATGTTTCAGCTCATAAAACAAATTTAAATATTAAACAAAGAGAACACAAGTAACCACAAAATGCAGTTTTTAAATAAAAGTCTTTATTATTAAGGGAACAAGAAATACAAACCTACAGGGCCCTGTGTGAAAAAGTGATTGCCTCATAAGCCTAATAACTGGTTGGGCCACCCTTAGCAGCAACAGCTGCATTCAAGCATTTGCGATAACTGGTAATGAGTCTTTTACAACGCTCTGGAGGAATTTTGCCCACTCATCTTTGCAAAATTGCTGTAATTCAGCCACATTGGAGGGTTTCTGAGCATGAACCGCCTTTTTAAGGTCATGCCACAGCATCTCAATCGGATTAAGGTCAGGACTTTGACTAGGCCACTCCAAAGTCTTAATTTTGTTTTTCTTAAAGCGCACCTGTCAGCAGGATTGTGCTCAGTAAACTACATACACTGACAAGTGGGCGCCGTTACACTGATGATAAACTAACTGTGGTTTATGTTTTAAGAGGGGGGCAATCACTTTTTCACACAATGCCGTGTAGGTTTGGATTTATTTTTCCCTTAATAAAGACCTCCGTTTAAAAACTGCATTTTGTGTTATCTTTGTCTAATATTTAACTTTGTTTTATGAGCTGAAACATTTAAGTGTGACAAACATGCAAAAGAATAAGAAATCAGGAAGGGGGGCAAACACTTTTTCACACCACTGATGTGCACATCTGAGCCGAGTGTTAGTTAATCTGCCACCATATATAATACAAACTGCATACATTATTAAAGTGAAACTGTCAGCTGATTCATGCTGTCCAAACCACAGCCAGCATGAATCACGGTGTGGCTGTTTGACTGCAAGCCAGATATATTTTTCCCTGAAACGCTCCGACATTTCAGAGAACATATAGTTAAATGGTCTGGCCGGGAACCATAGTTAAGACTAAAACCAGCGCCACCCACGGCTGTCTTCTCTTAGTGCGAGAGACCTGTCAGTCACCTGGATCATCTAACTATATTTTCTGTGGAATGACAGAGCGTTTCAGAGAAAAATATACCTGTCTGTAGTCATACTGCCCCTAGTTTGGGAAACCCATGTTATGGATCACTGATGAGCCTGCGTACTGCAGGGGAAATGTATGCAGATTGGGAATAAGTATGATTGAGTAGACCTTACGAGCCATAGATTTGTGTTTGTATATGTCCCCCCTTACCCTTCCATCTGTAAGTATTTTATTTTAGAGGAGTGGGCCCACTGACTCCTAAGTAAGCTCGGGATAAAGCATTAGTATTGTAAGGTCAAAAGTTTTATTTTCAGGGCAGATTCTAATACTAGATAGTGTAGGCAGGAATGAATGGATTAAATGAACATGTATGTTTTTGAGGTTTGTATCTTTACTAATCTTAATGTGTAATAACGGTGAAGTTTAAGCATTCTGGGCTCGATTCATCATTCCATTTCTGCCATTTTTTGGCATGAATACCTCTAACTTTTTGATTTGTGACAAATTCATTAAGTGATTTGCGCCTTTTTTTTTCACGTTTTCTTAAGTAGTTTAGATAGTTTTATGATTTTTATGTCAATGTGGCTTTTCTAGATGCTTTAGACTGATTCATGAAATGTGACTTTTTTTTTTATAAAAAGTTACAAATTTTGGCTAAATCCTCTCCACAGTCCCAGCACTGTGAGCAATGTCAAATGGACTTAGCCACCATGGTAACCTTGGATGGGCATGGTGTTTTCTAGGGACAGATCTGGGTCTCAAACGTTACCATCCAGAAGTCCTTATACAGTTTCATTTAACTTCAAAAAGGTCATCCATTGTAGCTGAGTACTTGTACCTTGTAAGAGGCATAAAATGATCCCAACGAAAAGGTATGTAAAGTGTAAAAAGAGTGAAAAGAACAGACACGCAGAGGTACTGAAGGCTTCTGGCAGACAAGACTCAGGGACATTGATTGTCTTAATACCAAGACACAGGTGTGTGTATTGGTAGGCCTTATACAGGCCCAGGCTGACAATCACATGGGAGCACGCTGGTCCATCGGTAACACCCAACTTGGAGCGCAACAGAGTTCATCGGACTGGGATGAGGGAAGCAAAGACCGGATTCGGCCTGGTGTGTAACACCCAATAGGATCCTTAAGCAAGAGTTGTCTAGGTGGGAGAATTTTTTTAAAACCTTTATTTGTATAACACAAAAAAACTATTTAAAGGAATACTTAAACAAAATACATTTATATTACGTTCATAGTGAAAGTGCCAGCAACCCCTTGGCTTTCCGTGGATCTCACAATTGTGAACTGCAGAACACATTAGAGCCTCTGACTCTGCTGTCTGTGTTACTCTCCATGTTCAGAGTACAGAAATGCTGGCTATCTCCTACATTTTAGCCCAGACTCATTGTAGCAAAAAAGAAGGGATCCACGTTCTCCAGATCAGTGGTGGTTCCAGTGGTCCAAAGCACAACAGTCCGTCGTGAATGTCTTTTGTTGGAATACCCCTAAAATGAAGCCATGGGTTTTTATATACGGTATTCAATCTTTAAATCAGATGTGGACCCCACAGTATAATCTCCCACCATCCGACATAAACATGTTTCGCAGGAACACCCATTTGAATGTAAATGCATGTATAGTTTTTTTTGACAGTCTATTTTTATTATTTAATCTATACTTTTATTTCAGTGAAAGGCTAAAAGTTGGTGAAGAATCGGGATTGGGATGCTATACCAGGACAATGGAACTAAACCAGCTGAGGCCCCAGTCTTATGTTCATTTAGTTACAAGAAGTCGAGAAACATTGGTCAGTCTGATCAGAAATATCAAGTGTTTGCTTGACAATTTGCTTGACCATGGATATTTTTCCCCTGAAGATTCCGAAATCGTTCTTCAGTTTTCTACAAGGGCAGACCAGGCAAGTTTTCTGACTCATGTAAAAACTTGATTTATAGCACTGTTTTGTTTTAGTTTTGGTTGAAGTTATTATCTAAAAGGCAATTTTTCCTAGATTGATTTTTCATGTAGGTGATTGGTTACAATATGACATCTGTAGGGGTTCAGCTGTCTGGTAACTGCTTGGATACCCGTCGGCACATTGTTTTTATATCAAAATAGCTTAAAGTTTATTGTACATCATAAACTTTACAGCTCCAAAACGAATACCGCTTTTCTCTAGTACAAATTAATAATATAAACAGTCTTTTCTTCAGGCAGAATGAAACAAAGTAATTGTAGCGGGGTCACCAATCTCTGTATTCCCGGCAGTATAAGCTCAAGAAATTAAGTATCAGCTCAATTATTCACCAAACAAACACATCTCTGTTTCCAAAACAGTGCTGAGCTAATCCAGCTGATTTTTATGAGGCCTGTAAACCCGGGCTAGATTATGGGAATGACCTTTCCCACACAAACTCTTTTGGTTGCTCCTAAATCCCGGACCCAAAATCTTGTCGAATTCAAACTCTCTCAGTAACCTAGTGTTACTGGTACAGACTTTACATTATCGCAGCCAACCACCTCAGTGACGCATATCTGCCATCCAGGAACTTACCTCCTGCTTTCTTACACATCATACTGTAGGTGGGTATTGGTTGGAATCATCATAGTTTTTTGGGGGTTTATAACCTTATCCATCATACAACACTTGCCATAGGCCATTGATTTCACTCAAAATAATTTTTTGATACAATTTCCTGTTAAACAGAACCCGTCACCTCGGAAAAAGCAACTTTTCTGCAGATATAGAGTTGACGTGCAGGTAAATAGCATTACAATTCTGCCCAGTTGCTTTACTGAAAGTGTTGCTACTGGGAGAAAATTAACCTTTTTCTCCTGAGAACCGCCAGCTTTCAGCCTTAGGGGCGTGCACTGGGCAGTTACAGTCAGCGTTCACAGCACCGCTAACTATACTGCGAACAGTGGCTTTAAGCACGACCCAGCACTTTGACAGCTGGCTCCTTGGCGTATCTGTGAAGAGTGAGCTGTCAATCAAAGGGTTGGGGTGTACTTACAGCCACAGCTCAAAGTAAAGTGATCTACTCCGTGCACACTCCTAAGGCTGAAACCGGATTGCTCCCGGGAGGAAAGAAGTTCATTTTTTTCCAGTAGCCGCAAGGCGGTCGGGCAGCATTGTAACGCTAATAACCTGTAGATTAATCCTATATCTGTAGATAAATAGGTTTTATTCAAGGTGACAGCTTCCCTTTAAGTAACCATATATTTCTACATTTTTTTTTTAATTTGTGAGGTGATCTATTTATATATACACTGCTCAAAAAATAAAGGGAACACTCAAATAACATATCCTAGACCTGAATGAATGAAATATTCTCATTGAATACTTTTCTGTACAAAGTTGAATGTGCTGACAACAAAATCACACAAAAATCATCAATGGAAATCAAATTTATTAACCAATGGAGGCCTGGATTTGGAGTCACCCCCAAAATTAAAGTGGAAAAACACACTACAGGCTGATCCAACTTTGATGTAATGTCCTTAAAACAAGTCAAAATGAGGCTCAGTATTGTGTGTGGCCTCCATGTGCCTGTATGACCTCCCTACAATGCCTGGGCATGCTCCTGATGAGGTTGCGGATGGTCTCCTGTGGGATCTCCTCCCAGACCTGGACTAAAGCATCCATCAACTCCTGGACAGTCTGTGACGTTGGTGGATGGAGCGAGCATGATGTCCCAGATGTGCTCAATCGGATTCAGGTCTGGGGAACGGGAGGGCCAGTCCATAGCTTCAATGCCTTCATCTTGCAGGAACTGCTGACACACTCCAGCCACATGAGGTCTGGCATTGTCCTGCATTAGGAGGAACCCAGGGCCAACCGCACCAGCATATGGTCTCACAAGGGGTCTGAGGATCTCATCTCGGTACCTAATGGCAGTCAGGCTACCTCTGGCGAGCTCATGGAGGGCTGTGTGGCCCTCCAAAGAAATGCCACCCCACACCATTACTGACCCACTGCCAAACCGGTCATGCTGAAGGATGTTGCAGGCAGCAGAACGCTCTCCACAGTGTCTCCAGACTCTGTCACTTCTGTCACGTGCTCAGTGTGAACCTGCTTTCATCTGTGAAGAGGACAGGGTGCCAGTGGCGACTTTGCCAATCCTGGTGTTCTGTGGCAAATGCCAAGCGTCCTGCACGGTGTTGGGCTGTGAGCACAACCCCCATCTGTGGACGTCGGGCCCTCATACCACCCTCATGGAGTCGGTTTCTAACCGTTTGTGCAGACACATGCACATTTGTGGCCTGCTGGAGGTCATTTTGCAGGGCTCTTACAGTGCTCCTCCTGTTCCTCCTTGCACAAAGGAGGAGGTAGCGGTCCTGCTGCTGGGCTGTTGCCCTCCTATGGCCCCTCCACATCTCCTGGTATCTGCTCCATGCTCTGGAAACTGCTGACAGACACAGCTACCCTTCTTGCCACAGCTCGCACTGATGTGCCATCCTGGATGAACTGCACTACCTGAGCAACTTCTGTGGGTTGTACTGTAGACACCGCCTCATGCTACTGTACCTCTAAGGGTGAGAGCAATGGCAAAATGAAAAAGTGACCAAAACAGCCAAAAAGGATGAGAACAGAGAAATGGTCTGTGGTCACCACCTGCAGAACCACTCCTTTATAAGGGATATCTTGCTAATTGCCTATCATTTCTACCAGTTGTCTGTTTCACTTGCACAACAGCAGGAGAAATTGATTCACAATCAGTGTTGCTTCATAACTGGACAGGTAGATTTCACAGAAGTGTTATTGACTTGGAGTTACATTGTGTTGTTTAAGTGTTCCCTTTATTTTTTTGAGCAGTGTATATTTTAGAATAATCTAAAGTACAAAAATAGTAGACTTTAGTAGTGTTATCACTCTACAGATTCTCAGCCATTTGTCTCGCCAACCTGCTACAATCCCTTCACAACTTCTTAGGGCTTGTGTACACGGCTAACCATCCATGTTTTTCATGAATAGCACTGGTATCAATGATATTCTATCGAGCTGGGCAAATGTCTTAGTAGTCCGTGGATAAAATCTGAGATATGTTTGATTTTAATCCGAGTGTCGGATCAAAATCGGTATCGCAAGTCTATAAGTCGATGAATAAAATCAGACTGCATTTGGATGACATCTGAGTGCAATCCGATTTTTCACGGACTGACAGAATGGAGAAAGTGAAGAAACTTTGTTTTTATCTCTCTCCGAGAAACTGATTCCAATCAAATCTGTCATGTGAACCTACACTCGATGTGAGTTTATGATGTATAATGAGGTCACAACGGTAGTCAGTGATTATTTCATCTGGTCATGTGACATCACCAAGAACGAGGGGTGAAGTCATTAGATTGTCAACAAGACGGAGGGTGTTAGACAACAAACGCCCCTAAGGCTATGTTCACATGCTGCGTTTTTTGCTGTGTATTTTTTATGCAGAAAAAACTGCTCTCTTGGCAGTAAAGAAGCTGCTTCAAAAAAGCAGGTTTTTCTAAGTTTTTGCTGTGTTTGTTGTGACATTTTTGCTGCGTTTTTTCCTGCGTTTTTGGTCAGGGTACGTTTGTCTCTTATGCATGCTGATAAAGTTTAGTGCAGAAAAAAATAACCTGATTCAACTTCCTCAGGTTTTGCCACCAAAAAGCGCAGTAAAATGTGATACCTGCGCATTTTGCTTTGTTTTTTTGCAGCGTTTTTGCACTACCCATTGCTTTTAATGGGTGAAAAATGCTGCAAAAGCGCTGAAAGAAGTGACATGCTGCATTTTGCAAAAACGCAGCTCTTGGATAAAACAGTCAGGAACAAAAGCCAAGATCATATGCATGAGATTTCTGAAATCTCATAGACTTTGCTGGTACTGTAAAACGCAGCTGAAAATTTGCATTAAAAAACGCTACAAAAATGCCTTCTATTGGAATTGTACAGGCTTCGGTATTTTTCTCCTAGGACAAGCATTGGATTATAGTCTTGTCTGTTTTTGATAATAGAAATCTGACTTAGTGTATAGTCCAATGATTGTTTGTAAGCTAGCCCCATAGATATGGACCACATACTGTTAATTACATGAAATGTAATAATCTATAATGTGAAATATTTCTTTTGCTACAGGTTCGTCAGATCCTTGACCTGGTACAAAGTAAAGGGGAGGAAGCTGCTGAGTGTTTTATATATGTCCTTTATAAAGTGCCTGAAGCTTACTTTGATCTGAACCCTTGGTTAGCAGAAATTGATTTTCAACCCTCAGAACAAATACAGAGCTTACATATCACGAACAATGACCCCGGTAGGAATTTCTTCTTATGCACTCGAGCCAACTATTGTGTACAGTGACACGTGATTTATTACTTGCGTTACTTATTGTGGAAGCTAACTATATAGGTGGCACATTTAGGGTAAGTGCACACAATGTCTTTTTCAGGACGATTCTGCTCCAAAAACCTAAAAAATCACTGACTAAGCGCTAAAAAAAATGTGCATTTCAATGTAAAAACAACTTGTTGCTCATGTCTTTAGTCTTTTGATCATGTTTTAACTGCTTCAGGTTCCCAAAGACGGCAAGCAGTTAAAAGAAGTGACCCGACCATTCTTCAGGCATTTTCTGCTGTGAAGATGCTCTATACTTTATAACACAAGTCAATAGTAAGGCTTAAAAGACGCCCGGACTGCCAGAGCTTTTGCTTCAAAAACCACTAATGGTTTCTTCATTTTTAATGGGGTTAAAGAAAATCAAACATCCAGAAAACGGCAGTGGAAAAGGGCATAAAAACACTGGAAAAATGCTAAAAAAAAAACCCCACCATCTGTCAAAAACATTGAAAGCCCTCAAGAAATGACCAAAAAACTGCTAAGAAAGACGCTTTAGGAAAACAAGCGCCAACGTTTCCTAAAACTTCCTCCTCTTGAAGTGCTCAGCCGGTTCACCTGTCTTAAAAATACGTTGGCCACTATTCATCAAAGTGTTTATGCCAGATTTCAAAACACTTTGAAAAGTTGCTACATTTTTTCACAACGCGAGGTTGCGCATAAGTTAGGCAACTTTTGGTATTTTCATGACCAAAATGGGAAGAGCTGTGGTGAAATAAAGCATAGCGGTGCCGACTCGTCTTGTTCAGAGACTGGAGTAAGATTTGTCGTGAGGCACAAGCCACTTGCAAGATACACATGATTCATTAAGAGACGTGCACATCTTACTGAATCAGGCGTCTCAGACTCCACCATGCCAACTTATCAAGACTGAAATGAATGCCTAACTTGATGAATCTGGCTGTTGT
The DNA here is from genome assembly GCF_046119375.1 of Phyllobates terribilis. NCBI lineage: Eukaryota > Metazoa > Chordata > Amphibia > Anura > Dendrobatidae > Phyllobates > Phyllobates terribilis. The sequence continues at coordinate 213,913,861 of NW_027362764.1, forward strand.
GTGCAAATACCCTACCCAATTCACAAGTGGAATTCATGTGAAACTTTAGGGTGAATTCTGTGCCTAAATCCATGTTTCATCAGCTACCAGTCCGCATGTGAGTGGGCAACTCTACATCCAATGGAAAGTTTCCATGGGGCTTTCCAACATGCTCTAATTTTTCATGGAAAAGAGGGTAAGCCTTATTAACAATAGAGATTATCATCAATCTGCAGGGGATATGCTTCATATCCACTGCAGAATCCAGTGGTACATCCACACATCTTTGTCACAAAAACACACATTGGGTTTAATCCAATGTTTGAACATAAAATAGCATTTATCGACCTATTGTTCACTAAGGTTATGTAATGATGATAATTCCTGTTAACTTTATCACCCTACATATCTCTAACAGGGGATGGGTGGGTGTGAGCTGTTATGTAATTTTTTTCACATCCTTTAATATCCGGCCATTTAAAAAAAAAATCTTGCACAGCCCCTTTTATTTTTTTTTCATTTAAATATACTGTATGAAAATAAAAACAGTAAAGCATAAGTACTTGTCCTACCAAGTTACATGAACATTGATTATTGAACTTAGTGCACAATATGCTAAAACTGAATCTTTTATAAGCTGTACCAATTGTAATTACTATTTTATCTTCTTATATCTTCTAGTTACTTTATATAGCAAGAAGCTTAAACAAGAGTTGTGTAGTGATTCCAAATTTGTAAAGTCTTACTCTCTAGAAGAGGAGTTGATGCTCCAAGAAAATTATGTTAATGGAGTTATGGAATTAATTAGTGACAGAAATGAAAATTTGGGACAGTTGAAAGATCTGGGTTCTTTGTTTGATGACAATGGAGTGATCAATGAAGAAGGAGAAACTACGTTCATCTATGGTGATGCTGGCATGGGAAAGACTCTTCTGATCCAAAAACTACAAAATATGTGGGCGAAAGGAGAAGGTTACTCTGACGTTAAATTTTTTTTTAGGTTTCGCTGTCGGACATTTGTCTTTTTTAATGCTGACACCGTGCTTTCTCTGAAGGACTTACTGTTCAGATACAACTGCCATCCAAATCATGATCCAGATGAAGTCTTTCGATATATTTTAACATTTCCCGAAACTGTAATGTTCACTTTTGATGGCTTTGATGAAATGCATTCCAGTTTTCACCTAAGCAACATTCCAGAAGTTTCCCTACCTACAGACACTGTACACCCTGCAGCTTTATTCATGCATTTGCTGAGTGGAAAACTGTTGAAAGGATCAAGGAAAGTCTTAACAGCAAGGACAGGTTGTCAGGTGTCAGGAAAATTTGTTAGGAAGAGAATTATGCTCCGTGGTTTTAGGGCGGATAACCTATTGGAATATACTAATTTATTCTTCAAGGAGCCCAGTGTTCAGATGAGTGTTTTAAGTCACTTAAATGCCAACCACAATTTTAGTAGTTTGTGTTCCATCCCCCTGTTTTGCTGGATAATATTTAAGTCTTATGAACATTTCCACTTTATAAATGAGAGTCCTGAGTTTTCCAGCAGGTCTGTAACACTTACTGATATATTCTTACTCATAGTTGAAGTTTACTTGAATTTATCTACCAAAGGAACCAACAGAGGTCAGGCTGAAACTTACAGGCGGGGTAAGGAGACCTTGCTGTTGATAGGCAAACTTGCCTATGGTGGAATGGACAACTCCTGCTTTGTTTTTGACAATGATACTATCACATCTTTAAAGATCCCAGAGCAGGATCTGAAGTTGGGTTTCCTTAGAACTGTGAAAAGTTACAATGGTGGTGAAGAAAATAGCTCTTTTGAATTTTTCCATGTGACACTTCAGTCATTCTTTACCGCCTTATTTCTTGTGATTGACAGTGGGACTAGTACCACAGAGCTGCTGAAATATTTTGGTCATTGTGCACACTCCCAACAAGAGGAGGTTTCAGGCAATCTGATGTCGTGTATCTGTGCAAAGAAGCACAAGCAAGTAGATCCTTTTGCTAATAACGATCACTTACAGTTCATCAACCTTTTTCTCTGCGGGTTACTTTCAAAACCGAAACAAGTTCTCCTAAGACATCTAGTGCCATCTTCAGTCTTGAAAGTAAAGAGAAAGGCTCTAAAGCAACAGCTTTTTAGAAGTGTCAAATTTCACTTAAAAAACCTGCCCCGCTCAAAGTTTATGGGATACAACCGTGTCCACGCATTGACTCACTTTATCTGGATGGCACGATGCATATGTGAGACTCAGTGCGAGAAGGTGGGGAAACTGGTAGCCAAAGGAATATGTGCAGATTACATTAAGCTAAGCTTCTGTGGGGCCTCTTCTTCTGATTGTGGTGCCATCTCCTTTCTTCTGAATCAGTACCAGAAGCAAATTGCTTTGGAATTGGACAATAACAATATAAATGATTATGGAGTTAAAGAGCTTATACCGTGCTTCAGAAAACTCACTGTGGTTCGGTAAGAAGCCTCATATTTTTATTGTTTCCATTTTGTAGTAGACCTTTTCATAAGGTTCTGTTTAAACCACATTTGGCCATAAAGTTGTCATTATAGGACGGGATATTATTTAGTATATTGTTTTTTTTATTTTTTTCATAACACAAGTCAAAACCAAGTGTATCCAAATGTATGGGTATATTTTGGCATTGTATGACTCTATCTGAAGAAAAGGCAAATCACTTCCACGTTAAAAAAATATATAGTTTTATCACTTTTTGGTAAATATTCTTTTGTCTTCAAATATCTAATAAAGGGGAGATGCCAGTTGTGATCCTTACCGTAAAGCGTGTTAGATTATCTGGTTTGTTAATGTAGTCAGAAGTCTAGTTTTATTGATGCGTCCAGTCGTAATATCCTGAACTTCCTAGAACTAATGGCCCCCGTACATATTAGACAAGTGTTGGCTAAAGCCACCAGTATTGGCGGGCTTGGCCAACAGTCTTATGTGTATGGGGGCCTTCCAGTACTCTCCCAGAGGAGATTTGCAGCGGCTCTTTCATAGCAAAGTGCTCCTGTGTATGGAGGAAAGATATCTGGTGGCTAAACAAGGAACACATTTCCCAATTATCGGTCTGTCTAAACAGGCCACTGATCACCCGACTAATGAGCAAAATGCTCATTGGTTGGGTGAAATAAATCTTAAGGTTACTTAAAGGGAATCTGTCACCACATTTGACCTATCTAAACTATTAATATGGGCATACAGGTTATAGACAGCTGAAGAGAGTGATCCCTGTATGACTCATATCAGATACCTTGTTGTGGAAAAATCATCTTTTATCACTTTATGTAAATTACTTCTTCCAGATTCTGGGGAGGACACTGCCTGGAAGATAACTCTGCCTCCAGAGCTTATTTTACATAGAAGGTAGTTCCCAGTGTGATGTGTAATGGCCGCTCTCTTCTCTCCTGATCTCACTGCAGAGCTGTGTGTGATTATACCTGACACATCTGCAGGCTCGTCTCAGCTTCAACTTCCATCTCACAGGCAGGCAGTGTAGCAATACAGCAGAGCTGTGAGAGTAAGAAACAAAAGTTAATTTCTCCTGTTCTGTGTTAGTTACTTGTCTCACACTGGTAACTCCCCCATCATGTAAAATAATCTCTGGAGGCAGAGTTATCTTCCAGACAACATCCTCCCCAGAGCCTGGAAGAGGTCATTTACATATAAAAAATGTGGTTTTCTTTGGAATAAGACATTAGGTCGTAGATACTGAGTTATTTTATTCAGCTTCCTATGACCTAGATGCCCATATAGACGGCTTAAGAGGGTTGATCCTAATGACAGTATGCCTCTGCATTTATGAGAGTCAGAGGGAGAATGTGGGGAAACTTATAGTCAAAGGAATATGTGCGGATTACTTTAAACTGTGTCAGTCTGCACAAAATGACTGTTCAAACCAAACACTTGTTTTGTATCTAAGGTATTTCTGCTCCACTCTTCATTCATTGAAAGTTCTGGCAATACAAGAGTCAGAGAAGGATGGAATGGATGCAAAACATGTAGGCTGGGTGGTGCAGTGAACTGTTTGGTCACGTCAAGGGTGCACTGAGAGCTCCCTTTAAGCTAAGTTTCTCTATGGCTTCTTCTGATTGTCGTGCCCTCTCCTTTCTTCTGAATCACTCACCAGCAGGAACGGACTGGGACTGAAATTCAGCCCTGGCATATAAAAGCACACAGGCCCATGCTGTCCCAGCCCCCGAGCCCCAGGTGGAGATATCTATTACTTATATTACCCTACCTGAAGGAAATCAAGACGTCTAGTAATACCGCTATATAAAATTGAATAATAATAACAATATTGCAATATAACAGACAAATACCAACAAACCATAAACAATTATTACCCCTATACACAGTACTGATAATACCACCATACTGATTGCTAAAGTGGTTGTCCAGGCTTGGTGTTAAAGTCTATGTGACTTCAGACTTCTGAATCCTCACAGCACGCACTGTCAGGATTCTCCTGTGCCAGCGTTGGGAGAGGCCGTCATGTGACCACAAGTATGGGATTTCCACACCTCCCACCACATTCTAACTAAACGTACTCTGCTTTGCTAAATTCACTTGTATTGAGAGAGGCCGTGCACGTCTAGTCAGCACGTGATCACATGACCGGCCGCTCCCAACACCGGAGAATCCTCATAACACACGATGCACACACTATGAGGGTTCAGAAATCTGCAGTCATACAGAGTCACTGCAGACTTTAACATTAAACCTGGACAACCCCTTTAATTAAAACCACTGCACTAGGACTGATATCACGACCTTACAGTGACCATATAATGGTAATATCAGGTCTACACCAGTGCTCTACAGAACATATATGTGTGTACTGTACAGATTCTCATCAGTGCTGTTCTCGCTGGTTGTTGTCATTCGTTTTTCCCCCTTTTTTTTAATTCGGCCCAGACCGCCATGACCTCTTCTTCTGACCATAATTCGTCCTTGTAAAATATAACAGAGACATCTTTACTGCTTTTCCAAGACCCTCCTCTCATTCAACCACCTGTACACAAACCACAACTTGTGCTGCCTTATAATAATTCCCCTGTGACCCCTTATAATAGTGACCATGCAGCTAGTTATAATAATACAAACAGCCCCTGTGCTTTCTTATAATAATAATAATGCCTCCTTGCTTCCCCATAATGCCAACAACTCCCCATTGGGCCTCCCAAGGGGAGTACATAGAAATAACAGGTCCCATAGAAAAAATCCTATCACGTCAAAAAATGGCATATCTGCCAACTTTCTAAGAAGCAGAGGATATGTATTGCAGCACTTACATTTATTTTCCCTCTACTGAAGCCCCTAAGTGGTCTCACCCACTATGATACCCCTTTCGTGACCCTCATAGAGTATTATGCCCCACATGGTATCATGACCCCACAAACACTATACAAAGAATGATGCAGCACAGCACCCACATATTAAGATGGTCACCACAGCCCCCCATACATTATGGTATTCAGCACAGCCCCTAATATACAGTATGAGGTGCACAACAGACCCCTATATAAAGCATGATGCCCCTCATAACCACCCCATTAAATTTGATGTCCCTCTTAATCACTCCATACAGTATGAAGGTCACCACAGCCCACCACATAGTATAATGTGCCCCATGGACCTCCACACAGTATAATGTCCACCACAGCCCCCACACAAGATGAAGATCCCCCACAGACCCCTATATAGTATGATGGTTGCCCCAAACAGCCCCCCATATACTATGATGGTCCCTCACAAACAGCCCTCATATAGTATGATGGTCCCCCACAAACAGTCCTCTATATAGAATGGTGGTTCTCCACAAACAGCTTCCATATAGTATGATGATCCCCCACAAACAAGCCCCATATAGTATGATGATCCCCCACAAACAACCCCCATATAGTATGATGGTCCCCCACAAACAGTCCTCTATATAGAATGATGGTCCTCCACAAACAGCCCCCATATAGCAGGATAATCACCCACAAACAGTCCCCATGTAGTAAGATGTTCCCCCACAAACAGCCCCCTATAGCAGGATAATCCCTCACAAACAGCCTCCATATAGCAAGATGATCCCCCACAAACAGCCCCCATGTAGTATGATAGCCCCTCACAAATAGCCCCCCATATAGCAGGATGATCCCACACAAACAGCCCCCCATGTAGTATGATAGTCCCTCACAAATAGCCCCCCCATATAGCAGGATGATCCCCCACAAACAGCCCCCATATACTATGATAGTCCCCTACAAACAGCCCTCATATAGTATGATGGTCCCCCACAAACAACCCCCATATAGTATGATGGTCCCCCACAAACAGCCCCCATATAGCAGGATGGTCCCCCACAAACAGCCTCCATATAATATGATGGTCCCCCACAAACAGTCCTCTATATAGAATGATGGTCCTCCACAAACAGTCCCCATATAGCAGGATGGTCCTCCACAAACATCCCCCATGTAGTATGATGGTCCCCCACAAACAGCCTCCATATAGTATGATGGTCCCCCACAAACAGCCTCCATATAGTATGATGGTCCCCCACAAACAGTCCTCTATATAGAATGGTGGTCCTCCACAAACAGCTTCCATATAGTATGATGATCCCTCACAAAGAGCCCCCATATAGTATGATGGTGCCCTACAAACATCCCCCATATAGTATTATTGTTCCTCACAAATGGCCCCCATGTAGTATTATGGTCACCCACAAACCGCCTCCATATAGCCGGATGATTCCCCACAAAAAGCCCCCCTATAGCAGGATGATCACCCACAAGCAGTCCCCATGTAGTAAGATGGTCCACCACAAACAACCCCCTATAGCAGGATAATCCCCCACAAACAGCCTCCATATAGCAAGGTTGAGGTTTTTGTCTATCACATCTTTGTGTTTGTGTGACATGGGTGTTTTTTATAATTGTTTTTAACTTTTATATCTAATAACATTTTGATGAATTGTTTAAAGCAACTTAAGGCTCGATTTTTCCTCCTTTTGAAATACTGTATGTATATGGAGTCTCTTTGGGGGACATATGGGACTTTGTTCCTACTGTGACCCTCTAATAATGGTTTTGTTGTTCCCAGTGGGGCTTTATACAATAACAGTTGATATATTGTACAAAATATTTGTAATAAGATAAAACCTAAATAAAACTATATAAATATGATATGTTGCCTATTCTGAGCCACAGAATAAAATTAACACTTCATTTTTGTAGCACGTGAACGGCGTAAAATTCAAAACGTAACATAGTCAATAACTTAATAAACTCAAATATGCTAGGTTATTCAGGGGTTAAATCATATTTTAGGTTGATTTGTTTGCACAACTACAATATTTTATCTTCCATTTTGCTTGGATTACAGATTAAGTGTGAATCAGATCACAGATGAAGGTGTCAAAGTTTTGGCTGAAGAGTTAACCAAACATAAGGTCATAAAGTTTCTTGGGCAAGTAACATTTTAATTTTTTATCTTTGCGTGCATGTGCAGATCCCTGTAACTTTATGTAGGTTTGTGACCAATAAGTTATATATGCATGTCTGTTTCTGTATGAATTTAATTCACATTAAGTGTGAGTCAAATTTATGAGTGATATATATATATATATATATATATATATATATATATATATATATATATATATATATATATATATATATATATATATATATATATATATATATATATAATTATACGCCGACAGGTGAAGTGAATAACATCAATCATCTTGTTGTAATGACACCTGTCATGGGGTCTGATGTATAAGGCAACAAGCAAACATTAAGGGGGCGATTCATTAAGGGTGCTTTCACATTGTCTTCCGGCACCTGCTCGGCGGCCCCACCAGGGCTTATGTCCGAACCCCCCTGCAAAATGGGATTCGGAGTATGCTCCAAAGGGGCCATAGACTATAATTGTACTAACAGTGCGAACGTGCCCCCTGCCATGTGTTATTTTCGAGTGCGTACACCTACAGATGTAGTAGACTGTGTCTGGGTGTCCGTCTCCAGTAGCTGTATACGCCCGAAAATTATGAACAGCAGAGCGCACGTTCCCTCCTCCGGCACCATTTAAGTTAATGGCCCCGTTGGCGCACACGTCCAAATCTCGTTTTTCTCTAATTAGGCAAACTGTGGCATCAAGCCCCATTCACACCCCAGCTCTGCCCATATTGATGGAGCTGGAGGAAACTGTCACGGAAACGCTGAAAGTCACAAAATGTTCGTGCATCTCAGTGCTACACAAACATTTTGTGACTTTTCAAAGCGATTTAAGCCAGAGTTCACCACTAGGAAGGACATAAACTTGATTGTAAAGGTTTTTTGTTCTCTTCACAACCAATATTACCTGTTGGCATGTCTGGAACATAGGTCTAGTAAACATCCTGAATCAGGACCATAAACTTCAAGAATATGGGGGTAAACTTCTTAAAGTGTTTACGACTGAAATCTTACTTCAGTAGTTGACTAGAGTAAGATTTGTGGCTAGTCACGTGCTACTTGTCAGACGATCCAGATTCATTTAGAGGTGTGCGTTGCCTAATGAAACGGGCGCTTGACTCAAACATGACCCCTCATTAAGACAAGTGTGGACATCGCCAGTCTTGATGAATCAGATCCAATGTGTTGGAAACAGTAGTTGCTACATTGTCTAGAATCTCACTTTTTCCTCTCTTCTTTTTGCCTTCTTGACTAACTCCTGCTCCCAGATTTACAAATATACTCGTCAATCTAGCAGCATCACTAAGGATGCAGCAATGGTTTATCATGCCATTTCTTGATGACTGGCTGGTAGACGCAGCATCATAAAACCCCTCTAACAGCACATGCATAAGACTTTCAGTAAGTTATCTTTTCTTGAAAATAAATCGAAAAAAAAGATGTTTTTGGTCACTGAAAATTTTCTGGATCTCATTTATCAACTCAGAAATTATCACTTTTCCAGCCAACAAGATATAGGCTCTTCAATGGGAGATCAGGAAGCTTCTGACCTGCTGGGCAAAAGCTCATATGAGAGAATCACATCTGCATATGCTGTCACATTTGGACAGGAACCCAAAGAATCTGACAGCCCATGTAATTTTGAGACCTCGCACCAAGTGGAGCCTGAAATGTTGATGGTCCAGCACTCTTAGAATTTATTTTTTCTGATGGACTTGTCCTTTATGTGTATGGAAGACTTATGCTATTTACATCTATTAATAATTGTGTATTGGTGCCCAAATTCGGGGCACTTCCAGTTGTAATTTTTGTTTTCTGTTGTTGAGGTCCTTCACTGACATTAGTGTAGGGGCCAGCATATGCCTCAGTTACAGGAAGCATGTGCCAATATTCTTTTCCAATGCATGCTCTGTCCGCTGCTCCCCTACTTATGCGCCACTCTCCCATCCTACTAAGCAATGCCTGCTTTCTTAGTGCTTACAGCGACTAACCTTTAATTAATGCACTGATGGACTGCTCAGTGAAGATTAGAAGAGAACCCCCTTTAAGTACGTTATGAGTTGGCGTTGTTCCATTTTCAATAACTGGTCAGGGGAACAATTATATTTAAGGGATTTTACAAAATATTTGTTATTCCCTATCGGGAGAGGATAACTTAGTGATTGCTGAAGATCTGACTGCTAGGACCCCCAGGTATCCCAATATTTACTGAGCCCTGATTGAACTGAGCGAGGGTCGAGCAAGCATCCTGCTTCTTCACTTAATTTTTAGGAGACTGCTGAAGATAGCCAAGTAAAGAGCACAGCTGTCTCCAGCATTCCAATAGAGAATGAATGGAGCAGAGTTGCGTATGCTCTACTACATTCAGATGGGACCCTGCAGAGCTCCATTCTTGGGATTGATATGATATAACTTAAAAGTTTTGTAAATCCCCTTCAATAAAATGTAACAATATCCCTGCAGTGTACTATGTGAGCAAGCATTGGAGGTGGTGGAGTGAGGGGTACAATTTGTCTCTTTACTAATAATAGAACACAAAAAGTCTTTTCAGAACACAAAGTTTCCAGTATGTCTACAGTTCATTTAAAAAGACTCTCCCGTGGAATGGGAATTGAATTGGAAGATGCTTCAAGCTTATAACGACAAAGTGGGACATGGCTTTGTACACCTCATCACCACCAGGAACAACGCAAACTTGATTGTAAAAGTTTTTGTGTTCTCTTCCCAACCAAGATCACCTGGTAGCAGGTCTGGAACAGAAGTCCAGTAAACATTTTTTCTCTCTGCCCCATCAGAGTGTTGCAGAAGTTAGTAGAAGAGCTTGAATCAGAAATTCCTATAATCCCCTTTCTGGATGAGAACATTTGAGGGAAGAATATTGGAGACTCCCAGAACATCAAGGCCTCTTTCTTCAGTACTAATTCCATAACCTCCATCTGGTAATACGGCAGCTAACAGTCTGGAGACTGATAGCCTGAACCTGGAGAATAGAATTTTAGATGGAGAATTAATAAATATATTTTTAGCTGCTAGGAAATGCCAGTCCTGCATAGTACAGAGTTTGAAAATAATTTTCTGTCTGGTGTAATAAAGCTTAGCCAGCCATCTATTTCTAATGTTCTTAATGTTCTTAACATTTATGCAAGATGGTTTTAAAAAGTATTTGGAAATCAATTTCCTTATAAACGGCAACTATAATATTTTCAACCATTGATGCCTTTTCAAAGGGGACGTTTTAAATCCTTTTGATATTAAGATTTTTTTCCAAGCACTGCCCAATCTCAGACCAAAAATTATTAGCACTCGTCCAGACCATTATTGGAGACTCCCTTTGAACCCTTTCAGCCAGTCCGGTAGTAACATCCTTAAGGAAAAGATCGTTTGCAGTGCTTACCTTTGCAAAAAAAATAATTGAGCTACAATTATCTTGTAGATGGCCATAATTAACCAAATTCCAACAAGAACTTTAATTCTTTTTACTTTTACTACTGTGAATTTTCCGATCTCAACTTTCTGTGCAAATTGAGACTGAGGTCACAGATTGACAGTGGTGTTTAACAGGTTAACAGCCGCTGGGCTATTACAGGCAGATGATGGCTGATTATTACAGCCATCATCTGCTGGCAAAGATGCAGACTCGCGAGATAGTGCCTGTAAAAACAAGCACTCTTGCATTGCTTATTAAAATTTTGCAGTCATTCTTGATATATTAATACTTTTTCTTTTGTCTTCATATCATTGCCTAGGACACCGACCACCGCTGCTATCTAGCTTGTAAGTACTGTGTCGATTAGGAGGTAAAAGTGTACTCCAGCAATCCTGGCCAGCTTCAGAATAGTGCTTTCAAGGTCAATAGAAAAGAGCTTGTAAGCACTGTGCATGTTCTGCTGTCTGGAAGCTGTGGTTGGTCTCCAAGCCAACAAAAAGAAAAGTGTTCATATCTCAAGAAAGGCTGACCATTTTAAAAAGCCGTAAACTGCAAAATTGTTAATATTTTCAAGTGCAATACTCAATTAAGAAGTTGGGGATAAATCTTTTACGTTTCTCTGGTTGTTGCTCTGTCCATTCTCTTTTTGCCATAAGTTATTGTCCTGGATATCTTTATGGCCATAGAACTGAACCATAATGTATGTGCTGCCTTTAAATGTGAAGACAGAGGGTATATAATTAGTAATATTTAAAAACCTAAGTATAGGAAATAAGCATTTTTATTTTTCTGTAATTTGTAGTTTGTACAAAAATCTAATAACAGATCATGGAGCCAAGCATGTGGCAAAAATCATTCTAGAATGCCCCTTGTTACAGTACTTAAAGTAAGTATGAAGAATATTTTTATTTATATATTTGTTCATATTCTTTTCTTATGAGCATGATTTTCTTAAAGGAAATCTGTCACCGGGTTTTTGCTATGTTTTCTGAGAGCAGCATGATGTAGTATGCAACCATATCCATATACTATATCTAGATGTACTGTACCTCTAAATGAACATGTTTAGGTCTTCATAATGGTGGTGTTTTTCTCCAACTTATGTCTCTAGTAGCTTATAATATCATCTATCTGTTATTCTAAATTACAAAGGCAAAAACTAACAAATGTTAAAGAGGTCAACTAATATAACATTGATGACCTATTCTTAGGATAGGTCATCAGTGTCTGTACCGGTGGCGGTCGGAAGTGCTCAGTTACGGTGCTGCTCAGTCTACTTATAGTAGGCGGGGATGGGTTCTGCACATCTGCCCCCTATTTAAATCAATAGGGGGGCGGATGTGCAGTAGCTGGTCGCGGTGTTTTCAATTTTATGAGGTGCAATATTTAGAAAAATAAAATTTGAAAGAAAATATCTTGCTATATGTTGGGTACATGCTTTGATTAGATCATATTCTGTACTGGAATTTTCAGAATATTTACAGATATCTTTTAGTCATTCTGGGATTTATTCTAATGCATATACAATATGTGTGGCTAAAATCTTATTGAATTTTCATCTGACGCAGAATTTTATTATTTGCTGTTTGAACAGGTTGGGGTACAATCAGTTTACTGGTGAAGGTGGAAGACGTATTGCACAAGCGTTACAAAAGAGCACCAGCGTTTGTGATGTGGGGTAATAAAAACTTTCCATGAATTGAAAAAATAAATCATTCCACAATTTTTAAAAAAATATATTTAAAAAACGTGTGCTTGTTGTGTTCAGCGTTCCCTCTTAATATGTAAAGTAAGGCTTATCTGTGTAAAGATTTTTAGTCGGGCGGTTTAGAGAGATTGACACTATAAAGTACTTGGAAGATAATTTACCTGTAAGGCTACATTTCCATGATAGGTTGTTGGTAAGTTTTAGATGTTGCAGATTTTCTGCACCTATTAAGTAAATTAGGTTACTTGTGTTTTTTTATTGCGTTTTGAAGTGTATTTTTTTACATACATTTTTAATGCCTTTTTTGACACTGTGTTTTTCGTCTTTTGTCGGTATGTCATGTTTTGAATAAAGCTGCTTTGTTTCTGACATCTGGTATTTGGCTTTAACAAAACTTTATTGATAGTCGTGTGCTGATTTCTGCATCTAATGCAAGTATGTGGGGAAAATCTGCACAGAAAACTGAGCGTTCTCACAAGAAAAATTGACATTATGGATTTGAAACTCGCCGCAGGTCAGTTTATGCTGAGTAATAAAAAGAAGCACAGTGGCCATGAGATCTCTATAAATCCCATCCACTTTGCTGGAACTCTAAAACGCTGCGTTTTTGAAACTATCAAGCTTCAAAAAACTAATCATGAGAACTTAACCTTTCAAAATGCATAAAGCTCTTTTTTGGGGGTGAGGGTGATGGGGGAGCAGAATCCTATCTATTTATTACATCTGCCTTATTTGATCCCAAATGAAAATCTTAAGTCACAAACTATGCATATACTGCACTGCTCCGACTCCCTCATACTTGGCTCATGTTTAAGTGATAAATTTACTGTAGCACAGATTCATCTCAGCTAAAAGTCTAGACCCTTAGATCAGGAATAGGACAGACATTTATAGGACATTTCATAACTTTCCCAAATTCTTATGAAAAAATATTCCCCACAAACTGCATTGAACTACTGTACCCAATTTATTATATATTTTAGGAATCGGAGTTGGTCCATTTTATACCGACTCCGACTATTTCAAAATGGGCTCCGACTCCACGACTCTGACTCCACAGCCCTGTGGCTAAGCTCTGCTTTAAAGGAGTTTTTCCACTATATGTATCACCTATCCAAGTGTATGATCGCTGAGAGGGGCTGTCTGAGACCCTCACCGATTTTAAGAATGGGCTTGCCAAAATCCTCTATGTGAATGAAGCAAATGCTTGACCACCACTCCATTCACTTTTTTGGAACTGATTGAACCACCATCTGAATCTCTCTTCCAGATGTGAATAAAGCAGTATTAAACCATTTGCCTTACCGCACCATTCACACGGAAGACTTTGGGATTTACGGCTCGGGATCAGTTGGGGTCACCACTAAACATAGGTGAATCTGTTCTATCGGCCAAATCATTAATCTGTGACCATTGGACGGAAGTCTTGTCAAACTCCTTACCTCTTGGAACGCCCAGCTCTTCTTTCAATTAGCTGGAGTGGTGCAACATTGTGTGTGCGTCACACTGCAATGATGCTGTTGCTGCAGCCTAGCTTATCAAATGAAGATCTGGGAATGCCAGGAGGTAAGGAGATTTGCGGGTCTTCCGGCCAGCGGTTATAGATTACTGACCTGGCTGATGGGCCGGAGTCCTGCTCGTAGAATTTCCAATCTCTAATTCTCAACAGTTGGACCTGCAGAAATAATACAGTCATCATCTAACCAAACGATAGACCATAATTATATATTGTATAAGAAAATCCTTTACATATTATAGGAGCTGTAAAACCTGCTGCATATTGGGTATAGAATTCTAGCCCTATATATTGCACTATTGGGAATATTGGAGTTGTCCTCATACAACCATTAGATTGTTGTTGGATCCTGTTGAAATTATCAGGATCTGCTGACCAACGTCTAATATGTATGACATTATTATTCCTCTGCACTACTTTTTTATACATAAAATTGCTTAATTGATGATCTGCTGACTTTTAAGAAAGTATTGACTATATGTATTTGCAGGATGTGGGGAAATCGCATTGGTGATGAAGGGGCACAGGCATTCGCAGAAGCTATAAGAAACCATCCCTGCCTTAAGGATCTAAGGTTTGTTTTAAGGCTCTAATATTCTCATCACCTACAGTCGAAATCATTGTCATGTTTATCCCCTCCACAGATTGCAAGTCAGCAAACTAATTTTTAAAGGAGTGGTCCTAAACCAACCCTAAATGTCAATCTACGTAATGTAATCTAATCACTTTTCTAATACAGTTTAATTAAAAATTCACTGATGACATCTATTTTGGGGGCAGAGCTGATCTCTGCTCTCCCTGCTCACCGCGTTCTCTCCCTTTAAATGCGCTGACAGTTCACTCTTTTGCCGGCTCATCACTTTTCATAAGAGCTAGCGTGGGAGTGCACTGTCACTACACATTCAAACTAATATAGCACTTTTGTAAGAATGTAGCTCATACTAAGCATGTGCCGGTATTGACAATTGACACATGCTCAATGGACTAACCCAGTCCCTGAAATGAACGTCACTGACGCTTCAGCTCAAGGTAGGCAAAGCAGCTGCGGCAATGACCGCTATCACTGCCCCTTGATGATGTCCTGTTTAAGTATCCCAGCATGCACTTGGGATTCTCAACGAAACGTCATCAGAACGGAAGTAGAAAATAAAACTCCGTAAAATACAGTTGAGGGAATATTTAAATAAACTATAGTAGACAAGTGATTAATTATTACATTAAATAGACAGATTTTTAGAAATAAATGTATACTTTAGTTTCCCACCACCCCTTAAAGCAAGATGTTTCAAATCTTTGCTTTGTACACGAAATAAGCAATTCTTCTAACAAATGTTGACAAACAGATATTTAATTTATAAATCACTATATCAGTATTCCAAGGGACGCTTAAAGGGGTTATACGGGACCTTTTTTATTTTTCTCTTCCCTATGAGACTAAGTACTTACTGGCAGGTAGTTGCTATCTACCTGCCTGTTCTGGACCCTGCGGCAATCTCTCCTGCCACAAGGCAGCAATTCTCCTGCTTCCTTTGACCTCACGTCAACAGAGCAGCTCTTTCTCTTCCGGTCTGCTCTATCGATCGGGCAGCACTGCTGACGTCGCGTTGATTTACAGTCGACTCCCTGCAGTTAGTCAGCAAAGAGCCAGCTGTCAACACCATTACATATTCAGTGGAATTGTGTGGAAAGGAAAAAGTGGAAAAATCTGCACTGCTGGTGAATGGTAATAAATCTAGGTACACACTAGCTTCCTTTCCACACAATTCTACTTAGTCCCGTGGACCTGCTGATGCTGGGATACATGCTTATTCAAACATTGTGTGATCTCAACATAATCAGCTTAGCATAAACTTTATTTGTTTTATCCATTTTAACCCTATTGCTCTTTTCTCTCTTCCTTAGTATTTATGACATATTCAGTGACTCCCCTTTGACAGAGCAGAGCGGAACAGAGAGAGAGTTGCTCTTTCTACATCACCGGAGGCAGGAGAATCACAGGCTGGAGCAGTCTGTAACCGCTTTGAGCTGGGAGATATGGTTATAGGGCAGAACAGGCAGGTAGTTTAGTAACTCTCTGCTGGTAAGTTCATAGCCGCAATGGAGAAAAATATTAAGTCCTGGATAACCCTTTAATCTCTTCATAACCTCTGACAGTAAATATACATTGGCACTTGCTGGGCTTTGTGCAGCGCCGTGGGGAGTCGTGCAGTTCCATCAGTCCCAAAGAAGTGAATGGAGCGATGGTCAAACATGTGTACCACGCTCCATTCACAATGGGGCATTGGGAACCCCATTCTCAGGATCCCTGGGTATCCCAGCGGTTAGACTACCCACGATCATACATTTTGATAGGTGATATTATATTTTAGCCATAATAAGTTTTTCCACCAAATACATACAGTGGCTTGTGGAAGTATTCACCCCCTTGACTTTTTACCTATTTTGTTACATTACAACCTGTGTTTAAATATTTTTGTATGTTATGCATCAGCACTAAATAGTCTAAGTTGGTGAAGTGAGAAAAATATAGGCATAAATTTAATTTATGGGATCAAATAACTAAAAATTGTCATGCGCATATGTATTCACCCCTTTTGCTATGAAGCCCCTAAAAAGTTCTGGGGCAAGCAATTACCTTCATAAGTCACATGCTTAGTGAAAGGAAGTCCACCTGTGTGCCATCTAAGTGTCACATGGTCTGTCAGTATATACACACCTTCTCTGAAAGGCCACAGAGGCTGCAACACCATTAAGCAAGAGGCACCACTAACCAAACAACACCATGAAGACCAAGGAGGTCTCCAAGCAAGCCAAAGACAAAGTTGTTGAGAAGTACAAGTCAGGGTTAGGTTATCAAGAAATATCCCAATCTCTTGATAATCCCCCGGAGCACCATCAAATCCATTATCATCAAATGGAAAGAAAATGATACCACAACAAGCCTGCCAAGAGATGGCCGCCCACCAAAACTCTCAGCCCGGGTAAGGAGGGCATTAATCAGAGAGGCAGCACAGAGATCAAAGGTAACCCTGAAGGAGCTGCAAAGTTCCAAGCGGAGACTAGAGTATCTGTCCATACAACCACAATAAGCCGTACGCTCCAGAGAGGTTTCAGTCTGTCAGTGATTTGAGACTGGGACAGAGGTTCACCTTCCAACAAGACAATGACCCAAAGCATACTGCTAAGCAACACTCGAGTGGTTTAAGGGGAAATGTGTAAATGTTTTGGAGCGGACTAGTCAAAGCCAAGACCTTAATCTAATTGAGAATCTGTGGTTAGACTTGAATATTGCTGTTCACCAGAGGAAACCATCTAACTTGAAGAAACTGGAGCAGTTTTGCCTTGAGGAATGGGCAACAAATCCCAGTGGCAAGATATGGAAAGCTCATAGAGACTTATCCAAAGTGACTTGCAGCTTTAATTGCCGCTAAAGGAGGCTCTACAAAGTACTGACTTTAGGGGGGTGAATAGTTATGCCCACTGGAGTTTTCAGTTATTTTGTCCTATTTGTTGTTTGCTTCACAATAAAAAGAAAACCAAATGTTCACAGTTGTGGGTATGTTCTTTATATGAACTAATGCAAACCCTCAAAAAAAAAAAAACTGTGAAATTCCAGGTTGTGACATAGCAAAACATGAAAAATGACAAGGGGGTGAATACTTTCGCAAGCCACTGTACATGGCAGAAATCTATTTGACTACCAACTACATTCAAGAGGGGACTGAATTGTGTCCGAATTCGTTTTAGAGTATTATAAATAATCCATTAATAAATAATATTTTATAATATTCTTTATGCTGTTACTAGCAGTTCTATAATCTAATTCACAACTTGTATTTTTCGCCGTAGTCTGGCCTGCAATGGGATGACATCTGTTGGAGGGGCATATATTGCTGATGCTTTACAGCACAATACATCTCTCAGAATATTATGGTAAATTATGGTTCCAGTAATATTAATAGTACCTGCGCTGTCTGTATTGAACCTTTGCTTATTTCCCAGTATATAGATGGTATGTAGCTAAAGGGGTGTTATTATTTCCTTGAACTTAGAGCTGTAATTAAGGCATTTAATCTAATTCGGGTATTTAAAGTTGCTTCAGAACCTGTATTGAAGTCACATGATCACAGGGACAGTTCTTTTTTCTGAGATGGTGATGTTACATCTGTGCGCTCTCAGTGATGTCGCTCCCCCAATTTACAGCACATCATCACCAACATGCCATTACTACTTAGAGTTCCCATGTATGATCAGTAAACATATCATTTGTCTGAAAGGAATTGTCCATTACCCTTACTAATGGACCCACAGAGGTGGGAAAGAGAAAATACACTCTGCCCTGCAACACTCCTCAATAGTAACATGCAACCACTGATTGGCTGCAGAGTTTACATTTTGTGCCAGATTAGAAACATGGCCTCCAAATCCAGTCCTGATTCCCTGATAAATGACTTATGCATAATAATTAGTAAGATCAAATTTCATGTAGTTACTTGATAAACAATGGGCTTAGATTGATAGAACACAATATTTACATATTTAAAATGGCCAAACTTTCCTATAACTAAATAAAACATCTCTTAAAACTGCTCACTTTTTGGGGGTCTATTGCCCTGAGAGCATCTGTGATCTCCTGAATGCACACACAGCCCAGGGAATGAACTTATAGGGGTATCCCGTCTCCAAGATCCTATCCCAATATATAGTAGGTGTAATAATAATAATATTAGCAAATGCCTCCAATTACAAATGTAGTATAGTTCTTCTGATTCACTATGTCACTTACCCCATGTGAAGGGCGTTGCAGTAGCTTAGGTATCCATAGTTATAACCACTCGTAAAGTGACAGTTAGTTTTTAGTGGCTGTGACCATGGATACTTAAGCTGCTGCAATGTCCTGCACATGGGGTAAATGACATAGCGAATCAGGAACACTATACTACATTTCTATTTGGAGGTATATTCTAATATTATTATTATTATACCTACACATATTGAGATAGGATCTTGGAGTTGGTAATACCCATTTAAAAGTAGCTATAACATACAATATTTAAAAAGAGTCCTTCATGTCCAAAATGCATTTTAGATGAGATATAGAGGGTTGTAGGGTGCGCACCCGTAGCGCGGACAGGTTTGGTGCACCGTTACGCCTCCTCATTTGCAAATTGGGACTCTTCCCCACTTTTGATTGATAGTATTCTCTTTCCAGGGCTAGCACTGTCTGAATTCGGCTGGCAAGTGTGCGGCCGCGTGCACACGGTGGTCACACGCATTCTCCTCCTGTCTCCTTTCTTCTGACGCCACTCACTGCACTTTCCGGGTGTATTAGTGCAGCGAGCGGAACGGTACACCAAACGCTCATCCACGCCAAGGGTGCACTGGAGACTCCTCATTAGCCTATGAGTAAAGTTATTTTATCAAGCACTGTACCAATAACAGGTACAGTGCTAGTATGGTCATTTTAGGAGCTAAGTCCCATACAACACTGTATAGCCCATTTAAAATTCATTTTGGGCATGACGGACTCCCTTTAATAATTTTATTTTGAAGCCAGACTTGGTACATTCTTACATCTCTGACTGCACAGCCCTGGTGCAGAGCGTAGCCTACACATGGACGAGGCAACATGCGATAAGTGAGTTTCATCATATTGCTGAAAAATATTGCTGAAACCGCTATACAACAGGAAAAGAAGGCATCCCCTGAACTGGGATGAGGGTTACTTTTTTTTTCATTTTAAAGAAATATGATTTTCTACATGTACTTACACAGCAAATATGTATGACCTTTCTTTTTGAGTGCACTGAAAGCCTCATCAAGCATTACTGTATTAAATCTTATCTAAAATGCTGTGTTTTTTATACTGATTACAAAACCCACCGTACACATTACACTAATGTTGGCTGAATCCGCCGATATCAACGGTTTCAGCCAACTGTCTGTGGGTGGAGACCTTGAGCAGATGATTGTCGCGGGGAGTTACGGGTCTGGTATGTCTGACTTCAGAGTGCAGATCTTTTTTTCTCACTGAGTTGTCAGATGTCTGTTGGCCGCACTCTAATGGAGAACACAGGAGTGCTTGGCAGAGTGAGAGGTCCTGTGTACAGTAGTGTTCAAAAAAATAGCAGTGTGTTCAAAAACATGAGTTAAGCACAAAATCTTTATACTAGTTTTTATTTCCATGCATTGGGAACATTACACACTGTTTTCTAATTCAAAACATGAAGAGAAATGTATATAATTTTAACTACTTTACAAAAAATAACAAAAAATGAACATTGTGCTGTTCTAAAAAATAGCAGTGTTTGCATTTGTCTTTACAAACTCACAATATGTACTCTCTTTTTTTGAGGATTTAGCATTCCTGTGAATCACAAACCTAATATTTAGTTGTATAACCACAGTTTTTTAGAACTGCTTCACATCTATGTTGCATAGAGTCAACCAACCTCTGGCACCTGTCAACTGTTATTCCAGCCCAGGATACTTTGACTACATCCTACAATTTTTTGCCATTTGTTGGCTTTGCCTCAGAAATGGCATTTTTGAAGTCACCCCACAAGTATTCTATCAGATTAAGGTCCGAGGATTGGGTTGGCCACTCCATAACCTCAATTTTGTTGGACTGGAAGCAAGATTTTTCTAGTTTACTGGTGTGTTTAGGGTCGTTGTCTTGTTGAAACACCCATTTCAAGGGCATATCCTCTTCAGCGTAAGGCAACATGACCTCTTCAAGTATTTTAATATGTGCAAACTGGTCCATGATCCCTGGTATGCGGTAAATAGGTCCGGCACCATAGTAAGAGAAACATGCCCATATCGTGATGCTTGCACCACCATGCTTCACTGTCTTCAGAGTGTACTGTGGCTTGAATGCAGAGTTTGGGGGTTGTCTGACGAACTGTCTGCAGCCCTTGGACCCAAAAAGAAAAATTTTACTTTGATCAGTCCACAAAATGTTTCTCCATTTCTCTTTAGGCCAGTTGATGTGTTTTTTGGCAAATTGTATCCGCTTCAGTACATGTGTTTTTTTTTTAACAGTGAGACTTTGCGGGGACTTATTGCTAAGAGATTAGCTTCACACAGGTATCTTCTAACTGTCACAGTACTCACAGGTAACTTGAGACTGTCGCTGATCATTGGCTGAGCCTTTGCCTTTCCGGCTATTCTTCGATCTATTTGAATGGTAGTCTTCCATTTTCTTCCACGTCTCTCTGGTTTTGCTTTCCATTGTAAGGCTATGTGCCCACGATGCAGAAATGCTCAGGATTTTTTCCTGAGCGTTTCTGCATCTCCCTGGCAGAAAAAAACGCATGCGGATTGTACATGCGTTTTCCTGCCAGGGACATGCGGAAATGGAGCATTATTCACTGCCATTTCCGCATGCGGATTGACAAGCGCTTTCCAAGCGAATTAGCATCACTTGGAAAGTGCTTGTGACAACTAGGTCACACTATATAAATCCATGCAAACGGCATGGATTTATATAGTGTGACCCGAGAGAATGGTTAAAGATAAAAAAATAAATATATACTTACCCTCCGATGGCCCGCACTGGCTTGTTTCGCTCGGTCCCGGCTGCCGGCAGCAGTGGATTGAAAGACCTGCCGACGTCAGCGTCGCGTGACCCGTCACATGACTCTGACGTCAGCGCAGGTCCTTCAATCCACTGCAAAGTGCCGGGAAGCAAGTAGGAGCGCTGCGCGGGCCGTCGGAAGGTAAATATACATTTATTTTTTATTTTATTCTTTTTTTTACAGTTTTCTATGGTACCCGGGTCCAGCGGAGACTCTCCTCTCCTCTACACCCGCATACCATCCGCACATTAGAACTCTTGGATTACGCATCTACATATACAGTGATGCATAATCCATGCGGTCTAATGCAAGTCAATGGCGGCGAAGACGCAGCACTTCCGCAAAATAATTGGTAGTGCTGCGTTTTTTTCCGCAATGATAATCCGCAGCGGAAATTTCCGCAGCATGTGCACAGCACATGCGGATTATCATTGGGGAACATTGCTGCCCTTCTACCATGCGTTTTTAATGCGTTTCCGCAGCAGCAAAAACGCTGCAGAAACGCATTAAAAACGCATCGTGGGCACACAGTCTAAAGCATTGGAGATCATTTTAGCTGAACAGCCTATCATTGTCTGCAATTCTTAATAAGTTTTACCCTCTCCAATCAACTTTTTAATCAAAGTACACTGTTCTTCTGAACAATGTCTCGAACGACCCATATTTCTCAGGCTTTCAAGGATAAATGCATGTACAACATGTGCTGGCTTCACCTTTAAATAAGGGCCTCCTGATTCACACCTGTTTCTTCACAGAATGATTGACCCCACTAATTGAACTCCACACTGCTATTATTTTGAACACACACCCCCTTACAATTATTTAAATACACAGACTCAAAAACATGCAGATCATGAATGCGGAGTCTGTTGGTTTTCTTAGAATTTACTGCACCAACTGGTAAATTGTGTGACATGTGGTAATATAATTTATACCAAAAACAGTGATTAATCTGGTTAGTCATATTTGGACTGCTATTATTTTGTGAGAGATGTCTGAGATTGGCCAAATGATCGGTTGAACCATCGTTCAGACCACAGCCATCTACTGTAGTAACCAGGGCCAGACTGGGACCAAAAAGCAGACCCGGCGCACAAACCACATCAGCCTACATATTAGAACACTCTCCCCCATTGAAGCGCAGTGCAAGGTTCAGCAAATTTTACTTAACTTGGTCATGCTCATCGCCAATCCCTTTAAGGGGTTGTTTGAGGAGCCATATGTGCATGGAGCTGCAAGGCGCATGATCGACCGACGCTCCATTCACATGGTGCACTTTAGAGCCCCTGTTCTCGGTAACAGTGGGGGTCCTAGCTGTCAGGCACCCAGCGACTGGAAAGTTATCCCCTATCCCAAGAATAAGGGATAACTAAACTTGCTATAACCTCATTAACCCCTTCACAACCCCTTGTGTCCCTGCATTTGATGGGGGCTCCGGCGCTGAGCCTTTATCTTTCCCTGAACATGGCAGTTGATTCGCCATCCATCCGCGGCTGTCAACAAGTTAAATGCCGCTGTCAATCTCTGACAGTGGCATTCAACGCGCGTCAAGCGGAAGCACAGGCAATCGGATGATCGAAGCTTCAAGTTTCCTAAGGAGACTATTGAGGCCAGTAAAAAGAAAAAAATATATATATTTTTTAAATATTAAAAAAACATAAGTTCAAATCAACCCCCTTTTGCCCCATTCAAAGTAAAATAATACACATATTTAGTATTGCTGCGTTCAGATACGCCCAATCGATCAAAATATAAAGTAAATTAATCCGATCGGTAAACTGCGTAACGAGAAAAAAAATCAGAATTACGTTTTTTTGGTCACCGAACATTGCAATAAAATGCAAAAACTCTTCTATAAGAGAGAAAGAAAGCTACTAATTCAGCACAGTGTCCTATTTGCTGTTATTCCCTGCACGTTTGAGTGAATAGAGGGTGCACTAAAAAAAGAGGCGCAGCACTTAATCAGGTGAGCAACACCTCCATTTGTAGGATCAGTTCTGGAGGTCGGACTCTCACAGATCATAATGCCATCATTTTATGTGATCATATCCGGTGATTCATTTTCTTAGTGATAATTTTGTTTTTTATGCTGCAAAATCCTCAGTTTTTATTGTAGATATGTGGTGCATTGCGAAGGGTGAAATTTGCTCAGCATAAGTTGACATGCTGTGGATTTCAAATCCACAACACCAGTCAATTACTCTGTTGATTTTCTCTGCATTGTGTTAATGAGATTCACCGGAATTTATACATGCCAATGCTTTATATCAGAACAAATTTCATGTTTTTATTTGATATTTTCAATATGAATTTTTATAGGTTGACAGAAAACCAATTTACAGATGACGTGGCCCAAAGCTTTGGTGAAATGCTGAAAGTGAACCAGACTCTTCAACACCTGTGGTGAGACTATATATAACAATGGCTGAAATTAGATGTTTCCACATTTTAACATTCCTACCTTTTTTTTCCAAGGCATGCACTGTATAAATATACTTTTTAGTGTATAGCTCTGCAACCCAGGATGTCTGAACCGCCACAATCTGCCCATTTCCCCACACTTTAGATGTGATCAGATAACAGATTTCTACTGTTCGAGTTTTGAAGATGGATTAATGTATTATAATCATCTTAACACAGAGAGACACTTTTTTTCAGTTTGTGTTGTATATTACATGTGTGTATAGACATTGGTGTGAAAACGTGTTTGCCCCCTTCCTGATTTCTTATTCTTTTGCATGTTTGTCACACTTAAATGTTTCAGATCACAAAACAAATTTAAATATTAGACAAAGAGAACACAAGTAACCACAAAATGCAGTTTTTAAATGGAGGTCTTTATTAAGGAAAAAACCTACAGGGCCCTGTGTGAAAAAGTGATTGCCCTCCCCCAAAAATTAACTGTGGTTTATCACATCTTTGGGAAGCTGAGTTTAATTTCTCTAGCCACACACAGGCCTGATTGCTACCACACCTGTTCTCAATCAAGAAATCACTTAAAGGAGTTGTCCACTACTATTTACTCCTTTCTATAATGCCCCCTATGTATTTAACCTGTTGAGGGAAGATTATTTCTAATTACCTTACTTTGTGTTTATGGCCTGTGAGTGGCGCTATCGCTGGCCGCTCACAGGCATCACTTGACCCTCGGCTGCAGCCAGCTCTTCCTTCCGCGCACTCTCCCTCTCTTGCATTCATTGGGAAAGTGCGCGGTGAATGCTGAGCTGTGACGCGCGGGGAAGCCCCGCCCACAGCCCAGCATCCAGCGCAGGGAGCGCATCACAGAGTCATGCCTCACTTGACCTGACATCAGCGGAAGGAAGAGCATGCTGCAACTCGGGGTCAAGTGATGCCTGTGAGCAGCCAGCGATAGCTAGACATCATGCTGCGATTCAAAGAAATTCAGGAACAAATGAGAAACAAAGTAATTGAGCTCTATCAGTCTGGAAAAGGTTATAAAGCCATTTCTAAAGCTTTGGGACTCCAGCGAAAGACAGTGAGAGCCACTATCCATAAATGGTGTAAACATGGAACAGTGGTGAACGTTCCCAAGAGTGGCCAACCGACCAAACTTACCACAAGAGCGTAGCAACGACTCATTCAAGAGGTCACAAAAGACTCTACAGGAATATCCAGAGAACTGCAGGCCTCACTTGCCTTAGTTAAGGTCAGTGTTCATGATGACACTGTAAGAAAGAGACTGGGCAAAAATGTCATGCATGGCAGCGTGCCAAGACGAAAATCACTGCTGAACAAAAAGAACATAAAGGCATGTCTCAGTTTTGACAGAAAACATCTTGATGATTGCCAAGACTTGTGAGGATACTCTGAGGACTGACGAGACAAAAGTTGAACTTTTTGGAAGGTGTATGTCCCATTACATGTAGCGTAGAAGTAACACAGCATTTCACAAAAGGAACATCATACCAATAGTAAAAGATGGTGGTGGTAGTGTGATAGTCTGGGGCTGTTTTGCTGCTTCTGGACCTGGAAGACTTGCTGTGGTAAATGGACCCATGAATTCTGCGGTCTACCAAAAAATCCTGAAGGTGAATGTCTGGCCATCTGTTCGGGACCTCAAGCTGAAGCGCACTTGGGTTATACAGCAGGACAATGATCCGAAACACACCAGCAAGTCCACCTCTGAATGGCTTCCGAAAAACAAAATTTAGACTTTGGTGTGCCCTAGTCAGAGTCCTGACCTTAATCCGATTGAAATGCTGTGGCATTTCCTTAAAAAAGGCGGTTCATGCTTGGAAAACCTCCAATGTTGCTGTATTACAACAATTTTGCAAAGATGAGTGGGCCAAAATTCCTCCAGAGCATTGTAAAATGCTTGATGGCAGTAGTTGCTGCTAAGGGTGGCCCAACCAGTTATGTTTAGGGGGGCAAACACTTTTTCACACAGGGCCCTGTAGGTTTGGATTTCTTTTTCCCTTAATAATAAAGACCTTCATTTAAAAACTGCTTTTTGTGTTTACTATTGCTATCTTTGTCTAATATTGTAATTTGTTTTGTGATCTGAAACATTTTAAGTGTAACAAACATACAAAAGAATAAGAAATCAGGAAGGGGGTAAACACTTTTTCACACCACTGTATGTGTGTATATGTATTTCATTTTCTAAATACAACAATTGCCCCACGAATCGTATTTAGAATATTGCAACAGCAGCTCCATCAAGGACAGATGATGTTTTGTAGATTTTGGTTCAAATGTCTATTTCTCACTGTGTTCTCCATTTCTGTTCATGGCAGGCTAGTTAAAAACCACATCACTAATTATGGTGCCAATATACTGGCAGAAGCCCTGGACCATAACACTGGGTTGGAGGAACTTTGGTGAGTATTAAATCTCCTGTTGTAAGAAACATGTTCACAAACCACATGATCACTAATTTAGTCATAAGTATGAATAACCATATTGTGCAAGACCACCTAGTCTTAAGTCTGATAGATCTGGTTGCAATCTGTATAGTTAGAAGATGACTCACCATGAAGTCTAATAATTCCCCTCTTCTTACTGACCTAAAAAAAATAAACCATGTTGCTAAATCGCAAAGGTCATTATTAGGCCACCAAATCTGAATATTTCCGTTTTTCCTTGCTTCTTAAACTATACTTACATTTAGACTGGATTTTTAGACAATATGTGTTCAATAAAAGTGTATATAATTTTCAGCCACATGTGAGTATTATTAATACTTCCTTACATGATGGGCTCTCTACAGCATTGCAGCTGTACTGGTGGCTTGAGAAATTGGTGGGACCAGAAGTGTCTTGAAGACTTTGTTCTGCCAGCCCTGGTGCATTCTTGTCATTTAGCAGAATCTACTTGAATCTTAGCCGATACAGTGCTAAGCATAAATTTGTACACCTTAACAGATTTGTCATAGTATCAATATTTTCTATGGCATACCATATTACAAAATACTCCCAGAAATGTGGTCCATTGATTGCTAACAAAATTTGATATTTTGCACACCCCAAAAAATTATTTTCCTAACAATTTCATACAAGACCTTGTTGGCAAAAATGACTATACCACAATGAAAGACTTAGGAGCAAAGCTAAAGTTTAGACTACTAAATTCTAATCAATAAGAATTCAACCAATGATAAGTGGTTAGGGCATTACTTAAAGAAATCCCCTTCCCATTTCATGCTGTCAGCAATGGCACCACAAGGAAGAGAAATGTGACAAGACCTGAGAAATAAAATAATGCCTTTACACAAGAAAGGTGACGGCTACAAGAAGATCAGCAAGACTTTACTGAACAGTCAAATTACTTTAGAAAAAAGTGATTTAGAAATGTAACAAAGATGGTGCTGCAACCATTTCACAGAGACGTTCAGGCCGACCGGGGAAGTTAACACCTAAATAGCAGAATCTTCTGATGAGTAGGGTTCAAAAAAAAATCGACATGCAAGTTCACTGCATTTGCTAAAAGTAGACAAACTGGGGTGAGTGTTTCCCGTGACGCAATAGGGCGTACATTGCACAGGATGCATTGGTGTTGTCCACGAATGAAGCCTATCCTAAAGCCCATGCACAAAGAAAGCCTGTCTACAATTTGTCACAGTCCATGCCTAAAATATAGGTAGACTACTGGGACTCTATACTCTGGAGACCAAGATAAAAGTTTATGGAGGTGATGGCTTCAAAATTGTATTTTGTCGCAAAGCTGATGAGTGCAAAAAATGCACATTGCCTATAGTGAAACATGGTGGTGGCAGTGTCCTTATGTGGGGCTGCATGAGGGCTCCTGGTGTCAGGGAGCTACATTTCATTGATAATATCATGAATTCACAGATGACTGCTCTATATTGGAAAGAGAAGATGCTGCCATCACTCTGTGTCCTTGGTAGACGTGCACTTTTCCTAATTGAAAATTATCCAAAACACATATCTAAGGTCACTGATACATTTCTGAAGAAGAACAGGGTGAAAGTAATTAAGTGGCCAGGTATGTCTCCTGATCTGAACCCAATCGAACACCTATGGGGAATTCTGAAGAGACAAGTTGAGCATCACTCTCCATCCAGCATCCAGGACCAAAACGAGGTCTTTTTTGAAGAATGGAAAAACATAGATGTCGCAATATGTCGCCACCTTGTTCTTTCCATGCCTAGAAGGTCCTGTCCTTAAAAATCATGGAGGTCATACACAATACTAGATGTGGTAGTTTTTGATACGGGGTGTAATCCTTTTTTGCATCAACTAATATTTGTAAAACTGAAGATGTTGTCATGAACTTTATATTGTTAACCTTACTTTCATGTAGTGGGATAATGAAAGGTTCTATGAAACTCAGTCTTGTCAAAATGATATATTGATTAAAATCTAACTTTTCAAAGGGGGTGTACTCATTTATGCTAAGCACTGTATATCACTAACATACAACTTTTAAGGGTAAATATCTGTAGGGTGCTTTTTTTAAACTGCAATCAATTTCATACAAAATACTGTTTCTTTCAGTTTACATAACAATCCTCTTACTCTTGATGAGAATGAACCTTTTCAGATGAATTCTAGGATTAAAACCTGATTTGAATATGTGGTCCTGAAGATCTACTAAAACAGAGGAACGTCCGGACCTCACTCCTGTTACATCCTACTGGTCATGGCAATACTCCTTCCAGCATGAAGCCTTACTGCATGTGTAGGGGAAGAGATCCTGATGCCAGCGATGTATAACTTACTGGGCTTTCTGCTGAAGTTTTGACAAGATCTCTCTTCTCTGCTATAGATCTACCTGTATAATTTTGCCCACACCACTGAGTGACAGCTTTCTGTGTACACTGTGCATAGGCAGAAATCTGTCAGTGGTGAGTGCGGAGTTATACAGAGCTCATAAATATGGAGGACTACATGGCAGCAGGTTTACTAGTCCTCTACTGATAAAATCATTGTTTCATCAGCAGACAATATCAAAATTATGGCAAGCAGCTTAGAAAGTGACACACTGTTAAAATCAGGGTGTCTGTCTCTTCATTATGTTTCTCTCAGATTAGGTAGCCAAAACCTGTTGAGATTCCCTTTTAAAGAGCGTCAGCACAAAATGACTGTTCAAACCAAGCATATGCTCTTGGTGCATCCTTGGTGTGACTGAACTGTTCAATGCACCTTCCCACTTGTTTTCCATCTACACTCTCCCCTCCCCTTTTCATTGATTGACAGCTCTGTCGTAAAAAGGAGACCAATGGGCTGACATAGATGGAAAACAAGTGGGTGGGAAGATGCACTGATTATCTGTGGTTGGTTTGAACAGTCATTTGTGCTGACAGACTTCATATAAGAATATTAAATGTACCTACTACATACATGCAGCAGACATACGTGTTTTAGACTCTGTTACAATCGACAAGAAAATTAATTTATTTAAGGTATAAATAAATAGCGATAGAACAGTAGGTCTGTGGCCACTAATCCCATTTCAAAGATTAGAGAAGAGAATGAGGCATGTTGTTGGCTGTTTAGTCAATCCCGCAGTTTTATTACTTGACTCCATTAGCATTTGGAATCACATTTCTTGTTGGGGTTGATGGCTTGCGTAATTTACAAGGAGAAGCACAAACGACATAGATGACATCTAGCTGTGCTGTCATTCCAGCCCCCCATGACACATGTAGACTGCCCCATCCTTAAAGAGAATTTGCCAGCAGATATTTGCTATGTAATCCGAGACTAGCATTATGTAGGGACAGAGAGCCTGATTCCAGCAAATGTATCACTTACTGAGCTGCTCGGTGTAGTTTTGATAGAATCTGTTTTCTCTGCTGGTCAGAATGCTGAGTTCTGTATAACGTCACCCACATCTGATCTGCAGCTTTCTGTGCACACTGTACACTGTCAGGAAGCTGCCAGTCAATGTTAGAGGTGGAGTTACATAGATTAGCTGGACTGGACTGCACGTGAGAACTAGTCCTCTTGTGATAATCTCCTGTATTGAATCTATAGCAAGCTGCCATGCAAGTGACACATTTCTGGAATCAGGCTCTCTGCCACTACATTATTCTTTTCCCAGATTAAATAGCAAAAACCTGATGGCTGATTTCCTTTACGATTCCATGAACATCACTATTGTCTCCAGGCATTACAACTTTAAGGCAGGCTTTATTCCGAGGATAATGTGGAAAATAGCAGCTGGATGCATTAGGGTATGTTTGGCTATGCTAGGACCCCTTTACCTTGAAACAGAATAACCCTGCCACTGTTGTAAATGCTAGGAAAATCTCATGAGGGAGTGGGTAACTAGAAGAATATTAAAAGGATCTTCTCAAGTTTAGACATTATCCCCAATCTGTTGGATAGGAGATAAACTTTCCAGATGCTGGACCCCAACAGATCCCTAGAACCGTGTGAATGGAGCAATGGTTGATCATGCGCACTGCCACCTCATTCATTGTTATGGGAGGGCCAGAGACCTGCTGGCACTCTACTATCTCAGATTGTCACATTATAAAGAGATGGGGCAACAGTGCACATGATCGACTGGCACTCTACTTCTCAGGATCAGTGGGGGCCACTGCGGTCGGACACCTGTCAGTCAGTAAGTTATCTTCCAAAGTTGAGCAACTTTGAACAAGTAATTCTTTTTAGCCCTCCATGCACAGTAAAATGTGTATTAATAAATAAGGTGCATATCTAGTGGAGGATAGATGCCCCCCAAAAATATAGCCAAAATATTCAGAGGCACAGCTAGTGTAACAACCTAAACCTTTGCCCTGGCTGAAGGAAAACCTGGCTATTAGTAATCCTATTATGCTAGATGATCTTAATTTACATGATCCCATACCACCCCTTCCACAGTGGAAAAATTATACATTGTAGTAAACAGGATTAAAACATATTTCATTAATAGTATAGCAGAAAATAAGTGAATTCATACTACTGCCCATTGCATTTATATTTGCTACATTTTTCTCATTGACTATAATTTCCTATAGTCAGTTCTAAGACCACTTTTAATGTTAAAATAAGATGAGACGCTCTGGTTTATGTGGATAAAAATAAAACCCTCAATGTGTGATTGTAACATAAGTGCACACCAAAGCTTTTTAACAACATATATATTTTTATATATTTTTTTTAATGTCTTATACATGCTTAGCATGTAACCAGATTCACATTTTGAATATGAAATGCTGATGTTTGTAATATTTATTTACAACTATTTTTTCTTTATGTACAATAAATGCTGATATTTTACACAATCTTATTTGCATATTCCTTAATGTAAATCTTTATGCAGCCTTTGTATTCTAATAAACAGATTTTTCCAGGTTGTAAAATTACTGTAAATTTATTAGATGTCCAGAAATTCTTAGAATTATTCCATTTACATAGCTGCAGCATAATGCATAGTCACAGGAAATGCGGGTGAGAAAAACTGTAGTTACTTTGCATTTAGAAAGGTAGCATCCTCCAGACATCCATCTGATGGCCACAGTCAGCAAAAACGGAATTAAAGGGGTTTTCCCATAAACAAAGTTAATCTCAATCAACATTTTAATCAATAGATTTTAGAATAAGTTCCACAATTTGATGTGTTAAAAAATTGTTCGTGTACTGAGATAACCTTATAAATGTGCCCCTGCTGTGTACTGTGTAATGGCTGTGTCTGACCGTACAGGAACATGGTCTGATCATACCACAGCTCCTGGGCAGGGGGGAAGCAAGAGAGTATACAGACAGGACAGCATGGGATCACAGCTGATTCTTCCTGTGAAGTGAAACATTGCTTAAAAACAGGGAAATGTTTTACCTTACAAAAAGAATCATCTGTGATCCTGTGCTGTACTGTCTGTGTACTCTTTTGCTCCCCCCCTGCCCAAGAGATGTGGTATGATCAGACCATGTTCCTATACGGTCAGACACAGCCATTACACAGTACACAGCAGGGGCACGTTTATAAGGTTATCTAAGAGCAGAAACAGGTATTTTTAACATAACTAATTGTGGAATTTATTTTTAGTCCAAGCTCTATTAATTAAAATATACTTTGTGCGGAAAACCCCTTTTCATTGCTTCAGCGAATGCTTCCACAATTTGAGCATCCGGCAGCAGTGGGCTATACATTACTGAAGCGGATGCTCACAATTGTCCGTACGGACTTTAGTCTTGTGTATAAAAAACAATTATATATTTTTTAGCCTCCTGAAGAACTTCCACCTCCTGGGCTGATGCTATTTCCTGGTGTAATTTGGGACTCTAAAGACTTTTTTTTCTCTTATGCAACATGCTTCAGTGACCACAGTGTGACTACTTCATGGCTCATCTGTACAAATTGTACATGGTTCCACTTTACAATAGCCCTGGCAGTTAACTGGGGTAGATGAAGAAAATTCACAAAACTGGCTTGTGACAAAAGCAGGCATTGTATGGTGGTGTTATGATTAAACGTATGTAGAGTCCTTGGCACCATACTTGATATTATGCACCACTTTACAATAGGTGGGGTTAAAGCACATGGTTTCTATAATTTTGACCATATTGTACAGTTTCTCAATACAGAGAAATGAGCTTTCCACCTCATGCAAGGGCCTAGTCAATATAATGAAGAAAAAGTGTATATTAATTTTCTCATGACTGGGGTATTTTATTCCCAACCAATATGTCAACATATTGAATGATGACTTTGAATAACTTTCAAATATTCCTTTGTCTATCAAAATTGAGTTTTAAGTATCTGAAAGGGTATTCTCAAGTTGTCTCTTAAACACCTCAAAACTATGCAGTCTCTCCTTACTTTCTGGTTGATTGGGGGGTGCTCCTCCTTGAGTGACAGTTCTAGTGAGCAGCTTCATTCTACTATTACATATTAACGGTCTGTTATTGTTTGTTCTGAGTCCACACTGTTATCACAGAGGCATTTGAACAAGCACAAAGCTCAGGAAAGTTAGAGCCAGGACTAGGAGAACTGCTATATAAACTGCTGACACAGGGATTGTGAATCTACAAGACTGATAAGAGCGCTTTTCCTAAGTGCAGATAACAGGTATCATCTTAATGTACACAGTCCGCATCACCCCTATTAATATCCCCGAGAGGATTATGCAATTTTACAAAAATACAGTAAATAGCTGATGAAGGTCCATTATCGACAGAAACGTCATTAGCTGTTTTCACGGACTGTTCCTGTTTGTAAATAAAATCCACATTCCTTTGCAAAGCATTATATTGAGTGCAGAGTTTTTGTACTGATAAGAGCACTTTGGTCAGGAGCTGAGAGGGAGGGAGATGAGCAGTAAACTGTTGTATAGAGATCAATGGGCTAGAGAGAGCAGACTGGTATGTTAAAGTGAATCTGTCAGTAGGATTTCACCCTCCAATCTCTACATAGCAATACCTTTAAGTGGCCAGTCCCTTACTCTCTCACTAAGAAATCAGCATTTGAATTGATAGGCAAATGAGGCTGTAGATCTGAAGCCTCTTTCACTCCAGCTCTATTCCCCGCCCAGCGTGCTACCTTCTCAGCCTCTATGCTGTGTGACTTCAGGCAAAGTAGTTGTCCGTCAAGATGGAGTAAGCGGTTCTGGGTGAGAAATAGAAGTAGTGACAGAGGCTTCAGAGCTACAAATAGTTCTTCAGAATCATTTGCATATCAATTCAAACACTGATTTCTCAGAAATGGAGTAATGGACTGTCCACATAAAGGTATTGCTGGACTTGTGTTTGAAAGAGTTACACACAAAGGTATAGAATTTGGGGGCAAAATCCTGCTGCTAGATTCCCTTTACTCCTTTCCTGGAATGGAACGGCTGTGTACTCTTGGTAAGGGTATGGCTTTGGCTACAGACATTTTTTTTTTATAACTTTTGATTTTTTTCAGCGCCTTCTCTTTTTTCATGGAACAGGATTGTTTTACAGGGAATGAATGATCCAGAATATAATACGTTCCCAACCTTCGATCACAGTGACAATATAAATTAATATGTGGACCCACAGAGGTCTGTTCCTGGCATAACTGTACGTAGCGAAGCTTGGAGTGGTAACTGAAGAGGGTGTGAACACGTATGCCCAGTTCAGTGCTGCCTGCTAATTAGTCAGCTTGCCTTTCACATCCACTTTTTTTTCTGCTTAACCTTAACTTCCTCCTTCATGTTTCAGAGCTGCGCATTCTTCCACAAAATTGTAGTTTAGTATAAGATGGCTAGAATATAATATTATTAGAGATGATAGATTAATTAGCATATGCCATCATTTAATGAGTGGACGGTCGACTGCCAGAACCTCAAAGTCTGCAGAAAGGAGGAGATGCGGTACTGCTAAAGTGTTGTGGATCCTTTGGAGTTTTTCCTGCCCGGCTGTGCTCATGTCTACCCTCCGTGCATTAGGCCGGACAGACTTCCTTTTTTTTTTTTTAAATCGTTTTTTTCCAACCTTAAGCTTTGTTGCACTTCCCTCCATGGTGGGTAGATTGGAAAGCCCCTCATTCTCTGAGGAGTCCAAGAGGTTATAGTTTCATTATCATATTATGAAGTAGACAATCCCCTTTCCCTCTGTGCTCAGTGTCTTACCTTTCTCCTCCGGTAAGATGGTTCTTCTCAGTTACTGCAGTATGCTGTATGACATCTGAGAGAGGATGCCCGGTGCGTGATCAATCTAGTAACATACTAAGTCGTACAATGCATTTCCAAATTTGTATTTTTCCTGTGTGCCTAGTCCTGAGGGTGTATATTGATACCGTAGGGTCTTCTGCCTCAACCCACTTTTCACTTGTACGGTAATATAATCCCATCCACTCCTCTTCATGGAGACTTAATGAGAATTCAGTCTAAGATGCAGTTTTCAAGCAGACACAAAGGGCATTTGCAGCTGTTTTTTTTTTTGTCTAGGTTTTAGTGTTTTGCTTTTTTTTTTTTTAATTAAATTCATTTTTCCATTTGTGCTTTCTTTTGAAGTCTATTCGATATATTAAAGTTTTTTTAATATTCCCCTTTGTGAGCAGAATTTAGGGTTTCAAGATGTTTCCGGCAGATTAATTTCTCGAAAATTTTATTCCAACAGCCTCTCGTGTGTTATGTATGCCAGTAAATTGTGCAAAAATGTTGACATTTTGGAAAATCTGCAACTTTCTATGCTAAAGTCTTCAGACAAAAAAAATAACCCCTTTTTTGACTTTGCGCAAAATTTAGGAACCACGTGCACCTTTTTGCTTTGACACAAAAGACATCAGCAATGATCACAACATAGAAAGAAAAGTGACAAAAAAAAGGCCCATAATCTTCCATCAAGGATTTGATTGAGCAAAGCACCAGCTTGACTTGAGAGGTAATTTAAAGGGATTGTCCAGCCTTAGGTTACATGTCTGCAGGCACAGAGTGACTGCACACTTGTGAATCCTCACATCGCGCGCACTGCAAGGATTCTCCGGTGCTGGGAGCAGGCAGTCTGTGACCGCAAGTATGCAATCTTATGGCCACATTCCAACTAGACGGTATCTGGACTCATGCAATACACTTGCATTAAGCAAGGCCATGCACTTCTAGTCGGCATGTGATTGTACGTGCGCAATTCAGATACTTGCATCCACCGATGGCACTGGAGAATCCTCACAGTGTGCGATGTGAGGATTTACAAGTCTACAGGCTTTAAGGGGTTTTGAGATTACAACTTACTACTTATCCTGTGGAAAGGGGGACAAATGTCTGGTGAGGGACAAAACACTAAAATCCCCAACAATCATGAAACCTGGGGTCGCCGAGTCCAGCATCTGAATGGAACAACTGTCAAGTAGGCATACTACTGCTCTGTACAAATTCAGTGAGGCAGACGAAGATAGCCAAGTGCTGTACAAATGATCAAGGGCTCTGAAAATGATCGACCGCTGTCCCTCTGCTCTTTTCAAGATGCTGAATATACAAGGAGAAGGATATACAAGGATAATCACAGCGCAGAGCTGGAGGAAAGCGTCCAAATTTTTATTGACACAGGCTGTACTATACAGTAGCAGAGTGCAGATAGGGAGGAGAGCACACATGGGAGTCTGCAGGGCGAAGAAAGGATGAATTATAAACAGGGCTGTGGAGTCGGAATAAAATGGGTACAGTAGTCCTAAAATATATAATAAATCGTTACAGTAGTACAATGCAGGATGCGCTGTAAATGTTTTCATAAGAATTTGGGAAAGTTATGAAATGTCCTATAAATATCTGCTCTGTTCCTGATCTAAGGGTCTGGGCTTTTAGTTGAGATGAATCTCTGCTGCACTTTATGTACACGCTCAGTAGTGAGGCCGGGCTGTGGAGTCTGATAAATAGAGGAGTTGGAGGTTTGGCTTACCGACTCCACAGCCCTGATCATCAAGGACAATTGAGTGTATAGAGCGTAAAGAGAAACTAGTCACATTCTGCAGGAAAAGAGCAATCATTCCTCAGTATATCTCTCTCAGCACAAGGCAGAAAAAAAAAAAAGTCAAGCTGCAGTACCTGGGAACGGCCACTACAGTGTATAGCGCTGGAGTGTTCTTGCTTTGTACAATACTTCCAGCAGCTATGGGAGCGGTGAACAGCTGATCGGTAAGGTGCCAGATGAAGGGCCCACTGAGTTCATACTGTAGAGTAGATGATTTGTGTAGAACTATCCTACATAGGTCATTAGTATCAGTCTTGAACACACACTATTTTTTTTACTAGGCAATCCCTTTAAATTCCATGTTAGCAGAATAGTAGCCAATTTTTGTTCCGAGTCGTAACCATTATCAGCATTTTTTAATTCTTAATTTTCCATCTTAATGAACTAACATCTCCAATTCAACTGGTACATGTAAATGTACACTTTAAAAATACTGCAACACTTTAGTGCCAGTCTGACCAAGCTATAGTACAAGGCGTTTTCATTTCTGAGTTAAAAGGAAGGTTTTTGCTATGCAATCTGAAGACAGCATGCTGTAGAGGTTAACACACAGATTTCAGGCATGCCTCTCTTATCAAGCTCCATGGTTGTGTTTGATTAGAATGATTGTTTTATCACAAGGAGCTTATCATTGCTGTGACTTGCTGGTTAATGAGACCTGGTCTATCTCCGCCCCTTCCTGTGATAATCACCGCACTGTCTATAGACATTGTATATACAGAGCCTGGTGTGGGCGGGGGCAGCTTCCTCAGCTCTGCTGCATTGATAAATCTGATTGTGTGAGAACGGCTGCACCCAGTAATCTAAGTGATACATTGTTGGATTCAGTTTCTCTTTGCCTACATTATGCTGCTCTCAGATGAAGTAGCAAAAACCTGCTGACAGATTCCCTTTAAAAAGCATTGCAAAAGGAAGTTAAATGAAACTTGAGTGAAAACAAAAAAAATAAATAAGAAAAAAGACAAACATCATCAATGTTTTCATAGATTGAGACGACTGAACAAGATCCAGCACACGATTTCCTTTACTTTCAAAGTAGCAGTAAAAATAATCTCATACAATAACAAGGTTACAACACATTAATTACAGCATTTTATGTACCATAATGGCCAATAATAATTACCCGTAAATTAAAATTAATTTACCACTTTAAAAAAACTGAACTTGTATTCTAAAAAAAAAAAAAAAATAATTGCATAGCTGCAATATTATGGTGTATTGAATTTATTATTCAGAACTTGCAACACATAGGACACACTGTATTAACCCTTTCATCCCTGAGTTTAATGGACTTACCTGCACTTCATAAGTAATACAAAGAAAGCGCCATAATTTGCCAAGCAGATCTTACGGCATATACAAATCGTAGTATGTTATTAAGCTGTTAAAAAGAATCTTTTTCATTCTATATAGTTTTGCATGCTTTTCGATTAGGCTATCTCTTAACATTAAAATGTTAAGCAGACACATTCACTAAATTCAATATGGAAACCAGAAGACGGTAGTGGTGGCTTTACTATGCTAAAAAAGTTGTGTACATGCCTTCCACCAAATCGATTTTGTTTTTAGACACATTTGGCGCTTTAGTGTCTAGAAAAGGGGGTGACGCTTAGAGCTCTTAAGTTTATAATTATCCCCTATCCATGGGATAGAGGATGAGTTTCTGATTGCTGGACCTCCCCAATCGATCCTGAGAACTGAGGCTGTGAAGAGCCCCACGTGAATAGACTGGTGGTTGATCATGCACACTGCCGCTCCATTCATTTTTATGGGTGTGCCGAAGATCAACCAAGTGCCGTGCTCGACTATCTCCTGCAGTCCCATTACTAATGAGTGGAGCAGAAGTGCGCATGATTGACCACCCTGCCATTCGCATGGGGCTCTTCGGAGCCCCTATTTTCTGGATGGTTGGTGATCACATCGATTAAACCCCTAGCAATCAGGAAGTTATCCCCTATTCATTTGATGGGGGATAACTTTCGAACTTGAGAATACCTCTTTATATGAGCCAACAAAAAGCCAAAGTTTTGGTGTAAAAGAAAGCCACCCAAAAGGTGGCATAAGGAAGTGACTAACTTGTCTAGCAATGTGCACCAAAATTATCATTCAGAATGATCCGGTATGATAAATTTGGCACATCTATTTTTTTTTCCATTATATGGAGCGCTTAGTAGTAGTCATAATGGATTGTAATTCAACTCTAGTGTGGAACTCCAGGAGAGTTTTCAACTAAATACTGAGAAAGCGCTCAATTACTCATCTCTTCTACAGAACAACATCGTTAGTTACTTCCGTAAAGGAGACCTGGCAGCTCTTCTTGATTTTAGCAAAGATTTTTATTTCACATAAAAAAACAATTCTGGAGCATCTTTGCAAAGCGCTGTTCTGGTCTTATTCTTCCAAGAAATGCATTATTAAATTACGGTACTAGTTGGGGCGTGTTCCCACAGAGTCTGATCACTGATTGGACAATGTCACAGTACCAGATTGTAGGAACACCTCTGACAACAGGAGAAGTTAGGAAACAAAACTGGAAACAAATGGGTTAACCTGCACCGTGGTTTGTCCTGATGAAGAGGTTGTAAACCTCGAAATGCATTGACGAATAGACCGCATACATCTGGGTTCTGCTTTTCTCATCCTTAATTGATGGCAGCGCAGGTTAACCCTTTTGTTTCCAGTTTTGTTTCCCCGATTTTCCTCGTGGGTCTACAGCAGCCAAAGTCTTATTAGTGGTTGCGTGTACACAACCAAACCAGGGGCATGTCCTCTAATTTTATACCCAGATAAGACCCTATTGCGCTTTTCGTCCTTTCCAGTGTTTTCTCTTCACTTAACAGAAGTTACGCTCAGTTGTCAAGTTATTTCTGCATTTCTAAGAGGAATACCAGCAATGATGCAAGAGAAGAGATGCTTCAGAACTGTTAGAATCATAGAATGGTAGAGTTGGAGGGGACCGAGTCCAGTGTCATGGTGTCCAACCCTCTGCTCAATGCAGGAGTCACTAAACCATCTCAGACAGATGTCTGACCAGCCTATGATGAAGACATCCATTGAAGGGGAACTCACCACCTCTCGTGGCAGCCTGTTCCACTCATTGGTCATCCTCACTGTCAAAAAGTTTTTTCTAATATCTAATCTGTATCTCCTCCCATTCAGTTTCATCCCATTGCTTCTAGTCTTTCTTTGTGCAAATGAGAATAAATCTGATCCCTCTATACTGTGACACTCTTCAGATATTTGTAGACAGCTATTAAGTCTCCTTTCAGTCTTCTTTTTTGCAAGCTAAACATTCCCAAATCCTCTAACCGTTCCTCATAGGACATAGTTTGCTGTTCGCTCACCATCCACCATCCTAGTAGCTCCATGCACCATAATAGTGCAGAGACACGAGTACCAAATATTTGTGGCAGGATTCATTATGTTTGAGTTTGTAACTTTCTAAGGCTGCATTCACACAGTGGGGTTTTTTTTGCCATGATTTTTCTGCTACATTGATCTCTACATAGACTTCCACAACCGCTATAGCAATGTGTTATTTTGTGTAAGGTTCACTTCAAGCTCTGCTCTGATATCACATGGACAGACAGCATTGTCTTTTGCATACGTCACAAGCATTTTAGGGATGTAAACATACCAACTGCTTTAGGTTTAATGGCACTTTGATGGCTTATGTTCCCTGACTAAATATATATATTTAAAAAAAACAAAAAACACAAAAATATCACCGCTCAGATGCAGGTTGTGGCTCTGAGATGAAAGGGTTAATCGGTAGGAAGATATGCTTTAGTATGGTAATCAGCTTCTGGAGGCATGGAGCCAAAGTCCGCATATGTAGACACTAAACAGACACAAAAATGGTGGATATGGAATGGTGGATTTTTTGTGCGCCCT
This sequence comes from Phyllobates terribilis, assembly GCF_046119375.1. Classification (NCBI taxonomy): domain Eukaryota; kingdom Metazoa; phylum Chordata; class Amphibia; order Anura; family Dendrobatidae; genus Phyllobates; species Phyllobates terribilis. Next base: position 213,954,291 of record NW_027362764.1, read on the forward strand.
CTACTACTAGGGCGCACAAAAAAAAAAAAAAAAAAATTTCACATTTTGTCTTCTCAAAGTACAAAAATGGGTCTGTACCGTAAAAACCATGAACGGTTAGGATTTTGGCATCTAAAAAGGAAAATATATAGATTAACAATAAAAGAAAGAAAAACATTTTTTAGAGATGTTCTCAGTCCAGAAAAAAAATTGCCTTACTGGCTCCTGGCTTGCGTAGGTCAATAAAAAAAAGCTGAATGCAGGGGCAAGAGTTAACTTTGGCCTACAGTATGTATGGTTCATTAATAGGAATGGTGGGGCACAAGTGCGTTGTCGTCTTCAACAGGATGTGCAGCATTTTGAAAATCCCTGTGTGCATCCTTCCATAGTGAACGTTTGGCACACTGATCTCTGAGGAAATCTAGAGTTTCTCATCTTCACTGAATCTAGATTCCCAGCAACATGAAGGTCTAAGGCAAGGAGGCCTGTAATGCCCCTTCTCAGGATAGTCACAGCAGATGGATATCTGTTCCTTAGGTAATTCTCTTCTTACCAGCAGAATAATAAAGCTACTGGGGAAAAAAATATATATATACATGGTTAGTATAAATATAATACATCTGTCAATCAGTAATAAAAATTCTGCTCAACATGTAGAAAAAAAAAACAAGATTCAAATTGCTGCAATACCAAATGTCACCATCAGGAGGCAGAGTCATGTCCTAGAAATGTCCTTTAGCTTCAGGTGATTGGTCAGTTTTAGATTTTAACCAAATTCAGATTCTAATAATGAAATAAATAATTGGTTCCAATCTCTAATCAAATCATCTTTGTGACTTTCTTTTCTCCATTGAGAATACGCCGCACTGTTGAGCTATACATAATAATTTTACAACATTGGTACAAAGATATTGTAAAAAAACAACAACTTGTATTTTACAGTTCTACGAAACATTGCATGGACAGTTTCTACATGAAAACCACCATGTTAAACAAGAGTGATACAGGATATTAAATGAGAATACAAAAGGAACGGGTTTTCCCTACTGCACACAGTTTCAGTCTGCAGCAGCAGCCAAAAATGTTCCTCAGCCATTAGAGGGTAGCCAGCATCAGAAACCAAGTGTGTGTGTTAAATATATTTTTGGCAATGGTTTTAATTGCAATGTGTATTAAAAAACAAAACAAATTTAAATCTTGCTATTTTCACACTAATCTTGCTATTTTTAGACTAACCTCCTGTTTAAGGAAACAACATATGTACATAGCCACAATAACCTGACTATATTTGAATTGAAGAATCTAATGTGCAAAAGTTTTGAAGGGACTTCTAATGTGAATGGTGGATCCTGGATTATCCACTGTGCGCAGAGGTGTTATCTGTCATTATAATCCTGCTTCTGCTGATAAGGAGTCTGCTGAAAACTCTTCCTGAAATCACAGGAAGTAGGAGTATAAAAAAGAAAAGCCCCTATGTTTAATGTAAAAATTGCAAGGTTACTACCGTATTTTTTAAAAAATATTGTAATATTGGGGAAAAAAGAAAACCATTGGCAAAATTATTTAACCCCTTAACGACCGCCGATATGCATTAAAACGGCGCCGTTAAGGGGCCTTATTCCCTCATTGCCTTTTTAAAACGGCGATCGGGGATAAGGTTATAACTCCCTACAGAGTCGGAAAATCTTGAGGGCAGCTGAGACCCTGGAGAACATGATCAGGGCCGAATTTTCCAGTCCTCGATCACGTGATCGCTGTTATTCAGTGAATAACGCCGATCACTATAAAAAAAAAAAAAAAAAAAATGATGTCCCCTGAGCCCCCCGTGCCTCTACCATCCCCCGGCCCTCCGCGTCATCTTCCTGTAAAAAAAAAAAAAATGGCAGAAGCATGTGCAGATCTAAATTTTTCCTATTGGTTCCTTTTAGACCCTATCAGTGTGATCAAAAGCAAAAAATTAGTAAGTCAAATCCCAATTTATCACCCCCTTAGCTAAAAGTTATAAAATATATATATATTTTTTTAATTTTTTCCATTCTTTGCGGTTAGGGTTGGGGCTATGATGACGATATGACAACTAGTGATGAGCGCAAGTGCTCGCTACTCAAGTTTGCATCGGGTGCTCGGGTATGCACAGAGTATCGGGGTGCCCGAGTCCCAGCCCCATGTTTCGCGGCTGTTATACAGCCAAAAAAGATAAACGTGGGGATTGCCTGCCTGCCATACACGGGCAATCCCTGCATGTTTTTTTTTTGGGTGTCACTGGTCAGAATTGTAAAATTTGGCCTACTCATTAAGGTCAAAATTGTCTCAGTCGCTAAGGCGTTAAAAAATACATGTAAACACAACAAAAACCTGAATTAAGCAGTAGGTAGCTTTCTGATAATTGCTAAGTGTGAATTGAGCCAAATAGCCTTACTACAATCTTCAGAGTGTTAGCCACCAGAATTTAGAAAGGTGGGTGCTGTAAACACACAGCGGCATGATCAAGTTCCATTTCTCCCCGCAGAAGTGGTCTCAAACTCTAGGAAGCACGGTATGAAACGCCTAAAAAAAAACAACTAAATAACGGGCAGGGGGTGTGACTCCTGGGAAAGTAGGAGCTCCTGTTGTGACCCTTGAGGAACTAGGGCAAGGTGGGGTTACTTGCTAGGATAAGAAGTAAAATTCCAACTGCGACTAACGGGAAGGCATTGCTGCGACTACTGAGCAAGATGGTTGTCACTATTAGGAAAAATGGGCATCTGCTCAGAAGGAAAGGGGAGTTGGGGGCACAATTTTTACCTCTGTAGGGAAAGGAGGAAGACAGCTGCGACTGCCCAGGGAAATGTTATTATTGTTGGTTGGACAGCGTGTTGTTGCGATCTCCTACAGCTTACAGTGGGCTCCTAGAATTGTGTATGACTTGTGTCCATGTCTAACAGAAAGATGTCTTCTCCAAGGCAAGCCAAGTCATCCCAGTAGTTTTTTTTTTAAAAAAATAATAATAATCATGTCAACCTGTCTACTTTACCATTGATTAATATAGCCCCATTCCTTTTGAAAAGAGCCAAATAGTCAAGTGCGAGTTATTTACCTATCATACGGGCTAACCGGTGTCTAGTCTGACGGGTGCTCCGGACAAGATCTATTGACTTCAAACCATTCATCTATGCACCTACAATAGAGAAAAAACAGCGATCAGACACAAGACAAGTTCCAGTGACTTACAGCGAGGCTTGCTGAGTGGAGCAAGGACTGCAATTAATCGCAAGGAGGCAGCTAAGTGTACAGTTTAACCCAGTACCATAGTACAACACAAGAACATATGACACTAAGGCTGTGTGCCCACGATGCGTTTTTTAAGCATTTCCGCAGCGGCAGAAACGCTTAAAAAAACGCTTGGTAGAAGGCCAGCCATGTTCCCCAATGATAATCCGCATGTGCTGTGCATATGCTGCGGAAATTTCCGCTAAGGGTTATCATTATGGAAAAAAACGCAGCATTACCAATTATTTTGTGGAAGTGTTGTGTTTTCACCGCCATTGACTTGCATTGAAACGCTTGGATTCCGCATCACTGCATCTGTAGATGCGCATTCCACGCGTTTCAATGTACGGATGGTACCCGGGTCTGGAGGACAAGAGACTCTCCTCCGGACCCAGGTACCATAGAACCTGTAAAAAAAAGAAAATAAAAAATAAATATGATATTTACCTTCTGATGGCCCGCGGTGCGCTTGTCTTCGCTTGCCGGCAGCTCGCGGTGGACTGAAAGACCTGCGCGGACGTCATAGTCATGTGACGGCAGGTCCTTCAGTGCACCGCGAGCTGCCGGCAAGGGAGGATGGAGCGAAGCAAGACTGCGGGGGCCATCGGAAGGTAAGTATAGATTTATTTTTTTATTTTTTACCATTCTTTACGGTCACACTATATAAATCCATGCTATTTGCATGCATTTATATAGTGTGACCAAGTTGTCAAGCACTTTCCAAGTGATGCTAAAATTGATTGGAAAAGAGCTTGATAACCCGCATGCGGAAATGCAAGTGAAGAACGCTTCACATCCGCATTTCCCTGGCAAAAAAAACGCATGTACAATCTGCATGTACAATCCGCATGTGTTTTTTCTGCCAGGGAGATGCAGAAACGCTCAGGAAAAAATCCAGAGCATTTCTGCATTGTGGGCACATAGCCTTAGGAGTGGTATCTCTTGATTTTTTGCATTGTTGTTTGATATTGTCTGTAGTGTTCATCCCCATTTAATATGTGCTCAAATGACAATGCTAACAAGTGTGTGTATTGTGAGATGTATGGATGCCTTGAACAAACGTTTTCAGTGTGAATATAGCTGCGATCAATGTCACCATGTTGTATATTTGGAAGCCCAGGCCGTAGACCTAAATATGCAGCTTGCAACACTCAGGAGTATTGCAAACCTAGAGAGGAGTTTAGAGCTCACTGAGCAGCTCCTGAGCCTCCTCCACAAATAATCTCCCCCTCAATCACATAAATTTACGTGACTTTGCATTAAAGGGTTAAACACTTCCCATTTCATTTTTTCCATTATGAAGGCACCGCCCCATTGCCGCCATCTTGGTACTCCTCTGAAGCTCAGGTGTATGCGCACCTTCAAAGGAGATCGCGATTTCCACTAGATTTTGCAATACTGTAGTAAGATAGGAAACTAATTGACCATTTACATTTTAAAAACTTAATGTATAAATACAGATGTAAAAACTGGACAGAGATGAATACGGATGAAAGTCGTCAGAATTTTCTGGATGAAAGATCGGACAATTTTTTTATTCGTTCATGTAACCTTAGCCTAAGGGACAGGAAACAAAGTTTTTATAAATGGGGACCACAAGGATCTGTGCTAGGACCAATTATTTTTAATCTCTTTATTAATGACCTTTTGGGTGGGATTGAGGGTAAAGTGTCAGTCTTTGCTGATCACACAGAAATTTGTAAGATAAAAACAGAGCTTGAAATTACAAAATGATCTGGATAATATATCTGAATGGGCAAACACTTGGCAGATGAGGTTTAATGTAGATAAATGTAGAGTAATGCACCTAGGACAGAGTAATCCTATTGCTGCATATACATTAAATGGAGTATTCTCGGGACTACAGAACAGGAGATGGACTTGGGTATTCTGGTTAAAAAGTAAGCTGAGCAGCAGTACTCAATGTCAAGAAACAGCCGCAAAAGCCAATAAAATATTAGGGTGTATAAAAAGAGATATTTAATCCTATGATCAAAGTGTAATTTTTTTTTTCCTCAAATACCCCATGTAAGGTCACATATTGAATATGAAATCCAGTTTTCAGCTCCACATTTAAAAAATATTAGAAAGCTAGCGTTGGTTCAAAAGGCAGGCAGCTTGAATATTACAAGGGATGAAAGGTTTTTCCTATGATGAGAGGTTAGAAAAGTTAGGCTGGTTTAGAATAAAAAAAAAAAAAAAGGAGATCCCATTTATATGCACAAAGGGCTGCCACATTATTTATCCCTTCATAAAACCTTACAAAGGACCAGAGGGAGGAAAGGCGATTCTAGCAGCTAAACAGGAAAGGGTTCTTTACAGTCAGAGTAGTCAGACTGTGCAATGCCGACCACAGGAGGTAGTAATGGCCGACACTATAACAGCATTAAAAAAAGGACTATGGTGATGTCAAGTTTGGGTCAGGATACTTGTGGACTGTCCATTTCGGACTTTGATACATGGATGTGTGAACTCGGCATTATTGCTTAAACAATATATAATGCATTTTTCTTAAAGGGTAAACAATGGTGGCATATCACTAGATTATGCAGCAATGTCCAGTCTCTGGTCTTCACCCATCGGGCATTCCCTCTATTAACTCAGAATCCCCTAACAGGAAAAGTGAAAAACCTATTAAATGTCAAAATAAGGATAAAAACGACAAGCCAACACACAAATACAGAATACTTGCCCTTTGTGGTATATACATAAACAGGGTAATCTTGCTATTGTGTCCCCTTGCTGTAGGTCCTCCAGACATATTGTACATTCTCCAGCATCTTTGCCAAGAACATCCTCTGAAAAAGTGAAAATATAGGCCCCATGTTACATTGCTGACATCCCATACAGCTCAATTTCACCACACTCCTGACCACTGTTACACATCCATATTAAACGTCAGCCCATTTCTAAGTTCTGATGTGATACTTACCAGGAGTGGCAGAGCCAAGATTTATTCTAAAGGAGCTGTCCACCACTTTGAGACAGGTTAGCAATTATCCCAATGGTTGTGTATACATAATAATATAAAAAGATACTCACCTTGTGGACTACTAGTGCTCCTTGGTAGCCTCCTGCTGGTGCCCCCTGACGGTCTCCTGTCTCCCTCTTTCAGTGGGAGCGGGGTGGGAGTCAGGAGACAGGCAAGGTCACCTCGTGCCCCTGCTAAAAGAGAAAGCCAGGAGATCGACAGGGAACACAAGAAGGGGTACAAAAGAGCGGTGGCATTTTATTTTTTTACATTAACAACCTGTCTCAAGTGGTCAAATCCTTCCTGTAGACCACCTCGATTCCCTATTTCATAATCCACTAAAGCCTTGTAAAATGTATTCCTTGAGCTTACTGAAGAAAAATCCACACCAAGTGTGGAACTAAAACATATCGACAGTTATTTTTTGGCTTCAGATAGAATTAGTGCTGCAGAGACGAACAAGCATTATCCGATTAACAGGCAAGTGTTATGAGTGGCCCCAACCCATACTGTGGCTCTCCATAGTAAACCATCCTCAGTGCCTCTTTGGTGGCCTCTACTCTTCTGTAATGGCAGGGATTTTGGCACTGGAACCACAGGAAAGCGGTGTGTACCCTACCCATCCCCCACATGGTATTCTCACTGCTGTGGGGAACAGCCTCAGTGACATGCGCAGTACATTAGTCAGGGGGAAGGTACACGGCACATTTGCAGGATTTTGATGACATACTGTAGCAGAAAGGGAAAACGGTCAGTCAAGGCCAAAGGAGAGGCTTTGGGAAGAGTTTACTGTGACGAGCTTGAGCACTTGCCAGATTATCAGGATATTCAAAGATTTTCTTTACAAAGTTAACGATCTGTGTAGAAAAAAAAAGGTTTGCTCAAGAGTTTAAAGGGGTTTTCCCATGAACAAAAGTTCCCTGGCCATGTACGGAGCATACCACATCTCCTGGGCAGGGGAGGAAGCAAAAGAGTATACAGATATTACAGCAGGGGGATCGCAGAGGTAAGTCCCTTACCTGGCAAAGTCACTGCTTTGGCAGAATCAGAAACAAACACACTCCCCCCTTGAGAAAGCACTTAACGCGAAACGCGCATCATGGCATTTGTGGTGGACTCCACACTAAGCATTACATATACTTCTTTGAGATGCAATTATCTACTTTTTTGCACCTTTACATGCATTGATACTTTGCTTTAGTATACATGGGAGCAGATATATACGGATACATAAATTCTGTGTGTATCTGAGGGTAATGCCATTTATGTGGTCCTACTCACTTGATCCTCTTTTAAAAATCCTATTTTTGTATGTATAACTTTTATTAAGAACATTATATTACACCTTTGGTCTTCATTGATGAGTGATCCACTCTAAAAAAAAAAATAAATTGATGGAGGTGGGAAAAACATATGCGCTATATGACCATCTGTAATTTTAGCAAAATAAAGGCTCCTGGCAGACTCTGTTTAAGGGTATGCTAATCTGTGAACACCATCTTACACAGCAAATAATAAATCTATATTTCTCCCCATAAAAAATCATTACATTGCTTAACTTAAGAGAAAGTTGCATATTAGATATGTCATCACTTTTTAAGATCGATAACAGTGCTATTGTACATTCACAATTCTGCTTGTTGTCATTGGACAATGCCCCAACACTATAGGGCTACCCCATTAAAAGCACTGGAACGTTTAGTTTTTCCTGCATCAGATCACGGCAGTCCCGAGTGCAACATACTGGAAGGAACCAGAATAATAAAGTTCCTCTCAACTAAAAATTTATGTAAACTTTCAGCATTGTGCTCTGCGTGGTAAATGCTCCAATTTTCCACTAGATGTCGCTAGACACAAGATTTACTTAATACAAACTAGGATTGTAAACTGCATTGTAGGGTATACGATTAGGTCCAGAAATATTTGCATAGTGACAAGTTTTGGCATTTTAGCAGTTTACCAAAACATATTCAAGATACAGTTATACAATATGGGCTAAAAGTGCAGACTCCCAGCTTTAATTTGAGGATATAAAAATCCTGACAGGAGTAAGGGTTTAGGAAATATAGCTTCTTTTTCAAGGAACCAAAAGTAATTGGACAATTATTTTAAAAGCTCTAATGTGCTGCATGAGCTGTTCCCTCATTAATCCATCATCAATTAAGCAGGTAAAAGGTCTGGAGCCGATTCCAGGTGTGGCATTTCCATTTGGAAACTGTTGCTATGAACCCACAACATGCGGTCATCAGGCTTACAAAAAAAGAAAAAAGCCATCAGAGAGATAGCAGAAATGTTTAGAGTGGCCAAAACAATAGTTTAGTACATTCCGGAAGAAAAAAAAAAAAGCAGCGGTCTGGTGAACGTGGGAACCCAAAAAGGCCTGGACGTCCATGCAAGACAACAGTGATGGATGATCGTAGAATCCTTTCCATGGTGAAGAAAAACCCCTTCACAACATCCACCCAAGTGAAGAACGTTCTCCAGGAAGTAGGTGTTTCACTACCATAAAGAGAAGACTTCATGAGACAAATACAGAGGATTCACCACAAGGTAAAACTATTAATCAGCCTTAAAAATAGAAAGTCCAGATTAGACGTTGCCAAAAAACATCGAAAGGAGCAGCCCAGTTCTCGAAAAGCATTCTCTGAACAGATGAAACTAAGATCAACCTGTACCAGAATGATGGGAAGAACCAAAGAATGGAGAAGGCTTGGAACAGCTCATGATCCAAAGCTCACCGCATCCTCTGTAAAACATGGTGGAGGCAGTGTGATGGCATGGGCATGCATGGCTCCTAATGGCACTGGGTCACTGGTGTTTATGGATGATGAGACTGAAGACAGAAGCAGCCGGATGAATTCTGCAGTGTACAGGGCTAAACTTTCTGCTCAATTTCAACCAAATGCATCAAAGTTAACTGGAAGGTGCTTCACAGATGGACAATGACCCAAAACATACTGCGAAAGCTAAAGAGAAGTCTAAGGCAAAGAAGTGGAATATTCTGTAATGGCCGAGTTAATCATCAGATCTTAACCTCATTGAGCAACATTTCCCATGCTTAAGACAAAACATAAGGCAGAAAGACCCACAAACAAGCAACAACTGAAGTCACTGCAGTAAAGGCCGGCAAAGCATCACAAAGTAGGAAACATAGTGTTTGGTGACGTCCATGGCTTCCAGACTTCAGGCAGTCATTGCCTGCAAAGGATTCTCCACAAAGTATTAAAAATGAACATTTTATTCATGGTAAAGTTACCGTATTTTTCTATAAGACGCACTTTTTTGCTCCAAAATTTTGGAAAGTGGGGGGTGCGTCTCATAGTTCGAACTGTGCCCCGTACTCTATATCTATGACTATGGGTGGTGAGGGTGTGGTGGGAGTTGCAGCGGGGGATAAGTGGGGTCACAGGAGGCAGCAGCCGCCTGCTGCAGCCAATGCTGTACCCGCTGCTAAAGAAAATGAATATTCACTGCTCCCCACGCCCATGGGGGTGGAGAGCAATGAATATTCATTTTTCTTAATAGCGTGCACACTGTACCCGCAGCGCGGCTCCTGCTGCAGCCGGCGGTCTGTGTGCACGCTATTAAAGACGATGAATATTCACTACAATCGACTAGCATGGGTTTTAGTGAATATTCTTGGTCTTTAATAGCGGATGCAATTCCTACACGTTTCACAAGATATTTTCTGTTCAACCCCTTTTATTAAACCTGAAAGTTTACAATTCATTTGCATCTCCGTTGTTTCATTTTAAATAAAAAAAATTAGTGGCCTGCAGAGCTGAAATCAAAAATTTGGTCACTGTCCAAATATTTCTGGACCTAACTATATATAGTTGTGAAAATAGCTTTCCAAAATACATGAGGATCCAGTTTAGTTTTTGGGTGTAAATATACAGATCCTGCATAAAGCCATACTACAGTTGTGTGAATGGAGTCTTCGGTATCTATTCTTATAGCCATGGAAAACAAAGCATTTTTCTGCGTTATCCGCATTGCCTTTGTGTTTTATCCATTTTTTCCTCATCAGCCTTTAAAAAAAGGTAAACAGTCTGAGATATATATATATATATATATATATATATATATATATATATATATATATATATATACATACACACACACACACACACATATATATATATATATATATACATATACATATACACACGTACACCGATTTGTAGCAATGGATTAGTGAAAAAACAGATTAAACAAGAAGGGAACACTAAAGTACAAAGTCTGTGTTCCATACTCCATACTTTGTATACAGATCCCCATACATGAGTCGTAGTCAAATAGTCAAAATAGAAACAATAATATCTATAATAACAAGTGTATAAAGAAATGCTGACACTGAAATAGTGAAGATGGCATCTATGATAACAGGCACAAACGCAGAACAATAATGTAAACCTATAAAGAACTGAGTTGAAGAGCACTAAATGAGAAAATATGTTCTGTCTGAAAAACAGCATGTTTAAAAATGAAGATACGGGATTTTAAAAACAGAACCAAAATGGGCAAAATAAGACATGGCAGAGATGATAAATACAGGTATATAATATAATATGTAATGATTTTATATATATATATATATATATATATATATATATATATATATATATATATATATATATATATATATATATATATATATATATATATATATATATATATATATATATATATATATATTTTTTTTTTTTTTTTAATTACTTGTATTTACATTTATTTTTTTTACCTGTAATATATTAAAACAAAAAGTGGGATTTTTTTGTGATAGGTACTTTTTATAGACTAGGAAGAACAAGAACTGCACCATGTGAATCCTTGATCCTGGAACTGAAGAGTGTTGTATATACATCACATAGGCATAGCTCGCAACTGTCCCGTATTCTGCGGGACGGTCCCGATTTGAGGGCTCAGCCCAGGTACCAACATGGCTGTGCGTATGATGTCCGTGGGATGGCGTGCCCGGTGTGTGCGTATGATGTCCGCAGGATGGCGTGCCCGGTGTGTGCGTATGATGTCCGCAGGATGGCGTGCCCGGTGTGTTCGTATGATGTCCGTGGGATGGCGTGCCCGGTATATGTATGATGTCTGTGGGATGGTGTGCCCCGTGTGTGTATGATGTCCATGCGATGGTGTGCCCCGTGTGTGTATGATGTCCTTGTGATGGCGTTCCCGGTGTGTGTATGATGTCCGTGCGATGCCGCGCCCCGTGTGTGTATGATGTCCGCGCGATGGCGTTCCCGGTGTGTGTATGATCTCTGTGTGCTGAATTTCCCTCACTACCAGCACCGCTCTGACAACTCCTCCTGCTGGGGGAGAAAGGTAATGGTAAATGGAAGTAGTTGTGAAAACAGCCGCAAGTAAATAAAATGCTAACACACATACACACACAGAGTACTGTAGTGCTCATTATTATAGGAGAAAAAAAAGGAGGCTGTTTATCATTCTACTACACTCATTAACATGGTAATTTTAATAACTCCTATAAATCACTCGGACCAGCTGTTCTTATCACCATAGTTTTAGACATGACCATTATTAGAGAGGCAATATTAGTCACTGCTGTTATTTCTGAACACAACTATTCAGTTTGCTATTTATAAGGTTGGAGCACCGATATATCATAAATTACACTTACGTGGGGTGCTCATAGGTGGGGTCTCTTCTTGTGTCTCATTACTTTTAATACTTATTATTTTAATTGTTTTCGTCTTGTTACTTTCGCCCTGCTCAGGAAGAGGACATTTCCTAGCTAATGAAGTCCTGTGCATCTGCACAGTCCCACAGACAGCCCCGTTGCAGTGTGACGGGCAGCGAATGATAAATGTGACAGTGAATGGGCGATGGGGTCACGGTATTGGAGCACAATGGGCAATGATAACTGGTACATAGCTGAGCTTTCATGGGGATCTAGAGCACTGCAAAGTAATATTTTACAAAAGGTACACGTTAAAGATCAAATACTAAATGTTGGCATGAGTATAGCAAGAATCGGAGCACAAATCTGCAGAGCTCTGTAATAAGTGTGAGATGGGGGATATATACCAATGTAAAGGGGAACACTCAATATACGGTAATGCTCTGGTACGACTCTGGCCATACAAGGACGTACTGCATAGTTTCCATCCCCTAGTAATGTGAAACAAATTTCTTTTATAAAAATTTCCAGTGTTAAATGTATATAAGGATGAATGATAACACTGACTGACATGATCTTTATCATTCATGTCTCTGTACAGATGATCACTACCAAGGCTAGGCTCATAGTGACGGATAGTCTAGGCCGGCTGCCTCGTAGGTGCTAGCGTGAGAGCCGTTGCTAGGCAACAATAATGCTCATCGCCGGGTAGGGTGCAGTGTTCTCCCCATCTGTTGCAAGAATTGTCAGTCAGATGATCAGCCATGATTATTCACACGGCTTATTAATAATTGGTTAAAAATCGTGAGTCGTCTAAAATCTGGGCAAAAAAAAACCTAACACTCTTGTGTACAAGAAAAACATTTATTAATAAACTTCATATTTTCAGCCAAACATACAAAAGTGAAATCACATGCAGCACATATGTCCCCAAAAATCAGCTGTTGCTGCCGCGTGTCCACGCGATCGCCGCCCGGGGCTGCCGGTAATGTCTAACTCCCTGGCACTTGCCGATCTGCCAGATCACAGGCTGTTATGTGACAACCGGTGTCTGCAGGCCATTCAAAGAAAACAGCATGCGGTCTGCAAGGCAATTACTGGAAACGTGATATTCCCCACAGCCCTGTTATTGGATTGTGCCACAGGTTAAAAGAGGTGAAGCACATCAAAATAATGAGAATCGGACCATGTCATCCACAAGTGTAAGTGATGAGACATCACCCGCGTCTTGGACTCAAAACATTAAGTTTGTATTGTTACTCAAGCTTTCACTTACACGCCAATACATGCTATGGTTAAGTGCTCTAAATGGTGATTGCCAACATTTAGGCTGTGTTCCCACTATGCGTTTTTCAAGCGTTTTTGATGCGGATTTTCCACAGCGTAAACGCTTGCAAAACACTTGGTAATCCGTGCCCCATGATCCCCAAGGAAAATCTGCATGTTCTGTGCCCATGCTGCGGAATTTTCCAAAGCGGATTTTCCTTGCGGAAAAATCTGCAGCATGTCCATTATTTGTGTGTTTCTGCATGCGGATTTGAGATCCCCATGAACTTGAAAAACGCAAGTCAAATCCGCATGTAAAAACGCGTCAAAAACGCGTGTAAAATCCGCAAGCGTTTTTGACTGCCAAGAACATGCAGAAATGCTGCAGAAATTTTCTGCTTCATTTCTGCATCGTGGGCACATACCCTTAGGCTATGTGCCCACGATGCAGAATTGAAGCAGAAAATTTCTGCAGCATTTCTGCATCTCCCTGGCAGAAAAAACGCATGCAGATTGTGCATGCGTTTTTCCTGCAGAATACATGCGGAATACATGCGTATCCACATGCGTTAACGCATGTGTTTCCGCATGTGGACTGACAAGCACTTTCCAGGCGATAGCATCACTTGGAAAGTCCTTGACAACTAGGTCACACTGTATAAATCCATGCAAAAGGCATGGATTTATACAGTGTGACCGTAAAAAAAAAAAAAAATAAAGCTATACTTACCCCCGATCCCCCGCCGCGTGTGCTGCAGCGCTCGTCCTGGCTTCTTCCGGCACATCGCGAGACAGGCTGTGGTCACTTGACCGCAACATCATCTCAGGTCCTGGAAGGTAAGCGCTGCTGGGGCCGCCGGACAGGTGAGTATAACTTTATTTATTATTTTATTCTTTTTTTACAGGTACAATGGTACCCAGGTCTGGATGAGAGTCTTCTCTCCTCCAGAACTGGGTACCATCCGCACATAGAGACACATATAATCCGCTTGTACAAATGTACAGACACGGATTCTATGCGTCTCAATGCAAGTCAATGGCGGCGCTTCCGCAAAATTAATGAACATGCTGCGGATTTATTTGCGCTGCAGAAACGCTGCGGAAAAATCCGCAGAATGTGCATTGACATTGCGGAATGCCATTGGGGACCATGGGGTGCGGATTACCATGTGTTTTTGATGCGTTTCCGCTGCGGAAATTCCGCAGCATAAACGCATGAAAAACGCATCGTGTGCACGCAGCCTTAACGTCATCACATAGGTGAAAAGCTGCAGATAGGTGGGGTCCGACTGCAGAGATCCCCACTGACCACAAGAATGGGGCTCCACATTAACTTGTCAGAATCAAGCAGAAGCCGCACATCCGCACCACGCTTCATTCATTCTCTGCGGACTACAGGCTTCCCTACAGGAGAGGGAGCGGAGTGGTGGCGGGCATAAGGAGCTGTAACCATCAGTTTCTCTTTAACTTCCGATTTATACAGAGCTCAGCATTCAGAGAACTTTGACATCTGCAGCAGATAAAACACTAATTGTATCAAAATGACAGCAAGCAGCCCAAGTAAGTGACACATCGCTGGAATCGGGTCTCAGCCCTTACAAAACACTGCTCTCAGATTATATAGTAAAAACCTGCTGACAGATTCCCTTTAATCCCTGCCTGCCCTGCTACGTAACAGAATGACAAGGTAAAAGTGTAGCAGCTGCAAACTACTATATTATTAGGCAATGGGACTGCTGTGGGCACAGGAAAACACTGGTGGTTTTAATATGATATTCAAATTGATGTAATGACCATTCATCATACTGAAGGTCCCAAAGTAAAATTCTTATAAATAAGATGCATCAAAACTTTCTGAACAATTATCATTTGTTAGACCACATGGACATATTAATGTCCATATTGCTTGTCTACCTTGTGCCACAGGATCCCGTGGTGGCTTAGGTCCAGCACAATACAATTGCTGGAGGTCTGAGGCTGGGGTGGTATGAAGAGGACCATAAAGGAAATGCATTGCACCACTACCACACTGAAATAACCACAAAAAGACATCTTATATGGGTTTCATGTTTTTCAACACCATAGTGTCAGAGCCATATACAACAAAAATGTCGCCTTTACACAGCAAATGCGGAGAACTCGCAATGAAAGAAAACTGTATATAAGACAATTGCTGTAAATGCAATTCACCAACGTAACAGTTTTCCAACCTTCATATAATTGGATGGCTCCACTCACTTACATACGCTGATCATTTTCCCCGTATTGGCGGTAAGGCACTGAGGACGGGATTTAAATATTTTGTGAAGGGTTTGTGGGAGGCTCATCACTGTCAATCAAAAAATCATAGGGTCAACCACATTTATCTAAAACTATGGGAAGGGTATCACAATTTAGTGAGTTATAGAAAGGGGCTTTGCTCTTCACAACAGGTACAATATTAAAAGAGAACTAGACACTGGCAAGTGTAAGTGAATGAAAAGCAGCACCTTTTTATTGTAGTCATCTACTATGCAATCAGAATTATAAATATGAAATATAACAAAAAAATATGACAATCATAAATAATTGTTAATAAAACAAATGTTAAAATAATCCTAAAAAAAGACTTCTTTTCCATGTCATTACACTAATAAAACAGTGTAAGGCTATGTTCACATGCAGCGTTTTTGATGTGTTTTTTCTGCAGCCAAAGCCAGTTCTTTTGGTAGAAAAAACGTTGTGTTTAAAATGCCTGTTTTTTGGCATTTTGCTGCGACCTTTTGCAGGGTTTTATGGGTGTGGATTACAATGTGTCCTTTGTCTACAGTATATGTTTAATAAAGTTAGTTTTATTCACCAAAGATGCCGCAAAAAAAAAAAAAATTGTTGCAGCGTTTTTTCACTTTTTATGGGTGAAAAAAAATACTGCAAAAAAAGCAGAAAGAATTGACATATCGCAGATTTAAAAAACGCTGCAGTTCTCAAATGTAGTCAGGAAAAAAAACAAGAGTGCATGAGATTTCTGACATTTTATAGCTTTTGCTGGCACTGTAAAAAGCAATTTTTAAATTGCATAAAAACAAAGTGCAGCAAAAAAAAAAATGCTGCATGTGACCATAGCCTAAGAGAGGGTCAGAAATAGAGTGGTAACACTCAGTTGTAGACATACTCATGTCTGCAGGAGGAATAACAGGAACGGTACAATGCAAAGCCATAAGAAAAGATGCCCGGGAACTGTCATGTTTTATGTCCATTTAATAAACAGACATTGAAGGAGAACAGACTTGTACGTTTTAAGTCGACCATGTTGCCCTACAGCAGGGGTGCACAAAAGTTTTCTGGTCTGAGGGCTACATTGTTGAATCACTCCCAAGGGCCACAGTAAAACTTATAAGGGTATAACATTTGAAACAGTTCCAGCAAATCAAAATTGTATGCCATAAATGTCTGATAGATAATAGGTGCAGGTTCCTCTATATGGCATATGGGAATAATAGGGGCTCCCTTTATCCCAAGTTAGCACTTAGGAGAGGGGAAGACCAGGCATGAATGGAGCTCTCCCCATTGTAAACTTAAAGCACCACTCCAACGCTTTTTCTTATTTTACCGCTGGAGTGGTGCTTCAAATCCAAGTCCCCTGCCCCATGTCCTTATACTCACCTTCCAGTGTCTTCATCTGTTATCACCGCCGCTCCCGTCAGTCTCCAGTAGTTTGTGACCTGATGGCTGCTCCTGTATTTTCTAGAGTGACCTGGAGGTCACAACTCAATACAAGTCTATGAGAGCCTCCTTCTGCCCTCACTCTCATAGATTTGCATCGAGAGCTTGTGATGTAAATTTTGACTTCCGGCCAGTCAGAAGCTGCACTCACAAGATGGCACCGCAGGACCGAAGCAATGCCGAAAAAAGGTGAAATCACAAGAGGGTGAGTATAATAAGATGGGCAGGGAGCTTCGGTTAAAAGCACCACTCTAGTGATGAAAAAAAAAACGATGGAGTGGTGCTTTAAATGCCATAAACTACAATGTATAGAACCACAAGCAAAGATGGCCACCTGTAAAACTCATCTTTCTGGAGTAACAAAGAGGAGTCAAGGGACCCAGTTCTATTAAAATGTATGTGGGACACAGGTGACTGTCTTTTTTGTTATGGAAACTACATGCCAACAGCCAGATACAGGCAAGCTTTTCTGTGACCAGAAGGTTGGGGGCTGCACAGAATAGCCACCGGGCCACAGGTTGTGTACCCCTGCCCTAGAGAATGCCACCTGTCCAAAGTGTTCCCATCACTTCAATTATGTGTTCTTCACTAGATAAATCATGAGTTCTTCACTAGATACCATGGTAAGTCTTATACAGCTTGGACACAGTGGCACCACTTTGTTATCTCAAAATGGCACTTATTTTGCCTACCACAGCTAAAGATATAAGAAACACATTGGGATATGAGGGTGTTAATTTATTTTTTACGCAAAAAAACCCTTCTGTAAATAAAGAAAATAATAAGAAACGTCATTTGTGGAAAAAAAAAAAATTGCAACACTTAAGTGGTTTACACTTCTGTCTACTTTTAGGTGGTGAGAGAGGTGGGCACCTGGCCACAAGTACATCCTGCACTGGACATGTGTAATAAAATTTACTCCAGAAAAATAGGGTTAAATTATAGATCAATTCTATGTCTACTTATTGCAGGTATAGATTGGTTTTTTTCAACACGCGGGAAGGCAAAGATGTGACAAGTGTGTGACAAATGTACGCCTCTAGAGGCACTGTGGACCAGGACTGGTGTAGGACACTGGTGAAATGACGCAGAAGTCTTAAGATCACAGAATACACATCTCCATATTCATCCATAATGTACAATCTGATTTGTTGTCAGGTCAGAATTAAAAGGTGAGTAGATTAGCAGAGTAGGAATGAACATTATCAGTGCAATGATCCATTACAATCCTTGTCGTAGGCTGAAGCGGCAGATTCTGTGCACAGGCCGAAACCACCACGGTCATATATACCACCAGCCCCTAGGAAAAACAGCAAGCCTCATGTTGCTGCATGAGATTTTCTCATGAAGATCTTTGCTGCTACTGCAAAAACGGTGGAAATCAGCCACATGGGTTCGAGTAACTACCCCCGAGCAACACAACCATAAGGGTATGTTCATACTGAGTTGTTTGTTAAGTTGATTTTCAAGCGGATCCACGTCAAATCCACAAGAATTAATTTGGAAATCCACTATCCAGAACCTTCATTTTTCCATTTAAACCACTGCTGTTCTGGCACCACTGCTCCCAACCATCTATCGATCCATGAGACCACTGTGATGACAACTGCCTGCAGCCATCACGTGGATAGACAGCACATGTTGGCAGGAACCACTAGCGCCGTGGAAGGAATTTAAATGAGTGGATTAGGGTTTTCCCTATAGACTGAAGGATTGGGAGTAATGGTATAATTATCCAGACCAATGACATGCCATTCTGGTAGGATACCGCACATATTTCTATAGCTGGCACAGTAGTAAGCGCTGGATCATTTACCCATGAGGATTACACGCTCTGGATTGCAGCACAGCTATAAAATTAGTGAGTTATTCCACTCCATTACACATTTCATAGATTGTACAGCCTCAGAGATTCCACTAAGAATATCAATGAAGAGCGTACATTGTTTATACATCAGAAGTGTTAGGGTCACTATCTGCAGGTTACGACTCTCATCATCAGCACATCATAATTGACACAGATCAAGGGCACAATCTTTTAACTGAACCCAAGTGTACACTAAAATATTTCTGCACCATCTAAGTATTATCCAGATTGTTAGGATTACGAGGGAGGATTATTTGGTTGTTCGCATCCTGTAGACCAGGTGGAAAGAAGGTCTATCCTAGATGTAGATGTGGATTCCCGAGGTAAGATCCACATGTATCAGACATTTATGGCATGTCCTATGGATAAAGGTCAGTGATGGGTATAGAATATTGCTTTTAACAGATGACCAAAAAATACACAAGCCAGAGGACTTCCACCCTCCCCCAACAACAAAGCGAGAGGTGATGGATTCAACCACACAATCAATAATGCTCAAGCTAACATTTAGGCTGCATATTTTAGCAGTGCTCCAAATGGGAATTCGGAGGGGGGCGGCACTGAAAGGGACCACCTGCTCCTTGGTGACATATTCTTTTGAATTCATGTATATTTCTGTTGTGGTGCACTTACCATTATATGTTATCCTCGGTTTCGTTAAGCACATCACAAGGTGCAAATCCATTTCATCTGTAGGAATGAATTTCGAGCATACTGGGCACTTGAAACCTGCAATAAAATAATAAATTCAATTAAATAAGTATTAATACAATAGGGAAATGTAATGTATACATAATTGATCAAATATAATAGACGAGTGTCCAGGGTGTTCAGTGATGACGACAGAAAACCAACGTGTGTATCTGCTGCTAATTATATAGTCAAAGGGATGCAGAATGACATTTACCATGGACACCTTTGTCATATCATCTACTCGTAAAACTAAATACCAGCTTAAAATCTAATTATGATCTGAAATCAAGGCGACATCTTGAATGCCAGTTATGACGAAGCAAATCTATCATTTTGGACCTGGAAGTACATTGTATAGGAAGTCACTGAGGACCCTGCTCTATGGAAAAAGGGGACAAAATAAGGCCAAATTTATCTTTGGGATGAATCTCCTCTGTGTTCTTCCCCTGCCAACATGGCAACATTAACAGAAAAAAGTGCATTATTCCAAAGAACAAGCTTCCCTTTTCCGAAAGATTAAAGAGTACGTATTTTTCAGTCTGAGCAAAACAGATGGAATTCCTGAAATCTCACGCACATTTTTTTCCCCTTGAGTACGGTAACCAAAGCGTTTTTCCAAATCTGCAGCACGTCAATTCTTTCAGTGGTTTTCATCCAAACGAATGTATAAAAAACACAAGTAAAACCGCATCAAAAAACACAAGTCTGATACGCTGTGTTTTTTCTGCCAAGAGAAGTTTTTAGTGCAAAAAAATCTGGAGAAAATATTCAACATGTGCACATACACTAAGGTTATGTGCACACAGTTTTATGACCGAATACTCTAAAATCCTTAAAACTGGCTTCAAAATTCTTGGAGAACACTTCAAAATGGTATTTGCACACTGTTTTTTGAAACGTTTTTGTGAAGAAACTGAGCAGAAACCATCCAAATCCCAAAAACTCCTCAAAAACGTGGAATTTCTACTGAGTTTCCGCTCCAAAAACTCAAAAATAATCATTGTGCACACATACCCTAATTCATCAATTCATTTCTTTGGGAATTCCACTTTGCTGCTCATATAGAGGGGGGCGGGGGGGTTGTTTGTTCTTTTAGTTTTTTTTTTTCTTCTTCAAAATGTTCTGAAAAAAAAAAAAAAAAACTTTGTTGGGATTTTTATTTATTTTTTTTTAAAGAAAAGTGCACGCGACTTCTTAGAAGTGAATCCGGATGTTCTGTTAACATGGCAAATAAAGCCTTCAAAAAATAAAGTGGATCCTGTAGGAAACGGTCCAATTAAAAGGCTGCAAAGAACTTTAAGAAAAAATCTTAAAATAAAAGAAAAAACTATCAAAAACTCCCCAAGAAAGGAGAATTACTGAAATGGTTTCTGCTTGAAAAACATATTTTTGACCTCCTCTGTATGCACGTATCCTCAAATGGTTTGGCTTTACTTTACCTTTATTGTACTAAATGTGTTGAGGACATGATTTTGTGATACTTACAAATATACAAGAATTACAGGTCCTGTTCCTGCACTTGTTAAGGCCATCTTATCACAGATTCTACAGCGCTCGTTTTCAAAAGGTCTGCGGAGGGAGACGAGTGTGACCAGACCTGTCCACCAGCCTCCTCAAGCTGAGGAATACTTCACATGGGAAACCGTTTTTTCAAATTGGAGGTGCAGATGGACAGGTCTGGTGACACGCTCCTCCATCAGCAGACATTTTGAGGATAACACTATCACTCGTCACAATTTTTCTGTGAAAAATGCAGCCTTTTACTGTCCCAGCAGAGTGAATGAGATTTATGAAATATCGTGCACATGTTGCTTATTTTTTCCTGGCAGATTTGAAGGAGTTTTACAGTGGGGAAAATAAGTATTTGAGACACTGACGATTTTGCAAGTTTTCCCACCTACAAAGAATGGAGAGGTCTGTAATTTTTATAGTCGGTACACTTGAACTGCGAGAGACGGAATCTTGAAAAAATTAATTAGCATTTTATTGCATGAAATATGTATTTGATAGAATAGAACAACAGAACTTAATATTTGGCACAGAAACCTTTGTTTGCAATTACAGAGGTCAGACGTTTCCTGAAGTTCTTGACCAAGTTTGCACTCACTACAGCAGGGCTATTGGTCCACTCTTCCATACAGATCTTCTCCAGATTTTTCAGGTTTCGGGGCTGTCGCCTGGCAACATTGAGTTTCAGCTCCCTTCAAAGATTTTCTTTTGGCTTCAGGTTTGGAGACTGACTAGGCCACTCCAGGACTTTGAAATGCTTTTTACCGAGCCACTCCTTAGTTGCCCTGGCTGTGTATTTTCGAGTCATTGTCATGCTGGAAGACCCAGCTACAAGCCATCTTCAAAGCTCTTATTGAGTCCAAAATCTCATAATACACGACCCCATCCATCCTCCCTTCAATACGGTGCGGTTGTCCTGTCCCCTTTGCAGAAAATTACACCCAAAGTATGACGCTTCCCCCACCATGCTTCACGGTTGGGAGGTGTTCTTGAGGTCATACTCATCCTTCTTCGTCCAAACACGGCGAGTGGAGTTGATATTATTAAGTTCTATTTTGGTCTCATCTGACCACATGACCTTCGCCCATGTCTCCTCTGGATCATCCAGATGGTCATTGGCGAACTTCAAACGGGCCTGGACAGGTGCTGGCGTGAGCAGGGGGACCTTGCATGCCCTGCAGGATTTTAATCCATGAAGACGTAGTGTGTTACTAACAGTAATGTCTGAGACTGTGGTCCAAGCTCTCTTCAGGTCATTGACCAGGTTCTTCCACGTAGCTCTGGGCTGATTCCTGACCTTTCTCAGAATCATCCTTACCCCACGAGGTGAATCTTGCATTGAGCCCCAGACCAAGGAAGATTGACAGTCATCTTGTTTTTCTTCCATTTTCTAATAATTGTGCCAACAGTGATTGCCTTCTCACCAAACTGTTTGCCTATTGTCCTGTAGCCCATCCCAGCCTTGTGCAGGTCTACAATTTTGTCCCTGGTGTCCTTACAGCTCTTTGGTCTTGGCCATGGTGCTAGGTTGGAGTGTGATTGAGTGTGTGGACAGGTGTCTTTTATACAGGTAATGAGTTAAAACAGGTACAATTAATACAGATAATGAGTGCAGAGTAGGAAGGCTTCTTAAAAGAAAAATTAACAGGTCTGTGAGAGCCAGAATTCTTGCTGGTTGGTAGGTGATCAAATACTTATTTCATGCAATAAAAAGCAATTTATTTAAAAATCATACTATGTGATTTTCTGTATTTTTTAAAGATTCTGCTTCTCACAGTAAAATGTACCTACGATAAAAATTACAGACCTCTCCTTTCTTTGTAGGGGGGAAACTTGCAAAATCAGCAGTGTACCACATACTTATTTTCCCCACTGTATATCTGGAGCATGTCAATTCTTTCAGCATTTTTGCAGCATTTTTCACCCATTCTACTGACTGGTGACCACAGAGATCAGAAGTTTGAACAACTGTTGACGAAACCATTTTCTTGGGAACGATGGCTTTACCAATGCAGCCTGTACATTTTAGTTCACATTGATCACCACAATTGTTTAATTTGACTGCATATTTTGGAAACACTTTTTCAAGGAAAGGTCTGTCTTCCGAATATCAGTTGAAAACTGAAACATGGTGACGTCTTTCCCCCTTGTGATCTCCTCCATTACTTCCATCATTCACTGGAATAAACCAAATTAGGACCTTGCATTATTGGGACACCACACATGGGCACTGTAGTGTTCTCTTTTACACTAATCGTATGTATTGGTTCGTACCAAATTTATCCCATGTTTTATGCCAAACTCAAGAGTAAAGGGGACTGGTGAAACAACAGACATGAGAGATACAGAGCTGTCATAGTAGAAGAAATTAATGAAAGAAAGATATAAACAGTTATCCCTACGCTCTGTGATAGGGAAAGATTTAATATCCGGAATAATGACTCTGCAGTTTATCTGTGGCTACGTCTGAGCAATGAATGCCAAGACTTCAGACCATCTCGGTTGCTGACATGAAACTTTCCTAACTCTGTTTTAAACAAGTTAAAGCAGATTAAAAAAAATCTACCTTCAGCAACCACCAGACCAAACGAGGCTTTATTTACTACACAGACTTATGTCACCCTCTGTACTAATCAGTAAATTGATATGGGGTCAGGACATTCCTGAACATTTCAGTATCTGGGTTAGGAGGAACCAGTGATGATACAAACAATAAAAAGTAATAAAATGAGGAACCTGTATAACATGTCCCACATCAGACGCCATGCTGGGATCTATTTTCATGGATAGTGAGGACTGCTTCTTCAGCAACTTGCGACAATGTTGATGAAGAGCCGTCCTAACTATCTATGTCATTGTGTGTATGTGTATTAACATACTTCCTGATCACCCTCTTCCCCGGTTTCCAGGGTCGCTCTGGCCCGTGACCTGACAATATACCAGCCGCCGCACAGAGGATAATGTGTGGAGCAGCAGCCGCTTTCTCAATGTAAGTCTATAGAGCCTGGTTCTGTGTCTCATGGACTTACATTGAGAAAGGAGCACCGTCCCACACAACGTGAACCAAACCAGGAGAGCGGTCATACGGGCCAGGAGACCATCGGCGCAGTGCCAGTAACCTGGGATTAGAGCGATTGGTAAATTTGTAATACACTTGCACTATATTATATACATATTTGGGAGGGATTATGCGAAAAGAAGTTCCTGACTTCTTTAAGAAAAGTACAACAGCCGCCTTGTCATTATTACCAGTTGGGGTCTCTGTACCTAGAACATCATCGTTCACAACTTCTGACTTCTCGATGACAAAAGGCCAAGCTAATTTTTCTGCGATCTTGGTAAATAAGAATACTAAGGCTGTAAGGGGGAGATCCAAGGATAACTGTTCAGTGCTGAACCCCTTCTATTGTAGGCTTGATCTGTGACCACGTGTAGTAACTAATGGCCGGTGTGTTTTGTTACGCCATGGTATGTGCAGTTAAATACCCTTTACTTCAGGCACTGCACGATTAACATGTTTAATAACAGGTAGATATGGTGCTGTATATACTGGCCTCTTAGAAACTGGGGGGAATGCAAGTTGTCTACATGCCAGGTGACACATGGGGATGTAAAGTGAGGTCAGATGCCAGCATGTTAGACACTGTTCAGCTCAGTATTTATTAGCGCAGTGAAAAAATGCCTTGTTGGAAGTGGCCTTGACCTGAGATTGGCCAGGATGGTTATGGACTCCCCACTATGCTGTACACCTGCTATGATTTGCTGCTAGAACTGATTCAGCTAAGTGTCTGTTCCAGTTAAATCCTGCTGTGTCCGTGTGACAGTTCAATCCAAGCATAGAACAATATACAAGACATAACCCTAATAAAAATTGTACTTTAGTGTTCAAACCATGTCTTCTTTCACCAGAAATCTTCACAGTGCACCCTGGGTGTGACCGAGTAGTTCAGTGCACTGTCACAGCCACTTGTCTCTGTCCACCCCCTCTTTCATGATTGACAGCTCTGGCATTACAGTAGTAGGTAAGGGCGGAGGTAGATGGAAAACAAGTAGTTGGGAAGACGCACTTCAGTGCACCTTGGCGTGGCCAAGCAATAAACACCTCATTGGCCTATTTGAATAAAGAACAATTTTTGGCAAAAGCAGAAATGGATTTGGACCCAAAGTAGTATTTTTATTTGGGCTATGTCCCCTACAGGGTGCTGTTCTTTGTTTGAACTGTCATTTTTTGCTGAAATGACTATTCAAGTCTCTTAGGGAGGACACTTATAAGAACCGACAAACAAGTTTATCCACCACTGTAAAACTTTCACTATTCTAGCTGATCCTAAAACCTGTGAAACTAAAGCAAAAAGACTGGAGATGATTTTAGTATGGCAGAAACACAAGGTCAAAATGATTATAACCACAGAACTATTCAATCATGTCCTACGTTTGGGTCAGTTGCTCACATCTAGCGCTCCAATAAATCAAACTGCCTGTTGTAAGAAATCCATCACCGCTAACAATAAAAGATACTTTGAAGATCTCAAGGAGAATTTAAATATATGGGAAAGCTTTGCAGAAAAAAAAAGTCTGCACAGTATTAAAGCGGTTCTGTCATTATAAGCTCTTTATAATGTGAAATGACTGGTATTATTGCAGAAGCTTAATATACACACACGTGGTCAAAATTGTTGGTACCCCTCATTTAATTAAAGAAAAACCCACAATGGTCACAGAAATAACTTGAATCTGACAAAAGTAATAATAAATTAAAAATCTATGAAAATGAACAAATGAAAGTCAGACATTGCTTTTCAACCCTGCTTCCATAGAAATTTTAAAAAATTAAAGTCCTACGGTTAGGGCATCAATGTAAAAGTAGTGGACAACTTCTTTAAAAGATGGGGTGGTAAATAGTGTTGCACAAATTTGTTGATGTTGTTGAACAAATTCGCTCAACACTAGAGGTAAATACAGGATTTTATTGGCCATAGACTGTATACCAATATCATCATCATAGATAAAAACTGTAGGGAACCAAAGCACACAAGGCCACAGGGTGATACCTTTATAAAAAGATACAGTGGATCCAGGTAATGTGCTCGCCGGAGCGAGTTGTGGAGGCACAAGTCCTGTAATGGTTGATGAATGCCACCAGGATGCTTGAAAAGAAGAGACAATTCATGGTTTTGGGCTGTGCTACCGAAATAAAGATCCTTGATCCAAGGATATAAAGAGGAGGTTTTTTAACGCCACAACGTGTTTGCACGCCGGACTGGCATCTCTCTCGAGTGTAAAAAACAACTTTCATGTGACAGTTGTTTTTTTTACACATGAGAAAGACTTGAAACGTGATGTGGAAAAAATACAGCTTCTTTATATTGTTGGATCAAGGACCTTTAATTCGGAGGCGCAGCCCAAAACTGTGAATTGTCTCTTCTCAATATCATAGTCATAATAGGTTGTCCTTCTTAGACTGAGGCTACACTGCAAATTTGCCCATGACATTTGTAGAGCAAGCAAAGTTTGCTTGGTGTCCCTGCTACATCGCAGCACAATACATGTGATTGGATTCACATATTGACCCCCAAGATTACTTTGACTGCGACAAGAGAGTCACAAAAAAATCTGACAAGTTCAGGCTTCTTATGACTTGCTTGTCGCAGTACCCTCAGCATCACTATGCGACTCTAAAGTTAGTTAGCGGTTACGGCTGCATCGCAGTGCAATACAAGTGAATGATCACACAACAGGTGTGACAGCCAAAGTCGCTGTGTAGTCCTAGCCTTAAGCTGAAGAAAAAACGGATATGGGGAGCACTACTGCACCTTGTTAGACACACACACATACAGACACACACACAGTGAAGGAAATAGTATTTGATCCCTTGCTGTTTTAGTAAGTTTGCCCACTGACAAAGACATGAACAGTCTATAATTTTAAGGGTATGTTAATTTTAACATTGAGAGATAGAATATCCCCAAAAAATAAAAAAATAAAAAAACAAGAAAATCACATTGTATAAATTAGATAAATTTATTTGCATTTTGCAGTGAGAAATAGGTATTTGATCCCCTACAAACCATTATTTTGAGCTCTGGCTCCTACAGACCAGTTAGACCCACCTAATCAACTCGTTACCTGCATTAAAGACAGCTGTCTTACATAGTCACCTGTATAAAAGACTCCTGTCCACAGACTCAATCAGTCAGACTCTAACCTCTACAACATGGGCAAGATCAAAGAGCTTTCTAAGGATGTCAGGGACTAGATCATAGACCTGCACAAAGCTGGAATGGGCTACAAAACCATAAGTAAGACGCTGGGTGAGAAGGAGACAACTGTTGGTGTAATAGTAAGAAAACGGAAGAAATACAAAATGACTGTCGATCGACATTGATCTGGGACACCATGCAAAATCTCACCTCGTGGGGTATCCTTGATCATGAGGAAGGTGAGAGATCAGCCTAAAACTACACTGGGGGAACTTGTTAATGATCTCAAGGCAACTGGGACCACAGGCACCAAGAAAACCATTGGTAACACATTACGCCTTAAAAGTTTAAAATCCTGCAGTGCCCGCAAGGTCCCCCTGCTCAAGAAGGCACATGTGCAGGCCCGTCTGAAGTTTGCCAATGAACACCTGGATGCTTTTGTGAGTTATTGGGAGAAGGTGCTGTGGTCAGATGAGACAAAAATTGAGCTCTTTGGCATTAACTCAACTCGCCGTGTTTGGAGGAAAAAGAAGAATGAGTAAAACGCTAAGAACATTGTCCCAACCGTGAAGCATGGTGGGGGAAACATACTTTGGGGGCGCCTTTCTGCAAAGGGGACATAACGACTGCACCGTACTGAAGGGAAGATGGATGGGGTCATGTATCGCGAGATTTTGGCCAACAACCTCCTTCCCTCAGTAAGAGCATTGAAGATGGGTCGTGGTTGGGTCTTCCAGCAAGACAATGACCCAAAACACACAGCCAAGACAACAAAAGAGGGGCTCAAAAAGAAGCACATTAAGGTCATGGAGTGGCCTAGCCAGTCTCCAGACCTTAATCCCATATAAAACTTATGGAGGGAGTTGAAGCTTTGAGTAGCCAAGCGACAGCCTCAAAATCTGAATGATTTAGAGATGATCTGCAAAGAGGAGTGGACCAAAATTCCTCCCGACATGTGCGCAACCCTCACAATCAACTACAAAAAACGTCTGACTGCTGTGCTTGCCAAAAAGGGTTTTACCACCAAGTATTAAGTGTTGTTTGCCAGAGGGATCAAATACTTATTTCGCACTGCAAAAGGCAAAAAAAATGTATCTAATTTATACAATGTGATTTTCTTGATTTTTTTTGGATATTCTCTCTCTCAATGTTGAAAAAAAGTGCTCCTTATGAGACGCTGATCATGAGATAGGGGACCACGTCTATCTCCATATCCAACTAACTGCACATCTTATGTGTAAACATCTATAAGGCTGTGTGCCCACTATGCGTTTTTAAGCGTTTCCGCAGCAGCAATTCCGCTGCAGAAACGCTTAAAAAACGCTTGGTAGAAGGTCTGCCATGTTCCCCAATGATAATCCGCATGTGCTTTGCACATGCTGTGGAAATTTCTGCTGCGGATTATCATTGCGGAAAAATCCGCAGCACTACCAATTATTTTGCGGAAGCGCGGTGTTTTCGCCGCCATTGACTTGCATTGGAACGCATGTCATCCGCATCACTAGATCTGTACATGCGGAATCCATGCGTTTCAATGAGCAGATGGTACCCGGGTTTGGAGAAGAGGAGACTCTCCTCTGGACCCGGGTACCATAGTACATGTAAAAAAGTCATGTCATGTGACGGGTCATGTGACCGCTGACGTCGGCAGGTCCTTTAATCTACAGTGAGCTGCCGGCAAGCCGAGACAAGGACACCGGGGGCCATCAGAAGGTAAGTATAATATTTATTTTTTACCATTCTTTCGGTCACACTATATAAATCCATGCCGTTTGCATGGATTTATATAGTGTGATCAAGTTGTCAAGCACTTTCCAAGAGATGCTAAAATCGCTTGACAACCCGCATGCAGAAATGCATGTGAAGAACGCTTCACTTCCGCTTGTCCCTGGCAGGAAAAACGCATGTACAATCCGCATGTACAATCCGCATGCGTTTTTTCTGCCAGGGAGATGCAGAAACGCTCAGGAAAAATCCAGAGCATTTCTGCATCGTGGGCACATAGCCTAACTGTCAGGGGCCCTTGTGTTCTTGTACTGGGCAGAACTAGGTTTCCTTAATAAGGCGAGGTCAATGAATCTTGTTCATTGCTCACACTCGCTAGCAATCTCCTTTTATCGAAAACACTTCCTGCTCTGTACTACTCTCCTTTTCGTTGAATTAGGATACAAATCCTCCTAAACTATTCCTGCTGTGAGTGTTTTCAACCACCATATTCCCAGCATCCAGAGTACAATGGAAGCCATGTCTCCATGTTCTTTAAGTAACACCAGCTACCCCCCACTTTTATTTATGACCTTATTTACTAGCCTTTGACTATCCAGCATCTGTTTCAGCCTTAAATCAGCTGATCAAGATGAGAAGAGACCACTCCCCTCTGGTTCACTGCTGAATGCATTCTGCTACTTATATATTGTGGGCCAGGAGTCCGTTAGACTTTAGTCTGTGTCCATCACCTTAAGCGAGTCCATTGCTTA
Source organism: Phyllobates terribilis (assembly GCF_046119375.1). NCBI lineage: Eukaryota > Metazoa > Chordata > Amphibia > Anura > Dendrobatidae > Phyllobates > Phyllobates terribilis. The sequence goes on from NW_027362764.1 coordinate 213,983,857, forward strand.
AGTGTGAGAAATATGAATTAATCCTAAATTGAACCTGAAGAGAACTGAAGGTAACTGGATACTAAGTCACAGTAAACAATGTTTGTCTTCGTTTCCACTCTCACCCCTTTAATCCTTCACCTTTTCCAACCAACCCTAATCTCTACACCTAGTAATGAACTCTACATCTCTCCCTCCATTCTCCCCACCCACCTCACCTCCTCCTCAGAGCTATTCCTCAACATACAATCCTTGGTCTCCAAGCACAGACAGCCACCTCATGCCCTCTCCTGCTCCCACCTAACGTTTTCTCTGCTCCTCCTCACTGCCGGCGACATATCTCCAAATCCTGGCCCTCCTCACCAAATCCCTACAATCACTTCCACCTCCTACCCATGACCTATCCCAAACTTTCGTAACCCTTCGAACCTTATACCCATCCGCCCAGCCCCGCTTTAACAGGAGCTCTATGGAACGCTCGCTCCGTCTGCAACAAACTTTCCTACATTCACGATCTCTTCATCACTAACCAGCTTTCCTTCCTCAGCATCACTGAAACCTGTCTCACCCCCTCCGACACAGCCTCTCCTGCTGCACTTTCGTACGGCGGATTCCACCTTTCCCATACCCCCCGCCCCACCGGCAAGCATGGTGGAGGAATAGGTTTCCTCCTATCAGATAACTGCTCCTTCACCCATATCCCATTGCCGCCCTCCATTACGCTCCCCTCTTTTGAAGTGAACTGCGTGCGCATTTACCCCCCCCCTTAGACTGGCTGTCATTTACCGCCCCCCAGGATCAACCACTTCACCACTTGGCTACTTCATTTCCTCTCCGTTGACATCCCCACTATCCTCATGGGCGACTTTAACATCCCCATTGACACTTCCCCCTCAGCTGCCTCTAAGCTTCTATCCCTCACTTCCTCCTTCGGCCTTACACAGTTGTCTTCCGCACCCACCCACAAAGACGGCCACACACTGGACCTCATCTTCACCCGCCTCAGTTCCCTATCTAACCTCTCTAACTCACCTCTCCCGCTCTCTGACCACAACCTACTTACATTCTCTACCCTCTCCTCTCCAGGGCAACAATCCCCACTCCACAAACTTGCATACCCTCGCAGAAATCTTAAACACCTTGACCTACACTCACTCTCTGAATCCCTCCTCCCTCTCACAGACATTCGGTCCTTACATGATGCAGATGTTGCTGCCACTTTATACAACACCACAACAGCTGCAGCTCTCAATTCAGTCGCCCCCCTCACACATACCAAAGCTCGCACAAACAGACAAGCCTGGCACACCCGCCTAACTAAAGAACTGCGACAGGCCTCCAGGGTTGCTGAGAGTAAATGGAAAAGGTCCCACTCCAATGAGCACTTCATCGCATTCAAACAGTCCCTCACTACCTTCAAGTCCACACTCACTACAGCAAAACAAACATACTTCGCATCTCTCATATCCTCCCTGTCCCACAACCACAAACTATTCAACACCTTCAATTCTCTCCTCCGTCCCCAAGGGCCTCCTTCCTCTCCTCTTATTTCAGCCGAAGACTTTGCCTCATTCTTCAAGCAGAAGATTGATACCAGACAAAGCTTTTGCCTAAAGTCCCCACAGCCTCTCCCCACACCTACTCAACCCTACTCCTCCAAAACCACCTTCTCCACCATTACAGAAGATCAACTTTCCTCTTTAGTCTCCAAATCACACCTCGCCACCTGTGAACTTGACCCAATCCCGTCCCACCTCATCCCAAACCTTACCACTATCTTCATCCCAACCCTAGCCCACCTCTTCAACCTGTTATTAACAACTGGCACCTTCCCCTCATGCTTCAAACATGCCTCAATCACATCCATCCTCAAAAAGCCCTCCCTTGACCCATCCTTTCTGACTAGCTATCGCCTCATATAACTTCTCCCCTATGCCTCAAAACAACTGGAACAACACGTCCATTCTGAACTGTCCTCCCACCTCTCCTCCTGCTCCCTCTTAGACCGCCTACAATCTGGTTTCCGACCGCACCATTCTACTGAAACTGCACTGACTAAAGTCACCAACGACCTACTAACCGCCAAATCCAAGCGACACTACTCTGTCCTCCTGCTCCTAGACCTGTCATCTGCCTTCAACACAGTGGACAATTCCCTCTAACTACAAACTCTCTCATCTCTCAGCATCACAGACTTGGCCCTATCCTGGATCTCCTCATACCTAACAGACAGGACATTCAGTGTCTCACACACCACCTCCTCATCTCGCCCCCTATCTGTCGGTGTCCCCCAAGGTTCAGTTCTAGGACCCCTACTCTTCTCCATCGACACCTTAGGCCTGGGACAGCTCATAGTCTCATGGCTTTCATTATCACCTCTATGCTGATGACACACAGATCTACACCTCTGCACCCGATATCTGCTCTCTACTAACCAAAATCCCACAATGTCTGTCCGCTATTTCATCCTTCTTCTCTGCTAGATTTCTAAGACTTAACATGGACAAAACAATTATTCATCATTTTTCCGCCATCTTATTCAACCCCCCCAACTGACCTATCTATCAACGTCAATGGCTGCCCACTCTCCCCAGTCACTCAAGCTCGCTGCCTTGGGGTAACCCTGGACTCTGAACTCTCCTTCAATCCACATATCCAAGCCCTTTCCACTTCCTGCCGATGCCAACTCAAAAATATCTCCCGGATCCGCACATTCCTCAACCATGAATCTGCAAAAACTCTAGTGCATGCCCTCATCATCTCTCTCCCGCCTTGACTACTGCAACCTCCTGCTCTGTGGCCTCCCTTCCAACACTCTCACACCCCTCCAATCCATCCTAAACTCTGCTGCCCAACTAATCCACCTGTCCCACCGCTATTCCCCGGCCTCTCCTCTCTGTCAATCTCTTCACTGGCTCCCCAATGCTCAGAGACTCCAGTTCAAAACCCTAACCATGGCATACAAAGGCATTCACAACCTGTCCTCTCCATATATCTCTGACCTAGTCTCCCGGTACATACCCGCACACAACCGCCGATCCTCACAAGATCTCCTTATCTACTCCCCTCTTATCTCCTCCTTCCACAATCGCATACAAGATTTCTCCCGTGCTTCCCCCCTACTCTGGAACTCTCTACCCCAATACATCAGACTCTCGTCGGCCGTGGAAACCTTCAAAAGGAGCCTGAAGACCCACTTCTTCCGACAAGCCTACAACCTGCATTAACCATCACTCCACCAGACCGCACCATGAACAACCCTACCCTCACCTATTGTATCCTCACCCATCCCTTGTAGATTGTGAGCCCTCGCGGACAGGGTCCTCTCTCCTCCTGTACCAGTCTCTAAGTCACATTGTGTTCTAGATTATTGTAATTGTTTTTGCTATGTATAACCCTTTTTCACATGTAAAGCGCCATGGAATAAATGGCGCTATAATAATAAATAATAATAAATCAATCTGTAGAGATCAAAGATGAAACGGATTAATTCACACATACCACATGAACTGAAACGAAAAATGAAAAGGCCATTAGGAAATACAACCATATCATTAATAAAGAATAAACCATGAACCCACGATCATGCAGCGGGAGGGGTGGGATGAGGGGGGGGGGGGGGTGAGTTGATGGCTACTGGGGCAAACCAGCCATTTAAAGTATTGACATTAGTGATTGACAGTGGCATTTAAATGTTTAAACGATGATTGGAGCAGCTCCAGTCGCGGATGGATGAGGGAAGTTTTCATAGTTTTTTCACCTTAAATGTGCCATTTGCTGAGAGATACAATTTGGCACTAGATTACACCAAGCTAAGTCAACATTACAGATATTACAGCAGGGGCATCACTGCTCAGGAAGAAATGTACATTAGTTCAATTGTAGTTGGGCAGCACCATGCAGCGCTAAAAAATAAATCTTCTCTAGAAGCCCATAGAGCACCATGGGAGGGGCCGCTAAGCACAGATTTCTCCATTTCTCAAATTTTAAGAGGTGGTTTCCAACACAATTGATAGTACACAGTAGTGCTAAGGTTACATTCCCACTTTTTGTAACAGTGAGGTCAAAAAGGCATCAAAAGCTGTATTAGAACCGCACATGGATTTATCACATACTGTATAGCAGTACTGCAATGTGGTGACGTAACTAACATTTTAACTAAAGGCTGGATAAAACTGAACTTTACAGTTTGCTTTGTTTGGCTACCTTGACGAAAGTCATTAATGTCCAAGTGGTAACTGGTTTTTCTACAATGTGAATCCAGATCTATCAGGCCAGTTCCGAGTGAAAGGTGTCACGAAAGAACCTCATCGTAAGAGGTAGAGGAAAGAAAACCTTTATAGTCCTGATTACACTATGTACTACACAGGTTTTAAAGGAGCTGTCCCAAAATCGTACTACACAGGTTTTAAAGGAGCTGTCCCAAAATCGTACAACCCTTTCTTATATACTACATTCCCCAATGTAAAATAAAACAACTTCTAATCCCATCAAGTACTGGCGCTATTCCAGGCATGTTATGCCTTGTGAGCTGCTAATGGGCTCCAATGCGAACACCTCCCCCCTGAAGGAAGTGAGAGAAAGCAGCTCAATAGTGGCCACTGATTGTTATGTCAAGTTAGCCCTGCAGCCAATGTCATGCAAGCCCTGGGAGTCTTGCTGCCAACATCACTGGAACAGCTCTAGTACTGGAGGTGAGTGTAAGGTGTTTATATTTTGCATTGGGAAGTGGACAACCCCTTTAAAGGGCACATAGAAACAGAGAAATGAACACAAAAATCAAATTACTATATACTATACACACAAATACTACTGCACCAAGATATATGTGAGCATTCAATATATGAATTTTTGATCTGCTTTTTTTTTTTTTTTTTTTACGCTTTAAAAAATCTAAAATATTTGAGAGTAACTGGCGTTTTAATTTTTATTCCATAAATTAATAGCGCACATTAAAATAAGAAACTATGTAATGTATCTTGTAGAAATCCATGAGGAAAAATAAGCAGATTTCTCTTTCTCAAATAGTTAAAATCTGTAAAATCTGTCTGAAGTGACTATATATTTTCCCATTACTGGAAAAGGAGATGACAGTTGCTGCTTATAATATTTTATGGATAGGGAGGAGCGCTAAAGACATTCTGCTTACAAGTTCTCATGAATCAATTATTATATACTAAGGGTGATTCATAAAAGTGTTTTCACTAGAATATTGGTCTAAAAACACTTTGAAGAGACTGAAATCTTTTGTGCAACGCAGAGCTACGCAAAAATAAAAAAAATTATGAAGTGTCATTTTTAGGCTGGTTTGAAGCAGCTCAGCTCCTGTAAATGTGCTGAGCTGAGGAGGAGCCAGGTCAGGGGTGGCTATGCCCCACCTGTCAACTCAGCAAAAGTGCTGCCATTACTTCAGTCCCTGACTAGAATAGTATTTCTGGCGAGAAGCATGGAAGTAGCATGTGCGCATTGTACTCCAGTGAGCCTCCAGTTACGATTGGCTTGCACAACGCCAGTCTTAATGAATCTGCCCCTTAGAATCCATTGCCTGTAGTTGCAAAATGTCACAAATTTACAAAGACTGAGCAAAACCTTACAGAGTGATCTGATCGAATGCAGGAACATTCTAATCTGAGATGGGGCAAGGTTTATATGAACTGCACCCTAAAAGTGAGCATTTTACAATTCCTATTTTACCAAAAAAGATGTTGCTACGTATGGCAGCCTGAAGCAGACACATGATAAGCGCAGGGCACTCATGACAGGATAGGGCAGAAAGGGGTTAATTGTGTTATGGAATGGGAGGTTGTGAGGGCAAAAGACAAGCAAGGGGGGGGTAAGATAATGTTCGTGGGTGTGGCTGATAGGGGGCTAACATACATGATTTTCCTGGGTTAAAAAAACATTTTACAGTGAGGACTATTTGTGTCCTCCCTGTCATCAGCTAGTAAAATGTTTTTTAGGTCTGGGGGATAATTTAGGTTCTAGGAGTTATTAGTAGGTTTAGGCATTTCATGATAGAGCTGTTAAGTGTTGTACACGGTGGCTGGTCCTTGGTAACCAGAAGGGGCTCCATAATAATAATTTCATACCTATTGGCACTTACCAGTTTGATGGTTAATACACTGCTTAAAAAAATAAAGGGAACACTTAAACAACACAATGTAACTCCAAGTCAATAACACTTCTGTGAAATCTACCTGTCCTGTTATGAAGCAACACTGATTGTGAATCAATTTCTCCTGCTGTTGCGCAAATCGAACAGACAACTGGTAGAAATGGTAGGCAATTAGCAAGATACCCCCTATAAAGGAACGGTTCTGCAGGTGGTGACCACAGATCATTTCTCTGTTCTCATCCTTTTTGGCTGTTTTGGTCACTTTTTCATTTTGCCATTGCTCTCACCCCTAGAGGTACAGTAGCATGAGGCGGTGTATACAGTACAACCCACAGAAGTTGCTCAGGTAGTGCAGTTCATCCAGGATGGCACATCAGTGCGAGCTGTGGCAAGAAGGGTAGCTGTGTCGGTCAGCACAGTGTCCAGAGCATGGAACAGATACCAGGAGATGTGGAGGGAGCCATAGGAGGGCAACAGCCCAGCAGCAGGACCGCCACCTCCGCCTTTGTGCAAGGAGGAACAGGAGGAGCACTGCCAGAGCCCTGCAAAATGACCTCCAGCAGGCCACAAATGTGCATGTGTCTGCAAAAACGGTTAGAAACAGACTCCATGAGGGTGGTATGAGGGCCCGACGTCCACAGATGGGGGTTGTGCTCACAGCCCAACACCGTGCAGGACGCTTTGCATTTGCCACAGAACACCAGGATTGGCAAAGTCGCCACTGGCGCCCTGTGCTCTTCACAGATGAAAGCAGGTTCACACTGAGCACATGTGACAGACATCACAGAGTCTGTAGACGCCGTGGAGAGCGATCTGCTGCCTGCAATATCCTTCAGCATGACCAGTTTGGCAGTGGGTCAGTAATGGTGTGGGGTGGCATTTCTTTGGAGGGCCGCACAGCCCTCCATGTGCTCGCCAGAGGTAGCCTGACTGCCATTAGGTACCGAGATGAGACCCTCAGACCCCTTGTGAGACCATATGCTGGTGCGGTTGGCCCTGGGTTCCTCCTAATGCAGGACAATGCCAGACCTCATGTGGCTGGAGTGTGTCAGCAGTTCCTGCAAGATGACGGCATTGAAGCTATGGACTGGCCTGCCCGTTCCCCAGACCTGAATCCGATTGAGCACATCTGGGACATCATGTCTCGCTCCATCCACCAACGTCACGTTGCACCACAGACTGTCCAGGAGTTGGCGGATGCTTTAGTCCAGGTCTGGGAGGAGATCCCACAGGAGACCATCCACAACCTCATCAGGAGCATGTCCAGGCATTGTAGGGAGGTCATACAGTCACGTGGAGGCCACACACAATACGGAGCCTCATTTTGACTTGTTTTAAGGACATTACATCAAAGTTGGATCATCCTGTAGTGCGTTTTTCCACTTTAATTTTGGGGGTGACTCCAAATCCAGGCCTCCGTTAATTAATAAATTTAATTTCCATTGATGATTTCTGTGTGATTTTGTTGTCAGCACATTCACCTTTGAACAGAACAAAGTATTCAATGAGAATATTTCATTCATTCAGATCTAGGATGTGTTATTGGAGTGTTCTCTTTATTTTTTTGAGCAGTGTATATAATTATCTCCTCCAAGGGGCGGACCCTGGGGAGTGAGGTCTGATGATTTGGTGGCCATGGACGCGGGAGCCAAATGTACACCACTCTAGCCGGTGGGAGGCTCTAGAGGCTAGTGGTGGAGGCTACCATTGCACGTATACGTGGAGATGTATACATCGTTCTGTGGTTTGGTAGTTAATAAGGGAGCTATTGGGGCCAAGGACTTACCTACACGGTATTTACAGTATATGTTTACGTATTTGTTTAAATTTATGTATTTGCACTTTATATTGACAGGTTTTATGTACTTTTAATAAAAGCTGTGACAAGTTACCTTCCAACTTTACAGCAGTGGCCGAGTATTTATTTAGGGAAGGTGGGTGGTATTTATTTAATCTGCCCCCTTCAGGCTCTTATGTTGTCATGCTAGGGAAGTATCTATTTTGTGTCCCCCTCCTCAACTCTGGCTATCCAAAACCGGTTTTTGGTAAATTGGGCGAGAAGTTTACTACAGCAGAAACAATCAACACCCGTCAGCATTGTGGACCTATTACTACTTTTGCTAAACTGTCAAGTAAGTGCATTGTAATACCTTGGTATCCATAGTAACCATGTCAACAATCGTCAATCGTCCTACCTCCATCTTATTACTAAAAATTCCAGACCAATGTGATTTCCATAGTAACACAGTAAAAATGTCATCTAAAGCAGAGATCTTAGATGCCAGACCTTGAAGTTTAAAACACTGTTTTTGTGTTCCTATTAATTACAAGAGGCCAGCATAAAAAAAAACAAAATTATCATGGGGTATTTAATAGAAGCGGAAAGGTAGGACATCTGTCAGAAACATATCAGCATCAAAGGTAATGGATCATCACATACTTCATCAATAATTCAGAAAGTGAGAACTCATAGATTTCCTCTAATATTCTGATTGCTATGAAAACATGTATGTGATGTGAAAAGCAAGGAATGAATAAGCATAAGAGCATGTAACACATCAAAAACACAAACAACAAAGCTTCAATTCCCCTCGGATGGAGCGATAACTACAGGTGTTGTTTTTAACATAATCTGTGCTTTTTCTCAAATACTTATAAATCCCAAGAAGCCTCTTTTAAAACGCAAGACAACTAGAAATGATCATAGGTTGGTAGGAGTTCTGAAGCCTAATATTTCACTCAGTATGGGTTCCTCGACAATATATTTTAGGGTGCTGTGGATAGCCAGGGATTCACGCATGGATGATCTGCTGTCCATACCTAATGCATTCACAGACTATTGCATTTACATGATACTTTACATTGAGAAATTCTAATTTTCACAGAAATTTCACTAAACTAGGGCTCTATCGGGGCAGTGTCACCCGTGAGTCATGGTGGAATCATGGCATTACTGTGACTCATGACAAAACTTAACTTCCCTTTCGAATTCCAAGTAGCCATTGCAAAGAAAACCAACATAGTGGTCACAGTTGGAATTAAGATATTTTTCAGTGACTAGTAAGCTATGCCATCACCAAAGTCATAGGCAGGATCCTATGGTGAAGATGGGGTCAGATGGGTCAGCATTTATGATGGCAAAGCCATCACAACAGTGAAGCAGAATCCCCACAGAACAATGCAGGTAGAAGGAAATACAATTATCCAATGCCGTACCCCTGGAATCTGGGCTGAGAATAAGTCCTTTGCATATCTCAGAATAAAGAATCTGGTGGGGTAACCTCCAGAGTTTGCTAACCTAAATTCTCCTTCTACTCCTCTGAATGAAAGGGGAATTCCTCAGCTTCCCTTAGGATTGATTGTTCTCCGATTTTACTGGCAAGAATTCAGCAGTGAAAAAAAGCCTGACGGGGACGTGGAGTTCTGAGACTAATGCACAAGTTCTCTGCCTGCCAACTTTTAAGCAACTTCCCTGGCAGGATAATGAGAAGAGTTAAAGAAAAAATCCTGAGAGTATTTTATTAAGATATTACTGTAAATGCCTACATGATGGGAGAATGAGCAGGGTCAGTCTGGCATTAGCTAGGCCTAGTTCTTTGCCTGATCCATGTAAAAAACTGATAAATCACAGACCAAATGGGCTAGTTCAGAGGAGTGTTTTTTTCTCACCTACCAAATGAAAAGAAAAAAAAAAAAGTCTTCTGTTTATCGAATAAGACTTGTCCACTAAACTCAACAGGTGTGTGAAAAATAAGTATGTTACATGGACACCAACTGTGCAGCATCAGTTGTCAACAAATACACTGCAAAGATTACATAGGCAAGTATTAGGCCTTTTATTATGTTTTTTAAATTGAAAATGTACTTAATTTGTAATAACATTTAGTTATTTAATCAAAATTGTAAAAGTATATCAAAATCGGGCATTGATGGGAAGAACCACCATTTCTGGGCTAAAAAAAAAAAGGGGACAATTTTTCATATGCTCTTCCCTTACAGAACACATAGAATACATAAATCCATAGAAATGCCGCACTGTGCACATAGGCAGATTAGAATGAGGGCAATCTGGGCTACCATCGGGGTGCCAGTGGCCAGATTGTGCACATCTTCAGGCAGGGAGCTTTTCCTGGCGCTGCGCTGCCAGCAATGCAGAATGGAGGGCAGTTCCAGGGGAGCTCCCGTTGCCTCTTCATGCTGTGTACAGGAGGCTATGTGGTGGCTCATACTGTATATAGGGGGGCTATGTGGGGTTCATACTGTATAAAGAGCTATATATACACGGGTTTATACTGTATATAAGAGGCTATGTGGTGGTTCATACTGTATATAGGAGGCTATGTGGGGGCTCATGTGGCGCCCTGCTGTGCATTGGCGCCACAGATCCCAGAGGGGTGCATGGACGGATTCCTCTACAAGAGGCCCTCATAGCATTCACACACCTCCACCTTCCACCTCAGACCAGCAGAGGGAGCCCGTGAGGGATATAAAAAAGGGAAGGTGGAGCTAGGCAGTGCAGTCTGAAGTCTGGACTCGCAGTCTAGAGTCTACAGTCTGTTAGAAGGTCAGTCTGTTGAGAGGAGCTCCTGCAGAAGCTAGCCTGCAGTGGAGCTCAGTCAGTCCAGTCCAGACTCAGAGAGCTCGAGTTAGTGAGCCTAGGGCGTGCCGACGCCAAAAGAGAGGTGAACAGTAGCGAGGTCTACTGCCCGTGTGGAGCCTAGTGAGGGCCCCGAGCGTGGCCGAAGGCGAGTGGAGTAAGCAAGCAACATAGGGGGCAGAGGAGCTTAACCCTAGAACGCATGAGCATAAAAAAATGAGTATTTTCAAAAAAGAGTTGTTATACCGAAAATGCCTGTAACATAAAAATAAATGAACAACTGGAAATGACAAACCACTATATACCTGAGGAATACCTAGAGTTTCAAAATTCTAACTAAAGTAATCTTGCAGAAAATAGAAAACAATTAACAGGGCGGGCCTGCGAGGCTCCAGGTATGCGTTCTAGGGTTAACCAGCTCACCCCAAAACCATTTACCGGACACCGGGTCCGCGTCTGCAGGGATTCCTTACATCCAGCAGGAATAACCAGAACCCCTGGAGAACTATACGTCCCAGGTTCACCAGAAGCTGACTGTTATACCAGGGTCAGGAGTCACGGAGGCCCAAGAGACCGGGGAGCGCGATCTCCAACAGAAGGCCCTACCACCAGGTCAGCAGGTGCAATACAGAGACCAAGTTAGGCCTAGCTCCAGGCAGGTCAGAAACTTATCAAGGAAAGGCAAGGAACAGGAGGCCCCACACCCGCTCACTGGGGAGAGTCCTGATATGCAGTCCTGATATGCACCCTTCACCCTGAAGTACCCTGAACCGTACCAGAAACACCACCAGTAAAGGTACTGAAGTGAACTCCGGTGTGCGTGCCTATTCTTCTATTCTTCCTCTGATCCGGCTGGGTCCCCTCTGTCCTGCATCCCTACACTTAAACTGCACTGAGGCCCCGCTCCACCTGTGGGGAGCCGCACCATCTAAGCTGCCTGAACACCGGCCTCAGAGGACTGTCGCAGAGCTGGTGATCCTCACCAGACACCACAGGTGGCGTCACAAACATTCCCTATCCCATATAACTTCCCCCACTTCTTTTAAGAGTGACCCCAGGGTACGGGCCCGGGAGCCGACCACCGCGACATCCCCCAAGGTCAGGCAACAACAAGGCCCGGGCGCCGAGTCGTCCCCATCCCCTGGGCGCGTCACTCATCCTGTATATAGAGAGGCTATGTGGGGGATCACACTGTATATAAGGGCTCACGCTGTATCTACGGAGATAAACATGATCGGACATAAGTGTCATAGATGGGGGTTTTACACCTGCGCATGCGCCACTTTCTCCAGCTACGAAAATAGCAACATCTCAATTCACATCACATCCAAGATGGGACTCCTTTTCCTGATAAAGGGGACCCAAGTAAGCATAGGACCCGCATCTATCAGACGTCTAGACTAAGCTATGACTAGGCCATAAACTTTTGAGTTTAAATCAATATTGGAAAGTATGTTTGTGTGAGGCACATGGGTACCTGTAAGAACACAATATCTGCTGCTTCTGTTCCCGTCATATTCAGCCTTTTCACACTTCGTTAGGACCACTGTTTTTGCTGCTGTTTTGTAGTAACTGTTGTAGCCAGATAACACATATAATGAACGTTGTACTTTATCCAGCACGTAGCCGGCTTTACAATGGATATAGAGAGGATTACGGTAATGCTTGTATAACCTTACAACATTGACCTTCATGATAAAAGAAAACGTATGATCCCTTCCTAGCAGAAAAATCTTAAAGGCACTGTAGTCTAACCTGGTGAGTAAAACCACAGTGACTATTGCAAAAACAAACAAAAAACAAAACACATTATTGGAATATTTAACATGGGGGCATCATTTAGGAAATTTGAGACACTAGTCTCATGTTTAGATTATAACTATTGCTTCGTCTTGTAAGGGATGGAGAATGCACAATTTCATAAAAAAATAAATAAAAATAATAATTCATGTGCACCTTCACTACCATTTTTTCTAAGTTATACATCTAAAAAAGGGGAAAAAATATCCTACAGAAGTCGCTCACGCCATCACTATACAGACAATGCAGCGATCTGAATGGGCCACTGCGATGGCATCTTGGAAGAAGCAGAAGGAAAGGAACACCGCTCAGAGCCAAGGAGGCAAATGGAGGGTACTATCTATGTATGGTGACAAAACATGAGAAATTCACAGTGATTTTTCAGTCCCATAGTAGACTGACATTTTAAAGGGGTTTTCCACTTTCAGCAAAGTGAACCTCAAATACTTGCTGGAATGTAAACTCACAAAACCAGATGGTACCCCCCTCCCAGCTCCGGCTCTCCTCCAGTCTGTGTGTTTTTGCTGCAGCATTGATGTTACATCAACAGCATGCATCGTGGCTTGAGTCAATCACAGAGTTCAGTAGCTCGCGCTGTCTATATCCGAAGAGCCACTGAGTTCAGTGATTGGCTGCAGCAGAGCCGAACTCTGTCAACATTAGGTCACCACTGCAGCCAAAACACGCACAATTTTGCAGCGGCAGAGAGCCAGCGCCAGAAGGTTCAGTGTCATCTGGTTTTATCTTACATGCCTGCAAGGGTTTGGGATACACTTTGCTGAAAGCGGAAAACCACTTTAAAAGGGAACCGGGCACTTTTTTCCCACCTGTGCTGAGAGCAGCATAATGTAGAGACAGACACTGATTCCAGCGATGTGCCACCAACTAGGCTGCTTGCCGCTATTTTGATAAAAATCACTGTTTTAATCAGCAGGAGATCACTAGAGGACTAGTAAGCCTACTGCCATGAAGTCCTCCATATTCATGAGCTCTCTATAACCCTGCCACCACCACTTATTGACTGCTTTTTGCCTATGCACAGCATACACAGAAAGCAGTCTGTGTTGTGGGTGAGGAGAACTTGTAGATCTACAGCAATAAAACAGTTTTTAATCAAAAGTGCAGCCGATTGTGATTTCATGCCCTGCGTGAACCATCCAGTTGGCACCACAGCAGGGGATGTGCTGCTGATGACAACACTCATGCTGTATAGGTACAGAACAATCTTGTTAATGGCTGTTCTGTCCAGTTATAGTTGGTATCAGTCCCATATAAACTGGGTACGAGAGCTGGTCAGGTACTATATAGATGTATATTTGATTGATGCCCATTTATGAGAAACCAGAGTCAAGATCCAGATTTACACACTACAAAGAAAATGAAGAGGCATTATTGGCAGCCTCTCAATGTTAATGGCATTTCCAAAAAGATTCCCAAATTAAAAATAAATGTATACCGAGCAGAATACAATTTTATGAGCCATTCTGCACAACAAGGAACACCAACATATTGCTGCCGCCGGACGGAGACACACTGCCTGGTAAATAGGAGCTTACAAATAAGCCAAACAGTATGAAAGAAATATTATCAGGGTTCTCCACATATAAGATTGCAGGGAACCAGCAAGAAGAAACGGTATATCCCCTATTGTCCCTATAGAGACCCTTCTATCAGGTAGGGATTGCCCACAGATCAGGCTACCACAATACAAAGCTTTCAGGTCAAAAACTCTCTAATTTGTATAGCTTTAGTAACTGCTTTTGGACAATGGGTCACCTAAAACCGAGCTTAAAAAATGAAAAGCTGCCCCTTTCCCCAGCTCACACTGTTCTTATACAGAAGGATTTAGGAACATCCAGGCAAAGTGAAGATTGTGAAGAGATAGCCTGTATTCCCCAAGTAAATTCTACAGAACTGAATGTCCAGGAAAGCTGAACTCAATAATAATGTACTGCTGTAACAGAATGAGAGATGACAACATTTGGGTAATTTATAAAAGGCAGTTTCACTAGTATCGCAATTAACCCAAGGTCAAGATGATTAGCGAGTGCTTCTCCTAAATTATACACCGCCTTTCATGGAGTCCTAAGAAGACAAGTTAATGATTTCCTTGACATGTAAATCAGCAGCTCTATACAGATCATGCCGGCTTGCTGATACACACTCAGAAGTAGGAAAAAAGGAAACAAACTTTGCAAAATAAAAGTTCATTTGTGAAAACCACAAAAAAGTACAAAACAGGACTAGTTAGATTGGTAAAAGTTACTAATAAGAGCTACTGGGAAATCAGTTCAGCCAGGGCACGTACATTTAAAGGACCCCAGAGGTCAGCAAGTTATCATTTATTCTGTGGATGGGTGATTATTTGTAAAAGTGGGACAACCACTTTAAGCATAGCTCCCAACCGGCCCGGATTCAGCGGGACTGTCCCGATTTGAGGGCTCAGTCCCGTGTCCCGGAACGTCAGAGCTTTTGTCCCGGCTTCTGTCCCTGACGTCTTCAATGCTCCATAGCTCCTCCTACTTGGGGGGAGGGGGGTGAGGGGGCGGGGCTGCTCTCTGCATAAATTATAATTTGTCCTTCTTTCTGTGCTTCAGAAGTTGGGAAGCATGCCTTTATGGCCCTAGAGACCTTTCCCAGCAGAAAATCTACAGTGCTACTGCTGCACATTTCGCCCCTTGCCATCTGCTGCATAAATAGATAGTATGTGGATTTCAAACCTGCAAATATTCTCCGCAGTGTGTGCATGAGACTTCCAAAATCCTGATCCACAGTGCCGCTTCTGGGGTATGCAACAGATTTTCGGGTACACACTCCATGTACACAAACACCAACAAAAATGTCCCTTGAAAGTGTGCCATTCACACATGTACATAGCACCTTGAAGGGGTTGTCCACTACTAAGACAACTCCTTCTCAATCACTATATTCCCCAAGAAAAATAATAACAGTTAGGCCACGTGCACACGTTCAGTATTTTACGCTAGTATTTGTTCCACTCTTGGTTTTGGCTGACAATGATGGCATAAATATAATAGAAACTCATCACCACTTCTGTATTTTTCACCCACTCCTAGTTTTGGCTTACAAATACTGATGTAAAATACTGACCAAATACTGAACGTGTGATCATGGGCTTATACTCACCTCCACTTCACTGTCACTTCCTTTGGACAAAAAGGACATCCAGAGGAAGTCAGAAATTAACAGCAGTTCCGAATTACAGTTTAGTCTAAAGAAAATGAGAGTGAAGCGGTGGCTGATTAGCTGTATGGCTGGCGTGACAATGTCACGTGAGCCCCGAGAGAGATTGTTCCGGCATCGCTAATCCGGTGCATGCACCGGAGGGGAGTATAACTTATTAATTTACATTTGGAGTATAGGGATTCAGAAGGTGTTCTCCGAGTAGTGGACAACCCCTTCAAGTTGTTGTACACGTGTGTATGGCACATTTTCAGGAGATGTTTTTGGAGTTTAAGGTGGTGAACATAGCCGTTATTCTACGTGGGGGAATATATTGATGGAGAAGGGGTTATCCAAGTTGTGGGCAACCCCTTTAAAAAAGCTTAGAAATAAGCACGCACCGGTAGAAATGGTCCCTCTCTATAAGATGAGCCATCGTGCCTTCAACACATCACATACAGGAAAGCAGTTCTGTTTCTGACAAGACCTGCAGAGGTAGTGAGGTAGTAAATCTACCCATTCCTAAGCTGGTTCTTGTGTAGAAACCACAGCTGGTAGCCTCACATGTTGGGAGAAACTAGTTGGAATTGAGCCAGTGCACAATCCAAATCTACTGCAAAAATCTGAGGGAGTGTCCACAGGACAAGAGAAGGCACAAGTGTGCACAAAACAACAAAGGCATGTACATACAGTCATGAGTAACACTATGTACACCCTATTTCAATTTGATAGATTTACATATCAAGACGTAAAAAAACAAACATCTGGTCCTAAGTAAGTCTTAAAATTAGGTAACAACAACAACACATGATGAATTACAGTGTCATTATTTAAGAAACACCAAGCCGAAATGCAGCTTAAAGGGCAAAATAAACATTTGTGAAAAACTGGATACTTTATTCATCCACGCAGAAGCATCCTCCATTTCTGTAAGAGAAATAACAGAGCCAGAGCTCACATATAAGTGTGTTCTCCTACATTACACACATCACGTGCTCCAGGTGATACTTTTATTTTTACAGATTTTCTTGGGATATTAAGATATACCGTATGTGGAAGCTAGATCAATGAAAAAAAAAAAAAGAAAATAGCACAACTTAGTGCTGAACATGAGATAACATTTATGAAGGTTTTTCTGCTGAAATCAGCATTGAAAATGTATAGAGACAGTTCCTGTAATTTCCAGTGCAGAAAGAGTGAATATAATAATACCAAGATTCTAATCTAATTCAGTAATATCTTCATTTAAATGCACGTTACCAAGCAACTTTCAGCAACTTGTCCCGGATGGTCCGCCAGTGGCTTACAGTTTAGGAGTGCCCGCCAGCTAGAATAAAAGCTACAGTATTAACAAGGTACTTATTCATCTGGAGATAGTCTGTCTACCATCTTCATGATGTAATAAGAGGCAAAGATATTTTGAAAGCTTTCAGCTTTTAGACAAGTCATATTCAAAGTACCCAGAATTTAAAGGCCATGGGCACCTTTGACATGGAGAAATATACACTGCTCAAAAAAATAGAGAACACTCAAATAACACATCCTAGACCTGAATGAATGAAATATTCTCATTGAATACTTTTCTGTACAAAGTTGAATGTGCTGACAACAAAATCACACAAAAATCATCAATGGAAATCAAATTTATTAACCAATGGAGGCCTGGATTTGGAGTCACCGCCAAAATTAAAGTGGAAAAACACACTACAGGCTGATCCAACTTTGATGTAATGTCCTTAAAACAAGTCAAAATGAGGCTCAGTATTGTGCGTGGCCTCCACGTGACTGTATGACCTCCCTACAATGCCTGGACATGCTCCTGATGAGGTTGCGGATGGTCTCTTGTGGGATCTCCTCCAAGACCTGGACTAAAGCATCCGCCAACTCCTGGACAGTCTGTGGTGCAACGTGACGTTGGTGGATGGAGCGAGACATGATGTCCCAGATGTGCTCAATCGGATTCAGGTCTGGGGAACGGGCGGGCCAGTCCATAGCTTCAATGCCTTCATCTTACAGGAACTGCTGACACACTCCAGCCACAGGAGGTCTGGCATTGTCCTGCATTAGGAGGAACCCAGGGCCAACCGCACCAGCATATGGTCTCACAAGGGGTCTGAGGATCTCATCTTGGTACATAATGGCAGTCAGGCTACCTCTGACAAGCACAGGGAGGGCTGTGCGGCCCTCCAAAGAAATGCCACCCCACACCATTACTGATCCACTGCCAAACCGATCATGCTGAAGGATATTGCAGGCAGCAGATCGCTCTCCACGGCGTCTCCAGACTCTGTGATGTCTGTCACATGTGCTCAGTGTGAACCTGCTTTCATCTGTGAAGAGCACAGGGCGCCAGTGGCGACTTTACCAATCCTGGTGTTTTGTGTCAAATGCCAAGCGTCCTGCACGGTGTTGGGATGTGAGCACAACCCCCATCTGTGGACGTCGTAACCTCATACCACCCTCATGGAGTCGGTTTCTAACCATTTGTGCAGACACCTGCACATTTGTGGCCTGCTGGAGGTCATTTTGCAGGGCTCTGGCAATGCTCCTCCTGTTCCTCCTTGCACAAAGGCTGAAGTAGCGGTCCTGCTGCTGGGTTGTTGCCCTCCTACGGCCCCCTCCACGTCTCCTGGTGTACTGGCCTGTTTCCTGGTAGAGCCTCCAGCCTCTGGACACTACGCTGACAGACACAGAAAACCTTCTTGCCACAGCTCGCATTGATGTGCCATCCTGGATGAGCTGCACTACATGAGCAACTTCTGTGGGTTGTAGAGTCCATCTCATGCTACCACGAGTGTGAAAGCACAACCAACATTCAAAAGTGACCAAAACATCAGCCAGAAAGCATTGGTACTGAGATGTGGTCTGTGGTCCCCACCTGCAGAACCACTCCTTTATTGAGGGTGTCTTGATAATTGCCAATAATTTCCATCTATTGTCTATTCCAGTTGCACAACAGCATGTGAAATTGATTGTCAATCAGTGTTGCTTCCTAAGTGGACAGTTTGATTTCACAGAAGTTTGATTTACTTGGAGTTATATTCTGTTGTTTAAGTATTCCATTTATTTTTTTGAGCAGTGTATTTTTACATGCACTATCAACCATCACAAACAAAAAAAATCTTGCATGTGTGAAGCTCAGTAGATAGGAATGCACCACTCCTGCCCTCACAGCGCACCACTCCTGCCCTCAGAGCACACACGAAGTGGGGTACAGATTCATTAGAAAGTCTATGCTCTATATTGTATCCATACTCTGCTCTGTGGGTACGCTCAGGCAGAAGTTGAACGCTCCTGTCTTGTGAGCTGTACATTTCTCCGGGAGAAGGTTTTGAGCAAGGGTCTCAGGACCCATTCCCCCACTGATCTGCTCACAAAGAACAAAAAAAAAGTTAAAAATGTTTAGTTACTCTTTACTTTTGTATTTTGGAAGCAGATGAAGAATGGAAAAAATGGGTTAAGATTTACACAGATGTGATATTTTGTTTCAGGTAAATCTACAAGAGAAGGACAATAAAACTTTCATTTTAGTCCCCTCTGACAGGTGAGGTTTGTTAAGAAAACAAAGATCTATCATCATCAGGATGTCTGCCCATAGCTATTACATTTGGCTCTTTAATAGGAATTTTAGAGCATGTAATGAGGATGGCGGTCCTGGACCCCACAGAACCCTATGTAAGTTTTGCTCAGCAGAACCACAGGTTTTCCAGGCAATGCAGACTAAAGGTGCCCATACATCTTAGATAATGGTCAACTATCTCAAATGACAAAATTCCCCCATAAACATTAATGCTTGACTTAATAGAGCATTCGGGTGTTTTCTTTGGTGAGAGAAGGACATCGCCATCAGACTCCTTTGACAGTGGCTTATTGTGCCTGTAGAATAAAAGGATCGGACACCTTGAATTGAAATCAGCAGATTCTTAGGACCCAACACGTAACATCATCTGTTGGTGGAAGAGTCGGGAGGCCCCCATAGATGTTAGATCACAGGCTGAACCCTCTGACGTTATGACTAGTGTGTATGGGAAGCTTTAGGCAAACCAAAGGCAGAAGTAAATATTTGTCTCTGTCCGTACATAATACTTCATTTGAGTTTGGTTGTGTGTTGAGATCGCTGATTGAGGAGAATGTGACCATACCCACCCATCAGTGGCATCCAATAATACGGTGTATGGCAAGGAACCCTAGTACATACAAAGGATCATTCAAAGCAGGACATTGATAGACGATCTGGTCACAAGCCACATCAGCCGGCAGGCAAGTTGGCACTGGAGCACCATGCTGTAGACAGGGGAGAAGATCAAAATAGACAAAGGGGAAACAATATGCTAAAAGACATCGGCGTAGCTTCCATAATATTGCATTGGTAAGTGACTGTGTGCCGTATCCATACACAATAGCAAGCAGTGAACTCGAAAGCTCCATTTAATGATTGCTACAGGGAGCTAGCATTTTAACCTTATGCATCTGCAGAGGATTTGGAGCTGGATATTAGAAATACAGAATGTCTACCCATTTAGATTAGAAAATGAAAAACATTCGGGTGGACACCTAGGCTTCGTTCCCACAATGAGCTTTGGCGAGTTTGGGACGCTGGGTATTTTTGAAAAAAATACAAGTAACCTATTATACCTACATGTTCATTGCCTGAAACATTAAACGGACAGTGATTACAAATAATGCAATGTGATTACATTGCAAAAATAAAAAGCATCAGGTAGAGCAAAGCTGCTGCCTTTCCTTGATTGTTAGGAGAACGTTCCAATCATGTAACGCTGCGGCCACACGTCATTACTTTATATTTAGCGTCTTGGAAGACTGAGCTGAATGTAAGACATGGGCCTCCTGCTGCGACCAATGAGCACCAGCGTGATTCATCCTGCCCGAAAGTGGGAGCGCGCCACACATGAGAACAAATAGGAGCATTCTCTGGTATTCACAGATTGTCATTAATAAAAGCTCCACCATCAGTAAAGCAGCAGCACTGGGTCATAAGGGATTTTGTAACATATTTAGCATTAACACAGTGATTCATTTAGGTTTTCCCTGGAAAAAATGTTTTGCGTTAATAATGGAGGTTTTACGCAGTGTTCACAAGCAGCGGTCATGCTGCGGCTTTTAACCCCATGTGCTGCTGTGGTCTTTCCACCGATTCCCTGTACACTCAGTGTAGCAGGGAAACAGCTGCATGTAAACTACATTGTCGATCATAAAACGTGATTCAGTCTTTAACAGGCCCATAAAATCTGAAGAAATAAAATGCTTGCATTCAACTCTCGGTTTCTGGCCCGTGGGGGCTTTAGGGTAACTATTGCAATTGCAGAGGGTGCAACTACGACAGAGCCAGTGGAGGAAAGGAGTCCACCGATGCAAGTATCTGCGTCCTCAGACACTAATCAGCTGAGAAGTATTGTGCTGCTATGCCTATATAAGCCACCGCCATACTGGAGGCCAGCAGCTGACATCAGTGTCTCCTCGCAGGCGGTACAATGGAGACAGAAATGGATGCCGCTCATTGTGGGAGCGAGGACAGCTGAGAAGAAATTGCTTGTGCCAGGACGGGGGGACATTATTGCATAGGGTAAAATATGGAGTTTATGTGTGATAAATTTCGCTGTCTGCTGCAGAAATACCCAAGTGAATGTATCCTTAGGCCACGTTCACATGATCAGTATTTTACATCAGTATTTGTAAGCCAAAACCAGGAGTGGGTGATAAATACAGAAGTGGTGACGTGTTTCTATTATACTTTTCCGCTGATTGTTCCACTCCTCGTTTTACAAATACTGATGTAAAATACTGACCAAATACTGAACGTGTGAACGTGGCCTTAGAAAAAAAAAAACTAATTCATCTGTGTTATCCATTTTCTGTTTTACATTTGTGCCTTACTGGCAAGGTATTTAGGAATTCAGACCTAAAAGTGAAGGATTTACCTGGCAAACAGCAGCCTCCGTCTTTCCTAGAAATTTTAAGGGAAGATTACATTTCAGGAGAGTAATCCAATGCACACCATAGTGTGCTAAAAGAAATTTGCATGAAATAAAGCAGATTGTTTCCTTAAGCATCACACTGATGGTGTTCTGAGCTCATGCCAACGTCTGCAGTGCGGCCTCTGGGGCACATTACCACTACAATGAAATGTCTGCTTATCTTCACAGCGGTGCGCTATGTGCATATGAAATCACACATACTGCAACAATCAGCCAACCTCAGCCTGATTGTTAGGGAGATGCTGATTTTACTGTAACCACTGGCTTTATAAATATCAGTGTAACATACATATATACAGTCAGTGGTGTGAAAGTGTTTGCCCCCTTCCTGATTTCTTATTCTTTTGAATGTTTGTCACACTTAAGCCCCCGTCTCACATAGCGAGATCGCTAGCGAGATCACTGCTGAGTCACGGTTTTGGTGACGCAACAGCGACCTCACCAGCGATGTCGCTATGTGTGACACTTTGTAAAGATCAGGCCCCTGCTGTGAGGTCGCTGATCGCTGCAAAGTGTCCTGGACCATTTTTTGGTCGTTGCTCTCCCGCTGGTCAGCACACATCGCTGTGTGTGACCAGCGGGAGCAGCGATCAGGCTGGTAACCATGATAAACATCAGGTTACTAGGTGCACACGCGCACCTAGTAACCCGTTGTTTATCATGGTTACGAGCCTGCTAAAGTAAGCGGTAACCTCCCGCTCACCGTAGCAAAGTGGTAACCATGATAAACAACGGGTTACTAGGTGCGCGTGTGCCCCTAGTAACCCGATGTTTACCATGGTTACCAGCCTGCTCCAGCAGGCTGGTAACCAGGAGAAGGACATCGTGGAAAGATTCTTTCCACGATGTCGCTGCTCCCCTTATCGCTGGTGAGCCTGCCTGTTTGACAGCTCACCAGCGACCACATAGCGACGCAGCAACGATCTCTGACAGGTCGTATCGTTGTCGGGATCGTTGCAGCGTCGCCAAGTGTGACGGGGCCTTTAAACGTTTCAGATCACAAAACAAAGTTAATTATTAGACAAAGATAACACAAGTAACCACAAGATGCAGTTTTTAAATAAAGGTCTTCATCCATTAAAAAAAAAAAATGGATCGTACTACGACCAATGTTAGTCAATAGTGCATTTTTTTCACTGCCTGAATCTGCATGTGAAAATAGCATGAATGATTTTTCTCTGAAAATTGGAGGACAGTCACTAAGGATAGGTCTTGCATGCCAAGGTAAGGAGGCTTATTCGCCGTGCAATGCTCCTCTGGGAAATTAAATATGCAAATTGCCTCTTCAGAGAAAAAGAGGACTTGAACTCTATACCGCCACCTATTGGAAGCAGCAATCCTACAAGTCGCGATCGACCCTTTAACGAGTCGTGCAATATGACTTAGGATAATAATCAAATTGGTCCTAATTGAGGACAGAGCCACTGCATCTGGCTACCAAGTAGCATAGTCTACCACAGTAAGGATCAAGGATGGCCAGCGGTCCAATGACAATAAAAAAGTAGCAACCACCGAGGATTGTCAAATTGTAATATTTTTCCAATATACACATTGTAATGCTACAGGATGTGTCAGCATTTTATAGGTCCAGAGTTCTAATGGCCAAAATGACACAAAGTATTGTTTCAATTGGCTAATATTAATGCTGAAAGAAAACACTAAAAACACACCATTCACCCGTCAGGGCGGTGATTGTCAGGGTGAGTATGCAGGAGCACAGAGCAGCCTGCCATTAACTGCAGAAGGGTGGAGGAGGGGAAGGAGAACGCTCCTCAAACACACCGGAGTCAGTGTCCAGTGCGTTCTTTCTGCACTCCTGTGATGTCTATGAGAGAACTGCCTCCAGACAACTGTGACAGTAGCTTTCTCTCTTAAAAAAAACAGAAGGCAGTCTGAAATCTGAAATTCTAGGTTCTTCTGGCCCCCTGGACATGTCGCAAGCCAGTCGGGAGTCCCCCATAGACATTAGATAGTCAGCTGAACTGCTCGACATTTTGTGGGTTTGGCTAATATTAGTCTAATTTGTATGGAGGCCTTTAGTGATGAACTCATTTCTAAGAAGTAGAAATTGCCCAAAGGGGACAAGCTCTTAAAACTACAGACTTATCTATAAAAGTACATACATACACTGAGCTTCAGCACATCGCTATGAACACATGAATTCCACTACTGCTAATACACATAAAAAACGGGAGGTCTTCACCAACATTTTCTTATCAAAAAGCATAAAAGCCACCCAACAACGACAAGGTGACCTCATTTTGGATGGTCCATAACTGTAATGCTTCACTTGTCCATGTGGACAGACAGGATGTGAATGGAAATGGGGAAGAGAGGCTCCGCTCAAAGTCTTTTTGGGAAAGATGCACAGCCCAGGAGGGGCCCAAACCCCCCAATGCAAAATCACAAAAAGATTTAAAAAAAAAGGGTCAGCATGAACACAAATTCCACTATTGCTAAACTAAAACAAAGTACCTAAGTAAACCAAGTACCTGTGTATAGCAGTAGTGGAATTCATGTGTTCATTAGTCACAATGTGTGTATCTGTTTGTATATTAGTCACAGTCTATTTGCGCACTTGTACATACATTTAATACTAAAGGTGTACGGGGCTTTATTTTTTGTTTTGTTTCTAGTTATTATAAAAGTAAAGCTACGCATTTATTTGCAGTGTGACTGTTCTATGGGAGTCGCAATTAAAAACTATTTTTTGGTGAGTTTTATTTGCAACTTTATCATGGTAAAATAAGATTAAAACGGAAGAAATGTAGTAGCAAATAACCCGGAAATGAAAATAGTTTGTACAGTGAACAGAAGTGACTTTTTTTTAACAATGCAATTAAATTTATGTGCTATAAAATAAAATGCCGTCAGATTACAGAGCAAAAACCTGCTAACAGATTCCCTTTAATATCTATGTATTTAGATATGTCAAAGGCGCCTGTAGGTATAATGTAATGGCTATACTTACTTTTGGACAATACTTTTGTCCATATATTGTATCATAAAAAAAAAAACAACAGATCTTCTGCATCAAATCCACAACATAAAAGATCATTTCCACCATGTGTGAATAAGGGTTTTAAACCCTTTTAAAGGGAATCTGTAATTTGAGGACAGCATAACGTAGCAGCTGAGACACAGATTTCAGGGATGTGTCGTTTATTAGGCTGTGTGCGGTTTCCATACAATGAAGGTTTTATCACCAGGAGATTATCACTGCTCGGACCACAGTGCACGCGAGCCCTGGTCAGACTTCTCCCCCCTCCTCTGATAAGCAGCTCACTGTCAATATACAATGTACACAAAAAGCTATGGTGTAGACGGCGTTAGCTTTCTCAGCTATGCTCTATCTAAAAACTCGGATTGTGTGAGAACGGCTGCACCCGGTAAACTAAGTGATACATCGTTGGATTCAGCTTCTCTTTGCCTACATCATGCTGCTCTAAGATGAAGTAGCAAAAACCTGCTGACAGATTCCCTTTAAATCATTAGTATTATTCACACCTAAACCAAAAATAACTCCATTACATCTAAAAGGGATCTAAAGAGTATTTTTAAAATTTATACTAATAAAATTGGCTGAAATTGAGAAACTATTGAGTATTCTGTCAATTCTTCCCTCTGGAAATAAAACATGACACACACAAAATATATTAGGGGTATATTCACATGTTGCATTTTTCCTGCATTTTTGACGGAGAAAAACCAAAACATTTTACTGCACTGGCGGAAGGATTGAGATTTGAAGCAGTTTCAAATCGGCAGTAAGTCAATTCTTTCAGTGTTTTTGCAGAGTTTGTCACCCAAATGACTGCAAAAAAACATATATAAAAAGTGCATGCAAAAACAAGCGCCTTTTACACAGTATTTGTAGCAGATTTTTCTGCTGCAATTACTGAACTTGTGTGCATACCCCAAGAACTGTCCAAAACCAAATACTGAATAATAAGATACATAAAAGGTGAACAGAACGTTAAAGGAGATAGATGGACCCCGTCCTGCCTGCATGTGACTGCTGCGTGACTACACAGTGGTGGGTTCTTGAACGGTTCAGATACAATGCAGGGTAGTCCATTTTCAAGATCAGCCTCAATGCAGAAACATAAATATAACGGACGTTTATCAATAATTGTACAAAAACAAATACATAAAAGGATATAAATATTAACTAATGTTATTTATTTCAATTTTCAGGGCCCTTTAAAATTTGGAGCTGAAATCTTCCCTGCTTCGCAGGGTAATTCTTTCATTTTTCTGTAGCTTCAAGTTTCATAAATCACAACTAATATTGTGTTTATACTCCCCCCTCCCCATGGACAATCCGGTATTATCTATCTAAGCCTATTAGCATGTTAACTGATTACCATAAAATGTCTCATTGTCCAACATCTCCTGAATTTAGGTCATCGGGCACTTATGTCATACACAAATGCTACATGATCTGATATTTAGAAGCTAGTTTAATTGTTAGAAAATGAAAAATCTGCAGCAAATCCTAAAGTTTCCAGCAACAATCTGTACCTATTCCATCACTTGTGAACCTAATGCTACAGAAGACTGATCTGTTTCAGAGTCAAAACATCTAATCATGAATAATAATCATTCAGGTTTAAGCTTCTGTTTAATTCTCTCGAAATACATAATGAAAACTATTACAATTCCCTGAACATTGTCATAGCAGATAAAAAAATAATTTATACCAATTACAGGTTCTCCAGAGAGCATATCAAAAGTCACCATTCAATGTAACCTAAACTGTTGCAAATGCTTTTACAGAGCTCTTACACAATGTAACAAGCCGGGTAACTGTGCAGGGCTGTGTGCCCACGATGCGTTTTTTTTAAGAGTTTCTGCCGCTGCAGAAACGCTTAAAAATCGCATGGTAGAAGGCCTGCCATGTTCCCCAATGATGATCCGCATGTGCTGTGTACATGCTGCGGAAATTTCCGCTGCAGATTATCATTGCGGAAAAATAAGCAGCACTACCAATTATTTTGCGGAAGCGCAGCGTTTTCGCCGACATTGATTTGCATTGGAACGCATGGAATAAGCATCACTGCATCTGAAACGTTTGGATTCCGCATGTACAATGTGCGGATGGTACCCGGCTGTGGAGGACAGGAGACTCTCCTCTGGACCCGGGTAACATAGAACCTGCAAAAAAAAGAATAAAATAAAAAATAAATAAATATGATGTTTACCTTCTGATGGCCCCCGGTGTGCTTGTCTTCGCTTGCTGGCAGATCGCGGTGGACTGAAAGACCTGGGCTGATGTCATTTAGTCATGTGACGGCAGGTCCTTCAGTGTAGTGCACCACGAGCTGCCGGCAAGGCAAGACTGATCGAATAAAGACTCCGGGGGCCATCAGAAGGTAAGTATAGATTTTTTTTATTTTTTACCATTCTTTCGGTCACACTATATAAATCCATGCCATTTGTCAAGCAGTTTCCAAGTGATGCTAAAATCACTTGGAAAGCGCTTGTCAACCCGCATGCGGAAATGCATGTGAAGAACGCTTCACATCCGCATGTCCCTGGCAGGAAAACGCATGTACAATCCGCATGTACAATCCGCATGTACAATCCGCATGCGTTTTTTCTGCCAGGGAGATGCAGAAACGCTAAGGAAAAAATCCAGAGCATTTCTGCATCGTGGGCACATAGCCTAAAGCTATGTGCACACGGTTATTATAGCTTTAGAATCTTGACTTGAAAACCGCATAGTCTTTAAAGCAGAAGACGCTTCAGGAAAATGTGGGCAGTGTTTTTCCTGAAGAATCTTTATCCACATCTCTCTCATTTTACAAACCTATCTATAAATATACATCTCTCTCTCTATAAATAGATACACACAAACATATATACATATTATATATATATATATATATATATATATATATATATATATATATATATATATATATATATATATATATATATATATATATATATATATATATAGTACAGACCAAAAGTTTGGACACCGTCTCATTTAAAGATTTTTCTGTATTTTCATGACTATGAAAATTGTACATTCACACTGAAGGCATCAAAACTATGAATTAACACATGTGGAATTATATACTTAACAAAAAAGTGTGAAACAACTGAAAATATGTCTTATATTCTAGGTTCTTCAAAGCAGCCACCTTTTGCTTTGATGACTGCTTTGCACACTCTTGGCATTCTCTTGATGAGCTTGAAAAGGTAGTCACCGGAAATGGTTTTCACTTCACAGGTGTGCCGTGTCAGGTTTAATAAGTGGGATTTCTTACCTTATAAATGGGGTTGGGACCATCAGTTGTGTTGTGCATAAGTCAGGTGGATACACAGCTGATAGTCCTACTGAATAGACTGTTAGCTGCTTTTTTCTTGCCATAATACAAATTCTAAGTAAAGAAAAATGAGTGGCCATCATTACTTTAAGAAATGAAGGTCAGTCAGTCCGAAAAATTGGGCAAACTTTGAAAGTGTCCCCAAGTGCAGTTGCAAAAACCATCAAGCGCTACAAAGAAACTAGCTCACATGAGGACCGCCCCAGTAAAGGAAGACCAAGAGTCACCTCTGCTTCTGAGGATAAGTTTATCCGAGTCACCAGCCTCAGAAATCGCAGGTTAACAGCAGCTCAGATTAGAGACCAGGTCAATGCCACAGAGTTCTAGCAGCAGACACATCTCTACAACAACTGTTAAGAGGAGACTTTGTGCAGCAGGCCTTCATGGTAAAATAGCTGCTAGGAAACCACTGCTAAGGACAGGTAACAAGCAGAAGAGACTTGTTTGGGCTAAAGAACACAAGGAATGGACATTAGACCAGTGGAAATCTGTGCTTTGGTCTGAGGAGTCCAAATTTGAGATCTTTGGTTCCAACCACTGTGTCTTTGTGCGACGCAGAAAAGGTGGACGGATGGACTCTACATGCCTGGTTCCCACTGTGAAGCATGGAGGAGGAGGTGTGATGGTGTGGGGGTGCTTTGCGGGTGACACTGTTGGGGATTTATTCAAAATTGAAGGCATACTGAACCAGCATGGCTACCACAGCATCTTGCAGCGGCATGCTATTCCATCCGGTTTGCGTTTAGTTGGACCATCATTTATTTTTCAACAGGACAATGACCCCAAACACACCTCCAGGCTGTGTAAGGGCTAGATGACCAAGATGGAGAGTGATGGGGCGCTACGCCAGATAACCTGGCCTCCACAGTCACCAGACCAGAACCCAATCGAAATGGTTTGGGGTGAGCTGGACCGCAGAATGAAAGCAAAAGGGCCAACAAGCGCTAAGCATCTCTGGGAACTCCTTCAAGATTGTTGGAAGACCATTTCAAGTGACTACCTCTTGAAGCTCATCAAGAGAATGCCAAGAGTGTGCAAAGCAGTCATCAAAGCAAAAGGTGGCTACTTTGAAGAACCAAGAATATAAGACATATTTTCAGTTGTTTCACACTTTTTTGTTAAGTATATAATTCCCCATGTGTTAATTCATAGTTTTGATGCCTTCAGTGTGAATGTACAATTTTCATAGTCATGAAAATATAGAAAAATCTTTAAATGAGGTGTCCAAACTTTTGGTCTGTACTGTAAATATATATTATATATATATATATATATATATATATATATATATATATATATATATATATATATATATATATATATATATATATATATATATATATATACACACACACACACACACACACTGAGCCCTCGCGGGCAGGGTCCTCGCTCCTCCTGTATCAGTCGCCGACTTGTATTGTTCAAAATTTATTGTATTTGTTTGTGCTATGTATATCCCTTTCACATGTAAGGTGCCATGGAATAAATGGCGCTATAATAACAATAATAAATATATAAATATATGATATATTATATATTATATATAATATATATATATATTTATATATTTATTATTGTTATTATAGCGCCATTTATTCCATGGCACCTTACATGTGAAAGGGATATACATAGCACAAACAAATACAATAAATTTTGAACAATACAAGTCGGCGACTGATACAGGAGGAGAGAGGACTCACAGTGTGTGTGTGTGTGTGTGTGTGTGTGTGTGTGTGTGTGTGTGTGTGTGTGTGTGTTTATATATATATATATATATATATATATATATATATATATATATATATATATATATATATATATATATATATATATATATATATATATATATATATATATATATATATATACATATATATACACATATATACACACATACATTTTTGGGGGGTGCTTCTTATAGTCCGATATACATAAATACTGTGGCTATGGGTGGTGGGGGAAGAGACAGTGGCAGAGTAGTGGTGGACAGGAGGCAGCAGCTGCCGGCTGCAGCCTACACTGTGCCCGCTACTAAAGAAAATGAATATTCACTGCTCCCCATGACCACATTTTTTGCTTACATTTTTTTTTATATTTTCCTCCTCTAAAACCTAGGTGCGGCTTATGGTCCCCCTATACACATCAGACTAATGTCAGCCGAAGACGCCAATAACAATAAACAATTGGAAGTAAAGTTAAGGATTCAACATTTTGTCTTTTTGTTCTTCCAGAGAACAAAAAAACAAATGCTGGAGTGGTACTTAAAGAATGATTATCCGGAGAAAACGTGAATGCTACCATGAGTTCTGAGTCATGCCAACAGTAAAGCATCCTGAGACCATGTGCGTGTGAGGGGGCTCACTCACAATTTTGCATATGAACACTGCTTTGAATAAAGAATGGGTACTAAACATCCTCCGAGGGGAACTTCTTCCATCAACCCAGGAGAAATTTGGTGATAATGATTTTTTCCTATAATGAAGCACCATGTCACAAGGCAAAACCTATAACTAAGTGACTGTGAATAAATCCCTGCAATTGGGTCCATGACCAAGAAACTCTCCAGATCTCAATCCCATTGAAAACCTGTGGAAAGTCATCTAAAAGCAGGTGGACAAAGAAAAAAGCAGAAATTGTGATAAACTTTGAGCGCTGATTAGACAAGAACGTGTTGTCATAAGTCAAGATTAGGCCCAGAAGCCGATATCCAGCAGCCAGGGCAAAGGGAAGAAGTCTTGAATAAGGGTCAACACTGTAAATATTCAGTCTTTGCATAAAGTTGATGTAATTGTCAATAAAAGTGTAAAAACCTGTATAATTATAAGCATTTAATTTCAGTAACCATAGAAACATCTGACTAAAAGATCCAAAAACATTGATGCAGCAAACTTTGTAAAAAGAAAAATTTGTGTCGGTCTCAAAACTTTTGGCCATGACTGTATACGGCCAATGTATAGACAGTGAAGGGGCTGGCTCACCTATTTATACCGGCCGTCATCAAACACAGCGCCTTTCATGTGTTACTATAGAAAGCCCGCACCAGTGTACACCATGAGCCGGAAAGTAAGCTGCCTGGCATTAAGTGCCAATATCTTTAGATTAGGGCACCTTTTTAATATTAAATATATTTTTAAATGCAGCTATTTTTTTTTTTCAGGTGGATAACCCAGTGAAAGTGGCGGTCCGGTCACATCATATAGATGACCTATCGTACGGGTAGGAGATCCCTACAGATTAGCTGTTATTTGAATGCAACACCAGCAGACAGTGGATTGAAAAACAGATCTACAAAGCGCAGCTCCATGCAATGTGTAGCAGCTGCTGCCAGGTGCTGCAGAGTAGCGCCCGTCTAAAAATACTTGCCAGAGCAAATAATAGCAGATCGATAGGGGGATGCCAGGTGCCAGACCCCTCTGAACTCCTATTGACCCATCATTTAATTCATAGTTAATGGTTTTGTTAGCGAACATCCCTATCCTATTAATATCAGGAACTTTCTACTTCCATTACTTTTAGTGTCTTCTCAATTTTGGAGCAAAGGGGACATATCACAATATTTAGCCATATGACTCTAGCACAGATATAATTGTCACCTTCCATCACATGGCCTTTGTGAGGCACCATGTATATTGTACTGTTAAAAATAAAAGTATACTTTAGTGAAACTTTTTTTTTTTTTTTTGTAGCACTAATGTTAGATTTTTACATAACTCATCATCTGCCGTCCACAAGTGTTCACACAAGCCATTGTGCTCCCGTAGGATACAGAATGCTCAGTGTAGTCCTAGCTTTAGTACGTGACAAGTCCACATTTCACATTTATACATTATTAACATAACCCACCGCTACTGATTTAGTCTTGAATACGACTAGAACATATTTTACCATACTTGTAGATTTTTTTGCACAACCAATGACTGAAAGAACAATATCAAATTTTGACAGTAAAGCCAATTATGGTCACACACGTGAAATATTTTTCCTTGACCAAGACTACACACTGCCTAAAAATCACTTTGTAATAACATTATGTATAATGAATATACACTGGGATCAATTTATATAAGAATAGTCTTTCCATGCAACGCCTCCGGTTTTCCATTTTTACTTATTGAGGTAACGGTCCCAAAATATCTATTCCTAATTGGCCAATGTGCATAGCATACGTGCATGACGTGCTCGGATCTTATACGTCTTATTACTGAGGCAATGACAGACTGCAGGAGAAGTCCTTATCTCTAATGACACCCGTTAAAGGATTAGACTCTTCTGTGCCACTTTAGCTCTGATAATCTGGTTTATGTGATGGGAGGGACAAGTGAAGACTTGGCCATAGAAGACTTGGTCAGTGGCCATAGGACGGGGAGCATCACTGAGCGTTCTGGCTGTAATGATAAACTCATCCAAAATCCCAGAATGGCTTGTCACCAGACGAGTGGTAGGTGTGAGCGAGGAGCTACTGAATACTGGCGGCTGCTCCTTCAAAGTAATAAGCGCGGCAGCATGAGACATCTGTTGTCAGAAGAAGAATGAATGGGATCGACGAGCAAACTGCACGACATTAGGGAAAAATGGAAATAATCCATCCGCAAAACAACTGATTCATCCAGAGCCACCTCGGCAGACATTACCTGCGCGTACAAAGGAGGCTGGAAATGCTGTGTAGGTTCAGATGTTTGCAGGGTACAAGTAAAATTATGGGACTGCTGGTTTAGTTAAAATATCAGTGGAATATGTAAGACACCACACTGCATTTATAATCTTACACATTATTAGTTTTCATTGTGTCAGTGACAATTTACACATTAACAATAAAATTCACTTTAAAATCTGAAAATCCCTAGGAAATTGTGTTTACGGTATTACAGTCCTCTTCTAATGCAATTCAATACTTATAGGTTAGGCCATCAATATAACAATTAGGTGGCAGAGGATGACCATGGAAGGGCCAAAATTGCTCTGTTATGCAATCTCATCACACAGTAGACAAAATTCATTACTAAAAGGGCTCATTTCAGGTTTTTCATGAATAGCACTCGTACCTATGACAGTCTAGAGGGCTGTTCACATGTCAGATTTTTTTCCTCGGACTAAGTGGTATGTGCAAAATCACAGAGACATTTCCGATGTTGATCGGAGTGTTGGAGCAAAATCACTAATGCAAGTCTATGGGTCCGTGAAAAAAATCTGATATCATTCGGATGCCATCGGCATGCATTGTTCATGGACTTATTTATTTTTCTCATCAGTGAAAAAACTGATGGAACTCTGACCAAACTGATGAAAATCCCTGATGAAACTCCTGTAGACCTGTAGATGACATTACTGCAATGGAGCTGGTGCAGAAGAAGAGTATGTTTTTGTTATTTTACGCAGAGACTACAGCTTTTAAGAAGGCGTTGCCCAACAAGAGGACAGCCCCTTCAAGTCACTCTCATATGAACATAGAACCCAAACGACCAAGATTGGCAATCTGCACGCCAGTCTTGATGAACCGTGCACTAGAGGGAGATATGCCAAACTCAAGAGGCGTGCGAGTCTTAAAGAATGCGGGGAATCTTTCAGCTGCGATGCACCGTTGCCAGAAAACGTAATTAGGGGCTGGCATGCATTTCCGGAGAAAACTATTAATTTGTTGGGTGCGTTTGGTCACTCCCAGCATTTCCCAAGCGTCCGCTGCTTTTGAAAAAGTTGGCCAAGGTGACCGGGACTAAAAATGTGAAAAGTTGGCAAGTATTTTGTGGGGGGAAAATTTTTTCAAGCAGTTTTTGCCAGAAAACTGCTTGATGAATTATGCCATATTCCCTCTGAAAGATGCCCATTTAAAGTCTATGCCTGGACCTATGTAGTCAGATGAGGGCTTGCATTTCCGCAATGTAATCTGCAGTAGTGTTTACTACAGTGGAAAATTCTTGTGGGAAAATATTTGAACAACTACTTTAATTTTGGGTCTCATCTCTTATGGCATTTTAGGAGTTAAAAGTAGGTACTTTACAAATATAAATTTAATTGGCTGTATTCAAGAGCAAACCTGTCATTTCAAAAATCCATCATGTGTGCACATAAGGAATAACACCATTCCTGCCCATTGGCCGTTCCTCTACTACTCTTATATGTTTATGAATAACTGGACAACTGGACACTACTTATCTTGTTAAAGAGGCGTGTCCCTACAGCCCAGCACTGAATGGGCACTGTCAGCATGAGAAGAGACACTTTCCAACTGATACCTGTGTTATTAAAAGGGAAGGTCCGAAAATAACACTGATTTAATCCTAAATGTCAATTTAATGTAATAACCTAATTGATTTCCTAATTAAAAATTCTCTACTGTTCTCTCTCTACTCTAAAACAGCTTTCAGGGGCAGGGCTGGTCTCTGCTTTTACTGCTCGCTGGGTTATCGCCTTACAACGTGCACTGACAGTGCACTCTCTTGCAAGCTCATCACTTCTCATCTGAGCCAGCGATAGAGCGCACTGTCACTGTGCATTAAGAAGAATTTTGCTGTGGGACAAGGTCCTACTGAGCATCAGAATTGGCAACTGAAGCATGCTCAGTGGAGCAGGGACTAGTCCAGCCGCTAAAACGGATTTCACTGATGACCCGTCATTTCAGGTTGGGGACAGAGGTTGCAGCAGCGACCATCTCGTTTGATTATCCTAACTTAAGTATATTAGAAAAGTAATTTGATAATTACATTAGATCAACATTTAGGATTAAATCAGTGTTAATTTTGGACCACCCCTTTACCATACTCCTAAAGTTATAGGAGACATAAGAAGAACGACAATGTAGTCATTAGAAAATGATTCAGAATTGATATTTAATGTATAAGATAGGAATTTAATAAGACCGACAAGTCAGGAGTGGAGACAGATCCTCTTTAATTTAGTGCAGTTTAAATACTGCAGATGTTATTTAAAAGATATTGAGATGAGCTTTTTGCAATTCTTGTCATGTCCATACCTGGTCAAACTTACTCTGAACTACTGGACAAACTGTGGAATTATAGGCATACAGACCACTTCTTTCAGGATACATAAATTAAGAGTATGAAAATATTGCCAAGCTTGTACGACACATGGTGAGTAGACTGTGGCAGAAAAATGCACACAATGTGCAGAAAGCAAGATACAAACTACCTGGAGGAAATGGACATTGTGCACACTAACAAACCTGAAGATGTGGGCATCTTCCCTTCTCAAATATATACTTTATAAATATCATGTAATCAAAACATGTCTATAACTGGCTGAGAAGCGAAGATTGTCGCCTGCTTCCAACATTAACCATTCGCTATAATACAGAGGGAAAGTGCAAGATTAATGCAGTATATTCACAAAGTTACTCAGCGCAGAATACTCCTCCTTATAGAAAATAAAATTGTCCTCATAAGGGTACATACCTTTCAAGGTCTAGGAGGGAGCTACCTAGAAAAGCTTGTTTTATCGCAGATAACCCGTTCAAAACATTTACAGTAGCTCCCGCTATCACTGACAAACTGCTGCTATCAGTGGGAAAAGCTATGCCAGCCAAGTATTCTCACTGCAGAGGCTACAGCAGGGGAGACATAGGAATACATGGTGGCCATGCGGATCACCCTGCTCTGAGGTGTATGGGCACATTAAAAGTAAAATCTGAATAGATAAATTGGGCAAGGTTCACACCAGCATTGGCAATTTATGTTTCACTGTCCTGTGACAGCAGTGCAGTGCTTTCTGTAAATTGGTGGGTACCATCAGCATCCGGCCGACCTCAGAGTCTATAGTATGGACTATAATGAGGTCTGTCAGGTTTCCATTCCAGCGTTCTTCATTTATGACCAAATCTGCGACTACTAGAGCTGATAAGACAGATGTCACCTGAGTCTTACTAAACACAAGTTGAGGGATCGGAGCTTTAGATAGACAGGGATAGATTAAAATTGTGTTTGAACAGCAAACATACATCACAGACTATCAAGAAATCATTGTGTACAATGTGATCTCACACAGAGGAATATCGGGACACGTCAGCAGATCAACATGTCTGCCAGGAAAGCAGCCCTGTTCACTAGTAAATAGGTGGCAGGGTCAGTTTTTACTAATAAATGTATGGAAAATCAATTAACATAAATGCGAACAAGCTTCAAAGGAAGCTCAAACACACATAATGGTGTAACAGCTGGCACACTGTACTTGGACATTCGGGAGGAGGGTTCATTCATGTGTATGGGGCAGCAAAAGAGCAATTTGCCAACCAAGCGTTTGGCCGGCAGCTATCTAATGTGTACCAGCAACTCAACACTTCTTGAAGACTGTAAAAGTCCTGGAGATTTCTCAGTCAATTAACTCTTATTACTTTGAGCCTTCATGAAGCACTTTCATCCTAGTGTAGTGTCTATGCAGAACGTGTGTATCTTCAATATGGCCCCTCAAGGGAATATTTACTAACTAAAAATACTGTAAGTAGTTCATTATTCCAAACACATTATTCATCATCTATAAAGGCCAGGCATAGACTTAGAGACTGAAACAGTTGGTAAGTTTTTAACTCAATAATCAAGAATATTAAGTGCTAGGTTT
Organism: Phyllobates terribilis; assembly: GCF_046119375.1. NCBI lineage: Eukaryota > Metazoa > Chordata > Amphibia > Anura > Dendrobatidae > Phyllobates > Phyllobates terribilis. Next base: position 214,020,433 of record NW_027362764.1, read on the forward strand.
GATCAATTTGCAATCTTTGTATCTCCATAAAATAGCCTAATCAAGAAGCTACAAGTCAAGAAGAGGCAGAAGAACACCACTCAATTATCTGTCAAGTAAAAGGGTAATAAACACAAATTTATATGCAAGAGAGCAATGATAAAAAGTGTATTCATTTCTCTAAAATGGGCCTAAATGTGATATAGGACCGTCACTTCTAGATCTCACAGTTTATTGAGCAGACATGAGCGAACGGAGTCACAAGATCCAATTAGCAATTAGATTTGCATATAAGGTAAATATTGTACCCAGCATCACCTAATACATGATGACCCACACAAGAACATGATCAGGGAAGTAACATCATTAAAGTGGTTGGCCACTATCCTCACAAACGGACCACTCCTCCTCCTGTCCATACTATGGCTGCTGATGGAGGAGCGTGCAACCAGACCATAAGCCTGGCCAATTAATAAAAGAGGCTAATGGACAGGTCTGGGCACATGCTTCTCAACCAGACGCCATTGTATGCTCAGAAGTGATTAGTTTGTGGGGAAAACTGCACTAACAAATTTAAGGGCCACCCACCCCTTCAAAAAGACAGGTCTTTCCTCTAAACACAGTTACTTTCCTTATCTGTTGAACAAAAGATTCACATCTTGAAGAGCCTGCATGCATTTTGTATATGAATTATGTCCGATACACTGAGGGTTGTACACAGCATCCATGCATTGGACTGGAGTGTGTTTTATACATAGTCCCATTAGTGGTTTGTTCAATACGTTTTGTATTTGTGGCTTCACCACAAATAAAAGCCACTTTTTTTCTTTAACCTGCTGGTCAGGAGGCTTGGGTGGAATTCTGGTCTTAGTTTTTACATACAATCATGGCTGAAAGTGTTGGCACCTTTGAAATTGTTCCAGAAAATGAAGCATTTCTCCCAGAAAATTATTGCAATTACACATTGTAGAGATCTGAGGTTGTGGGTTGTAAGTAATCACCTAGGCAGATTAACGATGCAACAATATTTTATTGATCACAGCCATGGTAATAAGCAATTCCAGGTAAATGGCCAAAATACAGTTCTCTCAGTCCTCAAATTCCCAATCTGGGTTCAGTAGTTCCACTGGCTTTGTATAAGGCCATAATGGTAACATGTTTATACATTCATCCTTCCAAGTCCACGGTCTCCATCCTCTTCCTTCAATCCTTCCACACAACTCTCCTAAAACCTTTCTGTCCTTTCTTCCACTGGGCTCAGTCCCCTCCCAGGTCAGAAGTGATCACACCCTCCCCCTTAAACATTCACTGTTCGCTAAACAATGAAGAATATTCTAGAAGCCTTCATCTGAGACTGCATGCAAGACCCCCTGTTGTGACAACGCCACTGTCTACAATCTACACAGACATAACAAGATTATTGGCTATTGGAACAATGGTTAGATACTCCTGAGATACAGATATCCTGAGATACAGATTAGTGGAATGCTGGACATTTTACAAGTGAATCTAGTGCACATACTGACAAGTTAGCAGAACTATATAAAACATAACAAGTAAATCACTAATAAAACACAATAATAATATAAACAAAAATGGTGGTCCGTTGCTAGAAAAGTATCATAGTGTTTAGAAAGTGGGCAGCTCCTCACACATGTTTATTTCCTTTGTGAGTACTGGAACAAAACAAAACAAAAAAAAACCACAGAAAAAGAGGCAAATTAGACATCACTTCACATAAGACCCCCAAAATGGGTTGGACAAATTTGTTAGCACCTTTCCAAAATTGAGGGTAAACATCTTAGTTTCAAGCATGTGATGCTCGTTCAAACTCGCCTATGGCAAGTAACAGATGTGAGCAATATGAAATCACACCTGAAACCAGATAAAAAGGGAGACACTGACTCAATCTTTGCATTGTATGTGCCACACTAAACATAGAGAGCAGAAAGAGAAGAGAACTGTCTGAGGACTTGAGAACCAAAATTGTTGAACAATTCAACAAACTCAAGGTTACAAGTCCATCTCCAGAGATCTTGATGCTCTTTTGTCCGCAGTGCGCAACATAAATCAAAAAGTTTACAACCCATGACACTATAGCTAATCTACCTGGACGGCAGAGAAAATTTGATGAAAGGTTGGAACGCATGATAGGCCGGATAGTGGATAAGCAACTCCAATCAAGTTTCCAAGAAATTCAAGCTGTCCTGCAGGCTCAAGTTGCAACAATGTAAGAGCAAAATAACCATTTTGATTAAAACAAAACGCTATGGCAGGAGACTCAGGAGGACCTCACTGCTCACACACATAAAAAAGGTAGACTGCAATTTGCCAAAATGTACATGAGTAAGCCAAAATCATTCTGGGAAAGTGTCTTGGGGGCAGATGAGATTGAGATAGAGCTTTTTGGTAAAGCACATCATTCTACTGTTTACAGAAAACAGAATGAGGCCTACAAAGAAAAGAACACAGTACCTACAGTCAAATACGGTGGAGGTTGTTTTGAGGTTGTTTTGCTGCCTGTGGCACTGGGTGCCTTTACTTTGTGCAAGCCATCATGAAATCTGAAGATTACCAAAAGGATGTTCGGTCGTAATGTAGTGCCCAGTGTCAGAAAGCTGGGTCTGTGTCCTAGGTTAGGTGTCTTCCAGCAAGACAATAACGCCAAACATACTTCAAGAAGCACCCAGAAATGGATGGAAACAAAGTGCTGGAGAGTTCTGAAGTGGCCAGCAAGGAGTCCAGATCTAAATCCCATTGATCACCTGTGAGAGATCTTATATTTGCCGAGACTTTGAGCAGTTTGCAAAAGCAGAGTGGTCCAAAATTCCAGTTGAGAGGTAAGAAGCTTGTTGATTGTTACAGGAAGCGATTGATTGCAGCTATTTATTGCGTGTGGAACCAAATATTAAGTTGAGGGTGCCAAGAATTTTGTCCGGCCCATTTTGGCGCTTTTGTGTGAAATGGCGTCTAATTTGCCTTGTTTTCTCTTTTTTTGTGTTGTTCCAATACACAGAAAGGAAATAAACATGTGTATAACAAAATATGTAATTGTAATAATTTTCTGTGAGAAATACTTTGGTCTCTGGAACAATTTCAAAGGTGCCAACACTTTTGGCCATGACACTATATACTATTTTTTCTGCTCTTCCCATTATATTCACTGTTATCAGCTAGCTGTAAGACTCTGCTCACACTAACTTCAATGGAGTCTGTTAGCATTACTGTTTTTTTGGGTTTTTTTTTTACAGTAAAAAAAAGTTCATAACGTAAACTTTACAGATTCTATAACAGTCCATGGGGTCCATCAAAATATATCAGTATCTGTTTGAAAATGGATCCAGCATAGAAGTCATGCCAAATAGGTTTTCTCTGAGTGGAAATCCTCAAGAAAACCGCCATATACATAAAAAAAAAAGAGTTAATAGCAGGTGCACACATTTCCCTAGCCTCAATATTGGATTCATATCGCTTTTCCTATTTACAAATCAGCTTACGTTTTATCATATCAAAAGAAAAACTCAGATTCAAGTACTCAGGAAACTAAAGTGTCATGTTAAACTTTCTGATTTGTTCTTGGCAAGTGGTAGGTCAGTGCAGGAACAGATTTGCCGGAGGGACGTAGCTGCAGTATTCAACGCATCCTTTCATCTGTCAAGACATGAAAGTGAAACGTGCCCAGCTAGAACAAGGCACAGAGCCCCTTCTCACTGCTCAGCGGTCACAACCTAGAAAATAAAATCTGGCTTCATGTAGTAGCATTGCATATGAACCCAGTAACCATTACATGTACAAAAAGCTTTCCATCTGCTGGTATCTTTTTATACCCTTCTAATGTGCCGTCAATGACAGGTATGCAGATTGATGCTTTCATACGCAACCTTGGGCCTCCCACAACTCGCTTAGTGGTTGCAGCCACCAAATGGTTTATAAATGAGAACTTACAGTAACAGATGTATTGGATATGTATAAGAACTGGAAGAAAGTGTTTTTCTTCAGGGGTGCTGGAGATCAAACAGACTATTTTAATGGTAGTTTCCATATGGATACTTGAGGGGTCTCTGCACATCTGATTAGTCAAGACTGGTATGCCCTAGTTATGCTGGCATGGTAAAGGATGATTAGCAGCTCAGGGAGCATAAGGCTGTGTGCCCACGTAGCATTTTTCAAGCGTTTTTGATGCGGAATTTCCGCAGCGTAAACGCTTGAAAAACGCTTGGTAACACGCACCCCATGGTCCCCAATGGGATTCCGCAAGTTCTATGCACATGCTGCGGATTTTTCCGCAGCGTTTATGCTGCGTTCAAAAATCCGCAGCATGTCATTTAATTTTGCGTTTCCGCAAGCAGAATTGCCTTTGTTCAATGCATAAAAAACGCAAGGCAATTCCGCATGTGAAAAACGCGCGATAAACGCGTGCGGAATTCCGCATGCGTTTTCCCGGGAGAGGACTTGCATTTATGCAGCAGAAATTTTCTGCTTCATAAATGCAACGTGGGCACATAGCCATAATGAGAAAAATAAATGGCATGTGTCATTTCTACACTGTGAGGGATGTCGGGCGGCAGGTGGACTAGGCATGAATATAACGGATGGCTCGTATAGTGCAGTGGACTATTGTGAGCTGATTAGCACATGGTGAGGGATTTATACTTATGACGCTATGCCAGGCTGCAGGGCACTAATAGACTTTCAAAGTGACAGCAAGAAGGATGGCACTAACAGATTCAGAATAACTACTGTAAGAAACGAATGAATAAAGCAGCTCACTGATCAATTAAAACTTCTCAATTACAGCACATAATATAAAACCATGGGAAGTGCATTTATTCAGAGCAGAGACACTTTTTAAAGAGACTTCTGCTACCTAGTAATTCAGAACCAGAGAGATGGAGGGGCAGCGCTGGTCCTAAGGCTCCTTGATGCTCCTGCCCCCCACCTTCCCTGCTCCTCAAAAAACAGCTAAACTGTGTCTGTTCGAGCACGCTGGCATGTAAGTAAATTGGATCCAGATTCTCCCACAGCTCATCAGCTGATGTGCAAAAGTTTTCTCCCTTTGCCTTGCAAAGAAATTACACATTCTAGATATTAAAGGGAACCGGTCATGTAAAAAAAAAAAAACCCAAAAAAACCCACTGCTATCCTGCCGTCAGTTAGCGCTGGGAGCCGCTCACTATACACTGAGCGGGGACTGACGCTGTGCTGGCCAACCCTTATGACTGAAAACCGTGATTTCTCAGTAACAGAAGAACAGACTGGCCATGTGAAATATATTGCTGCGTTTGTCTTTGAAAGATTGTAAGCGGAATATGTTGGCACTATAGAAATAAAATTTGCACAGAAAATCGGCAACAATGTCAACATATTTTAGAGTGACTGCTCGTAATGCGCATTTAATGCAAATTTTGTTGGGCAAAGTTCTTCAACCGTCAAATTCTTCTGTTACAACCCCCATTCAGATAAAAGATTTTCAATGGCAAAAATTTCTGCAACAAAATCTATTTGAAGCTAATCTTCCACAGAAAAATATGCATGTGATACATGTGGACATTGTAGGTTTCGGACTATGCAAATACAGTGGTGAAATCCACCATAAAATCCTTAGAAAGAATTAACATGCTGCAGATTATTTTTTCATTTATTAAGTGGTACTGTATTCATCTGCAGATTTTATGCGCAGACATTCGGCACTGTGTACACTTTAGCTGACCGAAATCAGCACACTCAACGAGTGCAGATCACTAATATACAAGCTGACCGGCGCTCACTTGCTGGATTGTTCACATGGGCCGATGAATACTGACGGGAATTGGCCAATCAATAATATGATCGTTTCGCCAGATAATATGTAAATAGTATCCCATCTCCGGTTTAGACATGACGATGTGCTGCCGATAATGATTTTTATGCCGGCATAAATGATCCAATCGGCTGAAGAAAAGCGTTTGGCCTGTTCCCTGTGTAATCCTCAGCTTGTTTACACGGGCTGTTAATAGGGAACAAGCGTTCTTATGAAAGCTCCTAGGACTATTGTCAGTTCATTTAAATACACCTATAGAAAATGAAAGAAGCTTTACTGCAGTAATTACTGAACGCAGATGCATCGCAGTTCCCTTCACTCAAAGCAGAAAGAAAAACAGGTGTAACGCAAAATTTTCACCAAACATTATTCACACTATGCTTTGTTTAGAATAAAATCCCGGGCTACTGCCACAGTCTTGCAACCGCAATGATTATCAGAATTTTTGATATTCATTAAACATTTTTGTCTTCCATCAATCAATAAGAAAATATTGAAATTGCAAACTTGCTTGCTGTTACACAACAAAATACGGCACATTAATGTCTTTAAACAACCAAATAGTTAGAAAAATTTCTCATGTTTGGTTTTAAAATAAAAACTGTAGACAGACATCCGGACAGGAACAGGAAACACCTATTCTCAAAATGTATCGTGGTTGAAAACACAAGGGATTACAAGGAAAGCAGAAGTTTAAAAGTGATGATCTGACTTAAAAAGAAAAGTAGCAAAGAACATTTAAAGCAAACTGTATTCTCTAAGTGATGAGGCTCCGGCAGCCATTTAGCAACCTTTATCTAGTCAACAAGAAAAAAATTGGAGCTTAAAAATATCAGTCGTGGCAGTGAATCTGCAGTCCCCCTTTAAGTAGGATCCATAGTGTTTAGTGCAGTTTGATTACAAATAAATAAAATATATGATACAGCAAGTGAAATAATTATTGAACGCATCACCAATCTTGTAAGTAAATATATTTCTAAAGGTGCTATTGGCATGAAATTCTCACCAGATGTCAACAACAACCCATCCAATCCACACAGGTAAGGACATTAAACCATAGATGGCCATAAATTAAATTATCTATGGTTTGATTTCTTTGCCTGTGTGGATTGGATGGGTGGTTACCGAAATCTGGTAAGAATTTCATGTCAATAGAACCTTTAGAAATATATCAACTTAGAAGATACTTAGAAGATTGGTGACGTGTTCAATACTTGTATTGCCCGCTATGCAATATATAGCATCAGAAACTGACAGGAGTCCAGTCTTTTAAATATTAAAAATATAGACCTTGTAGAAACCCAAGAGATTAAGTATGAAGTAGATTAAAAAGTAAACTCTGGCATCTATAACAATGTAATTAAAGGGGTTGTCCACTACTTGGACAATCCCTTCTCATACGTTATATTTCCCCCAAGTAAAATAATAGCTATACTCCCTTTCGGTGTGAGCGACGATCCTGTGATGTCTGCAGCTACTCTCCCGGGGCTTGCGTGACACAATGCCATGCAGTCAATCAACGGCCGCTTCATTCTCCCTTCAGACATAACTGACATCTAATTTCTTCCGGGTGTCCGTTTTATCTGGAGAGTGAGTGTGAAGTGGACACTGATTGACTGCAGGGCTCACATGACAATGTCAAAGGAGAGAAGGCACAGACATTGCTGGAATAGTGCCTGCATTGGAGGAAAGTATAGCTGGTATTATTTTACATTGGGGAAACACAGTGACTAAGAACGGGTTGTCCAAGTAATGGGCAACGCCTTTAAGGTGTAATTAAATATAAATTTAGGACGAGCATATCTTTTAAGCAGCATATGCATTTTTCAGTGTTTTGGGTTGCATACCAAGATTTTAATTTTACAAGCTTTTCATGTGTACTTTTGGTACTATTTTTGAAGTTTTTTTTCCCCAGGTCCCCTCTTTAGATAAGTCGATGGAAAACTGCCTGCAAAAAGAAACCATACCTAAAATATGCTGAGTTTTGAAAACATGAAAAAAAAATAAAATAAATTTGCAATCGCAACAATAAAAAGCCGTCCCGTCGTGTGCACCAGCAGTTTATTTCTGGATGGGAAATTGCGACACATTATGAAAATTCAGATTTAATTCCTTTGAAAATCCCTAATCTTAATCCATTTAACTCTTAAATAGATGAAGTATCTATGCAATGACACTAATTTAGAATTATGAAACGATCTATACTATATGAAAAATATTTTTAGTTGAAAATCTAACACCAGAACCATTTCGGAGCTATGCGCTGGCAACCATTTAAAACCCACATTTGACTTTTAGAAAACAAACAATTGCCAGCTGGGATCTCTCTGTGGGCTGATAACTGCCTATGAGACTTCTGCGCTTGGAAGAATTATATTACGAAAGAAAAAAAATAATCAACATAATTATAGATATTAGAGATCATTCTCACTAATAGCGGAACATTAACTACGAAAAGGAGAAATAGAAATGCCGGCTTTCACTGTAATAAGGGCTTCTGTTTACAGTAAAAATAATGTGATCTGAGGAAAAGATTCCAGAAATTTTTGGTCAACAATTAAGATAAAAACAGATTAAAGGATCATTTACCCAGTCATTAAAAACATCTTCCAACTATTTTCTGTACTGGCACTCTTATTAGCTCATTTATTAATAATTGTGTCCAATTCTCACATCATCAGAGTTCAAATACCTTCATAAATCTGCCCAATAATACCCTATGAATAGGTGCATGCAACATTTCTTTTTCCAGCAGCAGAGCTGCAGAATTTTTCTAGGATAAGCAGCTACCGGAAGATGCCAGCGGTCATTTTCCTGAAGCTTCTTTGCTGATGGCTTTTATACTTTCCACTATGGTGGCAAGCGGCTTCTTAGTGGAATCAGCCAAACAGATGCTACCTCTTTTAATGGCTTGACAGTTTCCGAACCCTCAGGCAGTTAAGAGGATCAAAAGACAGAACATAGTGCAAAGTAATTTAAAAACATGGCTGTGCATATGTTTATTTTTTTTTTGTGGTGCTTTTTCAGGAGGGTTCCCTGAAAAAGACAATGTGTGCACATATCTTAAAGACTGATTTTATATGTCCCATATTCACAACACAACTACGTACCGCAAAGCCTATACCCTCAAAACTCCTGACAAGTGATGAGGGAGTATGCCTCAAAAACCTTTTTGGCGAGCACACTCGGGTGCTCGCCAAGTATTTTGGCATGCTCAGCGTTTCATTCATTGTCGCCGCACCTGCAAGTGTCACGGCTGTTAGGCAGCGCCAGGCTATCTCTGCACGTGTCACACCTGTCTAAAAGCCGTGACACTTACAGGCCCGGCGACAATGAATGAAACAGAGCAAGCCAAAATACTCCGAAAGGGTTAAGGCGGCATACTCCCTCATCACTACTCCTGACCTGAGCTGGCAGCCTCATCAGTCAGGGTCAGTAGACATCAGCACAGCGTACAGAAGACTATTTGTTTCTCCATATTGCCACTGCTTGGAAGTAAAGTCTGAAATCGTGGCAACATCAACATGGTTACAGCTTGTATCAAGGTAGTTTCTGCCACTGTTCTACTGAGGAAAGAATGCCAAGCCCGAAAATAGCCATTCAGTACTAACATTGCATATCTATACTGGGTTCACACTCCTTGACCATGAGTTTTTATTTTTGTGTGTCTAGGAAACTTTGGCATCAGTTTAGGTCACATACAAATTAATAGAAAAAGCTGATGCAGCCATCATTGTGTCTTCTTTTTTTTTTGCATTTTGTTTTAAAATCCTTTTAAGCTTTAGTATTCAAACATTTTAGGTGAAGAAATGAAAGCTCTGCTTGGTTGGCCAAGAAGGACAAATTGTTTTCTGTTGATAAATGAGGTCCACTATTCCTATTATATGGAGACTTCTGAGTCACCCTGTAGATTAAATGGCCATTAGCTGATGGATGCTCTTTGAGTTATAACACACAAGAAAGGAAAATGCATTTTTCTATTTTTCTTTAACCTGGACAAATCACAATCATAAGCCGCACTGTGCCTCAGCAAATAAAAGCCATTAAAAGGGTTTTTCATCACTTTTGTAACTCTAAAAACATCTGTCTGCATGATATACATAGGGAAAAAAAAAATATTTGGGGGTGATTTATTCCATTCTTCAAATTTTATCAGACCCTACAATTTTCACTCATGTGCACTGGCTTCTAAGCCAACCAAATATCTGCTCAATAACTTCCTTAGTGTTATAAAAGCGTGCCCTCTCCACCGCCATCATTTCACACTACTTTGTTCCTTCGTGTACAATATCCTCGCTCTTCACCAGGACATCTTTCTACTAGCTCTTTCCAACTTTCTTTGTCTGGATCTGGAGCGATTTCAGTGATGCCAAATTAAAAGAGAAGTCATTCAAGTGCAATAGCTGCTACAAGCTGAACATAATTAGAGTAAACATATCACTGATCTGGGATTGTTCATACTCAGCTGGCGGCTGAACGTATCTGGACCCGTGCTGATTTTGTACATGACATCAGTAATATTGTTCCATGCATTGAGTCGAGACAATTCCTTGTAGGGATGGACATGACATCACCAGTAGGTGAAAAACCTCACTCCAAGATCAAGCAATGCATACAGTTTCCAAAATGAAAGTAAATAGAAGGTTGACTCCCTTTATCATTAATTAGTTCTGGAAAACCAGATGCTATACCAACTGGCGTAAATAAAACCTGCAAGGTAAATTACCACAGTAACAAAAATGACAGACTTCAAAAAGGTAGAAAAAAGAATTGTTTTCTAGAACCTTCAGATAGGGTTCCCTGATTGAGGGGGCCTGATGTTCACCAACTCTCCTGGCTGTTGTAATTGCGACCAGGAAGGCTGTTTTCCAGGATAGTTTATCTATGTCAATTGAGGATATTTGTTCAAATGGAGGCAGTGTTAGGCTGTGTGCCCACGATGCGTTTCTTAAGCAAAAACGCTGCAGAAACTCTTAATAAACGCATGGTAGAAGGCCTGCCATGTTCCCCAATGATAATCCGCATGTGCTGTGTACATGCTGCGGAAGTTTCCGCTGCGGGCTATCATTGCGGAAAAAAAGGCAGCAATACCAATTATTTTGCGGAAGCGCTGCGTTTTCATCGCCATTGTCCTGCATTGGAACGCATGGATTACGCATCACTGCATCTGTACATGCGGAATCCAAGCGTTTCAATGTGCAGATGGCACCCAGGTCTAGAGGACAGGAGGAGACTCTCCTCCGGACCCGGGTACCATAGAACCTGTAAAAAAAAAAGAAGAATAAAATAAAAAATAAATATGATATTTACCTTCTGACGGCCCGCGGTGCGCTTGTCTTCACTTGCCGGCAACTCGCTGTGGACTGAAGGACCTGGGCTGATGTCATAGTCATGTGACGGCAGGTCCTTTCAGTGTACCGCGAGCTGCCGGCAAGCCAGGACGGAGCGAAGCAAGACTGCGGGGGGGCCATCGGAAGGCAAGTATAGAATTATTTTTTACCATTCTTTACGGTCACACTATATAAATCCATGCTGTTTGCATGGATTTATATAGTGTGACCAAGTTGTCAAGCACTTTCCAAGTGATGCTAAAATCGCTTGGATAGCGCTTGACAACCCGCATGCGGAAATGCATGTGAAGAACGCTTCACATCCGCTTGTTCCTGCCAGGAAAAATGCATGTACAATCCGCATGCGTTTTTTCTGCCAGGGAGATACAGAAACGCTCAGGAAAAAATCCTGAGCATTTCTGCATCGTGGGCACATAGCCTCAGTCTTTTGAGGACAATATTCAAATCCCAGGATGAGATTAGGCTGGTAAATCTCGGGTGTACGTGAGAGGCTGTAGTCATGAATCTCTTAATCCAACAGTGAACCGCCAAGCTCTGATTGAAGAACGAGCTTAAGGTTGAAACCTGGACCTTGAGGGTGCTAGGTTTTAGGCCTTTTTCCAGACAAATCTTGTAGCAAATCTAAAATCTGGGCAATGTTGGGATGAAGAGGGTCTAGAGGACTAGAGCCACGCCATGACACAAAGGTCTTTCACGTCTTGCCATAAATGTCATTTGTCATGTTTCCTACTTTTTTGAAGGGCATGTATGACTTTATCTGAGAGTCCCTTAACTTTTATCATCGCAAACTCAAAAGCTAAGCAGTCAGACACAGGTTTCCGGTATCTGGGTGGTAGATCGGACCCTGGTGAAGAAAGTTGCTGATTGGTGGGAGAATCAGAGGACCTTCTAACGTTAGGATGTTCAAAGTCCAATACTAGCTTCTCTTAGGTGCTACTAAGATTGTTCTGACCCTCTCTGTCTTTATGTTATATTAGTGTCTTTGGCGAAACCCAAATCGGTGGAAATGTAGCCATGTCGAATCCCCATTGGTAGGCAAATTCGTTGACTGCTATACAGGCGTAGTCTGGGTTCAGGTAGAAGTACTGATCTACATTTGCATTCTGATGGTCTGAAAATAGGTCTTCTTCTGGACAGCCCCATCTTTTGGTTATCATTTGGAAAGTCTCCATATCTAGACTCCATTCGCCTGGATGTACATCCTTCCTGCTCAGAAAGCCGGCTTGGACACTGGCGGAGGAGCCTTTTATGTGGAGAGCGGTCGGCGCTCATAGCATGTGAGCATTTCTGCTACACACAGGCGATATGATAATCACAGCTTTTAGTCTCCTATGGAGACTATTGAAGCAATTAAAAAAATAAATGTTTTAAAAATCTAAAAAGTTCACATCACCTCCCTTTCACCCCATTCAAAATAAAACAAACAAAAAATCAAATATACACATATTTGGTATCGCCGCGTTCAGAATCGCCCGATCTATCAATATATAAAAAGAATTAATCGGATCAGTAAACGGCGTAATGAGAAAAAAAAATCAAAAACGCCAGAATTAGTTTTTTTTGGAATAAAATGCAATAATAGGCAATCAAAAGATTGTATCTACCCCAAAATGGTATCAATAAAAAATGGCGTCACGTTTCTGTTGCAAACGTTGTATTTTTTTTTCCACCACTTAAATAAAAAATAACCTATACAGGTTTGGAATCTACAAACTCTTAATGACATTGGGAATCATAATGGCAGGTCACTCCGCATTTAGTGAACACAGTAAAAAACAATTGTGGAATTGCACTTTTTTTTTTGCAATTTCACCGCACTTGGATTTTTTTCCCCATTTTCCAGTACATTATATGGTAAATATCAATGGTGCTTTTCAAAAGTACAATTTGTCCCACAAGAAACAAGCCCTCTAACGGCCATATTGACGGAAAAATAAAAAAAAGTTATGGCTCTGGGAAGAAGGGGAGCAAAAACTAAAAACACAAAAAACGAAAATGGCTCGGAGGTGAAGGGGTTAAGAGTACCATCCTCTGGCTCCGTAGGATAGCCATTTTGGATCTCAGCTGAATTTGTTTCTCTCATGGTAAAGCCATGGTCCCACTATCAGTATTTGATCAGTATTCGGTCAGTATTTTTTCTCAGGAGTGGGAGCCAAAACCAGGAGTGGGTGATAAATGCAGAATTGGTGACTTGTTTCTATTATACCTTTTCTCTGATTGTTCCTCACCTGGTTTTGGCTCCCACTCCTGAGAAAAAATACTGACTGAATACTGAACAAATACTGATAGTGGGGCCGTGGCCTAAGAAGGATATCTGTTTCCGAGAGTCCAACAGGATACCTAGAAAGGTTTTCTTGGTGAAAAGGACTAAAGTCCCATTTCTGAGAGTTCACCAGCCCACCCTAGGGATGTCAGAATCTGAATAGTTCTCTGCAGGTGTTCACAGACCAACGGTACAGAAGGAGCCACAAGCAGGAAATAGTCAACATATGAAACTATGCAGATGTCTAGCTTCCTGACGAACGCTACCACCCGCACCATGATCTCTGTAAACATTCGAGCTGATTATGATATTCTGAACAGCAGAACATTGAACTGAAAGTGTAATATCTGCCTTCCTTGGGTAACCACGAATCTTAAGAATTTCCAGTAGGTTAGATGGTTGGGAACATAATAGGCATCTTGTAAGCCGATGGTAGCCTTGATGAAGTTCTCCCCCATCAGAGGGACGGTAGATTTTATGGACTTCCATCTTGAACCTTAAGTAGGTGATGTATTAGTTTAGAAGCTTTAGGTTTATGATTATTTTGCAAACTTAGTTTGCTTTTCTTCCAAGGAATAGTCGGGAATAATGACCTCTGCCACTTTCTATCTCTGGAACTGGAGAGATTTCTCCCAAAGAGAGCAATTCCTGGAGACCGGACATCAGGGAGTTTCATAATCCTGGGAAGAAAGGTGAGTTACTGCCAGACTTTGCTGGGGAAAGGAGGAGAACTCTATTCTTACTCCTTCTCTGACAGATTTCAGGATCCACTGATTTGAACAAATCAGTGGAGTTGTTCAAATACCACTGGGGGAAGAATCCATAAATCCAGCCCCCTATCGTTCTGGTGTCATTGTTTATTCTGTTGCTGGTTGCAAGAGATGTTTCTGCCTCGTCCCCCTTTGGGCTAACTCCATCATCCCGATTTTCCCTTACCTCTGTTAACAGCGCTGTGGGGTCTGTAAGCCAAACCTCCGACTCCAACTCAGACTCCTCAATTTCCATGACTCCGACTCCAACTCCAACTCGCTCATACATGGCTCATGTTTAAGTGATAAATTTACTGTAGCACAGATTCGTCTCAGCTAAAAGTCTAGACCCTTAGATCAGGAATAGGACAGACTTTTATAAGACATTTCATAACTTTTCCAAATTATGAAAAAAATGTTCCCCACAAACTGCATTGAACTACTGTACCCAATTTATTATACTGTATATTTTAGGAGTTGGAGTCGGTCCATTTTATACCGACTTCGATTTAGACTCCGACTCCACGACTCCAACTCCACAGCCCTGCCTCTGTATTGAAGGGGCTGGTTCTGTAGTGGACGAAAGTATTTCCTTCTGAAGTTTTTCGGTTCAGGTAAAGATTTTTTTTATCTGAACATCTAGCGCCGGGCCAAACATGTATTCTCCCTGGATGGAAATGGCACAAAGCTAAACTTTGGAAACCACATCCCCATTCCACAATTTCAGCCAGAGTGTTTGCCTCATACAGTTCGACAGAACGGATGATCTCGCTGCCACTCTCACTGACTCTGCCAGGAATCCTGTGACCTTCTGGAGAAGAGAGGCAGGGAAGCTTGTAGACCCTCTAAGGAAGTGCCCATTCTGAGAGGATCTTCTAATTGACTCCACCAGAACATAGATCTCGCCACACATGTAGAAACAGCTTTTGTTTTCAGTAAAGCTGCCAAAGTTTCCCAGGATTTTCTCGACAGGCTGTCCATTTTCCGATGAAACAGCAAGGTCGTCTTTTTAGCCAGTCTCACCACCTGGATGTTGACATTGGGTATCTTGGACTAACAACTGGATATCTCCTCTTCTACTGGGAATCTGTTTTTTAGTTCGCCAGGAATACCAAAACATTTCTCAGGGAATTCCCACTCATTCAAGATCACACTTTCAATATTTTTGTTTTTGAAACACCATCTTCTTTTTTGATCTGAGCCTCCCAAAATTTTGTCCTGGACCGTCTGAGTGGTCTTCGCTTCTTCCACTTCCATAGTATTCCTTACTGCTGTAAGGAGTTCCTGCATCTCTTCAGATGAGAAATAATATTTCTTGTTCTCCAGGGCGAAGTCCGGGGTCGAGGTTAATTTTCCCTCTTCCGGAGTCCGACTCCTCTTCTGGATTAAATTTTTCTCTTTGCCCCCAAAGGGGACCAGGATGTGGATGGGGAAAAGGAGGCCAGGGAAGATTGAATCTCTTGGTGAACCACCGCCTTACTCTCTTCCATTAAGGCTGTTCTTCTTTAACGACCTTGTCTGTGTATCCCTAGCATAGTGGTTTCCTAAGGGAGGATGAAAGGTTTCTAGCACAAATTGCACATTTACAGCTTGCCGCTTTAACTTTACTTTTTGGTGCAGGATCCTTGTCCCCCTGAAAGAGGGGAGAAGGAAGCAGGTAAACCTAAAGAAATACAACCTACACCAAACAGAAAGACTTACCAATGCCAGGAAAGTTACTGGGACTGGGTTAGCGCTTTGCTCTGCAGATGGTGAGCGCGAAGAAAGGATAGGTCCTACCTTAAGGTGTCTTCTGGCTGGGACACTTCCATCCAAGTGACTGGACCCAGCGCAACCTCATTCCACTGGATAAGACTCCTCCCTCTGGTTTGAAGGTGAAAACAAGGGAGGATCGCTTGCAATCACTAGTGGAGAACCTGTCTGCTGAATCCCCCCCACATGTAATCCAACTAGAACATAGAAAAACCGATCATCCGTTCCACCCTGGAACGCAACCGGAAGTGACGCAGTATAGGAGAACCCGGCGTTTGATGACACTTCCAGCAATCGCCTCTACCGGCACACGGAGGAGGGAGGAGTAAAGCTGGGAGGAGGAGTAAAGCTGGGAGGAGGAGTAAAGCTTTGGAGCTCAGATAGGCCCCTAGCCTGCAGCCATTACACTTTAGTCGAAGGCACAGGAGGAATGACAAGGTCCTGTGTCGGAAGGAGACAGGAGCAACAAGCGAGGTGGAAAGTGCAGCAATTGCCCTCCACTGCCCAGCCCAAATTCCAGGTATATAGCAGGCTCTGCCACCGGCCACAGAGCACCGCATGATGACCTCCTAATGCCCTATAGGGACAAGAAAAGCACTGGAGAGGGGGTAATGGAGGGGCTATTTGACCTCTTTGTGTTTCCTGTCCCTATTAGGTTGGGGAGTCATCCTCCTGTGGTGCTGTCCTAGAGGGTCATTAGAGAAATGACAGTCACGACCTTAAAATAAGTCTGGGCACATTAACAATCTAATTGTAACATTGTTTAAGTAGTAGACAGGATTGTTTACACAGTCACGCTACAAGCTACAAACTCCCAGACACAGACCACGTGTGCATAGACTGTTCACCAAACGGTTTATCCTGAAGTTTTGCAATTCTCCCCTTAGTTTCACTTTTTTAGGCCAGTGCTAAAAGGCGGGGTGTAGCGCAACATAAAAAAAAAAAAAATCTATATTAAAAAAAAAAAAAAATCACACACTGTTGGATTCTTGGTCGCAGGTTTCTTCTCCCCCGTAGATTTAATTTTAAGTCGTGAAAAACTTGAAGCTAGCTTGCAATCTGTCAGATTTGGCAGCTTTTTGCTGTCAGTACCCATAGCCTAAGGGAATATAGAAAAAATAAAAAAAACAACTTCTAAGCAGAATGATCCAATTTAAAATTAGACCAAACATTTAATATTCTGTTCATATCACACACAAGAAAACACTTACAAAAAGGTATTCAAGACCAGTGTGTATTCAAAAATATGAAATTACTAGTAATTAAATGTTAAGGGTATGTGCCCATGATGCAGAATTGAAGCAGAAAATTTCTGCAGCGTTTCTGCATGTTCTTGGCAGTAAAAAAAACGCTTGCGGATTTTACATGCGTTTTTGCAGCGTTTTTACATGCGGATTTGACTTGCGTTTTTCAAATGCTTTGGGACCTCAAATCCGCATGCAGAAACGCCCAAATAATGGACATGCTGCGGATTTTTCCGCAAGTAAAATCCGCTGCGGAAAAATCCTCAGCATGGACACAGGACATGCAGATTTTCATTGGGGATCATTGGGCATGGATTACCAAGCGTTTACGCTGCGGAAATTCCGCAGCAAAAACACTTGAAAAATGCATAGTGGGCACACAGCCTAAAAGAACAAATGTTACAAATAAGACTTAATACACAGATACAAACTCAGCAGGACACCTGCAAATATGAGAAAATATGCATCTGAATTCTCAGCACAGAAGAATAAATGTTTGAGAGACAGGTGGCGGCAGAGACGCAGCCAATAATAACCAGACCGGTTACAAATCTTGTCAGCTTATAAGAAGATCCTATACCTCCATCCACTTTTTATGTGTAGGAACAAAAATACTGGTAAAGATAGCAAGGATATAGATTAAGAAGAAGCTGCTTACACTGATGTGCACCCTGTCTATCTGATCTACTGCTAGAGATACCAGAGGTGCTGATGTAAGAAGAGGCTGCTCACACTGCTGTCTGCTCAGTCAACATGTCCTACCTAATAATATAGATACCAGCGGTGCGGCTCTACAGGAAACATGTCACCAGCTTTGTTCTATATGAACTAATGCTGTGTCCTACTGTGGGCGCATGTGCACTTATGTTTTCAGCTGTGCCCGCAGTAGGGAAAAGCATAGTGCACAGGCACAAGCTGCGATTTCTGGGAGCAGGAGCAAAATTTCGGCTGGCAGTATTAATGATGTGAAGTGTCTTCCACGTCAATTAAAGAAGGAGGCTGGTGAGCAGCAGCCGGGAAGGGGGGATGGACAGGTCGGAAACCACGCCCATCGGACTGGACTGCCCGGATTAACATGCAGTGCGGGAGAATTTATAAAGGTTTTGGGGAGTCTACAGGGGGAATCAGGGGGTTATAAGAGCATTTACGGAATGCAGCACAGGCGCTGAATAATGTGATTGTTTTATTTCATATAGGACAAAACTGGTGCCAGGATCCCTTTAAGAGGCTGCTGTCCATCCTGTCCTGAATGCTGAGCCTCTGCTGTGACCTGAGATAGCTTGACAGTACATAACATAAGCCATCTCAGGTCACAGCAGCAGAGCTTCTTATGCACACGCCCACAGGCGCATGTCCTATTAATGTTAGAACAGGTTTATACCACTATAACAAGACTGCGGCCATTTTAATCTACTGTTGTAATTGGCTTCTTAGACAAAAGTTGTGAGATTTGACAATTAGATTCATTTAAGTTTTTTCTATTCCTGGGGAACCCCTTTAATGGGCTCAATGAAATCAAGCCTACAACCAATAAAGCATAGAAAATATGTATGTTAGTAGTTCTGTTTCATTTTATCACTTATTGTAACACACGATAATGACATTAAGGGGGCAGTTAGATGGCCATATTACTTGAACAAGGATTGCATCACAAACCTTGGACTGGCTGTCTAGTCTCATGACCTGAGTGTGACAGCATGTATTTCTATGCACGCCAGTATACCCGACGGCCAGTCCGAGAATTGCGATGTAAGACGTCCCTCTGACTGTACCTTATAAAGCAGGGTTTCTCCATCCTTTTCTATGCCAGTCTCACAAGCCAGAATATGGTGATGTCTGGGCCACATCACACGTGGTTAGAGAACCAAGATTATAAATCTTGCTGTACTGAATGCTGTATAACAGTATAGATTAAAACCACTCAACTATGTTTCTATCCCTAACACTATTACAGTTGCAGAGATTTATGTAGCTTAGGAGACTTCTGTCCAAACCACCTAGGGCACTGTGGCACCCCAACAACTAGGGGGTCTCCTTACAGTTTGAGAAGCTCTGCTATTAAGTCACAGACCAGCAAGTAAACAGTTACTTGCATTCTTAGTTCTATAAGTCACAGTACATTCTAACCACAACCTGCTGCAGTAATGTTACACCCCTGCCCCGAAATAGAGACTGGCATCATGTGACTGTTATATCAGCACAGACCATCATGCAGATAGGAAAAGTAACTGAAAATTACTGGATTCATTTATGATATAAAACTATGAGAAAGAATATAACAATTTTTCAACAATATATGTCCCTTTGGCAGAGAGAATGAATTTTGGTGCAGATGGAATCAGAGGAACGCCATTGATCATTACAGGGTCTGTCTGGGTTCACTTATGTGTCACTTTTTAAACTAGAAGATAAACTTGTTCCTGATGATTTTTTTCCCCCCTACTGGCTTCATTACTAGTACAGACTGAGAAGGGTTAACATTGGCAGGCACAGATTTGCTTACAGTAGGTAAAGCGCAAAGTTCGTTTTCAGGGAAATTTCCCCCTCCGGACTTGAGGTCACAGCTGTTAAACTAGAACCAAGGGCTGTCAATTGGTCTAAAGAACAAGGGCAATAACATAACAGCGCAATAAGGATCCAATTACATTTTAACCAGTCGTTTATCTGAAAAGAATAAAATGCAAGTTGAGAAGTATTTACCAGCAGGGCTCATAGTGTGAACAGCAGCTAGATTACAGCTTGATGAAACCTCACATTACTGGCTGTGGAGCACAACAAACTGGCTCAGGTATTAGTAAGGCTCTGCTCACATCAAGTCTATGGCCCCTGCCTGCTGTATACGCTGGGGGCATATACATCCATTGTAATACATATGGAACATTTTCACTAAATAGCATTGTATGCAAAGATCTAAGAGTTATGCTAAGTTCACACGAGGCATTCTTGCGGCGTTTTTTTTCTGCAGACAAAACCTGCTCTCTTGGCAGTAAAGAAGCTGCTTACAAAAAACAGGTTTTGGTGCGTTATTTTCGTGCAGATTACATATGTCATTTCTGTACAGTACATGTTTAGTATAGCAAGAACGCAAATTGTGAACATAGCCTAAGGCTGGTTTCACACACTGCGTTTTATGGTCCAATGCTTGGACCTCTTGCCTCCCGACCCAAACTCAACAGCCTCAAACGTATGAGAGGTTAGGAGACTCGCGCCAGTCCGTGATTCGCGACCCGCCAGTCCATGCCATCGTGGCCCATACTCTGACAGCAAAACCAGCCTATAATTATGGGAGAACTTCATTAAATGCACACAGCATACATGTTGTACATCACATACAATACAGTGCGCTATGATGCCCACAGCAGACTAGGGGAAACATCACATGGCAAAGTAACTTACATAATATCCCACAATGCTGGGCGATTTACTGGGAGGGGTGGGAACAAATTATAAAACTAGCAGCAGCATTATGATACTTAAATGGCAGAAGCTTCTGATCAATGAATGCAGGAAAAAGCTAAATAATAGTAATAACTAGAATACAATAGTACTGCGGTAGATTTCATTGGGGATTTCTCCAGGTTAATTGGCTTTCCATTAGAATGACAATAGAAATTAGGTCATAGTATATGAAAGCATAGACTGCAATGAACTGGGTTCATGTCTGCAGCTATCATAATAAATTAAAATAACTGCAGAGCCAGATCAGACACAGATCATAATCCATTGATTATATTGACAGATTTATCTTATGGTGTCCATTACTGCTACACTATTTTTGTTTAGGCTTTTTTAACACATAGAATCAGCAATGGATGCTCCACACAGATCACATGAACTAAACCTAGAGTGTTTTATCATACAGATTTGTGGTATTTATAGGTTACATAGTTTAAATGTTAAATATAAAATACCAGTAAATTTAGGAATATAAAAATAAATAAATTGCACAGCACGTGCTTAAGAAAATAACTGTGGTTATAGTCAACAGCTAGAATGATCTTGCATCAAAGAACAGCCATATATACCAATACGTGGTTACAATATAAATATAGTGCAGGATGCAGTCAGGTCTTAGTGATATGAGGTACAAACACAGAATACTGAAGAACAACTACTCACTCACACAGCTATCCTTCATGTGGGGGGTGGGTTCTTAGTATTATAAATGCGCACATATAAGGCTTTTAGAAAGCAGCCAGTCACACGGATATGTGCCCATACTATTAGATCAGGCTGGCTGTCCAACACTCTCTACATACACCCGATTATCCCCACCAACATTACAGGGTATAGCTGAATCAAACAAGAACGGACAATGTAAAATCTGTGTCATTGTTTTGGTGATTCCACCATCGTGATGGTGACGTATCACATTTTTTTGCTATATAGTAGATAGTGGACAGTGGAACCTGTCAAGGAAAAAAAAAAATACAAGAAAACCTTTCAAGATGTGGCCATGTGAATAAAGTCTTAGGCCACTGTAATATTTTGTATGGAAGTCAAAGAGGAGTGGAACATAAACAGGAAGAGTATAATAGGAAGATTTATGCCTCGGTTTTGTTTTCACAATTTTGAGCTACAAACACTGATGTAAAACCTGCATCTAAATGCTGCTTTGTGAAAATGGCCTTAGCCAAGTCTGTTAAAGGGCGATTTCCATCTTCATTATCAGATAACGTTTGCTAAAAGAAGCACATTTTCAATTGACTATTCATTAAAATTTGCAGTCAGTCTTGAGATATTAAGACTTTTGTTTACAGCTCATTGCTAGGGGGACCCAGCCACTTGCTGTGGTCTAGCAGTGGATGTTGAATCTGTGCAGCGCTTACAAGCTCTTTTCTATTCAGCTTGTAAGCACTGACAGCCAGGACTGCTGGATCGCGCTGTTAGCACCTAATTCCATCCAACGTCAGTGCTATTGTGCTTCTGATGCTGCAGAGACAAAGCTGCTCCTACAGCAGCAATGGAAGTGCAAAGCTTGGGCGAGCAGCGCAGCAATCTGTCATTCAAGCAGGAGCGTCCGCCCCTCAACGACCAGGAAGCCGGGGGCTGGGGTGTGGTGCCGTCCTACTTCAGGACATGGGACAAATACTTTAAGTGTAGTAAATAACCAGTGACAGCATTCAGAAATAAACTTTGTACGGTCTTTTTCTATAGGTTTAATGGCCCTGTTATAACACAAACAACGAATAACTACAACATAAGGTCATTGTAATATTATCTACCAATGATTATACATGAACCCTTATTTCTGCTCCACAAGCCATAAAGCCTGGGTGTAATGAAATACATAAAGCAAAAGAACTGCATGTGAATCCAACAAAAAACTGCAGAAACAGAATTATCATTTCCTCCCAGTCGTCTTCGCTTAGTTCCCTAATGTCCAGAATATGCATTTTATAATAGCCAACCATAATTTATCTAGAAATAACAGTCGCAAGAAAGAGGCTTTCCAAATAGCTTTTCCTGAAAATGATGTGTTGATTCCAAATTTGAATTACAATGAAAATGACACAGATGATGGAGTTGTGCCGAATTACAGAACAGTTTGTGAACCAGACTCGCAAGATTAAAAGGAAACGAGCCTGACGGAAGTCTGAGTGCTACAAGGGAGATCAACAGACATTGCCAGGTTTAGTGCAGCACGCAGGAAAAGTCACAAAGGAAATAAGACCTGTGCCAAAAAGACCAAGGACATGGAAGAAATGCATCTTCTCTACAACTATCACAGAAACATAAATGATGCGGCTTTCATTTTCTCCTAAATGAACAAAAATCAAACACGACCTTTGAACATAGAAAACAGTAATACAACAACGCAAATATTCTTATTGGACTGTCTGTAAAACATACAGTGACACTCTAAATGTAAAGGGTTTTCCCAAAACAACAAGTTATGACCTATCCATAGGAAAATGAAATAATCAATGGGGTTCTGACCTCTGAGACCCCCAGTGATCCTGAAAATAGAGCTGCAGCCCTCTCTTGCATGGAGCAAAAGTTAGCACGCTCGACATCTGCTCAATTGATTGTCTGTGGGACTGCCGGAGAACAGTGCCTTATAGACGGGATAACTTGTTCTTTTGGGAAAAAAAAAACAAAAAAAACACTTGTATTTACAATTGTGATGAAGTCTAAAAGCATTGGATAATATCGCCACACAAACTCAAGCACACATTAATATATAAAATCATTTTATGTGCCTGAACATCAAAACACGTAAATATTGTGATATCAGTCAATATGTTATGTCAGACATGATCTACAAGTACCAAAAATTAGTAAATCATTTTTCACTAGGCTTCAGCTACACAGTGACTATGGCCGTGACAAGTCCTGCAGCCAAAAATGGTATGTCGCTGCTATATGAAAGCATAATGCTGGAGAACAGGATTGCATTGCAATCTGTAAGGTACTGTGACCATGACAAGCCAGTTGCCAAAAATGAAACCATTTCATTTTCTGAATTGTTAGTCACGGTACCTTATAATGTGACCCCATTCACCACATTATGCTTTGCTGAAGCAACGACATACAGCGTTCTCGGACTATCCCAGCAATGAGCAAACTAGAGGTTGGGCAACATGTTGTACATGTCATGGCTTTTTCCACAGAAAAAAAATGAAAGTCAAATTAGTATTCAAACATACAGATTTCACTTTGTGTTTACTAGCACACTTGAAGTATAATGAGCAGAGTAGAAGCCACAGCCTTGTACACACTGAGCTTCTATGCAGCCTTCAAAAACAAACTGTAGTGTCCAAGTGCTGAATTCTCAACCCACACTCTGCGGACCAAGTCACCCAAGTACCCCCTCTACTATATTGACAGCTGTCCATCATCTAACCCTCCGGCCCATTTCATCCCTGCAGCCTTCCTCGAAGGCTAGCTTCACACAGTATATCGATATTTCATGGCCAGCGTACAGACCGCGACTACTGGCCCGACCACAAGTCTCCTGACCCAAACAGCATCCTGGTTGAAAACTATTGATTGAACAGCACAAGTTCAGATTTGCCAGCACATGTGGACTTACAGTTTGGGTGCCTGTAGCTGAGCACCACATGAGAGTTACATTTTGTAATGATCTTTTTTGGCAAATGTTTTGTTCTTTACCTTATTTATACTGCAGAAAGCAGCCCAGTAAGTGATACACTGCTGGAATCAAGGTCTCTGCCCCTACATCATGTGGTAACAAAAATATGGTGACAGATTCCAATTATCAGCTGACGTCTCTATTTGTCAGACTGTTGCCAGAAAAGATCATTTATAAAACCTACATTTCTGTTAAAAGAAGCACAAATAAGTATTTGGTATGTAGAAAATGTCCTGACTGATCTAAAACTGGAGATTAGAACTGGGATATTTCTAGCAGACAACAGAAATTGCACTTCAGGCAAAGTCATCTAAATGTCTACAAGAGAATTTGGACAATGTTCAAATGATATTTTTCCCTTTTAGCTTACAGTGAGATAGGGATATTCAATCTGGTGTCTCTGGATTAAAATTAGGGATGGTAAAACTAATTTTCCAGTAAAATGACTGCTAACATGCTCAAAGAGCCAAAAACTATTTCAATTCTGAGATGCTTCACCACATTTTGTTATCTCCAGCGTAAGAAGCCACTTCATCAGTGCACATTGTTGGCTGCAGCAATTATGTCACTAGGAGATAGCATATTACAGCAGCATTTGGTGATTGGCCACTCTGGCCCCAATTCCACTGGACAAGCCAGGGAACACCACCATGGGGACAGTCAAAACGCAGCTCAGGAATCCAACATATTAGGCTCTGTTCACACAGCGTTCTTTATTTCCCTTTTTCCGGCTTCATCATAGTGGCAGAGCAATGACAATTTGGGTGGGTTTGTTAGATTTTGATTATTAAGATAGAATTTATCGTAAATTTAAAACTTGCCAAACATAAGAATGACCTTTTTGTTTTGTTTTTTTCCCCTTCAGTTCACTAATTCAAAGAGAAATGCAGCTAAGAGTCCTCAGACAAGTCACAGACTCAGGCCTTCACATTTTATGTTTTGATCCAGTTTTTGTCCAACTTGTTCACTCCAACAGCAGATGCAGCAGGAGCATGAATTGGAGATCAATGTCAATATGCATTTCGCAATCTGGCAGACGCTTGTCTTTTTCGGCCCATGGATCCTCCGCCAGCCCAATCATGTCAGCTATTAGTAGTACTTTTTTGTCCTTGTTACGACTGCAACTACCGGCAAGTCTCCTGATCTGAGATGATCGCTTCATATATGCCTACGAGACTTTGCTTTCATCAGGAGACCTGCGGACAGGCTGGGAGATGCGGCTCTAAGCGATCCATAAAATACAGGCGAATTCACCCTTTGATCAGGATTAGCATTTATGTACTATAATACCAGACACAAAATGAGGAGGGAAAGGGATAACAAAGTGATTATACATTAATCATCTTACCCACAAAAACTTCCCTTTTTTCTAATAAAAAAATGACTTATGGGGGGGGAACCTGTCACCTGATTCATGCTGCCCAAATAACAGGCAGCATGAATCAGAGACTGACTGTACAAGTGCAACCAGGTATATTTTTCTCTGAAACACTCCAGCATTTCAGAGAGTATATACTTTAAAGATCCATCCCCGGGTGGCTTTTCCTCCCGTGTCACTCTAGGTGATTGACCGGCTTTATGCTATAGGAGAGACCTGTCAATCACCTAATGCAGCGCTGAGAGAAGCCGGGCAGGGATGGCGAAACACTGATTCATGCCGTGTATGGTTTAGGTAACAGGAATCAGACTAACAGGTTCATTTTAGCTGCAAATGTCCCTGCTGCGCTGGCACCGATGCTTTGAGGATCCCTGACAATCTCTCTTTACCCTCCTGGAGCAAAGATGTACCACTACTGGCCTCCGAGATGATGCTAGCAAGTATGGCAATGGACTAATGGACCATTGTTTTCTGTTCTTTTCAAGGAATGGTGAATTCGCCAAAGACCGGCAGAGACAACTGGCAGACAATTTAACGAGAGAGAGATTTTAATGGAATATATTGGAATAAGGTTTTGAAATTTAGAACATTTTCCTTCCTCTTTTTGTGCATGATTTATGCACAAAAGGAGGAAGGAAAATATTCAAATTCTCAAAACCATATTCTAATATATTGCATAAAAATCCAAAACATATCTTTACATTGGAGGCTTCACATATTTTAACACCAGCAAGCTCTGCTGATTAAGACCACCCAGTGATCGATCACCCAAACTCCTCTTCACAATGTTTAGCATTCAGATCAACAAGTACATCAGGAAAGCAAGTAATGGGGAAGGAAGAGCCGGGCCTTGTTTACTGGAGGTGCTAAGCCACTTAATGATGCCTCATTTCTGTCAGCCAGGCTGCCGGCCATCCTGAGACTTAGCACGGCTTATTCATCAGACCGTCTGTGCTCCAGTACTGACAATAACCTCAGCTGAATCTGTACATAGATTGATTGTGTCGCCCTGAATAAATGTAATGCTTACACCAGCGCCATACCAACAATTTCATTATAATGTAATCTTACTACTTTTCATTGATATCATGTCAAACCACTGTAATGTGTAATCCACCACAGGCACAATTTATCAGGTCCCAGGAAGAACAACACTTTATACACAGCACATCGACTACATCTGCTGCTTGCTCGCCCCATGGGAACGTGCCCTAAAGGGGTTCTCCCATAAGAGGCAGTTATTACCTATTCACAGGATAGATGATAAATGTTCAATGGTGGGAATCCACAGCACTCATGAGAAGCGGCTCTAATCCCATGTTATGTCTCACTGCGGTTGGGATTAAATAGATAAAACGGCAGTCATGCATGCCCATGCGATGACCTCTATCCTCCTGACCACTGGGGGTCCCAGCAATCACAGGTCTATTGTCCAGCAGCCACAAACTGAATTTCACTTTATACATAAATGGAAAAGGTGACCGATAGCTTTGTGGTCACAACACTCACTTTGGGAATAAATTTACATCTATATCACCCATAAAGAAGGAATGCATAGAGAACACATTTATGGAGGAGTCTTCATGTAGCCAAAAAAGGATAATTACCAGTCAGTGGACACCAGTGTTCATATTCCCCAACAGAGAAGACAAGCAACTATAACAGCCAAAGGAACTGTCCATTACTGAAATGCCCATTAATGGCTTCCATGGGTCAGGGGTCTGCCACTGATATTAGCCTTGTTTATTTTTAGGTGATCCCCCAATGTGCATTTTTCCCTCTGCCTATTATCCTTAAAGGAGATTTCTGTTGTCCCCAGCTGCTTTAAAGAAAAAATGTGTTACACACCCTCACCAGGTCCAGTGTCAAGACTCTTCTGCTGCTCCGGTGTCTGTCATTCTGCAGCAATAACGTCAACAGAGCTGCAGCCAATCACTGAACTCCTTGGCTTGTGCTGTTAACTTTAGCAGAGCAGATGACCTCACTGATTGGATGCAGCGCTGCCGACGCGATGACAGCACTGCAGACAATAACAGACACCAGAAGCAGAGGTGGAGACTCAGTGCTGGAGCCGGTGAGGGTGAGAAAAGCACAGTTTCTTTGTCTTTAGAACATACTGCAGCCGGGTAACAGGGGTTTTCATAAGCCAGAAATCCCCTTAGACAGATAAACCTCAGATCTGTAAAGAACTGATAATTAACCATACAGAATTTCATATTCTTATCTGCATACTGTAGCTATAGCAGTAATGATGATAGAGAGCTATGACGACCTTTTTGCCTTCTGTAAAGCCATATTGGCAGCATTTTCTCATGCAGGAGTGTGGCTAAAAGGCAGTTGTGTAACTTGAAGTTGTGGTCCCCATGCAAAATCTCCAACAAAGCTCCAACTATCATGGGTCAACAATAGCACTGGTCTTCCCAGATGGGGCTAAACAACCTTCTGGGCTTCCTAGACTCCAGGGTCCGACTGCAGCCCCTGCACCCACCATAGCTACATCCCTGGTGACAGGTCCTGTAGCAGCTGTACTGGCTGACATGAACATCCACTGACACTTGCAACCTTGAGATGTGCCATGAGCAGATAAACTACAAAATGGGGAAAGGGTTTCTAGAACACAGAAGCTAACAAAGGCACTTGTACAGACTACAGCCGGGGCAGAGGCCGGCCGGCAGCGCCAGCGAGCAGCCGGGGCAGCGGTCAGCATTATCAGTGAACACTTG
Organism: Phyllobates terribilis; assembly: GCF_046119375.1. Classification (NCBI taxonomy): domain Eukaryota; kingdom Metazoa; phylum Chordata; class Amphibia; order Anura; family Dendrobatidae; genus Phyllobates; species Phyllobates terribilis. The sequence goes on from NW_027362764.1 coordinate 214,048,768, forward strand.
GGGTCTGCCCTGTAGAAGAGGTAACAGCTGTGTGGGGACTGCACTGAAGTTTGGCTCAGCAGACACGTGATCCTCTATGTCGTCATCGCTCTCACGTGATGTCACTACTCACCTCCAAAGAGGTGCGGGGATAGGTGAGAGGGCAGCGATCCGATCAGCAGCCTGGAGCCGCCGCCTCCTCCCCCGGGTGCCCGTTCTCGGCCTCCCTCCTCGGGTGTGCTGCTGCCAGAGTCTCTCGCTGCCCCCGGTATGCTGAGCTGGGCCTGGCTGCGAATTCCTCCCACAGATCGGCTCCGAGAACCCAATGCTGGCGGCGTGTGCTCCGAGCCTCCGGCTCCACCGCCCGCAGCTGCCGCCGAGTGTCCTGCGTGTGTGTACGGGTACCTGGCCAGAGGGGAGGAGGTGGAAGCGGCCACCCCTGCTGGGCCCCTGATCGGTCCCCGGCCCGTGCTGGAAGGGATGTCCGACCCTGAGTACGCCCGTGTCCGACCGTCCGAGGCCGGGCTGCTGCTCTGCCGGCCGCCCATCCCCAGCACACAGCCGTCCGGGTCACCGTGTATGTGACGTGTAGTGCGGACAGGATCCCGTGCTCCGGTCAGTGGTGTCCGCTACATGGTAGTGCCATGTCCGTGTCTGTGAGCGGCTCCTGCGTGTCCTGGGTCCGGGGCCTCCGGTGTTACCTCCAGCTGCAGCTGACAGGACGTGTGCCCGACGCCATGGTGCAGTCACTCCAGCCGTACAGCCCGGGGCTCCGTCCTCGGTCACACGGTGCACTCAGCGCACGGCCGCAGCGGACAACTCTGAAACTTTCCAGCAGCCCAGCGTGACAGGAAGGCAGACATGACGGCGTCACGCCCACTGCAGCCCGCGGTGTACCAGGACGTGTACACGGGGATGTACCGTGTCCCCTGCTCGCCGCTCTCCTCCCCTGTCCTGAGAAGTGCGGCCGCCTCCTCCCCAGTCTCCGCGGTGTCGCCAGTCAGTGGCGGCTCTGCTCCGTGGCTCCTCCCCCTGTCAGTAAAGGCTCCTCCCCCTCAGACTCCGCCTCGTTTTCGCGCCCAAGCTCGTCATCTCTCTGTGTTTACTTCTCCTATGTGTCTCCTTCCCTGCGCGGCTTCCCCGCTGCTCACATATCCTCCCTCCCCACACACTGCGTGTGCCCGTCATTGCCGTGTGAGGGAGTGTGACCGGCCTCACGGTGCCATCACTGCCCTGTGTGAGGGAGTGTGACCGGCCTCACGGTGCCATCACTGCCCTGTGTGAGGGAGTGTGACCGGCCTCACGGTGCCATCACTGCCCTGTGTGAGGGAGTGTGACCGGCCTCACGGTGCCATCACTGCCCTGTGTGAGGGAGTGTGACCGGCCTCACGGTGCCATCACTGCCCTGTGTGATGGACTGTGACTGACCTCACGGTGCCATCACTGCCCTGTGTGAGGGAGTGTGACCGGCCTCACGGTGCCATCACTGCCCTGTGTGAGGGACTGTGACCGGCCTCACGGTGCCATCACTGCCCTGTGTGATGGACTGTGACTGACCTCACGGTGCCCGTCATTGCCGTGTGAGGGAGTGTGACCGGCCTCACGGTGCCATCACTGCCCTGTGTGAGGGAGTGTGACCGGCCTCACGGTGCCATCACTGCCCTGTGTGAGGGAGTGTGACCGGCCTCACGGTGCCATCACTGCCCTGTGTGAGGGACTGTGACCGGCCTCACGGTGCCGTCACTGCCCTGTGTGAGGGAGTGTGACCGGCCTCACGGTGCCATCACTGCCCTGTGTGAGGGAGTGTGACCGGCCTCACGGTGCCATCACTGCCCTGTGTGAGGGAGTGTGACCGGCCTCACGGTGCCATCACTGCCCTGTGTGAGGGAGTGTGACCGGCCTCACGGTGCCATCACTGCCCTGTGTGAGGGAGTGTGACCGGCCTCACGGTGCCATCACTGCCCTGTGTGAGGGAGTGTGACCGGCCTCACGGTGCCATCACTGCCCTGTGTGAGGGAGTGTGACCGGCCTCACGGTGCCATCACTGCCCTGTGTGAGGGAGTGTGACCGGCCTCACGGTGCCATCACTGCCCTGTGTGAGGGACTGTGACCGGCCTCACGGTGCCATCACTGCCCTGTGTGAGGGAGTGTGACCGGCCTCACGGTGCCATCACTGCCCTGTGTGAGGGACTGTGACCGGCCTCACGGTGCCATCACTGCCCTGTGTGATGGACTGTGACCGACCTCACGGTGCCCGTCATTGCCGTGTGAGGGAGTGTGACCGGCCTCACGGTGCCATCACTGCCCTGTGTGAGGGAGTGTGACCGGCCTCACGGTGCCATCACTGCCCTGTGTGAGGGACTGTGACCGGCCTCACGGTGCCGTCACTGCCCTGTGTGAGGGAGAGTGACCGGCGTTGCCCTGTGTGAGGGAGAGTGGCCGGCGTTGCCCTGTGTGAGGGACTGTGACCGGTCTCACGGTGCCGTCACTGCCCTGTGTGAGGGAGTGTGACCGGTCTCACGGTGCCGTCACTGCCCTGTGTGAGGGAGTGTGACCGGTCTCACGGTGCCGTCACTGCCCTGTGTGAGGGAGTGTGACCGGTCTCACGGTGCCCGTCCTTGCCCTGTGTGAGGGAGTGTGACCGTCATTGCCCTGTGTGAGGGAGTGTGACCGGTCTCACGGTGCCGTCACTGCCTTGTGTGAGGGATTGTGACCGGAATCACGGTGCCCGTCACTGCCCTGTGTGAGGGAGTGTGAAACGATCTGGATAATATATCTGAATGGGCAAACACTTGACAGATGAGGTTAAATGTAGAGTAATGCACCTAGGACAGAGTAATCCTATTACTCCATATACACTGCTCAAAAAAATAAAGGGAACACTCAAATAACACATCCTAGATCTGAATGAATGAAATACTCATTGAATACTTTGTTCTGTACAAAGTTGAATGTGCTGACAACAAAATCACACAAAAATCATCAATGGAAATCAAATTTATTAACCAATGGAGGCCTGGATTTGGAGTCACCCCCAAAATTAAAGTGGAAAAACACACTACAGGCTGATCCAACTTTGACGTAATGTCCTTAAAACAAGTCAAAATGAGGCTCAGTATTGTGTGTGGCCTCCACGTGCCTGTATGACCTCCCTACAACGCCTGGGCATGCTCCTGATGAGGTTGCGGATGGTCTCTTGTGGGATCTCCTCCCAGACCTGGACTAAACCATCCGCCAACTCCTGGACAGTCTGTGGTGCAACGTGACGTTGGTGGATGGAGCGAGACATGATGTCCCAGATGTGCTCAATCGGATTCAGGTCTGGGGAACGGGCGGGCCACTCCATAGCTTCAATGCCTTCATTTTGCAGGAACTGCTGACGCACTCCAGCCACATTAGGTCCGGCATTGTCCTGCATTAGGAGGAACCCAGGGCCAACTGCACCAGCATATGGTCTCACAAGGGGTCTGAGGATCTCATCTCGGTACCTAATGGCAGTCAGGCTACCTGTAGCGAGCACATGGAGGGCTGTAGGGCCCTCCAAAGAAATGCCAATTGTAATGCACACGCCCGGGCTTAGCGGCGTGTGCGAGTGATTCCACTGGACCGTGCCGGAGAGTGATTGCCTGGAGGGGCGTAACTAGGTATTCACCCGATCCGACCAGGGTCGCACGACGGCATACGACGCCAGTGCACCAAGGAGGAACCGAGCAGAGGGACCAGGTGCTACTCCAGGACAGACCCCGGACACGGCTGTTGACCCACACAGGGGAACACAGGAACAGACTGGTTAGACTGGCGCACTGACTGGTGGGTATAGGCAGGCACGACTGGTATGCAGGCAGGCGGGTATAGGCAAGCACAGCTAGAGTGCAGACAGGGAGGCACTAGCAGGTAGGAACACTGGCGGGATAGGACCCAGTACACACTGGGACTCAGGAACAATACAGGCAGAGGGGTACAGGCAAGCACAGCTAGAGTGCAGACAGGGAGGCACTAGCAGGTAGGGACACTGGCGGGATAAGACCCAGTACACACTGGGACTCTGGAACAGAACCACAGATGTGGCGGACAAACACAGCAGAGTGAGGCCGCCCAGAGAGGTGAGCGAGAACAGGGCAGGACAAGACCGCCTGGAGCGGTGAGCAAGAGTAGAGCAGGACAAGGCCGCCAGGAGCGGTGAGCAAAGGGTCAGAGCTGAGCGAGACTGCCGGAGCAGTGAGCAAGAGTAAAGCAGGACGAGACCGCCTGGAGCGGTGAGCAAGAGTGGAGCAAGGCTGCCGGAGCAGCGAGCAAAGGAGTCAGAGCAGGCTAGAACCGCCGGAGCGGTGAGCAAAGGAGTCAGAGCAGGCTAGAACCGCCAGAGCGGTGAGCAAAGGAGTCAGAGCAGGCTAGAACCGCCAGAGCGGTGAGCAAAGGAGTCAGAGCAGGCTAGAACCGCCAGAGCGGTGAGCAAAGGAGTCAGAGCAGGCAAGGCTGAGCAGGGGGGACAGGGCTCTGTACACACGGAACAGACAGGAAGGGAAAGGCAGAGCCAGATACCCACAGGGTACTTGCAGTGAAGTAGCGAGTGGACCACAAACTCACAAACGGGAGTACAGAGACAACAAGCAGGAGTTAGGTACGAGTTCAGACTCTGCAGAAAAAGGAAGGGAACAGACATAGAGGCAAAACAGGTAAAGGATAGGAGAGAGTTCAGACTGGAACTGAGTGTACGGAGGAGACAGACACTGCAGCGGAATACAGGAGCGGGTCTGGGAATACAGCCCCCAGAGAGGCAGGACGAACAGGCAAGGAGCGTGTTCAGACAGGACAGACAAGATACAGGAGCGGGTCTAGGTAATCGGCCCCTAGAAGGCGGGAGGAACAGGCTAGGAGCGTGTTCAGACAGGACAGACAAGATACAGGAGCGGGTCTAGGTAATCGGCCCCTAGAAGGCAGGAGGAACAGGCTAGGAGCGTGTTCAGACAGGCCTGGAAATACAGCCTCCAGGATAGGCAGACAAGAGAACACAGAACGGGACCTGGCACCTTCAGAGTGCACACACACTGAATGAAACACTATGCTCAGGCAGGGATTGATTGGAGCAGCTGAGCTATATACCAGGTGACAGACAGCAATAGGCTGAGGACGCACAAGGGGTGTGACCCACAGCAGGTACAAAAAGCAGGAAGTGATCGGGCGCCGCCCTTAAGCAGCAGAAACAGACACAAACAGACAGCATGGAGGGAAGCCAGAGAGACATTCTGGACTGGAGATCAAGTGCGCGCTCTTGCACAGTGGGAGATGGACCACCATGCAAGGACGCCGCCAGGTATGTTACAGTACCCCCCCCCCCCTTACGCCCCCTCTTCTTCAGGCCTGCCAGAATCTTCCGCAGGGAATTCGAGGACCAGTCGTTCACTTCAAGGAGATCACTTCCACTGTCCACAGGAAAAACTGATCCCATCTGGTTAGCTAGGATGCTACCTCCTATCCAGCCATCCTCAGCAACAGACGAAACGGGTGGAGTACCAGGAACAGCACACAAGGAAGTCTCTCTCCACATATTTTCAGGTGGCACCCCAGAGGGTACAGGAGACAACTGGAAGTCCTCCACCGGGTTGGAGGGGGACAGAGACTTGGGGGTAATCTCTGCTTCGAGGTACATCTTGTCAAGCTCACAGGAAGAAATAGACGGGTTATCAGGTACATAATGAGGAAAAGTCACTGTCTCTTTGTTATCTGGTGGTACCCCGGAGGATTCAGGAAACAACTGGAGGTCCTCCGCCGGGTCAGAAGAGTGCAGAGGCTCAGAGAAAACATCTGCTTCAGAGTACACTAGGTCGGACTCACTGGACGAAGCAGGCGAGGTATCGGGTACCGAGTATAGGAAAGTCTCTGTCCATTCACCACCAGGTGGCACCCCGAAGGGTTCTGGAGACAACTGGCGGTCCTCCGCCTGGTCAGAGGGGTGTAGAGACTCACGGGTAACCTCTGCTTCAGAGTACACTAGGTCGGACTCACTGGACGAAGCAAGCGAGGTATCAGATCCAGGATATAGGAAAGTCTCTGTCCATTCACCACCAGGTGGCACCCCGAAGGGTTCTGGAGACAACTGGAGGTCCTCCGCCTGGTCAGAGGGGTGTAGAGACTCATGGGTAACCTCTGCTTCAGAGTACACTAGGTTGGACTCAGTGGACGAAGCGAGCGAGGTATCAGGTACAGAGTATAGGAGAGTCTCTGTCCTTTCGCTACCAGGTAGCACCCCGAAGGGTTCAGGAGACAACTGGAGGTCCTCCGCCTGGTCCGAGGGGTGTAGAGACTCGGGGGTAACTACCACTTTGGGGTACCCATTGTCAGGCTCACAGGACGAAGCGGACAAAGTATCGAGTACCGGGTGTAGAGAAGTCTCTCTCCATTTGTCATCGAGTGGTATCCCGGAGGATTCAGGAGGCAACAGGGGGTCCTCCGCCAGGTAGTAGAGGTGCACAGACTCTGAGGTAACCACAGCTTTGGAGCATCCTTGGACATGCACTCCGGTTAAAGTGGGTGAAGCATCTGATGCCGGGTGCAGGAAGTTCCTCTGTGTGGAGTCTGGATGGGCAGAAGTCTCTTCGGGCAGGAGAACTGGTGCACTACCCACGCACATTACCCGTTGGGGCTTCTCCGGGATACAGGGAGATGAAGCTTCAGTAGGGACTTCAAGGTTGGGGTCAGGAGGTCTCAAGGAGGACAGACCCTGGCGTGACGGCTTGCCTCTACGCCTAGCACGTCTGGACTGCCTCTTGAGGTTGGGAGAAGTATTCCGGAAAGCGTAGTCACCCTGTGAGGATTCTGGGTGGGCAGTAGTCTCATTGGGCTGGAGGACTATTGCGCTACCCACACACATTACCCATTGGGGCTGCTCCGGGATATTGCGAAGTGAAGCTTCAGCAGGAGCCTCCGGTTTAGGATCATCGAAGACCATTAGAAAGGCCACCAGGAAAGCCATTAGGTCCAGGAGGATCGGATCCTGTGTTTCATATAGGGGGTTGATCCATTCCAAGGCATCACCCGCCAGGTAAGACATAATGAATGCCACCTTAACCCGATCGGTGGGAAAACATAGAGGGTAGAACTTGAAGTGTAGCATGCATTGCTCCACAAATGCACGACTTTGTCTTGGATCCCCATAATAACGTAGCGGATCCGCAGGAACGAGAGCAGATAGATCCATCTGGACGGGTGCGTAATTCGCCTGGAACTCAGCTAAAGGGAAAAAAAAAAATTATTTATTTGTTTTAATGCATGTATTCGCTGGAAAACTTCTCAGAGAGCGAAGGCCGTGGGGCTCAACGGGAACCATGGCCTGAGCATGCTGTAATGCACACGCCCGGGCTGAGCGGCGTGTGCGAGTGATTCCACTGGACCGTGCCGGAGAGTGATTGCCTGGAGGGGCGTAACTAGGTATTCACCCGATCCGACCAGGGTCGCACGACGGCATACGACGCCAGTGCACCAAGGAGGAACCGAGCAGAGGGACCAGGTGCTACTCCAGGACAGACCCCGGACACGGCTGTTGACCCACACAGGGGAACACAGGAACAGACTGGTTAGGCTGGCGCACTGACTGGTGGGTATAGGCAGGCACGACTGGTATGCAGGCAGGCGGGTATGCAGGCAGGGGGGTACAGGCAAGCACAGCTAGAGTGCAGACAGGGAGGCACTAGCAGGTAGGAACACTGGCGGGATAGGACCCAGTACACACTGGGACTCAGGAACAATACAGGCAGAGGAGTACAGGCAAGCACAGCTAGAGTGCAGACAGGGAGGCACTAGCAGGTAGGGACACTGGCGGGATAGGACCCAGTACACACTGGGACTCTGGAACAGAACCACAGATGTGGCGGACAAACACAGCAGAGTGAGGCCGCCCAGAGAGGTGAGCGAGAACAGGGCAGGACAAGACCGCCTGGAGCGGTGAGCAAGAGTAGAGCAGGACAAGGCCGCCAGGAGCGGTGAGCAAAGGGTCAGAGCTGAGCGAGACTGCCGGAGCAGTGAGCAAGAGTAAAGCAGGACGAGACCGCCTGGAGCAGTGAGCAAGAGTGGAGCAAGACTGCCGGAGCAGTGAGCAAAAGGGTCAGAGCGGAGCAAGGCTGCCGGAGCAGCGAGCAAAGGAGTCAGAGCAGGCTAGAACCGCCGGAGCGGTGAGCAAAGGAGTCAGAGCAGGCTAGAACCGCCGGAGCGGTGAGCAAAGGAGTCGGAGCAGGCTAGAACCGCCGGAGCGGTGAGCAAAGGAGTCAGAGCAGGCTAGAACCGCCGGAGCGGTGAGCAAAGGAGTCAGAGCAGGCTAGAACCGCCGGAGCGGTGAGCAAAGGAGTAAGAGCAGGCTAGAACCGCCGGAGCGGTGAGCAAAGGAGTCAGAGCAGGCAAGGCTGAGCAGGGGGTCAGGGCTCTGTACACACGGAACAGACAGGAAGGGAAAGGCAGAGCCAGATACCCACAGGGTACTTGCAGTGAAGTAGCGAGTGGACCACAAACTCACAAACGGGAGTACAGAGACAACAAGCAGGAGTTAGGTACGAGTTCAGACTCTGCAGAAAAAGGAAGGGAACGGACATAGAGGCAAAACAGGTAAAGGATAGGAGAGAGTTCAGACTGGAACTGAGTGTACGGAGGAGACCGACACTGCAGCAGAATACAGGAGCGGGTCTGGGAATACGGCCCCCAGAGAGGCAGGACGAACAGGCAAGGAGCGTGTTCAGACAGGACAGACAAGATACAGGAGCGGGTCTAGGTAATCGGCCCCTAGAAGGCGGGAGGAACAGGCTAGGAGCGTGTTCAGACAGGACAGACAAGATACAGGAGCGGGTCTAGGTAATCGGCCCCTAGAAGGCGGGAGGAACAGGCTAGGAGCGCGTTCAGACAGGACAGACAAGATACAGGAGCGGGTCTAGGTAATCGGCCCCTAGAAGGCAGGAGGAACAGGCTAGGAGCGTGTTCAGACAGGCCTGGAAATACAGCCTCCAGGATAGGCAGACAAGAGAACACAGAATGGGACCTGGTACCTTCAGAGTGCAAGCACACACTGAATGAAGCACAATGCTCAGGCAGGGATTGATTGGAGCAGCTGGGTTATATACCAGGTGACAGACAGCAATAGGCTGAGGACGCACAAGGGGTGTGACCCACAGCAGGTACAAAAAGCAGGAAGTGATCGGGCGCCGCCCTTAAGCAGCAGAAACAGACACAAACAGACAGCATGGAGGGAAGCCAGAGAGACATTCTGGACTGGAGATCAAGTGCGCGCTCTTGCACAGTGTGAGATGGACCACCATGCAAGGACGCCGCCAGGTATGTTACACCAATCCACAACATTACTGACCCACCGGTCATGCTGAAGGATGTTGCAGGCAGCAGATTGCGCTCCACGGCGTCTCCAGACTCTGTCACGTCTGTCACATGTGCTCAGTGTGAACCTGCTTTCATCTGTGAAGAGCACAGGGCGCCAGTGGCGACTTTGCCAATCTTGGTGTTCTGTGGCAAATGCCAAGTGTCCTGCACGGTGTTGGGCTGTGAGCACAGCCCCCATCTGTGGACGTCAGGCCCTCATACCACCCTCATGGAGTCAGTGTCTAATCGTTTGTGCAAACACATGCACATTTGTGGCCTGCTGGAGGTCATTTTGATGGGCTCTGGCAGTGCTCCTCCTATTCCTCCTTGAACAAATGCGGAGGTAGCAGTCCTGCTACGGCCCCCTCCACATCTCCTGGTGTACTGGCCTGCCTCCTGACAGACACAGCAAACCTTCTTGCCACAGCTCGCATTGATGTGTCATCCTGGATGAGCTGCACTAACTGAGCAACTTCTGTGGGTTGTAGAGTCCGTCTCATGCTACCACGAGTGTAAAAGCACAACCATCATTCAAAAGTGACCAAAACATCAGCCAGAAAGCATTGTTACTGAGATGTGGTCTGTGGTCCCCACCTGCAGAACCACTCCTTTATTGAGTGTGTCTTGATAATTGCCAATAATTTCCATCTATTGTCTATTCCAGTTGAACAACAGCATGTGAAATTGATTGTCAATCAGTGTTGCTTCCTAAGTGGGCAGTTTTATTTCACAGAAGTTTGATTTACTTGGAGTTGTATTCTGTTGTTTAAGTGTTCCCTTTATTTTTTGAGCAGTGTACATTAAATGGGAGTATACTCGGGACTACAGAACAAGAGAAGGACTTGGGCATTCTGGTTACAGGTAAGCTGAGCAGCAGTAATCTGAATGGGCTTATTTAGCTTATAAAAAAGATGCCTCAGAGGAGATCTCATTTACATGTATAAATATATGTGTGGTCAGTATAAAGGTCTAGCACATGACTTATTCCTTCCAAAGACCATAGTAAGGACCTGGGGTCACTCATTACAGGGTGAAGAAAGGCGATTCCGGAAGGCGATTCCGGCAGCTAAACAGTCAGCCTGGAATTCCCTACCACAGGAGGTAGTAATGGCAGACACTATAGCAGCTTTTAAAAAAGGGCTGGATGATTTCCTCGATACACATAACATTGTCGGTTATAGTTAAATTAGTGACAAAATGTACAATTAGTGGAGGAAGGTTGAACTTGATGGACCTAGGTCTTTATTCAACCTATGTAACAGATATCAATGTATTTTAATCAGCTTTCTAAGACCTGCATGTCCATATAGACGGCTTAAGAGGGTTAATCCTACTGACAAGTCCCTTTAATATGCTCCATATTGTATAGCTGCAGATGACAGTGTGAGGTGCACAACCTTGCCCTATAGGCTTTTCTTATATAATGAATATTGTGGATGCTTCATATTTACATATTTGCCATCATTACTGCTGGTAATACAGGGACATCCCTCCTGGCAATGCCCCTTACCCCTATCTGTAAGGTCAGTTCCAAACGTCTGAGCATCGAGGTCTGAGTACATTTTGCTATGTCTGCAGCGGCTGTGGGTCTCCTGACCTGAACTCAACAGACAGCTCAGCAGACACATAGTCAGTCTGAATATTGCTGTCCACACGCAGACTGTGAATGTCAGAAGTGTGAAACTGGCCAAACAGGTTGGGATCTCCCACTTTTCTTCATAAATAAATCCACCTCTTTTCCTTCTGGGACAATCCTGAATTTACCGGAATTGTATCTGAAATATCATGCCAGTCCTGGCAAATTCAGGATTACAAACGCTCCATTTTTTCTCCCATTGTTTAAAAGCATTATCTTTGTTACAATGATGTGATTAGAAAGTAGCAGTGATTATAGCCACTTAACAACTGTTCTGTTTTTTTTTTTTTTTTTGCATGAAAATGTACACTTTTGTGCCAGGTTATTCCATTTAAGGTTCCCTGTTGCAGAAAAAATGTTTTGTTTTTTTTTACAGATAAATCTTTTAGCATAGATCCCATTTGTTTGCCTTATTAGAGCATATGGTGGTAAAGAGGACCAGTCTGCTCTCCTGATGCTATGATGACTACTAAGATGAGATGCTCCAGAACTATTAAAACAAGCAACATGACCGACCCAAGATATACTTCTAAAAATTAGCTTGTGGAGGACCACTGGCATCCAAACATTTTCCAATATTTTTAGCTCATGGAAAGCCTAATTTCCATGTAATTTTTCTACGTGAGAAATGATGAGATGATGATCGGCTCCACCAGCAATAAGTCTCGGGCTCAGAGCCCCGTCTTGCAATCCACAGATTACAGGAGCTTTGAGTAAATCACCCTTCTGACAGAGACACACTTTGCATAAAATATCAAAAGTTTAATATTTTTATTTCACATTCTTTTATTCTAGGAATTTGTACTCGGGGCTTTTATACTATTGCTCTTCTGTATGAGCTTTAAAAGAAAGAGTTAAACTGAGTATACCAGACTGTGACATGTTGGTAAGACAACTCAATGAAGCAGGGATTGGTGACATATCTTACCCATGTCTACCTGCTGTCTGCAGCTCCTGGGAAGAAGAGGTGCCAAATGCAGAATTCTTCATTTAGGGCTTTGTTTTTTTTTGTTTTTTTTTTATAAAACTGATTCTTAGAAAATGAGTAAATTGATTGCTTATTGTTAATGGTCATTGGGCTGTAAATTAACAACTAGTGATCAATTTACACTAATTTTCTTGTGATCCACTTGAAAACTGGTGCAATTGCCACTGTCATGACACAGCTGGGTATGTGGGACCGACCCTTACACAGTAAGATATTAGAATGTATGATTACCGCACTAGTTCTAATAGTTATCACATGTGCATGTCATGTCTAGATGTGGCATTTAAACCATTTGCTTTCAGTGATTATGCTAAGATGAGTAAAATCCCTTTATGTCTGTTGATAAGGCAGGAATTTATACATGAGTTTTCCCACCAGCCATTGTGTTTTCAGCTGTTAACCATATATAAGCCACACTTCATGATTAAGTCCAGCTTCATTTTTCAGTGTCCACCGTCCAATCCTCTTGTCTCCTCGTGAGAAACCCTCCCTTTCCTTTGTTACGTTGCTTACAGTCAACCCCGACTATTTTTATGTGATACAATCCTATCTGTCCCCATGAAAATGTTTATATCTTCATAATGAATTACATTTCCACAAAGCTCTATTTTATTAATCCCGCAAACATCACACATGCAGATCTTCGTTTTATTTTCTTCAAAGAGGATTGAGGATCAAGCAAATCTAGAAGTGTTATGAATGGTGCTTTTTTGTGTTACTTCCCTGTCAACAAGAGCTTCTAAACCAATCACAGGAGATCTATAAAATCTCTAATGAGGGGCAAATCCCAGTGGGTAAGAGGAATTATTCCATTCTGTTGTGACTGCAGTCTGAACCTCAATATGAATTCCTCAGAACTGTCACTAATTGCCTTAGTGTAAAGGGACACAGGAATAAGCAATGTCGACAGCGCTGAAATCTACACTCGAACAAAGCCATGTGACGCCAAATCTGTGCCTGGAAAATGTCATGTGTACTCTTCTTGACAGCGCTCTTTATTAATATTATATGGCATGCACAGAAGAAATAGATGCAGCTTCAGACTCTAGATTCAATACTAGACACAAAATAAGTCGCTACATGGAATACTGTAAATAATAGTCATTTATTATAATGTATACTGGTAGTTATGCTGAGGGTTAATTCAGCACCAACAAATTAAGATTCTGTTCATATTGGCATTAGTGGCTGTATCCTTTAGTTCCTGATTAGTGTTGAGCGAGTATGCTCCGCCGAGCTCCGAGTATTTACAGCTGCTCGGTGTTATGTTTGAATCGCTTCCGTGTGCATGATTTGCAACTGTTTGACAGTTTTATTACATGTGAGGAATGTCTATTTCTTACACATTCCTCACATGTAATAAAACTGTCAAACAGTTGCAAATCATGCACACGGGAGCGATTTAACCTTATCACCGAGCAGCTGTAAATACTCGGAGCTCGGCCCGAGCATACTCGGACAGAACATACTCGCTCAACCCTATTCCTGATGCTTTTGTTGCCTACAGTAGCATATTCCCTATTTCTTTTTGTATTAAAAAGGAAACCGGACAGACCCATTATGAATAATATAGCAGTAATAACGGAAGTCTTTACAATAGGGTGAACTGAGCCTAAAACATTTTTATTGTTAAATTAACAGCACTGTGAAAAATGATTGAATTATAAGGCTATGTTCACACATTGCGTTTTTTCAGCAGTTTTTTTTTTCTGCCGCAATACCTAATCTCTTGCCAGGAAGGGTTGTTCAGGTTTTTATTTGTTTTTTTGCTTGTTCTTTTTTACTGAGTTTTTGCGTTTCTTTCACTGTCCCTTTGTCTCTTTATGCATGTACATAAAGTTCAGTGAAAAAAAAAAAATCTCATTTTATTTCATCAGGTTTTGGCACAAAAAATGCGGAAAAAATAACACCTTTTTGGTGCATTTTTTCACCACCCATTACTTCCATATTGTGCTATTTGACTATATAGGGGTTCGAGAGATGGCTACACAGTGCACTGTTAGTACTTACCTGTCCCTGCTCCTATGCTGCTCCTCTCTGACAAGGCAAATACATGTGAGCAGACACCGACAAGCATGTCTGTGACAAAATGGTTGGGGCCTGTACTGGATGGCATAGTGTACCACAGGTTGTGCACCCCTGAACTAGTGTCTGTGGTTACATATTTTCTATCAGATTAAACTGCAGTGATTTTGCAATCAAAGTATTCCAGTTTCCTACACTCCTCAACATTGACATTGTAACACCAAGAATGAAAATTCATGGAATTACGAAAAACACAAGATTGATAGACATTGATTTGCAAATGATGAAAAAATGGTTTAAAATTTTTCAAAACATCTCACTTTATTCAGCATCAAGTATGAGCGCCACGCTCAGAAATACACACACTTACATGCCTTGGCATGTAAGCAATGAGGTTATAGCTCAATGAGCGGAAAAATAAGAACTATATCTCTCAGAATAAAGCGATGCAAAAATAATTATTTTTTTTTATAAAATTGTTTTTATTGTGTAAAGTGGCAAAACGTAAAAAAATTATATAAATGTGGTAACTCTGTAATCGTACCGACCCCAAGAATAAAGTTGTCACTTTTACCACATGGTGAACAGCATAAAAAATACAAATCCTGAATAGGAAAAATCGGAAAATGTTACAGTGCCTTGTGAAAGTTTTTGGTCCTCTTGAACTTTTCTACCTTTTGCCACATTTCTGGCTTCAAACATAAAGATATAAAATTCCAATTTTTGGGGAAGAATCAACAACAAGTGGGACACAATCGTGAAGCGGAACGAAATTTATTGGATATTTTAAACTTTTTTAAAAAAATTAAAAACTGAAAAGTTGGGCGTGCAATATTATTCGGCCCCCTTGAGTAAATACTTTGTAGCGCCACCTTTTGCTGCGATTACAGCTGCAAGTCGCTTTGGGTATGTCTCTATCAGTTTTGCACATCGAGAGGCTGAAATTCTTGCCCATTCTTCCTTGCAAAACAGCTCGAGCTCATTGAGGTTGGATGGAGAGCGTTTGTGAACAGCAGTTTTCAGCTCTTTCCACAGATTCTCGATTGGATTCAGGTCTGGACTTTGACTTGGCCATTCTAACACCTGGATACGTTTATTTTTGAACCATTCCATTGTAGATTTTGCTTTATGTTTGGGATCATTGTCTTGTTGAAAGATAAATCTCCGCCCCAGTCTCAGGTCTTTTGCAGACTCCAACAGGTTTTCTTCCAGAATGGTCCTGTATTTGGCTCCGTCCATCTTCCCATCAATTTTAACCATCTTCCCTGTCCCTGCTGAATAAAAGCAGGCCCAAACCATGATGCTGCCACCACCATGTTTGACAGTGGGGATGGTGTTTTCAGGGTGATGAGCTGTGTTTCTTTTATGCCAAACATATCGTTTTGCATTGTGGCCAAAAAGTTTGATTTTGGTTTCATCTGACCAGAGCACCTTATTCAACATGTTTGGTGTGTCTCCCAGGTGGCTTGTGGCAAACTTCAAACGAGACTTTTTATGGATATCTTTGAGAAATGGCTTTCTTCTTGCCACTCTTCCATAAAGGCCAAATTTGTGCAGTGTACGACTGATTGTTGTCCTATGGACAGACTCTCCCACCTCAGCTGTAGATCTCTGCAGTTTATCCAGAGTGATCATGGGCCTTTTGGCTGCATCTCTGATCAGTCTTCTCCCTGTTCGAGATGAAAGTTTAGAGGGACGGCCGGGTCTTGGTAGATTTGCAGTTGTCTGATACTCCTTCCATTTCAATATGATCGCTTGCACAGTGCTCCTTGAGATGTTTAAAACTTGGGAAATCTTTTTGTATCCAAATCCGGCTTTAAACTTTGCCACAACAGTATCTCGGACCTGACTGGTGTGTTCCTTGGTCTTCATGATGCTCTCTGCACTTGAAACAGAACCCTGAGACTATGACAGAGCAGGTGCATTTATAAGGAGCCTTGATTACACACAGGTGGATTCTATTTATCATTACCATTCATTTAGGACAACATTGGATCATTCAGAGATCCGCACTGAACTTCTGCACTGAAAGTAAAGGGGCCGAATAATATTGCACGCCCCACTTTTCAGTTTTTAATTTGTTAAAAAAGTTTAAAATATCCAATAAATTTCGTTCCACTTCACAATTGTGTCCCACTTGTTGTTGATTCTTCCCCAAAAATTAGAATTTTATATCTTTATGTTTGAAGCCAGATATGTGGCAAAAGGTAGAAAAGTTCAAGGGGGCCGAATACTTTCACAAGGCACAGTATATGACCAAAAATGATGCCAAGAAAAACGTCAACTTATCTCGCAAAAAAAAAGCCCTCACATGTCAGCAGAAATATAGAAAAATTATAGCTCTCAAAATATGGCAATGGAAGAACTTTGTTTTGCAAAAAAAAAAGTTTTTTAGTGTGTGACAGCAGCCAAACATAAAAAAAATATATAAATCTCGTATCTCTGTAATCTCACCAACCCGAAGAATAAAGTCGTATAATCACTTATACCGCACGAGGAACGGCGTAAAAATAAATAAAACCAATTCTCGACCTGCTGTTGATTTGTTCATTCTGTTTCACAAAGATTGCAGAAAGGCTCGGCTCACATTTATCCTGCGCTGAGTGCTTACATCAGGGTTTCCGTGTAAATCTCTGAAATATGTGATTCAGACGGAACCGCTGGTGGAAGATTCCCTATAATGAGGCAGATGACACTTTTGGCTCTGGCCTATGATCTGGCGGTGTCAACCTTTTTAAGCATGCATAAAAGCACGCTCGGCCACAGTTTTGTGCACCTCTGAAAAGAAGGACCATGCTGAAGAGTGGCCAGGCGGAATACAAAGTAACCCTGTTGCCTCATTATAGTGATTGGATCCTTTGGGGGTTTCATCTGAATCACGTCATTCGGAGATTTAGATGGAAACCTTGATGCAAGTGCTTAGCGTAGAGCGCAGGATAAATGTGATCAAACATTTTAGGTTCCCAATAAAAGCCTCAACTCAATCCACAAAAATAGTAAGTCCCCAATCAGGTCCGTCATCTTTTATTTTAATATAAAGGGAGCTTCCATGTTACTGGTAGCACAAAGACTCTGGACAATCACTATGGCTCCTCATCCCCCATAAGAAAGCCAGTGAATTCTAAGCTTCCAAATACAAATGCCCCCTCCCTTCTGAGCCCCACAGTGTGCCTAAACCACATTTAGCATCCACATGTTTGACATCTCTGTAATGATGAGAGCCTGCTTAATTTACTAGGTACATGTCTCCAGAAGCACACGCTGGGCGCAATGTATGGGCCCTACAACATACTGGGCACTACTATGTACAAGCACTAAATGTAAGGGCACTACAATGGCAGATTTGCATTTTTCACTCAGCACCATTCACTGCTGCTTGTTTCTGGCAAACACCCATGGAGTCAAAATCGTCACTACGCCTGTAGATAAATTCCCTGAGACGTGTAGTTTCCAAAATGGAGTCACATGTGGGGGTTTCTGCTGTTTTGGCATGTCAGGGGCTCTTCAAATGTGACATGGCATCCTCAATCTATTCCAGCCAAAATTGTGCTTCAGAATTTAATTGGCGTTCCTTCCCTTCCATGTGCCCAAACAGTACTTTTCCACCACATATGGGGTATCAGTGTACTCAGGACAAATTTCACAACAAATTGTACTGTCCTTTTTATCCTGTTAGTCTTGTGAAAATGAAAAACTTGAGGCTAAAGCAACATTTTTGGGGGAAAATTGTATTTTTTTCATTTTCATGGCACAACGTTATAAAATTCTGTGAAGCACCTGTGGGTTCAAGGTGCTCACCACACCTATAGATAAGTTCCTTGAGGGGGTGTAGTTTCCAAAATGGGGTCACTTGTAGAGGATTTCAACTGTTTAGGCGCATTAGCGGCTCTGCAAACGTGACATGGCGTCGCAATCTATACCAGCCAATTTTGCGCCTCAAAAGTCAAATGGCGCTGTTTCAATTCCGAGCCCTGCTGTGCACCCAAACAGTAATTACCTCCACATATGGGGTATCAGTGTACTCAGGAGAACTTGCACAACAAATTGTATGCTTATTTTTCTTCTGTTACCCTTGTGAAAATGCAAAATTTGGGGTGAAATGCACATTTTTGTGGAAAAATTAAAATGTTCATTTTTTCCTTCCACATTGCTTTAAATCCTGTGAAGCACCTAAAGAGTTAATACACTTCTTGAATGTGGTTTTAAGCACTTTGAGGGCTGCTGTTTTTAAAATCGTGTCACTTTTGGCTATTTTCTGTCATATAGGCCCCTCAAAGTCATTTTAACCGTGATGTGGTCCCGAAAAATAAAGGTTTTGTAAATTTTGTTGGAAAAATGTGAAATTGCTGATAAACTTTTAACCCTTCTAATTTCCTAACAATAAAAAAATTATGTTTAAAAAATTATGCTGATGTAAAGGAGACATATGGGAAATTTTATTTATTAATTATTTTGTACAGCATGACTAACTGGTTTAAGGATATAAAAATTAAAAGTTTAAAAATTGCAAAATTTTCAACAATTCCGATATCACAAATAAACGCAAACATTTTTTACCTAACTAACATAAATTACAATGTGTCACAAAAAAGCATCCTCTGAATCACTGAAATTCATTGAAGCGTTCCAGAGTTATTGCCACATAAAGTGACACTGGTCAGAATTGTAAAATTTGTCCTGGTCAGGAAGGTGAAAACAGGCTTCGGGGTGAAGGGGGTAATGGTTGTCTGAGGAATCTTCAGCCACAATACACTTGGGCATACAAATCATCAGGATCCACTGTTGGCTGCATATTTTGAAATTGTCGACCAATGACATCCCAGATGTGCTCAATGGGAAACAAGTCTGTAGACGTTGCAGGCCATGGTACCTTGTTTAAGCCACGCAGGCTGCTCCCAGTAGCATGAGCAATATGTGTCCTAGCATTTTCATGGTAAAAATTTCTCCTGGGATACTTTGGCCATACCACTGGTTACATGATTGATTTACCATGTAATTCAAGTGAACTTGGATGTCACATACCATGGCAAAGGCATAAAATAGTGTCCTCACAAACCATGAGAAAGCGTTTTCACAACATTAGGCTCTGAGCCACACATCAAGCCCAGGCCTGGATTGACCATCTGCTCCACTGGGCAGATAGATACCCACTGACTGCAGCAGTCAACTACTTTGTGGGCCGCCACCCTGGTTTTATGGCCACCTGCCATTTAATTTCTCCTTATAGCCACAAAATTCACTATGCCACAGCGGGTTACACACTACTGGACTAAGCACCAGTGTTAGAAGAATGATCTGTGTGGGTGCAGTTAGTGTCATTTGCGCTACAGCTTCCAGATACTTAAAAACCGCTCCTGTGGACCAGCTGCATCCTGCAATGTTATATTTCCAGGCTCTGGGTAATTTGCTAAGATGGGTCCATCTGGTGTATATGTAACATGTTGCGGTAGCCGTGGGTGAGGGACTCGTCTTCCACATCTCCGCATGCTACATGAAAATGGGGGTTGAGGCGTGTGTGTGTGCTCTTGTTACCTGGGTGATACGTCTCTGCAGACTGCATGATACTGGTGTGCCAGACAGGCCAGGATCAGATATTAGAGAACGAATTGAGGGAGACAAAAGTCCAAAAATAAACTTCTTTTCACTGAACTTGATGAGAACTATGTACATTAGATAATGGGCACATTTCTTCAGAAAGGTTTCTCTTGCATTAAGCAGACATGGGCACTTCTCGGTTACATTTAATAACACTTAATTTCTCTTGTACTTCACTCTCTTGTATCTCATGACAATCCAGCAAACATTTATGGGAGACTTCATCTTCCCCTGAGAGTGCTGCACGGGTCGAGGTGTAACACTACGGCCACTCCCAGCTACTCTCAGTTCGCAACTGACTAATGAGGACTCCACTGTTTGAGGTACTTCGGTACTCCTCACTAGAACCTTGAAAGCCCACTGCTCGCCTTAGGAGAATTTAGGTCCCAGAGTGGTGACCATTGCTTCCTTTCAATACACACAATAGAGTTCCCTTTCACTGTAGACAATTGTTCACTAAATAGTAAAATAAAAACTTGCCACTCGTATTCTTCATGCAAAACAAATAAATTTTTAATTGTTCAAAGAAATTCCAGAAATAATAAGACGTTTCGGTCAATCAGACCTTCATCAGTCATCTAGAGGTGATTGTGCTGCCTGCTGCAGCGCTAGGGAGTTGTCTGCAGTATTATAGCTCCACAGTCTTTCCCATTATTGTGGAGCCTACTGAAACAGAATAAGGGACCTTTTTAAACGCTTAGGAGGCCTTTGCAGGTGTTTTTTGTTAATTATTCTAATTTACTGAGATAATGACTTTTGTGTTTTCATTGGCTGTAAGCTATAATCCTCAACATTAACAGAAATAAACACTTGAAATAGATCACTCTGTTTGTAATGACTCTATATAATATATGAGTTTCAGTTTTTGGATTGAAGAACTGAAATAAATGAACTTTTTGATGATATTCTAATTTAGTGAGATGTACCAGTACATCAGCCTCAGTGCCTCTTATGTGATGTATACAGAGCACCCTTGAAGTCTCCTTTGTAATGTATATTCATCAGCCTTACTATCTCCTATGTAATGTATCTACATCAGCCTCTGTGTCTCCTATGTGGTGTATATACATCAGCCACATTGTATCCTATGTGGTGTACACCAACCTCAGTGCCTCCTACAAGCTTAGGTCAAAATCAGGACTGTCTACAGGGAATACAAGCAAATACTTGGACATTCACTGATACACTGATACGAGTCAAGTTACAACTGGCAGTGGACAGCAGGATTTCAGGAGCATGAATAGCTTGCAGCCCTGGCCTGGCCACACAGCAGGGAGTAATCACTGACAAACAATCTCTGAGCCTGAATGGAACTAAAATCACAGAGGACACAGAGCTACAGTTGTCACCTCACAGTTGCCTGCAAGGAGAGTGTGGCGCCACCGAGCGACAGAAGCACAAACAGGAAAGACAGGTACTGATACGCTGTATGCTTGACATCAGCCAAGCACTCTATACTGGACAAAGAGTGAGTAAAGTGCAGTTTTTTTATAACAAACTTCACCCAGAGAATAAGATTTTCTGAAAGGGGAAAACCCATTTAATGACTTTTTGAAACATTCACTTACTTTAACTCATTTATTGATGAATAAATTCTATGAATGGCTTTTGTTTTTTATGCCTTGTACTACAATTACAATTTCAATTAGTGTTTTTAAAGAATATGGAAACATTTGTAGGATCTTTTTTTTTACTTAAAAAACATGTTTTACTAAAAAAGTAACAAATTGTACATGTATTTTAGTAAGCAAGCATAATTTATTATTAGGATGTCAAGAAAAAAGTACAATTAATCGTTACCGTACATACATTACAGTTGAAAATGGGACTTTTAGAAGAAGATCTGTATACATCATTTGCAATGAAACTATGCTCTATCATAGTAATCCAGATCCACATCTTTACATATAGTCCAACAAAAATGTCATTCTTTAATGCAATAAAAGTAAAAAAGAAGATCCTTTATTGACCTATATCCAGTGCTGTGTAATGTGTCTGTTCCACCAGAAACTGTTTTCCATCAGATACAGTGGAGAAAATAAGTATTTGATACACTGCAGATTTTGCAAGTTTTCCCACATACAAAGAATGGAGATGTCTGTAATTTTTATCGCAGGTACATGTCAACTGTGAGAGACAGAATCTAAAAATAAAAAAACAGATAATCATATTGTTTGATTTTTAAATAATGAAATTGCATTTTATTGCATGAAATAAGTATTTGATCATCTACCAACCAGCAAGAATTCTCCCACAGACAGATCTGTTAGTTTTTCTTTAATAAACCCTCCTACTCTGCAGACATTGCCTGTATTAATTGTACCTGTTTGAATTTGTTACCGGTATAAAAGACACCTGACTACACACTCAGTCAATCACACTCCAACCTCTCCACAATGGCCACGACCAAATAGCTGTATAAGAATACCAGGGAAAAAATTGTAGACCTAAACAAGGCTGGGATGGGCTACAGGACAATAGGCAAGCAGCTTTGTGAAAAGGCAACAACTCTTGGCACAATTATTAGAAAATGGAAGAAACACAATATGACTGTCAATCTTCCTCAGTCTGGGGCTCCATGCAAGATCTTGCCTCGCGGGGTAAGGATGATTCTGAAAAAGGTCAGGATTCAGCCCAGAGCTACATTGTAGGTGTTATGATCTGCTACAAGAACTAAGGAAAGAAAGGGAATCTGTCCCTACAATAAGACTAAGCTGATTCCCTACGTTGCAGCGGGCGACCTGTTCCTTGTGAACAGACCCGCCTTCGTCCTCAGCTAGTCTGAACGCAGACCTATAGAATAAAGGGAGGGGTCCCTAAAAGGACTGGGACAAAATTGGACACCTCCTAGCAGATGTTGTAGTGGAGCAAAAAGACAAACAGACAAAAAGTACTTAGAGGTCCAAAGGACCAAACGAACTAGAGAGATAGGTACAAAAGCACCTGACTAGATAGAGAGTCAAATAACACTGAAGTCCAGCAAAGCCAGAAGGGCGGAGCTGGAATAAATAGTCAGCAGGTCACGTGACCAAAATAGAAAAAAACTAACAGGAGAGTTCTAACAGTAGGACCTGGTCAATGACGTAAAGAGAGCTGCGACCACAGTCTCAAACATTACTGTTAGTAACACACTACGCCGTCATGGATTAAAATCATGCAGGACATGCAAGGTCCCCCTGCTCACACCAGCAGATGTCCAGGTCCTTTTGAAGTCCGCCAATGACCATCTGGATGATCCAGAGGAGGCATGGGAGAAGGTCATGTGGTCAGATGAAGCAAGAGAATATAGTCGGCACTCCGTACAGCTGGGGTGCATGTGGATAATAATGTTTCTAGAAAAAGCAAATCCCGGCACTCACGTGTTGGTGGTTAATTCGTTTATTCCACAACTCAAAAAAGTTTCAGCCTGTCCAAGGCTTTTTTCAATAGTGATGTGGTCAGATGAGACCAAAATAGAACTTTATAGTATCAACTCCACTCACCGTATTTGGAGGAAGAAGTAGGATGAGTACAACCCCAAGAACACTCCCAACCGTGAAGCATGGTGGGGGAAACATCATACTTTTCTGCAAAGGGGACACGATAACTGTCCAGTATTGAAAGGAGGATGAATGGGGTCATGTATCACAAGATTTTCGCCAACAACCTTCTTCCCTCAGTAAGAACATTGAAGATGGGTCGTGGCTGGGTCTTCCAGCATGACAATGACCTGAAACACACAGCCAGGGAAACTAAGGAGTGGCTGCGTAAGAAGCATTTCAAGGTTATGGAGTGGCCTAGCCAGTCTCCAAACCTGAACCCAATAGAAAATCTTTCGAGGGAGCGGAAACTCAATGTTGCCCAGCAACTGCCCCGAAACCTGAAAAATCCCTGCTCTAGTGTGTGCAAACTTGGTCAAGAACTACAGGAAACTTCTGATGACCACAGTTTTAGGTAGTGACCTGGGAGTCAGAGATGCTTCCAGGGGTCTTCCCCATGCTGTTCCCATATCTTTTCAGCACTGTATGGATGTGTCTGATCATGTCTCACACATCACATGGCCAGATAAGGTAGTAAAATGTTAAAATGACATTTACCGGTAAATGTATCTTTCACCGTTGAAAGCAATGCAAAAGTGCAAAAACGCATCAAAATCGCTACATGTGAACATAGTCAAAGGTGTGGAGGATCATTTTTGTTTTTGGTTATTTATTTTGCCTTATATACAAGTCGTTACCCTGGAAAGACTGTTCCTTAACATTTTTCCCAGGAAAATCCAGTTTGGTTTTGTTTTTGTATGCTTTATTGTGAGTCCGTAAAAGTGGTGTAATACTATGACAACATTGTCCACAGCAGTGACCTGGGAGTCAGAGATGCTTCCAGGGGTCTTCCCCATGCTGTTCCCATGTCATTTGAGCACTGTTCCCATCGATTTGAGCAATTGTTAGACCCCCCTGCAGACCTCCGGGGGTGGGGGGGCTGGAAAAATGCTCGAGTTTCCCATAGACTTACATTGGGCTATCATTGCCACTCGAGCATTCCAATTTGCTCGACCCGAGCAACGAGCACCCAAGCATTTTAGTGCCCGCTCATCACTATTGGTTATCCTTGTTTCATACTTTAGGTCTGTACATTCATAATGCATTTATTGTGTTTGGTTATTGCATTTGCCCTTCACTACTTTATATAGTGGATTGCAGTGTGTGTTTACATGTTTTTAATGTTTTTATGGTTTTCTATTGTTGTCCAATAAATTTAGACTCTTACAGGTGTGCTCATCACTATTGTATTGCTTTTTGTGTGGTCATGGCATGGGCATGCATGGCTTTCAATGGCACTGGGTCACAAGTGTTTATTGAGGATGTGACTGAAGACAGAAGCAGCCAGATGGATTCTGAAGTGTTCAGAATACTGTATACAGCTAAACTTTCTGCTCAGATTCAACCAAATGCAGCATTTGATTTGATGGCGCTTCACAGTACAGATCGACCCAAAACATACTGTGAAAGCAACCCAGGAGATTTTAAAGCAAAGAAGTGTAATATTCTACAGTGACTGAGTCAGTCACCAGATCTCAACCCCATCGACCAGAATTTCTCATGCTTAAGACAAAACTTAAGGCAGAAAGACCACAAACAAGCAATATCTGAAGTCACTGCAGTAAAGGCCTGGCAAAGCATCACAAAGGAGGAAACCCAGTGTTTGGTGCCGTCCACGGCATGCAGAGCCCACATCACAAGGATTATGTCACTGTCCAAATATTTTTGGACTTAACTATATCTCCTTAAGCTTTTACTATCTCTTCTAATCTTTTCTGTAGCACATGGCACAGGCAGTATTACAAATAATTATACCTGGGAGGTTCTTCCCTTCAGCTTCCTTAAAAGTATTCTTAAAGGTATTCTCACCCACCCCCTATTTTGCAAAAGGTTCCCAAGTGGACCACAATTGGGAACCTGGGTCGTCACCAGCTCCCTTTTCATCCCTTAGTAATTCATCAACCCGATTAACATCACATGCTGAACCCTGGCACCATGGAAACTATTTGGTTGATGTGGTTTTCGTGACAAATTAGTGTTACACTCGCACTCGGACTGTTTCGCGTGAGCGTGGATTGTGGTCCCACTGTGCCGAGGACCGAGGAGAACCTGCAGGGGCATGACTAGGTGCCACTCAGCCCACAGGGTGGAAGGGACAGGGACCTCGCAACTGAGCAGCAGCACACACTGAGCAAGAATGTTGCTCAAGCACCTCCCCACAGGTGGAGGTGCCTTAAGTACCAAGCGTCTTCCAGCAATAGGCTGGGGACACATTAGGAATGTGCGCACTGTGCTTGTGTCTTTAAGAATCAGGAAGTGCAGGCGCTGCCGCCCTAAGCATGCAGCCAGGAAACATGCACAGCAAGCAGAGGACCAGGAGCTCACTGCACACAGCAAGCAGAGGACAAGGAGCTCACTGCACTGCCTGAAGTTGTGAGTACGTCAGTGTCCCTGCATGTTGGGGGATGGGAAGCCATGCAGGGACGCAGGCAGAGGTGTTACAATTAGTCTCTCTGTCTTCCTGATTATAGTATACCCTAGAACCACCAACTATAGTGAAGAATTCTGACAAAGGGGGGGTCAGTGGTAGTATTGGATAAAGAGCTTTATGCTAGAGAGGTAAATAAAATTTTGAATGATGAACAGTCATGCCGTAAGATAAGTTATGATCCCACACAGATTATAGGAGAAAAATTGGATAAGATCTTACAAGGAGGGGTGGACCTGGGTATCCTGAATTTAAAGCAAAAGGATTATTTACAACCTAGTAATCCAAGAATACCGATTTTTCATGTGATACCAAAAACGCGCAAGGACCAGTTTCTACCCCCACTAAGACCTTTAGTCTCAGGCATAGGTTCACTGCTGGAGAGATTGGGTTCATGGTTGGATGATAGGTTACAACCATTACAGGGGCGGACACAGACTGTAATGGGCCCCTGCGCAAGAATTTTTTTGGGGCCCCCCCCTGCCCTTCATAGGGGGCATGAAGGGCCCCCCCCCGTGCATCTCTCATCCCCCCGTGCATCACTGATTCCCCCCACTCCTAGTTAATTAATTGTATTTAAAAAAAATAAAACCTGTTATATTTAACCCCAGGGCCGGCTCCAGGTTTTTGTGGGCCCTGGGCGACAGAGTTTCAGTGGGCCCCTTTAACACATACCATGATTCATGATGCACAGATACCACAGAGAAATATATATATAATACAAGGACAAGGATTTCACTTACTACATTACATGAGCGATATCTATTGTAAATTCTACAATAGCTCAGAAACCGGCGAATCCTCACAGCGCACAGTGCAGACCGGACAGTATAGTCCTCCATACAGTATTATGTGCACCATATAATGCTCCATACAGGATACTGACCCCCTTATAATGCTCCATACAGGATACTGGTCCCCATATAACGCTCCATACAGGATACTGGTCCCCATATAACGCTCCATACAGGATATTGGTCCCCATATAACACTACATACATAATACTGACCCCCATATAACACTCCATACAGAATACTGTCCCCCATATAACGCTCCATACAGAATACTGACCCCCATATAACGCTCCATACAGAATATTGGCCCCCATATAACGCTCTATGCCGGCTGTTTCCCCCTTATAATGCCCCATTACACGAGCGATATCTATTGTAAATTCTACAATAGCTCAGAAACCGGCGAATACTCACAGCGCACAGTGCAGACCGGACAGTATAGTCCTCCACACAGTATTATGGGCACCATATAATGCTCCATACAGGATACTGACCCCCTTATAATGCTCCATACAGGATATTGGTCCCCATATATTGCTCCATACAGGATACTGGTCCCCATATAACGCTCCATACAGGATACTGTCCCCCATATAAGACTCCATACAGAATATTGGCCCCCATGTAACGCTCCATGCAGGCTGTTCCCCCCTTATAATGCCCCATGCAGGATGACATCCCCCTTTTAATGCCCTATGCAGGATGTCACCTCTACCCCCCATAAAATGGCCCATGCAGGATGTGACCTCTCCCCCCCCATATAATGCCCCTTGCAGGATGTCACTTCCCCCCTTTTCAATGCCCCATGCAGTATGTCAGACCACCCCCTCCCTTATAATGCCCCATGCAGGAGGTCACACCCCCCCTCCTTATAATGCCCCATGCAGTATGTCACACACCCACCCTCCTTATAATGCCCCATGCAGGATGTCAATTCCCCCCCCTCTTATAATGCCCCACGCAGGATGTCACTTCCCCCTTCCCCTCTTATAATGCTCCATGCAGGATGTCACACTCTCCCCCACCCCCATATAATGCCCCATGCAGGATGTCAATTCCCCCCTCCCCCTCTTATAATGCCCCATGCAGGATGTCAATTCGCCCCTCCCCCTCTTATAATGCCCCATGCAGGATGTCACACCCCCTCCCTTATAATGCCCCATGCAGGATGTCACTTCCCCACTTCCCCTCTTATAATGCCCCATGCAGGATGTCACACACCCCCCACCCCCAAACAATGCCCCATGCAGGATGTCAATTCCCCCCTCCCCCTCCCCCATATAAAGCCCCATGCAGGATGTCACCCCCCACCCCCAAATAATGCCCCATGCAGGATGTCAATTCCCCCCTCCCCCTTATAAAGCCCCATGCAGGATGTCAATTCCCCCCTCCCCCTCTTATAATGCCCCATGCAGGATGTCACACCCCCTCCCTTATAATGCCCCATGCAGGATGTCACTTCCCCTCTTATAATGCCCCATGCAGGATGTCACACACCCCCCACCCCCAAACAATGCCCCATGCAGGATGTCAATTCCCCCCTCCCCCTCCCCCATATAAAGCCCCATGCAGGATGTCACCCCCCCACCCCCAAATAATGCCCCATGCAGGATGTCAATTCCCCCCTCCCCCTCTTATAATGCCCCATGCAGGATGTCACACCCCCTCCCTTATAATGCCCCATGCAGGACGTCACTTTCCCACCTTCCCCTCTTATAATGCCCCATGCAGTATGTCACCCCCCCATATAATGCCCCATGCGGTATGTCACCCCCCCATATAATGCCCCATGCAGGATGTCACCCCCCCATATAATGCCCCATGCGGTATGTCACCCCCCCATATAATGCCGCATGCAAGATGTCACGCCCACTCTCCCCCCAGCATATAATGCCCCATGCCCCCATACATAAAAAAAAAATCAAATACTCACCTCACTTCTCACCTGATGCTGATCCGGACTCCACAGCATCGCCCGCGTCTTCGCGCTGTGACAGCTCAGGAGAGAGCGCGCGCGGTGTAAACATATCACCGCGCCCTCTGACCTGAGACGCTGCGGAGGCACGGGGAGGGGTAAGTATTGTGCCGGTGCCGTCACATGACCAGAGATGCTGAGCGCAGGGACATCTCCGGTCATGTGATGGCGGGGGGTCCTGTGGCTGGGCCCCATGAGGAGATGCACAAGAGGGGGGCCCCAACAGGGCTCCGAGGGGGCCCCGACAGCCCGGGCCCCATGCTGGAGTCAGGGCAGTCATGCCCTGATGGCGGCCCTGCTGGAGGCTGGAGGGGCCCCCTCTCCCTCGGGGGCCCCCGTTCAATGAACCGGCTGCACGGGCGGTAGGTCCGCCCCTGAACCATTGGTAGTGATATCACCCAGTTATTTGAGAGACAGTAAGCATGTTCTAACCAATATGAATGATGTGAAATGGAGTGAGGATCTAACTTGGGTGACCCGTGATGTCAGAACTTTATATTCTTGCATTCCGCACAGTTTGCCATTCAAGCATTAACAGAACAACTAAATGCAAATTCTAATTACTCTGATGAAATGAAGGAATACATTCTTGATGTTACTCTTTTCTTGTTTCAAAATAATTAATTAATAATAATAATTAAGTTTTCCCATCAGTTTTATGTACAGTGCCAGGGATGTTCCATGGGGGCCAAATTCTCACCATCCCTGGCAAATCTGTACATGAACTGGTGGGAATCTAACACTTATTCAGACTATCTGCGGTATTACATGCGCTTCATAGATGATATTTTAATTGTTTGGAGCGGACAGGAGAGTGACATTCTCAGGTTTGAAAATTATTTAAACACTAATGAATTGAATTTATCCTTTAGTATTACTATTTAAGCAAGAAAGGAAGAAATTTCCTTTTTAGATTTGAAATTAATAACCATAGGGTGGAATGCAACCTTTTTCGTAAAAAAATAGCTGGCAATTCTATATTGCACGCTTCGAGCCAGCACCCTAAACATGTAATTAGCAACATACCCACAGGAGAGTTAATAAAGGCATGCAGGTGTTGCACTGATGGCGTCAAATATGAACAGGAATGTCAAATCATTAAAGAGAGGCTAATAAATCGAGGATATGACACTAAAACCATAGAGACATCAAAAAATAAAGCTAATGGTAAGACCAGGGATCAATATTTAGCACAGAGTTCCGAAAATGCAAATAGAATAAATAAATTCCCGAAAAAAGTGATATTCTTAACCACATATAACAAAAATTATTATAATGTTATTGGTGTTGTACAGAAATATTGCCATTGCTTTATACCGATAGTACTTTAAAGGAAATTTTGAAAAATGGATGCAAATTTGTTCCAAAGAGGTCACGCACAGTGGGGAACATTATTTCTCTTAGTGAATTTAGAAATAACGAACATAGAAAGAGGGGGAATTCTTGGCTGTCCACAAAGGCTCATTTAAGTGTGGACAAAGGCAATGTGGCTTGTGTCCGTACATGATTAATAACAACAAATCGGTAATTAATAATGAGGGACAAATATACAGTCTAGTGACATTTATGAACAGCAGCAGCAATCATTGTGTTTATGTGATTTTCTGCACACGGT
Source organism: Phyllobates terribilis (assembly GCF_046119375.1). Taxonomy (NCBI): domain Eukaryota; kingdom Metazoa; phylum Chordata; class Amphibia; order Anura; family Dendrobatidae; genus Phyllobates; species Phyllobates terribilis. Next base: position 214,078,736 of record NW_027362764.1, read on the forward strand.
GTAATAAACAGTATGTTGGGTCCACAAGCCGCACTTTGAGAAAACGTTTGTCAGAACACATATACGATGTCCTAAATCCCACTACTCGTAGTTTGTCAGGAGCATCCAGGCATTTTTTGCATGAACATGGAGGTAATATCAGCTGCTTACGTGTAAGTGCATTGGAATCTGTCCCTATAGCTCATCGTGGTGGGGATAGGGTTAAATTATTACGGAAAAAAGAAGCACAGTAGATTTTGAAATTAAATACTAGATATTCAACAGGTTTAAATATGAGAAATGAATTAATGTATGTGTATTAATATTCCGGTTATTTCTACTTTCACTATTTTACACTAGCTGATTTCCTTCTACACCGCGTGCAGAATTATTAGGCAAATGCGTATTTTGATCAGTTTGATACTTTTTATACATGTTGTCCTACTGCAAGCTGCATAGGCTTGAGAGCCAACTACCAATTAAGTAAATCTGGTGATGTGCATCTCTGTAATGAGGAGGGGTGTTGACTAATGACATCAACACCCTATATAAGGTGTGCTTAATTATTAGGCAACTTCCTTTCCTTTGGCAAAATGGGTCAGAAGAGAGATTTGACGGGCTCTGAAAAGTCCAAAATTGTGAAATGTCTTGCAGAGGGGTGCAGCAGTCTTGAAATTTCCAAACTTTTGAAGCGTGATCACCGAACAATCAAGCGTTTCATGGCAAATAGCCAACAGGGTCGCAAGAAGCGTGTTGGCCAAAAAAGGCGCAAAATAACTGTCCATGAATTGAGGAAAATCAAGCGTGAAGCTGCCAAGATGCCATTCGCCACCAGTTTTGCCATATTTCAGAGCTGCAACGTTACTGGAGTATCAAAAAGCACAAGCTGTGCGATACTCAGGGACATGGCCAAGGTAAGGAAGGCTGAAAAACGACCACCTTTGAACAAGAAACATAAGATAAAATGTCAAGAATGGGTCAAGAAATATCTTAAGACTGATTTTTCAAAGGTTTTATGGACTGATGAAATGAGAGTGACTATTGATGGGCCAGATGGATGGGCCAGAGGCTGGATCAATAAAGGGCAGAGAGCTCCACTCTGACTCAGACGCCAGCAAGGTGGAGGTGGGGTACTGGTATGGGCTGGTATCATCAAAGATGAAATTGTGGGACCTATTCGGGTTGAGGATGGAGTGAAGCTCAACTCCCAGACCTACTGCCAGTTTCTGGAAAACAACTTCTTCAAGCAGTGGTACAGGAAGAAGTCGGTATCGTTCAAGAAAAACATGATTTTCATGCAGGACAATGCTCCATCACATGCATCCAACTACTCCACAGCGTGGCTGGCCAGTAAAGGTCTAAAAGAAGAAAAAATAATGACATGGCCCCCTTGTTCACCTGATCTGAACCCCATAGAGAACCTGTGGTCCATCATAAAATGTGAGATCTACAGGGAGGGAAAACAGTACACCTCTCGGAGCAGTGTCTGGGAGGCTGTGGTGGCTGCTGCACGCAATGTTGATCGAAAACAGATCAAGCAACTGACAGAATCTATGGATGGAAGGCTGTTGAGTGTCATCATAAAGAAAGGTGGCTATATTGATCACTAATTTTTTTTGTTTTTGTTTTTGCATGTCAGAAATGTTTATTTCTAAATTTTGTGCACTGATATTGGTTTACCTGGTGAAAATAAACAAGTGAGATGGGATTATATTTGGTTTTTATTAAGTTGCTTAATAATTCTGCACAGTAATATTTACCTGCGCAAACAGATATCCTCCTAAGATAGCCAAATCTAAAAAAAACCCACTCCAACTTCCAAAAATATTAAGCTTGGATATTTATGAGTCTTTTTGGTTGATTGAGAACATAGTTGTTGATCAATAATAAAAATAATCCTCTAAAATACAACTTGCCTAATAATTCTGCACACAGTGTATATTCATTATAATTGTCTGTTTCTGGGTTGATATTATGTGAGTTATATTTCGCGAGTTATATTTATGGAGTTTGTAATTATTTTGTCAACCTTCCATTTTTATTTTTTTTAAAATAGAAACAGTCAGTTCATTTAGGGTTAAAACTGAGTATTCTGAGACTCTGGACTCATGTGTAAGGCTGTGTGCCCACTATGCGTTTTTTAATCATTTCCGCAGCGGCAATTCTGCTGCAGAAACGCTTAAAAAACGCTTGGTAGAAGGTCTGCAATGTTCCCCAATGATAATCTGCATGTGCTGTGCACATGCTGTGGAAATTTCCACTGCGGATTATCATTGCGGAAAAATCCGCAGCACTACCAATTAATTTTGCGTAAACGCGGCATTTTCGACCCATTGACTTGCATTGGAATGCATGGAATCCGCATCACTGCATCTGTACATACGGAATCCAAGCGTTTCAATGTGCGGATGGTACCCGGGTTTGGAGAAGAGGAGACTCTCCTCCGGACCCGGGTACCATAGTACCTGTAAAAAAAAGAATAAAATAAAAAATAAATATTATACTTACCTTTTGATGGCTACCGGTATCCTTGTCTGTGCTTGCCGGCAACTCACAGTAGACTAAAGGACCTGCGCTGACGTCATTTAGTCATGTGACGGGTCACGCGACTCTGACATCGGCAGGTCTTTAAATCTACCGCGAGCTGTCGGCAAGTCGAGACGCATCGGATAAAGACAGTGCGGGCCATCAGAAGGTAAGTATAGATTTATTTTTCACCATTCTTTACTGTCACACTATATAAATCCATGCCGGTTGCATGGATTTCAGTTGTCAAGCACTTTCCAAGTGATGCTAAAATCACTTGGAAAGCGCTTGTCAACCTGCATACGGAAATGCATGTGAAGAACGCTTCACATCCGCTTGTCCCTGGCAGGAAAAAAAGGCATGTACAATCCGCATGCGTTTTTTCTGCCAGGGTAATGCAGAAACGCTCGTGAAAAACCCGGAGCATTTCTGCATCGTGGGTACATAGCCTAATTGAGCTTCTGAACAGGTGATGTCGGTGGGCGGTTACTTTTTCCATATGCCTTAAAAGTTTTTCCATTTCAACATTGTATTATGCTATGACTAAGGATCTACGTATCCGAAACGCGTAAGCCTCTGTACGCTTTTATTTGCACTATGGTCTATGTTTTTAATTTTTTCAAAATAAAGGCTATTTTTTAAGTCAATTTCACGAGTTGCCGGATAACTACCCTTTCATCCTAGAACCACCAACTGTCTTGTCTTACCCTACCTATATTACCACCCACAGGTTATTAGCTGGGCTGTTCTCCCGGTTAGTAGGAAAAGCATTATCCACTAGGGTTGCATTTCTAAGACTTCATCTTATGAACAGATGTGACCTTCATTTTCATTGTTCCCCTTCCATTCCCCTAAGTATATTAATCCAGCTACTTGCCTGCTCCTGATGACCCACTTCTCCTCTCCCCAGTGTCTACTCCACTTATTGCTTGCTCAGTGAGCAGCATGCTCTTCTCAGAATTGTCAGTCACTCAAAGTTTTGCATTTCGTTCCTATAGATCTCTAACATGAACTTTGAGGTCGGCAATGTGCTCACATCTGCCACAGTGGTGTTCATCCTGGAACTCCTGCTCCAGTTGTGCATACATATGGCAGACTGTGCAATGAAGAAAACCTCCATTCCTGATATCCATTATCCAATCAAACAAAAGAAAACAGCTAAAAATAATAAAAGTAGGTAAAAGTTAAGTACTTATAGGTCTTGAGCTTCTTCTTTCAACTCCTATCTTTTTCAACTCCCACTTTGCTCAAAAACCACTTAGATCAGCAAGCTCACGCTTTGTCCTTGGCTTTAATTTAAGCATCTGAGAACAATTATCTCCTCTCCCTAATTAGATACATAGCACACAGGAAAAAAAGGCTTAAAATTGTGTAAGTATTAGTTATACCACAAACTGTACAAAACAAAACCTTGCTAAATGCAGCAGTCATCCATACTACAGATTTACATTCGGTAGCAGCAAATCCTGTTTTTTAACTCCGACTTTTCTTACAAACCACTTAGATCAGCAAGCCTAGACTGAGCCCCATTGTACTATTTGTCCATGGTATTGTACTATTTGCCCATGGTATTGTACTATTTGCCCATGGTATTGTACTATTTGCCCATGGTATTGTACTATTTGTTTGAACAATTCATCACCCCATTTATAACCGCAAATGTTACCTTTTTTCTTTCTGAGCATTGCAATGTTCTGAATGGTGCTTTCTATCTAGTCACTTCTAGTACATTATCTTGGTACTAGTTCATGTCATAAATGTGTTAAAATACTAAGAACTCATTGTATAATAATGAAAAGTTATTGAGTTGTCTAATATACTGTTACCTGTTGTACCTGTCTTGGCTCCATGGCCGGACTCTGCTCCCTTCCTCTATGGCCAAACGGGCAAACAGAGAAGATAAACTCATATCTGAACTTAGCCTTACTTTACACTTTCACTGTGCACAGGATTAGAGTACACACTGTGAGACTGGAGTCTGCCATAATCATAATCATGGATTTTCAGAGTAAACACAGCATACTTGTCAGGTCCAAGAGATCTGTTTAGTAATGTATGCAGTTTGTATGATGAAAGTTGGTGACTCACTGACCATTCCCTACTTACAAAGAGAAACGAGTGTGCTTAATCTACTGTAATATCTATTTTCTTCTTGGACAGAATTAGGTCAGTTCAGGTTGTGTTTATTGATGAAGAATTGCTCAACTCATGATGTGTTCTGTTTCCCTGAAATCCCTCTAGAACAAGTGATGTAGCTCAGCTCAAGCCCGGGAATCATTTCTTTGTAACCTTGCTGTTGATCCTTTGACCCTAAGTTTCTAATGCCATTAAAAAGAATGTTAAGTCAAAATGTACACTTATATGTATATTGAGGATGTTGTCACAGATTTTGTTGTGGATCCTAAGCCAAATTTTCAAATATTACATGCTGCATTTTGTTGTGGTTTTCACCCTATGCGTAGTAAAGGTTGAAATGTTCTGTTTGAACTAGAATTCGGGATTTTTCTGTTCCTCTAAGAACAGAAAAATTGGATTCACTCAGAAAAGGGATTTGTCACATGACAGACATCCGCAGCGTTAGACAGACACCATTGATTTTGAGTCCATCAAATTTGGATCATCGTATTCATCATTTTACCAGAAAGTAATAGCACAAAATGCTATTCTTGAAAAAATTATATCAGTTGTCACCTTTAAAATTTATTGAAACTGATGTCAAAATAGCTGTGCACAATCACTATTTGAGAAATTTAACTCTTGCTGCTCTGATATCATACTTCTGCTCCCTGATGGCATCTTTTTGTTCCAGGTACGCTTTCATCTGGTTGCCGTGGCAGCCAGTACAACCCGATAGCATCGTCACAGGTACTCCTTCCTTCAGGCCTAGCTCAGGTTTATTAACATTTTTTACAAATACTTTAGAAATTCATTGTGAGTGATTAAGATTAAGGTGATACATGCTGATATGAACACATTAGTAATATTTACTAAGAACTGTAAAATGATAATTATAATCACTATAATCGGTACAGGTCACAGGTGACCTATAATCAGTACAGGTCACTCATAGCGACATTTAACAGGTTAACAATGGTTTGTTAGAGGCAGGTCCCGGCTGTAACGCACAGCCATCACCTGCCAGGCATGGGGCGAGCTACCCATCAGCACGCTTCATACACCTGCTTTTGACTTGCATCATACATGGACTGCTCATGTTGTGAAGGGGTTAAGACTGGTTTTGATAATTAGTTTTGAACCAAAAAGCCTGCTTGAGTAATGTGCACCCAATTATATGATACTAACCATGCAAATTTAGAACATCTTTGGGCTGTTCATGTGACAGAAAATGAAGGGGGAAGTTATCATCTCTCTATATGCCTTTTTTTTTTTGCATTAAGGAAGTGAGCTCAGTATGAAACACCAACAGGCAGGGAGAGCAGTATCTGGAGCAGTACCGAGACACGACACCAGGAGAAATTAAAGGGACTCTGTCAGCAACAACTGCTTAAACTCCCACTGCTTGGTGCTCCACGGTGGGGCAAAACATTTATATACACCTTCCCACCTGCTTATTTCCCTCAGTCTCCACCCCCTTTTCTTTGATTGACAACTCTGGCTTCATAGGGCCAGAGTAGGGCAGAGATAGATGTAACCAAGCAGGTGGGAAGGTGTACTTACACGATTGGCCTCGCCGTGAAGCACCAAGCGCCTATACTTGGATTGAAGAGTCATTGTGTGCTGACAGAGTCCCTTTAAGTGTGTCAAGTATCTCGTCTACATTTTTAACTTTTTGTTTTTGATTTGTGGTTATGGTCTCATAGGACTTGGAATTTACGTGTTGATCCAAAACCACAACCCACAAGTATTTAAAAATGCCTCCATATTTGGGGTCCCTATTGTCGTTATTACAGTGGGGGCATCATTTTCTTCATCTCCTTTATTAGCTGTTGTGGAGCTGCAAAAGAAAGCTACTGCATGGTCACCACATTCACAGTCTTGCTGTTTTCGATATTCCTGGTGGAAATAGCATCTGTAATCGCTGGATATGTCTACAGTAATCAGTTACAGGATGTATTCTCAGATACCATCACAGATGGCATGAAGAAGTACAACTCCTCTACAGAAGCAAGGAAGGGAATTGATCATCTGCAGTAAAGTTTCCATTGCTGTGGTGCCAATAACTTTACCAAGTATAACCCGTAGAAAGGTAAAACTGATGTGCCCAACTCTTGCTGCAAGAAGTTTTCTGCAAACTACGGCATAAACGTGACCAACATTAACATTGTTCATTGTGTACCCAAAATAGAAAGCTTGCTGGAAGCAAGAACAGGCATCATTGCTGGAGTTGCCTTGGGCATTGCATTCTTGAAGATATTGGGAATCCTCATTACCTACTGTCTAATGAAGAGAAAATGCAGTAGATATGTAGACGATTATGCCGTGATGTCACTTCCTTCGTTGCCATGTGAAGATAAACGCTGGCGTCTTCTGCATTTTCATGATTTGCAACTTGTTTGCATATGCCAGGCTGTAGCTTCAAAAGGTGGCATATGACATAACCTATGTAATCAAAACAGAGAAGCAAAAAAATCCTCTTTTTTTTCCATATGATAGTTTAAGGCTTGTGTCTCTGTTTTGATTACACAGATTATGTCATAGAATCTCACTATGAATGTAAGGCCATGGCCCCCACTATCAGTACTTGCTCAGTATTCGGTCAGTATTTTTTCTCAGGAGTGGGAGCCAAAACCAGGTGAGGAACAATCAGAGAAAAGGTATAATAGAGACAAGTCACCAATTCTGCATTTATCACCCACTCCTGGTTTTGGCTCCAACTCCTGAGAAAAAATACTGATCAAATACTGATAGTAGGGCCAAGGCTTTATATAAAGTACCTGAATGAATATACTGATTTATATGAATTATACTAATCTCCTGATTAATGAATATGCTGTATCTTATATTTTTTGTATTTCTCTTCTCACTATATCATATATCAAGTTTTTTCAGTACATTTTGCTCCTTAGGCCACTGCCTACTATCAGTATTTGGTCAGTATTCGGTCAGTATATTTTCTCAGGAGTGGGAGCCCAAACCAGGTGAGGAACAATCAGAGAAGAGGTATAATAGAAACAAGTCACCAATTCTGCATTTATCACCCACTCCTGGTTTTGGCTCCCACTCCTGAGAAAAAATACTGACCGAATACTGACCAAATACTGATAGTGGGGCCGTGGCATAATAGTGTATATCTGATGAAGGCCAGTGAGACCGAAACGTCAAACCTTGTTTATACACAACTTACTTATTTGAATAAATTGCATTGGATTTGAGTGCTGGGTTCTTGTGTATGTAAGTTATGCCATAAGTGACATCAAGGGGTAATGTCCTGTAAGTTTTGCAAATAGCATGTGCTATGTTGTACTTAACAACTACTGTATTTAACTTCCAATTTCTACAAAATGTAAATTTTTTAATGCTAATAATAAAGTGATTAGAACAGCAAAAAAAGAGAAGCAAAATTTTGGCACAAGGAGCATTTGAGCAAATAAAAAAAAAAAGCAGGACTTGGCAGAAATTGGGAGCAGGAAACCACTGTGCAACAATTTTAGTATAATGCACAACAGAAAACTGGACTGAGTTGCAACTGAAATTTACTCCAGCTCATAGTTGGCGTAGATTTCCATTACTTACAAGTGCTTCTCACTAAATTAGAATATCATCAAAAAGTTAACTTATTTCAGTTCTTCAATACAAAAAGTGAAACATATATTATATAGAGTCATTTTTAACAGGGTGATCTATTTCAAGTGTTTATTTCTGTTAATGTTGATGATTATGGCTTACAGCCAATGAAAACACAAAAGTCATTATCTCAGTAAATTAGAAAACTTTATAACAATAGCTTGGAAAATGTTTTTAAAATCCGAAATGTTGGCCTACTGAAATGTATGTTCAGTAAATGCACTCAATACTTGGTCGGGCTCCTTTTGCATCAATTACTGCATAAATGCGGCGTGGCATGGAGGCGATCAGCCTGTGGCACTGCTGAGGTGTTATGGAAGCTCAGGTTTCTTTGATAGCAGCCTTCAGCTCATCTGCATTATTGGGTCTGGTGTCTCTCATCTTCCTCTTGACAATATGTGGTGCCCCTGCTGCGCATTGGTGCCACAGAACCCAGAAGGGTGCATGGACGGACTTCTCCACAAGAGGCCCTCACTACATGCATACACCTCCACCTTCCACCTCAGACCAGCAGAGGGAGCCCGTTTGGGATATATAAAGGGGAGGTGGAGCCAAGCAGCTCAGTCTAGTCTTAGTCTTAGTTTCAGTTCAGTCTGTGAGTGTCCAGACAGGGACACAGCTCTGAGTGAACTGAGAGCGTGCCGACGCTCAGAGAGCGGTGAAGACGCAGCACGCTAGCTGCCAAGTAGTAAGGGCCCCAAGTGTGGTCGACGGCGAGAGGAAAAGGAGAGTGGAACTCAGGGGGCAGAGGATCATAGTAAGCTCACCCCGATTTATATACCGGACACCGGGTCCGCGCCTACAGGGAATCCTTATACCCAGTAGGAACCACCAGAACCCCTGGAGAACTACAGGTCCCAGGTCCACTTAATGCTTTTGTAGTACCAGAGCCAGGAGTCACAGAGGTCCCAGCGTCCAGGGAGAGTGATCTCCAAAGAGAAGGCCCTACCACCTGGTCAGCAGGTGCTAAGAGAGACTGTAACCAAGCTAGGCTTAGTCCCAGGCAGGCCAGAAGCTTAGAGAACAAAGCAACGGATCAGGAGGCCCTATACCCGCTCACTGGGGAGAGTCCAGAAGTGCGCCCTTCACCTGGAGTACCCTGGACCGTGCCTCCAGCATCACCAGTAAAGGTACTGAAGTTTACCCCTGTGTGAGTGTCCATCCTTCCTCCGGGACCGACCTGCCGTCTCTCCCCTGCACCACCATTCAGTACATCCCCTACACTGCCCTGAGGCCTGCTGCACCTGTGGGGAGCTGTCCGATCATTTGCTGCCCTAATATCTGCCTCAGAGGACTGTTGCAGCGCTGGTGATCCTCACCAGACACCACAGGTGGCGTCACGAAAAACCCCATATGAAAGTATTCCCCCATTTCACTGACCGCCCTGGGTCACGGACCGGGCCAGCCACCGTGATATCCCCCGGCAACCAGAGGCCTGACTGTCAAATACCCCATAGATTCTCTATCGGGTTAAGGTATTGGTACTTTTGGCAGTGTGGACAGGTGCCAAGTCCTGCTGGAGAATGAAATTCCCATCTCCAAAAAGCTTGTCGGCAGAGGGAAGCATGAAGTGCTCTAAAATTTCCTGGTAGACGGCTGTGCTGACTTTGGTCTTAATAAAACACAGTGGACCTACGCCAGCAGATGACATGGCTCCCCAAACCATCACTGATTGTGGAAATGTCACACTAGACCTCAAGCAGCTTGGATTGTGTGCCTCTCCACTCTTCCTCCAGACTGTGGGACCTTGATTTCCAAATGAAATGCAAAATTTACTTTCATCTAAAAACAACACCTTGGGCCAGTGAGCAACAGTCCAGGTCTTTTTCTCCTTGGCCCAGGTAAGACGGTTCTGGCGTTGTCTATTGGTCATGAGTGGCTTGACACATGGAATGCGACACTTGTCGCCCATGTCCTGGATACGTCTGTGTGTGGTGGCCCTTGAAGCAATGACTCCAGCAGCAGTCCACTCCTTGTGAATCTACCCCAAATTTTTGTATGGCCTATTCTTAACAATCCTTTCAAGGCTGCGGTTATCCCAGTTGCTTCTGAACCTTTTCTACCACGCTTTATCTTTTCACTCAACTTTCCATTAATATGCTTGCATACAGCAGTCTGTGAACAGCCAGCTTCTTTAGCAATGTCCTTTTGTGGCTTACTCTCCTTGTGGAGTGTGTCAATGACTGCCTTCTGGACATCTGTCAAGTCAGCAGTTTTCCCCATGATTGTGGAGCCTACTGAAACAGACTAAGGGACGGATGCATTTTCAGGTGTTTTTTGTTAATTATTCTAATTTACTGAGATAATGACTTTTGTGTTTTCATTGGCTGTAAGCCATAACCATCAACATTAACAGAAATAAACACTTGAAATAGATCACACTGTTTGTAATGACTCTACATAATATATGAGTTTCACTTTTTGTATTGAAGAACTGAAATAAATTAAGTTTTTTATGATATTCTAATTTAATGAGAAGCACTTGTAGTACATTTTGCGCACATTACTCTAGCTGGCTTTTGGTTTAAGACTCACCTATAAAATGTTAGACTTCATAAATTCCCTCAGAATCTACAATAAATTTAGCTATAAACTTCAGCAATATTTTTTTTTCTAATTTTCTAGAGTGCATTATAATAAATTTGTCATGTTGGTCACACCCTTTTGCTGAGCCCTATCCACTTTTTTGTCCTTATGCACCAGCCCGACATTTTTTTAAAAAAAAGGTCCCAAAATGTCTACCCAATTAACCCTTGCACCTACTTTTAGCATGATAGATTCTCCAGAGTATCTATCAACTAAAGCACAGTTGTTACTAAATTTATGAGACCACCTCTCTCTTTACATCTCTTTTTTGACCTCTATTCCTACATTATTATCCTTCTCAGTTATCAAAGGAAGAGTTTCAAGCTTATAATATTTCACGGTAATTCTAATTTTTTGTTCTCTTTTGGAAGGCAATTCTGGGAATCAACATGCTTTTTTTCAGCAAGATTTTTTTTCTAGGTCAGGTTTAAAGAGAAGCTTTATATTAATAGGAATTCTAGAAAACTTTTCTTTGAAGTCACATCCCTTGATTAGATTTAAGCCAAAGTGCTCACCTAACGTTATCAGAAAAATCTTTTTACCTTGAGAGTGTCAAAGGCATCAAACATAAATTACAAAGAGAATGTGCTCTTATTTTTGGAAGAGAAAGTATACTTTTTTTTATCCACAAGGTTCTTAAAGGGAATGTAATACCAGAAAATGACCTATTGTTTCAATCAAGTTTTTATGTTAAACGTATTTCAAAATAAAGTTGGTAATTTATTTTTGTAATATCATATGTTCTTAAAAAAAAAAAAGTGAATTCTTGCAATTTTCACACTGGCCAATAGGATTAATATTAGACTCTAATATTATATTCCTGTTCTTTTCAGTAGCCGCATGGATATAGGCAGTAAAATACTGGCCCTGTCTCATTGATGTATATAAGAGAGCTGTATGCCCATAATTTGGGTAGAGGGAGTGTGAGCAGGGGCCGCTGTGACATCACTTATAGTGAAGGGTGAATCCTATGTTATCAGTATACAGAGGTGGTATTTATTTTACTCACTTATATAGTATAATTAATTCCACAGCGCTTTACAGACGTCATCATCACTGTCCCCACTGGGGCTCAAAATCTAAATTTCCTATCAGTATATCTTTGGATTGTGGGAAGAAAATTAAGGAAACTCATGTAAACAAACATACAGACTCCTTGAAGAAGTTGTATGTGAGCGAGATACCTTGTATTGAGAGTGGTCGCGCCCACTAGATGGTTTCTGCCTGGGAGTATCCATATCACATACCTGACCGCTGTACCCGGGGCAGAGAACGGCGAATTCTTGCAGTTCACAGTGCATGCACTGGGAAAATATATAAGTCTGCAGTCACACAGAGTGACGGCAGACTTTTAATTTTAGACTGGACAACCCCTTTAACGGGATACGTTGCTGTTTACATAACATGTAATATTAATCTTTATTTTTATATAGCGCCAACATATTCCACAGGGCTTTACATACATTATCATCGCTGTCCCCACTGGGGCTCACAATTTACATTCCCTATCAGTATGTCGTTGGCGTGTCGAAGGAAACCGGAGAACCCGGAGAAAACGCACACAAACACGGGGAAAACATACAAACTTCTTGCAGATGTTGCCCTCGGTGCGATTTGAACCCAGGACCCCGGCGCTGCAACGCTGCAGTGCTAACCACTGAGCCACCGTGCTGCCCTGCAACATATATCAAATGGGTATCTGCTTGATATCCATTTATGCATAGTTCTGATTTCCCCTGACTAAGCATTGGTGAAACCCTTGTTGGGTATGTTTGGTGGGTGAGCCCCTTTCACTTTGCTACCAGGAAGTACACTATTATATTCTTATATTGATTGACTTTGTATACCCATAAAATCTTCCCCTGGCAGGCCATTCTTATTTCCATTGTGGATAAGTCATTATTAATTGATTACGTTTTATCTTTTCCACTTGGATTATTACTTCCGGGGTTCTTTTTTCGTTTGTTCTTTTTCCTTCGGTTCACACACCAACACGGGTCGATTTGTGTCCTCTGTATTGGGACAATTATCATTATTAACTTTTTGTCTTTTAATCATTTTTTGCAATAAAAATTATTTATTATTTTGATTCATTTTTCCTGTCCCGTACTTTATCATTATAGGTCTCTCCCTCATATTTCCGATCTTATCTAATTTTTTAAAGGATTAAAATAGCGTAGTCTGCTTTGATTTTTATCTTTAAAAAAATGGAAGAACAACAATAACGTCTATGGAAACAGTTTTATCTTTAAAAAAATGGAAGAACAACAATAACATCTATGGAAACAGTTTTTTACCTTTTTGGATCCATTTTTTTTTCCAAAATTTATCAATTTTTTTTGTGGAAATGGATGCAACATACATGTTAAAAATTGGATGTTTGCTTTAAATGTATTTGTTTGCATCAGTTTCACAATGGATCCGTGTTTTATTTTTACTATGCTATAAAAAAAAAAAGCTGCGTCAGATTACAAAAATGTGTGAAAGTATCCTACAGATGTTAGAACGGACATGTCCTGACCTTTCTAATGCTTTCTAATGCTTTCTAATGCTCCACCTTCTCCGCATCATTGGTGTATTAACAATACACATAACCGTTTACAGCGCTTTAGATTGTGACATGAAATTGTTGATTTCAATGAACGATAAGAGTAGACGCTATATGCCACATCATTGTTTGCCTCCATTATACAGTACCAGAACTCCCTGTACTGCAAACTGCTCCCATCTGGTACATATCCCTATATATAGATCACACCTGCAGTTAATTGTTTCTCGTTAATCTTAGTCAATTATCCAAGCTTACATAAAGTTATAAAGAAACCCTTGCTGAGATCTTTTCCTTTCATTTTTTTTTAACTTGCCATTTCTGTTGATTTCCAAGCTGTAATTCACATTTGAATGAAGAATAATCTTTGATTTTAAGATGTAAGAAAACATGCAAACTGTCAATTACGCCTATCATGTACAGTTTGTTACAGTATTTCTTTGTTTCAGTTTTAGTGGTATAGGAGTAATTATATAAACACATAATGAAACATAAAGACATTTTCACTCGGTTCTAACTTATAATAGATCTCTGTTTTAGGATTTATATTGGGCCATAGCACCGGGTCTACTGGCAGAAGTTTATCTCCTGGGAGCACAAACGATGAGGCGATCACCCGTTGAAGGAGAGTTATGAGTCGCCCATAAACATTAGATGGTAGGTAGATCCCATTGAAATCAGCGGGTTCAGACAACTTTAACCATGTATGGAGGCCTTAAAGGAATCACTGTTCAAACTAAGTTTCGCCGCTCGTTGCTTCACCTCAGGGTCAATCATTTAGATTCACCTTCCCACCTGCTTGTTTTCCTACAATCTCCACCCCCTCTTCTTTGATTGACAGCTCTGACTTCATAGGGCCAGAGAAGGGTGGAGATAGATGGAAACCAATCAGGTGGGAAGAAGTATATACAGTTATATGAAAAAGTTTGGGCACCCCTATTAATCTTAAGCATAATGTTTTATAAAAATTGGTGTTTTTGCAACAGGTATTTCAGTTTGATATATGTAATAACTGTTGGACACAGTAATGTCTTGAAATGAGGTTTATTGTACTAACAGAAAATGTGCAATCTGCATTCAAACAAAATTTGACAGGTGCATAAGTATGGGCACCTCACCAGAAAAGTGACATTAATATTTAGTAGATCCTCCTTTTGCAAAAATAACAGCCTCTAGTCGCTTCCTGTAGCTTTTAATGAGTTCCTGGATGAAGGAAGAAGGTATTTTTGACCATTCCTCTTTACAAAACAATTCCAGTTCAGTTAAGTTTGATGGTCGCCGAGCATGGACTGCCCTCTTCAAATGATCCCACAGATGTTCAATGATATTCAGGTCTGGGGACTGGGATGGCCATTCCAGAACATTGTAATTGTTCCTCTGCATGAAGGCCTGAGTAGATTTGGAGCGGTGTTTTGGATCATTGTCTTGCTGAAAGATCGATCCCCTGCGTAACTTCAACTTTGTCACTGATTCTTGAACATTATTGTCAAGAATCTGCTGATACTGAGTGGAATCCATGCGTCCCTCAACTTTATCAAGATTCCCGGTGCCGGCATTGGCCACACAGCCCCAAAGCATGATGGAACCTCCACCAAATTTTACTGTGGGTAGCAAGTGTTTTTCTTGGAATTCTGTGTTTTTTTGCCGCCATGCATAACGCCTTTTTGTATGACCAAACAACTCAATCTTGGTTTCATCAGTCCACAGGACCTTCTTCCAAAAAGAAATTGGCTTCTCCAAATGTGCTTTTGCATACCTCAGCCCACTCTGTTTGTGGCGTGCTTGCAGAAATGGCTTCTTTCGCATCACTCTCCCATACAGCTTCTCCTTGTGCAAAGTGCGTTGTATAGTTGACCGATGCACAGTGACAACATCTGCAGCAAGTTGATGCTGCAGCTCTCTGGAGGTGGTCTGAGGATTGTCCTTGACTGATCTCACCATTCTTCTTCTCTGCCTTTCTGATGTTTTTCTTGGCCTTAACAAGAACTGTCCCTGTGTTCTTCCATTTCCTTACTATGTTCCTCACAGTGGAAACTGACAGTTTAAATCGCTGAGACAGCTTTTTGTATCCTTCCCCTGAACAACTATGTTGAATAATCTTTGTTTTCAGATCATTTGTGTAACGGGTCTGGGAGGCGGAACCTCTGAGCTACTATACAAGGGGGCGGTCCTTGTAAGGGAGCGGGTGGCGACCAGGCAGGCAGTCAGAGCAGGTGACCGGGACAGTCTCTAGAAGAACGGGCAGGAGGTCACGGCAAGTGACCGGGGCAGTCTCTGGATGAACGGGCAGATGGTCACGGCAAGTGACCGGGGCAGTCTCTGGGTGAACGGGCAGATGGTCACGGCAAGTGACCGGGGCAGTCTCTGGGTGAACGGGCAGATGGTCACGGCAAGTGACCGGGGCAGTCTCTGGGTGAACGGGCAGATGGTCACGGGAAGTGACCGGGGCAGTCTCTGGGTGAACGGGCAGATGGTCACGGGAAGTGACCGGGGCAGTCTCTGGGTAAAGGGTTGGTACGACCTGTGGCGGCTGATGGTAGACGTGAGCTCCCAGGTGAGCGGGCAGAAGTCTCTGTACAGGCGGGTGGTCACAGCATGTGACAGCGGAGCCTCCAGGTAGGCTAGCAGACAGGCAGCAGATGAGCGCTCCCAGGTGAGCGGGCAGGAGTCACTGGACAGGCAGGTGGTCACAGCACGTGACGGCGGAGCCTCCAGGTAGGCAAGCAGGCAGGTAGCAGATGAGCGCTCCCAGGTGAGCGGGCAAGCTGGTCCTTAGACAGACTGACAGGAGTAGTAAGGCAGACCGTCGGACCTCAGGCTAGCAGGCAGGTAGCAGATGTGCGCTCCCAGGTGAGCGGGCAAGCTGGTCCTTAGACAGACTGACAGGAGTAGTAAGGCAGACCGTCGGACCTCAGGCTAGCAGGCAGGTAGCAGGATATCAGGCAGGAATTAGACAGCAGACTGGTAGGAATCTGGCAGGTAACTGGCAACGGGACCTGAGGGCTGAAGCAGAGTAGTGAACAGTGCTACAACATTGCTCGGGCACCTCCATTTTGGAGGAGGTGCCTATTATATGGGAGGTCCTCCGGCAATTGGCCGGGGACTCCTTAGGACGGCGCGCGCGGTCCCTTTAAGAGAGGGGGAGCGCGCGCGCGCCCTAAGCACACTGCCGGGGAAGGAGCGCGTGCCGGAAGCAGCGGGGAGAGCAGCGCTGGAGGACGCCGCGCCAGGAGCGGGGAGGTGAGAGGGACGGCGTCTCTGCCTAGAACGGGGCAGAGACGCCGATGCTACAGTACCCCCCCCTTTAGGCCCCCTCTTTTTTTGGCCAGAAAGAAATTTCTCAAGGAGAAGCGGGGCGTTGATGTTCTCCCTGGGTTCCCAAGTTCTCTCCTCAGGACCAAACCCCCTCCAATCTACCAGAAAAAAGGTCTTTCCTCTTACCCTCTTGGAGGCCAGAATACTCTCTACCTCAAAGACGTCATCAGCAGAAACCGGAGCAGGAGGGGCACCTGGATTATTGGAAAAAGAGTTAAAGACAACGGGTTTGAGGAGAGACACATGGAAGGAGTTAGGAATCCGTAAGGTGGCCGGGAGTTTTAGTTTGTAGGCCACCGGATTTATTTGCCTGAGGATTTCGAATGGGCCGATGAAGCGAGGACCTAACTTGTAGGAGGGTATCTTGAGCCGTACATGTTTGGATGAGAGCCAAACCTTGTCTCCCGGACGGAATTGAGGCGGATCCAGACGTCTCTTATCAGCATATCTCTTCATCCGCTCGGAGGACAGAAGAAGTGCGGATCTAGTACTCTCCCAAATGGTAGAAAACTCGCTGACAAGAGACTGCGCGGCAGGGTTGTCCACAGAGGCGGAGACGGGAAACGGAATCCGGGGGTGCTGGCCAAAGACAACAAAGAACGGGGATTTGGAAGAGGACTCGCTCTCGTGGTTATTGTAGGAGAACTCGGCCCAAGGGAGGAGGTCCACCCAATCAGAATGGTGGGCATTAACAAAGTGCCGGAGATAGCTGGTAAGGATCTGATTGATCCGCTCCACTTGACCATTGGACTGAGGGTGGTAAGCGGAGGAGAAGTCCAGGGTGACGTCCAGCAGTTTACATGTGGCTCTCCAGAAGCGCGAGGTGAACTGAACTCCTCGATCCGACACGATGTGGAGGGGTAGGCCATGAAGACGGAAGATATGGCGGATAAAGTCCTTAGCCAGCTCAGGTGCAGATGGAAGACCAGGCAGGGGAATGAAGTGGGCCATTTTAGAAAAGCGGTCAGCGACCACCCAAATGACAGTACACCCGGCAGAGACAGGAAGATCGGTAATGAAGTCCATAGCGATGTGTTGCCACGGGGCAACAGGTATGGGAAGCGGCAGGAGATGACCAGCTGGTAAGTGTCTGGGAACCTTGTTGCGGCCACAAGATGAACATGCAGAGACGAAGTCTACCACATCCTTACGCAGGGTAGGCCACCAGTAATGCCGGGAAATGAGTAGGAAGGTCTTTTTTTGGCCGGCATGGCCAGCAAGTTTAGAAGAATGACCCCAGTGAAGAACCTTCTCACGGTCAGGAGGCGCCACGAACGTCTTGCCGGGTGGAAGACGAGTCAAATCCAGGGGGGCCACATTCATCACCTTGGAGGGGTCGATAATGTGCATAGGCTCCTCCTCTTGGTCGGAGGACAGGAAGGATCGGGACAAGGCATCAGCTTTGACATTCTTGTCCGCCGGGCGGAAATGAAGGATGAAATCGAAGCGGGCAAAAAACAAAGACCACCGGGCCTGACGTGGATTAAGTCTCTGGGCTTTTTGGAGATATGCCAGGTTTTTGTGATCCGTGTAGATGATCACCGGGTATAGAGCCCCTTCAAGCAGGTAACGCCACTCCTCCAGCGCCAATTTAACGGCTAACAGTTCTCGGTCTCCAATGGAGTAATTGCTCTCAGAGGAGGAGAAGATTTTAGAGAAGAAGCCGCAGGTTACCATTCTCCCGGAAGAAGACTTTTGGGTGAGCACCGCTCCGGCTCCAGAGGAGGAAGCATCAACCTCCAGGTAGAATTGTTTGTTGCAGTCCGGACGGTGCAGCACAGGGGCAGAGGAGAAGGCTTGCTTCAGGGAAAGGAAGGCCTCCTCAGCTTCAGGTGGCCATACCTTGGGATTTGCTCCCTTACGGGTGAGCGCAGATATGGGCGCAGTCCGAGACGAGAAGTGAGGAATGAAGAGACGATAGTAATTAGCGAAGCCCAGGAATCGCTGTATCGCCTTCAAGCCCTCCGGCCGGGGCCACTTTAGGACAGCAGAGAGCTTCTCGGGATCCATTCGCAAACCTGTCTGGGAGATAACGTAGCCCAGAAATGGAAGAGAGGTCTGCTCAAAAAGGCACTTCTCGTATTTAGCATAGAGGTGGTTCTGCCTGAGCCTCAGCAGGACCTGACGAACATCCCTCCGGTGTGAGGGAAGATCCGGAGAGAAGACCAAGATGTCGTCCAGGTATACCACCACGCAGGAGTAAAGAAGGTCACGGAAGATGTCGTTGACCAGTTCTTGGAAGACGGCGGGAGCATTGCAGAGACCGAAGGGCATCACACGGTACTCATAGTGTCCGTCACGGGTATTAAATGCCGTTTTCCACTCGTCTCCCTGACGGGTACGGACCAGGTTATACGCTCCACGTAGATCCAGCTTGGAAAAGATCCTGGCGCCTTTAAGGCGATCAAATAACTCGGAGATGAGCGGAAGGGGATATTTATTTTTAACCGTGATCTGATTGAGTCCTCTATAGTCAATACAGGGGCGTAGCGAGCCATCCTTTTTTTTGACAAAGAAGAATCCGGCTCCAGCCGGGGAAGTAGACTTCCGGATGAATCCCCTGGCCAGATTCTCCTCTATGTACTCAGACATGGCCCGGGTTTCGGCCGCAGACAACGGATAAATACGCCCACGGGGTGGAGTGGCGCCAGGAACCAGGTCAATCGGGCAATCATATGGCCTATGAGGTGGCAATGTCTTTGCTTCCTTCTTACCAAAGACGTCAGCATAGGTCCAGTAAGGAGCCGGAAGACCGGGTAAGTTAGCTGGGGTAGGTGGAGGACGAACCGGACGAACCGGAACCAGGCAGGTCTTATGGCAGTCCGGCCCCCACCGGAGTACTTCACCGGAATGCCAGTTCAACACGGGTTCGTGTGTTTGGAGCCAAGGTAGACCTAGCAATAGGGAGTGGGAGAGTCCGGGCAACACATGGAAGGAGATTACCTCAGAGTGCAGCATTCCCACCTGCAGGGTTATGGGTTCCGTGGCGAGCAGGATGGTCACCGGAAGGAGTCTTCCATCCACTGAGGCGACCGACAAGGGTTCAGCCAGAGACTTGGTGGGAATACGGTATTTCTCAACCAGGGACTGGGAGATGAGGTTTCCAGCGGATCCAGAATCCAGGTGGGCGAGTTCAAAGTGACGGGTCTCTCCCCAGGAGATAGATACAGACAAAGTCAGGGTTGGAGAGGATTTATTTTTGTCTAGGGCGACCTCTCCGAGCGGTCCTAGACACTGGAGTTTCCCGGCCTCTCCGGGCAGGAACGAATCAAGTGCTCCTTACTGCCACAATAGAAGCAGCTCCCCTCGGCTCGGCGAGACTCCTGGCGAGATTTGACCATCTTGGTCTGGTCGACCTGCATGGGCTCGGGTGAGTGTGCCCGGGGAGTGACAGAAGAGGAGACAGGTTTCTGGAAAGTAGGAGCTAGGCGGGGAAACCTTCTCTCTCGGGTGGTCTCTTTGGTGCGTTCTTGAAACCGGATGTCTATCCGGGTAGCCAACGACACCAGGTCATCCAGGGTGGTAGGAATATCCCGACCGGCGAGCTCATCTTTAATCCGACCGGAAAGGCCCTCCCAGAAGACGGACACCAGGGCCTCATTATCCCAGGCAAGCTCAGAAGCGAGGGTGCGGAACCGTATGGCATATTGGCCCACGGTGAGACTCCCTTGACGGAGACGTAGCAAAGAGGAGGCAGATGAGGTCTTTCGTCCCGGTTCATCGAAGACTCTCCGGAAAGCAATGAGGAAAGACGACAGGTCGGACACCAGGGGATCCCCTCTCTCCCACAGGGGGTTAAGCCATGCCAGTGCCTCCCCAGTGAGATGGGACATGATGAATGCCACTTTGGCCCGGTCGGAGATAAACTGGTGAGTCAAGAGTTCAAAGTGCAGGGTGCACTGGTTTATGAAGCCCCGAGCTTGAGCGGGGTCCCCTCCGAAGCGAGGAGGTGCAGACAGCCGGGGTCCGAGACAGGATGCCATGGTATTGGTGGGCAACGGTGCTGCCGGGGTGCGAGTCGTGACACTAGCGGTGGTTGCTGGTGGAGCAGACAGTGTGTCCAGGCGGGAGTTGACATTCCGCAGGTGGTTCAGGATGGACTCCTGCTGGGATCTCTGACGGGAGAGTTCATGGTATAGGTCAGAGAGCGAGGGAGCTTGGGTGCCACCGGGTTCCATGGCCCGAGCAAACTGTAACGGGTCTGGGAGGCGGAACCTCTGAGCTACTAACAAGGGGGCGGTCCTTGTAAGGGAGCGGGTGGCGACCAGGCAGGCAGTCACAGCAGGTGACCGGGACAGTCTCTAGAAGAACGGGCAGGAGGTCACGGCAAGTGACCGGGGCAGTCTCTGGATGAACGGGCAGATGGTCACGGCAAGTGACCGGGGCAGTCTCTGGGTGAACGGGCAGATGGTCACGGCAAGTGACCGGGGCAGTCTCTGGGTGAACGGGCAGATGGTCACGGGAAGTGACCGGGGCAGTCTCTGGGTGAACGGGCAGATGGTCACGGCAAGTGACCGGGGCAGTCTCTGGGTGAACGGGCAGATGGTCACGGGAAGTGACCGGGGCAGTCTCTGGGTAAAGGGTTGGTACGACCTGTGGCGGCTGATGGTAGACGTGAGCTCCCAGGTGAGCGGGCAGAAGTCTCTGGACAGGCGGGTGGTCACAGCATGTGACGGCGGAGCCTCCAGGTAGGCTAGCAGACAGGCAGCAGATGAGCGCTCCCAGGTGAGCGGGCAGGAGTCACTGGACAGGCAGGTGGTCACAGCACGTGACGGCGGAGCCTCCAGGTAGGCAAGCAGGCAGGTAGCAGATGAGCGCTCCCAGGTGAGCGGGCAAGCTGGTCCTTAGACAGACTGACAGGAGTAGTAAGGCAGACCGTCGGACCTCAGGCTAGCAGGCAGGTAGCAGATGTGCGCTCCCAGGTGAGCGGGCAAGCTGGTCCTTAGACAGACTGACAGGAGTAGTAAGGCAGACCGTCGGACCTCAGGCTAGCAGGCAGGTAGCAGGATATCAGGCAGGAATTAGACAGCAGACTGGCAGGAATCTGGCAGGTAACTGGCAACGGGACCTGAGGGCTGAAGCAGAGTAGTGAACAGTGCTACAACATTGCTCGGGCACCTCCATTTTGGAGGAGGTGCCTATTATATGGGAGGTCCTCCGGCAATTGGCCGGGGACTCCTTAGGACGGCGCGCGCGGTCCCTTTAAGAGAGGGGGAGCGCGCGCGCGCGCGCCCTAAGCACACTGCCGGGGAAGGAGCGCGTGCCGGAAGCAGCGGGGAGAGCAGCGCTGGAGGACGCCGCGCCAGGAGCGGGGAGGTGAGAGGGACGGCGTCTCTGCCTAGAACGGGGCAGAGACGCCGATGCTACAATTTGACAGTTGTTTTGAGGAGCCCATGATGCTACTCTTCAGAGGAGATTCAAACAGGAGAACAACTTGCAAGTGTCCACTTTAAGTAGCTTTTCTCATGATTGCATACACCTGGCTATGAATTTCAAAGCTCAATGAGGTTACAAAACCAAAAAAAGTGCTTTAGTAAGTCAGTAAAAAGTAGGTAGGAGCATTTAAAACAAGAAAATGATAAGGGTGCCCATACTTATGCACCTGTTAAATTTTGTTTGAATGCAGATTGCACATTTTCTGTTAGTACAATAAACCTCATTTCAAGGCAGAAACATTACTGTGTCCAACAGTTATTACATATATCAAACTGAAATAGCTGTTGCAAAAACACCAATTTTTATAAAACATTAAGCTTAAAATTAATAGGGGTGCCCAAACTTTTTCATATAACTGTAAATGATTGTCCCAAACATGGAGCGCCCGTACTTGGTTTGAACAGTCATTCTGTGCTGACAGAGTCCCTTTAAGGGCTGATACATCTGGCACAGCCCAGTGCACAGAGCATCATGTACCACCATACAGACACTGCTGTCTGCTGATACAAAGATATTCTTCCATGGAAGCAACAGTGAATACCTCTATACTTACTGAGTTTGATGAAACATGACACAATTTTTTTTATGCTAGATTTATGTGGAAATTGACAGAAAAAAAGTATTTGTGCCCATTAAGGGCTCACAAAATAGAGCAATAAAATACAATTAGGCCAAGTGCATGAAAAGTCCAACATCTAAACTGTGCATCTAAATCAGAAAACAATGGAAAACCTATCTAACGAATGATGACTTTCAAAAATGTGCAAAAACTCCATCACACGCACACATGTGGCATTTTGTGGGCTTGTTAAAAAATATTGCTTATTTTACAAGTGTTTTTTTCCCCACACAGAAAAATGTTTAGAAAAATGCCTAAAAAATGTCATACCTATACCTATATCCTGCTAAAAAAATAATAATGTGTGATGGATGGTCATTTTGGTTCCCCTGGTTGATAGGTGTAAACAGTCATTAAGGATGCATTCAATGTGGGCCATTCATGTTGGTCTCACAGCTAAAAGCAGGTGCTCTTGAGCGTTCTTAAACTTTCAAATAAAACAGCAATCCAAGACCACGTTCACACGTTCAGTATTTGGTCAGTATTTTACATCAGTATTTGTTTTACAATAATTTTTTATTTTTTAACAAACACATTAACAGGGAAAATGCAAACATTGGCATAATTGAAGTGATTGGAAGGGACAATCGGGAAGAAAATGGTCAAAGGGCTGAGGGAAGGAACAGGGAGAAGGGAAAGGACCAATCAGGATTGGAATAAACAAGGAAAAGGGGAAGAGATTGAATCGTCATATGATGATATGTTTCAAAAGAAGTATAGAGGAAAAAAAAAAAAAAAAGAAAATTGTCTATATCAACATGAGCTAGTAACAATAATAGCAACGTAATCAGGTTAACAGTTTGAGATCATACACATTGAGTAAATAGTAAATGTGACACACATATTATGGTTTACCGATACGAGGAAATTTAGTTGACCAAATGTCCCATTTCTTTGAAAATTTAAGTAAGTTGTTATTGATAGTAGCAAATCTGTATTCATATATTCTATGATGATTCATTTTGTCAACCAACTCCTCCACCGTTGGGATTTGTGATTTCTTCCAGTTGAATGCTAAAGCATTTTTACAAACTAAAAATAGATGGATTATGATAGATCTTTCGTAAGATTTATATGATTCTAAGTCTAGGGATAATAATGCTGATTGAGGAGTCAGGGTAAAAGGTCTGTCCAAAAGATCGCTTATTAAGGTTGATATCTGTGTCCAGAAATTGCGAATTTTGGGGCAGCTCCAAAAAAGGTGGAGAAGATCCCCTCTAAGCCCGCAATTCCTCCAACATAGGGAAGAATTGCTGGACTTTATATGATGGAGTCTAATTGGGGTGTAATACCATCTTGTCAAAATTTTGAAATAAGCCTCTTGTAGGGGCATAGAAATGTTAGAGGTTTGAGTAAAAGAAACAGCATTCTCCCATTGGTCAGTAGGAAAAGTAAGTTTTAAATCCTTTTCCCACCGGAGCATATAAAGATTCTTTTTGAATAATAAATCGTCATTAAAGCTGTTATATATATGCCGCAGGCTCCAGAAAATTTTATGAGCTGGATTACATATCAAATTTGCCGAGGTTTCAGAGATGGAGATTTTGCCTGAAATTAATTTGAGGATGACTCCCTTTAAGTGAGAGTATAGGAAAAAATCGGATGATGGCAGACTAAATTTTGTTTTGAGAATTTGGAAGGGTAAGATAATGGAATCTTCACATAAATCTTTAATTTTCCTCAACCCTTTGCTTTCCCAATGAGCAGGTACGAAAGAGTCGTGTAAGGAGGCCACAAAAGAAATTGAGAATTTTTTTATAAGTGTGAGGTTATTTGTATCAAGATCCTTAGAAGGATTTCTTCTCTTTCGTTTTGCGATTTTTTTCCAAGCTCCAATAATCGCCTGAAAAATGGGATGGGTTGGGTCGTGTGTGTTTTTTTTGAAAAGATGTTTAAATAAGAGTTCACGAGGGGGGGAATTATTGTTTAAAAATGTCTCCAGAATTGTCCAAGCCGGGGGATTTGTAGGATTAAACCAGTTTGCGCTCTGTTTAATGAGATTTGCTAAATAGTAAGCAAATATGTTGGGATGGCTTAGACCGCCATTGCTTTTGTTCTTATATAGTATATTAGCAGAGATTCTCGCTCTTTTCTTATCCCAAATGTAGGAATTTATCTGAGTTTGGATTTTTTTAATGAAAATATAGGGGATAGTTAAAGGCATATTACGAAAAATATATAAGATTTTAGGTAAAATAAACATTTTGGTTGAAAGAATTTTACCCCACCATGAAAGGTCCCTTCTCGCAAAATCCAACAAATCCCTCTGGACGACATCATTGATTAAATCTAAGTTGGCGGAGATTGTTGAATCAATGTTTTTCCCAACGATGATCCCCAAGTAGGTCAGGTTTCTTTTGGCCCACCCGAAAGATGTATTTAAATGTAAGACTTTTTTGGATTGTTGATCTAAATTAATATTTAGAAGTTTCGATTTCTCGTTGTTAATTTTAAAATAGGAAATCAAAGAAAACGATTCCAGAATTTTTGAAACTTCTATGACTGAATTTGTTGGTTCTAACAGGGAAAGCATGATATCATCCGCGAAGAGGCTAATTTTGAACTGGCGAGAAGGGGTAGAAATCCCCTTAATGTTGGGGTTCTCCCTGATTTTCTGGGCTAGTGGTTCCATGGCCAAGGCGAAGAGTAGGGGAGAGAGGGGACAACCTTGCCTGGTACCATTCGTAATAGGGATTGGGTTAGAAAGATAGTTATTTACGTAGATTTTTGCTTGGGGGTTGAAATAGAGGGCCATAATTGATGAAAGAAAATTACTATTGAAGCCAAATTTAATAAGGGATTGTTTCAGGTATAGCCAATTTATTCTATCAAATGCCTTTTCGGCGTCTAGAGCTAATAAAGTAGTTGGGAGTTTTGATGTATTTATTATTCTTATGATGTTCAGAAGTCTTCTGGAACCGTCGGTTGCTTGTCTCCCACCAACGAAGCCAATCTGGTCATCGTTGATGAGATTCGGTAAAATATTTGATAATCGGTTAGCCAGAATCTTCGAATAGATCTTGATATCTGTATTTATTAATGAGATAGGTCTGTAGTTTTTTACGTTATCTTTTTCGTCTTTTGATTTGGGTATTAGTGTAATAGTAGCCTCCAACATTTCTGGGGGAAAAGATCCCTTGGAGGATGCATGATTAAATATTTTGGTGAGATAAGGGGAAAGATGTTTATAAAAGACTTTATAGTACTCGTTGATGAACCCGTCTGGACCCGGTGCCTTGAAAGGTTTAAGTTGCTTTATTGTATTTGTGGTTTCAAGGTTGGTAAAAGGTTGGTTCAATATCTCGAGATCCAGAGGGTTCAGTTTAGGTAAATTGATTGAAGAGAGAAAGTTATTGATTATATCTGGGTCTGGTTGGGGGGTCAAAGGGTCTGAGTTGATGTTATATAGTTTTTTATAAAATTCTGCAAATTGATTAGCAATGTCTTTCGGATGGAAGTACATTGTACCATTTTCATTTTTGATTTTGTCGATTCTATTAGTAGCTCTTTTCTGTTTAACTATGCGGGCCATAAAACGGGTAGGTTTGTTTAGAGCGGCATAATAATTAAATTTGGATTTTTGGATAATTGAGTCGTAAGAGGAAGAGATTTCAGACTTTAGTTCCACTCTTAAATTTAGTAGATCTTTTTGAATTGCTGGAGAGGGGGAGGAGAGGTTGATTTGAGCTAGTTCTTTCTCTTTGATTAGTTTATGAAGAGAGATTATTTTTCGTCTGTTTTCTTTTTTTTCCGAAGAGGAAATCTGCATTAAGATACCACGGAGGACAGCCTTATGGGCGCACCAGCTTGAGAATGGGTTGGACAATTCTGGAGTATCATTTTCTTTAAAGTAATTAGAAATAGCCTTCTCGATTACTATTTTATTCTTGGGGTTATGGATAAGAGAAGACTTACATTTCCATAGAAATCCATTTTTTAAAAGAGGGCCAAGATAGAGTTCGCTCATTACAGGGGCGTGATCTGAAAGGGATCTGTAACCTATAGATATACTGGAGAATTTGGAAAGTGCAAAGATGTCTGATAAAATTAGGTCTATTCTAGAAGCTGTTTGATGAGCGTCCGAAAAATGAGAGAACTCTTTAGATGTTGTATTCAGACATCTAAAAATATCGAATAGCTCATTTCTGGAAAGCCAGCTGCTCAACGTGGGATATAGGTGGCGACTAGAGGAGGAGGAGTCAATATGACCATCTGGGACCATATTGAAGTCTCCTAGAAGAATTAGTTCACCCCTCCTAACTTTTTCGACCTTTGCCCAGACTTTGTTTAGAAAGGATATTTGTTTTTTATTTGGGGCGTATAAATTTACAACAGTACACTCATGATTATTCAATTTGCAAATCAATATATGATATCTACCTTTGGTGTCTTTATGTTGTTCTATTAATTCGAATGGGATGGAATTTTTTATCACTGTGGCTACTCCTGCTTTTTTGCGATCACTAATGGATTCGAAGATATGAGGGAAATTATTATGGCTGAATTTGGGGTGTTTCCCCTCGGCAAATCTAGTTTCTTGGAGACAAGCTACATCTGCTCCGAGAAGACTTAATTCCTTCCAAAGGGAGAATCTCTTACTGGGACTATTCAAACCTCTAACATTATAAGTAAGGACCTTAATAGACATGGACAAGATGAGCGGGCAAGCTGTAACACAGGGGGAAAGGAGTTGGTTGACTCAACGACCCACAGAATGGAACAAATCAATTGTACAATAAAATATGAATACAATCTCAATTAATTCAAAGTGTATCACAAATAAAACCCAGTATACAATCAAATTCACTGTATGGATAATAGTAAAATAAAATTCTGAAGTAAAACGAAACAAAAACTTCCAGAAGGAACCTTCACCTGTAAGGTTCTCCTTCGGATAGGGGGGAAAAATAAATGTGGCACAAGACCATGAAGGCCATATATATAGAAGCTCAAAAAAGTACTGAATATGCTAGATTAATCAAGGGATCAAAGAAAATAAAACTGAAAGCAAACATGAGACTCGAACCAGACCATTATTGTCTAATGTAATATGAAAATTATCATTTTAAAATTTTATGGGGAATGATTAGTATGGAGCATGCGGGAAGATATGAAAAGTACTCCGTAAGGAATTCCGTTTAAGCTCAGCGGTTAGGTATTTTTTGTTTCCTTGTGAGGAATGTCTTTTAAATAAGTAAAAAATTTAGGGTCCTCCTCTGGATCAAATAAGGTAAATGTTTTCCCTTAAAAAAATACCAACAGCTTCACCGGGAAACCCCATCTGTATGGAATACCTATGTCTCTTAATTTGTCTGTAGTCATTTTGAATGCTCTTCTCGCATCCATGGTCTCTTTGGAAAAGTCCGCATAAACTTTTAGATGCGAGAATGGCTCAGGAAACTTTTTCCTCATCTCTGATGTAATTTAAGATTTTCTCCTTAGTGGTAAAAAAAATGGAGTCTTAATATTATATCCCTCGGTAAGTCTGGAGAGATGGAAGTTGGGCGGAATAAGCGATGTACTCTTGTTCGGATAAGGATGGGATGGCTTGGCGAAACAAATCCTTAACATACGCGGAAAGACTGGAAGGAGAAACACTTTAAGGAATAACCCTAATTTTAAGGTTATTCCTTCGGCTCCTATCTTCCAAGTCAGCAACTTTTAGTCTAAGTCTCCTAAGCTCAGATTTAATTTCTACATTTTCAGAGGAAAGAGTCTCGGTTTTCTCCTCCACCGCACTAAGTCTCTTGGCATTTTCTTCTAATTTTACGCCAAATGAGTCTAAGGTGGACTTAATAGTATCTACCTGCTTTTCAAAACCGATCTTCATGTTCCTATCTATCATTTTTGTTAAATTGTCCAAATATGATCCAAGCTCACTATTATCTGGGTTATAAGATATGGATGGTTTTGGTAATATGTTAAATTCAAGATCATGGGGTGGAGGAGATAAGTCTTTCTTAGGACGTCTTCTTTCAGGACTCGGGTTCGGGGATGTGTCTGAGAATTCGTCCTCAGATATTTCTGTAAGAGGTAAGAATTTATTGCCCCAATCTCCCGGGTCCCTTCTTTTAGAAGAAACAGAAAGATCCATCTCCTCTTCTCTGTTGCTAAAAACTGTTTTTTGGTTAGCGGATCTTTGAGGTTTAGGAGAGGTTTCATTTTTTGGGGGGTTATTGAGAGAAAGGGTCTTTTTTACGTTTTTTGATTCTAAGTGGTCTTCTGATCTTTTAATGGGGGACCTAGACTTCATGGGACTGATGATATTAGGGGAGTCCTCCGAAGGATTGGAGTATGAAAAGTTATGGAGGGTTTTCCCTGTAATGGGTCTGGATTTAGTAGAAGATTCTAGGGGCTTCTGTGTACTTTTGGTTTTCGAAGCCATTGTGAGGTATCTTTGTTGTATATGATCTAATATAAAATGGAAGAGCGAATTTAAATTGGAGCTAGAGTTACCGCCTACCAGTAGCATCAATTAGCTACTATTTCACTGTTATTGAATGAATATAG
Source organism: Phyllobates terribilis (assembly GCF_046119375.1). Lineage (NCBI taxonomy): Eukaryota > Metazoa > Chordata > Amphibia > Anura > Dendrobatidae > Phyllobates > Phyllobates terribilis. The sequence goes on from NW_027362764.1 coordinate 214,108,000, forward strand.
CTCAATGGGAACCTAAACAAGACCTAGGATATTTAGGAAGGAGTATGTTTATCTGTAAAATTTTAAAGAATGGCACAACTCAATAATGCAAGTAATTGTCTAGGTTGTGAGGTATCTTAGAAGAAATAAGTATTAATAGATTATGCACCTATGATTAATATATAATGTACATACAAATCAAAGAAACAGATGCGACCAATACTTAAAAGCCGCCGAGTATCAGTTTTTCAAAATTGAAGACAATCAAATGTTCCATAGACATCAAGAGAATTTCACAGGAGAAAATGTATTGTTAATAGGGCATATAGTAACCAATGCAGAGTCAGTAGATCAAAAGGTAATTGTAATAATCAAATTACTAATATATCCAAAGGAACAGGCAGTCAAATTGTAGGTACTGTCCCTTTAAAGGAAATAGTATCTGGAAAGGCAGATTTATGAGAATGCCCTCCTTTTGTGCTGTTTGCAATAGAGGACAGCTAATTCCTGTCCCCTGTGGCTCTTAGCAAGGTAGATAAGGTCTCAGGTAGTTATTAAAAGGCCCATATAGGGCTATGTAGGAGCCCAACCACTATAGAGATATGCAAAGTTTCAATGAGCAGCAAATAAATTATATGCACTGCAGACCCGGATAAAGTTGGCAGGATATAAGGGTAGGAGGACAGGAGCAGTTCCACCTTGCTTTTTATTCCCCCCAGTACCAAGCCCCCGTGCCTCCAATCAAAGTTACACTGTCGGGTATTTAAGTTGACCCGATCTGTATGTACCGGCGGTGCTCAAATAACGGAGGCAGAGGAGAGCAGAACGGCGCTGCAGCAAGAGGAGGGGGGTAACGCTGTCACAAGAACAGCCTCAGGATCGCGGAGTGCGGCTTCTCAGAGTCACGGTAAGGACCCTGGAATCAGCCTGGGCTTAACTGACCTTGTTGGGGCTTGATATGTATGGTCCCGCTCCGTCTCCTGGGTCTCTGTGTCACTCAGGCTTGGGGTCCCGGTCCACCGTCGGCGTCACCGGTCACAGGCTTGATGAGGAAGGAGTCCTGACCCCGGAGTCCAGTGGAGGTATGGTGGCTTTACCTAGGATCCGGAGGAGCAGCGCCGCTTCTTCGGGGTGTGGGGTCTCGCGGATCCGGTCCAGTCCTCTGTAGGGGCCGCGTCAGCTGGGTGCCGGGTCGGATTGTCGGGCGGCCGCCGGTGCTTTGAAGCAGTGAGGGTCACGCAGCCTTGTTGGGGCTTGATATGTATGGTCCCGCTCCGTCTCCTGGGTCTCTGTGTCACTCAGGCTTGGGGTCCCGGTCCACCGTCGGCGTCACCGGTCACAGGCTTGATGAGGAAGGAGTCCTGTCCCCGGAGTCCGGTGGAGGTATGGTGGCTTTACCTAGGATCCGGAGGAGCAGCGCCGCTTCTCCGGGGTGTGGGATCCCGCGGATCCGGTCTAGTCTCCTGTAGGGGCCGCGTCAGCTGGGTGCCGGGTCGGATTGTCGGGCGGCCGCCGGTGCTTTGAAGCAGTGAGGGTCACGCAGCCTGCCGGCAGGGAGAGGAGAACACGTCGGTCCGGGGCCAAAGCAGGATTGTGCTTCACCGCAGCTTCAGGTGAGAACACTATAGAGGGGGTAGTATGATAGTGCCCAGCAAAGTCTCCTGACAACCAGGAGCATTAAAGTCCGCGATCCTCCCCGGCAGTGTAAATAGCAGAGTCTCTTCAGCAGGCTCCTGTCTCTGGCCGCGGATGGAAGCGAGAGATCCTGTGTACGGTCCGGTGGGGTGTCGCTCCTCAAGGGTGCAGGGTCCCGCGGGTCCGATCAGGCCTCAGGCTCTTCTTGCTTGCTTGCAGGTCCGGTGAGGGAGACAGGTTTGTCCCGCAGTCACCGTCACTTCAGCAACGGGACCGCGCGACTTGCCGGCAGGGAGAGAAGTGCCTGTCAGCACGGGGGTGTCGGGTCCGAGACCGGGTTGTGCTGCACCGCGGATTACAGGTAAGACCTGTTAGAAGTCAGGGGGGACCCAGTAAAGGGTGTTTTGCGGTCCGGAGGTGGGAAGGCCCCTACAGTAGCACATAGACCCGCAGGCCCGCAGGGCCACGTCACAGCTTCAAGGTCCGTGGAGTATTCAGGGCCTCACTACTCTTTCAAGTAGGGGCTTGTTAGCCGTCGGTGGACCCGGTGTAGTGAATGCTGGACTCCGGAGGCAGGAAGGAGCAGGGACCACCCACAGAGATACACACAGGCCCGCAAGCCTGCAGGGCCACGTCGCAGCTCCGGTGTGTGATGGGCTCAGGGCCGCATCCAGTAGCTTTAGCACGGAGTATCTCCGAGGTTAGAGGGTCTGGAGGAGTCTCTCTGGTCTCAAAATATTCCCTGGATGATAGGGAATCAGTCCATGTAAGATGTCAGTAAATAAATCTTCTTCTTTGCTTTAAAAGTTGCTTTTTAAGGCATAGTCTTCAGGGAGCTCAGGATTAAGCTGCCATGCTGTCCTGTGCCTTGGCCATGCCCCCTTGCATCAGTATTTGTAAGCAGAAACTAGGAGTGGAACAGAAGAGAAAAAGTATAATAGAAACACGTCACCACTTCGGCATTTTTCACCCACTCCTGGTTTTGGCTTTAGTTTACATCAGTATTTGTAAGCCAAAACCAGGAGTGGGTGATAAATACAGAAATGGTGACGTGTTTCTATTATACTTTTTCTCTTCTGTTCCTCTCCTGGTTTTAGCTTACAAATACTGATGTAAACAACTGACCAAATACTGAATGTGTGAACGTGGCCTAAGAGGAAAGTAGGATAGAATCATAGGCATCTTAAACATAGGCCACAATTCATCAAAGGTTTTATGCCAGAATTTTGGTTTAAAAAGCTTTGAAAAGTCAATGAGACGTGTTGAACCCCTCTCCTCAAATTCATGATGAGGGGCAGCATTCCTTATGGCACAAATATTATTCCAATCATTGACTGGAGTAAGATTTGTGGCGAGCTGCATGCCACTTTACACCTTGCCTGATTTTTTAAAGGGAACCTGTCAGGTCCCCCATGCCGTCCAACCCAGCAGAATTCACCTATGTATAAGTAAATTCCCAGCCCTGTATAACGTTATTAAGTGCTAATAAGGACTTTGACTAGTCGATACAGCGTTACTTGCCCAGACTAGTCAGTCCTTTTTTTTTTACAGAGGAGTGATAAGATAATGTGCACCAATGGCGTCATCGCCGTTCATGCAAATCTCACGCATGCGCGCCACTCATTCCGGCAGCGTCACTGCGTTTCTGAAGCCAGGTGTACGCTTCCCGGCTTCAAAGACGCGATGACACCTTGCAAATTATGTTATCACGCCCACAGGGGCGTGATAACATGGAAAGAAGGCTGACTAGTTTGGGGCAACTAATGCCCCATTGATTAGTCAAAGCCCTCATTAGCATAGCAAACCAGGATATTATAAATGCTTTTTTATACCTTGTTTTCACTCAATAACATTATACAGGGCTGGTTAGGCAGGGAATGTACTTATACATTTGTGACTGCTGCTGGGTTGGAGGGGATGGAGGACCTGAGAGGTTCCCATAAGAGGCATGGGACTCTTAATGAATCAGACACCTCACTCTACACCCCATGAAAAACGCCGGTGTTGATGAATCGGGGCCATAGTGTTTCAGAGTAAAGACACACGGCTACAATAACACAACTAGTGTCTTATTCATACTGCCAGTGACTTGAGAAGCTTGAATCTCTGATCAGGTTTTATTGAAGATGAGCTAATCATTGCACGTTTTATATCTTAGATCAGTTATCCGATCTGATCTTATTTAGCAGAAAGGAAATGAACATGTTGTGCTTGTTCAGGACATTAATTGTTGTTATTTATCTAGCGTTGACTCCTGGTGCTATGTGTGCACTGGGCAGGTTTCCAGACAAGCACAGGGATTTTCAATTATGTTGCTGTAGGTAAGATATACAAGCAAAGAAAACATCAGCCTTATAGCCAGTAATATTGGTAATAGCTCAGATATGAAAAAGTATTTAGTGGCCAAAAATAAAGTCAGACATGAGCAGTAAAATACAAACATGTAGATACTGCGTGAATGGTAGCTAGTACTTTATATCTGGTTCCACAGCCAAATCCACATAAAATACTGGTCCAAAAATCATCACAAGAAACATGGGGAATTCCTTGTAAAATGGTAAGAAGTGATTGGCTGCAATAAAGAGTCTTGCTAAGTGGTAAGTGGTAACTTCAAGTCAGAGACAAGCAAACATGACTGCAAGAAGATAGACACAAAGCAACCCTATTCTGCGCAGCTAAGTTTAGGATAGCTAAATAAGCACGAAGCTCCAGGGTTGATTCCAACTTTGTTCTAAGCCCCCATACCATTCATAACACAGCCGTGCCGTCGTCTTTTGGACACTATCAATTGAGGATCTTATAATAGTGAATATAATCCTGAACTATTGGCTAGTTGGAATATCTACCAACGCTTTACAGGCCACATGTGACAGTTTTGTCACATGGCTTTCCAGTGATTTTTCTGAGCATTTTTTCAAAACCAGAAATCACAAGAAATAAATTTGCAAGAAAACCATGTACAGTAGAGTCATCATTAATGTATATGAAATAAAATCATAGTTTACACTACACAGATTTTTGAACCCATAAAATTATTCCTTGAAGGGAATTTGTCAGTAGGATCAAATCGCCTAATGCCACGTTCACACGTTAAGTATTTGGTGAGATTTTTACATCAATATTTTTAAGCCAAAACCAGGAGTTGGTAAAAAATACAGAAGTGGTGACTTGTTTCTATTATACTTTTCCTCTGATTGTTCGACTCCCGGTATTGGTTTACAGACACTGAGGTAAAAACTCACCAAATACTGAATGTGTGAACGTGGACTAAGCCATCTATATGGGCATGCAGGTCATAAAAAGATAAATAGAATGATACCTTGATATCTGTGACCAGATGTCTTATTCCAGAGAAATTCATGTTTTTCTTATGTACATGAACTTTCAAGATCTATGGTCGAACATAGATCTCTCAATATTCTCCCTCCAGAGCTTATTTTAAATGAAAGGTGGAGGTAACAGTGTGAGATATGTAATGATGTAATGGCTGCTCTCCTGATCTCACTGCAGAGCTGTGTATGATTATAACTAACATAATACAGCAGAGCTGAACTTTGTCTCATTACAAACATCTGCAGTTGTAGCTGTCTTCTCATAGTGCTGTCAGCATTTCTGTATTATTTCCCCCCCCCACACACACACACTGGCTGCCTGTGAGATGGAAGCTGAAGAAGTGTTAGTTGTAATCAGGCACAGCTCTGCAGTGAGATCAGGAGAAGAGACTGTCATTACTTATGTCACACTGGTAATGCCCCCATTTCTTTAAAATAATCTCTGGAGGCAGATTCTCGGGGAGATCTGTGTTTGGCCCAGAGATCTTAACAGCTCATTTACATATTAAGAAAAACATGGTTTTCTCTGGAATAAGAGATCGGATCGCAGATCAAGATATCATTTTATTTAACTTTCTATGACCTATATGCCTGTAGAGGTGATTTAGTAGGGTTGATGCTACAGATTCATTTTAGATACTGATTTTAACAGACAGGCAGAAATATTTGCTGCTCAACAAGTATGAAAATTAGTGGGTGTAAAATTTTGGCATCTTCTAATGGAAGTAATTGGGTGGATTGTGAATTCTTTCAAGAGTTCAGGCCAAACCCTAATCGTGAATTGAAAGGCACAGTCTGAACTTACAAAAAAAATGGAATGATCAGAAACTCTTAACAAGATGTGCTTGGAAGTGAACTGTGCATGTATTTTCTTTGTACAGTCATTAAACTTTAATTAGATAAAACTGAAAAACTGGCTAAATTTCTAACATGGAGGATAAGACCATGTCATGCAACTCAAAAGCAGTGACAGAAAGATATTAGTGTTAAAAGTTAGGTAGAACTTACCAACAAGGCAACAGTCAGAAACCTAGGAGCAATTTAACAAGAATAGCAGGCCATGGAGGCTCTCTGCCTTTCAAACTACATGCAACAGGAATCCCCCTGTAAAAAGAGTCAATTTAGGCAGCACCTATCACCTCGCTATAACTGCTAATTTTATTACTAAAATCATTACTTGGCTCTAGCCTAAAGGGTTTTTTCTAAGTGAATTTGATGAAAAAAACTAGTAAAACTTTTTCCAGGCTAGGAAGGACTTGACCCCCCAGTTGCAGTCGGGACTGAACTTCCAGATTTAGGATACCAGCTTGCATAGTGGCAAGCCACAACTTTCTGCAGCAACCAACACCACCCACAAGTGAAGGGGGTCCTCTCCTCATCACTCCTGTCTTCAACATGGCACAGCAGGTGACCAGACCTGTCCATCAACCTACACCAACTGAAAAAGCTACTGGGAAAGCAATTTTTCATTTGGAGGAAGTTGATGGACTGGTCTCCTCCACCAGCAGCGATTTTATGAAAAGCAAGGCTGCGCTAACAAATACAGAGCGAGAACCTCTAATACATATACTGTATATTTGTAAGTGCCACAGAATCAGGTATCCAACACATGTCTTCAAGTGCAGTTACAGTTGTGGTGGGAAGTCGCTATGTACAATGGGACCCTGCTGATGAGTCGGATCCTTTAGAGCCTGTTAAATGGACAGTTTCAAAATATTTTTTTTAATCACATACATCTAAAAAAATATTTAGGCTGAGGACTATGTAGTGATTTTTGTAATAAAAAAAAATGTAGGAATAGACAGGTTATAGGTACTCTTCAACGTGACCAATGGCTCAGGAAATATTGTTACAGGTACTGGTTATAGGGTCCTAATACTACCGCTTTGTCCAATACTCCATTTCTTGTATATTTTATAAGCTATATTAGTAATCATATTGGAAAACATGTGTCTGGAATTAAAGAGTACAGTACATGATAGTACAGTGGCTTGCGAAAGTATTCACGTCCTTGGATTTTTATCTATTTTGGTACATTACAACCTGTGTTTAAATATTTTTGTAATTCGATTTGTGTGTGACGCATCAGCACTAAGTTAGTGAAGTGAGAAAAATATAGGCATAAATTATATTTACGGGATCAAATAACCAAAAATTGGCATGTGCATATGTATTCACCCCTTTTGCTATGAAGCCCCTAAATTTTACTGGTGCAATCAATTACCTTCATAAGTCACATGCTTAGAGAAAGGAAGTCCACCTGTGTGCAATCTAAGTGTCACATGGTCTGTCAGTATATACACACCTTTTCTGAAAGGCCACAGAGGCTGCAACACCATTAAGCAAAAGGGCCCACTAACCAAACACCACCATGAAGACCAAGGAGATCTCCAAACAAGTCAGGGACAAAGTTGTTGAGAAGTACAAGTCAGGGTTGGGTCATAAAAAAAATATCCCAATCTTTTATGATCTCCCGGAGAACCATCAAGTCCATTATCATCAAATAGAGAGAACATGGCACCACAACAAATCTGCCAAGAGGGGGCCACCCACAAAAACTCTCAGCCCAAGCAAGAGGGGCATTAATCAGAGAGGCAGCACAGAGACCAAAGGTAACTCTAAATGAGCTTATTCACACAGGACATCACTATGACGTGTAACATCCCTGGCGGCGTGCTTGCATAGTGCACCACCTCCCACTATGCAAGACCGCAATCTTACCTGTCAGTCCAGCCTACAAACCTTGCTCCAGTTCATGCTGTGTGCATGTCTCTTGACTGACTGCTTAGGGCGGCGGCCCAGTTACTTCCTGAATCCTGATTCTTATAGCTGCTGTGGGCGCACCCCTAATGCGTCTCCAGCCTATTGCTGTGAGTCACTGGATATTTAAACCCCATCCACCCAGAAGGAGGTGCCTGAGCAACACCTTCACTCAGTTAGTCTTTGCTACTGAATTGCCAGGTCCTGTCCTGTTTCTAGTCTGTTTTCGCCACTCTGGAGGCTGCATACCCAGACCTGTTATCTCTGACTTCTAGTCTGTTTTTGCCACTCTGGGGGCTGCATACCCAGACCTGTTATCTCTGACTTCTAGTCTGTTTCCGCCACTCTGGGGGCTGTATACCCAGGCTCGTTCTTGTTTCTCATTGCAGTAGCAGTTCCTGTCTGAACTGTATCCTAGCCTGTTACCTGTTTGTCTCTATGTCCGTACCTTCCCTTTTCTTGCAGTATCTGAACCTGCACCTAACTCCAACTCGTTGTCTCTGTACTTCTGTTTGTGAGTTTTGTGTCCACTCGCTACTTCATAGGAAGTACCTCGTGTGTATCTGGTTCTGCTTGTCCCTTTTCCCTTCCTCCGTATCTTCCTCCTGTGTTATAGCCATCTTCCTGTATTTTCCAGTCTGTTCCATGTGAACAGAGCCCTGTCCTCTCTGCCTTGTCCACCGCACCTGCGGTTTCGCTCCGCTCTGTCTTGCCCACCGCTTTGGCGGTTTCTCTCTGCTCTGACTTGCCCACCGCTCCGGCGGCTTCCCTCTGCTCTGCCTTACCCACCGCTCTGGTGGCTTCTCTCTGCTCTGACTTGCCCACCGCTTCGGCGGTTTCTCTCTGCTCTGACTTGCCCACCGCTCTGGCGGCTTCCCTCTGCTCTGCCTTACCCACCGCTCTGGCGGTTCCGCTCTGCTCTGCCTTGCCCACCGCACCTGCGGTTTTTGCTCCGCTCTGCTTGCTCACCGCACCAGCAGTTCCTCTCTGCTCTGCCTTGTCCTCCGCTCCGGCGGTTTCGCTTTACTCTGCTTGTCTACCGCTTCTGCGGCTCTGTACCTGTCTCCCAGTCTGTACTGGACCCTATCCAGCCTGCGCTCCAACCTGCTAGTTCCTCCCTGTCTGCACTCCAGCCGTGCTTGCCAGTATCTCCCTGTTTGCATACCAGCCGTGCCTGCCAGTGCCCACCTGTCTGCATACCAGCCGTGCTTGCCAGTACCCACCTCTCTGCATACCAGCTGTACTTGCCAATACCCACCTGCCTGTATGCCAGTCTAACCTGCCTGTTCCTTCATTCCCCTGTGTGGGTCAACAACTGTGACCGGGGTCTGACCTGGAGTCGCACCTGGTCCCTCTGCTCGGTTCCTCCTTGGTCCATGGAGTCGACTAAGCCACCGTGCGACCTTGGTTGGATCGGGTTGATACTTAGTTATGCCCCTCCAGGCACTCCTCGGTTCATGGTACAGTGGGATCACTAATCACGCTCACGCCAGTCAGTCCGGGCGCGAGCGTAACATGACGCAAGGTAAGGTTTTAATATTAGAGGTTAAGACCATCTCTAATTTGGCTACACCTTGACGCTGGTGGGATGGCTTTTACGCTTTTATTGATCAAAAACAGTGTTTACTAAGTACCCAATGTTATTTATATGCACTATTGATTTTACTTATTTACTTACAGTAGGGTATGTATATTATGTTTCTGTCTTGGGTTTTGTCTGTTTGATGGCCAATGTGAACATGCTCCTATTTTGCATGCATACCAACTTGTACTCCAGTTCATTTTTTTTCAGCTAAGCTTTAGGTTTCTGCATTTAGTGCAGGTAAGGGTGTGGTTTCCCTTCCTTTGAGCTGGACATTACATTTATATAGCTTCCCATTTGCTGAGTGTCCATGTTTGGGACCCGGTCCTTCTCAGCCCTTATTCACACAGGACGTCACTATGACGCAGGGTAAGGTTTAAATATTAGAGGTTAGGACCATCCCAAATTTGGGTACACCATGATGTGGGATGGGATGACTTTTACGCTTTTTTTGATCAAAAATGGTGTTTACTAAGTACCCTATATTTATATGGACTATTGCTTTTACTTATTTACTTACAGCAAGGTATATGTTTAGTTTGTTTCTGTCTTGGGTTTAGTCAAGTCCAGACCTTAATCCAATTGAGAATCTGTGATCAGACTTGAAGATTTCTGTTCACCAGAGGAAACCATTTAACTTGAAGGAGCTGGGGTAGTTTTGCCTTGAGGAATAAGCCAAAATCCCAGTAGCAAGACGTGGAAAGCTTGTAGAGACTCATCCAAAGCAACTTGCAGCTGTATTTGCCGCAAAAGGAGGTTCTACAAAGTACAAGTGAATAGTTAGTTATTTTGTCCTATTTATTGTTTGCTTCACAATAAAAAGAAAACCAGTTGTTCCCAGTTGTGGGCATGTTCTGTACATGAACTGATGCAAAACCTGGAAAAAAGAACTGTGAAATTCGAGGCTGTGCGGTAGCAAGATACAAAAAATGACACAAAGAGGGTGAATACTTTTGCAAACCACTGTGAATGCATTCTTTGTGAATGATCTTAGAAAAACAATAAACTTTTCAAATACAGCATTTTCAAAATTGCATTATTTTCTCATTACAGGCGGCTATTTATAAAGGTTGTCTAGGAGCAGGATTCTCCTCCTCTGGTCGAGCATGTGTGGCGCCCCTGCGGGTTCAGTTGCCACAGAGGTACTGCATCTCATCCAGAGGTGTGGTACCCCACTCTCAGGTAAGGATGGAGTACTGCCCGGGACCCACCCACCTGCATCCAACACTACACCATTCCAGACCAGCAGGCGGTGCAAGATGCATGTGCACAGTGCTGAGTCCTGTCCCTGGTTGGAAGGGGGGGGGGGGGAATGAGAGCAGGGGAACCATGTAGTGGGTGTGGGTGGAGGAAGTAGATCAGGGGAGCACCTTCAGTAGGAGTATAAGAAGCTATAGCACAGGCAAACAGCAGCGTAGGACAACACTGTCTGTCTCGCTTTCATAAATGCTTTGATTTCCTCTCTGGGCAGTATAACGAGTACTGCTCACAGTGGATTATAGGTACTCTTCCTCTACACATAATCCATTTACTACAGAATAAACATCTGCGCATGCTCGTGTAAAGTGGCTGAGAGTGGTAGTCATGAATGATCTGCTGTGTTTTTATGCACTGACACTTTACAGAAAAACCGTGTCACAGTCCCAGTGTGTTTTCAGGTGTGGGGTGCATCACACTAACTTGTAGGCCGCAGGCCTCCACTGTCTCAGGGCCTCCATCGTCAGGAGCTGTCGCACACAACTCACGGGACACCAAGTTCTTTTCAACCAACAGAAGTTTACTGGACAGTTCAAGTTCATCAGATTGTAACTTGTGGGATAGGGCACAACACATCTTCGGCCCTACCATTCGTTCTTCCTGGACTAACCCTATGCCCACTGGCTCCGTCAGTCCCGGGGATTTACTGTCTAGTTCCGCCATGCACCCGGGATCCACTACCTTCCACTACCTTCCCTTCATGCGGTTCCGCATCCATATTCCCTGTGCTAGAGAGCACAATGCGCCCTTTAGCCCCCATGCCAGGCCTTGAGCTCCTGAACTTACCAGAATGTCCGCATGGGATTCTAGTACGGCCTCCCACTGCCTTGAACGATAGGTACATGCTGGCCCTAGCTGCCCACTGCGCTTGAACTTGTGACTAAATCACTACCAGGACATGTCTGCTTTTACCCTATACCTTTAGCTAACTACAGTTACTTTCCTATAACAGTATATATTAAGCCTATTGTCCTTATCTTATGTCCTATCTTTATACGGTACACTATCACATTTCCTATACCATTACCACGTACTATGCATATTATACTTCACATTACTATATTAACAGTACTTACACTACCCCATATCACAGTACATAGTTCACATTTCACATGACACTATATACAGGTGCATCTCACTAAATTAGAATATCATCAAAAAGTTAATTTATTTCAGTTCTTCAATACAAAAAGTGACACTCATATATTATATAAAGTCATCACAAACAGAGTGATTTATTTCAAGTGTTTATTTCTGTTAATGTTGATGAATATGGCTTACAGCCAATGAAAACACAAAAGTCATTATCTCAACCCTGATGAAGGTGTTACGCCGAAACGCGCGTCGGGGTAGGTGCCACACAGCTTTCTGGGATCACATAGGTATGATTGCGTAGCATGGGGCAGCATATTGTATATGAAGACTACATCTCTGGCTTCTTTTGTTAGGACTGCCGGGCCTAGTGTTTACAAATATGCACGGCACTTTAACTATTTATTGACTGCACTAAGGCACTTTTGTTCAGCCTAATGAAGTCAGTTCTGACTTATCAGCTGTTTGTACTCATGCATATGCAATATCATGTATAAGATCATTTATTTTCTTGATAATCATGTACTATGTCTTTCATACTAATATATACTTTATATGTTTTCACTTAGATATAGAATTGTTTGTGTGAGCGCCTGCCTTTGCAGTGCCACCCACTGGCCTAACCATGATTCATTAAAGGTTTTTTAAATTACTTTGTTTCACTTTTTGATCTCATTTGTTCGGTTTTTCTTCGTTGGTTAGTATATCTTTTCCGAATTGATCTAGTCCGGTGCATATATATATTTATGGGCAATATTGATGCATATAATAAATTTGATAAATTTAAATTTAGATTTTGTATCAAGTATGATACCATACTGTTGGGAATGTAGATTGTGAGCCCCAATGGGGTCAGTGATAATGTCTGTGAAGCGCTGCGGAATATGATGCCGCTATATAAGGAAGCATAATAAATAAAAGTGACTAATAAGAAATGACTCAACAGTAAAACCTACTTGAGACTTATTGATTTGTGTTTTTTTTTTAACTTCAAAGAATTAATCTTTTGCTGTTCATAGAACGATGAAAGTGGTGACACACAGTAAATCTAAACCATGGAGCTGTCATGTCAGTACCATAATGTGTGAGTTTTTTATAGGCTGCAATCTAATGATTGAGCCTTATTGTGCTGATGTCCCACAGCAATGTATGTGCATTTATTGGTCGCACTGAGTTGTGGTGATGTCACAATAGACTTTGTATCAAAGAAATTGTTGTGTTAGGAGTTGGACCCATTGGGGACAGAATTGCCAGTTACTCAGGATATTTGGTTACTGATAGATTGCAACAATTTATTATATCGTAATAGCTGATATAATCTGACGTACTCGGTTTAATTTGTCAAAACCATCTAAAAGAAAATTGGTTGCCCATAGCAAGTTGCCCACCAGAGTTTAGCTTTCATTTTTTTAACCCCTGAAGGACCGGGAGATTTTTCAATTCTAGTTTTTACACTTGCATTTTTTTCCTCGCCATCTTACAAAAGCCATACGTTTTTTATTTTTATGTCAACATAGCCATATAATGGGTTGTTTTTTTTGAAATGGTGAAAAAAAAATGCAATTTTGCCATTTTTTTTTTTTTTGTTTTGTTTTTACCTCATTCATTGCATAGTAAATATGACCCGTCAGCATGATTCTCCAAGTCAGTGTGATTATGCCGATAGCAAACTTGCATAATTTTTTTTTTTAATTTATGAGCTGCAAAAAGATTTTGAAGTTTGTAAAAGAAAAAAAAAAAATCTTGTTTGTGTCTCCATTTCCTAAGACCTGTGACATTTTTACTTTTCCATTGATGGAGGTGTTGAGGGCTTGTTTTTTGTGTGGCAAGCTGATATTTTGTTACTATTTTGGGGTACGTACGAACTTTTTGATCGCCATTTATTGTATTATTGTGGTGACCATAAAACCACAATTCTGGAGGTTCATATTTTTTTTTTCTACTTCTAACCTTTATGGTATGGGTTAACTAATTTTATATTTGAAAGATAAGACTTTTATGGACATGACGATACCGAAAATGTTTATTTTTTTTTAAAACATCTCGGGCGTATGGGGCATATTTAATTAGCAGTGGATAAATTTGATGCAAAACTTATTTCACCGCCGAATACGACAAATCTGCCAAATTTGGATTTTGTCGGATTCACTTAGTAGTAGGGTACCGTGGACCCAAGTGCTACTATAATTGTAAGCTAATTTGTCTAAGAGAAGAAAAAAAAGATGAATTATTTTTCTTTTTAATTTATTGACTGATTTTTAAGAACAAAACGAATCCAATGACAAAGAAGGAAAATAATAAGATACAATATACCAGGTTTCTTGTCTCAACAATAGATTCCAAGTGGACTTTTCACAATATAACATAGCATAAAAAAGTGTTAAAAATCATATCAGCTGCCAGATAGGGCAGAACAGCAAATACAGACGTCAATTATTTTTCCTTTTAGCTATTTAGGCTTATTGCACTCAAGGAACCTCTCAAAGATTTTCTACGATTGTTTATGTTGTCAGCGTAATATTGCGCAAAGATTGAGTAATATAATTTTCTAGTATTGCAGCTGAGGACATTTATAAAACCATTGCCATCACACACAATGTTATATTAGCCTTGGCTTCAAGCTTCAGTTCACTAATTAGATGTTATTTGCCATGTTCTCTGTTGATACTAACATCTTGCTTTCTCATTACAGGGAAATTGTTTATGAAATTTCCTCCAAACAGCTAATAGAATAAGTTAATACAAAGAGATATTAATTGCAAAACCACCCCAAATGCAATATTTTTTAGATATTAAATTTCTTTTTATATTTCTTGCCAGGAATTAAATGCTAATGTTATTATCATGCCAAGGTAGTTTAGTACAAAAGTGAACAAGTGCATGTTAATATCTATTTGTAAAGGGACTCTGTCATCAGGATTCTCCTATGTAATCTGAGAGCAGCATGATTTGGGGACAGAGACCCTGATTGCAGTGACGTGTCACTTGCAGGTCTACATGGTGTTATTTTGATACCTGCTGCAGATCTGGCAGTGCTCAGAATGCTGAGCTCTTTATGATCCCGCCCACATGACTGATTGGCAGCTTTCTGTGTACACTGGATAATGACAGAAAGCTGCTAATCAGTGGTCGGTGCATGGTTACAAAGAACAGTTGACTAAGAGGCATGAAAAACCTAGTCCTGGAGTTAAAATCTCCTGCTAATTTTATTAAAACAGCAACAGACAGCTCAGTAGTGACACATTGCTGGAATCAGGCTCTCAGCCCCTACATCATGCTGATTTCAGATTATATAGCAAAAACCTGGTGACAAATCCTTTTTAATAACAACATCTTATTACATGTTGCTACCAGGCCATTATGCTGTGGTACTTATCTTTTACTATCCGGCATTAGGACTGTGCTGGGACTTTCCAGAGCAGCATAGTTAGGGAGAATCTTTTTCTCTTTTGGGTAGAGATAAATTACCCTAATAGACAGGAACTTCAATATTCTTGAATGGATTTTGGACAGTCACAAGGGTTTTACCTTCTTCTGAACCATGTGCACCACCTTCATACGATTCCTATAAAGACCTTATATATCCCATTCAATTTGACAGCTAGCGGTGTGGCACAGTGTGATGGAATCGCTGTCTTTCAGCAGCTTATTTGCAGTCGCAAGTGCCAAGTGTGTTCTCAAATATATTCAAGTCCTGATTATCAAAGATGTCAAAATAGCTCCAAGTGCAAGCCATAGCTGTGCCCACATCTCATAATGGTTTTCAGCCAGTTTAAGTGGAGTGAGGACTCGGAAATGATCTGCATAATGCAGTGCTGGGGAAATGAAGGTCTATATAATGTTATGTGCTATTATCCTTGTCCTTGGAAAAAGTGTGGTGCAGTACGTAAGTGGCAGCAGGTAGTTGATGGGTCTCAGGAGTCAGAAAGGTGACGTGCTATACATGCATTCAGTGATAACCAGATAATCAGGTTAGGTGAGCAGTCACCATGTAACTACAAGTATGTGATTTTCATGCTTGTGAACACGTGCCAACTAGATTCTTATCTGCTTATCTCAATGTTGAACCATTGTACATGCCTTGCAACAGATTTATTGTTTGTCTTTTTCCAACTTCCTAAGCAAGGTGGTGTGGCCTCAATTGTGACACTGTGGGGCCAATTCATTAAGACTCATGTTGTCTTATTGAAGGCTTTCTGGAGTACAATGCGCTAAACTCTGTAAGATGCACATGCCCATTAATGAATCCAGCACATCTTCTCTGTGGTGTGCGCTGGCACTTCTGCTGAATTTGATGGGTGGGTGTGGCCATGCCCTGTCCAGGCTCCTCACCCGCTCCACCTATTTTGGCAGAGCTGCCTCAAACTGGCGCCAAAAGTTGCAAAAGTCTTGCACAACTCTGCGTTGTGCAAAAATATTATGACTTTCAAAGAGTTTTACGCTAGTTTTCTGGCATAAAAGCACTGATGAATAGGGAACAGTTTGACAAAATGGCGGTATTTTTCAGACTATAAGATGTACTTTTCCTCCGCAAATTTGGGAGGAAAATGGGGTGCAAATGTAGCTTACTTAGCTCTCTATGGGGAGGGACGACGGCGGTGGAGAGGTTTCACAGGAGGCAGGAGCAGGGTCGCTGCTGCAGGAAGCCGGCTGCAGTTTCCAGCAAAAATGGCACTGGTGGCGTCGCATGCGCAGATCGAAATCTTGGTGTGTCATTGTCCCAAGATCCCAATCTGCGCATGTGCAGCCGCCGGCGCCATGTTGCTGGAGACCGCCAGAGGTTAATCTAAGCATGTGCTGCCCCTGGCGCCATTTTGCTGGAGAATGTGCGCAAGCGCCGCCAGCGTCAGGGGCAGCACTAGCGCGAAATTTAAAATAAGAGGTTCCTTCATTTAAAAAAGGAGACTCATACAAATCGTGATGAAAGGTTCTGAGCCTCCTTTTTTAAACTCCACTGCAGAGCCACCTGTCAAGGTGGCCCTGCAGCTGTTGCAAAACTACAACTCCCATCATGCTTGGACAAGTTGGGATGATGGGAGCTGCAGTTTGGCAACAGCTGCAGAGCCACACAGGTTGTGCAAAACTGCTGTCCTCATACAAGAGTGTTGCACAAACTGTGGACCTCCAGCAGCAGATATCCCTCATAACAGTGTCAGCAGACATGTTACTAAATATTTTACCACATTTTTTGCTTTAACAATTTTTTTTTCTAATTTTCTTCTTCTAAAACTTAGGTGAGTCTTATGGTCCGGATTAGAAAATCAAACAAATATACAGTGATGAGCCAAAGGGTAACAATATTTTGAACTTTTGACTTTCAGGCTCCATATCTCACCATCCACTACTGCTTTTAACATGAGACTACAATCATTTTATAGACAATCATCTTGGCTATCTCATACATGAATTTGACTTGCAACTATTTAGCATATGATTAGTTATGCAGATTCTTGTCATGTCACTGCATTGTTCCTGTGGGGGCCAATCCAGCACCTCTACTTCATGGTCATTGAACCATTTCTTCTCCAATCTCTACGTATGCTTATGATCGTTGTCCTGCTGGAACACTATGTCATCCTTTTCATACCCATAGTACTCGAGTTTACAAAGTAATTTGTCTTGTAGGATACTCACATACAGCTCATTATTGAGACCACCATCGATCCAGGTCAACGCCTTTGGCTGTGAAACAATCCAATATCATCAGTCTTCCTCCACCAAACTTCACAGTTCCTTCAATTTCTCTATCTATTAGCCCCTCTTTCCTTTCTTTCTTCCAGACCCATTTGCACCCATTAGAGCCCAGTCGATTGACTCGATTGTCTCATTGCTCCAAATCACCCATTTCCAATCTTCTACTGCTCACTTTTCGTACTTTTTTACAAACTCGCGCCGCCGCTTCTTATGACAATATTGAAGTCGAGGTTTCTTCACCTTTTTTTGGGCCACCATTCCAGACTTGTGTAACATGCATCACACAGTATTTTCATGGACGTCTGGGATCTCACGATTACGAAGCATAAGAGTCACCTCCACTGCTGTGTTTGTCACACCAGAACTGATAGACCTTGTGATGAGCCGACTTGTTGACTCCGATATTTTGCCTGGACGTCCACCTCTTGGCTTTAGAATGGATAGATGGACTTCATTTCGTATTCTTCCAACTGTCATGGAACTCACATGATGCAGTTTGACAATTTTCTTGGCTGAGAGATCACTATCAATGAGCTGAATGATGCTGTTTCACTTTTCTTGGGAAATCTTCTTCATGGCTGCTCCTCTATTCAAATCAGTGACTTCTCCCTTGGGAATCAACCTATTAACACACTGAACTATCAGGGAATGTGAGAACAGGTTGTATTTTGTAGTATTCAGGAAGAAAAAGATTTTTCCACAACTGGGAGCAAAACAGTAACAATG
The DNA here is from genome assembly GCF_046119375.1 of Phyllobates terribilis. Taxonomy (NCBI): domain Eukaryota; kingdom Metazoa; phylum Chordata; class Amphibia; order Anura; family Dendrobatidae; genus Phyllobates; species Phyllobates terribilis. The sequence goes on from NW_027362764.1 coordinate 214,126,057, forward strand.
CAGTGACATGACAAGAATCTGCATAATTAATCATATGCTAAATAGTTGTAAGTCAAATTCATGTATAAGATAGCCAAGATGATGGTCTATAAAATGTTGGTAGTCTCACGTTCGGAGTAGTAGTGGATGGTGAGATATGGAGCCTGAAAGTCAAAAGTTCAAAACATTGTTATCCTTTTCCTCTTCACTGTACACTTTTAGCAAATCTGCCCCATTAGGGAAAATGTATCAAAACTGGTGCAAAAAAGGTGGAGCAGGCACTCATAGCAAACAATTAGGCCAAACTTTTCATTATTCAGAGGCACTTTCTATAATGAAGGAAGCAACCTGATCCATTCTTTCCTTAAAAGGAATCTGTCACATGAAAAATCTCTATTGAACTGCAGATATGGGGTTAATCCGGAGATTAATAGCATTCTGAACCTGCCCGGTGCCCGCACTTAGACCCCTGCTGTTGGGAAGAAATGAACTTTATTCCTCCGAGTAGTGTTCAGGTTTCAGTCCCGGGGTTGGCACTGGCATGAGTTCAGTCACCGCTCTGTGCATACAGAGCGGCGGGCGGTTCTATCTGTGCCCCCCCAGCATTGGCTGACAGCAGCGCAGCATTAGGGCCGTCTTTCAGTCATACACAGAGTGATGACTGGACCCGGGCCGGCACCAACCCCATGACTGAAACTTGAACGCTGCCAGGGTAAATAAAGTTCATATCCTCCTGACAGCGGTGTCTAAGTGCCAGCGCCAGGCAGGTTTAGAACGCTATTAACATGCAGATTAACCCCATAATGGCAGGTTAATACTGTTTTTTTCACATGACAGGTTCCATTTACATTAATATGGTCTTATTCATGTTCCAGAATCCAGATATTATTTTCTTGAGGCTTTTTATTTTTGCCTAAATATCAGCTAATGCTTCATACTATACATGCTTATTGCTTACGCCTTTTTAGGGTGTAGGTTTGCTTAGTGTTGTTGTGTTAGAATATCATCACTTTAGCCTATGTCCTTTAGGATTTACGTGACGAAATGTTTCCGTAGGCAGGTATTCGATTTGTCAGTACATTGTGCCTGTTTTGTGCTTGTATAATATTATGGCTTGTGTGGATCCTGCATGTATATGATTTGTAAATACCCTTATATTTTAATAAGTTTTTTTTTATATAATATAAATATTTTAGCACAATATTTAAAGAGGTTGTCTGAGGATATCATGTTGATGACCTATCGCTTGGATAAACCATCAGTGATAGTGTTGGCCCCCTCAAAAATAGTCTGGATGAAATGGTGGAAGAGGATGAGGGAAAAGCCACTAAATGTCAACTGTTAAAGTATGGCGCTGTCTCAAAATCAATGGAACAGCGGTCAGACAAAATGGAGGAGCTGATCAAGCATGTGGTCCAAAGCCAGCACCTGCAGCAGCAACATCTCCAGCAGCAGCAGCAACAGCACCAACAACTGCTCCGACAACTGCAACAGATTGATTTACTCACAGAGGTGGTTCGTGGCATGGCAACAGCCCCGACTCAATGTCAGCTGATGATTTCTCTATCCTGAAGGCGGTGAAGAGAGCCTTGCAGAAAATAACCCCGGGTAACTACATAGAGGCCTTTTGAACGGGTCGCCGATAGGGAGAAATTCCCTCCAGAGCAGTGGGCGGAAGTCCTGGCGCTATACTTAATGGGGGAGCCACAAAAGGCCTACTATGATTTATCCTTACACCAAAGAATATAAAAAATTTAAAACAGAAATTTTGGTGCGCTTGGGGGTGACAGTGTCTGTCAGAGCGCAACGGGTCCATCGCTGGGCATATCACCATGACAAACTCCCTCGCTCCCAAATGTTTGGTGTGCTGCACCTCATCCAAAAGTGGTACAGCCGGGGTCCTCTACACTAGGGCACATGGTGGAGCGAGTTGTAATGAACCGGTTCGTGCACTCCCTTCTGAGCTTGATGCAGATTTGGGTTGCCCAGGGAGATCCCCGAAACACTGATGACTTGGTCAGACTGGTCAAAAGGTATCAGGAGGTTGAAGGGTCCGTGGGGAGACAATCCATTCCATACTGGGAGGTGGAGGTTAAAAAGAGGGTGGGGCATCCAAAGTCTAAGGGGGCAGCGGAGGTCATGCCAAGGGCCTCATCGGGGATGTAATTTGCTGGAGATGTCACAGCCCTGGTCATATATCCACCCATTGTCCCCTGACCACTGAGCAAATGAACTGTAGCATGGGATACCAGTGTTCATTCTATGCATATCCAGCATGCAGTGTTGACAGTCCACCGGGCAAGGGGCCCAAAGCTTGTCCCGTAAAAGTGAATGGCATGCAAATGACTGGACTACTAGACTCAGGGAGTTTGGTGACCTTCGTGAGGGCCACAATCCCTCTCCAATTGATCCCTCAGAAGAAGGTTGGCTTCCGTTGCATTCACGGGGATGCTAAAGACTATGTGATGGCCAGAGTGGTCATTGAGACATGGAAGAGAGAACAGGGGATAATTAGTTAGATTAGGGAGGTGAGGTGATAGGCCAGTCTAAAGAAATGTGTTTTTAGGGCATGCTTGGAATTGTGGGTACTGGGAAGTAACTGAATTGTCTGTGGTAGTGCATTCCAGAAAACTGGTGCTGCACGAGAGAATAGCTCGGTATTTTTTTATATCCGACAGAGTCAAGCTTAGCACTCGGATTTTTTACCTTTTTTTTTCTTTTGTCTTCAGGCACTGCTTAAGGGATTGTCTTGAGAGTATAGCAAATTAATCTGGTAACAGGAAATGCTATAAAATAACAAATAAATAAAATAACCATATCAGTAAAGCTTAATGTTGTCATCCAATGACTGTAGTTGTATAAAATGACATTATGGCCCACACTATGGGTGAAAGTCTTGAGAGAAATAAAGAGCACCTCATGATGGGAATACGCCTAAACTAAATATAGCAGAGAATTCTAAAAAAATATGTAACTTCAGGCATAGGCGTCTGCTGATCTTTTACTCAATGAATCTGCTTGTTTGCTAGGCAACATTATGTATCTATGTATAGATATTGCGTCATTGTGTAATCTAATCCGAGAGAAGAGACATTCACCTGGGATGTAATTATGTATTTCCGACCATGGACTAGTTCACTGGCATGACAATGTGCATCCTGTATTTTTGCATTAACCTGTAATGGTTACGAATGCCTCTTCACCTTTGCTCTGAACACTCATCTGTTATTCATAAACCAGATGTACAGATGTAAACATAAATTATGCCCATTGAGAAATATTGCTTGGTAGTTTTGGAGGTAGGATGGATAGTTAGACATATCAAATCTATTCTGTGTGCATATTGATTTGTGACAAACTTACCTGTCATTTCCCGTGACAATCTGCTCTATACGACCCCATGGCTTCAGTGTTCTCGGCGCCACTGGAAGATACACTGCTTGGCCAGAACAATCATCAGCTGAAAAATTAAGGTGTCTGTCTGACCAGCCAATCACAGCACATGCTTGGCAATCCAGTCAATTTGACCAGCGGTTGATCTGGCTAATCAGCTTAAGTTGGTCAGTGGACTTGGCTAACCCAACCAACTCCTACTTTACTGATCCTGTGCAAGCTATTGTATCTTGCCATACCACTACTACCCCAAGGTGCCATTTCTAGTTTGACCTCAACCCTTTTTTGTTTGTTTAATTCTGACCTGACTTTTCTTGAATTCACTTTTGGTTCTGATTCTGCCTTCATTAATGACTGTCTGGCTTTGACATGGCTGGTTGGATTTTTGCTCAGCTCACTTCACCACTTGGCAACTACTGTAGATGCAAACAAAGAGCCGCTACAGTGAAGTCCAAATCTTTGTAGCACCAGGATAGCAAACGGGCTGTAAACAGAGGCCCAAGGGCCACACTGTGCGGCCACCCTCCCTCTCCCTGTCTGATACCCTGACTTAACCGGTATCTGCATATCCAGGAAACAGATACCAGTGAATATAATGGTGGAAGAGAGACAGGGCCGGCTCCAGGTTTTTCTGGGCTCCGGGCGAAAGAGTCTCAGTGGGCCCCTTTAACACATACCACGATTCATGATGCACAGATACCGCAGAGAAATATATATATATATATAGTACAATGCAAAGATTTCACTTCTTACATTACATGAGTGATATCTATTGTAAATTCCACAATAGCTCAGAAACCGGTGAATCGCTCCACACAGAATACTGGCCCCCATATAAGGCTCCATACGGAATACTGGCCCCCATATAAGGCCCCATACGGAATACTGGCCCCCATATAACGCTTCATACGGAATACTGGCCCCCATATAAGGCCCCATACAGAATACTGGCCCCCATATAAGGCCCCATAAGGAATACTGGCCCCCATATAAGGCCCCATACGGAATACTGGCCCCCATATAAGGCTTCATGCGGAATACTGACCCCCATATAAGGCTCCATGCGGAATACTGGCCCCCATATAAGGCTCCATACAGAATACTGGCCCCCATATAAGGCTCCATACGGAATACTGGCCCCCATATAAGGCTCCATACGGAATACTGGCCCCCATATAAGGCTCCATACGGAATACTGGCCCCCATATAAGGCTCCATACGGAATACTGGCCCCCATATAAGGCTCCATACGGAATACTGGCCCCCATATAAGGCTCCATACGGAATACTGGCCCCCATATAAGGCCCCATATGGAATACTGGCCCCCATATAAGGCTCCATACGGAATACTGGCCTCCATATAAGGCTCCATACGGAATACTGGCCCCCATATAAGGCTCCATACAGGATACTGGCCCCCATATAACGCTCCATACAGGATACTGGTCCCCTTATAAAGCTCCATACAGGATACTGGCCCCCATATAACGCTCCATACAGGATACCGGTCCCCTTATAACGCTCCATACAGGATACCGGTCCCCTTATAACGCTCCATGCAGGATACTGGCCCCCATATAATGCTGCATGCAGGCTGTTACCCCCCACATAATGCCCCATACAGGCTGTCCCCCCCCTTATAATGCTCCACGCAGGCTGTTACCCCCACATAATGCCCCATACAGCCCCCCCCTTTTAATGCTCCATGCAGGCTGTTACCCCCCACATAATGCCCCATACAGGCTGCCCCCCCCCTTATAATGCTCCATGCAGGCTGTCCCCCCCCACATAATGCACTATGCAGGCTGCCCCCCCCTTTATAATGCCCCATGCAGGCTGTTCCCCACCTTATAATGCCCCATGCAGGATGTCACCCCCCCTCTTTATAATGCCCCATGCAGGATGTCCCCCCCTCTCTTTATAATGCCCCATGCAGGATGCCCCCCCCACTCTCTTTATAATGCCCCATGCAGGATGCCCCCCCCTCTCTTTATAATGCCCCATGCAGGATGTCCCCCCCTCTCTTTATAATGCCCCATGCAGGATGCCCCCCCCCCTCTCTTTATAATGCTCCATGGAGGATGCCACCCCCCTTCTCTTTATACTGCCCCATGCCTCCATACATTAAAAAAAAAAAAAATCAAATACTCACCTCCCTTCTCCTCACCTGCTACCTGCTGCCCGCTGCTCGGGTCCGAACTCCAGCGTTGTCGGCGTCTTCCAGTTCAGCGCTCCCTGTGACGGCTCAGGGGAGGGCGTGGTGTAAAGACGTCACCGCGCCCTCTGACCTGAGACGTCACAGGGAGCGCAGAGCAGGAAGACAGCTGATCTGCGGAGGCACGGGGAGAGGTAAGTATCCGCCTGCCAGGGCCCTGAGTAAGCGGCGAAGAAGGGCGGGCGCTGACACCGCTCTCCTCCGCCCATAGCCCAGCGGGGTGCGCGACCGCCAGTGGGCCCCTCTGCCTGCTCAGGGCCCCGGCATTTGCCCGGGTGCGCCGGGTGCTGACGCCGGCCCTGAAGAGAGACATTGACTCCCTCTTTTACCATTCAGCCTGTGCAACTGAGTGTTTCAGCGCAGTAGGCTCACTGACATCACTAGATCACACCAGCTGTGGAGGCTCAGTTTACACAGAGCAAAAACTGGAGCAGTACGCCGCTTGAGCAATATTTTTTTTGTCATTCATCACTTGTGGGGCATATATGTGGGGCCATCCTTCTGGATTGAAGGACTATAGGGTATCATACTGTGTTTTGGGGCATCTTATTGTTTGTGCGGACATCATACTGTGTGTGGGGCTGTAGGATCCAGCATACTGTATGGGGAGCTGTGGGACCACCATACTGTGTTGGGGAATATGTGGGAGCATCTTACTATGTGTGGGGGCTGTGTGTACATCATACTGCTTTTTGGAGGAGCTGCTGATCTTGGTACAAGGGCTGAATAACAGGAGCAGCATGTTTTACTGCTATTTATAAACTTTATAAAAAGCAGTACATTACAAAGTTTTGATATGCTTAATAGTAAGCAATACAATTAATATTAATATAAAACAACCTGGTAATATTGGAATCGAATAGAATTTGCTTGAGCAATAAGTTGCCCTTCGTAACTATCACAGTCTCTCATGTGGCCCCTCAGAAAAATGAATTGCCAACCCCTGCTGTAGATGGGGTGAATATCCGTGAGCTTTTTAGACTTTTTGGTTGCCAGTACAAAGTCAAATGTAGAAGCCCATGTTGAGCTGATTCACTTGTCGTAGGATCATAGAATAATGAATGTTTTAATGCATACTGTATTTCAGGCAAATACATCTGTTCATACTCTGTGATGGATAATTTAGGATGAGATCAAAAAGTCACAACAGATCCGCTGCTCTAAACTATCTTGTTATAGGCATAGGCAGATATGGTAATACTGTATATCTCTGTGTAGGCACGGAACACTTGCAGGAAAATTTGTTCACTTTTTTGACAGCTGCCAGCAGGGACCATGCCACGAAATAGGAGTTTTTGAGCATGAGTGGGTATAGCCAGTGGAGAAAAGGCCTATGAATAAAGTTTGTACAATCTACTTGTCTGTACCCCATCATACAAGCAAAAGTCTATCTGGGAGAGCTATTCCCAACTATCACAGGGGAATGGATAATTTGAAAAATTTTAAGATTTGTTGAGGTTTTGAAGGTTTTTACATGTAAGTAATAGATAGGCTTCTATCCTAAAACCATTTCTTCATGGGGGCAGTATCTATTGCAATCATTAGGAAAGGAATTAGCTTGCTTTGTATGGTCTGCTTTATGATTCTATCATCTGATCGTTGGAGTTTTCCCTGGAGTCATTCACAAAACCACAGAGCTTTTCTATTTCAGTAATTTGTAATGTTACTATAAATACATATTATGATCATTGGATCGATTAGCTCTTAGAATAGAGTCTGATGTAGGAGACACAGATATACCCTCCTCGCAAAGAAAATATTGTGTTTTATCTTAAAGAGCAAGTCATTCCGCTATGAATAACTATAGTCATGGGAGAAAGTGTTGGCACCCTTGAAATTGTTCCAGAAAATGAAGTATTTTCTCCCAGAAAATTATTGCAATTACACATGCTTTGTTATACATGTTTATTTTCTTTGTGTGTAAAACAGGGAAAAAAAAGTAATTGAACATAATTTCACACAAAACTCACACACACAAAATGGAGTTGGGTGGTGGGGGGTATCTTAAAACATTTTGTTTTTTGGAAAAAAAAAAGCTAAAAGGTTTAATTTTTGTTTATACTTTTCTTTCTTTAAGATCTTCTCATGGAATAAAAAATGACAGTTTCTTCATGTCATGTACATGTGTTTTTAACTTGTGCCCAGGGTTGTATTAGCCACTAGGCACTCTAGGGCGGGTGCCTAGGACGGCAGGATGTGGAGGACACCACCATGAAGGAAGATTTTTTTTTTTTACATTTTCATCTCCTTCTTACCTCCGCTCCTCTGGGCATGATATCCGCCATCTTTATTGCAGGAGGGCAGATCAGATTGCATGGGCAGAGGAGCACTGATCAGCTCCCTGCCCAAATGAGGAAGTTAAATGCTGGAAGTGAAGGACCTGTGATGAGGTGTGACTTATGAATGGAGCCATGCAACAGCTTGCAAGTGAAATGTTTTTTCCCGTGCAGGAAACTGCAGAAGAGAAGAGGCACTAGTGACATAATTAGGGACCAGGGGTACATGGGATGCAGGCAATATGTGGGGGGTACGTATGGGGGTGCAGGCAATATGTGGGGGTACATATGGGAGTGCAGGCTATATGTGGGGGTACATATGGGAGTGCAGGCTATATGTGGGGGTACATATGGGTGTGCAGGCTATATGTGGGGGTACGTATGGGAGTGCAGGCTATATATGGGGGTACATATGAGAGTGCAGGCTATATATGGGGGTACATATGGGAGTGCAGGCTATATGTGGGGGTAAATATGAAGGGTGCATGCTATATGTGGGGGTACATATGGGGATGCAGGCTATATGTGGGGGTACATATAGGAGGTGCTGGAGTTATGTGGGGGGTGCTGGAGATATGTGGGGGTACATATATGGGGGTGAAGGCTACATGTGAAGAGTACATATAGGGGTGCATATGTGGGGGTACATATGGGGATGAAGACTATATGTGGGGGTACATATGGGGGGTGCTGGCTATATGTGGGAGTACATATGGGGTTTGCAGGCTATATGTGGGGGTACATATTGGGGGTGCTGAAGATATGTGGGGGTACATATGGGGATGCAGGCTATATGGGGAGGTATATATGGGAATGCAGCATATATATATAATGTATGTATATATATATGGGGCAGCATGTATGTGGTGGTGCATATGGGGGTACTTGCTTTATACGGGGGTACATATGGGGGGCAGCATGGTGGCTCAGTGGTTAGCACTGCAGCCTTGCAGCTCTGGGGTCCTGGGTTCAAATCCCGCCAAGGACAACATCTGCAAGGAGTTTGTATGTTCTCCCCATGTTTGTGTGGGTTTCCTCCGGGTTCTTCGGTTTCCTCCCACACTCCAAATACATACTGATAGGGAATGTAGATTGTGAGTCCCAATAGGGACAACGATGATAATGTATGTAAAGCGCTATGGAATATGTTGGCACTATATAAAAATAAAGATTATTATTATTATATGGAGGTGCTGACTATATGTGAGGGTACAAATGGGGGTGCAAGCTATATGGGCAGTATGGTGGCTCAGTGATTAGCAATGTTGCTTTGCAGTGCTGGGGTCCTGGTTTCAAATCCAACCAAGGACAACATCTGAAAGGAGTTTGTATGTTCTCCCCGTATTTGCGTGGATTTCCCCCGGGTTCTCCGGTTTCCTCCCACACTCCAAAGATTGATAGGGAATTTAGATTGTGAGCCCCAATGGGGACAGTGATGATAATGTCTGTAAAGTGCTGTGGAATATGATGGCGCTGTATAAGCAATGCATAATAAATAAAATATACGTGGAGGTGCAGGCTATTTGTGAGGGTGCATATGGGGTAGCAGACTGTATGTGGGGGATACATATGGGGGTGAACGCTGTATTTGGAGGTTACATGAGGGTGCAGGACATAGGTGGGGGATGCAAGCTACATGTTGGAGGTACATGGGGGTGCAGGCGTATGTGTGGGGGACATGGGAATGCCGGCTGTATATAGAGGGTACAAGCTATATGCAGGCTGTATATGGGGGTGCATAAGGGTGCAGACTATATGTGCGTGGTACATGGGGTGCTGACTATATGTAGGGGGTGCATGCTGTACTTGTGCAGTACATGGGGTGTGGACTGTATGTGATAGAGCGCCACAAAGGAGGGGAAGGTAATCACTCCTTAGTGGAGCTGAAAGTACAAGGAAATATTACTGTAGACAGCGAGAGGGAGTGATATTTATTGAGGGCACATTATGGAGGGAGTATAGCGTGTGGAGGGGTACTGAAGATGAGGACAGTTTGGAGACTATATTTTATAACGCAGGTACAGTGTGGTGGGCAGACAGTCTATAGGCCATAGTTGTTAAGGAAGGATGGTTTGACAGTTATTGTTCATAAGAAAGGACAGTGTGGTGCCATAATTCATGTGCACAGTGAGGAGCAATTATTTATTTAGGGCACACAGCATGGGCAGCTATATTTATTTAGGGGGCATTATAATGACACTTTTTATTTTTAAGGGCACTGTATCAGAATGTGATGCAGAAGACTGGAGAAGAGGGACGTCTGCGGAGACGAGCTATAGCGTCGGGACCAGATGAAGAAGAAAAGGATAAGAAGAACTTAAATCAGAGGAGATGTCACCTGGATCTAAGGAGGCATTTACACTGGTCAATTGCGACACTTAAATGACCTCTGACCGATTTTATGAAGCCGATCGGCAGTCGTTTATTAGCCTGTTTAGACCGGCTAACTGCACCTTCATGCACAGAAAGCGATCCTTAATATTAATAAAAATGTTCTCGGCAGCACATGTTTACACAGAATGACCTGTGAGAACAATGATATTTAAGTAAGCTTAAAGGAAATCTGTCCCCAATTGAGATAAGCTGCCGCCACAGGTGTCTGGGATTGACTAACTCCCCTCTACCTATTCATAACACATGTAAACATGGACAAATCGAGCATGCTTCTGTATAGAGAGTTGAACAGTAATAGATGTCCCTTGGTTGACAGTCATTAAATGTGTGTGGTCAAATTAAGAGGCAATTTCAAATTAAGTGACTTTGCCATGTTACAATTCTAAAAATAAAAGAAGAAGTGGAATCTAAGATTTAAGAATTCTATCTTAGTGGTCAAGCTGTTCTGGATAGCTAGCTATTAAACCCATTCTAAGCCCGGGTGGGAATCATTTTTATTGTTACATTTTTAATTTTTTCAATAAAATGACGGCTGGAGTCTGCACATGAGCATACCGTGCTATCCAGCGCCATGTTTGTTTAAGCAAATTTGCATATTCAGTGTCTTTAATAAAATGTACGAAAAGAGGTATCCAGCTCCAGCAAATGTAAAAATAAAAAACTTTATTGATTTCCAAAAAGTGTCATTAAAAGTTCATCCAGGAATGGAAAACATGATTGGCTCAAGTGCAAAATTAATCCATATAATCTAAGACTTTCAGCGACGCATTTCGAACGCTACAAAGGCGTTTTTTGTCAAAGCTTTGACAAAGAACGCCTTTGCAGTGTCCGACACATTTTCACGGCGCTGATGAATAAGTACCCTTAACTGCCGCCGTGAAAATGTGTTACGGCGGTTAAGGGGTTAAGCCACTTTGTTACCATTTTAGTAGTATGCTTCGGGTCATTTTCCATTTGGAAGACCCATTTCCGCCCAAGCATTTTTTCATTGAAATGGAAAAAATTTGATAGAGATTTCAACGACTATGAGACTAATTCCGTTTATTCATGGAAGAGGAGTGTTTCTAGACGGTCAATGACCCCTAAATCTATTCTCAAGGATTCAACTAAACCACATAAGCGTGAGTAGAGGAGATCTAAGGTCAGTTTCAGCTCATCAGAGATAGATACAACGGATCATATATGTGATATGTGTGAACAATTGAACTTGGACTCTGATTTTCTTACACACAAAAATCTTTTAATCAAGGAAAGAAAAATGCTCAGTACAAACGTGATCTATCTAATAAATGAGACATGATTCCAAAAAACAACGTGGTCACAGAAGTGGCAGAAAACACAGGAGGAAATGCAATGAGAATTCCACCACGGATGGTGAACTTAGTTCACAGGAAACCACTGATTTGAATATTAATGAGGCATTTGGGAATGAGAAATCTGAGACATTTAATAACAATGTCCATTCCTTCCAGGAACAATGTGCTGTGAATGTTCTCAATGATTTGAACAGTGAATCGTCATCTCTTGTCTTGCCTCCTAATAAAAGTAACATACCCAATCCTTCCTTCTACCCCATCCGGTCTAGAGCAAACATTACGGATGCTTTCCATCAAGCTATGGAACGGGATTTAAAAACCTATTATCTGAACAAACGCAGTTTGAGTCCAATCTAAACAAGTCTGAACTGAGGTTTATTAAACAATTGCAAACTAATAATTATTTGTCCGTCAGTTCAGTGGTGGTGCTGGACAACCTGTTATATGAAAGGATCAAATTTCTCAATTTATAAGATGTTACAGTATGATCCAACTAAGCAATATCAAGATGAATTGCAAACATTATTACAGGAGGCAATATATTTGAATATGTCTAAAAAAGAGGCTGAGTAAATTTTTGAGGAACATGCTGTCTGCCCTGTTCTGCATATACTTCACAAGGTTCATAAAGAGGTGTTTCCTCCTACCTTTCATCCGATCATTGCAATGATTGGTTGCTTATTAGAGCATTTGTCAGCTTGGGTTGATGGATATATTCAACCGTTATCAGAAATCACACCCAGTTTTGTAAAAGACACAAAACATTTCTTAGGTATTGAAGATTCCTTGAAATGGTCACAAGATTCGTCTTGGATTATCAGTGATGTTACTGCACTCTATTCTTGTATGCCTCATGAAAATATTATTATGGCATTATCTCATTTTCTGTCCAGATTTACAGGTTATTCGGAATTGTTAAATAATTGTATTGTTTCCGCTGTGTCTTTTTTGTTGACTCAATTATTTTATGTTCAATCATGCATTCTATTTAGAGGTGAAGGGGTGTTCAATGGGGGGAAATGTTCCCCTTCTCTGGTGAATATTTACATGTCATGGTGGGAGGAGCGTTACATGTTTTCTGTCCCTTTTGATTGCCACATAAAATGGTTTGGTAGATATCTAGATGATTTAATCTTTGTTTTTCAGGGACACAATTGTAATATCGATTCTTTTTTTGGGTATCAACGCCAATGATATGATCCTTAAATTTGTAATGGAGAAAAGAGATCAAACTACTCTCTTTTCGGATGTTTTTCTATCAGGTGATACAGTCACAGGTGAAATCTGTACCAAATTATGTAGAAAACCGAGTTATAGAAACACTCTCCTGCATCCACAGCACATTGCCATCCACAACACGTTAGTATTAAGAATCTCCCGGTTGGAAAATGTATTCGTGCATGTGACGCGCCCCCTGGGACATATTCCTTTTTGAGGGGAATACCCGGCACCGGATCAGATGGGGGGGGTTGTAGTCTCCGAGCGGCTGTGACCCGGTCCCGTGCCCAGGGCGTCAAGCTAAGTGTTATGTGGCAGCTTTACAGATGTTACTAAAGTTCTTTTGTGTCGACTACGCCACCCGTTGTGATGCGGTCACTGTGGCCGCCGCTGCTGCAGGGTCCGCTGAGGCTGATGGTGGGTGCGCAGCTTGGTGAGATAACCCCCAACGGGAGGGGTATAGCCTCAGAGGGGACAGGCGCAGAGGATGGGGGTTGTGGTGGTGCGATGCAGCCGGCAATGAAGACAGACTCGGGTTGTGCAGTTAAGGGTGTTTACTTACTGCTGATGTTGTACTGGTCACTCCAGCTGCTAGTGACCACCCGAGCCGTGCTGCGTCCACCAGGTCCTGGATCCGGCCAACCCCCAAACAAGTCCAGAGCGTGGCCCTGAGCTCTCCCTCTGTCCTTTCTTCAGCCGTCCCCACCAGTGATTCACCTAGGTCCAGCTCCCTCGGGCCTTCTTTTGGGACACCCTTGGCCCTGGGTTCCCTGACCCTTCATGTGGTGTGCCTTCGGGGTGAATGTGGTGGGTGACCGTGACAGACACTGCCCACGGTCTCCGGTCTCTGGCTGGGGAATGTCTTTGCCCCCACCAGCTTGGGTTCCGGTACCCTCTTGCTGACTCCTCACCCGGTGCTCTAATTTGGGTTCTTGGGTCCCTTCAGTCTTCCCCCTCTGGGTCTTTCTCTGCTCCACTCTCTCTCTCTCCAGGGCTGCTGTTTCCTTCTCTCTCCTCTCCAACTGACTTGTTCTCAGCGTCTGACCCTGATCTAAGTTGGTGCCCTCCTTATATATCCCTCTATGTGTGAGCTCAGGTGACCAGCACCCAATGAGCTCCTATCACTACCCAGACTGCTCCCCCTATCTGCCCCTACACTACATGGGATGTACCACCCCCCTCCCACTCCAGCCAGGAACAGGCTCGGTTGTACCCGCACATTTCTAAGTGGGAGTACCGTCGGCCTGCTCCTCTGGAATGGGATGTATGTAGTGCATGCAGTCTATCTGAGCTCAGTTCCACACTCCTTCCTTACCCGGGAGTGGAATATCACACCTCTGGGTTGAGGTGCAATACCCCTGTAGCAGCCGAATCCTCAGGGTGCTACACATGACGTGCTTGTTCACATGATAAGGATTTTTCAATTGAATGTGATAAGATCTGTGAGAGATCTCTTATGAGAGGGTATTCACATGCATAAATAGGGCGTTGTGCATTGCATCCAAAGAGTCTAGACAAAATCGTCTCTATAATAACAAGAAATCCAGAGGGCAAATCAGAGAACAGGTTTTGCCAGTCACATTTACTACACCTTATTCCTTGGATTATCCACATATAGTAAAAATGTTAAATAAGAACTTGCCGTTGTTATATCATGATCAGAAGTTATCCAATATATTAGACAAAGGAGTAAGATTTGTTGCTAGAAAATCCAGATTTGGGAGGCTGTCAGTCAGCATGTATTGCAGTGTGAACACAGTCCAAGATACATGATTAGCTCTCAAGGGGTGTTCCAAAATGTGGAACATCACTTTGTGGGTTATGTCAATATATAAATAAATCTAGAAACTTCACATCATGTGCAAATAGAGTATCATTTGGTATAAAGACATTTATCAATTGCAATTCTACACACCATATTTATTTAGCTACGTGCACAACATGTAACCTTCAATACATTGGCTGCGCAACAAGAAAACCGAAGGTCAAGATTTCTGAGCACATTAATGGAGCTAAAACAGATTCTAGCAGCACCAATTATAGTAGCAAAAAATCTCTCTCAGGATTATCTCGTTACTATTTGGAAAAACATAATGGTGACAGTAGTTTGTAGATTTGTAGTCTTGATAGGGTGAAGTGCCCAGCAAGTGGAGGAGATTTTGCGAATACATGAAGAGTTTTGGATATTACGCATGGATACTCGAGCACCTTTAGGTTTAACCCCTTAACGACCTTGGACGTATGAGTATGTCCAAGGTCTTATCCCTGCACTCCATGTGTGCTTCAGCGCTGAACCCACATGTTTTCGGGCACATGACAGCTGATCTGTACAGCTGACATGTGCCTCTAACAGCCAAGGGTGGAATCGTGGTCCACCCACGGCTGTCAACATGTTAAATGCTGCTGTCAATCTCAGACAGCGGCATTTAACATGGCTGCGCTGGAAGGGCATCACTAACTGCACCCATCAGGGCCCGTGTCACAAGACCGCGGGTTGCCAATGGGTTGGCATGAGAACCTGGGGTCTGCAGATGACCCCTGCGGTTGTCATTGCCAGGATGCTATGAGCCCTGCCCAGTGGTTGGCACTCATGGTTAGTGAGCATTTGTGCTACACACAGGTGACCGGATGATTGGAACTTCTAGTCTCCCATGGAGACTATTGAAGCCAGTAAAAAGTAAAAAAAAAATATTTATAAATTTTTAAAAATATAAAAGTTCAAATCATCCCATTCTAAATAAAACAATAAAAAAATCAAATATACACATGTTTGGTATCGCCGTGTTCAGAATTGCCCGATCTATCAATATATGAATAGAATTTTTCCAATCTGTAAACGGTGTAACGAGAAAAAAAAACTACAGAATTACATTTTTTTTGTTGCCGCAACATTGCAATAAAATGCAATAACGGGAGATCAAAATATCATATCTACCCCCAAATGGTATCAATAAAAATATCAGCTCGGCGCACAAAAAATAAGCCATCACTCGGCCCCAGATCCCGAAAAATAGAGACGCTACAGGACTTAGAAAATGGTGACTTTTTTTTTACCACTGAAATAAAAAAGAACCTATACATGTTTGATATCTACAAACTCATAATTACCTGGGGAATCATATTGGCAGGTCAGTTTTAGCATTTAGTGAATATGATAAAAAAAATCAAAAATTGAGGAATTGCTATTTTTTTGCAATTTCACCGCACTTTGAATTTTTTCCCCGTTTTCCAGTACACAATCTAGTAAAACCAATGATGTCATTCAAAAGTACAACTCGTCCCATAAAAAACAAGCCCTCACATGGCCATATTGATGGAGAAATAAAAAAAGTTATGGCCATGGGAAGACAGGGAGTAAAAAATTTAAACGCAAAAAGGGAAAAACCCAAGGTGGTGAAGGGGTTAAACTTTAGAACTGACTTGTATTATTATTAAGGAATATTTTTGCTAAAATATGGCTCATAATATGTCATTTTAGATAGAATATAAGTCATTAGTTTTTTTTTCTCTCCCACCACATGTCAGTATACTTCTAATTAATTCTTTTGTTGGCTGCATTGAATTGGTTTGTAAATCAATTGTGAGTGAATACTCATTTGAAGGTTCAGCATGATCTCCTGTACTTTAAACCTTTTCATTGTGGTAATGCTCGAAATGTGTTGGCCTAAAGCTATTTTTTTTATTTTTAGTGTTTTTTAGAGCATTCAGATAAATGATGTTTTAATAATATTTTTTCACTTGTTTTTCTAAAAAAAATTTTTGGGGGTATTTGAACTGTTTGCCTTTTTCTCTTCATGACTTTATGAGGTTTTGCTTTATCAGAGGCAAATTGAACTTTGTTTTGGTGCAGCTTTGGGGTACATTTAAATTACTGTGCAATTAATATAATTTGTTTTTGTCATGCAAATATAAAATACAAACTATATATATATATATATATATATATATATATATATATACCCAAAATATGAAAAACAAAACAGATGTCAGAGAGTTTCTGAGAAATATATACCTTGCTGCCATTGTGGAGTCAGACTCTGATTCATGCTTGGACAACATTAACTGTACTATACGTTCCTGTCAAATAAATTCTCCAGGTTATTGCGGTCATATGGATATCTCACATGTGAAGCTTTTTATTGTTACAATAAAGGGATTTTTTTTATGGAATATTTTTTTAAAAAAATGTTGAAGATATTTTGTATGTGTTTTTTTTTTTTTTTTTATAATTTGTCCTCCAAGATATCTTCACTTTAACAACACACCATATATTTACAATAATGTAAAGATAAAGCCCAGGACTAAGTGCAGTAAACTTAAGCATTTAAGAGCAAGAAATGTATTAAACCCTATTAGAGTGTCTGAAATGAAATATGGACACTAATGCCAACCCACATATACCAGTCATATTCATTTCTTAATTTATCTGCACACTAGATGCCATTAATGATGCCTACATTGCTGTGTATGTGGCAGAGCAGGTATATGAAGCACCAGCATGGCAGGTGCCAACTGAAGATTCCATGTCTTGTGCTGAGGTCATGTGACTGGCATGCGCTCAACTGCCGTTCACTTTTCAACTGTCGACTGCGGCGAGTGGAAGAGAGTTGAATTGACCGACGAGAGATTGTCAAAATTGAGAGAGAAAAAGCAGAGGAAATGAAAAAAGAAGATATGGAGAAGAAAGAAGAGATAAAGAAGAAAGAAGAAATGGAGAAGAAAGAAGACATGAAGAGAGCAAAAGAGAAGAGGAAGAGAGAAGACAGCCTGGAGGAAGACTTCAAAAAGAAGAGGAGGATTGGACCCAACGCCAGAGAGTTGGAGGATGAGGAGCCTAGAGCAGGTAAGGGTCACATTCAAGTCTCATCTACAATGTGGTGGTTATTCTTGATTTATAGTAAAAGTTCCCACATAAACAATAGGAGGTTTATGCGAGTCCCATGTATGAGATATTGCTACATATATGTGTAGCTATAGATATCAATTACATTGTATTATTAACACTAAGCCTGGGTCATGCATAGCAGTGAGGGCAAGGATTTTATAGTGTGGCTGCTCAGAATGTCCTTATATATATTTATAGCTTTGTTAGTGCCAAAATGGTACAAAGTGACAGTTTACAGTAAAACATATGGTAGATGGTTAATATGGGAAATACTGAAGAAAAGGATGTTTTCTTTTTTTTTTTTTTTTTTTTTTTTAATGAAGCTCAGACCCTATTCCATTAATTAGCCTCATGTGGTTTTGCCATAAATTTGTGAATATACATTATAGGGTATTCTATATTCTGTCTAATCAAAAAGTACAGGAGCACCCAATAGTCTGCTAGTCAATAAAGTGAACTACATTTATCAGTGGAACCCGCACCTTGTAAAAGCCTTATCTTGTGCCATTATAATACTGTGCAGTATTTAACCTACCCTAGTATCAGTAATTACAGCCTTTCTCAATTATGTGATGTGTACACTGACCCCATGGTAATATAGATAGACCTAGAGGTGTAACATGTATAATGGGGATTTTATAAATGTATATACAGTACTTTTTATTTGCCGCATATTTGAAAAATAACGTGTGCAGTTTTCTAGAGAATAATCTCATGTTTCATTTACATTTTTTTCAAATAAACCAATATTAAATTCCTGTTTTTATTCCTTTAGGACCCAGCACCGCTTTAACACCCACATCCAACACCCGAATTTCCATCAGCGGGTTCAAATTCCATCAGGTGCTGGGTGAGGGCAGATACGGCAAAGTAAGTATTTCACTTTTCTATATTTCAGGCGAATTATACTCATAAAGTCCAAGACTTATGTTATCTTAATAGTTAGAGTGCAAATACATAGTCTCCAATATCAGACATTTTAGTTTGGGGGATGGTGGATTGTAGGATTCTCCATTTTATATTGTAGGTTCTTAAATAACAATATACTTTTTTTTCACCGGTAATCTCTTAAACATTTATTTTCCCTGTGTCTTCCTCAGGTGGTGCTGGCATCAGTCCCCGGCCGAAACATCTACAAGGCCATTAAGATCATTGACAAACGGGACAATGCAGAAGCCTTACAGCGAGAGAGGCGGATACTCCTGGCGGCCAGAGACTGCCCATTCTTGAGTCATCTCTGTGCCGCCCAGCAGTCTCAGGTATAGAGGGGTCTCCCTGATACACTCACATCTTACATTGTGCACATAATACTAGATAAAACCTGAGAGAGTATCTACATATTCTTCTTTACTAGAGGTCACACATTATAAAATATGTTTATTTTATACTAATATTGTGCTTTTTCTCCAGGACAATGCCTATTTCATCATGGAGCATTTGTCTGGCGGCAGCCTTGAGTCACTCATCAGAATGTGCAAGAGACTGAACATCAACTCTGTACGGTGAGTAACTAATTGTGGGATGGGAGAAAAAATATAGCAACATGTCCTAATAGCAGGAGGGAATAACATGATTTTATTCTACATACAGTATATTACATATCACACCTTTGTTACACAGAACACTTATGGGTTAGTGATATATTTATATTACATTTCTGATGGTTCAATGGTTAACATGTGGTATATTTCATGGTCTTGAGCAAAAATGATGTTTATACCCATTGCCTATGGTTGTCAAGAATGGTGTAGTAAATAACACCCAATCTTATATAATAATGTATTTTGGAATAGTGAGGGGATTAAAGGAATTATCCAATTATTAAATCACAAGGATAGGCCATCAATATTACTTCAGTTGGAATAACACCCCCAAAAATCTAATTTTCTTGTTTTATCCAAAGGAATGGGCAATCGTTTTAAAGGACTTTATTAGTGGTAGTCTTAAGTGATGGTCTACTTATAATTTTATTTTATTTCATTTTAAGAGGCCCAGAATTCAATCTTTATCAGTATTTGAGCTTTGTTCTTCTGATAAAATGGTATTGCCATACAGTCAATAGGGTTATATTAGAGATTATAATAAATTTTCCCTCTGTACAAGTTATACAGAATGATTTCATGTTTTGATACTAAACAGTCTTCTTTCTTCATTTAGATTTTACACAGCAGAATTAATTTGTGGCCTCCAGTTCCTCCACGGGCATGGCATCGCCCATCGGTAAGAGAATTTATATTGTCTTGAGAACACCAGTGATATCCATGGGCTATGTTTGGTACTGCAGCTTAGGTCTATTCACTTGAGTGACGTTAAGCATCAATAGCAGACATAGTCATGCACTAGTGGTGCTTGCTCATATACCTGTCTGTATTTCTTATCTTAGGCCAGTCTCTTCTTGTCCTAAGTGTCAACTTCCAGTTGTTTCCTGTAGTTATGGGCAAAAACCATGCCAATTTTTTTTTTTTTTTTTGCAGAGACATCAAGCTAGCTAACATCATGCTAGATACAGATGGTCACATTCGAATTATAGACCTTGGGGTGGCGAAAGACGGTCTGACCGCGTCCAGTAAGATCTATGGACGGACAGGAACTTTCCGCTACATGGCCCCAGAGGTGCTCCTGGGTGAACCATACAACGTAGCAGTAGACTGGTGGAGCCTGGGGATAGTTGTGTCCATAATGTCATCTGGACGTTTCCCATTTTACAACGGCCCAGAGAGAGATAAGATCTGCACCTCAATTACCAGCGAGAAGCCAAAATTTCCAGCATGGCTAGGTGCAGACTTGACAGATCTCTTGATGAACCTGCTACAGAAAGACCCAGAGAGACGCCTGGGTGTGCCAGGAAACATCAGAGACCACCCATTTTTCGAAACCATCTGTTGGGAGGAACTGGAGCAGAGGAGAGCACGGCCTCCTTTTACACCTTTTCCATGTAAGTGAAGACTTAATACAAAAAGATTTTTAGGATTTACACACTATGACGATATATAGTAAGAAATGTGTAAATACTTACAGGAACTGTCTACTGACATTGAAATGTTATTTTACAGAAAATAGCAAGTTTTGTCAGATGTCTGTAAGAGGAGGAGATAAGAGTAATTGTTTTTTATATCTCTGTATACTTCTTTCTCTTGCAGCATGTTCTGGAGTGAACCATCTAGATTGGCCGGAAGACAAACCAGCTCTTCACCCTGTGTCCGACTTTTCATTTTTGTCACCAAGCTGGACACAGTAGGATGAACCCGTGCCACCTGCCCAGAACCCTGTGCCTCCTCCGCCCGCTGCTTGTGTACCTGACCTTGGCTTGCCCTGGACTACGACTCTCTCTGCTGATTTAGTGCCGTCTATTAACATCATATTGCTGCCCCAGTCTCTCTCGGCTCTGAATCCTCTGACCTCTGGCTTGACTCCGACATCTCTACACTTCATGTGGTGGGTATGAGGTGAGTATCTGTATGGGCATTTGATCCAGGGAGTATTTTCCAGCTGCCATATTTGGAGTCAGGAAGGATTGTTTTTTCCCTTATATCAGGACAAATTATCAGATGTCATAAAGGGTTTTTTTCTCTCCTTCCTCTGGATCAACACAGCTGCCCCCCCACTTCCCAACCATTTTTTCACTTCCCTAATCAATAATACAATAATTTAGTAAATGATTCAGGGACTAGTCTGACTGCCATGCGTGGAGTTGGGAAGGAATTTTTCCTCATTTGAAGCTGAATTGGCCGATGGCTCAATGAGGTTTTTTCACCTTCCCCCTGGATTAATGAAATATGTTATAATAGTTGATCCAGGGAACTAGTCTGATTGCCCTAAGTGGAGTCGGGAAGGAATTTTTTCCCCCAATATTGGGGTTTTTCGCCTTCCCCTGAATCAATAAAAGTCAGTGGATCTAATATATCCTTGAATTAATAAAATTTTCTATTTTCACCCCTATGTATTTGTGTGCCTTGTTTTATTTCAATTCACTATACATGTTCTGTGTCGTATCTCTTGGTTTTTTGGCTTTTTAATATAGTTAGATTTTAAGCTTCTGGTATTTACATTCTTTGAATAAAAAGTAAATGTAAAAAATTATCTCAAAGAAGATCAATATCCAATAATTATCTGTATTCAGAAATTATTAAAATAAAAACGTCACTAAACTAGATAACAGTAAACACATATAGTTATTTGCATCTTATAAAGTGATGGACCCTGACCTTTGGGGTCCCTCTATCGATTCCAAACGTATGTTCACACTGACTTTTTTTACATAGATTTTGAAGCAGATCCACATCAAAAAACAATTAAAATATTTTTTTTTAATGTAAATTTTATATTGGATATGCTTTAACATCCATGTTAAAAACTCCAAGTGAACATACCCTTGGAAAGATACTGCACATGGTGCCGGTACTAAGATTAGGAAAAGATTTGCATTTGATTAGAATCAGTGCTATTCCTGAGACAAACAGATTTGTAGATGCTACCTAAGAATCAGACACCGAAGATTTGATACCTGAGAGCCTGACACCGAAGATCTGGTCAAGCCAAATCGTGGAATCTCATTGATGCTTGCAACAGAAAGCCCTCCCAGATAATAGACGCCCATCAGACACAGAGAATCATCAGTTACAGGGAAAGAAACTGTACAGAGCCAATAATTATATAGAAATGTCTGCATTTATATATATTCTGTTTAAATAGTTTCCCAAAATGTATTAACTTTTCTAATTACATTTTGAATTAAGAACAACTTTTAATGGTTAAACCATTTAAAACAAGCCTATTTTGACCTTAAGTACCTACTTTTTTGCTATTCTTGCATATTGCAAGGCAATGTTTCTATTTTTTTCGTTGACGTATACATATACAAGATTTATTTTGCTAAACGAGTTGTATTTTTTAGTGGCACAATTTTGGAGTACAAATAACTTATTAACTAGATTTTATTAACTCTTTATGGGGAGACTGAGAATTCTGCTGTTATTTTTTAACACATTAAATAGGCAGCACATGTTTGCACAGGATGATCTGCTGCCGAGAACAATGATATTTAGGTAAGCTTAATGGGAATCTTTCACCGCCTTTGACGTATCTAAACTATTAATATCGCCATGCAGGTTATAGACTGCTGAGGACAGTGATCCCTGTATGTCTCATACCACATGCGTGGATAAATCATTTTTTATTCGTTTATGGAAATGACCTCTTCTAGGCTTTGAGGAGGATGCTGCCTGGAAGATAACTTTGCCTCCACACTTTATCTCCATGTATCTCACCTCCCATCAGTGTCACTCTGTCCCTGTGACATCGGCCGCTCGAGAGGAAATCTCGCACGTGCGCATTACTGTTCTCTTCTTTCCTCCGCAGTCTTCCGCTCTTCTATGGGCACAGCCATCAAGTTCCTTCTGTTCCCAGTGTTCTCGGCACATGCGTCTAATCATGCTGTGATCATGTAGTTGTATAATTAACGGATACATGGATGGCCCATGGATTAAAATCTGATGAAAATTAGAAAAAAATCGTCTGTGTTTTCTGGATGAAACTAAGGTGATTTCTCTACGCTCGTCTGCAGGCGCCCTTAGACTGTCAGCCAAACTCGGTGATACCGGCGAGTTTGGATGACATTAGTCTGGTGTGTATGGGGGAATTGAAATATTATCTAAAGGGTATGGGCAATTTTAGTCTGACTTATTAGTAGGGGCGTCATGACTTAGAGTGCCTAGGGTAGCATGAACACCAAACATGGCCCTGCTTGTGCCGACTCATTTATTTGGATGAAATCAAACAGACTCCTAATTGTGTATGCAGGCAGTATGTTGTATGTTGACACTGATGGTTAGTTTTGAAAATAATTTGTGTACTTTTTCCTTTCACTTTCCCTGTTCGCTCAGTTTGTTTAGATGCTAGTAAATACTTGTCTGTGGTTTCATCAATTTAATTAATTATCTTTAAATATTATTTTATGCGAGTTATGGGCATTACAGCATACTGTGCATACAGAAGCAAATTTCTCTAGGCTGTTTCCAGTAATCAATTAAATCAGTATTACGGTATCAGTCAATCAATCAATGGGTTTACTTAATGTAATTCCTAAGAGTTTTTTCAAGATCTCTGCTTGTTTTAACCCCTTAATGACGAATGGCGGACATAGCATGTCATGAGTGAGTGTCAATTCCCGCATCATGATGTGCTATGTCCGTTATGACTTTAAGCTGTTACTGTGTGAAAAAAACACAGTGACAGATCCGTGCCGACACTGTACTTCCTGTACAAAAAAAAATATCTGTTCTGGTCATGTGACGGTTACACAGGTGGATGGCTCCTTACAGATACAGTATGTGTATTAGAGCTGTGTAATGTAATGAGCCATGCACTAAGGTGCTTAATAACCCTTTCCCAACATGTTTATGTACAGTACAGACCAAAAGTTTGGACACACCTTGTCATTTAAAGATTTTTCTGTATTTTCATGACTTTGAAAATTGTACATTCACACTGAAGGCATCAAACCTATGAATTAACACATGTGGAATTATATACTTAACAAAAAAGTGTGAAACAACTGAAAATATGTCTTATATTCTAGGTTCTTCAAAGTAGCCACCTTTTGCTTTGATGACTGCTTTGCACACTCTTGGCATTCTCTTGATGAGCATCAAGAGGTAGAGGTGTGTCCAAACTTTTGGTCTGTACTGTACATGTACATAGAACCGCCATCGGGGCATTACTCCCCTTACTGTTATATGGTGCCCGGTGAGCAGAAGTAAAGAGGAGGAGCCCGGACCCAGTCCTGGCATCCCCTCTTGTGCTTCTGCTCACCAGGCCCCAGGGTATAATAAAGAATCGTGTGCGGGCGAGCCGCCATCGGCGGTGCACATCTCTTCCTGGAATTCCACAGAACAGCTGTGTGGCTCCAAGGGAGTCCCTCCGCCTCTTCTGTGACGCACTAGTGATGGCGTGTACTCAATGACTTCATCACGTATGCACCAGCATGTATGCATGCCACTCACCAGGATACAAGAAGTGGAGCTGCAGGGGATCTTATGAGAGGTAAATATGAAAAACTTTTTTTTAAAATAAAATTAATTAAATAGATTTGAGGGGGAGCAAATGATGATGAATTGAGGGTGTGGCACGGGGGACAGTGAATGATGTATTGAGGTGGAGAAGCGCAAATAATGAATTGAGGGTGGGGGACGGGGACAGCAATTGATGAATTGAAGGTGGGGGGATGGGGAGAGCAAATAATGATGAATTGGGTGAGTTTGGTACAGCAAATGATAATGAATTGAGGGTGGGGGGGGACAGCAAATGATGATGAATTGAGATTGGGGCATGGTGGAACATAAATGATGATGGATTGAGGGTGGGGGACAACAAATGATGATGAATTGGGGGAGAGTAAATTATGAATTGATTGTGGGGGAGAGCAAATGATGCTGTATTGAGGGTGGGGGAGACCAAATGATGATGAATTGAGGGTGGGGGTGGGAGAGAGAGAGGACATGACATAATGAATTGGGGCGGAGTGGGGCATGTAAATACAATGAATTGTAGAGCAGGAGGTACAGAGTGGGGGACCTTGAGGAGGCAGGAGTGTGACTGGTAATGAATTGGGGAAAGAGTA
Source organism: Phyllobates terribilis (assembly GCF_046119375.1). Classification (NCBI taxonomy): domain Eukaryota; kingdom Metazoa; phylum Chordata; class Amphibia; order Anura; family Dendrobatidae; genus Phyllobates; species Phyllobates terribilis. The sequence continues at coordinate 214,151,352 of NW_027362764.1, forward strand.
GGTTCTAATTAATTTATATATTTATTAGGTGAGGAAAGTGCCTATTTATAGTTAGGGGGGGGCACAGTGGTGGATTACAATTTATATTTGGAATGATGGCTTGCATAATAACTAATTATATGTTAATAGTGGGTGCACTTCTGTATTCAGCTGCATAGTGTAGAAGTTGGGCAAAAAGTGGGGAATGTGCTCTGGAAGCGGTGCTCTAGGTAACTGTGTGCTATTTTCTGTGCGTCCTGGTTGGAAGAAGTGATGGCGGTCTTCACTGGATGAAGAAGAAAAACGAAAATGAAGGACTTCAACTAGAGAAATCACCAGTGAGTCTTTATGTTACCTGTACACTTACACTATGCACTGCATACTATATACAGAGCTCCTGTATATAATGTCATCGGTGATTACTGTATTACCTGTACACTGACACTACATACAGAGCTCCTGTGTATAATGTCACTGGTGATCCCTGCTTTACATGTACATTATACACTATATACAGAGCTCTGGTGTATAATGTCACCGGTGATCAATGTATTACCTATACACTATATAGTATATACAGAGCTCTTGTGTATGTCACCAGTGATCACTGTATTACCTGTACACTGACACTATATACAGAGCTTCTATGTATAATGTCACCGGTGATCACTGTATTATCTCTACACTGACACTATATACAGAGCTCCTATGTATAATGTTCAAAAACAGGAATAAGGTACTTGAATAAAACTTCTCTTTATTTCATCCGTTAGAAACAAGGATGTCCATGATTAAAAAAAATACAGAGTGATTCTTACGTGTTTCTGGCATAGCTGCCTTTAGTTATAGAATCTAATATATATAATCGTCTTATCCCGTCTGTCTGTCTGTCCTTCTGTCCAGGAAATCCCGCGTTGCTGATTGGTCCGGCCCCGGCCAATAAGCGACGCGGGATTTCAGAAAAAGATGGCGGCTGTTAGCGGCTCATTTGCCGCACGGAGGTCAGCGGCGATGCAACCGGGAGATGACCGGCGCTAGGCGGTCATCTCCCGACTGCTCGCAGCAGAAGTACCCCGACCGGCGGCGCCGCTGACCGCCATGCGGCTACTGTCGGGAGATCAGCGGCTAGGGCCGCTTGATCTCCTGACGGCAAGTGTGAAGGGAGGACCGTGGAGCGGCGCCGCCGGTCGGGATACTTCTGCTGCGAGCAGCCGGTCATCTCCCGGCTGCTCGCAGCGGAAGTACCCGCACAGGCAGCGCCACTCCCCGTGCCTACAGGGTTCTCTACACCCAGTAGGGACAACCGGCATACCAGGAGGCTTCCAGACCCCTGGTCATACTGAAGCTACCATCAAATACAGGACTAGGAACCACGAAGGCCCCGGCGTCCAGGGATAGTGGTTGCCAAAGGAAAGTCCTACTAACAAGCGGTCAGGTGAGAGAGCAACGCAGCATAGAAGCCAGGCCAAGTTCCAGGCTGGCCAGAAGCTTAGAGAGAGGGAGACACGGATAAGGAGGCCTTATACCCGCTCACTGGGGAGAGTCCTGAAGTGCACCCTTCCTAGTAAGTACCCTGGACCATACCTGCCGTTACACCAGTAAAGGTACTGAAGCGAATCCCCTGTGTGCGTGTCCGTCATTCCCCCTGACCTGACCGGGACATCTCTCACCAGCATTCCCATCTATCAACTCTGCCCCGGGGGCCCGCTCCACCTGTGGGGAGCACAAACATCCCAGCTGCCATCCCATCACCCCCGGAGGTCTGCAGCAGCGCTGGTAACTATTACCAAAAACCACAGGTGGCGTCACGAAACAAACTGTTAAACAACACTAAAACCCCCTTTTAAAGAGTGACCCAGAGGACGGGCCTGGGATCCGACTGCCGTGACATCCCACAGAAGGTAAAGGCCCGGGTACCGAGTTCCCCATATTCCCCCTGGGCGAGACAGTGGGATATTCACTCCTCTCCACGCCGGGACTGTGGGCGTAGAGAGGAGTAAATATGCATTTTCTTTAATAGTGCACACTGTCAGTAGCGGCCAAAGCTCCTGCTGCTGCTCAGCGATCCTGTGTGCCCGGTACTAAAGATAATGAATATTCACTCTTCTCCACGCTCATGGGAATGCACTGCAGGGCATTAGATTGGTGTCTGACAGGCAGGGAGGAGGTGTGTCAGCTCCTGCTGTGAGCAGGCAATGACATGCCACCTTCCCTGAAGGACCCTGCTGGACCCCGTTACCATCTTGGGACCCAGATTCACCATGGAGACCATCAGCACAACACGATCAGATCGCGGGAGCACAGAGGTAACTCACTCCGTTTGCTAGCACCGATCGCAGACGATGCTCCTCTATGTCGCTGTCACTATTGACAGAGGCATCAGAGGGGTTAAACGCCCGCGATCCGTACTATCACCGAGCGTGGGCGTTGCTGCGGGGTGACAGCTCTTATAGAGCTCGCATAAGTCCGCGCAATCGTGTATATATACAGCGGTTTGCAGGAATGCAGTGTATATATATGCCGCATATCGGAAAGGGGTTAATAAGTTAGAGTAGAGTAGGGCCCGGCCCAAAGAGTCTACCTTGTCGTGGTGGTGGCTTAAAAAATCTTTTGGCCTAAACAAAAGCTGGTGGCTATGCATGTGATATGAACTGTTAACCTGGTACAGAAGTGGAGTTTTTCCGAGAGTAGACGGTGGGACTGTGGAAGGGTCGAGGGATGGAGGCAGAGCTGGGGTGGAGCTTGGGCGGTGTCTCAAGGGGGCACGAAAATTTTACCAGTATGGGGCCCTGAAATTCCTGGTGGCAGCCCTGCATGTACATCACATATCAGCTGCTGGTGTATAAAGTGGGTTCCACAGCCAGCATCTGCCCCTCACAGCTAACTCCGATTGCTGCTGTTTAACCACTTAGGTGTTGCTGTCAGTCTCTGAAAGTGGCATTTAAGTGGTACAATTCTGAGGGAAGCATCAGTGCTCGTCTTCCCCCAACAACGTAATTAATGGGTTATCTTAGCAGAAGGTGGTCTACTGAAGGCCACCATCGTCACCTTCCTGGTACCCTGTTAATTTCCCAAATACTGCAATTAATTTCACCATTAGGCAACTTTCACACGTTCAGTATTTGGCCAGTATTTTACATCAGTATTTGTAAGCCAAAGCCAAGATTGGGTGAAAAATGCATAAGTGGTGCACGTGTTTCGATTATACTTTTCCACTGATTGTTCCACTTCTGATTTTGGCTCATAAATATTGATGCAAAATACTAACCAAATACTGAACGTGTGAACGTGGCCTTATACTGCTACTAAAGAATTGCAGTATATTGCTCAAGCAATTGCAGGCACAAGTAAAAAAAAAAGTAAAAAGCATTAAATATTAAAATAAATTAAACTATTAAATTGTCCACCTTTTCCTGTTCCAAAATGTATAACTGCCATGTTTGTAAAAGTACAATATATCAAAATCTAAATGTAAAAAGTTATTGCTTAAATAAAAAAAATCATATGTACTACTAATAGAAGCAATAAAAATCCTGCCAAGCATCAGTGGAAAAAAAATAAGTAATGTGTTTTGGAAAATAGCGACACAAACGCATATTATTATTTATTTTCTTATTATTTCTTTACCGTTCAGAATTCTTTAATCACACAGATCTGCAGAATCATGTTCTGGGGTCATTTTTAAGTCCTCACTGAATATCGTAAAGGTGAAACCGAAAAACCATGGCTGAATTTAGTTGTATTTCACCCCAATTTGACTTTTTTTTTTGTTTGTCAGTAAATGATATGTTAAAGAGTTTGGTGTCCTTCAATACTCTTGGAAGAAAGAGCATTTCCTTCTGAACATATAAGTGTTTTTTTATCTCATTTCCATACAGAATCACCTATTCAATAGGGAGTGTGGTACACAGTATACATGCAATGACTCTATTGAATGATGGGTGCATGGCTCAATGGTTTCAAATGTCATCATTTATGTGGATGTTGTTTTACATCACCTTCTGCCATTTTCTATGTACAGTGGCTGATTTACAGATCTCTACAAGAGTTTACTGCTCATTTAAACAAAGTTTGTAAAATGTCCCACACACTTAATTGAGTAGATGATGTATTGGAAATGGATTATTGAGCGTATAGTGCTTGTGCACTGGCGGTGTAATGTGACCGATTTATCATTATCCCAGTGGACAGATAAAACATTGAGCTGTGTTCTACAAGTCAGGAGACATAACCCGCTAAGTATATAAATACAAGCAAAACCCCAGAACTTAAGACATCTACCCAACATTGGTTTATCCAGATAGGCTATGGATCTGTATAAAAACATGGAGACTAAAGTAGAAAATTTGTCCATGGCTGCTAGTGTAAGTGTGTGACAGATACTGTCCTGTACCTGCTCCTAAAGACAACAATTTGCGTAGTGTGAATATTGATTTGTAGTTTTATTGCATTTTTGTTAAACTCGTAAGTGGCGCACGTGGTTCGTGGACCCAGTGTGCCATGGACTGGACTTACCCTGGAGGGGCATAACTGAGCAGCTAACTTGGTGTTCACTGGAGCCTCTAGTGAGCAGGTCAGGCTTATGCGGCAAGTAGCTGTCAGGTGCCCAACGGTCAGAGACGTTAATTTAGATTCACAACAGGGCAGGATGGCAACTGGGACAGGTTCAGACTGTGTAAACAGGACGGCCACTGGGACAGGTTCAGACTGTGCAGACAGGATGGCTACTGGGACAGGTTCACACTGTGCAGACAGGACAGCCACTGGGACAGGTTCAGACTGTGCAGACAGGATGGCCACTGGGACAGGTTCAGACTGTGCAGACAGGACGGCCACTGGGACAGGTTCACACTGTGCAGACAGGACGGCCACTGAGACAGGTTCAGACTGTGCAGACAGGACGGCCACTGGGACAGGTTCACACTGTGCAGACAGGACGGCCACTGGGACAGGTTCACACTGTGCAGACAGGACGGCCACTGGGACAGGTTCACACTGTGCAGACAGGACGGCCACTGGGACAGGTTCACACTGTGCAGACAGGACGGTCACTGGGATAGGCTCAGGCTCAGGTACCACTGATGCGGCCACGGGGTACAGATACCGCAGACTCGGTTTCAGGGTAAAATAAGCTAGACACGGTTATAGGGACAATACATGGTAGGGAATCTCTATAATAGACTATGGGAACACAGGATACGGGAATAGCTTTAACAGACTAGGGTCGGAGGACCTGGCAACATATAGTTGCACATCAAACCACCCAACAGTTATGTCAAAATTGGAAAAGGGCCCGCACTTCAAGCAACAATAAAGGGTTCGTGCTCAGAAGGAAAAAAGATAATACAGTGCCTACAAGTAGTATTCAACCCCCTGCAGATTTAGCTGGTTGACACATGCGGAATTAACTTGGCATTGTGACATTTGTACTGTAGATCAGCCTGGAAGTGGGAAATGCACTGCAGCAAATTTTTATTTTTTTTTTTAAAACGTAAAAAGTTAATTCAGAGTGTCATTTATTATTCAACCCCTCAAACCACAAGAATTCTTTTTGGTCCCCCTAAAGTATTAAGAAGTAGTTCAGGCACCAAGAATAATGAGCTTCACATGTGTGGATTAAAGATCTCTTTTGCCAGCCTTTTCTGACTATTTAAGACCCTCCCCAAACTTGTGAACAGCACTCAGACATGGTCAACATGGGAAAGACAAAGGAGCATTCCAAGGCCATCAGAGACAAGATCGTGGAGGGTCACAAGGCTGGCAAGGGGTACAAAACCCTTTCCAAGGAGTTGGGCCTACCTGTCTCCACTGTTGGGAGCATCATCCGTAAGTGGAAGGCTTATGGAACTACTGTTAGCCTTCCACGGCCAGGACAGCCTTTGAAAGTGTCCTCCCGTGCCGAGGCCAGGCTTGTCCGAAGAGTCAAGGCTAACCCAAGGACAACAAGGAAGGAGCTCCGGGAAGATCTCATGGCAGTGGGGACATTGGTTTCAGTCAATACCATAAGTAACGTACTCCACCGCAATGGTCTCCGTTCCAGACGAGCCCGTAAGGTACCTTTACTTTCAAAGCGTCATGTCAAGGCTCGTCTACAGTTTGCTCATGATCACTTGGAGGACTCTGAGACAGACTGGTTCAAGGTTCTATGGTCTGATGAGACCAAGATCGAGATCTTTGGTGCCAACCACACACGTGACGTTTGGAGACTGGATGGCACTGCATACGACCCCAAGAATACCATCCCTACAGTCAAGCATGGTGGTGGCAGCATCATGCTGTGGGGCTGTTTCTCTGCCAAGGGGCCTGGCCATCTGGTCCGCATCCATGGGAAGATGGATAGCACGGCCTACCTGGAGATTTTGGCCAAGAACCTCCTCCGCTCCTCCATCAAGGATCTTAAGATGGGTCGTAATTTCATCTTCCAACAAGACAACGACCCAAAGCACACAGCCAAGAAAACCAAGGCCTGGTTCAATAGGGAAAAAGTCAAGGTGTTGGAGTGGCCTAGTCAGTCTCCTGACCTTAACCCAATTGAAAACTTGTGGAAGGAGCTCAAGAATAAAGTCAACATGAGACACCCAAAGAACCTAGATAACTTGGAGAAGATCTGCATGGAGGAGTGGGCCAAGATAACTCCACAGACCTGTGCCGGCCTGATCAGGTCTTATAAAAGACGATTATTAGCTGTAATTGCAAACAAGGGTTATTCCACAAAATATTAAACATAGGGGTTGTATAATAATTGACCCACACTTTTATGTTTAAAATTTAATAAAATTCAACTGAGCAACATAACTTTTTGGTTTGTAAGATTTATGCTTCTGTTCATAAAACCTACTCTCGTTTGCAGTTTGAAGGCTCTAACTTATTTGCATCTTATCAAACCAGCTAAATCTGCAGGGGGTTGAATACTACTTGTAGGCACTGTATATATACACTGCTCAAAAAAATAAAGGGAACGCTCAAATAACACATCCTAGATCTGAATGAATAAAATATTCTCATTGAATACTTTGTTCTGTACAAAGGTGAATGTGCTGACAACAAAATCACACAAAAATCATCAATAGAAATCAAATTTATTAACCAATGGAGCCCTGGATTTGGAGTCACCCCCAAAATTAAAGTGGAAAAACACACTACAGGCTGATCCAACTTTGATGTAATGTCCTTAAAACAAGTCAAAATGAGGCTCAGTATTGTGTGTGGCCTCCACGTGCCTGTATGAGCTCCCTACAACGCCTGGGCATGCTCCTGATGAGGTTGCGGATGGTCTCTTGTGAGATCTCCTCCCCAGACCTGGACTAAAGCATCCGCCAACTCCTGGACAGTCTCTGGTGAAACGTGACGTTGGTGGATGGAGCGAGACATGATGTCCCAGATGTGCTCAATCGGTTTCAGGTCTGGGGAACGGGCAGGCCAGTCCATAGCTTCAATGCCTTCATCTTGCAGGAACTGCTGACACACTCCAGCCACATGAGGTCTGGCATTGTCCTGCATTAGATGGAACCCAGGCCCAACCGCACCAGCATATGGTCTCACAAGGGGTCTGAGGATCTCATCTCAATACCTATTGGCAGTCACGCTACCTCTGGCGAGCACATGGAGGGTTGTGCGGTCCTCCAAAGAAATGCCACCCCACCACCATTACTGACCCACTGCCAAACCGGTCATGCTGAAGGATGTTAAAGGCAGCAGATTGTTCTCCACGGCTTCTCCAGACTCTGTCACATCTGCCACATGTGCTCAGTGTGATCTGCTTTCATCTGTGAAGAGCACAGAGCGCCAGTGGTGACTTTGCCAATCCTTGTGTTCTGTGGCAAATGCAAAGCATCCTGCACGGTGTTGGGCTGTGAGCACAACCCCCATCTGTCGACGTCGGGCCCTCATACCACCCTCATGGAGTCGGTTTCTAACCGTTTGTGCAGGCACATGCACATTTGTGGCCTGTTGGAGGTCATTTTGCAGGGCTCTGGCAGTGCTCCTCCTGTTCCTCCTTGCACAAAGGCAGAGGTAGTGTTCTTGCTGCTGGGTTGTTGCCCTCCTACCGCCCCCTCCACGTCTCCTGGTGTACTGGCCTGTCTCCTGGTAGCACCTCCAGCCTCTGGACACTACTCTGACAGACACAGCGAACTTTCTTGCCACAGCTCGCATTGATGTGCCATCCTGGATGAGCTGCACTACCTGAGCAACTTCTGTGGGTTGTAGAGTCCATCTCATGTTACCACAAGTGTGAAAGCACAACCAACATTCAAAAGTGACCAAAACATCAGCCAGAAAGCATTGGTACTGAGATGTGGTCTGTGGTCCCCACCTGCAGAACCACTCCTTTATTGAGGGTGTCTTGATAATTGCCAATAATTTCCATCTATTGTCTGTTCCATTTGCACAACAGCATGTGAAATTGATTGTCAATCAGTGTTGCTTCCTAAGTGGACAATTTAATTTCACAGAAGTTTAATTTACTTGGAGTTATATTCAGTTGTTTAAGTGTTCCCTTTATTTTTTTGAGCAGTGTATATTAAAACCTTCGGCACAGAGCAAAGAAGAGTAGAGTGAAATAATTCAAAATTTCATATTTATTTGAGAATTTATTTTTCAGCCTCCCTAGTCTACTGAATACCAATGATACAGATTGAATATATAAGCTGATGCAGTACCTTTTTTAGGTTTATATTGATCAACGAAATGCAGATTTTCTTGATGAAGGCATGTAAGCCGAAATGTTGAAAGACCACATCTGTTCTCCATCAGTTGGTGACTGAACTTCTCAAATAAATATGACATTTTGAGTTATTTCACTCTACTCTTCTTTGCTCTGTGCCAAAGGTTTTATATACAGTACAGACCAAAAGTTTGGACACACCTTCTCATTTAAAGATTTTTCTGTATTTTCATGACTATGGAAATTGTACATTCACACTGAAGGCATCAAAACTATGTATTAACACATGTGGAATTATATACTTAACAAAAAACTGTGAAACAACTGAAAATATGTCTTATATTCTAGGTTCTTCAAAGTAGCCACCTTTTGCTTTGATGACTGCTTTGCACACTCTTGACATTCTCTTGATGAGCTTCAAGAGGTAGTCACCGGAAATGGTTTTCACTTCACAGGTGTGCCCTGTCAGGTTTAATAAGTGGGATTACTTGCCTTATAAATGGGGTTGGGACCATCAGTTGTGTTGTGCAGAAGTCAGGTGGATACACAGCTGATAGTCCTACTGAATAGACTGTTAGAATTTGTATTATGGCAAGAAAAAAGCAGCTAAGTAAAGAAAAACAAGTGGCCATCATTACTTTAAGAAATGAAGGTCAGTCAGTCCGAAAAATTGGGCAAACTTTGAAAGTGTCCCCAAGTGCAGTTGCAAAAAATGTACAATTTTCATAGTCATGAAAATACAGAAAAATCTTTAAATGAGAAGTGTGTCCAAACTTTTGGTCTGTACTGTATATATATATTTATTTATATAGATATATACACCCAACAGTAACTACAGGGGTTGGTCAGGCCCCTCCCTATTGGGGAGGGTGCTTTTTACACAAGATGCCCCACAGCTATTGGCTGGGAGACACCTTGCATGTGTACACTTTAACTAAATGACTCCCAGCTGTTAGCTGGGGGCATTTAGTAGTATATGCGTGCTGCCCCTTTGAGACCAGGGGAGCGCTCAAGCTGACTAGGCACGCCACCGGAACACAGTGTGGCATGCATTGAAGGAGAACAGGGAGCACGCCGGGTCTACTTCAAGGGGCCAGGGCTGTGAGTAAGCCGGTGTCCCTGCATGGAGGAGGAAGGGAACACCATGCAGGGGTGCGGGCCATCGCGCTACAATTTTATTGTGCAATGTGAAATGTGTAAAGTGTAATGTGAATAATTCAAAAAGTGTTATAAGTACTGATGCTGCAGTGTGGGTACTGTAAGGTAACGCCTAAGGTAACTATGGTACACTCAGCTCAGGGGTAGGGAAAGTGTAAAAATTAGGCTAGTACTTAGGTAATGATAGATAGGAACATTAGTATAGATAAGGCAGTGGCGGACCTTATTAGTGTACAGTAATAGGAATAGTGTAGGATACAGTTAAATGTTTTGGATTAACCCAGCATGGAAGGGTATGGGTCAAGTTAAAAGGGGAATCAATCCTTATTTAGTTATCAGAGAAAATGTGAGGTTCGTGACAAGTGGAAGTTGGAGGTGCAGTGGGCTGGAGGCACGTGGAGTAAATATCGTTCTATCCCCTTTTTGGTTGCACTAGTTTTCATGTTTGTAGCTTAAGAGATCTTGTCAACAAGTTAGAAGTGGGAAGTTTCTGCTCTTATTTATTTCTACAGCTCCCTTAGTATGTCATTTTTTGGGGGTATTTTTTTATTACTTTAAACCGCCATACCGTTCTAGAGATATGGGCCTTTTAAAAAATATTTGGTTTAATTTTTTTTTCCAAAGAGGTAATAAGAGTAAAATCACTACACAATTTGTGATGCGGTTTCTCCAAGCGTGTGAATAACGTATAGTAGCGATCAATGAAAATTATTCAACCCCAATAGCAAATTAGGTTTATTTGCAAAATTTACAAGCTTTATTTTATTTACAATAAAACAATTAAACTGCAATAATTTCAGTAGCTGAACGCAACTAATAAAACAAGTGGTTTCTCCAAGTTAATCACAAAATGCTACAACTCTACTGACCCATGACGAACACGTCTAGTGACCCAAAAACACAAGAAAAGTCGGCTCTAAAATGCTCAAAACCATATAAATAAGTTTTAGATTCTGTTATGTGGAGCAATGAAAAAAATTGGAACTTTTCAGGCCATTGTATCAGTAGCATGTCTGGAGGAGGAATAATGAAGCATACGATAAGATACACTTTATTGATCCTGAGGGAAATTACAATATCACAGCAGAAGAACATAGACATGAATTACAACAAAACAGCAGAATTTTGCAGGTATAATCTCATACCTATGAAAAGAATACTCTTTAAGCCTATAGAGATAAAGAAGGAGCACTGTGATCCAACATATTCAACTATATCAAAATTATTAAGGTATATGAAATACATCGACTTATAAAAGACAATAGAACACCCATTGTCACAAAAATCAATACACACTACAGACAGAAATACAGAAACAAAAAAGCAAATTCATATGTTATAGCGGGGATGAGCAGACCCATGGAAGTTCGGGTTCTGGTACCCGACTGAACTTTAGTCCAAAGTTCGGTTCGGGTACCAGGACTGTACCCAAACTTGAACCTGAACAAAATCCCAATGTAATCAATGGGGACCTGAACTTTAGAAAATCTCTCTCTCTTTCTCTTTCTCTCCCCGGATTCCCCAACTGAAAAAACAGACTTCCAGGAGAAGTCACCGGACACCTAAAGTACGAACCCCAAACTTTACAGTTTGGGTTCACTCATCTCTAGTTATAACATGCAATCTGTAAGTAATAGGAGCCATATATAAATTTACCAATAAGTCATGTGAATAAATCACTATAATAGTCTAAAGAAATGTGTATGCTTCTCTCTCCACAATGATACCACATATATATAACAGGTAGCTATATTAAGCCATTGTGAATCAATCTCCCTATAATAGGTAGTTACCTGTGGCCATAATGGAAAAAGACAGGCTACTGCCCACCTCAACGCGTGTTTCACCGCTGCCTGTGGTTTCGTCAGGAGGTAAAAGAGCATGTTGTTGCTGGTGGTTTATAGTGCATGAATGGAATCCTATTTCCTATTATAGATTAACTAGCTATTGAATCCGTTCTATGCCCGGGTGGCGAGCATTTTTATTGGTATATGTTCCCCCATCCTGGTATATGTTCCCCATCCTGGCATATGCTCCCCATCCTGGCGTATGCTCCCCCATCCTGGTATATGCTCCCCCATACTGGTATATGCTCCCCCATCCTGGTCCCCCATCTTGGAATGTGCAGCCCCCATCCTGTTATGTGCAGCCCCCATCCTGTTATGTGCTCCCCCCATCCTATTATGTGCTCCCCCCATCCTGTTATGTGCTCCCCCATCCTGTTATGTGCAGCCCCCATCCTGTTATGTGCTCCTGTGTCACCCTGGCCTGGATGCCACAAATGTATAATAAAGCTGTGTCTGAGAGCAAGGGGGAGGTTCTCTGGTCAGGGACCATTAACATGCAGCACCTCCTGTCCCAGGCCAGTAGGGGGAGCAGGCTGCCCCTATAAAAGCTGGAACTGGGGGCAGGGTTAGGGAGAACTGGACAACCTGTCTCTGAAGAGAGAGGTGTCCCAGAGCAGGGACAGACAGTTGTGTTGCAGCCTAAGAGGCCTTGTGGCAGTAGGAAAGCCACAAGCCAGGGACAAGAGGCGAAGCGAGCCTGTCCTGGCAGATAGAGAAACTAATCTACCAGACTTTGGTGTCTGAGGCTGTGAGGATTCCAAGTCCTACAGCAAATAACCAGTCCGCAGGGGATTGTATGTTCCTTGGCCTAAGAAGCCCGGAGGTTCCGCCACAGCAGAAGGAACCAGCAAAGCCATACCAGGCCGGGAGTAGAAAGGGACCCAAGTTGCAAGCCATACAGGCGAGAAGACACGGCGAGCTCAGGAACGTGGGCTATTACTCCACGAGGAGGGAAATAGCCAGAAAGAGCGCAGAGAGCACGGTAGGCCTACACCCTCACCCTGACCAGGGCCAGCTTCCCACTTGTTCTCAGACATCCGGCCCCCCTCCTAGCCGGGACTGTTTTTGGGTCGTCTCACCTGTTCTAATAAAGACCCTGAACTGTTTAAGAGGCCTCCGTTTCCTGGCTATTGCGGTCGGAATCATCCCCTCCATCATCCATCTATATACTGCCCTGGGGCCATACTCCTCCCGTGGGGAGTTGTACTATTCAGTGCTGCACACTTACATCTGCCCCAGCGGTCTGCACTGCAGCGGCGGTTAGCCCTGACCGCAATCCACGGGTGGCGTAGTCGGACATTGCAAAACATATAGAAGACTGCCACTGGTCTTACCACCTTGAGCCACGGACCGGGTTGCCACTACTACCCCCATTATTGCCCTGTTGCCCGGATCCAAGAGTCCCACGGCCCAGGGGGCGAGTTAGCTTTGGCGTAGTCGGCAGGATTGTGACCAACCCGCCACAAACGGGTATTGCGTGCCTGAAAAAGACTGTACACGTACCTTAAAAAGAGGTTTCCCGCCATCCGGAGCCGTTTCCCGCCATTTTCAGCCTTCTCACGCCATCTTCAGCAGCTTCCCGCCATCTTCAGCCGTTTTCCCGCCATCGGACGCCATCTGCAGGACGCCGCGCGGGAAGAAGAGGGGCGTGGACGTCTAAACCGCGCGAGACCTGAAGCTCCGCCCTACGCACCGAAGCTGCGCAAGGTCCTGGAAGGGAGAGAGAGCGACGCTGACGTCACCAGGACGCGACGCAAGGTCCTCGTCCGGAGCAGCACCAGTGGAGCCGCGGCCTACAGGAGAGGATCGTCAGAAGGTAGGCCACGCTTAACTAGTGGGGAGGAAGATGTCGGACGCAGAGGCGCCCACCACCACCAGCGCAGCTGCAGCAGCGGTGATGCCATTCTCCCTGCCTTACATCCCTGGAGCGGCCTGGCTGCCCAAGTATTCAGGGGAGCCCCATGCACTAACTGACTTTAAGGAAAGGCTGTACAGTTTATTCCAAGTTTACCCCCTGACAGAGGAACAGAAGATCAGCATACTGACAGGGCAGTTAACTGGCGCAGCCCAGCGGGAGGTAAAGTCATGGCCCGCTGAGGAGAAAAGAACTGTAAAGGACATTCTGGCCCGGCTGCGGGGTACCTTTGATACACGTACCTCCGCTGAAATTAAAATGCAGTTCTACGGATGTAAGCAGCGGGCACAGGACAGCATCAGAGACTATGCCCTAAATTTGCAGGAAGCTTTGAGAGCCATCAAACAAGCTGACCCTGGCAGCGTGCTGGATACAGATAAGCTATTAACAGAACAGTTCATAGAAGGTCTGCTGTCTAGCGCCCACAGGACCCAGCTGCGCCTCATGTTCTTTCACAACCCTGATCTGACCTTTGCCCAATTCAAGGACAGGGCCATGAGGGTGCTCCGTGAACCAGCAACAAGTGGCGCTATAAACCCCCGGCGCCCTGCTCTCACCTACCACTAGGAGGCGGCGCCCTCCTCTATGGACTCTGTGGGGGCCGATGCACAGGCCCTGAACCAAGCCCCATTGAAAGATCTGCACCACCAAGTCCAGGAGCTGACCAGGAGGGTCGCGGCGTTGACCAGGACCGTCCAGGCGTTACAAGTGGACCCGTCAAGACCCATCGAGTTGGCTTCAAGTCCGGAGGATGTCCCGTGGCGTCGACAGAGGAGGACACCGTCGTTCCGAGGGAGGCCCACAGACCGCTACGCGGAGGATGGACAGCCCATTTGCCGTCGATGCAACCAGCCCGGACACGTTTCCAGGTACTGTAATTTAAACGGGTCCAACCTGGGGCAGAGGGCCAACCCCCAGGCATAAGTTCACCAGGCCCTTACAATTGGCGTAATAAGTACGTTGGGGGGCGCCCGGTTTTACCCGTGATGCTGGACGGTATCCCCATGAGCGCCTTGCTGGATACCGGGTCGCAAGTAACTACTATCCCTTATGTACTTTTTAAGCAGTATTGGACTGATGCTGATATAACACGGTATCCAGACAATGACTTGAGCATCATCGCCAGTAATGGCTTGCCCGTGCCGCAGATGGAGTTCAAGGAGATGACCATTAAGATTGGTAAAGTTGAACTGCCAGCCCAGGGAGTGATTATTGTGGACATTGACCGTCGTGAAAGTCACCCTAAAATAACTGTGGGTACTAACGTGATTGAAAATTGTCTTTCAGAGGTAATTGTAATTCTACAACAGGTGGCGGTGAATGCTAGTTCCAGCCAACAGAGAGTCCTCAACAAAGAGATAAAAGCCCTGATGAGACGGCAGCAGGTAGAACTGTCTGGTGGTGAGATTGGTAGCGTGAGGATGAGTGACCCATTCCTCATTTCCATGCCTCCCAAAAGTGAAATGATGATCTGGTGTCGGACTGCAATCGGGTTGAGAGGTAGAGACTACCAAGCCATGATAGAACCCGTGTACTCAAACAGCAGGCCCACCATTTTGACAGCCCGGGGGGTGGTTGATGTCCGACATGGGAGGGTGCCCGTCCGCATTCTCAACATTGGGGAGAGGGAAGTACACTTACCCAGGTACGCTACACTTGCCAAACTGTTTGCTGTTGAACACAAAGCTATCAGGGCTGTGGAACCTTGGCCTCCATCTCCACAGGCGGAGGGTAATGGCTCCCAGAAACAAAAGGAGGACTGGTGCCAGAAACTCCATGTGGGTGCTGACTCCACTCCCCTGCACCAAAAACAAGGAGTCTACCGGGTGGTTCAGGAGTATGAGAGAATTTTTAGTAAGCACCCGCTAGACTTCGGCCGAGTAAAGGGAGTGGAACACCACATCCCCACGGGGAGCCACCCATCAATAAAGGAGAGGCACAGACCAGTACCCCCTGCACATTATCAGAACGCAAAGGGCATGCTGAGGGAAATGAAAGAAGCCGGGGTCATTAGAGATAGCTGTAGCCCCTGGGCAGCCCCCTTGGTTCTGGTAAAAAAGAAAGACGGCACCATGAGAATGTGCGTGGACTATAGACAAGTCAACCGTATCACCCACAAAGACGCATATCTGCTGCCTAGAATAGAGGAGTCTTTAGCCGCACTAAAATCAGCTAACTTCTTTTCTACTTTGGACCTTACTAGCGGGTACTGGCAGGTTCCTGTGGCAGAGGCTGACAAGGAGAAGACTGCCTTCACCACCCCGATGGGATTAAGCGAATTTAACTGCATGCCCTTCGGGCTCTGCAACGCACCAGGGACCTTCCAGAGGCTGATGGAATGCTGTCTAGGGCACCGAAACTTCGAGACGGTCCTACTTTACCTGGACGACGTGATCGTCTATTCGAAGACCTACGAGGACCATCTAAAACACCTGGCAGAGGTGTTCGAAGCCCTGGCAGGCTATGGCCTGAAGGT
Organism: Phyllobates terribilis; assembly: GCF_046119375.1. NCBI lineage: Eukaryota > Metazoa > Chordata > Amphibia > Anura > Dendrobatidae > Phyllobates > Phyllobates terribilis. The sequence goes on from NW_027362764.1 coordinate 214,167,392, forward strand.
GAAACCATCAAAGTGTCACTTGTTGAAACCGAAGGTCCAGTACCTAGTTCACATGGTAAGCGCAGAAGGAGTAGCCCCCGACCCTGACAAGGTCACAGTAATCAAGAGCTGGCCAAGCCCCTCAAACATCAAAGAAGTAAGGCAGTTCCTCGGGTTGGTAGGCTACTACCGAAGGTTCATCCCCGGGTTCACTAAGATGGCAGCTCGAATGCAGGACCTCCTGATAGGTCAATCCAAATCCAGAAGTCAAAAGCCACCCTTCAAGTGGAACAAGCCGGAAGAGGAGTCCTTCCGCCAGTTGAAGATGGCCCTCACGGGGGATGAGATCCTGGCCTACCCCGATTATGGCCAGCCTTTTATCCTCCACACAGACGCCAGTAATGTGGGGCTGGGAGCCGTACTGTCACAAAACCAACAGGGCAGAGAAAGGGTGATCGCGTATGCCAGCTGGAAGCTGAGGCCCTCTGAGAGAAACCCGGAGAATTACAGCTCCTTCAAGCTAGAATTCTTGGCAGTGGTGTTGGCCGTCACAGAACGGTTTAAGCATTACCTGGCCTCCGCAAAGTTCACCGTGTACACGGACAACAACCCGTTGACACACCTGAACAATGCAAGACTAGGTGCCCTAGAGCAGCGGTGGATTGCGCGACTCTCCAGTTATAACTTCGTGATCAAGTACCGGGCAGGCAGAACCAATGCCAACGCTGACGCTCTATCAAGAATGCCTCACTTACCTGACGGAGGCGAAGACCCAGAAGAGCTGGAGGAGGTAGAACTCCCTGCGTTTCACCGGTATGGAGCCACTCAATACTCCCACCGCATGAAGGAGGAAGACTTAACAACCATCATGATCAATCCCCTACCTCACCACAGCTGGGCCGAGACCCAAGATAGTGACCCTGCAATCTGCATGGTGAAAGACCTGTTGACCCGAGAAGATGCCCGTCTAGATCCGGATGCTCCAGAGGAAGCCAAGCAGCTATGGAAAGAGAAGAGCAGGCTGTTCCTCTATGAAGGTAAGCTGTGCAAGAAGACTCGTCAACCACCAGACGCACGAGCTGACCTGGCAAGTCGTGGTCCCAAGGCGAGATGCAGCTATGGTCCTGGAGGCTTACCATGACAGAGCGGGGCTCTTTGGCTGGAAGAAACTGGAGTTCCTGCTAAGAGGACGGTTCTTCTGGATCGGCATGAGAGGGGCTGTAGAGAAGTGGTGCAGGGACTGTGGCCCTTGTAATCTAAGGAGAAAGGACCGCACCAGCCAGAAGACACCCTTGAGGCCCATCGTCACCCAGCAGCCTCTTGAGCTGGTAGCTCTGGACCACGTCAAATTGCCTCCAAGCCGGTCAGAATACATTTATGCCCTGACAATCGTGGACCACTATTCCCAATTTTTAGTGGTGGTCCCCGTAAAAGACTTGACAGCTCAAACGGCGGCCAGAGCCTTCCAGCAATACTTCTGCAGTCCACACGGGTATCCGGAACAGGTCCTGACAGACCAGGGTCCAGCGTTTGAGGCTGAAATCTTCCAAGAGTTCTGCAACCTCTATGGCTGTAAGAAGATTCGGACAACGCCTTACCACCCACAAACCAACGGGATATGTGAGAAAATGAACAATATAGTCATTGATCTCCTGAAGACGTTGCCCCTGGAGGAACGTAGCCTGTGGCCAGAAAAACTGCCGGACCTGATAGACTTATACAACCATATCCCGGTGAATGCTACAAACAGCACCCCGGCTTACCTGATGCGAGCCAGACCAGGTAAGCTGCCCATAGACCTGGAGATGGCAGTCCTAACACCTGAGGACACCTCCCCAGATGCGGACTGGGATACCGAAAGGCGACTGCAGTACAAGAAGGTACAGGAGAGTGTGGAGAAGAGCCTGGCCCAGGTGAGAAAAAGGCAAGAAAGACTCTTCAACCAACACACCCCTGCTGGTCCCCTAGAACCTGGTGAGCAGGTCCTGAAGCGAAAGAGAAGGCTACACAAGCTGGACGACCAGTGGGAAAGGGAACCCTACACCGTACTGCAGTCTGATCACGACAACCCGAAGGTGTGCGTGATCACCAAGGATGGAGGAGAAACCACTAGTACCGTCTCCAGAGACCACCTAAAAAGGTGCCCCGAGCAACTACAGAATGCAGAAGAGGATCAGAGAGACCTTGAACCCGCAGAGGACAAGGAAGAAATGATCAGCACCGTTCTCGGAGAGTTCCCTCAGTCCTGGACTCGAATAAACGATGCCATAGTGGTACCCGTCCTGCATTTCCTGCAACCAATGCAGCAACAACCTACACCAGAGCAGGAAGGTGAAGAAGAACAAGCAGCCCCAGAGGCAGAAGAGCCTGTACCAGTAGCCCAGGAGAATCAACCCTCTGCTGACAGTGAGCCTGCCATGCCTGCGGCAAGCCAGAGGACCCGCAGACAGCTGCCTGCCCTGCCTGTAAATCTTGCCAGTGACTGCACCCCGAGCGTTAGTGAGAAAAAACAGGTTAGACCACCACCAGACAGTGGGTTGTGTAGGTCAACCCGGAGCACTAAGGGGCAAATACCAGCTCGCTGGAAAGTGTAGAGTGTAATAGCAAATGTAAATAGCCTGCAAAATGTTGAATTATTTGAAATGTAATTGCATGACCAGTAACTACGTGTTTTCTCAGTTTCTTTCAGTTAATGGACTAACAGGTTATGAACTGTGAGTAACCGGACTTCCCTGTAAATATGTTTGGAGCTTAACCAGCGGAATGAACAAGGACTGTCAAGGATTTGGGGCTACGGCAGACCCCCCACCTGGTTAGAGCTCCCCGTTGTTGTTGGTGAAATGGACACCCGGTCACAGACCACACTGTGACCTTAAGAACTCAACCTGTGCGTCGTTTGTCGTTACTTGCCTTGTAATGTTTTTTATGGTCATGCATGTTTCTCTTGTTTCTTGTTTAGTCCCGGAGTACTAAATTTTACTAGGGGGGAATGTGTCACCCTGGCCTGGATGCCACAAATGTATAATAAAGCTGTGTCTGAGAGCAAGGGGAAGGTTCTCTGGTCAGGGACCATTAGCATGCAGCACCTCCTGTCCCAGGCCAGTAGGGGGAGCAGGCTGCCCCTATAAAAGCTGGAACTGGGGGCAGGGTTAGGGAGAACTGGACAACCTGTCTCTGAAGAGAGAGGTGTCCCAGAGCAGGGACAGACAGTTGTGTTGCAGCCTAAGAGGCCGTGTGGCAGTAGGAAAGCCACGAGCCAGGGACAAGAGGCGAAGCGAGCCTGTCCTGGCAGATAGAGAAACTAATCTACCAGACTTTGGTGTCTGAGGCTGTGAGGATTCCAAGTCCTACAGCAAATAACCAGTCCGCAGGGGATTGTATGTTCCTTGGCCTAAGAAGCCCGGAGGTTCCGCCACAGCAGAAGGAACCAGCAAAGCCATATCAGGCCGGGAGTAGAAAGGGACCCAAGTTGCAAGCCATACAGGCGAGAAGACACGGCGAGCTCAGGAACGTGGGCTATTACTCCACGAGGAGGGAAATATCCAGAAAGAGCGCAGAGAGCACGGTAGGCCTACACCCTCACCCTGACCAGGGCCAGCTTCCCACTTGTTCTCAGACATCCAGGCCCCCTCCTAGCCGGGACTGTTTTTGGGTCGTCTCACCTGTTCTAATAAAGACCCTGAACTGTTTAAGAGGCCTCCGTTTCCTGGCTATTGCGGTCGGAATCATCCCCTCCATCATCCATCTATATACTGCCCTGGGGCCATACTCCTCCCGTGGGGAGTTGTACTATTCAGTGCTGCACACTTACATCTGCCCCAGCGGTCTGCACTGCAGCGGCGGTTAGCCCTGACCGCAATCCACGGGTGGCGTAGTCGGACATTGCAAAACATATAGAAGACTGCCACTGGTCTGACCACCTTGAGCCATGGACCGGGTTGCCACTACTACCCCCATTATTGCCCTGTTGCCCGGATCCGAGTGTCCCACGGCCCAGGGGGCGAGTCACTCCCCCATCCTGTTATGTGCAGCCCCCATCCTGTTATGTTCTGCCCCAATGCTGTTATGTGCAGCCCCCATCCTGTTATGTGCTTTCCACATCCTGCTATGTGCAGCCCCCATCCTGTTATGTGCTGCCCCAATGCTGTTATGTGCAGCCCCCATCCTGTTATGTGCTTTCCACATCCTGCTATGTGCAGCCCCCATCCTGTTATGTGCAGCCCCCATCCTATTATGTGCAGCCCCCATCCTGTTTTGTGCTGCCCCCATCCTGTTATGTGCTGCCCCATCCTGCTCTCCCATCCTGTTTTGTGCTGCCCCCATCCTGCTCCCCCATCCAGAGGAGGAGTGTGGCATGTGCCCATACCGCGCTGTCCGGCGCCATTTTACTGCAAATGTGTCTTCACTAAAATGGTGCGGGATAGCGCGCTATGCGAATGCGCCGATTCCAATGCCGCATTCCTCCCCTGGCCTCCGGCCCGAGCAGATGTTACAACTCTCCTGTTAGGTTTTTTTTAGTTTGCTGGTCACATGACCATTTTTGCCTATTTAATCCGGCTCCGCCCTCCTGGCATTGCTGGACTTCATTGTATTTACTACTGTTGAGCTAGCTTAGTGCTATGTTGCCGTTCTCTGTTAGTTTTGCTAGGTCTTCTGACCTCTTTACTTTTTGTTGTGTGCTTGTCTTTGACTGCTACGATTTCTGCTAGGAGGTCTCCAACTTTTCCCAGTCCCTAGTTCTTGTAGGGATTCCTCCCTCACATCTATAGGTCTTCGTACAGACTAGCCGAGGACTTTAGCGGGTCTGATCGCAGGATCAGGTTCCCCGTTACATCGTAGGGATCTAGTTTAGTTCTATTGTAGGGACATATCTCCTGTCTTTCCTTAGTCTCTGTAGCAGATCATAACAGTAAGTCCAGCCATAAAAAAAAAAAAAAAATTTCTCTAAGGAAAGACCTCCAGTTTTCCATCATGATCTCGGTGCAAGATTTGGCTCAACGCTTGCAGGGACTCTCTCTGGAGGTGACCAAGCTCCAACAACACGTGAGTAGCTGTTCTGGAGCGCATTTTGTGGAACCAAAGGTACGTATGCCTGATCTATTTTTTGGCGAACAACAAGATTTTTTTTCTTTTAAAAATGCTTGTCTATTATATTTTCGTTTGAGACCCGGATCCTCTGGTGATGAATCACAGCGCATAGGGTTCATAATGTCACTTTTGCGCAAAGATCCTCAGGGATGGGCCTTCTCTCTCCAACCTAGTGATCCGTGCTTTAGTTCAGTGGATAGTTTTTTTTCTGCTTTGGGTTTGTTGTACGATGATCCTGATCGTGTCTCATCTGCTGAGTCTGAATTAAGACGTTTGAGGCAGGGATCAGGTAATGTGGAAAAATATTGTTCTCACTTCCGTCGGTGGTCTGCCCAGGTGGGGTGGAACGATTCAGCTTTGAAAAGCTTGTTTCTTGCAGGGCTAGGTGAAAGGGTTAAGGATTTACTGATTGCTTATCCCACACCTGAAAACTTGCAGGAGGCAATGCAATTAGCTATACGGGTGGACAGGAGACTGCGTGCAAGGGTTAATGAGAGCAAATCCTCTGCTATGTCAGCTTCGAGTCCTGAGAGGTTCTGTGCTGACAATGGAGAGCCGATGGAAATTGGGGCGATGGCACCCCGCTCTCAGGAAAAAGACCGCCGACTTTCTGAAGGCTTGTGTTTCTATTGCGGAAATTCTGGTCATTTTATTAAGAGCTGTGTGCTTCGTATGAAGAAAGAAAAAAAAAAGGTCAGTCATGCCCGTATTGCCTGTTTAAATTCTAAGGGAGTATTCCTATCTACCACTACTGCTGCTCAGGATGAATTAATTGAATTTCGGGTATTTGTGGATTGTGGATCTACTCTGAATGTGATTGATGGGGGATTCTTGGAAAAACTTAGATTAGAACCTAAAACTTTGTCATCCCCTATTGCTGTGGTTTCTGTCGATGGCTCTCCCTTGAAGAGTGTTACTCACAAGGTCTGTGAATTTCCCCTCACTATTAATGGTATTCATCAAGAGAATTTGGATTTGGTGGTATTGGATAATTTGCCTTCTCCAGTAATATTGGGGTTACCCTAGTTAAAATTGCACAATCCTGTACTGGATTGGTCTACCAATGAAATTAAGTCCTGGAGCCCTAAGTGTTATGACAAGTGTTGTAACGGGCGCATTGCTGCTGTGGATAGAGGGGAATTGCCTGTACCTATTCAGGATTTTTGGAGAGTTTTTTCTGAGGAGGAGTCGCAGGTTTTGCCTCCCCATAGAGACTATGATTGTACCATTGAATTTGTCCCTGGAGCGACTCTTCCTAATAGTCGTTTATTTAATCTTACTATTCCTGAGAGAAAGGCTTTGGAGGAATACATACAGACAAGCTTGGCCGCCGGTCACATTAGGCCTTCCAAGTCTCCTGTGGCTGTTGGATTTTTTTTTGTTGTTCTGGGAGACATCCGTCTTTTGGGTCATTCTCCAAATTGGTTTCGGCTGTGCCTGAGGAGGAGAGTTTTTCCGGTGATTTGGAGAGAGTTTGGACGGATGTGCGTGGTAATCTTCAGGAGGCTAACAAAAAATCTAAGAGGTACTTTGATAGGAAACGGCAAGAGGTTTTGTTTGCTGTTGGTGACATGGTTTGGTTGTCCTCTAAGAATCTGCGATTGAGGATTCCTTCTAAAAAATTGGGTCCCAAGTTCGTAGGGCCCTTTAAGGTGCTTCAGATAGTTAACCAATCTGCTGTTAGGCTGGAGGTTCCTACGTCCTGGAGGATTAATCCGGTGTTTCATGTTTCTCTGTTGAAAAAAGCTGATGTGTCGGATGGTGACGCCTCTGCCACTGTTCCTCCGGTGGTGGAGGACGGGGTATATGAAATTTCCCGCATCCTAAATTCTAGACGGTATAGAGGGAGTTTGCAGTATCTCGTCGCTTGGAAGGGTTTCGGACCTGAGGATAACTCATGGGTGAGGGCGGATGATGTTTCTGCTTCCAGACTTGTCCGAGCGTTTCACAGGAGGTTTCCTGGTAAGCCTGGGCCTAGGGGATCCGGAGGATCCTCTTAGAAGAGGGGGTACTGTTACAACTCTCCTGTTAGGTTATTTTTAGTTTGCTGGTCACATGACCATTTTTGCCTATTTAATCCGGCTCCGCCCTCCTGGCATTGCTGGACTTCATTGTATTTACTACTGTTGAGCTAGCTTGGTGCTCTGTTGCCGTTCTCTGTTAGTTTTGCTATGTCTTCTGACCTCCTTACTTTTTGTTGTGTACTTGTCTTTGACTGCTACGATTTCTGCTAGGAGGTGTCCAACTTTTCCCAGTCCCTAGTTCTTGTAGGGATTCCTCCCTCACATCTATAGGTCTTCGTACAGACTAGCCGAGGACTTTAGCGGGTCTGATCGCAGGATCAGGTTCCCCGTTACATCGTAGGGATCTAGTTTAGTTCTATTGCAGGGACATATCTCCTGTCTTTCCTTAGTCTCTGTAGCAGATCATAACAGCAGAGGCACCGCGGCAACACTCCTCCCGGTCCGGTGTCCACTTATGGTGCCGGAGATCCCAGTATGCGTTCAGTGCCTACGCATACAGCGATCTCCGGTGCCATATACTCTTCTTACCTGTAATGGCTAGATGCATTCTTCTGTCTGGAGCCAGACTGCGCAAGTGTGTTGCGCATGCGCAGTCTATAGAGGCTTCGGACACATCCCTAATTATATTATAGATGTCCCCCAATTCTGTTAATATCCCCCATCCTGGTATATATGCACCCCCTTCCTATTGTACGTGGCCCCCATCCCCATCCTGGCATGCATGGCACCCCCTGATCTCCATCCTGGTATGCATGGCATCCCCTGATCTCCATCCTGGTATGCATGGCACTCCCTGATCTCCATCCTGGTATACATGGCACCCCCTGATCTCCATCCTGGTATGCATGGCACCCCTCATCCTGCTATGCATGGCACCCCTCATCTTGGTATGCATGGCACCCCTCATCCTGGTATATATGGCACCCCTGATCCCCATCCTGGTATGCATGGCACCCCTCACACCTATTCTGGTATTCATGGCACCCCTGATCCCCATCCTGTAATGCATGGCACATCTGATACCCATCCTGGTATGCATGGCATCCCTGATCCCCATTCTAGTATGCATGGCACCCCTGATACCCATCCTGGTATGCATGGCACCCCTGATCCCCATCCAGGTATGCATGGCACCCCTGATCCCCATCCTGGTATGCATGGCACTCCCTGATCTCCATCCTGGTATGCATGGCACCCCCTGATCTCCATCCTGGTATGCATGGCATCCCTCATTCTAGTATGCATGGCACCCCTCATCCTGGTATGCATGGCACCCCTCACCCTGGTATGTATGGCACCCCTGATCCCCATCCTGGTATGCATGGCACCCCTCATCCTTATCCTGGTATGCATGGCCCCTCTCATCCCTATCCTGATATGCTTGGCACCCCTCATCCCTATCCTGATATGCATGGCACCACTCATCCCTATCCTGGTATGCATGGCACCGCTCATCCTTATCCTGGTATGTATGGCACCCCTCATCGCTATCCTGGTATGCATGGCAACCCTCATCCTTATCCTGGTATGCTTGGCAACCCTCATCCTTATCCTGGTATGCATGGCCCCCCTGTGGAAGCAGGGTTGAAAAGCAATGTCTGACTTTCATTTGTTCATTTTCATAGATTTTTAATTTCTAATTACTTTTGTCAGATTCAAGTTATTTCTGTGACCATTGTGGGTTTTTCTTTCATTAAACGAGGGGTACCAACAATTTTGACCACGTGTGTAAATCACTGGCACCTATCATATCCGCTAAAGAGCAGAATGAATTCATAAGAAATATATCACACATGAATAGATATGTCAATAATCTGAAGATATTCCATAATTCCTCAGGTACAGACAGAAAAATGGAAAAATCATCCATTAAGAACAGTAGTTGCAGCAGATATTAAGTCCGGATCATCCGTGCTCCAATTATCATATAGAGAACCACTACAAATATAAAACAGAAGTGAGTACAAAAATATACGCAACACCAAAATAAACAACAAAGAAACATATACACCAGACAAAAAAGCAATAAAATGAAAAAATAATAGCTAAAATTCACACTCTAAATAAAGGGTTTGAAGCTCAACGTCTCATTAAGGCCTCTTGGTGCAATGGTATCAAGGCAAAATATCCACTTTGATTCTCTTTTTTAGAAGTTCCTATTTGTAATCCCCCCCTCTTATTCCTAGATTAACTTTGTCTATCCTTTTTACCTTGAGATATTTTGGATTACTGTTTTGATGGGTTTTGAAATGCCTAAGAATGGTTTTAAGGTTCTCCAAATTAAGGGCAGATTATGCATTTTGGATGTCACGTGCGACTCGCCCCTTGGGCCATGTGGGGAACCCGGAACCGGGCCTTTTGTGGGATGTTGGGGGTTGTAGTTACCGTGGCGATGACCCAGTCCCGTGGCTCAGGGTGGTCAAACCAATGGCAGTCTATTGAGGTGGTTTTCATTATTTTCGAATGTCCGACTACACCACCCGTGGATTGCGGTCAGAGTGAACCGCCGCTGCAGGACAGACCGCTGGGGCTGGTGTGAGTGAGCAGCACAGGAATGGTATAACCCCCCATGGGAGGAGTGTAGCCCCAGGGCAGTGTAGGTGGATGATGGGGGTGATGGTGCGTGGGAATAATGACTCGGAGTCTTTGTAATGCAGTCCAGGATCTTTACTCACAGTTTGTTATTCCACATTACTCCGGCCGGCTGTAACTTCCTGCGTCGCACCATGTTCACCAGGTGAGGGGGCTCAGCCAACTCCCAGATGATTTTGGAGCGCTTCGCAGGACCCCCTTTGCGTATCCTTCCTCTGGCCTGTCATACCCCACTAGTGACCACGCTTCTGTCCGGCTGCCTCGGGCCTTCTCTGGGTAAACCTCGGCGCCAGTTTCCCTGACCCTATGTGGTGCCTTCCTAGCGGGTATAGTGAGGGGCTGCGCCACATGAAATGACACAGCCTCCGGTTCCTAGCTGAGGGTAGTTCCCCGCCTCCACTAGTTGCGGGGACCGGTCTCCCCCTTGGCCTGACCCCTCTACTCAGGTAGATGCGGGCGTATGGTGGCTACCAGCTGGTCCACACCCCTGGGGCCCCTTCTTTCCTCTATGTTCCTGGAGCCTCCTCCACTCCTCTTCATTTCTCTTCTTCCCCAACTCTCTCTTTTCTTCAGTGTTGACTGGACCTCACAGGCTAGACCCTTGTCCGGAGCAGAGCTCCACAGAGTCCTGCTCTGTCACATCTTCTCTCTGCCTGAACTTCCCTGAACTCCACTCTGCTCTAAGATGGTGCCCACCTTTTGTACCTCCCTCTAGGTGCACCCAGGAACTGCTTCCTCCCTGCTCCTGCACTACAGGGTTCCCCCTTCCTAGGTGTTCCCTCCCCCCACTCCAGCCAGGGACAGGGACTGTCGCGCTCTGCTTGGAGCATATCGGTCGCCCTGCCCCCCGGAAATGTGGAGTAATGCATGCAGGTGTTGGGGTCCTGATCCACACTCCAACCTTACCTGAGAGTGAGATACCGCACCTCTGGGTGAGGTGCAATACCTCTGTAGCAACTGAGCCCCCAGGGTGCTACATTCCCCCCTGGTAAATCACAACACGTCCGCGGGCTGGAACAGAGTAAAAGACAGTTCAAAAAATGCAAATATTTTTAGAATGCATCCACATATAAGATTATAAACCATTATAACTCATCCCTTTATGGGAGACCATTTTTCTTTTAGAAGTTACGGTCATCATACCAAACTTTTCAGCATACAAATTTAAAACGGATTTTCAAGTAGTAAAACACAAAACTTTCTCAGCAGCATCGTTACGACGGAGTCCTTCCGCAAGTTACAGATCCTGCAGCGACCAGGTGTCCATGTCACCCAACAAGGTGTAAAAATAAGTGCACACTTTAGCAAAACTTTTAAACATGAGGGACCCGTTCGTAAACCCTCAACGATGGCCCTGGGGTGGCTGCAGGGTGTAGCTGATCTAGCCGCTGGACCTCGTCTTCGGCCACCTCTAGCGGGTTTTTGTTCTGAGGTCAGTTGTTGTAGTTTCTTATAAAACCAGTAGGGGGAACTTTAAGAAGTGCAATTATTTACAAAATTGACCGCTCCCAGTCCTCGGCCGGATAGTTCATAAAAAGTGGCTGCTCCCAGTCCTCAGCCGGATATAAACAAAGAGTTGGCTGCTCCCAGTCCTCAGCCGGCTATTACTAACCCGTCTCCGGGTAACTTTCAGCAAACAACACACAGGCCACAGTCAGGCAACAGTCCCCATCCGGGGTGAACTTTTTCTTCTCATACCCTAACGGGCAACTATGTACAGTGCACTCACATTTCAATAGCGGTGTCCTCCTTGTGCACGCTCTTCCTCCTTGCCCTACTCTTCAGACCCGTCCGGGTCCTCTGGGTAATAGTGCCCCTGGTAGTGTTCTTCTTCTACCCTCTGGACATTGAGGGCATACCACCCTTTTAGGCCTCGATGCCGGGTGTATGTTACCCGATCTCCCGGGAACAGCTCCCGTTTCCGGTGTCCCTTTGGCAGATGGCCCTCCACATCCCTCCTGTCAACATAGAGGTCAGTGGCTGTGGTAGAGTCCCGGATAAACCCCCACCCTTTCTCCTGGTAGAACTTTACCACGGTCCCAGCTACTTTAGGACCGCATGCTGCTTGGGGGTTGCTACGAGTCCGTGTCTTCTCCTCTGCGCTCCTAACCTGCAGCTGCTCCCTCTTCTGGCGCCTCGCCCGCTCCTCCTTTTCAAGCTGCTCACAGAACTCCCGCCTGCGAGCTGCGGCCGCCCGCGTCTCCTGTGCAAACCCCATCGGATCCTCCCCGGTCTGGTCCCATTCTATCTGGACCTCTTCCTCCGGAAGCTGGGAGATGGCGACTGGCTGTGGTACGGGCAGGAGCGGAGTGGGCGGGGTCTCGGCCTCTGCGGACAGGTTCTTCCACTGACTGGGGTGAACCCATCCCTCTGGCACAGGGACCGGCTCTCCATCGGGCCCGGTGAGCTGGCTGTACAGGTCGGCCCCTAAGGGTGGTGGCTTCGGGACCGGGGGCGCCCGTGGTTCGGAGGCGCCTGGATATGTCAGGCCTTGCGACCGGGCCTGGTGCGAGCCGCTTCCGACCGCACCTGGGGTCAGGGGGCACGGCCTAGGGCTTGACTCGGCGATGGGGCTCACGGCTTGGGGACTGCGTGCTGGCGATGGGAGCGGGGTAGGCGCAGCGACGCCCGGAACGTCTGGCTCCGCGACAGGGTCCAGAGGCAGGTTGGTGGCATTAGGGCTGGTGGCAGGGGTGTCCCCCTTACCTGCTTCCCGGGCTGCGCTGCTCTCAACTTCTGGCCTCCGCTCCTCGTCCTCCGGGGCTGGCTCGCTGGCCGGCGCTGGCGGCGTCCTGTGCTGCTGGGCCGCGACCCGCCAGGCCATCTCTTCTCTCCATTCCGCTACAGCTTCTCGCTGCGCCTGGACCATCCTCTGGTCCAAATCCTCCAACGCCGTCCGAAGGAACTCCGGGTCTCCTCCTGGGAGCTGCGCCATCTGCTCCTTGACGCTGTACGGGGCCGCGATTGCCTGCAGCAAGCCACCTGTCAGGGTGCTGGAGTCGGTGCTGCTTGCCATCTCCTGGTGTGGTCTGCCGAGACTGATCCAAACCACACCCTGCCCCCCGGTTTTCTTCTCTTTCCGCTCCCATTGGGGGTGGTCCCGGGGCCATCTTCTGACAATCACTCTCAGGGGCAGCCCCCCCACGTTGATGGACATCTCTGCAGCCGCACTCATGGCTGTTGGGGGTGGGCTCCGTCTTTGGCGCCATTCTGGGACCTGGACCACGATAGGAGGTGGCTTCTTGTTATCTTTTGGCGCGCACATCATGGCGTCCGTTCTTCTGGGGCGGGCGCCATTTTCAATAAAGTGAAACAGTCTCTTTTCAGGCACGCAATACCCGTTTGTGGCGGGTTGGTCACGATCCTGCCGACTACGCCAAAGTTGACTCGCCCCTTGGGCCGTGTGGGGAACCCGGAACCGGGCCTTTTGTGGGATGCTGGGGGTTGTAGTCACCGTGGCGATGACCCGGTCCTGTGGCTCAGGGTGGTCAAACCAATGGCAGTCTATTGAGGTGGTTTTCATTATTTTCGAATGTCCGACTACACCACCCGTGGATTGCGGTCAGAGTGAACCGTCGCTGCAGGACAGACCGCTGGGGCTGGTGTGGGTGAGCAGCACAGGAATGGTATAACCCCCCACGGGAGGAGTGTAGCCCCAGGGCAGTGTAGGTGGATGATGGGGGTGATGGTGTGTGGGAATAATGACTCGGAGTCTTTGTAATGCAGTCCAGGATCTTTACTCACAGTTCGTTATTCCACATTACTTCAGCCGGCTGTAACTTCCCGCGTCGCACCATGTTCACCAGGTGAGGGGGCTCGGCCAACTCCCAGATGATTTTGGGGCGCTTCGCAGGACCCCCTTTGCGTATCCTTCCTCTGGCCTGTCATACCCCACTAGTGACCACGCTTCTGTCCGGCTGCCTCGGGCCTTCTCTGGTAAACCTCGGCGCCAGTTTCCCTGACCCTATGTGGTGCCTTCCTAGAGGGTATAGTGAGGGGCTGTGCCACATGAAATGACATAGCCTCCGGTTCCTAGCTGAGGGTAGTTCCCCGCCTCCACTAGTTTTGGGGACCGGTCTCCCCCTTGGCCTGACCCCTCTACTCAGGTAAATGCGGGCGTATGGTGGCTACCAGCCGGTACACACCCCTGGGGCCCCTTCTTTCCTCTATGTTCCTGGAGCCACCTCCGCTCCTCTTCATTTCTCTTCTTCCCCAACTCTCTCTCTCCCTTTTCTTCAGTGTTGACTGGGCCTCACAGGCTAGACCCGCGTCCGGAGCAGAGCTCCACAGAGTTCTGCTCTGTTACATCTTCTCTCTGCCTGAACTTCCCTGAACTCCACCCTGCTCTAAGATGGTGCCCACCTTTTGTACCTCCCTCTAGGTGCACCCAGGAACTGCTTCCTCCCTGCTCCTGCACTACAGGGTTCCCCCTTCCTAGGTGTTCCCTCCCCCCACTCCAGCCAGTTACAGGGACTGTCGCGCTCTGCTTGGAGCATATCGGTCGCCCTGCCCCCCGGAAATGTGGAGTAATGCATGCAGGTGTTGGGGTCCTGATCCACACTCCATCCTTACCTGAGAGTGAGATATCGCACCTCTGGGTGAGGTGCAATACCTTTGTAGCAACCGAGCCACCAGGGTGCTACACGTGCATGTTCCACGATTCTAACTCTAAGTTGGCATGTCGTCATACTAACATAAATAAGATGGCATGAGCAGTAAGCATAATATGTGATTATCTCATATTTACATATAATATGGTGTGTGATTGTGAATGAGCAATCACCACATTAAAAAGATCCCCATCTGGGGCTTGCCATATCAGTAAAGAAAGTTTTTTGCTGGGGCAACATAGTGGCGTCTAGTAATTAAATATTCAAGATTTTTTGATCTCCTTCAGGTAACTGGTGGATGAGTAGGAAGGTGCTTAGTTAGATCATTATCTGTCAGAAGTACCGACCAATGTTTTTTTGTGGGCCTCTGGTACATCTATCCACCTAGAGATGAAGGAAGTAATAAATCTAACCATTTGATCATTGCTAGTAGGAGGCTTTTTTGTACAGGTAAGAAGTTGATTCCTAGTGGAATGCTTGGCTCTACTGTAACTCACTCTTATCAGTCTACGGTTATAACCTCGTTGTTTTAGATTTTGAGTGAGAATATCAGCTTGTTGTTCAAATTTGAAATTATCCGAGCATATCCTTTTCATGTGCAAAAATTGACCTACAGGTATAATTTTTTTTATCTGGGGGTGATGTGATGAAGTTGACTGTAAGAACGTGTTAGTCATGGTCAACTTACAGTAAACATTAGTTGTAATAAAATCCTCCAGATTTTTTTCAAGGAGGACATCAAGAACCTCATCCCTCTCTTTGCTGTATTTCCAAGTGAGTCGGATATTGCGTTGATTGTCATTCAATCTATTAAGAAAAGAGTTTAGAGATGCTTCAGAGCCAGATTAACAAAATGTAATTTATATGTCTAGACCATGAGATCACAGCACCAATGTCCTACATATGTTGGACCACTTCTTTTTCTCACAGCCCCAGGAATAAATTATCATTCGAGGGCGCACATGTCGCCCCCATAGCTGTTCCTTGGAGCTGTAAGGGAAAAATGATGTGTTAATGAGAAGTGTAACAATTCCATGATAAACTGAACCAAATCAGAATCAAAATTAGTCATATTTAATGCTGTGATCTCATGGTCATGCTGTATCGACGTATACAGTGAATTTACATCACGTTACCAGAAACATTTTGTTCAAATTGTACCTCATTTTAGTGATAATAGGTGTTCTATTGTCTTTTATAAATTGATGTATATCTTAATACATTTTGATATAGTGGAATATGTTGGATCGTTCCTCTCCTTCTTTATCTTTATAGGCTTAAATATTACTTATATGAAGGGATCGTTGATTTAATTTTGTTGAGGAATAATCTTTGTTTCTAAAAAGAATACTCTGCCTACAGTGAAGCATGGCGATGGCTTCTTGACGCTCTTGGGCTGTTTTGATTTTTCTGGCATTGGAAACATGCAGCATGTGGAAGGCAAAATAATTTCAATTAGGTATCAGGAAATACTAGGAGAAAACATCATGGCGCTGAGAGTAAGCTGCAGCTTGGGCATCATTAGATCTTTCAACAAGACAATGATCCCGAACATACCTCAAAGTCCACAAAGGCTTGGTTTCAGAAATCCTTGATTATTGTGCTGTGACCATCACAGACACCTGACTTGAACCACATAGAAAATCTTTGTTGGGATTTGAAGAAGGTGGTTGCAGCACACAAATCCAAGAATTATGAGCTGATGGTGATTGCCCATGAGGAATGGCCAAGATTACTTAGGAACACTGCACGAAACTGGTGTCTGGCTATGTATGACGTTTGATAAATATGGTCCAAATTTATTTGACAATATTCATGTAAGGGGACACCACCAAGTTGATCAATAAATTAGAAAAAGAAAAAAGGGGGGGAAAGCATGTGAATAAAAATTAACTTTTATTAATTTGGTTAAAATATCTACCGTAATTGCACATACATCAATATGAGGAAATATATTGAGTCACTGCTTCTTCTATTAAATTGTATAGCTGTTACCCACTAGATCCTGATAGGTAATAGACTGCACAAAATTAAATGGATCCCTAACCAATATCCATATAATATATGGTTGGGTTGCGCTCCCTGTTAATAGTGACAGCAGGGGCTGGCTGATGGGAGAAGTAGTCCCATTAGCCGGCGCCTATGACCCGCGGTAAGCTTTTTACCATGGGTCACTGTCACAGCTGTGGGATCATGCTGACATCTGACAGAGTGATCCTGCAGCGCTGTAACCGGTAGTAACGATGTTACCGGTAGTAACGATGTTACCGCCGATCACAGCCCCTGATTCCCGCGCTGTCACGCTGATAGCAACGTGGGAAACCAGAGATGTTTGGGGCCCCGTTCGGGTTCATGCTCAGGTGCCGAAAAACAAACCTTTTTATGATGTTCAGGTTTAGTCAACGAACCAGGACATCAAATGGTTCGCTCATCTCTAGTGCTGATACTGCTTTTCAGGAGCTATTCGGTTAATCCCAAGTTGTTATGTGGTGGGGTCGTGGCAAGTAAATGTAGATCAAGTTTATTAAAAAAAAATGAACTCAGAAGTCTCCCAATTTTTTTTTCCCAAAAAGTAAGCAGAATGGCTTCTGAAAATATGATTCAATTTACAGTTATAAATAGGTTTCCAACTTTTCTGCACCTTATGATATACTAAATATACTGTAGTCTATTTTGTTTTACTTGTACATACAACTATTAATAAACTGCACTATTTCAAGTCAATCCTTCTCAAATTGGTGTGCCTTTTAAACATGCAATGATACCAGGAATTATGTGGCTGGCATTGTCTTATCTTTTTCTCTGACAGCTAACATTTGAGCTCAGCACTTCAGTAGAAGCACTTACATGGGTGACTGCAGCTGTCGTTTCTATGTTGTGCTGGCAAGTAGCTGACAAAACCAGAAGATCTTGTTTTTCATACGATTTGCTTTCAAGCAGTAAAGAAGACAGTCTGCTAAGTGACTATGTGAAACCTGTGAAATCCACAGAAACTGCCAATGGCCTCAATTAGCATTTCCATCTTAACGTTTACTACAGTGTGAATGACATTTACACTTCCAGCATGGTAGTATGCAGTGATTTCAGCTTTTAAGAAACACACATCTGTCTATTTATTTGGCAATTTTTATAATACTGGAGGGGAAATATGTTTCACTGAGGCTATTGGATTCGGTGATGTGAAACGTGGAAGTCTTCTCCTGCATGGTAGTTGCAGAGAGGGTTAGTCAGCCATATTTAAAAGGGCATTTTGGCTGTGAATGGCTATAGTGTGGGTGGAAGGCCATTCACCATATCTCCACCCCAGGGTATGGTCTGGGCTATAAATAGCCAGCCTTGTGACTCAGGTGTTGTTCAGTATCTGGAGAGGCTTGTTCCAGATAGGAGCTTGCATGTGTTGGGCTACAATTGAACCGTGTGTGGTTAACCCTGAGTGGCCAGACCCCGGATATATAGACTGTGCTGTATCTTTTTATTTTGCTTTGCCATTATGCCGAATGGGCTGTGTTTACTTTATGAACTCTAGGCTGGTGTACAGCCGAGCAAGCCGCTTTCCAACACCTGCTATAAGTAAGTAAAAAGCAATAGTGCATATAAATAACATAGGGTTCTAAGTAAACACTGTTTTTGATCAAAAAAAGCGTAAAAGCCATCCCACCAGCGCCAAGGTGTACGCAATGGTCTTAACCTCTAGTATTAAAACCTTACCATGTGTCAAAAATGACCTCAATGTGAATAGGTGCCAAGCAGGACCAGGGCCCAACTATAGACACCCGGCCATGGGAAGCTATATAAACGTAATGCCCAGCTAAAAGAAAAGGATGCCACACCCTTACCTGCACTGAGTGCAAAAACCTACAGCAAAACTGAAAGAAATAAACTGGAGTATAAGTTGGTATAAATACAACATGTAGGAGCATGTTCACACTGGCCATTAAACAGGCAAAACCTAAGACAGAAACAAAATGAACATATACCCTGCTATAAGTAAGTAAAAATCACATTGAGGTCATTTTTGACACATGATTAGGTATGAATACTAGAGGTTAGGACCATCTGGACAGGGTACACCTTGGCATTGGTGGGATGGCTTTTACGCTTTTTTTGTTCAAAAACAGTGTTTACTAAGTACCCTGTGTTATTGGTTTTTACTTACTTATAGCGGGGTACATGTTAATTTTATTTCTATCTTAGGTTTTGTCTGTTTAATGGCCAGTGTGAACATGCTCCTATACATTGCATGTATACCAACTTATACGCCAGTTCATTTCTTTCGGTTTTGCTTGTGGAAGCTATAAAATAAAGAATATGCTACAGAAAATAATGTCTCTATGATAACACTGAAGGTCAGAGAAAAGGCTAAAAGTGCTATCATGTAGACATGCAAGTAAAGCAGTTACATGTGTCCTGTTTATAACTTAAAATACTAATAAAATAGTGATAACCTGACAAAAGCAAAACAATATTTACATCTTTTTTGTATACTTACTGTAAACTGTGTGCAGAATTATTAGGCAATTTTTATATTTTTGACGATTAATTAATTTTTTTTATTGCACTACATTGCTGTTGGTCAGTCCAAAATGTTATCTCTATCTGAGAATAATAATCAAACAACTTACAATGTACAAAAGTACATTTCTGACATTTAAACAAAAATATCAGTGACAAATATAGCCCCTCTCCTTTTCAATAGCAGTCATAAGCCTTCCATCCATGGAGTCAGTTTTTTAATCTGTCATTATCACCTTTTTGCCAGCACCAACCACAGCTGCCAGTTCAGAGTGGTGACTGTTTTCCATTCTTGTAAATCTCCCATTTAATTAGGGCCTACAAGTTTTCAATATGGTTCAGGTCAGGTGAGGAAGGGGCAGTATCATTATTCTGGCAGCCAAGCAGTGGACACTTCGATGTACAGTATGTAATGGAGCAATGTCATGCATAAAGTTCATGGTTTTCTTAACCGTGTACGGCCAACCCGGGTTCCACCGTTTAACATGCCCCTCCCATCTTCCAGCACTCACCTTTACCCACCAAATAAAAACACTGCACCTGTATTTCTTTTGGATAAATTTGGCCACAGCGGCCATTTTATTAACAAACAACATTAACATATTAACAGTGTTATAAAATAAATAAGAAGGGAGGGTTCTTGGAGTTAAAAATAGATCTGGCATAAATTAAACCGAACTCGAACCGCCATGTTACCCCTAGCCGTCCATCACCAGCTCAAGGGTACCAAAAGCTCCCAGGGTAAAACCCTGTCCAGAGCCCAAAACCAAATGCCAAATCACCCCGCTCAATTAACCAACTGCCTGTAATTTTACCAAATTCTTTCCACCGACACTTCTGTGCCAACTCCAAGAACCCCACCCCCTGCCAAAAACGAACAGCCCTGACCACCTCAGGCTCGTGAGTGCCCCAACACCGCCAAAGCCCTCTCAATCCCCAATGTCATTCAAGTGCACCCCATCCTTTGCCCAAAAATTTCCAACCCCCTCTTCGAGTTCAAAATGTCGAACGCTTACTCCCCCGTTTCTAGACACAAAAGCTGATATGGCTCTGTTCAACTTCACTCGCGCCCTATTAATCCCCTTCAGTGATCTAGCCTCCCTCCATTTTTGCCTTGGCACAATATCAGACCAAACCATTAACACCTCAGGAAAGGATGTCCATAACCTTAAAAAATCGAATCGAATGTCCCTAATCGGGCGAGCCCCCAAATCATCCCCCCCCCATATGTACCACCAAAATATCTGGCGTACGGTCCAAATGGGCTGCCTTATGAAATTCAGACAGCACCCTTCTCCATACCATCCCTCTAAAATCGAGCCACCGAACCACCACTTACTCTCTACTAAAACCCAATTGCCTACCGTCTGGCCTCACGTCCGCCCGCAGCGCCCTCCAGTGGACGAAATAGTGTCCCAGAATCCACGCTAACAACGGGACGCCACCTGCAACAAACAACCAAAAGGTATTCAATACTTAACAAGATAAAACCACATAAGCCCCCATACCTAAAGCTGTACATAAGACAAATAACGATCAGAATTCCACCTCCCGATGCATTTTATCACGTCCTTGCCTAAACCCAAACCATCGGCTTCTGACGCTGCGCCAATTCTGAAAGAATGTGAGCAGTACACCTCAGGGTGAAGGCCCAACTCCCGAATTCCTTTCTTAAATACTGCTATAAATTGAAAAAGTGACAAAAACTCTCCATTTTCATGACATAATAAGGGACCCGCTCGCCCAAACCAAACCTGCCAGTACGCCGTTAAACATCTCCTTGGGCACATGAAAGCTCCATTAACCTCACCCAATACTACCCGCTTGTCTCTGCTCAATTGATCTGTCTTCCCATGTCTGATCCAAAATTCAATGCCCCTAGCCCAACAGCTCACATCCTCTGCAAACAAACCCCCTACCCTATCCCTGCTTGGTGCCCACCAATTCGCCTAATCTCAGCGCACCAAAAAACTCCAATGAAAAAGCCAACCTAAACAGTGTAGCTTCAAAAACTGAACAACATATCTTATCCAACACTAATCCCAACCTTTCCAAGATGCTAAAAGACACTGGTCTTCTTTTATCTAACACTGTACCTCCTCTCCTAAAGCCCCTGAGTGCTTGCTTCACTAAAAGGACTTCGTAACATCTTTCTTCCCCTGCAATTTAAAACCAAACGCTAGTCCTGCAACGAATTTGCCAACTTTTGAAACAGACCATCCAATCTCCGCTGCCCTTCTCACAAGAAACAACACTGCCATCTCTCTATCTCCGTCACTCTCCACCAAGCCCCACTGCAGTATCCAACTTTGCCATACTCGCCACGATGCCTCGTATGATGACCAGGTCTGCCTTGTAATGGACTCCCGTATTAACCGTCCCGCTCTTCCATAGCCAGTTGCCACAGATGCGAAGGGCATTCCTGTCCCACGTCCTCTGCCTCTGGTGCTAGCGCCCGGAAACGATCCCACTGGAAACAAGACAAGGCATCTGCGATGGAATTTTGTACACCTGGAACATGAACTGCCATAATCCAAGTGTTCAGATTAAGACAACAGAGAACTAGTTCCCTCAACAGTCTAATCACAGGCAGAGACGAGGCCGACAAGCTGTTAATTACAGACACCACTCCCATATTATCGCAATGAAACCGTATTCTCCTGTTCGCAAAACACTACCCCCAAATTGAAATCGCAACAACAATAGGAAACAATTCCAAAAAAGCAAGGTTCCTCGTAAGACCCTTCTCCTTCCACCCACTCGACCATACTCCAATGCCCCTTCCAATAGGCCCCATAACCAGCACCTCCCGCAGCATCCGTAAAAATCTCACAATCAAAACTGCTCAAAAACTCATGCTGAATTAACAACTTGCTGTTATAATTTTCCAAAAACAACTTCCAAACCTTCAAATCGTCCTTGTGGTCCTTATTTAAACGAATGAAATGATGCGGCGCTCGCACTCCTACTGTCGCACCTGACAACCTGCGACAAAATATTCTGCCCATTGGCATAATCCTGCATGCAAAATTCAAACGACCTAACAGTGATTGTAACTTCTTCAGAGTCACCTTATGCAACCTCCTGACTCTATCAACCTCCTGCTTGAGCAAACTCAATTTATCATCAGGCAACCGACACTCCATCCTCTCTGAATCAATTAAAATGCCCAAAAAACTTAAAATGGTGCAAGGTCCTTCTGTTTTTTCTTCTGCCAATGGAACATCAACTTTGGCGTAGTTGGCAGGATTGCGTGCCCGCTACCACCGGGTACTGCGCGCCTTCACATACCATGGTGAAGATTTCCCGCCATCTGTCGCCGTTTTCCCGCCATCGTCCGCCATTTTCAAGTCGCCGCGTGGGAAGAAGAGTGGCGTGATCGCTGAAAACGTGCAAAGTCCAAAACCCCGCCCCACGCACTGACGCAGCGCCAGGCCCTGGAAGGAGCCGCAGCGAGCGCTGACGTCAGACGTGTGCGACGCCAGGTCCTGGACGGAGACCATCGCCTGCGGAACTGCGGCCTACGGAAGGAAAGAGAAGGAAGGTAGGCCACGGTTCACTAGGGGGGGGGGGGACTCCCGATATGGAGGGAACTTCAACCACCGGCGCGGCCGCTGCCGCGTTAATGCCATTCACCATGCCTTATATACCGGGGGCAGCGTGGTTGCCCCAGTACTCAGGAGTCGCACACCCTGAATGACTTCAAGGAGAGACTAAACAGTTTATTTAAAGTATACCCCCTGTCCGAGGAACAGAAAGTGATCATCCTTATAGGCCAGTTGATTGGTGCAGCCCAGAGAGAAGTAAAGTCCTGGTCAACCAGGGAAAAGGGGACTGTAAAAGAGATACTGGCCCGCCTAAAGGACATTTTTGACACCCGTACTACAGCAGAGATAAAGATGAAGTTTTATGGGTGCAAACAATGGGCACAGGACAGTGTACGGGACTATGCTTTAAACCTGCAGGAGGCACTGAGGGCCATCAAACACCCTGACAGTGTACATGATGAAAACAGGCTGTTAACCGAACAATTTATTGAAGGTTTTCTGTCCAGCGCCCACCGAACCCAGCTGCGCATAATGGCTCTGCAAAACCCTGACTTTGCTCAATTTAGGGACAGGGCCATCCGGGTGCTACGAGAACCAGCTCACCGGCGCCCAGCTATCACCTACCACCAGGAGGTGGCACCCTTTTCCCCCGGAGCCTATAGGAGCTGATGCACAGACTCTAGACAATGCCCCGTCTACAGACCTGCACCATCAGGTCCAAGAGTTAACTAAAAGTGTAGCTGCGCTAACCAAAACTGTGCGGTCTTTTCAGGTGTCTCCCAAAGGAAAGATCCAGCTGGCTTCCAGTCTGGAGGACATCCCGTGGCCCCGACAGAAGAGGATTCCACCATCCAGAGGGAGGAACAGCGACCGCTACGACCAGGAGGTGCAACCCATCTGCCGCCGCTGCAACCAGCCAGGACATTATGCAAGGTACTGTCATTTAAACGAGCAAAACTTGGGGCAGAGGGCCAACCCCCAGGCATAAGACCACCAGGCCCATCAAGCTGGCGAGACAAATATGTGGGAGGACGACCGGTCCTACCTGTCGTGCTTGACGGCTTTCCAATGAGCGCGTTGCTGGACACTGGATCCCAGGTGACCACCATCCCCTACATTCTTTTCAAACGGTACTGGACTGACTCTGACATCACCCGCCATCCAGATGAACATTTGAGCATTTATGCCAGCAATGGTCAACCCGTACCTCAGGTGGGGTTCAAAGAAGTGACCATAAAGGTTGGCAAGGTTGAACTGCAAGCACAGGGACTGATTATTGTCGACATTGATCGCCGAGAAAGTCATCTCATGATAACCTTGGGCACTAATGTCATTGAAAATTGTCTTGCAGAAATAATTGTCTTGTTACAGCAGGTTGCGGAGACCGCCAGTTCCAGCCAGCAGCGGGTTCTACAAAGAGAGATCAGAGCCCTGATGAAAAGACAACAGGTAGAACTGTCTGGTGGTGAAATTGGCAGTGTCAGGATTAGTGACCCATTCCCTATTGCCATGCCCCCAAGAAGTGAAATGCTGATATGGTGCCGGGCAGCCATTGGTCTAAGGGGTAGAGATTAGCAGGCCCTAGTAGAGCCCGTCTACTCTGACAGTAGGCCCACCATTTTGACAGCCAGGGGGGTGGTTGATGTCCGCCATGGGAGAGTGCCAGTCCGCATCCTGAACATTGGGGAAAAAGAAGTCCATTTGCCCCAGTGTGCCACCCTAGCCAAGCTATTCACCGTCAATCAAAATTCCATAAAGACAGTGGAACCCTTACCTCCATCCAAACAGGCGGAGGATAATGGCTCCAAGGGACAGATGGAGGACTGGTGCCAGAAGCTGCATGTGGGCACTGACTCCACCCCTCCACATCAAAAACAAGGAGTATACCGGGTGGTCCAAGAGTATGAAAGGGTCTTCAGTAAACACGCACTCGACTTCGTGCAGGTAAAGGGGGTTCAACACCATATCGCCACGGGAGACCATCCACCCATTAAAGAAAGGTACCGGCCTGTACCGCCAGCACACTACCAAAATGCCAAAGGGATGTTACGAGAGATGAAGGAGGCTGGGGTAATAAGAGACAGTTGTAGCCCCTGGGCAGCTCCATTAGTTCTTGTAAAGAAAAAGGATGGCACAATGAGAATGTGTGTAGACTGCAGGCAAATTAACCGCATAACTCACAAAGATGCATACCCGCTACCCAGGATAGAGGAGTCACTAGCTGCGTTAAAATCTGCTAATTATTTCTCTACTTTGGATCTTGCCAGTGGGTATTGGCAGGTTCCTGTAGCAGAGGCGGATAAGGAAAAGACCACATTCACCACCCCGATGGGCCTCAGCGAGTTCAACTGCATGCCATTCGGGCTCTGCAACGCCCCAGGAACCTTCCAGCGGTTGATGGAGTGCTGTCTAGGACATAAAAATTTTGAGACAGTCCTCCTGTACCTGGATGACGTCATAGTATACTCCAAGACATACAGTACAGACCAAAAGTTTGGACACACCTTCTCATTTAAAGATTTTTCTGTATTTTCATGACTATGAAAATTGTACATTCACACTGAAGGCATCAAGACTATGAATTAACACATGTGGAATTATATACTTAACAAAAAAGTGTGAAACAACTGAAAATATGTCTTATATTCTAGGTTCTTCAAGGTAGCCACCTTTTGTTTTGATGACTGCTTTGCGCACACTTGGCATTCTCTTGATGAGCTTCAAGAGATAGTCATCGGAAATGGTCTTCCAACAATCTTGAAGGAGTTCCCAGAGATGCTTAGCACTTGTTGGCCCTTTTGCCTTCACTCTGCTGTCCAGCTCACCCCAAACCATCTCGATTGGGTTCTGGTCTGGTGACTGTGGAGGCCAGGTCATCTGGCGTAGCACCCCATCACTCTCCTTCTTGGTCAAATAGCCATTACACAGCCTGGAGGTGTGTTTGGGGTCATTGTCCTGTTGAAAAATAAATGATGGTCCAACTAAACGCAAACCGGATGGAATAGCATGCCGCTGCAAGATGCTGTGGTACCCATGCTGGTTCAGTATGCCTTCAATTTTGAATAAATCCCCAACAGTGTCACCAGTAAAGCACCCCCACACCATCACACTTCCTCTTCCATGCTTCACGGTGGGAACCAGGCATGTAGAGTCCATCCGTTCACCTTTTCTGCGTCGCCCAAAGACACTGTGGTTGGAACCAAAGATCTCAAATTTGGACTCATCAGACCAAAGCAGATTTCCACTGGTCTAATGTCTATTCCTTGTGTTCTTTAGCCCAAACAAGTCTCTTCTGCTTGTTGCCTGTCCTTAGCAGTGGTTTCCTAGAAGCTATTTTACCATGAAGGCCTGCTGCACAAAGTCTCTTAACAGTTGTTGAAGAGATGTGTCTGCTGCTAGAACTCTGTGTGGCATTGACCTGGTCTCTAATCTGAGCTGCTGTTAACCTGCGATTTCTGAGGCTGGTGACTCGGATAAACTTATCCTCAAAAGCAGGGGTGACTCTTGGTCTTCCTTTCCTGGGGCGGTCCTCATGTGAGACAGTGTCTTTGTAGCGCTTGATGGTTTTTGCAACTTCACTTGGGGACACTTTCAAAGTTTTCCCAATTTTTCGCACTGGCTGACCTTCATTTCTTAAAGTAATGATGACCACTCGTTTTTCTTTACTTAGAATTTGTATTATGGCAAGAAAAAAGCAGCTAACGGTCTATTCAGTAGGATTATCAGCTGTGTTTCCTCCAGACTTATGCACAACACAACTGATGGTCCAAACCCTATTTATAAGGCAAGAAATCCCACTTATTAAACCTGACAGGGCACACCTGTGAAGTGAAAACCATTTCCGGTGACTACCTCTTGAAGCTCATCAAGAGAATGCCAAGAGTGTGCAAAGCAGTCATCAAAGCAAAAGGTGGCTACTTTGAAGAACCTAGAATATAAGACATATTTTCAGTTGTTTCACACTTTTTTGTTAAGTATATAATTCCACATGTGTTAATTCATAGTTTTGATGCCTTCAGTGTGAATGTACAATTTTCATAGTCATGAAAATGCAGAAAAATCTTTAAATGAGAAGGTGTGTCCAAACTTTTGGTCTGTACTGTATAAGGATCATCTGAAGCACCTGGCGGAAGTGTTTGAAGCCCTTGCTGGCTTTGGCCTGAAGGTGAAGCCGTCTAAGTGCCACCTGCTGAAGCCCAAAGTACAGTACTTAGGACACGTGGTAAGCGCTGATGGTGTAACGCCAGACCTCGACAAGACACCGTAATCAAGGACTGGCCGAGACCTTCCACCATTAAAGAAGTGCGGCAGTTCCTCGGGTTGGTAGGCTACTACCGAAGGTTTATACCAGGCTTCACCAAGATGGTGGCACCTATGCAGGAGCTCCTGATAGGCCAGTCCAGAAAGGCCAAGAACCAGAAACCACCATTCAAATGGGACAAGCGGGAAGACGAGTCCTTCACCAGGCTGAAGATGGCTCTCACAGGAGACGAGGTCCTGGCCAACCCTGATTATGGACAGCACATCATCCTTCACACGGACGCGAGCAACGTGGGACTGGGAGCGGTGCTGTCCCAGATCCAACAAGGCAGAGAAAGGGTGATAGCCTACGCCAGCAGGAAGCTCCGGCCCACAGAAAGAAACCCAGAGAACTACAGCTCCTTCAAGTTGGAGTTCCTTGCCATCGTCTGGGCTGTGACTGAGCCCTTCAAGCATTACCTCACCTCCTCCAAATTCACCGTCTTCAAAGATAATAACCCGCTGACACACCTGGACACCGCAAAACTTGGTGCCCTGGAACAAAGATGGATGGCCCGACTGTCTAACTATGAATTCACAATCAAGTACTGGGCTGGGCACCTGAATGCAAATGCAGATGCGCTGTCTAGAATGCCTAACTTGCCAGACGGGGGAGAAGACCCAGAGGAGCTAGAAGAGATAGAAATCCCCGCATTCCACTGCCATGGGATAAAGCAGTGCTCCCATTGTGTGAAGAACAGGTACTCTGCCAACAGAGAAGCCACGTTCAATCCATTGCCCCACCACAAGACAGTGACCCGGCTGTTCGCCTAGTCAAAGAGTTGCTGATACAAGCTGACTCATACCCTGATTCAGATGCTCCAGAAGAGACCAAACAGCTGTGGAAATAAAAGAGCAAGCTGTTCATCTATGAAGGGAAGCTGTGTCGAAGAACTATCAACTCCCGGACACATGAGCTGGTCTGGCAGGTGGTAGTCCCGAGGCGAGATGCGTCTATGGTCCTGGAAGCGTACCACGATGGAGCAGGACATTTTGGATGGAAGAAGCTGGAAGTCCTGCTACGTGAACGGTTCTATTGGGTTGGCATGAGGAAAGCAGTCGATAGGTGGTGTCGAGAATGCGGACCGTGCAACCTGAGAAGAAAATACCGTGACAGCCAGAGGGCTCCCCTGCAGCTCATCATCACCAAGCAGCCACTCAAACTGGTAGCCCTGGACCATGTGAAGCTATCCCCGAGCAGGTCAGGCTATGTCTACGCTCTCACCATCGTAGACCACTAATCCCGGTTCCTGGTAGTAGTGCCAGTCAAGGACCAAACGGCTCAGACGGCAGCCAGAGCTTTCCAGCAGCATTTCTGCCGCCCGCATGGTTATCCAGAACGTGTGCTAACTGACCAAGGTCCGGCCTTCGAAGCAGAAGTATTCCAGGAGTTCTGCAACCTGTACGGCTGCAAGAAGATCAGGACAATGCCTTATCACCCCCAGACCAACGGGATGTGTGAAAAGATGAACCAGGTGGTGATAGACCTACTGGAGACGTTGCCCCTGGAGGAACGCAGTCTGTGGCCAGAAAAGTTGCCAGACCTGGTGGATCTCTACAATCATATTCCAGTGAATTCCACCAACTGCACACCAGCTTACCTGATGAGAGCGAGACCTGGTAAGCTGCCCATCGACCTGGATATGGGGGTTCTGACACCAGAGGACGCCTCACCGGATGCGGATTGGGACACTGAGCGGCAACAGCAATACTGTAAGGTACAGGAAAGTGTTGAAAGAAGTCTGTCCCAGGCAAGAGAAAGGCAAGAGAGGACTTACAATCAACATGCACCCGCTGCCCGCTTGTCACCTGGAGAGCAAGTCCTCAAGAGAAAAAGGCGAATCCACAAGTTGGATGACCAGTGGGAGGAAGAGCCGTACACCGTTCTACCCTCAAACCATGATAACACCAAGGTGTGCCTCATAAGTAAAGACGGAGGTGAGACAACAGCAACTGTTTCCAGAGACCACCTGAAGAAATGTCCCGAGCAGCTACAGCACGCTGAAGAAGGCCAAGATATCCCTCAACCCGCAGAGGAAGTGGAAGAAATGGTCAGCACAGTACTTGGAGAATTTCCACGGTCGTGGACACAAGTAAATAATGCAATAGTTGTGCCAGTCCTTACATTTCTCCAACCAGCGCCTCAAGAAGCTGTAGAAGTCTCAGAAGAGTTGGAAGAACCATTGGCCCCGGAGACAGAAGATTCCTCATCAGCAGACCAGGAGAATCTACCCTCTGCTAGTAGCGAGCCTGTCGTACCCACGGTAAGCCAAAGGATCCGTAGGAAGCTGCCCAACCTACCAGAGACACCTCCAAACACCTGTAGTGAGGTGAACATTGAGCCCACCACATCAGGGGTAAATACAGGGGACCAAGGTAGAGCACTGACTGAAAGTGGACTCTGTAGATCTACAAGAATCACCAGAGGTTAGATCCCTGCTCGTTGGAGAATTTAAAGTATAATGTATAACTGTATTATTGCAAATGTTGTATATGTGTGTATTAAATATGTTTTTCCAGTTACCCGACAGGGTCCAAAAAGACTTTCAGGTTATGGACAGTGAATAACCAAAAACTTTGCCTGTAAATAGTTGCACTTGTTAAAGTGCCCCTTTTGTGCCAGACCACAGAACAAAAACCCGTGGAGGTGGCTGAAGACGTGGTCCAACATCCGGATCATCAATGCCCTGTAGCCACCCCAAGGCCTCTGTGGAGGGTTTGGGACGAGTCCCTCAAACTACATCTTCAGTGGAATGGACACCTGGTTACGGATGATACCGTGACCTATAAAGACTGTAATGTTTGTAATATTCTAATGTACCTTGTTTATTGTTACCTGTTATTTTTGAAAAATATGTTTAGTCCCGGAGTACTGAAATTTACTAGGGGGGAATGTGGCACCCCAGGGGGTCTGGTTGCCACAGTGGTAGTAATACCATGTCTGGGAGCAAAACAGGAGTTTGCTGGTCAGGGAACACACTACAGCAACACCTCCTGCCCCAGGCCAGAAAGGGGAGGATCCTGCCCTATATAACTGGATCTGGAGGCGGGGTTAGTCAGTCTGAAACAGGGCTGTAGTCGAGTTGAGGACACAGGAGTAAGAAGCCAGGGACTGGAGCTGAGATAGCTCGTCCTGGACAGCATACAGAGGACTGGACACCGGAGTCCGAGGCTGTGGGACCCTTCAGGCCTAGCAGCAGATACCGCAGGGCAGGGGATTGCAGGTCTCCTGGCCCAACAGAAGCCCGGAGGCTCAGCCACACGGAAAGACCAGTACCGCTACAGAGGAGCGAGGAATACACAAGGTCCAAGTCGCCAGCCATATGGGTAAGCGCAGCACGTCACACTCAGGGACGTGGGCTACAACACAACTATACGCGGGATAGACAAAGAGAACAGTCAGAACGGCAGGCCTACAACTCCATCTGGCCAGGGGAATTCTAGGATTGCTCCCAGACTGACCAGGCCCTCATCCCTAGCAAGTACTACCGTTGGGGCCTATATAATTACCACCAGTAAAGATCCTAGGACTGCACTGCAGAGACTCCGTGTTATCATTACTGATCCAGGCACTATCACCACCATCATCTATACATGCTGCCCTGAAGCTACACTCTTCCTGTGGGGAGTTACATCACCTTGCTGCACATACCACCAGCTTCAGCGGACTGCTCCACAGCGGCGGTTCTCAATAACCGCATTGCACAGGTGGCGTAGTCGGACTATATATAACAGAAACACATAGACTACCCTGGTTTGACCGCCCTGGGCCACGGTGACTACAATCCCCAGCATCTACAAGGCCCGGCTCCGGGTATCCCCACGGCCCAGGGGGCGCGTCACCTTCCTCTGCCGGAATTTCTCGTCGTAGCGTAACCATGTCTGACCCCCATAAGTACGATGAGCCTCCCCAATAGCATCTAGGTAGCAAAATAAACCCGAGCAATTATCTGGAGCTTTTTCTCCAATGACGCTAGCCATTATTGCAAAAGCTTGCAACCAATTGACAAACGTCTAAGGAATCAATTACCACCTACGCTTCTCTTCCTCCTCTTTTCTACTGTCGTCCTTTTTTCCCTTATCCAAATTAAACTTTTCTAGCGGAAGAAGGGAAAAAATTTCAACATACTCATCCCACCAGATTTTTTCCTTAACCTCTTTCTTCAAGTGTGCCCCCAACGGCCCCTCAAAGCACACATATACCTCCCCTTTTGCCCTATCATCCAGTTTCACGACCTCCGCTTTATCCTTTTCTGTCTGCACGGAAACCGATACCCCCGAAGGTGCCCCCTCTGCACACACCGCTGATCTTGCCGATTCACTCCCCACCTGCGACACTACAGGTTGACCAGGTAACCAAGCCCCCACCGGAGATAACCCTGCCTCATTGGCTCCACCACCGTCTATTCTTGCCAGAAATTTCGACATGCTTGCCAAAATATCCCTAAGCCCCGCGACGTCCAACCCACGCCTCCCACTAACATTTACCCCGCTGGGCCCTGCCAACTGCCTATCCCCGGCGATAAACCATACATAGACGCATACTCACCGAGCTGCGCAGGTGCTGTGTCCCCTCCAGCCGTACGTCCCGAGTCCTGTTGATTCCTTGAGTCGCCCTGATCCTCTCCGTATTCCGATCCACCAGACTCCTGCTGCTGCTCAAGGCCCGTGCCCCTGGCCTCCTCATCACCAGGGGGGACCTGAGCACGTGCCGATACCCTCGGCAGATCGTCCTCCACCTGTCACTGCGCCGGTCCTCCCTGCCGTCCGTGGCCCTGCGCGACTTCTGGACCCAGACTTCCCAGCCCGGTCCATGCTGGTCCATGGGTGACTGCCAGGCAGCTCCATGCTGCTGCCCGCCACTCCACTACCCTGGATAGGATGACTTGAGCCAGGCAGCAGGTCATCAAAGTGCTGCTGCCTGCCCGTGTACCTGCTGTGCTGTCCTCTACTGTTGCTCTGTCTGACAGGCACCCCGACTGGTACATCTTCAGGTGTGCCTGCCGTGCTGGTGGTGCCTCCGGTCCCCTCAGTCCCTCTGGCACTCGTTTTTTGTAACAGGCAGCGCCGTGGTGCGCCGCCGGCTCGTGTTGCGGGGGACATATATCTGAGCCCACCGCTCACTTCCTGTGTGGCCCTGTCGCATGCCGGCGCCGGCGATGACGCAGGCTGCACTTCCGGGGAGGCCCCACCCCTCGGATGATGACGCGGCTGTAGCGCGGGCCTTGCTTCTGGCGTGGCCCGGGCTGGTACTGCGGCACACCGCCGGAGCAGGCCGCACTACCGTTGGGGGTGTAACTTCGGTCGCGGACCACGACACACTGATGGCAGCGCCTGCAGGCCGGCTGGGTGGATTCCTGCTGTGGCAGGCACGACGGCGGGGGATTCCGCCGCTATGCTCACCAGACGCTGGGTCCCCTGAGGGGCTCCGCAGCCTGCGCTTGCTGCACGTGCTGGCAATCTCTCGGGGGGCCGCGTTCTCCTGGTGCTTCTTCTTGATCCCGACGGCAATTCTTCTGACCTGGCATTCCCCAGCAATTCAGACAGCTGGGACTCTAGCCACCCTCCACGCCTGGATCTCGCAGCATCCCTCAGCCTGGTAATCAGGGAGTCAACCGTCTCCATAACGCCCCGTCAGTATCCACAAAACAATGGGTAAGTTGGAAATTTTTCTTACTCTGTGCACTTTCACAACTTTCTCTTATGACTCCCCTGCCGGACTGACTATTTCCCGCACTTTTTCCTTAATATACTCCCCCCTCCCCCCTTAAATGCCCTTCCCCTCCACACTTATACCCAATCTGGATCTCTTAGTTTCAAAAATTGCACCCTCCTGGCCTATCCCGGTCATGTGGGGCTTCCTTCTAGTTTCCCTTGCTTCCAGCCCCCTTCTTGAAAGATGCAGACTTTTTCCTGTACCACTGCTGGAAGAAAGTTTCTTCTAAAAACTGGAAATAGGTTTGGGAGTTGATTTTGAATCCATCTTCAACAAGAAAAGTTCAACTACAGTGGCGACCAAAAGTTTTGCATTTTTTAAAAAAGTGTGATTGCTTCTGTCTGGTTGTTGTGATGCCATTTTCCCTGGTGATGAATTGAAATTGCATGAAGTTGTAATCATGCAAGTCCTTAATTTTAACCAAAATGCTTTTGAATATAGGTATCATCATTTAATTAAAGAAAACTGACTGCTAAAAGTTTTGCATATACTATTTATTGATCACAACATAGAGAGTAATTCATTGTTTACAAAGCCAGAACTTAGTATTTTGTAACATAAACTTTTCTTTAATTACTGCACCGCACCGTCGGGGCATTGAAGCCGCTAGGGTATTCAAGACATCTTGAGGGATCTTGCTCCATTCCATTTGCAATTCTGCAAACAATTCATCTTTATTGCTATGGGTACGTGCCCCAACTCGTCGCCCTAACTCATCCCAGAGGTGCTCTATAGGGTTGAAATCAGGTGATTGGCTTGGCCATTGCAATAGGCGAACATTTTTCTTTGCTAACCAATTTTTTTTTTTTAATCAGATAAATTTTTATTAAACATAACAAAACTTGGAACAGATAATACATGGCAATACTCGTTTTACAATATTACAGTAAGTCCCCCCCATGGAGACCTTTCTTTCTTTTTTTTTTTTTTTTATTCCCCCTCTTCTTTCCTTTCCTTTTCTTCCTTACTTTACTCCTTTTCTTTCCTTCCCCTACTCCCTTTCCTTCTCTTCCCCTTTTCTCCTTTCCTTCTTCCCTCTCCACTCCACCATGCGGTTTACCAAGAGTTTTACTCTACAGTAGTATATACAGGTGTACTCTAATTAATCCTATCCAACCATGGCTGCCATAATTTATGTAAGTATTCCTACTTATTCCTCTTGATGTAAATACTTTTTTCAAGTTGAATTATATAGTTCGTTTTGCTAACCAATTTTTAACTAAATTGGATGTGTGCTTAGGATCATTGTCTTGCTGGAATTTCTATCCCCTGCCTACTTTGGTTTTACTATGTAACAGCATTACATTCTCCAGTATATCCTTGTACATGGTATCATTCATATTTCCATCAATTCTATGCACAGGGCCAATGGCAGATGCAGAAAAGCTGCCTCAAACCATGATGTTGCCACCACCATGTTTCACTGTAGGTGTTTGGTACCTTACATCATTACGTTTTTCAGTTGGGCGGTATATAGTGCTTGCCATCACTACCAAACAGATTGAACTTGGATTCACCCGACCACAGCACCTTAGACCAATCTGTCTTTTTCCATCGGCTGTGTTCTTTGGCAAACTCAAGTCTGACCTTCCAGTTCTTTGTAGAGATGAAAGGCTTCTTCAGAACCCCACCACTATGCTGGCATCAAAGTTGAGGTCTATGTCCGTTACTGATTCAGCTACGGGCCCATCCATCTGGTCTGTCAAGAGTCATTCTCATCTCATCAGTCCAAAAACCCTATGAAAAATCGGTCCAGATATTCATTGGCCCAGTCTTGACATTTGAACTTCTGTGCCTAGTTTAGTACTGGTTGTTATGATCTGCTACAGGGACTAAGGAAAGACAGGAGATCTGTCCCTACAATAGAACTAAACTAGATCCCTACGATGTAACGGGGAACCTGATCCTGCGATCAGACCCGCTAAAGTCCTCGGCTAGTCTGTACGAAGACCTATAGATGTGAGGGAGGGATCCCTACAAGAACTAGGGACTGGGATAAGTTTGGACACCTCCTAGCAGAAATAGTAGCAGTCAAAGACAAACACACAACAAAAAGCATAGAGGTCAGAAGACCTAGCAAAACTAACAGAGAACGGCAACAGAGCACCAAGCTAGCTCAAGAGTAGTAAATACAATGAAGTCCAGCAAGACCAGGAGGGCGGAGCCGGATTAAATAGGCAAAAATGGTCATGTGACCAGCAAACTAAAAAAAAACTAACAGGAGAGTTCTAACAGTACCCCCTCTTCTAAGAGGATCCTCCGGATCCCCTAGGCCCAGGCTTACCAGGAAACCTCCTGTGAAACGCTCGGACAAGTCTGGAAGCAGAAACATCATCCGCCCTCACCCATGAGTTATCCTCAGGTCCGAAACCCTTCCAAGCGACGAGATACTGCAAACTCCCTCTATACCGTCTAGAATTTAGGATGCGGGAAATTTCATATTCCCCGTCCTCCACCACCGGAGGAACAGTGGCAGAGGCGTCACCATCCGACACATCAGCTTTTTTCAACAGAGAAACATGAAACACCGGGTTAATCTTCCAGGACGTAGGAACCTCCAACCTAACAGCAGATTGGTTAACTATCTGAAGCACCTTAAAGGGCCCTACGAACTTGGGACCCAATTTTTTAGAAGGAATCCTCAATCGCAGATTCTTAGAGGACAACCAAACCATGTCACCAACAGCAAACAAAACCTCTTGCCGTTTCCTATCAAAGTACCTCTTAGATTTTTTGTTAGCCTCCAGAAGATTACCATGCACATCCGTCCAAACTCTCTCCAAATCACCGGAAAAACTCTCCTCCTCAGGCACAGCCGAAACCAATTTGGAGAATGACCCAAAAAACGGATGTCTCCCAGAACAACAAAAAAAAGGCGAACACCCAGCAGAAGAGGATGTATGGTTGTTAAGAGCAAATTCAGCAAGTGGCAGAAACTCAGACCACCCCTCTTGATTGTCTGCCACAAAACAACGCACGAACTGCTCAACATCCTGGTTCTTCCTTTCTGTCTGGCCATTAGACTCAGGATGATATCCGGATGAAAACGACAAATGAACTCCCAACCTGTCACAAAAGGCATGCCAAAAACGAGCCACGAACTGAGGTCCCCTATAAGAAACAATGTCAGTAGGAACACCATGTAGTCTGACAATTTCCTTGACAAAGGCCTTAGCGAGTGTCTTAGCGCAAGGCAGTTTGATGAAGGGAACCAAGTGACACATCTTGCTAAAACGGTCCACGACCACCCAGATGACCGTGAAACCTTCAGAGGGGGGAAGGTCAGTAATAAAGTTCATAGCCAGATGTGTCCAAGGTGCACTAGGAACCTCCAGAGGGCAAAGCAACCCCGCAGCAGGAGCATGCGAAGACTTGGATCTAGCACACACAGTACATTGGCGCACCCACTTAATGACTTCCTTCTGCCATCCAGGCCACCAAAAACTGCGACCCACAAGTCTCATGGTCTCAGAAATTCCTGGATGACCTGCCAACCGAGACTCATGACACTCAACAAACAAATCTCTCCTAAAGGTCCTAGGCACAAACAACCTCCCACAGGGAGTGTTAGATGGGGCATTCTCCTGAGCTTTAAGAATCTCATCCTCCAAAACGGAGTCCAAAGCAGCAATCACAACACCTTCTTGTAAAATGCTCTCCTCTTCCTCCTCAACACCGACCATGGGAGAAAAGCTGCGAGACAAAGCATCCGCTTTAACATTCTTGGTACCCGGGATGTAAGTAACGGAAAAATTAAACCGCGAGAAAAAAAGTGCCCACCTAGCCTGACGGGCATTCAAGCGCTTGGCAGCATCAAGATAGATCAGATTTTTATGATCAGTGAAAACCTGAATGGGAAATTCAGCACCTTCCAAGAGGTGACGCCAGTGTTCAAATGCGAGTTTAATCGCCAGCAATTCCCGATTACCAATATCGTAATTAAGTTCAGTCTCAGAAAAATTTTTTGAAAAAAAGGCACAGGGATGTACTCCATCCTTGTTTTCCTGAGACAACACCGCACCGACCCCCACCGAAGAAGCATCAACCTCAACCAAAAACGGCTTAGTCACATCAGGCTGCATAAGGATGGGAGCAGAGGTGAACCTCTCCTTTAGAAATACAAAAGCTTCAATGGCCTCAGAAGTCCACTGAACCGCATTAGCACCTTTCCTGGTGAGATCGGTCAGCGGTTTGACAATAATAGAAACATTTTTTATGAATTTTCTGTAATAATTGGCGAAACCCAAAAACCTCTGTATCGATTTCAAACCAATAGGCCTAGGCCATTCCTGCACAGCTTGAACTTTAACCGGGTCCATCTCAAAACCTTCACTGGAGATAATGTAGCCCAAAAAACTAATTCTCTGTACAGCGAACTCACATTTCTCCAGCTTAGCAAAAAGCGAATTGTCCATTAATAACTGTAATACTTCACATACACTCCGCCAATGAGACTCCAGGTCAGGCGAATAAATCAAAATGTCATCCAAATACACAACCACATTTTTGCCGATTAAAGGTCTAAGGATGTCATTAATAAGATTCTGAAAAAATGCTGGAGCATTGGTAAGACCAAAAGGCATCACCAGATTCTCAAAATGACCCACAGGAGTGTTAAAAGCAGTCTTCCATTCATCACCCTCCTTCATGCGCAACAAATTGTATGCCCCCCGGAGATCAATTTTAGAGAACCACTTGGCCCCCACTAACTGGTTAAATAAATCAGGAATCAATGGCAGTGGGTAAGGATTGCGTACAGTAATTTTATTAATCTCACGAAAGTCCAGACAAGGACGTAAACCGCCATCTTTTTTTTTTACAAAAAAAAATCCAACAGCCACAGGAGACTTGGAAGGCCTAATGTGACCGGCGGCCAAGCTTGTCTGTATGTATTCCTCCAAAGCCTTTCTCTCAGGAATAGTAAGATTAAATAAACGACTTTTAGGAAGAGTCGCTCCAGGGACAAATTCAATGGTACAATCATAGTCTCTATGGGGAGGCAAAATTTGTGACTCCTCCTCAGAAAAAACTCTCCAAAAATCCTGAATAGGTACAGGTAATTCCCCTTTTTCCACCGCAGCAATACGTCCGTTACAACACTTGTCATAACACTTAGGGCTCCAGGACTTAATTTCATTGGTAGACCAATCCAGTACAGGATTGTGCAATTTTAACTAGGGTAACCCCAATATTACTGGAGAAGGCAAATTATCCAATACCACCAAATCCAAATTCTCTTGATGAATACCATTAATAGTGAGGGGAAATTCACAGACCTTATGAGTAACACTCTTCAAGGGAGAGCCATCAACAGAAACCACAGCAATAGGGGATGACAAAGTTTTAGGTTTCAATCTAAGTTTTTCCAAGAATCCCCCATCAATCACATTCAGAGTAGAACCACAATCCACAAATACCCGAAATTCAATTAATTCATCCTGAGCAGCGGTAGTAGCAGATAGGAATACTCCCTTAGAATTTAAACAGGCAATACGTGCATGACTGACCATTTTTTTTTCTTTCTTCATACGAAGCACACAGTTCTTAATAAAATGACCAGAATTTCCGCAATAGAAGCACAAGCCTTCAGAAAGCCTGCGGTCTTTTTCCTGAGAGCGGGGTGCCATCGCTCCAATCTCCATCGGCTCTCCATTGTCAGCACAGACCCTCTCAGGACTCGGAGCTGACATAGCAGAGGATTTGCTCTCATTAACCCTTGCACGCAGTCTCCTGTCCACCCGTATAGCTAATTGCATTGCCTCCTGCAAGTTTCCAGATGTGGGATAAGCAATCAGTAAATCCTTAACCCTTTCACCTAGCCCTGCAAGAAACAAGCTTTCCAAAGCTGAATCGTTCCACCCCACCTGGGCAGACCACCGACGGAAGTGAGAACAATATTTTTCCACATTACCTGATCCCTGCCTCAAACGTCTCAATTCAGACTCAGCAGATGAGACACGATCAGGATCATCGTACAACAAACCCAAAGCAGAAAAAAAACTATCCACTGATCTAAAGCACGGATCACTAGGTTGGAGAGAGAAGGCCCATCCCTGAGGATCTTTGCGCAAAAGTGACATTATGAATCCTATGCGCTGTGATTCATCACCAGAGGATCCGGGTCTCAAACGAAAATACAATAAACAAGCATTTCTAAAAGAAAAAAAATCTTGTTGTTCGCCAAAAAATAAATCAGGCAGACGTACCTTAGGTTCCACAAAATGTGCTCCAGAACAGCTACTCACGTGTTGTTGGAGCTTGGCCACCTCCAGAGAGAGTCCCTGCAAGCGTTGAGCCAAATCTTGAACTGAGACCATGATGGAAACTGGAGGTCTTTCCTCAGAGAAATTTTTCTGGCTGGACTTACTGTTATGATCTGCTACAGGGACTAAGGAAAGACAGGAGATGTGTCCCTACAATAGAACTAAACTAGATCCCTACGATGTAACGGGGAACCTGATCCTGCGATCAGACCCGCTAAAGTCCTCGGCTAGTCTGTACGAAGACCTATAGATGTGAGGGAGGGATCCCTACAAGAACTAGGGACTGGGATAAGTTTGGACACCTCCTAGCAGAAATAGTAGCAGTCAAAGACAAACACACAACAAAAAGCATAGTGATCAGAAGACCTAGCAAAACTAACAGAGAACGGCAACAGAGCACCAAGCTAGCTCAAGAGTAGTAAATACAATGAAGTCCAGCAAGACCAGGAGGGCGGAGCCGGATTAAATAGGCAAAAATGGTCATGTGACCAGCAAACTAAAAAAAAACTAACAGGAGAGTTCTAACACTGGTAGGGTTTCAGCCCTCCTTACCTTGGCCATAACTCTGAGCCCTGAACACCTTGTACTTGTGGCCTCCAGGGAGGTTGCAGTTCTGGAATATGATAGCACTGGAGGATAATGGGTTCCTGGTCACTTCATGTTTGTTCTTCTCAAATCTTTGGTGGTTAGTATGCATCTTTTTTTCGCAAAACACTTTTTTTGCAACCCTGTTGACTATTTGCAATAAAACTTTTGATGGTTCTGTAATCACACCCCGATATCTTAGCGATTTCAAGAGTGCTGCATGACTCTGTAAGACCAGTAACAATTTTTTATTTTACAGAGACAGTTAAATAATCTTTTTATGACATTTTGTCAGATGAAAACAAGCTGCCTAATTTTTCTGCACACCTTGATAAAGGGTGTTGTATCCTTAGGCGTCACCCTTACTCATTGCACAAATACTCATCACCTGATCTGCTTTATCCAATAAGCATTCAAGGTTATACAGCTTGGAGATGGAAAATGTGCATAAAAATGATGAAATGGTCTAAATACTCACTTGCATAAACAGTACCTATCATCAGTTTCTGGCTACCCTTCTTATTTAAGAAAACAATGATCAGCCACAGACACATGATTTTACTAAATACAAATTATTAATAGTGTTGAGCGAGCATGCTCGACACTGCTCGTTACTCGCCCAAGCATCACGCTACTCGGGATATTCGGTGAGCACCGAGCATTTCCGGGTTACTCGGGCGGGAGATGGGGTCTGCGTCTTGCACGTTTGGCGCTCTTTACAGAGCCAATGAACATGCAGGGATTGCCAGCCAGTCACTGTAATGCCACAGCCATGTTGTTTGTGGGCATTACAGTGATTGGCTGGCCGCACAGCGTCACCTCGAGTATTTAAAACTGGGCGCCGCCATCTTGGACACAGTCCCTCCGGATCAGCCAGTGTAGGGTCAGTGCTGCTGAGTTAGGGAGAGATACAGTACAGACCAAAAGTTTGGACACACCTCATTTAAAGATTTTTCTGTATTTTCATGACTATGAAAATTGTACATTCACACTGAAGGCATCAAAACTATGAATTAACACATGTGGAATTATATACTTAACAAAAAAGTTTGAAACATCTGAAAATATGTCTTATATTCTAGGTTCTTCAAAGTAGCCACCTTTTGCTTTGATGACTGCTTTGCACACTCTTGGCATTCTCTTGATGAGCTTCAAGAGGTAGTCACCGGAAATGGTTTTCACTTCACAGGTGTGCCCTGTCAGGTTTAATAAGTGGGATTTCTGGCCTTATAAATGGGGTTGGGACCATCAGTTGTGTTGTGCAGAAGTCAGGTGGATACACAGCTGATAGTCCTACTGAATAGACTGTTAGAATTTGTATTATGGCAAGAAAAAAGCAGCTAAGTAAAGAAAAACGAGTGGCAATCATTACTTTAAGAAATGTAGGTTAGTCAGTCCGAAAAATTGGGCAAACTTTGAAAGTGTCCCCAAGTGCAGTTGCAAAAACCATCAAGCGCTACAAATAAACTGGCTCACATGAGGACCGCCCCAGGAAAGGAAGACCAAGAGACAC
Source organism: Phyllobates terribilis (assembly GCF_046119375.1). Classification (NCBI taxonomy): domain Eukaryota; kingdom Metazoa; phylum Chordata; class Amphibia; order Anura; family Dendrobatidae; genus Phyllobates; species Phyllobates terribilis. Next base: position 214,208,121 of record NW_027362764.1, read on the forward strand.
CTCTGCTTCTGAGGATAAGTTTATCCGAGTCACCAGCCTCAGAAATCGCAGGTTAACAGCAGCTCAGATTAGAGACCAGGTCAATGCCACACAGAGTTCTAGCAGCAGACACATCTCTTCAACAACTGTTAAGAGGAGACTCTGTGCAGCAGGCCTTCATGGTAAAATAGCTGCTGGGAAACCACTGCTAAGGACAGGCAACAAGCAGAAGAGACTTGTTTGGGCTAAAGAACACAAAAAATGGACATTAGACCAGTGGAAATCTGTGCTTGGGTCTGATGAGTCCAAATTTGAGATCTTTGGTTCCAAACACCGTGTCTTTGTGCGACGCAGAAAAGGTGAATGGATGAACTCTACATGCCTGGTTCCCACCGTGAAGCATGGAGGAGGAGGTGTGGTGGTGCTTTGCTGGTGACACTGTTGGAGATTTATTCAAAATTGAAGGCATACTTAACCAGCATGGATACCACAGCATCTTGCAGCGGCATGCTATTCCATCCGGTTTGCGTTTAGTTGGACCATCATTTATTTTTCAACAGGACAATGACCCCAAACACACCTCCAGGCTGTGTAAGGGCTATTTGACCAAGAAGGAGAGTGATGAGGTGCTACGCCAGATGACCTGGCCTCCACAGTCATCAGACCTGAACCCAATCGAGATGGTTTGGTGTGAGCTGGACCGCAGAGTGAAGACAAAAGGGCCAACAAGTGCTAAGCATCTCTGGGAACTCCTTCAAGATTGTTGGAAGACCATTTCCGGTGACTACCTCTTGAAGCTCATCAAGAGAATGCCAAGAGTGTGCAAAGCAGTCATCAAAGCAAAAGGTGGCTACTTTGAAGAACCTAGAATATAAGACATATTTTCAGATGTTTCAAACTTTTTTGTTAAGTATATAATTCCACATGTGTTAATACATAGTTTTGATGCCTTCAGTGTGAATGTACAATTTTCATAGTCAAGAAAATACAGAAAAATCTTTAAATGAGAAGGTGTGTCCAAACTTTTGGTCTGTACTGTATATAGCGCGAAATAGGTAGTGTAGGATCTCTAAAGCCTGCCAAATCAAACAAACAGTCCTTCTCAGGACTAATATCCATCCCAGATATCAGGCAGGCAGGCAGGCAGACTGTATAGGAGACAAAGTGGTTATACCAGCAAACGCTGCATTACAGTCCTGTGTGCTCCTGTTGGTCAAATTGCTAGACTTATCACCCCGGTCTCAGGGGCCAGGAAATTTTTTTTTTCATTTAAATCCTGTATTTTTTTTTTCCTCAGTCAGAATGTCCAAATACGCGTCTTATTAACCTTTTGTATCCCCCCCCCCCCCAAAAAAATAAAAAAATTGTGTGTCTGTGACTGTTCAGACACCAATATATCTATTTAAAAGAGTCTGGTGTACGCCAGAAAAATAGAACTGTGGTTTTGCAATTCCACGGGTCAAATCTCAGTATTATCCTGTTTTGGGCATTTTTTGCCGTAAAAAAAAACTGTAATAGTATCTCCCTGACTGTTCAGACACCAAAATATCTGTTTAAAAGAGTCTGGTGTAGGCCAGAAAAATAGAACTGTGGTTTTTCAGTTCCACGGGTCAAATCTCTGTATTATCCTGTTTTTGGCATTTTTTGCCATAAAAAAAAACTGTAATAGTGTCTGCCTGAGTGGTCAGGCACCAATATATCTGTTTAAAAGAGTCTGGTGTACGCCACATAACTATAACTGTGGTTTTGCAGTTCCACGGGTCAAATCTCTGTATTATCCTGCTTTTGGCATTTTTTGCAGTAAAAAAAACTGTAATAGTCTCTCCCTGACTGGTCAGACACCAATATATGTGTTTAAAAGAGTCTGGAGTACGCCACATAACTATAACTGTGGTTTTGCAGTTCCACGGGTCAAATCTCTGTACTATCCTGCTTTTGGCATTTTTTGCCATAAAAAAAACCTGTAATAGTGTTTCCCTGACTGGTCAGACACCAGTATATCTGTTTAAGAGTCTGGTGTACGCCACATAACTATAACTGTGGTTTTGTAGTTCCACGGGTCAAATCTCTGTATTATCCTGCTTTTGGCATTTTTTGCCGTAAAAAAAAACTGTAATAGTGTCTCCCTGACTGGTCAGACACCAATATATGACTTTCTGACTCCGGAGGGTGTGGACATGCCTGTCTGCCTCTCTGCTAGATTGTGGAGACAATACGGCGCCGGACTACTGGCAGCCCATTGCAGCAGCAGAAGCTTCTACTTTATTTCAGTTACAGTTTTGTTACAGTTATTTTATTTTATTATTTTATTACCTTCTCTGGATTGCAACGTTCCTGTATACTCGTCTATTGGGGATGGAAGATACAACACTTCCCACACTATCAACTGCTGCTGGGCACACAGCACGAGATCTGCACCTGGATCTTCTTCCACCACTTACAAGTCTCCTGCAGGTACAGACACTCTGGGGCACGCAATACAGACCATCTCAGCTAATGCTACTGAAGGATGCATGCTGCTACCCACAGCCTGTGACAGGGATACAGCCATATGTGAGCGGTGGAGGTCACTGCATACGATTTGCCATGGAGAGGACTGGTGTGACGGGTGGAAACAATGACGGGATGGTGGACCCTAGGTCTGTTGCTAAACGAGCAGTGTATTCTAGGGATCGTCTTCTGGAACTGCGCAGGATAAAGTCTTCTCCAGCAGTGGCAATACTGAATGTTCCACGGGAAATAAGGAGACCTTTCAGAGGCTGCAGAGCAGGCAAGAAGATCAAGTCCTGGAGGAGAAGGTTTAAACCAGTGGTCCCATCCATTATCATGGGTAACGTACGATCGCTGGGAAATAAGTCGGATGAACTGCTGGCTCTGAGTAAGACCCAGAAGGAGTTTAGGGAATGCAGTCTCATGTGCTTTACAGAAACCTGGCTGCATGAGGAGGTCCCAGATTCATGTGTCTCGGTACCAGGGTTTCAAATGGTTCGGGCTGATAGAGAGAGAGTTAGATGCGGCAAGAAAAAAGGTGGAGGAGTGATACTCTACATTAACAACAGATGGTGCAATCAGGGGCATGTAACTGTTAAGGAGAAACATTGCTGTCCAAATATTGAACTGTTAGCAGTGGGCCTCAGGCCTTACTATCTGCCTAGAGAATTCACTCTTGTTATTGTAGTTGTGATGTATATACCACCATCTGCGAACCCAGAGGCTGCTGGGGATGTGTTGTCAGGGGTGATGGCCCGGCTTCAGACTAAACACCCAAACTCTCTAACTGTAATTTCTGGGGATTTCAATCGAGTAAAGATCTCATCTGCAATACCAAAGTTCTATCAATATGTCAAATGTCCTACACGGGACAACAACACACTGGATCTCCTCTTTGCTAATGTTAAGAATGCTTATTCATCGGCTGCATTACCCCCCCTGGGGAAATCTGACCACAACCTCATACTATTGTCTCCTGCTTACCAACCAGACGTCCGCAAACAACCAGTGACAATTAAAAAGATAAGGAAGTGGTGTCCAGCAGCAGAGGAGGCATTACAAGACTGCTTTGATTGTACAGACTGGGAGGTGTTGTGTACCATGAAAGAGAATTGTGATGTTAATGAGATTACTGGCAGAGTTACTGATTACATCAACTTCTGTATGGACATTGTAGTACCTGTTCAAGAGATTTGGTGTTATGCAAACAATAAGCCATGGATTACAAAAGAGTTGAAACATTTACTAAACATGAAAAAACTGGCTTTTAAAAGGAAGGACAAGGACGCATTGAAAATTATACAGCGAGACCTAAAGGGGAAAATTAAGATTGCCCGTGAAGCATTCAGAGTTAAATTAGAAAATCAATTTGCACAAAAAAGCTCCAGAGAGGTGTGGGCTGGAATGAAGCTAGTGACTGGGTTTAAGGCAAGGTCGGAGCAGGGGGGTGGTGGACTTAGAATGGCTAATGAAATGAATGAGTTCTTCAATAGATTCAGCAATAAAGGTGCGGTAGCAGCAGGGAAGGGGGAGGAGGCCGGGGAACAACTAGCTAAATTAACAGGGGGTGAAATAGATCATTTCTCGGTCTCCAAAAATGACGTGAGGGACCAGTTTAGTAAGCTGGCCATTGGCAAAGCAGCAGGGCCTGACGGTCTCAGTCCACGTGTCCTCAGAGTGTGTGCAAATGAGTTGTGTACTGTCTTCCAGCATCTCTTTAACCAGAGCTTACAATCAAAGAGAGTACCAGTGCTATTGAAGACTTCCTGCCTGGTGCCGATTCCCAAGACTACCTTCCCGGCTTCCCCGGGGGACTATAGACCGGTGGCCTTAACATCGCATGCGATGAAGTCCTTGGAGAGAATAGTACTTGCTCACTTGTGTCCGAGGGTGATGGCGCATACTGATGCTCTTCAGTTTGCGTACCGGCAGGGACTGGGGGTGGACGATGCTGTAGCGTCTCTGCTACAAACAGTACATTCCTTTTTGGACAATGAAGGAACCACAGTGCGTGCTTTGTTCTTTGATTTCTCTAGTGCGTTCAACACATTACAGCCACTCTTACTGCGTGGAAAGTTGATTAAAATGGCGGTGGATGAGGGACTTGTGAATTGGATAATTGACTACCTGTCGGATAGGCCACAGTTTGTTAGGTGGGGGACGGCTACATCAGATAGTGTACTGAGCAGTGTTGGAGCCCCGCAGGGAACAGTGCTGTCGCCATTCCTCTTTACATTGTACACAGCTGACTTTCAGTATAAATCAGACCGTTGTCACCTCCAGAAGTACTCGGATGACTCTGTGATAGTTGGCGGTATTGGGAAGGACCAGGATGAAGAGGAATATAGAAGGGTGGTTGCGGACTTTGTAGTATGGTGCCAGGCTAACCATCTAGAACTAAATGTTAAGAAAACCAGGGAGTTGGTGATGAGCTATGGAAGGTGCAAGAAGGTATGCCTACCTGTTACCATTGACGGTCAGGATGTGGAGATGGTGGACAGTTTCAAATATTTGGGGGTTTACCTGGATAGCAAGCTAGACTGGAAGTGCCACATGGAGAAGGTCTACAAGAAGGGGATGAGTAGATTGTACTTCCTAAGGAAGTTAAGGTCTTTTAATGTGTGTGGCAAAATGCTTGAGGTGTTCTACCAATCCATTGTGGCTAGTGCCACCTTTGCAGCAATAATTTGCTGGGGTAACAGTGTGCGTGTTGCTGACGCCAACAAGCTCAACAAACTTATAAAGAAGGCTAGCGCGACGGTGGGCCTACAGCTTGGGACTTTTGAAGAGGTGCTAGAGGATAGGATTAAGAAGAAGTGCAGAGCTATAATGGGCAACAACACACACCCGCTTTATGAACTGTTTGCGAAACAGAAGAGCACATTCAGCAATCGCCTAATACAACTAAGGTGTAAAAAGGAAAAATACAGGAGATCGTTTGTTCCAACAGCTATGGGGGTGTTTAACAAATGTCTGAAAAGCAATGTCTAAAGCATTCCAAATGTTATGTTATCATATGTGTCATGTTCAAGATCTGTGTTCTGCTGCTGTGATACCGCAATTTCCTCCGGGATAAATAAAGTATATCTTATCTTATATGTGTTTAAAAGAGTCTGGTGTACGCCACATGACTATAACTGTGGTTTTGCAGTTCCAGGGGTCAAATCTCTGTATTATCCTGCTTTTGGCATTTTTTGCTGTAAAAAAATACTGTAATAGTGTCTACCTGACTGGTCAGACACCAATATATCTGTTTAAAAGAGTCTGGTGTACGCCACATAACTATAACTGTGGTTTTGCAGTTCCAGGGGTCAAATCTCTGTATTATCCTGCTTTTGGCATTTTTTGCTGTAAAAAAAATACTGTAATAGTGTCTCCCTGACTGGTCAGACACAAATATATCTGTTTAAAAGATTCTGGTGTAGGCCAGACGAATAGAACTATGGTTTTCCTCTTCCACGGTTCTAATCCCCTTTTTGTTACCCTTTTTCCATTGATATTGCGAGTGTAAGCTATTTTACTTCATTTACAATGGGCAAGGCGCGTGGCAAAGGACGTGGAACTGGACTTTCTGGTGATGGTATGTGTAGAGGACGGGGCCGTGGCCAAGGTGAAAATGTGCCACAACCAACAGCCACATCTTCTCGCTCCCACTTCTTGACTGAATTACTAGGGAAGCACACTACAACACCAGTATTGCGAACTGATCAGTGTGAACAGGTTATTAATTGGATAACAGATAATACTTCCAGTTACCTGGGCACCACCACCTCCGGTCTGTCTTCCACACGGTCAAGCTTTAGTAGCCGTGAGTCTCGACCGTATACTCCTCCTCACCCTGATGCTCCTTACTCCCACCATGCCGAGTGTTGTCAGACAGCAGCTGATCCCACACTTGGACACTTTGAAGAGCTGTTCACTGGTCCATTTCCATATTTGTGCCCCTCGCCTGCTCCGCTTGAAGTGGTGGAAGAGGAGATCCCATGTAGCGATGCCCAAATATTTGAACAGCCACTGCCACAGGAAGTCGACGCTGGCAATTTGTCACAAGAGGTGGACGATGACGAGACACAATTGCCGCGAAGTGAGGAGGAGGATCGTGGTGCGCAAGTGGAAGAGGAGGAGGTGGTGGATGATCTAGTAACTGACCCAACGTGGCAGGAGGACATGCAGAGCGAGGCCAGCAGCACACAGGGGGAGGGAGGCAGAGTACCCCAACAGGCAGAAAGAAGCAGGGTGGTGGCCGCACACAGAAGGCGGGCAACAGTTTCCCGTAACACCAACACGAGGGATGTTGCCAGTACAATCAGTAGGTCTTCCAGAGTCTGGAATTTTTTTAAAGACTCTGCTGATAACCCCAAAAAGGCCATTTGTACCACCTGTCATGCCAGCATCAGCAGGGGTGACAAAACTACCAGCCTGACCACCACCAGCATGATCAGGCACATGGCAGCAAAGCACCCGGCTTTGTGGGGCGAACCCCAGGGTCCACGACCAGTGTCAACGGGTGTCACCACTGCTTCTTCCGCTGTTGTGCGTGTGATAGAACCCCCTGTTGTGCGTGCAAGGCAATCCCCTGTCCATACTGCATGCAAACATGCCCCCTCCTCTCAGTCTTCACTTGTTATGGCAGTTTCTCAAGAAACAGCATCAACGTCCACGTCCACGTCCCACCGCAGCGTTCAATTGTCCATATTCCTGAGCTTTGAACGAAAGCGCAAATTCGCAGCCAACGCCCCACAGGCCACAGTCCTAAATTCGCACATTTCACGACTGCTTGCATTGGAAATGCTGCCTTTTAGGCTGGTGGAGACGGAATCCTTCCTCAAACTTATGGCGGTCGCCGTCCCTCGGTACTCGGTCCCCAGCCGACACTATTTTGTCCGGTGTGCCATCCCCGCACTACACAAGCACATGTCCCAAAACATCTGCCGTGCCCTCTACAACGCAGTTACTGGGAGAGTCCACCTGACAACGGACACGTGGACAAGTGCTTGTGGCCAGGGACGGTACATCTCCCTGACGGCACACTGGGTAAACATAGTGGAAGACGGGACCCAGTCGGACCTTGGGACAGAACACATCCTCGCCACACCGAGGATTGCGGACCCTATGTCAGTCAGAGTTGCCCCCACAGTGTACAGCTCCTGCGCATAATCTTCCTCCTCCTCCTCATGTTCAGCCTCCATCTCAGATATCACCACATCAGTTACAAGCTGGAAGCACTGCAGTACTGCCTCAGCCAAGCGGCAACACTGCTTGTGAGTTGTTGACAGCTGTGAAAGAGCAGGCAGATCTGTGGCTGAGACCGCTGAACCAACATCCAGGCATGGTCGTGTGTGACAATGGCCGTAACCTGGTGGCGGCTCAGAGGCAAGGCGAGATCACGCACGTACCATGCCTGGCTCATGTGCTTAACCTCGTGGTTCAGCGGTTTCTTAAATCGTACCCCGAGTTGCCAGATCTGCTCGTCAAAGTACGCCGCCTGTCACCTCATTTTCGCAAGTCGGCTACAGCTTCCGCCGCCCTTGCTGTGTTTCAGCAGCGTTTGCAGCTTCCGTCACACCGACTGGTCTGTGATGTTCCCACACGTTGGAACTCTACCCTCCACATGTTGCAAAGGATTTGTGAGCAGAAGAGAGCAGTTGTGGAGTACCAGCTGCAACAAGGCTGTCGATATTCAGGTCAGACTCCACACATAAAACCTCAGGAGTGAACCTGGATGTCTGACATATGTACCATCCTGACAAACTTTGAAGAGTACACCAAGATGGTGAGTGGCGATGACGCCATCATTAGCGTCAGCATCCCACTTGTCTGTCTTTTGCAACGCTCTCTGCAGAGAATTAAAGAGGAGGCATTGCAGCCAGAGTATGATGAGATGGATCAAGAAGCTGTAGCGGGGGCGATTACACACAGCCCAGCCTCATCTCATCCCAAAGTGCATTGGGGGACAATGAGGGAGAGGAGGAGGAGGAAGAGGAGGAGGAGGAAGAACAGGAGCTGGTATCATGCGCTGTAGACGGTAGTACCTGTACAACTGTCATACCGTTGGTTCAGCGTGGGTGGCCTGAGGACAGGGCGGAGGAGGAGGAGAGCATGGTCAGTCGTCATCTTGGTTAGGACACGGAAGTCTTGCCCGTTACCAGTCTGGCACGCAGGGCTGACTTTATGTTACGCTGCCTTAACCGTGACCCTCGCGTTGTTAAAATGTTGGGTGACAGTCATTACTGGTTGGTGACACTTTTAGACCCCCGCTACAAAGAGAACTTTCACTCTCTTATTCCTGAGGTGGAGAGGTCTACAAAAATGGGGCAGTACCAGAAGGCCCTTGCTGCAGAACTGTTAAAAAAATTCCCATCTGAACACGCTAGCGGCAGAAGTCACAGTTCGTTGCCCAACCAAGGCGTACATGCGAGAGAGACGCAACTCCAATCCAGCAGAGGCAGGGGAACACTGTCAACGTTCTGGGACAGTTTTCTGAGACCCACCCAGCTTACAGGCCATGAGGCGCGGGGTACTCTCACAAGGAGTGGAAAGTTTCAAAAGATGGTGAGGGAGTACCTTGCCGACCGTACCAGTGTCCTCCGTGATTCCTCTGTGCCTTTTAATTATTGGATATCCAAGCTGGACACTTGGAATGAACTCGCTCTGTACGCCTTGGAGGTCCTGGCCTGCCCTGCCGCTAGCGTGTTATCGGAGCATGTTTTTAGTGCCGCTGGGGGAATTATAACAGATAATCGCACTCGTCTGTCAACTGACAATGCTGACAAGCTGACCCTTATCAAAATGAACAAGGGCTGGATTGGGCCAGACTTCTCATCACCACCAAATGACAGCAGAGTAACATAAAGTGAAATCCACTGTGTTATTTCGGGAGGTGTATTCCCATGCACTGCTTCACACCCACACATGGGTATACGCTTCCTCATTTTGGCTGTATTTTGCTCTTCTCCTTATCCTCAGCCTCCAACACAACTATACCACCAGGGTGACCTTGGTCCGTGTTGCCAGCATTGCAAGTTCCTCCATCCTAATTTTTGGCAGCTTTTGCTTGGTAAGGCATAGGCAAAGACTATGGGAGATCCACTCGCCAATAATGGGAATAATGTTTTTAAAATGCTGTACTGCATGGCTCTTGTTTGCCAGCATTGCAACTTCCTCTGTCCTAATTTTTGTCAGCTTTTGCTTGGAAGGCATAGGCAAAGACTATGGGAGACCCACTCTCCAATAATGGGAATAATGTTTTTAAGATGCTGTACTGCATGGCTCTTCCAACGGGCATTTAAACCGTCTTGTTAAGCTACTGCAACCTCCACGTCTCTTTCAAGGGGCATTAAAACTGTCTTGTTAAGCTACTGCGACCTCCACCACTTTTCCCAGGGGCATTGATATTGTCTTTTTATTCCACTGCGACCTACACCATTCTTCCAAGGGGCATTAAAACCGTCTTGTTAAGCTACTGCAACCTCCACGTCTCTTCCAAGCGGCATTAAAACCGTCTTGTTAAGCTACTGCGACCTCCACCATTTTCCCCAGGGGCATTAAACCGTCTTGTTAAGCTACTGCAACCTCCACCATTCTTCCAAGGGGCATTAAAACTGTCTTGTTAAGCTACTGCAACCTCCACGCCTCTTCCAAGGGGCATTAAAACCGTCTTGTTAAGCTACTGCAACCTCCACGTCTCTTCCAAGGGGCATTAAAACCGTCTTGTTAAGCTACTGCGACCTCCACGTCTCTTCCAAGGGGCATTAAAACCGTCTTGTTAAGCTACTGCAACCTCCACGTCTCTTCCAAGGGGCATTAAAACCGTCTTGTTAAGCTACTGCGACCTCCACGTCTCTTCCAAGGGGCATTAAAACCATCTTGTTAAGCTACTGTTACCTCCACCACTTTCCCCAGGGGCATTAAAACCGCCTTGTTAAGCTACTGCGACCTCCACCATTCTTCCAAGGGGCATTAAAACTGTCTTGTTAAGCTACTGCGACCTCCATCACTTTTCCAAGGGGCATTGATATTGTCTTTTTATTCCACTGCGACCTCCACCATTCTTCCAACGGGCATTGCATTTCCTCCCAATTTTAGTCAGCTTTCGCTTTTCAATGCATAGGCGAACACTAAGGGAGACCCACTCCCCAATAATGGGTAGAAGGTTTTTAGTATGCTGTAATCCACGTCTGTTTCAAGGGGCATTGCAGTTCCTCATAATTTTTGGAAAGCCTTCCATTCACTGCTTAGGCCAACAGTGCACAGGAGACCCAGTTGCTATAAATGGAAAAAACAGTTTAGTTAAGGCCCTCTGACCTCCATGTCACTTCCAATGGGCATTGGAGTGCCTCGAAATTTTTGTTAGTCATTGCACTCACTGCATGCCCTTTAACTGTGTAGCCGCATTGCTCCTTTTGGTACAGAAACATATCCTACAAGACATGTGTGGATGACTGGCCTGATATTGATGTGAATGGTCCCTGTTCCTCCTGCTCTTTCTCCTTTGCCACGACCTCATCCATCATTCATCACCTGAAGCTTTGTTTTAACGGGAGTCATAGAACTGGGATAGTAGCAGGAAAGCATCCAGCAATCCTCGGAGGAGGTAGGATATGCGCCAAAACGCTGACCACCTCAGGCCTAGCCGCTACTACATACATGCGCTTGCATTCCAAGAAAACAAAACAGACGCTAACTAGAGATGAGCGGTGTTCGACTAGAACTGTTCGCCAATCTCAAATTCGAGCTGTTTTGGGCGGTGTTCGAGTTGTTCCACGAACCCGAACGATTTGCAAAAAATTCGGCTGTTCGAGGTTATGTTCGATAACTGTTCGTGCACCAAAAGCGTGTCCTGCATGTCTGGCGCTATTTAGAGCACCAATCATGCAGGGATTGTCTGCCACTCACTGTAATGCCACAGCCATGGTGGTTGTGGCATTACAGTGATTGCCCAAATCGATGGGAACAGTGCCAACAGTGAAACATGAAAAGCCGGCAATTCAGCAGCGGCATACACCGGTACCCGACAATTTAGAACCGAAAGAATAGAGCTTCACACATAGATTAGATAGATATAAACATGTCAGCCACATATATACGAAGTACAGTGAAAGTGCTGCTTACTGTACTTGTCATTTAGCGTAAAGGATTTATCAAAAAAAATAATAGTGTTTTCATGCACCGTCTCTTTAAAAAAGCCGGCCGGCAATTCAGCAGCGGTACCCGACAATTTAGAATAGAAGGAATAGAGAATCACACATAGATTAGATAGATAGAAACATGTCAGTCACATATATAAGAAGTGCAGTGACAGTGTTGATTACTGTACTTGTCATTTAGTGTAAAGGATTTATTTAAAAAAATAATAGTGTTTTCATGCACTGTCTCTTTAAAAAAGCCGGCCGGCAATTCAGCAGCGGTACCCGACAATTTATAACAGACAGAATAGAGCATCATACATAGATTAGATAGATAGAAACATGTCAGCCACATATATACGAAGTACAGTGACAGTGTTGCTTACTGTACTTGTCATTTAGCGTAAAGGATTTATCAAAAAAAATAATAGTGTTTTCATGCACCGTCTCTTTAAAACAGTCGGCCGGCAATTCAGCAGCGGTACCCGACAATTTATAACAGACAGAATAGAGCTTCACACATAGATTAGATAGATAGAAACATGTCAGTCACATATATATGAAGTACAGTGATAGTGTTGGTTACTGTACTTGTCATTTAGTATTAAAATAAAGGATTTATTATTAAAAAAAATTGGCGTGGGGTTCCCCTTAATTTTAGGCTCTAGCGGAGGTTAAGCAGACGGCTGGGGCAGATGTTTGAAGCCTGGGAAGGGGGTAATACCCACGGAGCTTCCCAGGCTACTAATATCAGCCCCCAGCTGAATACATAGCCTTTACTAGCTATTAAAATGGGGGACCCCCCAAAAAAAATGACGTGGGGTCCCCCCTAATTTAATAGCTAGCAAAGGCTAGGCAGACAGCTGGGGGCTGATATTAATAGCCCAGGAAGGGAGCCATGAATATTGGCCCCCTCCCAGGCTAGAAACACCAGCCGTCAGCCGCCCCAGAAATGGCGCATTCATAGGATGCGCCAATTCTGGCACTTAGCCTCGCTCTTCCACGCTGCCCTGGTGCGGTGGCAGGGGGTAATAGGGTTGGGGTTGATGTCAGCTTATAATGCCAGCTGACATCAAGCCCAGGTTAGTAATGGAGAGGCATCTATAAGACACCCCCATTACTAACCCCATAGTCAAAGTTAAAAAAAACACAAACACCCAGAATAAAGTCCTTTAATTGAAATAAAGACACAATCCTTTATTGTTCTAAATTAAACCATACATTGGACATGAACTCGGCTCATCTGGATGTCGTCACAGAGAGACGCTGAGCAGCGCAAGCAAGCCTGCGCTTCTCAGTGTCTGCGGGATGACAGGCTGGATGGCAGCGTTCTGCTGCGGTCCAGCCTGTCATCTCGATGTAGCAGAGCTGAAGCTGTCATGGGAACCATGGAAAGGTAAGGATGATGTTGCTTTATTATTTTTCTTTTATTTCAGGAGATCGTTGGCTTCAGCTGGAATGGGCGTGATGGTAAGTATGGTTTAATTTAGAACAATAAAGAATTGTGTGTTTATTTCAATTAAAGGACTTTTTTCTGGGTGTTGTGTTTTTTTTAAATACTTTACTAGAAATTCATGGTGGTCATGTCTAATATTGGCGTGACCCCATGAATTTCGGGCTTAGGGCCAGCTGATAATGCCAAGCTGGCCCTAACCCCTTTATTACCCAGTGAGCCACCGCATCAGGGCCCTGGATGAGTTGGGTACAGCGCCAGAAGATGGCGCTTCTATGAACGCGCCATTTTCCGGGGTGGCTGCGGACTGCAATTTGCAGCGGGGGTGGCCCAGAAAGCTTGGGCCTCCCTGCGCTGCGGATTCCAGCCCCCAGCTGCCTAGTTGTACCTGGCTGGACACAAAAACAGGGCGAAGCCCCACGTCAATTTTCTTTAAATTATTTCATGAAATAATTAAGAAAAAAAGGGCTTCCCTATATTGTTGTGTCCGGCCAGGTACAAATAGGCAGCTGGTGGTTGGGGGCAGCCCGTTCCTGCCTGCTGTACCTGGCTGGACACAAATATAGTGCGAAGCCCCACGTCAATTTTTTTTAAATTATTTCATGAATTTGCTGAAATAATTTAAAAAAATTGAAGTGGGGCTTCGCACTATATTTGTGTCCAGCCAGGTACAGCAGGCAGGAACGGGCTGCCCCCAACCACCAGCTGCCTATTTGTACCTGGCCGGACACAACAATATAGGGAAGGCCTTTTTTTCTTAATTATTTCATGAATTTCATGAAATAATTAAAAAAAAAGTATGTGGGGCTTCGCCCTATTTTGGTGTCCAGCCAGGTACAACTAGGCAGCTGGGGGCTGGAATCTGCAGCACAGGGAGGCCCAAGCTTTCTGGGCCCCCCCCCGCTACAAATTGCAGTCCGCAGCCACCCCGGAAAATGGCGCGTTCATAGAAGCGCCATCTTCTGGCGCTGTACCCAACTCATCCAGGGCCCTGGTGCGGTGGCTCACTGGGTAATAAAGGGGTTAGGGCCAGCTTGGTATTATCAGCTGGCCCCAAGCCCAAAATTCATGGGGTCACGCCAGTATTAGACATGACCGCCATGAATTTCTAGTAAAGTATTTAAAAAAAACACAACACCCAGAATAAAGTCCTTTAATTGAAATAAAGACACAATTCTTTATTGTTCTAAATTAAACCATACTTACCATCACACCCATTCCAGCTGAAGCCAACGATCTCCTGCAATAAAAGAAAAATAATAAACCAACCTCATCCTTACCTTTCCATGGTTCCCACGACAGCTTCAGCTCTGCTACATCGAGATGACTGGCTGGACCGCAGCAGAACGCTGCCATCCAGTCTGTCATCCCGCAGACACTGAGAAGCGCAGGCATGCTTGCGCTCCTCACTGTCTAGCTGTGACGGCATCCAGATGAGCCGAGGTCATGTCCAATGAACTCGGCTCACCTCATGCACGTCACTGACAGCGTGGGAAAATTCTCCTGCAATCAGCGCTTCAGCGTGAGAATTTTCCCACGCTGTCAGTGACGTGCATGAGGTGAGCCGAGTTCATTGGACATGAACTCGGCTCATCTGGATGTCGTCACAGAGAGACGCTGAGCAGCGCAAGCAAGCCTGCGCTTCTCAGTGTCTGCGGGATGACAGGCTGGATGGCAGCGTTCTGCTGCGGTCCAGCCTGTCATCTCGATGTAGCAGAGCTGAAGCTGTCGTGGGAACCATGGAAAGGTAAGGATGAGGTTGCTTTATTATTTTTCTTTTATTGCAGGAGATCGTTGGCTTCAGCTGGAATGGGCGTGATGGTAAGTATGGTTTAATTTAGAACAATAAAGGATTGTGTCTTTATTTCAATTAAAGGACTTTATTCTGGGTGTTTGTGTTTTTTTTAACTTTGACTATGGGGTTAGTAATGGGGGTGTCTTATAGACGCCTCTCCATTACTAACCTGGGCTTGATGTCAGCTGGCATTATAAGCTGACATCAACCCCAACCCTATTACCCCCTGCCACCGCACCAGGGCAGCGTGGAAGAGCGAGGCTAAGTGCCAGAATTGGCGCATCCTATGAATGCGCCATTTCTGGGGCGGCTGACGGCTGGTGTTTCTAGCCTGGGAGGGGGCCAATATTCATGGCTCCCTTCCTGGGCTATTAATATCAGCCCCCAGCTGTCTGCCTAGCCTTTGCTAGCTATTAAATTAGGGGGGACCCCACGTCATTTTTTTTGGGGGGTCCCCCATTTTAATAGCTAGTAAAGGCTATATATTCAGCTGGGGGCTGATATTAGTAGCCTGGGAAGCTCCGTGGGTATTACCCCCTTCCCAGGCTTCAAACATCTGCCCCAGCCGTCTGCTTAACCTCCGCTAGAGCCTAAAATTAAGGGGAACCCCACGCCAATTTTTTTAATAATAAATCCTTTATTTTAATACTAAATGACAAGTACAGTAACCAACACTATCACTGTACTTCATATATATGTGACTGACATGTTTCTATCTATCTAATCTATGTGTGATGCTCTATCTTTCTGTTCTAAATTGTCGGGTACCGCTGCTGAATTGCCGGCCGGCTTTTTTAAAGAGACAGTGCATGAAAACACTATTATTTTTTTAAATAAATCCTTTACACTAAATTACAAGTACAGTAAGCAACACTATCACTGTACTTCATATATATGTGACTGACATGTTTCTATCTATCTAATCTATGTGTGAAGCTCTATTCTTTCTGTTCTAAATTGTCGGGTACAGATGCTGAATTGCCGGCCGGCTTTTTTAAAGAGACGGTGCATGAAAACACTAATATTTTTTTTAATAAATCCTTTACACTAAATGACAAGTGCAGTAACCAACACTGTCACTGTGCTTCTTATATGTGTGACTGACATGTTTCTATCTATCTAATCTATGTGTGATGCTCTATTCCTTCTTGTCTAAATTGTCGGGTACCGGTGTATGCCGCTGCTGAATTTGCCGGCCGGCTTTTTTAAAGAGAGTGTCTTCTGAGCAGTTTGTCAGCTTTTGGACACCTTTGCAGGTGTTTTCTATGTGTTTCTATGTGTTTTTGTTTGCCTGCCATTGGTTTTAACGGTGTTCGACAGTGTTCTAAGGTGTTCGACGAACAGTTCGACGAACAGTTCCTCGAACATCCCGGTGTTCGACGAACCGAACCGAACCCGAACACTACGGGGGTGGCTCAACACTAACGCTAACTTCTATCATCATCATCATCATGCTCCTCATCTTGGCACTCTCAACTCCCCTGATGGAGAAGCCAGGGCCCACCGGAGGAGTCTGGTTCTCTGGTGGGCTCGTCCAATGCTGCCCTAAAGTAGGCCAGGCTAAGAAAAGTGTGGGGGAAGTTTCAAGGAGAAATAGGAGCGGCTGAGGACCGTTTATGGACACCCGGCCCCGGGGCGGCTGGGGACCGAGTATGGACACCCGGCAGCCCCCTGGCGGCTGGGGACCAAGCGTGGACACCAGGCCGCTGGGCGGCTGGGGACTGAGTATGGATACCTCGCTGCCGAAGCAGCCATGAGGTAGTGGCCAGCTTCGGCCTCCTCCAAACTAAAAGGCCCCATTTCAAGTGCAAGCTAGCAGTATGGTATTGCAGCCTGGGGGTGGGTGGGTGGCAGGTTGCATACTTACGCTTGCATTCCAAGAAAACAAAGCAGATGCTAACTTCTATCATCATCATGCTCCTCACCTTGGCACTCCCAACTCCCCTGATGGAGAAGCCAGGGCCCACCGGAGGAGTCTGGTTCTCTGGTGGGCTCGTCCAATGCTGCCATAAAGCAGGCCAGGCTAAGAAAAGTGTGGGGGAAGTTTCAAGGAGAAATAGGGGAGGCTGGGGACCGTTTATGGACACCCGGCCCCGGGGCGGCTGGGGACCGAGTATGGACACCCGGCAGCCCCCTGGCGGCTGGAGACCAAGCGTGGACACCAGGCCGCTGGGCGGCTGGGGACTGAGTATGGATACCTCGCTGCCGAAGCAGCCATGAGGTAGTGGCCAGCTTCGGCCTCCTCCAAACTAAAAGGCCCCATTTCAAGTGCAAGCAAGCTAGCAGTATGGTATTGCAGCCTGGGGGTGGGTGGGTGGCAGGCTGCATACTTGCGCTTGCATTGCAAGGAATGGGGGAGGTACAATTGAACACTGCCCTGGGACAAGGACTTGCACGGGGATAGTTGCAAGTCTGCATCTTCTGATGCGGAAAGGATCACTTCTGATGTGCACACTTTTAGGCAGTGACCTGAGTGTCAGAGATGCTTCCAGGGGTCTTCCCCATGCTGTTCCCATGTCTTTTCAGCACTGTATGCATGTGTCACACAGCACATGGCCAGATAAGATTGTAAAATGTTAAAATGACATTTCCCGGTGAATGCATTTGTCACGGTTGAAAGCAATATAAAAGTGCAAAAACGCATAAAAAATGCTACTTGTGAACATAGCCCAAGGTGTGGAGGAGTATTTTTGTTTTGGTTATTTATTTTACCTTATACACAAGTCTTTACCCTGGAAAGGAAGTTCCTTGACATATTTCACAGGAAAACCGTTTCAGTTTCGTTTTTGAATGTTTTATTGTGAGCCCGTAAAAGTGGCTTAATACCTCTGACCACGTTGTTGACAGCAGTGACCTGGGGGTCATAAATGCTTCCTGGGGCGATGCCCATGCTGTCCCCATGTCTTTTGAGCACTGTCACTATTGTTTTGGGCACTTTTTAGGCTTTCTACAGACTGCCGGGGATGCCGCCGCAAAAATGCTCGGGTCTCCCATAGACTAACATTGGGCTCGTTGCTCGGGTCGAGCACCCGAGTATCACGGTGAGCTCGGCCCAAGCTTCGAGCACCCGAGCATTTTAGTGCTCGCTCAACACTAATTATTAATAAAAATGCTCAGAAGTGACTCTAGCACAAGGCTAAAAAAAAACCCCACTTCATAACAAAAATTGGGTGTGAACTTACAGGTTGTGGGATTGCAGCATACAGTGCAGGATCCTACAACTTTTCACAGACCACATCTTTGTGAAACTGTGTGATCTTGCTCTTTGAGCTGAATAGCGCCACCATTCTAACGATAGTAAAGAACAGTAACTGCTTAATAATGTGGCCCCACTGGCATAGTTCAAAAAGTTAGATCTTGCAATAAAACACGAGCACCCACACTTTCACACTGAGGGGTTCTGAGGAGGGTTGTGGGATCCCGCTCTCCATGCCAGGATTTTACAACTCGTAAGTTCTGATCCAACATTTGCTAGTAAGTTTAGCCTGCCATTAGGGACACTTCTTTCTGTGGCTGTGTCCACTCTTTTCTTAAATAAGAATGGGAGCCACAAACTGGTGATCGGTACCATCTATCTAACATTTCACCTAATTCTCTTTTAATTAAAGTCTGAAATTGTACTTTTAACTGTAGGAATTTTGAGAAGGTTAAAAAAGCCTTCCACCCAGCATAAAAGAAGGACATTGTTAGGACATTCATGGGGAAGTAGATGTAGTACCTAATCACACAAGCAGCATGTGGATGGAAGCCTGGATAATATCATCTCCAGCCAGTTGTTTAATCATATACTACACAGACATGACTATCTCCTTTGTCACATTCCTCCTCCATATAAACAAAGAGCTCGATTGTCTGTTTTTGTTGGCAGTTCTTAAGACAAGAACGTTAGCTGGTATGTAGGGAACGAACATGTGAGAATGTCTAAAAATAATAAGGAGCAGAAGAGTGTAATGATTTATTTAGATTGATCGATAGCTTTACATAGGCACATGGAACATAAACCATTTGTATTACAGTAAATGGCTGAGGTTTCTAAAGCACTATTAAAATATTTATTCTCTTTAAAAATATTATTGAAACTAATGGCTTAGAAATCTGGGTGGATTACTAAACTTGTATACAGGAAGGAATATATAATGTAATCTTCTATGATGTCTACAGATTACGCATGCCATTGTACATAAACCGGGCACTGACATATGCATGAGCCCGTTAAGTATTTAGCAATTTACTCCATGTTGGGATTGTGCCCAGATTCCCTGCAGGTCTGCACATGCAAATTGTATGACTTATAGCATGCCCTCTAACATATGGCATGTGCTCCACATAACCACATATATAATGTCATCCACAATGGCATCAATGACTTTCTATAAGGACACCTTCACATGTAAGTTTCTCCAGTACATGTAGTGACATTTTTCACACATACTGGAGATACAGACACACATAGATTCATTCAAATGAATGGGTCTGCGCACATGTCAGTGTGTTTCCACGGACACAAGGCAAAACACGTTGACATGTCTGTTTTTTGCACACAGCACAGGCCGCAAAACCTGTGCTCAGTGCAGAGTGATGACACACGGATTACACCCGTGTGTCATCAGTGTGACACATACAGTGCCTTGGAAACAGCAGTACAGTTTGCGCTATTCCCCGGCACCGTGTGCTAATGGCAACTCTCAGCATTGTCCCCTGCTCGCGCTGAGATCAGCGCGAGCAGGAGACAATGATGGGAGTTGTATCCAGCCCCTGCTGAGTACATCCAGTGTACAATGAAGAATTAAATAAAAAAATAGTTATACTCACCTTAACACCTAATCCCCTGAAGCCATTGTCCCCTGTAAAAAAAACCAAAAATAAAAAACAACAATATCCATCACCTGTCCGAAGTGGAAAGAATCCATAGTGTCCCACGCCGTAATCCATCTGTGTGACATTTGCTCTTCAGCATGAATGGTGGCTTGAGGTGACCGCTCATGCTGAAGAGCAGGGGTGAATGACTCGCCGCAGCGAGCGGGCCCATGAACTGCGGAGAAAATGTTGCACAGATGGATTACAGTGTGGGACACTATGGATTCTTTTCACTTTGGACAGGTGAGGGATATTGTTGTTTTTTATTTTTGTTTTTTTTTACAGGGGACAATGGCTTCAGAGGATTAGGTGTTAGGTGAGTATAACTGTGTTTTTCTTTTTAAATAAATGTGTAAAACCATGTGAACTTTTATTTCAAATAAAGGATTTTTTACAGGCTGTGTGTTTTTTACAAACTTTTACTATGGGGTTAGTAATGGGGGCGTCTTATAGACGCCTCTCGATTACTAACCCCTGGGCTTCATGTCAGTTGCCAATATAAGGCTGACATCAACCTCAACCCTATTACTCCACTTGCCACCGCACCAGGGCAAGTGGGAAGAGCCGAGGCTAATCGCTAGATTTGGGACATCTTATTGATGCGCCATTTCTGAGGCCGCTGAGAGCTAATGTTATTAGCTTCGGAGGGGGCTTGGATCCATGGCCCCTTCCCTGGCTATTAATATCAGTCCGCAGATGTCTCTTTAGCCTTTGCTTGGTAGATTTTATAGGGGGACCCTACATCAATTTTTTTTCTGGGGTCCACCTATAATCTAGCCAGTAAACGCTAAACAAACAGCTGTGAGCTGTTATTAATAGCCAGGAAACATTTTTGGCTAATGGCCCCTTCCCTGGCTAGTAATATCGGCCCCAAAGTGGTCGAATTTTCCTCTGCTGGTTATGAATAATCGGCAGGAGCCCACACCACTTTTTTAATTTAATTCTTTATTTTACACACAATGTACACTACGGCTGATGAATATAACTCCCATCATTGTCACCTGGTTGCCCTGATCTCAGGGCGACCAGGCGACAATGATATAAGTTGCATTCAGCACCCGATGCCTGGGAACAGTGTAAAGTGTGCCAGCTTTTCTCAGGTGCTGGTACGTGTGATACTGATGTGGCACATGATTGCCACACGTATGCCACATGTATGTAACACACACGGACACAGGGACACGGATATCTCCAGTACTGTTTTTTCCAGTACCGGAAATATCAGGAAATATGAAAGAGCCCTAACACAGTGTGTTACTCCCAGTCAGCCTCCATGGATCATAATGCAATCAGTCCCTGCATGCCCGTCTGTTACACGCCCGTGACAATTTCCAATTTACTCTATATTAGGATACTGCCTTGCAGTTCAAAAGCCACAGGTACACATGTGGTCAAAATTGTTAGTACCCCTCGTTTAATCACCTTTGTGGGGGACATTATCATGTGGCACTATATGCCCATGGTTATATGGAGGACATGACACATATTGTCCAATATACACACGTGGTCAAAATTGTTGGTACCCCTCGTTTAATGAAAGAAAAACCCACAATGGTCACGGAAATAACTTGAATCTGACAAAAGTAATAATAAATTAAAAATCTATGAAAATGAACAAATGAAAGTCAGTCATTGCTTTTCAACCCTGCTCCCAAAGAATGTTTTAAAAAATTAAATTCATGAAATAGGCCTGGACAGGAATGATGGTACTCTTAACTTAATATTTTGTTGAACAACCGTTTGAGGCAATCACTGCAATCAAACGATTCCTGTAACTGTCAATGAGACTTCTGCACCTCTCGACAGGTATTTTGGCCCACTCCTCATGTGCAAACTGCTCCAGTTGTCTCGTGTTTGAACGTTGCCTTTTCCAGACGGCATGCTTCAGCTCTTTCCAAAGATGCTGAATAGGATTTAGGTCAGGGCTCATAGAAGGCCACTTCAGAATAGTCCAATGTTTTCCTCTTAGCCATTCTTGGGTGTTTTTAGCTGTGTGTTTTGGGTCATTATCCTGTTGCAAGACCCATGACCTGTGACTGAGACCAAGCTTTCTGACACTGGACAGCACATTTCTCTCTAGAATCCCTTGATAGTCTTGAGATTTCATTGTATCCTGCACAGATTCAAGGTACCCTGGAGCATAACAGAGCCTCTTCCATGTTTCACAGTAGGGACAGTGTTCTTTTCTTGATATGCTTCACTTTTCCATCTGTGAACATAGAGCTAATGTGCCTTGCCAAAAACTTCCATTTTTGTCTCATCTGTCCATAGGACATTCTCCCAGAAGCTTTGTGGCTTGTCAACATGTGGTTTGGTAAATTCCAGTCTGGCTTTTTTATGTTTTTTTTCAACAATGGTGTTCTCCTTGGTCGTCTCCCATGAAGTCCACTTTGGATCAAACAACGACGGATGGTGTGATCTGACACTGATGTTCTGTTGTGATCTGCTACAAGCACTAAGGAAAGACAGGAGATCTGTCCCTACAATAGAACTACGCTAGATCCCTACGATGTAACGGGGAACCTGATCCTGCGATCAGACCCGCTAAAGTCCTCAGCTAGTCTGAACGAAGACCTATAGATGTGAGGGAGGGATCCCTACAAGAACTAGGGACTGGGAGAAAAAATGGACACCTCCTAGCAGAAATTGTAGCAGTAAAAAGACAAACAAACAACATAGAACATAGAGGTCAAGAGACCTAGCTAAACTGACTGAGAAAGGTTACAAAGAACCTGGCTAGCTTAAGAGTAGAAATTACAATGAAGTCCAGCATGGCCAGAAGGGCGGAGCAGGATTAAATAGGCAAAAAAGGTCATGTGACCAGCAAAATAGAAAAAACCTAACAGGAGAGTTCTAACAGTACCCCCTCTTCTATGAGGATCCTCTGGATCCCCTAGGCCCAGGCTTATCAGGAAACCTCTTGTGAAATGCTCTGACAAGTCTGGAAGCAGAAACATCATCCACCCTCACCCATGAGTTATCCTCGGGACCGAAACCCTTCCAAGCGATGAGATACTGCAAACTCCCCCTATACCGTCTAGAATTAAGGATGCGGGAAATTTCATATTCCCCGTCCTCCACCACCGGAGGAACAGTGGCAGTGGCGTCTCTATCAGATACATCAGCTTTTTTCAATAGAGAAACATGAAACACCGGATTAATCTTCCAGGAGGTGGGAACCTCCAACCTAACAGCAGATTGGTTAACTACCTGAAGCACCTTAAAGGGCCCTACACACTTGGGACCCAATTTTTTAGAAGGAATCCTCAACCGCAGATTCTTAGAGGACAACCAAACCATGTCACCAACCGTAAACAAAACCTCTTGACGTTTCCTGTCAAAGTACCTCTTAGATTTTTTGTTAGCCTCCTGAAGATTACCACGCACATCCGTCCATCTCTCTCCAAATCACCGGAAAAACTCTCCTCCTCAGGCACAGCCGATACCAATTTGGAGAATGACCCAAAAGACGGATGTCTCCCAGAACAACAAAAAAAGGCGAACACCCAGCAGAAGAGGATGTATGGTTGTTAAGAGCAAATTCAGCAAGCGGCAGAAACTCAGACCACCCCTCTTGATTGTCTGACACAAAACAACGCAAGAACTGCTCAACATCCTGATTCTTCCTTTCTGTCTGGCCATTAGACTCAGGATGATATCCAGATGAAAACGACAAATGAACTCCCAACCTGTCACAAAAGGCACGCCAAAAACAAGCCACGAACTGAGGTCCCCTATCAGAAACAATGTCAGTAGGAACACCATGGAGTCTGACAATTTCCTTGACAAAGGCCTTAGCGAGTGTCTTAGCGCAGGGCAGTTTGATGAAGGGAACCAAGTGACACATCTTGCTAAAACGGTCCACGACCACCCAGATGACCGTGAAACCCTCAGAGGAGGGAAGGTCAGTAATAAAGTCCATAGCCAGATGTGTCCAAGGTGCAATAAGAACCTCCAGAGGGCAAAGCAACCCCGCAGCAGGAGTATGTGAGACTTAGATCTAGCACATACAGTACATTGACGCACCCACTTAATGACTTCCTTCTGCCATCCAGGCCACCAAAAACTGCGACCCACAAGTCTCTTGGTCTCAGAAATTCCTGAATGACCTGCCAACCGAGATTCATGACACTCAACAAACAAATCTCTCCTAAAGGTCCTAGGCACAAACAACCTCCCATGGGGAGTGTTAGATGGGGCATTCTCCTGTGCTTTAAGAATCTCATCTTCCAAAACGGAGTCCAAAGCAGCAATCACAACACTTTCCTGTAAAATGCTCTCCTCCTCCTCAGCACCGACCATGGGAGAAAAGCTGCGAGACAAAGCATCAGCTTTAACATTTTTGGTACCCGGGATGTAAGTAACGGAAAAATTAAACTGCGAAAAAAAAAGTGCCCACCTAGCCTGACGGGCATTCAAGCGCTTGGCAGCATCAAGATAGATCAGATTTTTACGATCAGTGAAAACCTGAATGGGAAATTCAGCACCTTCCAAGAGATGACGCCAGTGTTCAAATGCGAGTTTAATAGCCAGCAATTCCCGATTACCAATATCGTAATTAAGTTCAGTCTCAGAAATTTTTTTTGAAAAAAAGGCACAGGGATGTACTCCATCCTTGTTTTCCTGAGACAACACCGCACCGACCCCCACAGAAGAAGCATCAACCTCAACCAAAAACGTCTTAGTCACATCAGGCTGCATAAGGATGGGGGCAGAGCTGAACCTCTCCTTTAGAAACACAAAAGCTTCAATGGCCTCAGTAGCCCACTGAACCGTATTAGCACCTTTCCTGGTGAGATCGGTCAGTGGTTTAACAATAATAGAAATTTTTTTAATGAATTTTCTGTAATAATTGGCGAAACCCAAAAACCTCTGTATCGATTTCAAACCAATAGGCCTAGGCCATTCCTGCACAGATTGAACTTTCACCGGGTCCATCTCAAAGCCCTCGCTGGAGATAATGTAGCCCAAAAAACTAATTCTCTGTACAGCGAACTCACATTTCTCTAGCTTAGCAAAAAGCGAATTGTCAATTAATAACTGTAATACCTCACGTACGCTCCGCCAATGAGACTCCAGATCAGGCGAATAAATCAAAATGTCATCCAAATACACAACCACATTTTTGCCAATCAAAGGTCTAAGGATGTCATTAATAAGATTCTGAAAAAATGCTGGTGCATTGGTAAGACCAAAAGGCATAACCAGATTCTCAAAATGACCCACAGGAGTGTTAAAAGCAGTCTTCCATTCATCACCCTCCTTCATGCGCAACAAATTGTATGCCCCCCAGAGATCAATTTTAGAGAACCACTTGGCCCCCACTAACTGGTTAAACAAATCAGGAATCAATGGCAGTGGGTAGGGATTGCGTACAGTAATTTTATTAATCTCGTGAAAGTCCAGACAAGGACGTAAACCGCCGTCCTTTTTTTTAGCAAAAAAAAATCCAACAGCCACAGGTGACTTAGAGGGTCTGATATGACCGGCGGCCAAGCTTGTCTGTATGTATTCCTCCAAAGCCTTTCTCTCAGGAATAGTAAGATTAAATAAACGACTTTTAGGAAGAGTCGCTCCAGGGACAAATTCAATGGTACAATCATAGTCTCTATGTGGAGGCAAAATTTGCGACTCCTCCTCAGAAAAAACTTTCCAAAAATCCTGAATAGGTACAGGTAATTCCCCTTTATCCACAGCAGCAATACTCCCGTTACAACACTTGTCATAACACTTAGGGCTCCAGGACTTAATTTCATTAGTAGACCAATCCAGTACAGGATTGTGCAATTTTAACCAGGGTAACCCCAAAACCACTGGAGAAGGCAAATTATTTAATACCACCAAATCCAAATTTTCTTGGTGAATACCATTAATAGTGAGGGGAAATTCATAAACCTTGTGAGTAACACATTTCAAGGGAGAGCCATCGACAGAAACCACGGCAATAGGGGATGACAAAGGTTTGGGTTTTAATTTAAGTTTTTCCAAGAATCCCCCATCAATCACATTCAGAGTAGAACCACAATCCACAAATACCCGAAATTCAATTAATTCTTCCTGAGCTGCAGTAGTAGCAGAAAGAAATACCCTCTTAGTGTTTAAACAGGCTATACGGGCGTAACTGACCTTTTTTTTTTCTTTGTTCATACGAAGCACACAGTTCTTAATGAAATGGTCAGATTTTCCGCAATAAAGCACAAACCTTCAGAAAACCTGCGGTCTTTTTCCTGAGAGCGGGGTGACATCGCCCCAATCTCCATCGGCTCTCCAATGTCAGTACAGACCCTCTCAAGACTCGGAGCTGACATGGCAAAGGATTTACTCTCATTAACCCTGGCACGCAGTCTCCTGTCCACCCGTATAGCTAATTGCATTGCCTCCTGCAAGTTTCCAGGTGTAGGATAAGCAATCATCAGATCCTTAACCCTTTCACCTAGCCCAGCAAGAAACAAACTTTTCAGAGCTGAATCGTTCCACCCCACCTGAGCAGACCACCGACGGAAGTGAGTACAATAATTTTCCACATTACCTGATCCCTGCCTCAAAAGTCTCAATTCCGTCTCAGCTGATGAGACACGATCAGGATCATCATACAACAACCCCAAAGCAGAAAAAAAACTATCCACTGATCTAAAGCACGGATCACTAGGTTGGAGAGAAAAGGCCCATCCCTGAGGTTCTTTGCGCAAAAGTGACATTATGAACCCTATGCGCTGTGATTCATCACCAGAGGATCTGGGTCTCAAGCGAAAATACAATAAACAAGCATTTTTAAAGGAAAAACAATCTTGTTGTTCACCAAAAAATAAATCAGGCAATCGTACCTTTGGCTCCACAAAATGCGCTCCAGAAGAGCTACTCACGTGTTGTTGGAGCTCGGCCACCTCCAGAGAGAGTCCCTGCAGGCGTTGAGCCAAATCCTGAACCGACACCATGATGGAAACTGGAGGTCTTTTCTTAGAGATTTTTTTAGGCTGGACTTACTGTTGTGATCTGCTACAAGCACTAAGGAAAGACAGAAGATCTGTCCCTACAATAGAACTACGCTAGATCCCTACGATGTAACGGGGAACCTGATCCTGCGATCAGACCCGCTAAAGTCCTCAGCTAGTCTGAATGAAGACCTATAGATGTGAGGGAGGGATCCCTACAAGGGCTGGGACTGGGAGAAAAGATGGACACCTCCTAGCAGAAATTGTAGCAGTAAAAAGACAAACAAACAACATAGAACATAGAGGTCAAGAGACCTAGCTAAACTGACTGAGAAAGGTTACAAAGCACCTGGCTAGCTTAAGAGTAGAAATTACAATGAAGTCCAGCATGGCCAGAAGGGCGGAGCAGGATTAAATAGGCAAAAAAGGTCATGTGACCAGCAAAATAGAAAAAACCTAACAGGAGAGTTCTAACATGTTCCTTGAGCTTGAAGTTCACCTTTAATCTCTTTAGAAGTTATCCTGGGCTCTTTTGTTACCATTCGTATTATCCGTCTCTTTGATTTGTCATCAATTTTCCTTCTGCGGCCACATCCAGGGAGGTTGGCTACAGTCCCGTGGATCTTAAATTTCTGAATAATATGTGCAACTGTACTCACAGGAACATCAATCTGTTTGGAGATGGTCTTATAACCTTTACCTTTAACATGCTTGTCTATAATTTTCTTTCTAATCTCCTGAGACAACTCTTTCCTTTGCTTCCTCTGGTCCATGTTGAGTGTGGTACACACCATGTCACTAAACAGCACAGTGAGTATCTGTAGCCCTATATACAGGCCCACTGACTGATTACAAGATTGTAGACACCTGTGATGCTAATTAGTGGACACAACTTGATTTAGCATGTCCCTTTTGTCACATTATTTTCAGGGGTACCATGATTTCTGTCCAGGCCTATTTCATGAGTTTAATTTTTTTTTAAATTCTGTGGAAAAGCAATGACTGACTTTCATTTGTTCCTTTTCATAGATGTTTAATTTATTATTACTTTTGTCAGATTCAAGTTATTTCCTGACCATTGTGGGTTTTTCTTTCATTAAACGAGGTGTACCAACAATTTTGACCACGTGTGTATATTGGACAATATGTGTCATGTCCTCCATATACCCATGGGCATATAGTGCCATATGATAATGTCACCCACAAAGGTGACACACCATTGCAGCCATATTTGTTGAACACTGAGGGCAGATCATTTATTTTTTTGTTTTCTTTCAGAAATAGCTCTATAATAGAAAAATGTACATCTCGCTATACAAGTGCACTGCTGTCTAGATATACACACATACTTGTACAACAAGTTGGAATGTGGGTTAATAAGTTGGATGGTAATTTGGATCCATAAAATCTCTTTTCCGCATATTGTAAGACATCTAAGCTGCTCTTAGTAAATGTTGCATGATACTGGTAGTGTAATTCATCTTGAAAGTTTGATAAAACTATAAGTAAAATGTTTTTGTGTGCACAAATTTCTGCACCATTTCTGCATCTCTTGGCAGGAAAACACAGCCTCAAAAAACGTTGCGTTTTTGCTGCGTTTTTTTGTCTGTGTTTTTTCACTACATTCACTGGGTGAAGAATGCAGACAAAAACGCACAAAGAATTGATATGCTGCAGATTATCTTCTGCCCAAATCTGCATGTCTAAAATACTCAACATGTGCACGACACTTTAGGTTTCTCATTCACTTTCCTGGCATCAGGCTTTGCTTCAGGTTTTGTTAACAAATCCGCACGGAAAAGAACGAGGCAAAAACGCAACGTGTGCACATGACCTTAATGTCCTTGCATATTTCATTCTCCATCTTGATATATTTATAAACTGTGAAGATTTTTTAAGAATTAGAACTGATAGATTACCACTACTGTCCATCTCAAATACTCATACACAGTATCTTAGGGTGCTCTCCTGGGTGTATTTTATCCCTAGCTGAAGTACTCATAACTTCCCACAAAATGTCTGCCCATTGATTTATCTGTGGCCTACATTTCCCCTGACACGCTCTACATTGTTTTCTTGCCAACACCTGCACCTCTGTCTTCTTTATCTACATTTAAAAAACCTTATAGCTTTCACTACCGATGTTTTTCTGTGCATCTTTTCTCTACCAAGCATTTCCTCACTCAAAACTTTTCTCCTCTATAATGTGATGAATAAAATGTGGCTCATGATTTGTAATGCTATGAAAAAAGTCCACAACAAAGCATGTTTCTGCAGTGCGTTAATGAAATTCTGTATATTCAATATATACATTCACATACAGCAATTTGAGTGAAAACTTTCATTATTTCCAACTGTGGTGTTAATAGTTCAAATATTAGATTTTTTTGTTGCTGGAACTGAATGGTGGCATACATCCATCTATTTTCAATGTTGAAGCGCTGCACGATGGATTGAGCATCTGAATACTTGTGCAACATGTCGGGGGAGTTCCCCCCTTTTTCAGGCATGCCTAGATCATCTTTTGTGAAATAGCCATCACCTC
This sequence comes from Phyllobates terribilis, assembly GCF_046119375.1. Lineage (NCBI taxonomy): Eukaryota > Metazoa > Chordata > Amphibia > Anura > Dendrobatidae > Phyllobates > Phyllobates terribilis. Next base: position 214,237,297 of record NW_027362764.1, read on the forward strand.
ATGACACCCATCACCTGCCAAATACAACATCTCAATACAACCTTAGGGCTCTTTCACACGTCCTAATTAGTGATGAGCGAGCACTAAAATGCTCGGCTACTCGTTGCTCGAGTCGAGCAAATTGGAATACTCGGGTGCTCGGACCGAGTAACAAGCCCAATGTAAGTCTATGGGAAACTCGAGCATTTTTTCTGGCGGCTGCCCCTGGCGGTCTAAAAATTGTCCAAATCGATGGGAACAGTGCTCAAATGACATGGAATCAGCATGAGGAAGACCCCTGGAAGCATTTCTGACGCCCAGGTCACTGCTATCAACAATGTTGTCAGAGGTATTACACCACTTTTACGGACTCACATATTAAGCATGCAAAAACTAAAATGGATTTTCCTGGGAAATATGTTAAGGAACATCCTTTCCAGGGTAATGACTTGTATATAAGGCAAAATGTTCACACGTAGCGTTTTTGATGCGTTCTTGCACTTTTGCATTGCTTTCAACCAAGACAAATGCATTCACTGGGAAATGTAATTTTAACATTTTACAACCTTATCTGGCCTTGTGGTGTGTGACACATCATCAGACACATGCATACAGTGCTGAAAAGACATGGGAACAGCATGGGGAAGATCCGTGGAAGCATCTGACTCCCAAGTCACTGCCTAAAAGTGTGCCCATCATAAGTGATCCTTGGCGCATGCGAAGATGCCTCCCGCAATGCATCTGTCGTTGCAGACTTGCAACAATCAACATCCACGTCCTTGACCCAGCGCAGCGTTCAGTTGATGCTACCACATTCCTTGGAATGCAAGTGCAAGTATGCAGCCAGACACCCACCCACCCACAGGCCGCAATAGTAAACTGCCAGATTTCTGGGCAGCTGCTTGCACTTGAAATTTGGCCTTTTAGGCTCGTGGAGGCGGGAGCTGTCCACAACCTCATGGCGACGGTGGTCGGTTGTCCATACTCGATCCCCAGTTGTCACTATTTCTCCCGGTATCGTCTCCGCCTTCCTCAAGCACGGATCCCACAACATTATCCGTGCCCTCCCCAGTGGACTTAAGTGGGAAGGACTGCCTAACCACAAACACGTGGACAGGTGAATGGGGCCAGGAACGGTATATCTCATTAGAGCCAAGTCCACAGTAAATAAGCAGTCATAAAGTGTCCGGGAACCTTCCCACACACTTTTCTTAGTTAGCCAGGGCTGCTTCTTGGCAGGGTTGGATGGGCCTACCAGAGAACCGGAGATTCCTCCGATGGGCCCTGGCTTCTCCTTCAGGAAAGTTCATAGTGCCGAGGTGAGGCCATGGTGATGATAGAGGCCACCATTTGTTTAGTTTTCTGTTACTTGTTATGCAAGCGCAAGTATGCAGCCAGTCATCCACAGGCCGCAATAGTAAACTGCCAGATATCTAGGCAGCTGCTTGCACTTAAAATGTGGTTTTTAAGGCTCGTAGAGGCGGAAGCTATCCACAACCTCATGGCGGCGGCTGGGTGTCCATGCTCGGTTCCCTAGCCGCCACTATTTCTCCCGGTGTTGTCTACGCCTTCCACAAGCGCGGGTCCCACAACATTATCTGTGCCCTCCCCAGTGCACTTACTGGAAGGACCGCCTAACCACAAACACGTGGACAGGTGAATGTGGCCAGGGACGGCTCGGAGCCAGTCCACATTAAAAATGCAGCCATAGAGTGTTCGGGAACCTTCCCATACACTTTTCTTAGTCAGGGCTGTTTCTTGGCAGGGTTGGACGGGCCCACCAGAGAATCCTCAGGTGGGCCCTGGCTTCTCCATCAGGAGAGTTCATGATAGGCGCAAACTTTGCAGCTGTTATGGGGCTCTTGAGTGGGGGAGAAAGGTGGGCCATCAGAATCAAATCCTCTGGTGGGCCCAATGTTTTTCAGTCTGACACTGCTTCTCAGTGAGAGTTGTATTTCACCACAGCCATATTCTTTAGCTTGGTGAAAGGACTGGCATAGAGGGAAACCGTATCTACTCCGACTGTCATTTCTCCCAGTAAGTCCTCTAATGCAGCTTGTTGCATAAGCAATGACAGCTCGTCCAACATCAGCTCGCAATTGTCGGTGGTGCTTCAATACACAAACATCTTTCTTTGCGCCTTTAATTTCATGACTACAGAGTTGGGCAATGGCCTGATCTGTAATGCGGTTTGAGAAATAACATGCATAAGCACGTTCAATCCACATAAAAAAGTAGCCATAAAGTGTCCGGGAACCTTCACACACACTTTTCTTAGCCAGGGCTGCTTCTCGGCAGGGTTGGACGTGCACACCAGAGAACCGGAGACTCCTCCGATGGGCCGTGGCTTCTCCTTCAGGAGAGTTCATAGTGCTGAGGTGAGGCCATTATGATGATAGAGGCCACCATTTGCTTAGTTTTCTGTTACTTGGAATGCAAGCGCAAGTATGCAGCCAGTCACCCACCTACCCACAGGCCGCAATAGTAAACTGCCAGATTTCTGGGCAGCTGCTTTCACTTGAAATGTGGCCTTTCAGGCTCGTGGAGGCGGAAGCTGTTCACAGCCTCATGGCGGTGGCGACCGGGTGTTCATACTCGGTCCCCAGCCGCCACTATTTCTCCCGGTGTCGTCTCCGCCTTCCACAAGCACAGGTCCCACAACATTACCCGTACCCTCCCCAGTGCACTTACTGGGAAGGACCACCTAACTACAAACACGTAGACAGGTGAATGTGGCCAGGGACGGTGCAGAGGAAGTCCACATTAAAAATGCAGCATAGAGTGTCCGGGAACCTTACCACACACTTTTCTTAACCAGGGCTGCTTCTCGGCAGGGTTGGACAGGCCCACCAGAGAACCAGAGAACCGGAGACTCCTCCGGTGGGCACTGGCTTCTCCTTCAGGAGAGTTCAGTGCCGAGGTGAGGCCATGACGATGATAGAGGCCACAATCTGCTTAGTTTTCTGTTACTTGGAATTCAAGTGCAAGTATGCAGCCAGCCACCCACCCACCCACTTACAGGCCGCAATAGTAAACTGCTAGATTTCTGGGCAGCTGCTTGCACTTGAAATGTGGTATTTTAGGCTCATGGAGGCGGAAGCTGTCCGCAACCTCATGGCGGCGGCCGGGTGTCCATACTCGGTCCCCAGCCACCACTATTTCTCCCTGTGTCGTCTCCGCCTTCCTCAAGCGCGGGTCCCGGAACATTAGTGCTGGTACTTTTCTGTGGGAATCTGCTTGCCTCCTACCAGCCTGGAATATTTCCAGTAAACTATGGTGTGACACCATGATATTAGCACTGCCCCCAGTACCAGTAGCGAAGCCATCCCCAATTTCCTTCTCAGGAATTCTATTTGGTAGACTGAGCGGCTGCCCAAATACATTAGCTTCTCACAAAGGAGCTGAAGATAGAGTGGCAGTAGGTGCAAATTTCTCCAGCCTGTTATATATCAGAGGATGAACGGCAGCACATTGGCTCAGTGGTTAGCACTGAAGCCTTGCAGCGCTGGGATCCTGGATTCAAATCCCAGCAAGGACAACATCTTCAAGGATTTTGTATGTTCTCCCCGTGTTTGCATAGGTTTCCACCTCAGTAAAAAGCAGCCATAGAGTGTCCGGGAATTTCCCACACATTTTTCTTAGCCAGGACTGCTTCTCGGCAGGGTTGGACGGTCCCATCAGAGAATCCTCGGGTGGGCCCTGGCTTCTCCATCAGGAGAGTTCATGATAGCGCAACTTTGCAGCTGCTATGGGGCTCTTAAGCAGGGAGAAAGGTCAGTCCTCAGAATCAAATCCTCTGGTGGGCCCAATGTTTTTCAGTCTGAAACTACTTCTCAGTGGGAGTTGTATTTCACCACAGCCATATTCTTTAGCTTGGTGAAAGGACTGGCATAGAGGGAAACCGTATCTTCCTCGGCTGTCATTTCTCCATCACCAGGTTCGGCCCATTGTCACACACGACCATGCCTGGATGTATGTTCAGCGGTGAAAGACACAGATCAGGCTTCTGTGTTACAGCTTTCAACAACTCTGCAGTGGTGGGCGGTTTTTCACCTAAGAATTAAGCATGTTATCTTCAGAACAGCCTGTTGCCGCTTGGCCAACGCAGTGCCGCAGTGCTTTCAGTTTGTGATTGATGTGATCATTTCGGAGATGGAGACCGAACTGGAGGAGGAGGTTCAGGAGCTGAACAATGTGATTACATTGAGGTTACATTGGCAAGTCTGGTTTTTATACTAAAGAAAGATCCTACTGTGTTTTTTTTTTTTTTTTTTACGTTATTTTTTTAGACAAATGCATTCACCGGGAAATGTCATTTTAACATTTTACAACCTTATCTGGCCATGTGGTGTGTGACACATCATCAGACACATCCTGTTTCATTTATGAAGGAGGGACTCTGAAAGCCTTTTTTTATAGGGCCATTTGGCGGCCCTTACTATTCTTAAAGGGCCAGCAGTCAGCCCTTGCTATTGTTAGAGAGCCATCAGCCGGCTATGCCTTGTTGTTCCCATTATTAACGAGTGGGTTTCCTATACTGTTATTGCGCATGCAGTGATTGCAAGGGCTGCCAAAAATTTAGACGCAACCCAATACCCCTTTAAAGAGACATAGAGGAGGGTCTCAGTAAAAAAAAATGTTCCCATTATAAAGGAGCGGATCTCCTATAGTGGTAATGCCCATGCTGTAACTGCAAGGGCTGCCAAAATTTGGAAAGAACCCCACTAACAATTTAAAGACATATAGAACTGGGCCACAGTAATGAGTACGACATGTTCCCATTAGAAAGGAGAGCGTCTTTTATTCAGTTATAGGTTATGCAGTGAGTGCAACAGCTGCCAAAATTTAGGAAAAACCCTACAAACAATTTAAAGACACATAGAGCTGGGCCACAGTAACAACATGTTCCCATTAGAAAGGAGAGGGTCTGCTATACAGTTAAAGGGTATGCAGTGAATGGAACGGCTGCCAAAAATTTGGAGAAACTCCAGTGCCCCTTGCAAGAGACGTAGAGGTCAGAGGGCCTCCTGAAAACAATGTTGCCATTATTAGGAAGTGTGTCTCCCATACTGTCTGCCTATGCAGTGAATCAACGGCTGCCAAAAATTTGGAGGAACTCCAATGCCCCTTGCAAGAGACGTAGATATGTTGATATGGTATATATGGTGGTGATATGGTGGTGGAGGATGAGGATGCAGAGAAGGAGGAGGACAAGAGCAAATAGAGAAAATCAGGAAACGTATACCCGTGTCTGGGTGTGAAGACAGAGGTGCATGGGAATAGCGTTAGACCTCCCAAAAAAAAGACACTTTATGTTACGCTGCTATAACTCGATGCTGTTGAGAAGTCTGGCCCAATCGAGCCCTTGTTAATTTTTATAAGAGTCAGCCTGTCAGCATTTTCAGTTGACAGGCGGATGTGATGCGCCCTCTGGGACGTGGGGTACTCGGTAGCCAGGCCGGTCAGTGCTGGGGGATGTCACGGTGGCAGTGGCCCGGTCTGTGACCCAGGGCGGTCAATAAAAGGGGAATAAAATAAAAGGAATAAAGTTTTTATAGTTACTGTTCGTGACGCCATCTGTGGTATGCGGCTATATAGAGCTGCCGCTGCGGTGCAGATCCTCTGGGGCTGATGGTGACGCAGCAGAGTTGGTTCAGCTCTCCACAGGCAGAGCTTAGCTCCAGGGCAGTGTAGCGATGACTTAATGAGGTAGATGTTGAGGTGCGGGGTGGTGCAGGTGATGGCGCAGATAATAATTCTAGGTCACAGTGGGGTGGAGTCTTCAGATTTACTCACAGTTGTCAGACTCCAGGTTCCCAGAACCAGGGTAACCTCCCACGTCGTCCTGTGTTCACCAAGGAAGGGGTTCAGCAATCCCTCAGGTATTTCAGGACTACTTAACGGGACCCCATTCTGTGTGCCTTCCTCGGTCGTCTTCCTGCGCTGGCTCTCACCCTCCTGCCCTGAGCCTCGCAACCAGTGTCCCAAGCCGGTAGCCTCAGATTTTGGCGGGCAACCTGCAGTCCCCTGAATCCTATGTGGCTACCTTTTTAGCAATTTAGTTGCGGTTGTGAGCAGCTGCACCCTGAAAGTGCAGTAGCCTCCGGTTTCTAGCTGAGCCTTGTAGTTCTCCACTAGTTAGGGGCCGGACCCCTCTGCGGCCTGATCCATCCATGTCCTGGTAGATACGGGCGCACGGGTGGCATCTGCACTTCCCGTGCCCCTGGGATCCCCTCTGTTCCTCTTGGAGCCTTTCCTCTGCTCCATTCCTCTTCCAGCCTGTCCTCTTGGGCCTCTCAATCTAGGCCCTCTCCTCTGAGCAGAGCTCCTACAGAGCTCCTGCTCCCACTACTTCTCCTCAGACTGTCTGACTCTTTCAAGATGGTTCCCTTTTTTATACTCCTTCTCAAGTGCTCCCCTGAACTACTTCCTCCATCCACACCCACTATATGGTTCCCCCTCTCTCGGTTCCCCCCACTTCCAACCAGGGACAGGGCTCAGCATAAGCCAGTGCATCTTGCCCCACTGCTGTACTGGAATGGTGTAGTGTTGAATGCAGGTGGGTGGGTCCCGGGCAGTACTCCCTCCTTACCTGAGAGTGGGGTACCACACCTCTGGGTGAGATGCAGTACCTCTGTGGCGACTGAACCCGCAGGGGCGCCACAGATGCGCCTATCGGTTATGATTCCACCAGCGGCACTAAAAACCCGCTCAGAGAAAACGCTAGCGGCAGGGCAGGCCAGGACCTCCAAGGCGTTGAGAGCCAGTTCATGTCACGTGTCCAGCTTGGATACCCAATAATTATAAGGCACAGAGGAATCACAGAGGACGTTGGTACGGTCAGCAAGGTACTCCCTCAGCATCTTCTGCAACTTTTCCCTCCTTGAGAGAGTACCCCGCGCATGAGAGAGTACCCCACGCATCAGGGCTTGTGTGATGGTTGGGTCTGAGAAAACTGTTCAGAACTTTGACAGTGTTCCTCTGCCTCTGCTGGATTGCATTTGTGTCTATCTCGCCTGTACTCCTTGGTTGTCCAACGAACTGTGACCTCTGCCGCCAGCTTTTTTAGATGGGAATTTTTTTAATAATTCCGCAACCAGGGCCTTCTCGTACTGCTCCATTTTATTACGCCTGTCCTGCTCGGGAATAAGAGACAGAAAGTTCTCCTTGTAGCGTGGGTCTAGAAGTGTCACCAAACAATAATGACTGTCACCCAAAATTTGGACAACGCGAGGGTCACGGGAAAGGCAGCGTAACATAAACTCAGCCATGTGTGCCAGACTGCAAAAAGGCAAGACTTCCGTGTCCTCACCAAGAGGAAAACTGACCATGCTCTCCTCCTCATCCTCCTCCTCTTCCTCCTCCTCCTCCCTGTCCTCAGGCCATCCACGCTGAACAGACGGTATGACAGTTGTGCAGGTAGTACCGTTTATAGCACAGGAAACTAGCAACTGTTCTTCCTCGTCCTCCTCTCTTCCTCATTGTCGCCCAATCCACGTTGGGATAAGATGAGGCTGGGCTGTGTGGAATCACCCTGTATGGTTCTTTGCTCCAACTCGTCATGCTCCGCCTGCAATGCATCCTCTTTAATTGTGAGCAGAGAGCGTTTCAGAAGACAGAGAAGCTGGATGGTAACGCTAATTATGGCCTCATCTCCGATCACCATCTTGGTGGAGTCCTCAAAGTTTTGGAGGATGGTACATTTGTCTGACATCCATGTCCACTCCTGAGGTTTTATGTGTGGAGTCTGACCTGAATACTGACGGCCTTGCTGATGCTGGTAGTCAACAACTGCCCTCTTCTGCTCACAAATCCTTCCCAACAACTGAAATGTAGATTTCCAACGTGTGGGGACATCGCAGATCAGTTAGTGAGCTGGAAGCTGCAAACGCAGCGGAAGCACAGCAAGGGCGGCGGAAGCTGTAGCTGACTTTCTAAAATGGGCACACAGGCAGCGTACTTTGACAAGCAGATCTGGCAGATCCGGGTAGGTTTTCAGAAACTGCTGAACCACGAGATTAAGCATATGGGCCAGGCATGGTACGTGTGTAAGCTCGCCTCGCCTCAGAGCCACCACCATGTTCCGGCCATTGTCACACACGCCCATGCCTGGCTGTAGGGTCAGCAGCATCAGCCACAGATCTGCCTGCTCTTTCAGAACTGTCCACAACTCTTCAGCATTGTGCGGTTTGTCACCTAAGCATATTACCTCCAGCACAGCCTGTTGCCGCTTGACCGAGGAAGAGGTGGTGCAGGAGCTGTAGAATGTGGGGGCAACCCTGATTGACCCAGGGCCCGCAATCCTCGGCGTCGGGAGGACGTGTTCCGTCCCAAGGTCCGACTGGGTCCCGACTTCCACTATATTAACCCAATGTGCCGTCAGTGAGATTTACCGTCCCTGCCCACAAGCACTTGTCCATGTGTCCGTGGTTAGGTGGACTTTCCCAGTAACTGCGTGGTTGAGGGCACATCTAATGTGATGGGACACATGCATGTGTAATGCCGGGACAGCACACCGGGAGAAATAGTGGTGGCTGGCGACCGAGTACCGAAGGATGGCTGCCACCATAAGGTTATGGAAAGCTTACATCTCCACGAGCCTAAAAGGCAACATTTTGAGCGCATGTATTCGCGAAATGTGTAAATTTAGTAGTGTGGCCTGTGGGGCATTGGCTGCATATTTGCACTTGCGTTCCAAGGATTGGGGTAGGGACAACTGAACGCTGCGCTGAGACAAGGATGTGGAGGTACTTGCTGATGGTGCTATTTGAGAGTGTTCAACGACAGGTGCAGGGCGGGAGGTATCTTGGCATGCGCCATGGACAGGGGATTGGAGTGCACGCACAACAGCAGAACAAACAGTGCTGTCAACTGCAGACACTGTTGCTGGACCCTGGGGTTCGGCCCATTTAGTCGGGTGCTTTGCTGGCATATGCCTGATTATGCTGGTGGTGGTCAGACTGCTAGTTTTGCTACCCCTACTGATGCTGGCCTGGCAGGTGGTGCAAATGGCCTTTTTGGAGTTATCTGCAGAGTCTTTAAAAAATAACCAGACCCGGGAAGACCTAACAGTTGTACTGGCAACTTCCGTCGTGTTGGTGTTACGAGGAACGCTATCCCGCCTTGTGTCTGCGGCCACCACACTGCTTCTTCCTGCCTGTTGTGGTGCTACGCCTCCCTCCCCCTGTGTGCTGCTGTACTCGCTCTGTATATCCCCCTGCCCGGTTGGGTCAGTGACTATATCATCCACCACCTCGTCTTCCACTTCCGCACCCTGTTCCTCCTCCTGACTTTCTGGCAATTGTGTCTCATCATCATCATCATCATCCACCTCTTCGACAGTAATTGCACTTTCCCACCATTGCCTTCATGTGACCGTGGCTCCCCCTATAGTTGAGCATCGCTACACTCGTTCTTCTCTTGACTCGCTTGAAGCTGGCCGGGCGAGAGACCTAGTGTGAATAGCTTCACCAAAACACTGCAACGGAAAGGAAATGGAAGAAATGTATGATTTTTGAACAGTCTTATAGGTGATATGTCTGATAGAGAACCACAGTTTTAAATAATAGGCCTGTAATTTACTAATATTATTCTACATGGAGACCTAGTGTGAATAGCTTCACCGACACACTGCAACAGAATGGAAAATGAGGCCAATATTTTCCACGTTCAGTTCAAATTTCTGGATTTTTATCTCTGAAATATGGAACAGATCTGGCTTTATTCTGTCGTGAGAACAAGCAAATGGAGCATAAAAATTGCATACTCTGAATTGCTTTTTAAGCAAATAACCAGGATTAAGATGAAAAAAAAAATTTCCTTGGCCATTGATATCTGGGGCTATGTCTAGAAATATCTGTAACTATTACAGCAGCAGGCAGGACGTTCAATGGACCCTCTTGTGCTGTATCATACACTGCAGTCTTCCACATATACTGCCTGCCTGCCTAGTACTGATTATATGCAGCTGGATTAGTCCTCAGAAGGACTGTAAGTTCAGATGTATATACAGTATATATATATGTTGTGGAATACCTATACTAACAAGACATTCAATGGACCCTCTTGTGCTGTATCATGCACTGCAGTCTGCCACATACCCTGCCTGCCTGACTCCTGCTATCACCACTGAATATATGCAGCTGGATTAGTCCTCAGAAGGACTGTTAGTTCATATGGATATAGATATATGCTGTGGAATACCTATACTAAGTATAAACAAGCAAATCTCTCCCTGGCGCTGTAGCAGCTTTCCCTACTCTGCCTGGTTCTGGAATAGACTGTGACGAGCATGGCGGCTCACGGTCTTATATACACCTGATGATGCTCTGCGGCCAGCCAGTCACTGTAATTCCCACAACCAACATGGCTACGGAATTACAGTGCATGGCAGGCAATCCCTGCATGTTCATTGGCTCTCTAAAGAGCGCCAAACATGCAGTGAGGGGACCCGAGTTCCCGCCTGAGCAGCCCGGAAATACTCGCTGAGCGCCGAGCTTGTCGAGCATAGTGATGCTCGGGCGAGTACCGAGCAGTGGCGAACACGTTTGCTCACCACTAGTCCTGACATATTCGGTACTGGGTAGGTGCATCTAATCAAGACCTGCAGTGCTAGGATTTAACCTAGTCCTACCTGGCTTTGCTACGCTATATACACTGCTCAATAAAATTAAGGGGATCACTTAAACAACACAATGTAACTCCAAGTCAATCACACTTCTATGAAATCAACATGTTCAATTATGAAGCAACACTGATTGTGAATCAATTTCTCCTGTTGTTGTGCAAATGGAACAGACAACTGGTAGAAATGGTAGGCATTTAGCAAGACATCCCCTATAAAGGAGTGGTTCTGCAGGTGGTGACCACAGTCCATTTCTCTGTTCTCATCCTTTTTGGCTGTTGTTTTGGTAACTTTTGTTTTTTGTCATTGCTCTCACCCCTAGAGGTACAGTAGCATGAGGCGGTGTCTACAGTACAACCCATAGAAGTTGCTCAGGTAGTGTAGCTCATCCAGGATGGCACATCAGTGCGAGCTGTGGCAATAAGGGTAGATGTGTCTGTCAGCACAATGTCCAGAGCATGGAGCAGTTACAAGGAGACAGGCCAGTACACCAGGAGACATGGAGGGGGCCGTAGGAGGGTAACAACCCAGCAGCAGGACCGCCACATCCTCCTTTGTGCAAGGAGGAACAAGAGGACCATGCCAGAGCCCTGCAAAATGACCTCCAGCAGGCCACTAACATCCATGTGTCTGCTCAAACTTTCAGAAACAGACTCCATAAGGGTGCTATGAGGGCCCGACGTCCACAAGTGGGTGTTGTGCTTGCAGCCCAACACTGTGCAGGGTGATTGGCATTTGCCGTAGAACAACAAGATTGGCAGATTCGACATTGGCGCCCTGTGATCTTCACGGATTAGAGCAGGTTCACACTGAGCACATGTGACAGACGTGACAGAGTCTGGAGACACCGTGGAGAACATTTTGCTACCTGCAATATCCTCCAGCATGATTGGTTTGGCAGTGGGTCACTAATGGTGTGGGGTGGCATTTCTTTGGAGGGCCACACAGCCCTCTATGTGCTAGCCACAGGTACCCTGACTGCCATTAGGTACCGGGATGAGATCCTCAGACCCATTGTGAGACCATATGCAGGTGCAGTGGGCCCTGGGTTCCTTCTGATCAGGATCTGACTGGGGAGTCAGGGGCCCACAGGGGGAATTGACCCTAGGTGCCCACCCTACAGTTATATGCAGATATCTGTTAGCCGTTATCCCCGTTATAGTGGAGCATCGACTGTAAAATACTGGCGGCTCCTGCACATCTACTGTGCACACACCATAACTGGGATGTACAATTATGGTAGTTTGCATTAAAGGGCTTCTTTAGTTAAAATAATTTAAAATACATACAGTGACCAGGCCACATATTACCACCACATCGTGACCGAATACTACAGTACTGATCATGAATAAAAACTACAATACTATCAACACTGTTATTACCACCAGTGACATTATACACAGGAGTGTATAGTGTACAGTATAGTGTCAGTGTACAGATAATACAGTGATGACCAGAGACATTATATGCAGGAGCCCAGTATATTGTGTCAGTGTACAGGTAATACAGTGAACACAAGTGACATTACACATAGGAGCTCTGTATATAGTGTATAGTGTTTAGTCTACAGGTAATAAAGTGATCACCAATGACATTATACACAAGAGCTCTGTATATAGTGTCAGTGTACACAGAGGCGTATCTAGGGAGGAGCAGGCAGGGCATGTGCCCCGGGCACAGCTGGCAGGGGGGTGCAGACGGGCTGCCTAATGTGGCGGTCCGATGTGTCTCCCCCAGCAGCTGCATTCTGCCGCCCTCCAGTCTGAGAGTTGGCCGTTCTCTGAGCCGGCTGTCAAGCTGACACCCGGCTCAGAGAATCTGCAGCGCGCCGGTTAACAGTGTTCAATTGTACTTGCGTCTTTCAGACGTGAGTACAATTGAAGATCTGACCTCTGGGTCAGAGCGACGCCAGCAGCGTGATCAGGTTATGTGATCATGCTGTTGACGTCACTCACCTGCGCTGCAGAGGCGCACATTGGGGGTAAGTGCTCTGTGCTCTAGAGCTGAAGACATCAAAGATGTAATGGAGGTAAAGATTTATATTGGGGGGGAAATTTACTATGGTGGGAGATTTGCTATGTGGGTGATTTATGATATGACTGGGGGGAGATTTCCTATGGGGGTGATTTATGGTATGGCTGGGGTGAGATTTACTGTGGGGGAAGATTTATGGTATGGCTGGGGGGAGATTTACTATGGAGGTGATTTATGGTATGGCTAGGGGTGAGATTTACTATGGTAGGTGATTAATGGTATGGCTGGGGAAGATTTACTATGGAGGGAGATTTACTGTGGGGGGAGATATACTATGTGGGGTGATTTACGGTATGGCTGGGAGGAGATTTACTATGGTGGAAGATTTACTATGGGGGGTGATTTATGGTATGGCTGGGGGAGATTTATTGCATTGCTGGGGGAGATTTATTGTATGGCTGGGGAGAGATTTATTGTATGGCTGGGGGATGATTTACAGTTATATGAAAAAGTTTGGGCACCCCTATTAATCTTAAGCTTAATGTTTTATAAAAATTGGTGTTTTTGCAACAGCTATTTCAGTTTGATATATGTAATAACTGTTGGACACAGTAATGTTTCTGCCTTGAAATGAGGTTTATTGTACTAACAGAAAATGTGCAATCTGCATTCAAACAAAATTTGACAGGTGCATAAGTATGGGCACCTCACCAGAAAAGTGACATTAATATTTAGTAGATCCTCCTTTTGCAAAAATAACAGCCTCTAGTCGCTTCCTGTAGCTTTTAATGATTTCCTGGATCCTGGATGAAGGTATTTTTGACCATTCCTCTTTACAAAACAATTCCAGTTCAGTTAAGTTTGATGGTCGCCGAGCATGGACAGCCCTCTTTAAATGATCCCACAGATGTTCAATGATATTCAGGTCTGGGAACTGGGATGGCCATTCCAGAACATTGTAATTGTTCCTCTGCATGAATGCCTGAGTAGATTTGGAGCGGTGTTTTGGATCATTGTCTTGCTGAAAGATCCATCCCCTGCGTAACTTCAACTTTGTCACTGATTCTTGAACATTATTGTCAAGAATCTGCTTATACTGAGTGGAATCCATACGTCCCTCAACTTTAACAAGATTCCCGGTGCCGGCATTGGCCACACAGCCCCAAAGCATGATGGAACCTCCACCAATTTTTACTGTGGGTAGCAAGTGTTTTTCTTGGAATGCTGTGTTTTTTTGCCGCCATGCATAACGCCTTTTTGTATGACCAAACAACTCAATCTTGGTTTCATCAGTCCACAGGACCTTCTTCCAAAAAGAAATTGGCTTCTCCAAATGTGCTTTTGCATACCTCAGCCGACTCTGTTTGTGGCGTGCTTGCAGAAACGGCTTCTTTCGCATCACTCTCCCATACAGCTTCTCCTTGTGCAAAGTGCGTTGTATAGTTGACCGATGCACAGTGACACCATCTGCAGCAAGTTGATGCTGCAGCTCTCTGGAGGTGGTCTGAGGATTGTCCTTGACTGATCTCACCATTCTTCTTCTCTGCCTTTCTGATGTTTTTCTTGGCCTGCCACTTCTGGCCTTAACAAGAACTGTCCCTGTGTTCTTTCATTTCCTTACTATGTTCCTCACAGTGGAAACTGACAGGTTAAATCTCTGCTTCGGGGTACATCTTGTCAAGCTCACAGGATGAAATGGGCGAGGTATTAGGTACAAGGTGTAGAAAAGTCACTGTCTCTTTGTTATCTGGTGGTACCCCGGAGGATTCAGGAAACAACTGGGGGTCCTCCGCCGGGTCGGAAGAGTGCAGGGACTCGGGGGTAACCTCTGCTTCGGAGTACACTAGGTCGGACTCGCTGAAAGAAGCGGGCGAGGTATCAGGTACCGAGTATAGGAGAGTCCCTGTCCATTCGCAATCAGGTAGCACCCCGAAGGGTTCAGGAGACAACTGGAGGTCCTCCGCCTGGTCGGAGGGGTGTAGAGACTCGGGGATAACCTCTGCTTCGGAGTACACTAGGTCGGACTCACTGGAAGAAGCGGCCGAGGTATCAGGTACCGAGTATAGGAGTGTCTCTGTCCATTCGCTATCAGGTAGCACCCCGAAGGGTCCAGGAGACAACTGGAGGGCCTCCGCCTGGTCGGAGGGGTGTAGAGACTCGGGGATAACCTCTGCTTCGGAGTACACTAGGTCGGACTCACTGGACGAAGCGGGCGAGGTATCAGGTACAGAGTATAGGGAAGACTCTGTCCATTCGCTACCAGGTAGCACCCCGAAGGGTTCTGGAGACAACTGGAGGTCCTCCGCCTGGTCAGAGGGGTGTAGAGACTCGGGGTTAACTACCGCTTTGAGGTACCCATTGTCAGGCTCACAGGACGGAGCGGACGAAGTATCGGGTACCGGGTGTAGGGAAGTCTCTCTCCATTTGTCATCAGGTGGTATCCCGGAGGATTCAGGAGGCAACAGGGGGTCCTCCGCCAGGTAGTAGAGATGCACAGACTCAGAGGTAAACACGGCTTCGGAGTACCCTTGGACAGGCTCACCGGTTAAAGTGGGTGAAGCATCAGATACTGGGTGCAGGAAGTCCTCCTGTGTGGATTCTAGGTGGGCAGAAGTCTCTTCGGGCAGGAGAACTGGTGCGCTACCCACGCACATTACCCGTCGGGGCTGCTCCGGGATACAGGGAAGTGAAGCTTCAGCAGGGACTTCAAGGTTGGGGTCAGGAGGTCTTTGGGAGGACAGACCCTGGCGTGACAGCTTACCTCTACGCCTAGCACGTCTGGACTGCCTCTTGAGGTTGGGAGAAGTATTCCGGAGAGCGTAGTCATCCTGTGTGGATTCTGGGTGGGCAGTAGTCTCTTCGGGCAGGAGGACTAGTGCGCTACCCACACACATTACCCAACGGGACTGCTCCGGGTTATTGGGAAGTGAAGCTTCAGCAGGAGCCTCCGGATTAGGGTCACCGAAGACCATTAGAAAGGCCACTAGGAAGGCCATTATGTCCAGGACGATAGGATCCTGTGCGTCCCATAGGGGGGTGATTCATTTCAAGGCATCACCCGCTAGGTAAGACATCATGAATCCCACCTTAGCCCGATCGGTGGGAAAACAAAGAGGGTAGAACTTGAAGTGTAGCATGCATTGCTCCACAAATGCACGACTCTGTCTTGGATCCCCATAGTACCGTGGCGGATCCGCAGGAACGGGTGCAGAAAACTCCATCTGGACGGGTGCGAAATTCGCCTGGAACTCAGCTAGTAGCAAAAAAAAAAAATTTTTATTTCTTCTAGATGCACGTATTCGCTGGAAAAGGTCTCAGAGAGCGAAGGCCGTGGAGCTCAACGGGAACCATGGCCTGAGCATGCTGTAATGCACACGCCCGGGCTGAGTGGCGTGTGCGTGTATATGTAGTGTATATGTAGTGATTCCACTGGACCGTGCCAAAGAGTGTATGCCTGGAGGGGCGTAACTAAGTATCCACCTGATCCGACCAGGGTCGCACGACGGCATACGACGCCAGTGCACCTAGGAGGAACCGAGCAGAGGGACCAGGTGCTACTCCAGGACAGACCCCGGACACGGCTGTTGACCCCCACAGGGGAATACAGGAACAGGCAGGTTAGGCTGATACACAGACTGGTGGGTATAGGCAGACACAGCTGGTATGCAGACCGGCGGATGCTGGTAAGCACGACTGGTATGCAGGCAGGGAGGTACTGGCAGGTACGACAGGTTGGAGCACCGAGTGGATAGGACCCAGTACAGACTGGGACTCAGGAACAGAACCACAGATGCGGTGGACAAACAGCAGAGTGAGGCTGCCCAGAGCGGCGAGCAAGAGCAGAACAAGACGAGACTGCCTGGAGCGGTGAGCGAGAGAAGAGCAGGACAAGGCCGCCTGGAGCGGTGAGCGAGAGAGGAGCAGGACGAGACTGCTGAAGCAGCGAGCAAAGGGTCAAAGCATAGCAAGACTGCCGGAGCAGCGAGCAAAGGGTCAGAGCAGAGAGACACTGCCGGAGCAGCGAGCAAAGGGTCAGAGCAGAGCGAGACTGCCTGAGCAGCTAGCAAAGGGTCAGAGCAGAGCGAAACTGCCGGAGCAGCGAGCAAAGGGTCAGAGCAAAGCGAGACTGCCGAAGCAGCGAGCAAAGGGTCAAAGCAGAGCGAGACTGCCGGAGCAGCGAGCAAAGGGTCAGAGCAGAGCGAGACTGCTGGAGCAGCGAGCAAAGAGTCAGAGCAGAGCGAGACTGCCGGAGCAGGAAGCAAAGGGTCAGAGCAGAGCGAGACTGCCGGAGCAGCGAGCAAAGGGTCAGAGCAGAGCGAGACTGCCGGAGCAGTGAGCAAAGGGTCAGAGCAGAGCGAGACTGCCGGAGCAGCGAGCAAAGGGTCAGAGCAGAGCAAGACTGCTGGAGCAGCGAGCAAAGGGTCAGAGCAGAGCGAGACTGCCGGAGCAGCGAGCAAAGGGTCAGAGCAGAGCGGAAACCGCAGGAGCGGTGAGCAAGGCAGAGCAGGCAACAACCGCCGGAGCGGTGAGCAAGGCAGAGCAGAGGGGACAGGGCTCTGTTCACACAGAACAGACTGGAAGGGAAAGGCAGAACCAGGTACACACAGGATACTTGCAATGAAGTAGCGAGTGGACTCTAAACTCACAAACGGGAGTACAGGGACAACGAGTAGGAGTTAGGTGCGGAATCAGATTCTGCAGGAAAAGGGAAGGTACGGACATAGAGAAAAACAGGTAACAGGCTAGGAGAGTATTCAGACAAGAACAGACACAGCAGCAAGATACAGGAGCGGGTCTAGGTATGTGGCCCCTAGAAGGCGGAACGAAAAGACTAGGAGCATGTTCAGACAGGAACAGGCAAGATACAGGAACGGGTCTAGGTATGCGGCTCCTAGAAGGCGGAAAGAACAGGCTAGGAGTGTGTTCACACTGGCCTGGAAATACAGCCTCCAGGATAGGCAGAAGACAACAGGCTAGAAGATAGTTCAGGCAGGACACAGTTCAGACACGGGAACTGATACCGCAAGGCAGGAAGCATAGACAGGACCTGGCACATCAGTGTCTGGAAGCCAACTGACAGAACACAATGCTCAGGCATGGATTCCAGGGAGGAGCTGGGTTAAATACCAGGTGACAGACAGCAATAGGCTGAGGACGCACAAGGGGTGTGCCTGCAGCAGCTACAAGAAGCAGGAAGTGATCGGGCGCCACCCTTAAGCAGCAAAAACAGAGACAAGCAGACAGCATGGAGGGAAGCCAGGCTAGCAGACTGGACTGGAGATCAAGTGCGCGCTCTTGCACAGTGGGAGATGGACCACTATGCAAGGACGCCGCCAGGTATGTTACAATTGCATACACCTGGCTCTGAAGTTCAAAGCTCAATGAGGTTACAAAACCAAAAAAAGTGCTTTTGTAAGTCAGTAAAAAGTAGGTAGTAGTATTTAAAACAAGAAAATGATAAAGGTGCCGATACTTATGCACCTGTCAAATTTTGCTTGAATGCAGATTGCACATTTTCTGTTAGTACAATAAACCTCATTTCAAGGCAGAAACATTACTGTGTCCAACAGTTATTACATATATCAAACTGAAATAGCTGTTGCAAAAACACCAATTTTTATAAAACATTAAGCTTAATATTAATAGGGGTGCCCAAACGTTTTCATATAACTGTATTGTGGAGGGAGATTTATTGTATGGCTGGGGGATGATTTACTGTTGCTGGAGATTTATTGTATGGCTGGGGGGAGATTTATTGTATGGCTTAGGGAGATTTATTGTATAGCTGGGGGAAGATTTAGTGTGTGGGGAGAGATTTATTGTTTGGCTGGGGGGTAGATTAAGTGTGGGGAGAGTGTGGGGGAGATTTTGTGTGTTAGTGATTGGGGAGGTTGGGTGTGTACGCAATATGGGGAGCGAAGGAGGGGAATGTATGCGGACGCATTATGGGGAGTGTAGCATCGGCGTCTCTGCCCCGTTCTAGGCAGAGACGCCGTCCCTCTCACCTCCCCGCTCCTGGCGCGGTGTCCTCCAGCGCTTCTCCCCCCGCTGCTTCCGGCACGCGCTCCTTCCCCGGCAGTGTGCTTAGGGCGCGCGCGCTCCCCCTCTCTTAAAGGGACCGCGCGCGCCGTCCTAAGGAGTCCCCGGCCAATTGCCGGAGGACCTCCCATATAAAAAGCACCTCCTCCAAAATGGAGGTGCCCGAGCAATGTTGTAGCACTGTTCACTACTCTGCTTCAGCCCTCAGATCCCGTTGCCAGTTACCTGCCAGATACCTGCCAGATTCCTGCCAGTCTGCTGTCTAATTCCTGCCTGATATCCTGCTACCTGCCTGCTAGCCTGAGGTCCGACGGTCTGCCTTCCAACTTCTGTCAGTCTGTCTAAGGACCAGCTTGCCTGCTCACCTGGGAGCGCACATCTTCTACCTGCCTGCTTGCCTGAGGTCCGACGGTCTGCCTTCCAACTCCTGTCAGTCTGTCTAAGGACCAGTTTGCCCGCTCACCTGCGAGCGCTCATCTGCTGCCTGTCTGCTAGCCTACCAGGAGGCTCTGCCGTCACGTGCTGTGACCACCCGCCTGTCCAGAGACTCCTGCCCGCTCACCTGGGAGCGCTCATCTGCTACCTGTCTGTTGGTCTTCCTGGAGGCTCCGCCGTCACATGCTGTGACCACCCGATTATCCAGAGACTCTCGCCTGCTCACCTGGGAGCTCACGTCTATCATCTGCCGCCACAGGTCGTACCAATCCTTTACCCAGAGACTGCCCCGGTCACTTGCCGTGACCTCCTGCCCGTTCATCCAGAGACTGCCCCGGTCACTTGCCGTGACCTCCTGCCCGTTCATCCAGAGACTGCCCCGATCACTTGCCGTGACCTCCTGCCCGTTCATTCAGAGACTGTCCCAGTCACCTGCTGTGACTGCCTGCCCGTCTACCCTGGTCGCCACCCGCTCCCTTACAAGGACCGCCCCCTTGTATAGTAGCTCAGAGGTTCCGCCTCCCAGACCCGTTACAGTTTGCTCGGGCCATGGAACCCGGTGGCACCCAAGCTCCCTCGCTCTCGGACCTGTGTCATGAACTGTCCCGTCAGAGGTCCCAACAGGAGTCCATCCTGGGTCACCTGCGGAATGTCAATTCTCGCCTGGACACTCTGACTGCTCTGCCTGCAACCACCGCCAGTGCCATGACTCGCAATCCGGCAGCTCCACTGCCCACTAATAACATGGTATCCTACCCCGGACCCCGGCTTTCTGCACCTCCTCGTTTCGGAGGCGACTCCGCCCAGGCTCGGGGCTTCATAAATCAGTGCACCCTGCACTTTGAACTCCTGTCTCACCAGTTTAACTCCGACCGGGCCAAAATTGCCTTCATCATGTCCCATCTCACCGGAGAGGCCCTGGCCTGGCTAAATCCTCTATGGGAGAGAGGAGACCCCCTGGTGTCCGACTTGCCTGCCTTTCTCACGGCTTTCCGGAAAGTCTTTGACGAACCCGGACGGAAGACCTCATCCGCATCATCTCTGCTACGCCTCCGTCAGGGAAGTCTCACCGTGGGCCAATATGCCATACGGTTCCGTACCCTTGCCTCGGAGCTGGCCTGGGATAATGACGCTCTGGTTTCCGTCTTCTGGGAGGGTCTGTCCGGCCGTATTAAAGATGAACTTGCCGGTCGGGACATTCCTACCACTCTCGATGACCTAATAACTCTTGCCACCCGGATTGACCTGCGGTTCCAGGAGCGTGCCAAAGAGGTCACCCGTGAGAGGAGGTTTCCACGTCTAACTCCTACTTTTCAGAAACCCGTCACTCCCTCCGTCTCTCCTCAGCTACACTCTCCTGAGCCTATGCAGGTCGACCAGACCAAGATGGTCGGTTCTCGCCAAGAATCTCGCCGAGCCGAGGGAAGCTGTTTCTATTGTGGCAGTATGAAGCACTTCATCCGTTCCTGCTCGGAAAAGCCGGGAAACGCCAGTGTCTAGGACCACTCGGAGAGGTCGTCCTAGACAAAAGTAAGCCCTCTCCGTCTCTGACCTTACCGGTCTCTATTGCTTGGGGAGAAAATCGTCTCTTTGAACTCGCCCATCTGGATTCTGGAGCTGCTGGAAACCTCATCTCCCAGTCTCTGGTAGAGAGATACCATATTCCCACCAAGTCCCTGGCTGAACCATTGTCAGTCGCCTCCGTGGATGGAAGACTTCTCTCGGAGACCATCCTGCTCGTCACCGAACCCATAACCCTGCAGGTGGGAATGCTGTACTCTGAGGAGATCTCATTCCATGTGCTGTCCGGACTTTCTCACTCCCTGTTGCTAGGTCTACCTTGGCTCCAGACACATGAACCCGTATTGAACTGGCGGTCCGGTGAAGTACTCCGATGGGGTCCTGACTGCCATAGGACCTGCCTGGTCCCGGTCCGTCCACTTCGCCCTCAGCCTACTCCAGCTAACTTACCTTGTCTCCCAGCTCCCTACTGGCCCTATGCGGACGTCTTCGGTAAGAAGGAAGCTGAGACGTTGCCACCCCATAGGCCATACGATTGCCCGATCGACCTGGTACCTGGCACCACTCCTCCCCGTGGGCATATCTACCCGTTGTCTGCAGCCGAGACCCGAGCCATGTCTGAGTACATTGAAGAGAATCTGGCTAGGGGATTTATCCGAAAATCTACCTCCCCGGCTGGAGCCGGATTCTTCTTTGTCAAAAAGAAAGACGGCTCGCTACGTCCCTGTATTGACTACAGAGGACTCAATCACATCACGGTAAAAAACAAATATCCCCTGCCACTCATCTCCGAATTGTTTGACCGTCTCAAGGGCGCCAGGATCTTCTCCAAGCTGGATCTACGAGGAGCGTATAATCTGGTCCGTATCCGTCAAGGAGACGAGTGGAAGACGGCATTCAATACCCGGGACGGTCACTACGAGTACCTTGTGATGCCCTTCGGTCTCTGTAATGCTCCCGCGGTCTTTCAGGAACTAGTCAACGACATCTTCCGTGACCTCCTGTACTCCTGCGTAGTGGTATACCTGGACGATATCTTGGTCTTCTCTCCGGATCTCCCCACACACCGGAGGGATGTTCGTCAGGTCCTGCTTAGGCTTCGGCAGAACCACCTTTACGCCAAATACGAGAAGTGCCTCTTCGATCAGACCTCCCTTCCGTTCTTGGGCTATGTCATCTCCCAAACAGGTCTGCAAATGGATCCCGAGAAGCTCTCTTCCGTTCTAAAATGGCCTCGTCCTGAAGGTTTGAAGGCGATACAGCGATTCCTGGGCTTCGCTAATTATTATCGTCTTTTCATCCCACACTTCTCGTCTCGGACTGCTCCCATATCTGCACTTACCCGTAAGGGGGCTAACCCCAGGACATGGTCGCCTGAAGCCGAGGAGGCCTTCCTTTCCCTAAAGAAAGCCTTCGCCTCTGCTCCCGTCCTGCACCGTCCGGACTGTAATAAACAATTCTACCTGGAGGTTGATGCCTCCTCCTTCGGAGCCGGAGCGGTGCTCACCCAGAAGTCTTCTACGGGGAGAATGGTAACGTGCGGCTTCTTCTCCAAAATCTTCTCCTCGTCGGAGCGCAACTACTCCATTGGAGACCGGGAATTGCTAGCCATCAAATTGGCACTGGGAGAGTGGCGCTATCTGCTTGAAGGGGCTCTCTACCCGGTAATTATCTACACGGATCACAAAAACCTGGCATATCTCCAAAATGCCCAGAGACTCAATCCTCGCCAGGCCCGGTGGTCGTTGTTTTTTGCCCGCTTCGACTTCATTCTTCATTTCCGTCCGGCGGACAAGAACGTCAAAGCTGTTGCCTTGTCCCGGTCCTTCCTGTCCTCCGATCAAGAGGAGGAACCTACGCACATCATCGACTCCTCCAAGGTGATGAATGTGGTCCCCTTGGATCTGACTCGTCTTCCACCCGGTAAGACGTTCGTAGCTGTGCCAGATCGGGAGAGGGTTCTTCGCTGGGGACATTCTTCTAAACTAGCTGGCCATGCTGGCCAAAAGAAGACCTTCCAACTTATTACCCGGCATTACTGGTGGCCTACCCTGCGTAAGGACGTGGTAGACTTCGTCGCGGCCTGTTCATCCTGTGCCCGTAACAAAGTTCCCCGACATCTACCTACCGGCCATCTCCTGCCCCTTCCTGTACCTGCTGCTCCTTGGCAACACATCGCTATGGACTTTATCACCGACCTTCCAGTTTCTGCCGATTGTACTGTCATTTGGGTTGTCGCTGACCGTTTTTCTAAGATGGCCCACTTCATTCCCCTGCCTGGTCTTCCGTCTGCACCCGAGCTGGCTAAAGACTTTATCCGCCACATCTTCCATCTCCATGGTCTGCCCCTCCACATCGTGTCGGATCGTGGGGTTCAGTTCACCTCTCGCTTCTGGAGAGCCACATGTAAGCTGCTGGACATTACCCTGGATTTCTCCTCCGCTTACCACCCTCAGTCCAATGGTCAAGTGGAGCGGATCAATCAGATCTTGTCCAGCTACCTCCGGCACTTCGTTGATGCTCACCACTCGGACTGGGTGGATCTCCTACCATGGGCCGAGTTCTCTTATAACAACCATGAGAGCGAGTCCTCTTCCAAATCCCCGTTCTTTATAGTCGGTGGCCAACATCCCCGGATTCCACTTCCTGTCTCCGTTTCTGTGGACAACCCTGCTGCGGAGTCTCTTGTCAGCGAATTTTCTACTATTTGGGAGAGCACCAGGTCCGCTCTTCTTCTCTCCTCTGAGCGGATGAAGAGATATGCTGATAAGAGACGTCTGGATCCGCCCCAATTCCGTCCGGGAGACAAGGTTTGGCTCTCATCCAAACATGTGCGGCTCAAAGTACCCTCCTACAAGTTGGGTCCTCGATTCATCGGCCCCTTCGAAGTCCTCAGGCAAATTAACCCTGTGGCCTACAAATTAAAACTCCCGGCCACCCTACGGATCCCCAACTCCTTCCACGTATCTCTCCTCAAACCCGTTGTCTTTAACTTTTTTTCCAAAAATCCAGGTGCCCCTCCTGCTCCGGTTTCCGCTGATGACATCTTTGAGGTAGAGAGTATTCTGGCCTCCAAGAGGGTAAGAGGAAAAAACTTTTTTCTGGTAGATTGGAAGGGGTTTGGTCCTGAGGAGAGAACTTGGGAACCCAGGGAGAACATCAACGCCCCGCTTCTCCTTGAGAAATTTCTTTCTGGCCAAAAAAAGAGGGGGCCTAAAGGGGGGGGTACTGTAGCATCGGCGTCTCTGCCCCGTTCTAGGCAGAGACGCCGTCCCTCTCACCTCCCCGCTCCTGGCGCGGCGTCCTCCAGCGCTTCTCCCCCCACTGCTTCCGGCACGCGCTCCTTCCCCGGCAGTGTGCTTAGGGCGTGCGCGCGCGCGCTCCCCCTCTCTTAAAGGGACCGCGCGCGCCGTCCTAAGGAGTCCCCGGCCAATTGCCGGAGGACCTCCCATATAAAAGGCACCTCCTCCAAAATGGAGGTGCCCGAGCAATGTTGTAGCACTGTTCACTACTCTGCTTCAGCCCTCAGGTCCCGTTGCCAGTTACCTGCCAGATACCTGCCAGATTCCTGCCAGTCTGCTGTCTAATTCCTGCCTGATATCCTGCTACCTGCCTGCTAGCCTGAGGTCCGACGGTCTGCCTTCCAACTTCTGTCAGTCTGTCTAAGGACCAGCTTGCCCGCTCACCTGGGAGCACATCTTCTACCTGCCTGCTTGCCTGAGGTCCGACGGTCTGCCTTCCAACTCCTGTCAGTCTGTCTAAGGACCAGCTTGCCCGCTCACCTGGGAGCGCTCATCTGCTGCCTGTCTGCTAGCCTACCAGGAGGCTCTGCCGTCACGTGCTGTGACCACCCGCCTGTCCAGAGACTCCTGCCCGCTCACCTGGGAGCGCTCATCTGCTACCTGTCTGTTGGTCTTCCTGGAGGCTCCGCCGTCACATGCTGTGACCACCCGATTATCCAGAGACTCTCGCCTGCTCACCTGGGAGCTCACGTCTATCATCTGCCGCCACAGGTCGTACCAATCCTTTACCCAGAGACTGCCCCGGTCACTTGCCGTGACCTCCTGCCCGTTCATCCAGAGACTGCCCCGGTCACTTGCCGTGACCTCCTGCCCGTTCATCCAGAGACTGCCCCGGTCACTTGCCGTGACCTCCTGCCCGTTCATTCAGAGACTGTCCCAGTCACCTGCTGTGACTGCCTGCCCGTCTACCCTGGTCGCCACCCGCTCCCTTACAAGGACCGCCCCCTTGTATAGTAGCTCAGAGGTTCCGCCTCCCAGACCCGTTACAGGGAGAGAGGATGGTGTGATGTGTGCAGACACAGTATGGGGAATTGGGGGGATGTGTGAGGGGCTAAATATATGAGGAGACAATATGGTTAGCAGGGGGATGTGAGAGAAGACAGTATGAGGAGGGGATGGAGAAACGTGTGAGGAGACAGTATGGGGGGCTAAAAGTATGAATGGGCACAGAATAGAGACTGAGTAGTGTGGGGGTGTAGTATGGTGGGGCAGTGTAAGGTCACAGCCAGGAGGGGACAGTAACCCAAGAAGGTGGAGTGTGATGAGGGGTCACAGTATAGAGAATGGGCCCTATGGGGGAGACACATTGTGAGAGGACAGTGTGAAGAGGAGGCCCAGTATGGTAAGGAGAGGACAGTGTGGAGAGCATGTACCATAAAAGAGATAGTGTGGGGGTCATATTTTGTGCAGGGAATATAGTGAGGGACAATCAATTATACAGGGGTTCAGCGCAGGGAAGATATTTTTACTCAGGAGCATTATAATGACACTGCTATCTTTAAGGGCGTCGTGTGGGGATGTGCTGCAGAAGACCGGAGAAGATGGAAGTCTGCAGAGACAAGGTGTAGATGAGAAAAGTCATCATGGCGTCTGGACAAGATGAAGAAAAGAGAACGACTCCAGAGATACCAGGTACCTGGATGTAAATGTTTTTTGTGATACTAATTCTCAAGTTTTTATTTGTTAGGAGCATTAAAGGGGTTGTCCAAGTTTGTGATGAGTCTGTAGTCATTCTATGTGACTGCAGACTTCTGAATTCTCACAGTGCGTACTGCATGCTGTCATAATTCTCTTGTGCCAGCCACTTGCATACATGCGGTCACATGCCGACAAGACATGCATGGCCTCACTCAATGACTATGAATTGAGCGAGATCGGACACGTCTAGTCAGAATGTGGCCAAAAGTACACAAATTGCATACTTGTGTTCACATGATCGTCCCCTCTTGCCACTGGCAAGGGAGAATCCTAAAAGTGGGCAGTGCATGCGCTGTGAGAATTCCAGAGCCTGAAGACACAGAGTGACTGCAAACTTTAATCTCAAACCTGGACAAGCCCATTAATTATAAAATGAAGCCCTGTAGCCAATCCTAACAGCATGTAATCTACTTACTGTCAGGATTCAGCTCTGCTTGCAGGTTCCAGCAGTCATCACATGGCCACTTCACTCATATGCGATTTTCATACTTATGGTCACGTGACAACGAGCTTTTCTTCTTAGTTCTCTGAGTTTTCCACTGAACATAGAGAGAATTAGGCAGAGCAGCTCGTTGGCACGTGACTAAGTGTGCAAGTCGCATATGTGCTGGGATGGGAGTGGGGGGTGGGGCGCCAAACTGATTTTTTTACCTTGGGTGCCAGAAAACCTAAATTCACCTCTGAGGGTACAGGTAATACAGTGATCACCAGTGACATTATACACAGGAGCTCTGTATATAGTGTCAGTGTAAGGTAATTCAGTGATCACCAGTGACTTTTTACACAGGAGCTCTGTATATAGTATAAAGTGTGAGTGTACATGTGATACAGTGACTCACCAGTGACGTCTCTAGTTGAAGTCCTTCATCTTTGCTTTTCTTCTTCATCTGGCATGCAACACCATCACTTCTTCCTGCTGGGACTCGTCTCTGCAGAAAATAACAGTCATTTACAACTGATCTCTTCTAGAGCACATTCCCCACTTTTTCCCTGACTTCTACACTATGCCAGATGAAGAAAAAAAGCAACATAGTACCGCCCTGAACGGTAACAGGACCCCCCCTTTTGTCCCCCTCCCCTATGGAAAACAGTCTCCTAAAAAGAAAATTATATTACAGCAGTAATCCATAAACTTGCCACCATAAACTAATAATGTATGTTCCTCATTCTGACCTCAATACAGTAATTAAAGGGAACCTGTCAGGTCCTCCATGCCCTCCAACCCATCAGCATTCACTTATTTATGAATAAATGCCCTGCCTACCCAGCCCTGTATAATGTTTTTCTATAAAAATGAGGTTTTAAAAAGCATTTACATTGCTCCCGTTTCCTATACTAATGAGGGCTTTGACTAGTCGATGGGGCGTTAGTTGCCCCAGACTAGTCAGCCCTCTATCCATGTTATCACGACCCTGTAAGCGTGATCACATAATTTGCCGGAGATATGGTCATCGCCAGCCCCTGCAAATCTCGCGCACACCCGCTATTTCGGCAGCGTCACTGCACTTCTGCAGCCGGGTGTATGCTTCCCGGTTTTAGAGGCGCACTGCGCAATGTCCGCAAGCCATCTTCTGAACTTCCGGACATGCGCAGTGTGCCTCTGAACCCCGTGATAACTTGGAAAAAGGGCTGACTAGTCAGGGGCATCTCCAACATCGACTAGTCAAAGCCCTCATTAGCATAGGAAACGGGGACAATATAAATGTTTTTTATAAACCTCATTTTTACAGTAAAACATTATACAGGGCTGGTTAGGCAGGGAATTTACTCATAAATAAGTGAATGCTGCTGGGTTGGAGGGCATGGGGGACCTGACAGGTTTCCTTTAAGTCCCTCATTCTGGCCCCCTTTATTTAATAATGTGCCCCATCCTGGCCCACTAAGTCCCTTGGCCCTATGATAGGGGGCACAGCCAGGGCCAAGAGACCTAGGGGACATGGCCAGTGGACCTAGGGGGGACTGCCGGAGGACCTAGCGGGGCACAGCCAGGGGGTCTAGCCAGGGCCAGGGGGCCTAGCCAGGGCCAAGACATCTAGGGTGCATGGCCGGGGGACCTAGGGGGCATGGCCGAGGGACCTAGCGGGGCACAGCCAGGGGGCCTAGGTAGGGCCAGGTGGACTAGCCAGGGCCAAGACACCTAGGGGGCACGGCTGGGGGACCTAGGGGGCACGGCCGAGGGACCTAGCGGGGCATAGCCAGAGGGCCTAGCCAGAGCCAGGGGGCCAAGGTAGGGCCAGGTGGCCTAGCTGGGGGGCCTAGCCAGGGCTGGGGCCTAGCCAGGGCCAAGGAACCTAGGGGGCTAAGGTCCCTTGACCCTGATTATGCATTCTATGTCCCTTGGCCTAGCCTCAGCATCATGTCACATCCACAAAGACAGAATAATAAAAAAAAAGATCCCTCTTACCTGCCTGCCCTTCCAGGGCCACGCGGTGTCCTCTGAGATCCGGTGCGCTCATGTTAAAATGGCCGCCAACCTAGCAGAGGCCGGCGGCTGATGTAAGTGCACCTGTTGCAGTTGCCGTATGACACTGACGTCATACGCCAGCAACATCACTATCATGCGCCGTCTGTGACGGGTTCTCACATATCAGCCAGCCGCCAGGCTCTGCTAGGACAGCGGCCTATTGCGACGGTGACAGGGCAAAGCATTTCAACTGAATGTGCATCCGAGGAAGCACATTCAGTTGAAACCAGCAGCCCCCCTCTGAGTCCTGCTCGGGGACCCGCCAAGGCCCACCGGAGAATTCTACGGTGTCCTAGTGGGCCAGTCCAACCCTGATCTGATGCGTGACATTGCTAGGCCTCATGTGGCTGAAGTGTGTCAGCAGTTGGACTGCCCTGCCCATTCCCCAGACCTGAATCCAATCGAGAACATCTGGGACATTATGTCTCGTTCCGTCCACCAAAGCCATGTTGCACCACAGACTGTCCAGGAGTTGGCGGATGCTTTAGTCCAGGTCTGGGAGGAGATCCCACAAGAGACCATCCGCAACCTCATCAGGAGCATGCCCAGGCGTTGTAGGGAGGTCATACAGGCATGTGGAGGCCACACACAATACTGATCATCATTTCCCTATCTTGAGGCATTTCCACTGAAGTTGAATCAGCTTGTAATTTATATTTTCCACTTTGATTTTGAGTATCATTCCAAATCCAGACCTCCATGGGATATCAATTTTGATTTACATTGGTCATTTTTATGTTTATTGTTTTCAACGCATTCCACTATGTAATGAATTAAAATTTGCAACTGGGATATTTCTTTCAGTGATATCTAGGATGTGATATTTTAGTGTTACTACTAACTACTAACTGTTAGAGCTACTTAACTTCTTTCTTCAGGGCTGTAAAGAGATGAGTACCAATAATTAATAACATTGTCATCTCTATAACTTATATAGAGCAGGTGAAATAAGTATTGAACAAGTCACCAATTTTCTAAGTAATTATATTTCTAAAAGTGCTATTGACATGAAATTCTCACCAGATATCGGTAACAACCCATCCAATCCACACAGGCAAAGAAATCAAACCATAGATGTCCATAAATTAAAGGAGTTGTGCCACGACACACTTTGTTGTTAAAAGCTCCTAAACACGTATAAATGTTCACAAAGGGCATTTAAAGAGGATAACCTGATTCAAATATACCTATTTATATTTTCTCTGATTCGCTTGTGGCCCCATCATGTCGCAGTGAAAAGGAGAAATTGTGGGAGGGATTCAAAGAAGACATATGTGACAGCAGGTGTCTCTCCTTCATTGGCTCAGCTGCCACATCACTGCCTTTATAGTGACCTACCCCACTATTCAAATAGTCCCTTACCGCATTCCAGCTTCACAGTAATCCATTTTTTTTCTAAAAGTGATGTGTGAGCTCATTATTTCACCTCTGAAAAGCACTCATCCGTCTAACTCTTTGTCATCATTTGCTTGAATATGAATCTATCTATTTATGTTATAGACTAATAATGTGTTTGTATATGTACACTACCGTTCAAAAGTTTGGGGTCATTTAGAAATTTCATTATTTTTGAAAGAAAAGCAAATTTTTTTTCAATGAAGCTAACATTAAATGAATCAGAAATACACTGTATACATTGTTAATGTGGTAAATGACTATTCTAGCTGCAAACGTCTTGTTTTTATTGCAGTATCTACATAGGTGTATAGAGGCCCATTTCCAACAACCACCACTCCAGTGTTTTAATGGTACATTGTGTTTGCTAACTGTGTAAGAAGGCTAATGGATGTTTAGAAAACCCTAGAAAACCCTTGCACAAATATGTTAGCCCAGCTGAAAACGGTTTGGCTGATTTGAGAAGCTATAAAATTCACCTTCCTTTGAGCTAGTTGAGAATCTGGAGCATTACATTTGTTTGTTCTATGAAACTCTCAAAATGGCCAGAAAAAGAGAACTTTCATGTGAAACTTGACAGTCTATTATTGTTCTTAGAAATGAAGGCTATTCCATGCGAGAAGTTGCCAAGAAACTGAAGATTTCCTACAACGGTGTGTACTACTCCCTTCAGAGGAGAGCACAAACAGGCTCTAACCAGAGTAGAAAGAGAAGTGGGGGGTCCCGCTGCACAACTGAGCAACAAGACAAGTACATTAGAGTCTCTAGTTTGAGAAACCGACGCCTCACAGCTCCTCAACTGGCAGCTTCATTAAATACTACACGCAAAACGCCAGTGTCAATGTCTACAGTGAAGAGGCGACTCCGGGATGCTGGCCTTCAGGGCAAAGTGGCAAAGAAAAAGCCAGATCTGAGACTGGCTAATAAAAGGAAAAGATTAATATGGGCAAAAGAACACAGACATTGGACAGAGGAAGATTGGAAAAAAGTTTTATGGACAGACGAATCAAAGTTTGAGGTGTTTGGATCACACAGAAGAACATTTGTGAGACGCAGAACAACTGAAAAGATGCTGGAAGAGTGCCTGACGCCATTAGTCAAGCATAGTTACATAGTTACATAGTTACATAGTTTATAAGGCCGAAAAAAGACAAGCGTCCATCCAGTTCAGCCTATTTCTTGTGCACTGCAGCTATTCCGCAGCGTTGATCCAGGGGAAGGCAACAAAAAACCATGCGGTATAGGCCAATTTACATCATTGAGGAAAAATTCACTTCCCGACACCAATCTGGCAGTCAGATTAAATCCCTGGATTAATTAACTATCACTAAGCATAAGATGTAATTTTATTGTTCTCAAGAAAGGCGTCCAGGCCTCTCTTGAACTCATTAAGTGAGTTGGACATCACCACTTCCTCTCCCAGAGAGTTCCAGATTCTCACGGCTCTGACCGTAAAGAATCCCCTTCTATGCTGGTGCAGGAACCTCCTTTCCTCCAGACGCATAGTGTGCCCCCTCGTCTTTGTCACCATCCTTGGTATAAACAGGTCATGGGAGAGATCTCTGTACTGCCCCCTGATGTATTTATACATGTTTATGAGCATGGTGGAGGTAATGTGATGGTCTGGGGTTGCTTTGGTGCTGGTAAAGTGGGAGATTTGTACAAGGTAAATGGGATTTTGAATAAGCAAGGCTATCACTCCATTTTGCAACGCCATGCCATACCCTGTGGACAGCGCTTGATTAGAGCCAATTTCAACCTACAACAGGACAATGACCCAAAGCACACCTCCAAATTATGCATGAACTATTTAAGGAAGAAGCAGGCTGCTGGTATTCTATCTGTAATGGAGTGGCCAGCGCAGTCACCAGATCTCAACCCCATTGAGCTGTTGTGGGAGCAGCTTGACCGTATGGTACGTAAAAAGTGCCCATCAAGCCAATCCAACTTGTGGGAGGGGCTTCAGGAAGCATGGGGGGAAATTTCTCAAGATTACCTCAGCAAATTAACAGCTACAATACCAAAGGTCTGCAATGCTGTAATTGCTGCAAAGGGAACATTCTTTGTCAAAAGCAAAGTTTGAAGGAGATAATTATTCTTTCAAATAAAAATCATTATTTCTAACCTTGTCAATGTCTGGTCTATATTTTCTATTCATTTTGCAACTCATTTGATAAATAAAAGTATGAGTTTTCATGGAAAACACAAAATTGTCTGGGTGACCCCAAACTTTTGAACGGTAGTGTGTATACTTATAAGATTCCAGACCCAATGTGTACACATTGCCGGGAACGGGGGGGGGGGGAAGTGGTCACTTGTAAATTTTTTTTTTTTTTTAAGTTTTATTAAGAAAGTCTTTTTATGCATTAACACCTTACCGATATCTGCCATACATGTACGGCCCAAGTCTGTAGTGGGTATATGGAGTAGCTCGCTCCATATTCTGCAAGTAATGGCTGTGTGTCGCAGCCAGCGCCTGCCTCTAACAATCGCGGTGCCACCAAGCTCCGCCCGTGATTGTTAACCTGTTAAATGCTGCTGTCAATCTCTGAGAGCTGCATTAACAGCTCACCTGCATAGGGGCGTCATTCTATGTGACCATCGGCACACTTATGATGTGATGGAGGATTGCCGATGGGCAGCTATGACAGCTGGTAGCTGTTCAATAGGAAGTAGACTTGGCACACAAATACGGTGAAGTAGTGTGATTTATTTAGCAACAGTAATCCAGGATAAATGTTTCGTCTGAACAATATACCTTCATCAATATACTGGAAAAAAAACTTGGTTTGTATATGTATTATCCATTTGCCTTCTTTATCTGCATTGATGTTATATGTTGCTACTTCAATTCCCACCATTAGCCTCCTCCCTGTTGTCCCCTCCCCCCTTTTTTTCTTTCTCCAATGACATGTGTAATGCAGCGGCTTGCGGCATTACTGTAATGGTTCAGGGGGTGTGTTCTGGCTGACCATGTACCTCTCCCTCAGGTGACTGATCACATGACTGTGACATCATCACAGGTCCTGTGCGCACAGAAGGACTGATCACATGACTGTGACATCATCACAGGTCCCGTGTGCACTGAAGGATATATAAATCCTGGTGGTTTTGAAACAGGGTGAGAGGCGTGAGGCCTGATCCCTGTGTGTGTGGGACACCGTTAGCCTGGAGAGGCTGGAAGAGAAAGAGTGGCCTGGTGAGGCCTAGAGAAAGAGGCCTGGTCCCTGTGTGGGACTCCACTAGCCTGGAAGGCAGAAGCTGGATCCCCTTGTGTTTGAGATCCCAGTAGCCTTTGAAGGTACATGGCCCGGAGGCCCCATCTGGGAAGCCTTAAAGCCACAGCTGTGGCAGAACCGAACTGACTGAAGCAGCTACGACCCGGCAAAGGTAAAAACGCTGCTTGATGTGGACATTGATATTGTTACCTGGCTGAAGGCTGTATCTGGAGCCAAGTGGACATGTCTGTCACTAGAAAGGCTCTGGGATATTATGTGTAACATGTCGGCGAGCCGCTGAGATGGACTATGTTATGAGCAGTTTATGAGATGTAATAAACTGCTGGACTGTGAATTACTGGAAAAGCGTTGCATGTGTGCTTTAATTGACCCGGTGAAGCGAGTGCCCCCCAGCGTGATGAATAGCGCTACCTTACATGTGGTGGAGAATGCGGCCAACTGCAGCCTGGTTGCTAGGGGCAACTGCAGCCTGGTTGCTAGGGGTAACGGCACAGGGCGACGATTGTGGATGCAAGCATCTTGCTGTGGCTCGGCGGGGTCACGAAGATTAAAGCATCTTGCTGTAACTCGGCGGGGTTACGAAAATTGTCGTGGCACTCAAACCTGGTTTGCTGTGGCCCGGCGGGGTCACGAAAATTAAAGCATCTTGCTGTAACTCGGCGGGGTTCCGAAAATTGTCATTGCACTCAAACCTGGTTTGCTGTGGCTTGGTGGGGCCATGAAAATTTTTCCTGGGAGAGCGGTGTGAAGTGTCTAGTGTGAACAGTGTACCGCGATGGAAATGAATGGAGCAGTATCTCCAGACGGAATGGAGAAGGGGTTAGATGACCGGCTGCAAACGGTCTGCAGCAAAATGGAGTGTCCTGAAGAAATGCAGGAGCAGATAAAGATGGCTGTGAAGGGAGCAGCAAATGAGACAGAAGCTATTGAGCGATTAAAGTGCCTGTTAAAATCACAGCAGCAGGAATTTGAGAAACAACAGCAGGTATTTGAGAAACAACAACAGGTCGTGGTGCAGGAAGGGCAGGAGCTGTTGGCCCGTTACAGAAAGGCGGCAGTGGACCATTCCTTGAGTTCTCCTGTGGCGTCGGTACTATCCCAGAGTGCCCAGGGAGGTGGTAAGAGATGTTATGAACTGGGTCCTAAGACTATTGCTGATTTTTTTGTAAAGTACCCCCTACCGGTGTGGTTGTTAAAAAGAGGGTGGAGTCAAAAAGGGGTGGAGCATACAAAATCAGAATTGGTTACTGGTTGTGTGTTGGTACCGCCTAAAAATGACAATTCGACCGTTGATAACGGGGTAGCTCCAGTAGAAGGGGTTGACGTCAAAGTGGGAGGTGACTTGTTAGTCCACAACACCATGGGGAGTGACACAGACCCCATAGCTGACGGTGACACTACGAAAGTAGAAAGAGAGTTCAGTCAGGAGGAGCTAGACGAGGTGAGAAAGTCCCCCTCTCGTTGTTGACGGCGCAAGGGTCACAAAAAAAGTTGTTCCTGTAGCCGGTGCTGAAAGGGCAAATAAAGAAAATGCAATGTTGTGTGCCTTTATTCCGAGTGTGGATCCCCCTTTAGAAGCAGAAGAGGAGGTGAAGTTGCCAGTAGCAACCTCCGGTAAAGTATCAGACAACAATGAAGAGTTGGATGCAGTTCTGCAGATTCGCTGCAGGCAGGATGATCTACTAAGACAGAAGGATCCAGAACCGACAGCCCTGTAAGAGGAGGTGGCCAATCCTGACCAAGAGCTGGAGCCTGTCAGGCAGCGGTGTCAGAGTGACGTGCAGCAACTAACGAAAAACCTGGAGAACGGGTCCTCAGACCAGCTGAGCCTGGAGTCTGAACGGCAGAGAATAAACCAGGTTGTGAGGAGCTTGCATCGAGAACTGGAGGAAAGCAGTGAGGAAATCAACAAATGGAAGGAAATGTTCCAGAAAAATAAATAGGACCTCCGCAGAACCAAAGAGGAGGTTTTTCAGTTGAAGCTTGACAAAGCGGAGTCTGAAGATGAGCTGTACGAGATGAAAAATCGTTTCTCCCTGGTGCGGTTAGAGCTGATGCAGGAGAAGCAAAAGCTGGATGAGGGTCTACACCAGAGGGATAGGGAGCAGTCTGCCCTAAAAGAGGCGCTGCAAGATGAAGTTTCTGGACGTGATCAAAACCTAGAACGAACAGTTCAACCAGGAGCTGTGTGAGTCCAAGAAGGAGTATGGTGAACTCAGTAAGTGTAATGCACACGCCCGGGCTGAGCGGCGTGTGCGTGTGATTCCACTGGACCGTGCCGGAGAGTGAATGCCTGGAGGGGCGTAACTAGGTATTCACCCGATCCGACCAGGGTCGCACGACGGCATACGACGCCAGTGCACCAAGGAGGAACCGAGCAGAGGGACCAGGTGCTACTCCAGGACAGACCCCGGACACGGCTGTTGACCCACACAGGGGAATACAGGAACAGACAGGTTAGGCTGGCACACAGACTGGTGGGTATAGGCAGGCACGACTGGTATGCAGGCAGGCGGGTATGCAGGCAGGGGGGTACAGGCAAGCACGGCTAGAGTGCAGACAGGGAGGCACTAGCAGGTAGGAACACAGGCGGGATAGGACCCAGTACACACTGGGACTCAGGAACAGAACCACAGATGTGGCAGACAAACACAGCAGAGTAAGGCCGCCCAGAGTGGTGAGCAAGAGTAGGGCAAGACGAGACCGCCTAGAGCGGTGAGCGAGAGTAGAGCAGGACGAGGCCGCCTGGAGCGGTGAGCAAGAGTAGAGCAGGACGAGGCCGCCTGGAGCGGTGAGCAAGAGTAGAGCAGGACGAGGCCACCTGGAGCGGTGAGCAAGAGCAGAGCAGGACGAGGCCGTCTGGAGCAGTGAGCAAGAGTAGAGCAGGACGAGGCCGCCTGGAGAGGTGAGCAAGAGTAGTCAGAGCAGGACGAGACTGCCGGAGCAGTGAGCAAAGGGTCAGAGCAGAGCAAGACTGCCGGAGCAGTGAGCAAAGGGTCAGAGCGGAGCGAGACTGCCGGAGCAGTGAGCAAAGGGTCAGAGCGGAGTGAGACTGCCGGAGCAGTGAGCAAAGGGTCAGAGCGGAGCGAGACTGCCGGAGCAGTGAGCAAAGGGTCAGAGCGGATCAAGACTGCCGGAGCAGTGAGCAAAGGGTCAGAGCGGAGCAAGACTGCCGGAGCAGTGAGCAAAGGGTCAGAGCGGAGCAAGACTGCCGGAGCAGTGAGCAAAGGGTCAGAGCGGAGCAAGACTGCCGGAGCAGTGAGCAAAGGGTCAGAGCGGAGCAAGACTGCCGGAGCAGTGAGCAAAGGGTCAGAGCGGAGCAAGACTGCCGGAGCAGTGAGCAAAGGGTCAGAGCGGAGCAAGACTGCCGGAGCAGTGAGCAAAGGGTCAGAGCGGAGCAAGACTGCCGGAGCAGTGAGCAAAGGGTCAGAGCGGAGCAAGACTGCCGGAGCAGTGAGCAAAAGGTCAGAGCGGAGCAAGACTGCCGGAGCAGTGAGCAAAGGGTCAGAGCGGAGCAAGACTGCCGGAGCAGTGAGCAAAAGGTCAGAGCGGAGCGAGACTGCCGGAGCTGTGAGCAAAGGGTCAGAGCGGAGCGAGACTGCAGGCTAGAACCACCGGAGCGGTGAGCAAGGCAGAGCAGGGGGGACAGGGCTCTGTACACACGGAACAGACAGGAAGGGAAAGGCAGAACCAGATACCCACAGGGTACTTGCAGTGAAGTAGCGAGTGGACCACAAACTCACAAACGGAAGTACAGTGACAACGAGCAGGAGTTAGGTACGAGTTCAGACTCTGCAGAAAAAGGAAAGGTACGGACATAGAGAAACACAGGAAACAGGCTAGAAGAGTATTCAGACAAGAACAGACACAGTAGCAAGATACAGGAGCGGGTCTAGGTATGCAGCCCCTAGAAGGCGGGAGGAACAGGCTAGGAGCGTGTTCAGACAGGACAGACAAGATACAGGAGCGGGTCTAGGTATGCGGCCCCTAGAACAGAGGTCCCCAACCTTTTTTGCACCAGGGACCGGCTTTAAGCAAGACCAGTTTTCCATGGCCCGGTGGGGGTGGGGGCGGGGCTTTGGTCATATGGGGGTGGGGTTATGGAGGGGTGGAGCTGTATGGGGAGGATGCTGGCGGGACCTCGGTGTACAGCGCTGCTAAGTAGCAGCATTGTACATTGAGCGTCAGTGTATACAGCGCTGCTGCTTAGCAGCGCTACACACTGAACACCGGTACCGGGAGCCGCGTCACTGAAGCCAGTCTGCTGCCCCAGCACGCCCCACATAACATGTTCTGCCGGGGGCGTGTCAGTGAGGAGAGCCTGCCGCCCCACCCCGTCAGGAACACACCATGCTGTGCAGGAGGGCCGCGTCACTAAGACCCGCCCCGTGACGTACAACAGGTACCATGCTGTGCTGTGGAGGGCTGCGTCACTAAGACCCGCCCGACGCCCCACCCCGTCCTGCATAATGTTCTCTGCCGGGAGCTGCGAGCTGTCACGGCTATGGCAGAAAACATTATAAATCCACACAGAGCGAGTTCTGACCAGGCGCAGGGCCGCGGAGCTAGCTGTCAGCGGCAGGGCCGGCTCCAGGTTTTTCTGGGCCCCGGGCGAAAGAGTCTCAGTGGGCCCCTTTAACACATACCACGATTCATGATGCAGAGATACGGCGGAGAAATATATATATATAGTACAATGCAAAGATTTCACTTCATGAGTGATATCTATTGTAAATTCTACAATAGCTCAGAAACCGGTGAATCGCTCCACACAGAATAGTGGCCCCCATATAAGGCTCCATACGGAATACTTGCCCCCATATAAGGCCCCATACGGAATACTGGCCCCCATATAAGACCCCATACGGAATACTGGCTCCCATATAAGGCTCCATACAGAATACTGGCCCCCATATAACGCTCCATACAGGATACTGGCCCCCATATAACGCTCCATACAGGATACCGGTCCCCATATAATGCTGCATGCAGGCTGTTACCCCCCACATAATGCCCCATACAGACTGTCCCCCCCTTATAATGCTCCATGCAGGCTGTTACCCCCCACATAATGCCCCATACAGGCCCCTCCCTTTTAATGCTCCATGCAGGCTGTTACCCCCACATAATGCCCCATACAGGCTGCCCTCCCCCCTTATAATGCTCCATGCAGGCTGTTCCCCCCCACATAATGCCCCATACAGGCCCCCCCCTTTTAATGCTCCATGCAGGCTGTTACCCCCCACATAATGCCCCATACAGGCTGCCCCCCCTCTTTATAATGCCCCATGCAGGCTGTCACCCCTCCTCTTTATACTGCCCCATGCAGGCTGTCACCCCTCCTCTTTATACTGCCCCATGCAGGCTGTCACCCCCCCTCTTTATAATGCCCCATGCAGGCTGTCACCCCTCCTCTTTATAATGCTCCATGCAGGCTGTCACCCCTCCTCTTTATACTGCCCCATGCAGGCTGTCACCCCTCCTCTTTATACTGCCCCATGCAGGATGTCCCCCCCTCTCTTTATAATGCCCCGTGCAGGCTGTTCCCCACCTTATAATGCCCCATGCAGGCTGGTCCCCACCTTATAATGCCCCATGCAGGCTGTCACCCCTCCTCATTATAATGCCCCAAGCAGGAATCCCCCCCTCTTTATAATGCCCCATGCAGGCTGGTCCCCACCTTATAATGCCCCATGCAGGCTGTCACCCCTCCTCATTATAATGCCCCAAGCAGGAATCCCCCCCTCTTTATAATGCCCCATGCAGGCTGTTCCCCACCTTATAATGCCCCATGCAGGCTGTCACCCCTCCTCATTATAATGCCCCATGCAGGCTGCCCCCCCCTCTTTATAATGCCCCATGCAGGATGTCCCCCCCCTCTTTATACTGCCCCATGCCTCCATACATTAAAAAAAAAAAAAAAAAATCAAATACTCACCTCCCTTCTCCTCACCTGCTGCCCGCAGCTCGCTGCTCGGCTCCGAACTCCAGCGTTGTCGTTTCTTCCCGCTCAGCGCTCCCTGTGACGGCTCAGGGGAGGGCGCGGTGTAAAGACGTCACCGCGCCCTCTGACCTGAGACGTCACAGGGAGCGCAGAGCAGGAAGACAGCTGATCTGCGGAGGCACGGGGAGAGGTAAGTATCGGGCTGCCGGGGCCCTGAGCAAGCGGCGGAGAAGGGCGAGCGCTGACACCGCTCTCCTCCGCCCATAGCCCAGCGGGGTGCGCGACCGCCAGTGGGCCCCTCTGCCTGCTCAGAGCCCCGGCATTTGCCCGGGTGCTGACGCCGGCCCTGGTCAGCGGCGCCGCGGACCGGCTGAAAAACCCCAACGGCCCGGTCCTGGTCCACGGACCGGCGGTTGGGGACCTCTGCCCTAGAAGGCGGAACGAACAGGCAAGGAGCGTGTTCAGACAGGCCTGGAAATACAGCCTCCAGGAAGGGCAGGCAAGTAAACACAGAAGGGGACCTGGCACATTCAGAGTGAAAGAGCACACTGAATGAAACACAATGCTCAGGCAGGGATTCATTGGAGCAGCTGGGTTAAATACCAGGTGACAGACAGCAATAGG
Organism: Phyllobates terribilis; assembly: GCF_046119375.1. NCBI lineage: Eukaryota > Metazoa > Chordata > Amphibia > Anura > Dendrobatidae > Phyllobates > Phyllobates terribilis. The sequence continues at coordinate 214,276,535 of NW_027362764.1, forward strand.
CTGAGGACGCACAAGGGGTGTGCCCGCAGCAGGTACAAGAAACAGGAAGTGATCGGGCACCGCCCTTAAGCAGCAGACACAGAGGCAAGCAGACAGCATGGAGGGAAGCCAGGCTAGCAGACTGGACTGGAGATCAAGTGCGCGCTCTTGCACAGTGGGAGATGGACCACTATGCAAGGACGCCGCCAGGTATGTTACAGTAAGGAACTGCAACAAATTAAGAGAGACTACGAGGATCTCCTCAAGGTTAAGGAAAAACTAGAGGATGATAAGGCAGATGCAGAACACATGCGCCAAGTGATTGAGACCACTTTACAGGACACCCGTGATGAGAATGATGATCTCCGCAGAAAAATCCCGGGCCTGGAAGCTCAGGTGAAGGAGCTGCAGACGTTCTGTGATGATCTCCAGAGGGTAGAGATGTGCCTTAAGGATAGAATCTCCAGGATGGAAGTGGAGCGGAAAAAGATGGAGGAGTCTATCGGAGAAGTCACAGACCAGGGTCAGGAGTTGGCCACTGGAGATGGGAGGCATGAAGCAAATACCTCCTCGAATAATGCGAGCTCGGATGATTCGGTTGATGTATGAGCCGAGATCAAGAAGCAGTTGAAGCAGGAAGAGCTTCAGAGATGGGCTGCTGAGAGGCGAGTAGCTGAGCTAGAAGGTCGCCTGGCAAAGTACCAATCAGTGAATGAGGCCTCCTTGGAGAAGGAAAGGGGCAAACAAGTTGCGCTTAATCCTTTATACCAGGTGAAGGTGGACCTGAGGAGAATTCTGGAGTTCATAGCGGTGAGGCAGCTCAGGGGCAGCATACAGGGTGAAGAAGCTGAAAGTCAGTTGTCCCTGAAACCTGAGCCGGTTGATCGTCTTGAAACCACTGGTGAGACAGAAACATCTCGGTACAAGTGCCTCATAGATGTACCCGAAGATTTGAGAGAGAAATGCACCGGAGAGTCAGTGCATGAGGAGTTTAAGAGGGCCGTGGGAGCCAGTAAGGTGTACTCGACCTCAGAAGCTAAACAGCTGGTAGTCCTGTCCACAACCGAAGTCACAGTGAAGAGGGTGGCTATCCTAAGTGACATGCACTGGCGATGTGTTCGCAAGAAGCGGTTTGTCGGGTTGAAGACGGAACAAGCCATTAGACAACTGGAACTTATGAGAAGAGCTCAAAGTCTGCGGGAACAGGTCATCCGGGTGCCTCAGGCTCTGGTAAGAAAGCTCATTGGGAGAAATGGCCGAACCATGCAAATGATGGTAAAGAAGTCTGGTGTGATGAAGGTAAACAGTCCACGTGATCGTCAGGACTGGATACCAGATGAAGACGGCATGGTGTCATTCTCCGCTGTAGGAACGGAAGAAAATCTTGCATATATACGCATGCTGATGGAGTACCGAGTGACCTACCTGCGAGAGGTAGAACAGTTGAATCTCGCTAGACTGCGAGTGGAAAGACAGAATCGCCTGAGCAGCAGAAGATGGCAGCCATCTATAAATTGTGAGACCAGACAGAGAAAGAGCCCTTCAAATAATAGAACGGCAACAGTAGAAGTTAGGGACCTTTCAAGATGTCCTGAGGATAGTGGGCATGGGTTTAGAGGTAGTGAGACCTCCAGTAACTCAGGTCTGAGAGGCCCATACAAACGACCCAATAGAGTACGGGACAGTAAAGAGTCGAACCGGAACTTAGATACAAGGGCATGTGAGTCACACTGCTGTATTGACTGCTGGGAGCGGGGGAGGTCTGACAAGGTTAGGACTGATCGCTGGGAGCGGGGGAGGTCTGACAAGTTTATGACCCGGAAATGTGACTTGACAAAGTCAGTGACAATGACAGATGGTAGGTACCTAAGGAATGGGCTAATGTCGATGACTAATGTTCCAGGGGCTGAGCAGCGCAATTGTCAAGTACATGGTCTCTGTGTGAACTGTGGGTTATAATGTGATTGTGTATATTATGTGTTCAACCCCACAAGTTTGAACAGAGGGGTGGGATATGTAATTCAGCGGCTTGCGGCATTACTGTAATGGTCCAGGGGGTGTGTTCTGGCTGACCATGTACCTCTCCCTCAGGTGAATGATCACATGACTTTGACATCATCACAGGTCCTGTGCGCACAGAAGGACTGATCACATGACTGTGACATCATCACAGGTCCCATGTGCACTGAAGGATATATAAATCCTGGTGGTTTTGAAACAGGGTGAGAGGCGTGAGGCCTGATCCCTGTGTGTGTGGGACACTGTTAGCCTGGAGAGGCTGGAAGAGAAAGAGTGGCCTGGTGAGGCCTAGAGAGAGAGGCCTGGTCCCTGTGTGGGACTCCACTAGCCTGGAAGGCAGAAGCTGGATCCCCCTGTGTTTGAGATCCCAGTAACCTTTGAAGGTACATGGCCCGGAGGCCCCATCTGGGAAGCCTTAAAGCCACAGCTGTGGCAGAACCGAGCTGACTGAAGCAGCTACGACCCGGCAAAGGTAAAAACGCTGCTTGATGTGGACATTGATATTGTTACCTGGCTGAAGGCTGTATCTGGAGCCAAGTGGACACATCTGTCACTAGAAAGGCTCTGGGATATTATGTGTAACATGTCGGCGAGCCGCTGAGATGGACTATGTTATGAGTGGTTTATGAGATGTAATAAACTGCTGGACTGTGAATTACCGGAAAAACGTTGCATGTGTGCTTTAATTGACCCGGTGAAGCGAGTGCCCCCCAGCGTGATGAATAGCGCTACCTTACACATGGTATTTTAATATTTTTTTGCTTCCCTGTATGTTTTCATATACATATTTTTCTATACTGTAGACTATACAAAAATTGCACAATATACTAAATATACAGTATATAAATTCAATATAAAGAACCAAATTACATTTTGTATCAGCACATAAACAGAAACAATTAGTAATCAGACTGACCTGGACAATTATATTTTCAGTTCATTTTCACCATACAATGAACACCGTAAAAACAAAACCCAAAAAACAATGGAGGAATTGTAATTTTCACAACTTCGTCATACTTGAAATTTTTTATCCCCGTGCTTCACTACCTGATATGGTAAAATAAATGGTGCCATTCAAAACTGGAACTCATCCCACAAAAAATTGCCTTTGCACATCTATATTAACGGAAAAGTAAAAAAGTTATGACATTTGAATAAAGGCCAGGAAAAAAACAAAAGCACAAAAATGAAAAATCCCCAGTCATTAAAGGGTTGAAGAGTTAACAAAGATTACCCACAGTTATCATACAGTTACCGAAATGCTAGTGACAGCTGGTTTACCAAAGAAAATAGTTTGAAGTGACTTTGAAGCATGTGTGCCTTGTTTATAACTATTGGCTGACTGATTTTTTTTGCTTCCTTTGATGAAGCAGTTATTTCTTGTCAGGTCTGCCTTGCCAACAGCACACCATTGCCGACGTCATGCTGATTGACAGCTGGATTCCAGAAGTTAAGCAGCAGGGCCGACTGTCAATCAGCATGACGTCGGAAGTGATACCCCTTCAAATTCAGAAGAAAATAAGTTGCTCTGTCGATGTGATGTCACTGGAATAAGGAGAATAGCTGGCAGGAGCGGTCCGTGACTGTTCTGTGCTGGCAGAATTGAACAATATGTGACCTATATTCTGATAATTTAGGGGTATCCTGGTATTGTATAAAAATATAAAAGTGAAAAGGATGTAACTGAAAAAAAAAAGTCAGGTCTTTACAAAACCCTCATCAAAAACTAAATACCATAAACTACTATGTATAATAAATATACATATATATTTGTCACAAAAAGTCAGAATAAGCATTTAACAAAGTTCTCAAAGAAAATAGCATAGAGATTGCATGATCATACTCCCCCATGTGGTGATATTGGCACATATCATGCATCTCTTCTAGCGTATTACCCTTCATCTTGGCTCATCTTTCTTCTAGAGGTCTTCAGATAGTATCAAGTTGCTTTGTTGCAAAAATCTAACAATTTTAAGAATTTTCTTTATGGGTGTAAATACAAGAAAACAAGTTGAATAAAGGCGAGAGTAGAGAAACAGAAGACATTATAAAGAAGTCTGGAGGAGTAGATGTGGTCAAAATTGCACAGCTAATCTGCTATGAAAAATGAGAAGGCAACTGAACAAATGAATGACTAATAAAAACATTCATAGATCTAGGCATGATAAACGTACAGCAGATTTCATACTGTGTTCTATGCTGCGGCTCTTTATAGCAGAGAGGTCCTGTAACATTCTGAAAGGACGGAGCAGCATCTGGATGTTAGAACACTCCTTCACTTCATGTAATCTCTCCTGTTTGTTTCTAGCTACAGAGGGATTAGTCTTTACAACAGGAGGTGGACAGCAAGTTGCTCAGAAGGGAGACACTCAGTGACATAACTTTAGAGCAATTTTTCACTCAAACACCACAATGTTTGGTAATGAAAGAATATTCCACTATTAATAGTCTACAATCCAAAAAGCACAAGTTTGTTGAAACAACAGTGACTATTTACAATGTTATTGACATGAACTAAGAAACTGTGTTAGAACAGCGCCGGTGCCCCTGCATGAGTCCCCTTCCCCCTCAAAGCTGGAACGCCGGCGTCTTCACTTACCTGCCTCTTTCGGCGTCTATTTCCTCAAAGGACCGGCACACAGCATGCAGGCATCCCGCAGTGTGCTTATGGCGCGTGCGCCCTCTGCCTCTTAAAAGGGCAGCATGAGCGCGCGTCTGAAAACGTCCCGAGCCAAATGCTGAGAAACGTCTGATATTTAAGGTACCCTCCCCTATTGGGAGGTGCCTTAGTAACTGTAGTAATCAGTGTGTTTCCTGCTACCTAGTTGTAAGGGCCCTGTACATGTGCTCCCTGAACCCAATCCTGTCCATTCTGCCTGCCCTGTCTGAACCTGATCATGTCAATCCTGCCTGCCCTGTCTGAACCTAATCCTGTTCATCCTGCCTGCACCTGATCCTGCTGCCCGGTCTGAGCTTGATCCTGTCCACCTTGCTGTAACCTGTTCCTGACCCTGTCCTGCCTCTATGAAGTTCAGAACCTGATACATCTTGTTCGCACCTATACCGCTACCCTCACTAGTCCAGTCTGAACCTGCACCTGTGATCCTGTACCTGAGTCCGTCCTGTGTTCCTGAACTTATCTTGACCGTTTCCGATCCAATACCTGTCTTGTTTGCCAGCTGCGCAGTGCTGATCCAGAATTTTGGTCTGTACTGTATATATATATATATATATATATATATATATATATATATATATATATATGTATACAGTATAGACCAAAAGTTTGGACATTTTCATGACTATGAAAATTGTACATTCACACCGAAGGCATCAAAACTATGAATTAACACATGTGGAATTATATACTTAACAAAAAAGTGTGAAACAACTGAAAATATGTCTTATATTCTAGGTTCTTCAAAGTAGCCACCTTTTGCTTTGATGACTGCTTTGTACACTCTTGGCATTCTCTTGATGAGCTTCAAGAGGTAGTCACCGGAAATGGTTTTCACTTCACAGGTGTTCCCTGTCAGGTTTAATAAGTGGGATTTCTTGCCTTATAAATGGGGTTGGGACCATCAGTTGTGTTGTGCAGAAGTCTGGTGGATACACAGCTGATAGTCCTACTGAATAGACTGTTAGAATTTGTATTATGGAAAGAAAAAAGCAGCTAAGTAAAGAAAAAGAGTGGCCATCATTACTTTAAGAAATGAAGGTCAGTCAGTCCGAAAAATTGGGAAAACTTTGAAAGTGTCCCCAAGTGCAGTTGCAAAAAACCATCAAGCGCTACAAAGAAACTGGCTCACATGAGGACCGCCCCAGGAAAGGAAGACCATGAGTCACCTCTGCTTTTGAGGATAAGTTTATCCGAGTCACCAGCCTCAGAAATTGCAGGTTAACAGCAGCTCAGATTAGAGACCAGGTCAATGCCACACAGAGTTCTAGCAGCAGACACATCTTTTCAACAACTGTTAAGAGGAGACTTTGTACAGCAGGCCTTCATGGTAAAATAGCTGCTAGGAAACCACTGCTAAGAACAGGCAACAAGCAGAAGAGACAAGTTTGGGCTAAAGAACACAAGGAATGGACATTAGACCAGTGGAAATCTGTGCTTTGGTCTGATGAGTCCAAATTTGAGATCTTTGGTTCCAACCACCGTGTCTTTGTGCGACGCAGAAAAGGTGAACGGATGGACTCTACATGCCTGGTTCCCACCGTGAAGCATGGAGGAGATGTGATGGTGTGGGGGTGCTTTGCTGGTGACACTGTTGGGGATTTATTCAAAATTGAAGGCATACTGAACCAGCATGGCTACCACAGCATCTTGCAGCGGCATGCTATTCCATCCGGTTTGCGTTTAGTTGGACCATCATTTATTTTTCAACAGGACAATGACCCCAAAAACACCTCCAGGCTGTGTAAGGGCTATTTGACCAAGAAGGAGAGTGATGGGGTGCTACGCCAGATGACCTGGCCTCCACAGTCACCAGACCTGAACCCAATCGAGATAGTTTGGGGTGAGCTGGACCGCAGAGTGAAGGCAAAAGGGCCAACAAGTGCTAAGCATCTCTGGGAACTCCTTCAAAATTGTTGGAAGACCATTTCCGGTGACTACCTCTTGAAGCTCATCAAGAGAATGCCAAGCGTGTGCAGAGCAGTTGTGGCACCCCAGGGGTCTGGTTTCCACAGTAATGCAATGTTATGTCTGAGAGCAGGTGGGAGGTCTCTTGGTCAGGAATCCTATGCATGCCACACCTCCTGCCCAGTCCTGGGAGGGGAAAAACTTCCCCTATATAAACCTGGGGCTGAGGCAGGGTTAGAGAGTTCAGAGGGAGAGTTGAGCCAGGAGGGCTGACAGGGAGCTGTGGCTCCGGCTGGGCCCAGCTCCTGGGCCATGCCAGAAGTAGAGAAGAGAAGCAGCATAGGAAGAAACAACAGGAGCTCTGTGGGAGCAGTGTTACAAAGAGTCAGGGGCTGGCAGCTGCAGAGCTCGCCCTGACTGAGAAGAGTTATCACCGGACCCGGAGTCCGAGGCTGTGGGGACTAACTCCTACCCAGCAGCAGAATCCGTCAGGCAGGGGATTTCAGGTCCTCTGGCCAAGAAACCCGAAGGCACGGTCACACGCATGGGACCAGCACCGCCGTCGTGGAGCGGAAGCTACTAGAAGGCCCCGAGTCACCGGCCATACGGGTGAGCACCACACGGTACACTCAGGGACGTGGGCTACTTATACTCGCTTCTAGCAAGGTAGCCAGAAGAGTATCGTTAGTTTGGGAGGCCTACAACTCCGCCTGGCCAGGGGAGATCCCATCTGCTCAAGGACTGACCAGGCCCCAACCGCTAGCCAGTACTCCGGGAGGGTCTATCCTTGTCACCAGTAAAGACCCTGAACTACACCGCATCGTCTCTGAGTGGTTCCTGCTACCCCCATCATCCACGTCGGCTGCCCTGAGGCCATACCCCTCCCGTTGGGGGTTATACCATCCACGCTGCACCATCCTTCCACCGGCCTCAGCGGTCTGCCCTGCAGCGGCAGCTCCATAGCTGCATTCAACGGGTGGCGTAGTCGTCCATCATCTACCGCTGATACAGCGCCACTTAGTCTGACTCCCTGGGCACGGACCGGGTCACCGCCACGAGACTACAACCCTCAACAGATCCGGCTCCGGGTAAGCTCCCGCGTGCGCAACGCAGCGCGACACAGGCCCAGGGGCGCGTCAACTTTTGGCGTAGTCGGCAGGATTTCGTGCCCGCAACCACCGGGTACTGCGTGCCTGAAAAAGACTGTTCAAACTTACCAGTGGTGAAGATTCCCGCCATCCGGCGCCATTTTCAGCCTTCTTCCCGCCTTCCGTGGAGTTTTCCCGCCGTTGGACGCCATCTTGAAGACGCCGCGCGGGAAGAAGAGGGGCGTGGACTCCGAAAGCACGCGAGAACTGAAGCCCCGCCTCACGTCCGGACGTTGCGTAAGGTCCTGGAAGGAGCCCAGCAGACGCCGACGTCACAGGAGCGCGACGGAAGGTCCTCAACCCTGACGATCCACTGCGGAGCCGCGGCCTACGGAAGAGGATCATCGCAAGGTAGGCCACGGTCCACTAGGGGGGAGGAAGATGTCGGATACGGAGGAGAGCTTCACTGCCTCAACCCCCGCCAGCGCCAGCGCTGCTGCAGTCATGCCTTTTACCATGCCCTATATTCCGGGAGCAGCCTGGCTACCCCAGTACTCAGGGGAGTCACATACCCTGAATGACTTTAGAGAAAAGCTGGATAGCCTCTTCCAGGTGTACCCCCTCACAGAAGAGCAAAAAGTGAGCATCCTGGTGGCCCAATTAACCGGGGCAGCCCAAAGGGAGGTAAAGTCCTGGCCACCTGGGAGGAGGACTGTCGCAGAGATAGTAACCCAGCTAACCGAGGAGGAGCTGCAGTACTACCAATACGAGGAAAGCCAAGAGGACCCGGACGGGTCTGAGGACTACCCTCAGGAGGGAGCACAAAGAGGACATAGCTACTGAAGGGAAGTAGCGTGAATAAAGAGCTGTAAATAGTTACCCGTAAGGGTACAAGGACTGCTGCTAATTAAAATATGGTCCCCGTTGGGATTAGTGAATTGTTCCCCATGTGCCCCTATCTTAAACCAGGCTGAGGACTGTGAGCAGCCATCCCTTATTCCCACTGACCGAGGACTGAGAGCGGTGTTCTTTCCCTCTACCTGGCCGAGGACTGAGAGCGGCCATATCCTGTAAATAATTATGTGTTTCTAGTAATTTATAGGAGTCCTTGGTGGATTTACCGGGAATCCTTTGTACAGTTAGTGGAGCGTAACCCAGGATGGACTAAAAGACTGTTAAGGACTCGGGGCAGGACAGACCCCTACCTGGTTACGTCTCCCTGTTTTGGTGAAATGGACACCTTTGTTTCCTTCAAAGACTGCACCCGGTTGCGGACATGCCGTGACCACCTTTATGTGTTTTTCTTATTGTATTATTATTGTTATACCCTGTTATGTCTTTCTAAAAAAATATGTTTAGTCCCGGAGTACTAAATTTCACTAGGGGGGAATGTGGCACCCCAGGGGTCTGGTTTCCACAGTAATGCAATGTTATGTCTGAGAGCAGGTGGGAGGTCTCTTGGTCAGGAATCCTATGCATGCCACACCTCCTGCCCAGTCCTGGGAGGGGAAGAACTTCCCCTATATAAACCTGGGGCTGAGGCAGGGTTAGAGAGTTCAGAGGGAGAGTTGAGCCAGGAGGGCTGACAGGGAGCTGTGGCTCCGGCTGGGCCCAGCTCCTGGGCCATGCCAGAAGTAGAGAAGAGAAGCAGCATAGGAAGAAACAACAGGAGCTCTGTGGGAGCAGTGTTACAAAGAGTCAGGGGCTGGCAGCTGCAGAGCTCGCCCTGACTGAGAAGAGTTATCACCGGACCCGGAGTCCGAGGCTGTGGGGACTAACTCCTACCCAGCAGCAGAATCCGTCAGGCAGGGGATTTCAGGTCCTCTGGCCAAGAAACCCGAAGGCACGGTCACACGCATGGGACCAGCACCGCCGTCGTGGAGCGGAAGCTACTAGAAGGCCCCGAGTCACCGGCCATACGGGTGAGCACCACACGGTACACTCAGGGACGTGGGCTACTTATACTCGCTTCTAGCAAGGTAGCCAGAAGAGTATCGTTAGTTTGGGAGGCCTACAACTCCGCCTGGCCAGGGGAGATCCCATCTGCTCAAGGACTGACCAGGCCCCAACCGCTAGCCAGTACTCCGGGAGGGTCTATCCTTGTCACCAGTAAAGACCCTGAACTACACCGCATCGTCTCTGAGTGGTTCCTGCTACCCCCATCATCCACGTCGGCTGCCCTGAGGCCATACCCCTCCCGTTGGGGGTTATACCATCCACGCTGCACCATCCTTCCACCGGCCTCAGCGGTCTGCCCTGCAGCGGCAGCTCCATAGCTGCATTCAACGGGTGGCGTAGTCGTCCATCATCTACCGCTGATACAGCGCCACTTAGTCTGACTCCCTGGGCACGGACCGGGTCACCGCCACGAGACTACAACCCTCAACAGATCCGGCTCCGGGTAAGCTCCCGCGTGCACAACGCAGCGCGACACAGGCCCAGGGGCGCGTCACAGTCATCAAAGCAAAAGGTGGCTACTTTGAAGAACCTAGAATATAAGACATATTTTCAGTTGTTTCACACCTTTTTGTTAAGTATATAATTCCACATGTGTTGATTCATAGTTTTGATGCCTTCAGTGTGAATGTACAATTTTCATAGTCATGAAAATACAGAAAAATCTTTAAATGAGAAGGTGTATCCAAACTTTTGGTTTGTACTGTATATATATATATATATATATATATATATATATATATATATATATAAAATTAGAATAAATACAAATTATATTATGGTGGTTCAGCAGTTAGCCCTATTGCTTTGCACAACTGTGGTGCTGTATTTCCTTATTAGGCCTGTAGGATACCCATATCCAATTCTTCATCCTCTGAATTTTATAGGTGCCAGTTTAGTTTCAATTGAAGATTAGATTGAATCAAATTTCCTCCGCCATCGTACTGATTTACTGAATGATCGGGTCAAAGGATTTTGGATTGGGCTTTTCGGAAATGTTGAAGGTATGGTATCGAGATATTAACTATTTCATCACTGATTGTTTACTTTAACCCCTTTCCGACCCAAGGCGTACAAATACGTATCTGTGCCCTGGGACTTATGGACCTGATACGTATTAGTACGCCCTATCTTTAAAGCGGCACCGCGACCGAAGTCGAGGTGATAAAATTAAAATTCCGGTGCCATCCTACCTCAGGGTAGATGGCGCCGGCATCTCGGGGGGTGGAGCCACCCCCCCGCACCCACGATCACTGTGATTGGCTGTTCAATTCTGAACAGCCAATCACAGCATTTCTCACTGTCTCCTAAGAGCACCGATCCTAGGCTGTTGCCTAGTAACCCCAGTCCTCTCCCCAAACTGCTAGGATCGGTGCGATCGCCGATCAAATCGATCGCACCGATCACAGCGGGACCGCGCGGTAACAGGGCGGTTACGGGGCGGTGACCGGCTTGTGACCTGCCTGTCACCTCCCCATGACCCTCTGTGAAGTCATACAAGCCCCCTGCCAGCCCCCAGCCAGCTCTGATTGGAGCGATCGATGATGACATCGATCGCTCCAATCAGAGTACATGAACACAGGTGACACGGCGGTCACAGGGCGGTGACCGGCTTGTGACCTGCCTGTCACCTCCCTGTAACCCCCTGTGGTGCATGCCCAGGCCCCAGCCATCTCTGATTGGTGCGATCGATGTCATCATCAGTCACACCAATCAGAGTACCTGACCGGGTGGTGACCGGCCTGTGACCTGCCTGTCACCACCCTGTCACCCCCCTGTGACCGCCCTGCAGATCCTCACACTTGGTGAGGATTTCTACAGAGCGGTCACGTCTGATCACTCTGTGCTGGGTCTTGTAGTTCCACAATCTTCTGTGACACTACAAGACCTCCTCCTACCTGCTCCAGTCGCTGCTGCCGCTCTGCAGGGTCCTGGATCTCTTGCTCTGGCATCTGCTGAGCTGTTCAGGCTGCTGGATCTTCAGTTTCGGTGTCCGGCTGCTGTCCAGGGTCCTGGATCTCCGGCTCCTGTCTCCTGGGTCGTCGGTCTCCAGCTTCTTATCCTGCAGATCCTGCTCCTGAGCCTCTTCCAGAACCTGCTGCTGATCCTGCTGAAAGAAGAACAGAGAAGACTTTGGTAAGTGCATCTCTGTTCTCCCCTCATCCACCCCTCTCCTCCCCTCCTCCTCTCCCTCCCCCCCTCCTTTTACCAATTTTTTTTTTTCGTGCGTCCTGCAGCGGCCGAGCGCTGAGCAGTGTCTACGTCACTGATCAACGTCCATGCTCGCTGCTTTTCACGACTTTTCTTTTTTTCTTTTCTGTGTTCGCTGTTTTCACGACTTTTCTTTTTTTCTTTTCTGTGTTCGCTGTTTTCACGACTTTTCTTTTTTTCTTTTCTGTGTTCGCTGTTTTCACGACTTTTCTTTTTTACTTTTCTGTGTTCGCTGTTTTCACGACTTTTCTTTTTTTCTTTTCTGTGTTCGCTGTTTTTGCGACTTTTCTTTTATTCTTTTTTTTTTCTTTCTTTCTTTTCTTTCCCCTCTTTTTCTTGTCCCTGTCAATTCCCCCCCCCACCTTTGCACCACATCCGCTCACACACCCAGCAGCTGCCAAGAGTTGATTGGTGACATAGTTCACCGATCCGCACTCGTGCTCGCTGTTTGAACCACCTACGGTAGTTCTTTTTTTTCTCTTTTTTTTTTCAGGAAAAAAAAGTTCACACCAAGCACACTGACACACACACACTAAATAAAGAACTGACACACACGCACCACATACACGGGAAAAAAAAAATGGCCGGCTCATCCCAAACTCGCTATTCAGCGGCGGAGGCATACTCTTTTGTTGCCTCCGACACTGAGACTGACAGCGAGGGCGAGGATCCCACATTTCTTTGCTTTTCTGACGCCTCATCGTCCTCCTCTTCCTACTCTTCTTCCTCCTCTTCTTCCTCAGGTTCTCCTGGACCGCCCCGCAGTCGTCGCAGGAGAGAAGATGTTCCAGCGCCCCCCAATACTGACCCCATATGGACCTCGCCCCCAGAAAATTTTGAGCCATTGATTCCTGATTTCGTGGCGGAATCAGGAATCAAGTTTGACACCACCGGCCTCACAGAAATAGACTTTTTCAAAGTCTTTTTCTCTGAGGATTTTATAAACCTCATGGTGGGCCAAACTAATTTGTATGCTCATCAATTTTTGGAACAAAACCCCTCTTCATCATTTTCTAACTGGTCTCCTGTAGACGCAGAAGAAATGATGAAGTTTTGGGGCCTGGTCCTTCATATGGGGATCCTGAAAAAAACAGAGATTCGGCAATACTGGAGTGTTGACGTTTTGTATAACACTCCAGTGTTCCAAATGGTGATGATCCGGAAACGTTTTAAGGCCATCCACAAGTTCTTGCATTACCAAGATAATGCAAGGTGACCCGAACTTTGATCGTCTTTTCAAAGTTCGGCCGGTCATCGAGCACTTCAACAACAAGTTTGGTGAAGTGTACGTGCCCCAAAGGGACATCTGCGTGGATGAGTCCTTAATTTCTTTCAAGGGGCGGCATGGATTCCGGCAGTACCTGCCCAGTAAAAGGTCCAGGTACGGGATCAAGCTGTATAAACTTTGTGAGAGTACCTCAGGGTACACTCACAAGTTTAAAGTTTATGAAGGGAAGGACTCCCGGATTGAACCCCCTGAATGCCCCCCTGTTCTGGGAGTGAGTGGGAAAATTGTGTGGGACTTGGTTCACCCACTGCTGGATAAAGGTTATCACCTGTACGTGGATAACTTTTATACAAGTATCCCACTCTTCAAGTCCCTCTCTGCGTGACATACTGCAGCTTGCGGTACTGTCCGCAAAAATCAGAAAGGCCTCCCAAAGACGCTAATTGGGCAGCTGCTCAGAAGGGGTGAGAGCAGAGCCCAATGTAGCGACCACCTGTTGGTGGTCAAGTACAAGGACAAGAGGGATGTCCTTCTCTTGACCACCATACATGGTGATGGCTGCACCCTCAGCACTGTAAGAAGTTCCACTACACAGGTCGCCAAACCAGACTGTGTAGTGGGGTACAACAAGTACAGTCATGGCCAAAAGTATTGAGAATGAGACAAATAGTAATTTTTCCAAAGTTTACTGCTTCATTTTTTGTAATGGCAATTTGCATATACTCCTGAATGTCAAAGAGTGATCAGCTTAACACCAATTACTGTACTTGCAAAGTCAATATTTGCCCAGAAAATGAACTTTAACCCCCAAAACACATTTCAACATCATTGCAGTCCTGCCTTAAAAGGAGCAGCTAACATCGTTTTAGTGATTGATCCATTAACACAGGTGTGGGTGTTGATGAGGACAGGGCTGGCGATCAATCAGTCATGATTAAGTAAGAATGACATCACTGGACACTTTAAAAGGAGGCTGGTTCTTGGTATCATTGTTTCTCTTCAGTTAACCATGGTTATCTCTAAAGAAACACGTGCAGCCATCATTGCACTGCACAAAAATGGCCTAACAGGGAAGAGTATCGCAGCTACAAAGATTGCACCTCAGTCAACAATCTATCGCATCATCAAGAACTTCAAGGAGAGAGCTTCCATTGTTGTCAAAAAGGCTCCAGGGCGCCCAAGAAAGACCAGCAAGCACCAGGACCGTATCTTAAAACTGTTTCAGCTGCGGGATCGGACTACCAGCAGTGCCGAGCTTGCTCAGGAATGGCAGCAGGCTGGTGTGAGTGCTTCTGCACGCACTGTGAGGCGGAGACTCTTTGAGCAAGGGCTGGTTTCAAGGAGGGCAGCAAAGAAGCCACTACTCTCCAGAAAAAACATCAGGGACCGACTGATATTCTGCAAAAGGTACAGGGAGTGGACTGCTGAGGACTGGGGCAAAGTCATTTTCTCTGATGAATCCCCTTTTCGATTGTTTGGGACATCTGGAAAACAGCTTATTCGGAGAAGAAGAGGTGAGTGCTACCACCAGTCTTGTCTCATGCCAACTGTAAAGCATCCTGAAACCATTCATGTGTGGGGTTGCTTCTCAGCCAAGGGAATCGGCTCACTCACAGTCTTGCCTAAAAACACAGCCATGAATAAAGAATGGTACCAGAATGTCCTCCAAGAGCAACTTCTCCCAACCGTCCAAGAGCAGTTTGGCGCCCAACAATGCCTTTTCCAGCATGATGGAGCACCTTGCCATAAAGCTAAGGTGATAACTAAATGGCTCATGGAACAAAACATAGAGATTTTGGGTCCATGGCCTGGAAACTCCCCAGATCTTAATCCCATTGAGAACTTGTGGTCAATCATCAAGAGACGGGTGGACAAACCAAAACCAACAAATTCTGGCAAAATGCAAGCATTGATTATGCAAGAATGGACTGCTATCCGCCAGGATTTGGTCCAAAAGTTGATTGAGAGCATGCCAGGGAGAATTACAGAGGTCTTGAAGAAGAAGGGGCAACACTGCAAATATTGACTTGCTGCATTAACTCATTCTAACTGTCAATATAACCTATTGGTACTCATAATATGATTGCAATTATATTTCTGTATGTGATATAAACATCAGACAAACACTAATAAAAACCAGAGGCCAGCAGATCATGTGAAAATATAATTTTGGTGTCATTCTCAAAACTTTTGGCCATGACTGTACATGGGGGGAGTTGATCTCTCCGATCAAGTCCTCCAGCCATACAGTGCTTTGAGAAAGGCCAAGGTATGGTATAAGAAGCTGGCCGTGCACATTGTTCAGATGGCAATGCACAACGCTTTCCTTCTGTCTCAATGTGCAGGCCAGACTTCTGCGTCGTATCTTCACTTTCAGGAGACAGTTATCAAGGCCCTGATATTTGGCAGTGGTGGCGGAGCGGGTCCCACTACTTCTGGAACTGAAGGACCTCGAATTGTACTGGGCCAGCATTTCCCGGGGCAGATCCCTCACAGCGGAAAAAAGGGTAAGTCACAAAAGAAGTGCCGAGAGTGCTACCGAAGAGGAATACGCAAGGACACCATTTACCAATGTGACACCTGCCCCGACAAACCTGGCCTCTGCATGAAAGACTGCTTCAGAAGATACCATACTTCCATGGACTATTGAATTAATTTCTGATGTATGAGAACCAGACGAACACTACACAGCTGACGTAGTGTTCGTCAGGTTGTCATACTTCAGTTGTGTAGTGTTTGTCAGGTTGTAATACACAACTGGCATATAACACTACATTATAAAACTGACAAATCAGGAATACGTTCCAAAAAGGGGGCACTTGTGGGGGAGCTCCAATGTTTAGGCACACAGAGGCTCTCCAAACGCGACATGGTTCCAATTTGTTAGCGGACACCATGTCGCGTTTGGAGAGCCCTTTGTGTGCCTAAACGTTGGGGCTCCCCCACAATTGACCCCATTTTAGAAACTAGACCCCACAAGGCACCTATCTAGATGCATAGTGAGCACTTGGAACCCCCAGGTGCTTCACAAATTAATCCGTTAAAATAAAAAAGTGTTTTTTTTCTCCACTTTTTCATTTTTACGAATCAATTTGTGAAGCACCTGGGGGTTCCAAGTGCTCACTATGCATCTAGATAGGTGCCTTGGGGGGTCTAGTTTCCAAAATGGGGTCACTTGTGGGGGAGCTCCAATGTTTAGGCACACAGGGGCTCTCCAAACGCAACATAGTGTCCGCTAACAGTTTGAGACGATTTTCCATTCAATTTGTTTGCGGACGCCATGTTGCATTTGCAGAGTCCCTGTGTGCCCAAACATTGGAGCTCCACCACAATTGACCCCATTTTGGAAACTAGACCCCCCCAAGGCACCTATCTAGATGCATAGTGAGCACTTGGAACCCCCAGGTGCTTCACAAATTGATTCGTAAAAATGAAAAAGTGTTTTTTTTTCCACTTTTTCATTTTTACAAATCAATTTGTGAAGCACCTGGGGGTTCCAAGTGCTCACTATGCATCTAGATAGGTGCCTTGGGGGGTCTAGTTTCCAAAATGGGGTCACTTGTGGGGGAGCTCCAATTTTTAGGCACACAGGGGCTCTCCAAACGCAACATGGTGTCCGCTAACAATTTGAGCCGATTTTCCATTCAATTTGTTAGCGGACACCATGTTGCATTTGCGGAGTCCCTGTGTGCCCAAACATTGGAGCTCCACCACAAGTGACCCCTTTTTGGAAACTAGACCCCCCAAGGCACCTATCTAGATGCATAGTGAGCACTTGGAACCCCCAGGGGCTTCACAAATTGATTTGCAAAAATGAAAAAGAGTTTTTTTTTCCACTTTTTCATTTTTACAAATCAATTTGTGAAGCACCTGGGGGTTCCAAGTGCTCACTATGCATCTAGGTAGGTGCCTTGGGGGGTCTAGTTTCCAAAATAGGGTCACTTGTGGTGGAGCTCCAATGTTTGGGCACACAGGGACTCTGCAAATGCAACATGGTGTCCGCTAACAAATTGAATGGAAAATCGGCTCAAATTGTTAGCGGACACCATGTTGCATTTGCAGAGTTCCTGTGTGCCCAAACATTGGAGCTCCCCCACAAGTGACCCCATTTTGGAAACTAGACCCCCCAAGGCACCTATCTAGATGCATAGTGAGCACTTGGAACCCCCAGGTGCTTCACAAATAGATTCGTAAAAGTGAAAAAGTGGAAAAAAAAATACTTTTTCATTTTTACAAATCAATTTGTGAAGCACCTGGGGGTTCCAAGTGCTCACTATGCATCTAGATAGGTGCCTTGGGGGGGTATAGTTTCCAAAATGGGGCCACTTGTTGGGGAGCTCCAATGTTTAGGCACATCAGGGGCTCTCCAAACGCAACATGGCGTCCGCTAATTATTCAAGCAAATTTTACAATCAAAAAGTCAAATGGCGCTCCTTCCCTTCCGAGCCCTGCCGTGCGCCCAAACAGTGTTTTTTCCCCACATATGGGGTATCTGCGTGCCCAGGGGAAATTGCACAACAAATTTTGTGGTCCATTTTTTTCTTGTTACCCCTGTGAAAATAAAAAAAATTGGGTGTAAAGTAACATTTTTGTGAAAAAAGTTAAATGTTCATTTTTTTCTTCCACATTCCAAAAATTCCTGTGAAGCACCTGAAGGGTTAATAAAGTTATTGAATGTGGTTTTGAGCACCTTGAGGGGTGCAGTTTTTAGAATGGTGTCACTTTTGGGTATTTTCTGTCATAAAGACCTCTCAAAGTGACTTCAAATGTGATGTGGTCCCTAAAAAAATGGTTTTGTAAATTTTGTTGGAAAAATGAGAAATCGCTGGTCAACTTTTAACAATTTTAGCTCCCTAACAAAAAAAAATTTTGGTTCCAAAATTGTGCTGATGTAAAGTACACATGTGGGAAATGTTATTTATTAAGTATTTTGTGTGACATATCTCTCTGATTTAAGGGCATAAAAATTAAAATTTTGAAAATTGCAAAATTTTCAAAATTTTCACCAAATTTACGTTTTTTTCACAAATAAACGCAAGTGATATCGAAGAAATTTTACCAAAATCATGAAGTACAATATGTCACGAAAAAACAATCTCAGAATCAGGGGCATCCGTTGAAGCGTTCCAGAGTAATTACCTCATAAAGTGACAGTGGTCAGAATTGTAAAAATTGGCCTGGTCATTAACACTAGAACTACTGATGGAGTCATTTTGACTCCTTTCGTTTTTTATTTCTCTTCTGTGACTACATTTTTCAGAATTCCGGCTTGAAACTCGGTGACTTTTCCTCAAATATGATGAGAAAAAAGATTTTGTGAGAATAAATAATTTTGGTGAAAAATTTGCGCGTTTTTTTCAAAATTTACCAAGAACTACTGAAGGGAGTCATTTTGACTCCCTACTATATTTTGAGGTCCTTTTGTCACTAAATGTTGCTATAAAGTTTTGTGCATAATTTTTTCACTCTGTCTTATTTACCCTGATGTTCATATAGATGTAGTTCAATTTACATGTCAACTTTTCACATTTTCCTTGTGTTTTACCTGCTTGTATTTCTGTGTAATGCTGAACAAAATAGCTTGTTTACTCTAGGCTCTTATCTTATGCTAATGAAGGGTGGTGTTTTTCTAAGGTCCTAGCAGGAGACAGTATTCTGGATAGTAACTTTACTTTCAGTTCAGCTGAAGAGACAAAGAGAACAGACGCAGACATACGAGCTCTGAAGACTCATACAGGTATGAATTGTTATGAAATAGTTTAGCTGTCTGTCAACTGATTCAGCCCACCTACTTTTGAAGGTGGCAGAACAGTTATTATTTCTTTTAGTTTTCATTTAATTTCTATTTTTCAGCAGGGAACTATATAGAATTATGGAATTCGTGAGGAATATGGAGAGAAGACGTTTGATAAAGCCTCAGGATATTCTGGCTACTTTGCAATCCATACCGGAGGATGAATCGGAATCCGAATTGCAGGAACATGTATTTGATTCTGACAGTGATGAAGATTTCATTCCTCAGAACATATCAAGTGAATCTGAAGACTCAGAAGGAACAAATCCAGAAGGTAAGTAGTTATGTGTATTTATTTGTTCTTCCACACACTGAGTTAGGGCCTGTGCACACTAGCAGAATTCTGGCTGAATAGCCATCTGGATATTCTTGCCGCAATACAGGCCGTACCTGCCCGCTCATGCCTGAAGCTCCGCTCCGAACCCCGGGCTGGAGCCGCTGTCAGGGACAGAGCAGCGCTTGCTTACGCGCGAGCACGGCTCCGTCCCAGACAGCGGCTCCAGCCCGGGGTTCGGAGCGGAGCTTCAGGTATGAAACTCCGTTCTGTACCTGAGCGGGCAGGTACGGGCCGGATTGTGGTAAGAATATCCGGTCGGATATTCCGCCGCTAATCCAGCCAGTGTGCACGGACCCTTACAAAACAAAAATTCTAAATATTCATCAACTTTTTTACAGATATTCCAAGCACATCAACTGGGGATCGGGCTCATGCAGTTATGTTGCCTCGTGACCATCCTCCTGGTCGTGGACAGAAAAAATCAGCCAAACGTCCCAGAAATGAAAGAACAACAGATAACGATGGCGGCGAAGGTAATGCAACAACAAACACCAGAGAAGGCGAATCTGAAGGAATACTAGTTTCAGCGGATGGTATTCAATGGAAACCTGTTGAAATTGGAGAACACTTGCCTGGTAGGCGTGACAGCCAAAATATTCTTCGAGAAGCACCTGGCCCTACAGGATACGCCAGAAGAAATATCATTATCGATAGTCCTTTGAGCGCATGGCGTTTATTTTTTGATTCATATATATTGACACATATAAAGAACTGTACGCTTGCAGAAGCATGCAGGAACAATAATTTACAGTTTACTCTATCTGATGAGGAGCTAGATGCATTCATTGCGATATTCTATGCTCGTGGAATATCTGGCACGAACCATCACTCGATTAGCAGTATTTGGTGTAATGACTGGGGAATACCGTTTTGCAAAGCGACAATGTCTAGGGACCGCTTTGTTGAAATTATGAGGTTTCTCAGATTTGATGAGAAATCTACTCGATCGGAGAGACTGCAAACGGACAAGTTTGCTCTATTTTCTACTGTGTGGGACAGGTTTATTGAAAATTGTATTGCGTGTTACAAACCTGGCCCATACATAACGGTGGATGAGCAACTTTTCTCAAGCAAAACTAGGTGTCCATTCACGCAGTACATGCCTTCCAAACCAGATAAATATGGCCACAAATATTGGCTAGCTGTTGATAAGAGGAGCAAATATCTGGCAAATGGCTTCCCTTATCTAGGCAAAGATGACACACGCCGTGCTGAGGACCGTTTAGCTGACCATGTGGTAATGAAGTTATTGGACCCGTTTTTGAAAAAAGGTCGCAATGTTACAACCGATAATTATTTTACTTCAGTAAAATTAGCTAAACAGCTAAAAAGCAAAGGAACAACCATCGTGGGAACACTGAACAAGATAAGGCGAGAAGTGCCTAAAGAAATAAAATCCATGAAAGAGGAATTGTACAACACTAAAGTGTTTAGAAATGAAGACAATTTTCCACTTACAGTATATCAAGGAAAGCCCAACAAAAATGTTGTCATTTTGAGTTCCGTCCATCCAGATGTTGTTGTTGCGTCTGATTCCACTAAAAAAACTCCAGAAACGGTAAAGTTTTACAATGAAACAAAATATGGAGTAGATGTAGTGGATCAGATGGCACGAAAATATACCACACGAACATGCACAAGGAGATGGCCTGTTCATGCATTTGAAAATGCCTTAGACTTTGCGGGTATAAATGCATGGAAAATATTCAAGGAGATTACCCACCAAAAAATGTCACGCAAGGCATTTTTGCAAACGCTTGTGAGAGAGTTGAGTGGTCCTTATGTCACAGATAGGGAAAAGGGTTCCACGTCCCAAGTTTCTACATGCTCAGAAGTGATGGTTCAAACAAAATTTTGCCAGATCAAAGAAAAGTGCAAGAAAAATAGATCTGTCGGAAATTGTAAGACTTGTGGTAAGTCTTTGTGTGGGCAATGTACTGCCATAAATCAAAGGCAATGCCTAAAATGTGAAACACCAAATGTTTAGAAGGTGAATTCTGCGCCATATTTTCATTTTTATGCTCCTCCACCTACATTTTCTCTGCTTTTTGTTCTTCAGTTGTTGTTTATATGTGTGCACTTGAATAAAAAAAAATGTTTGAAAAACGTCTATTATAATTATTGTTATTTTCTGTAGAAAAATAAGAAAAGCAGAAAAAAAACAATCAAAAGCATTACTGTTGGATCTCACAATAATAATACATTACAAAAAATATAATTATTAATAAATAACCACAAATGAAACTCTAAAAATAAACGAAAACAAGCAAGGAGTCAAAATGACTCCTTTCAGTAGTTCTAGGCGGGGTCACGAGTCCAGTAGTCCTAGTGTTAACGTGCAAACCACCCTCGGGGGTAAAGGGGTTAATCATATTATACCTTATCCCTCTCACCATTGTTCTTGTGTTGTGGTGTTTGTTATGTACAATAATCCTATTTTTCAGTAATTTCTGAATATTTTAAAGTGGTGAACTGGAGGATGGCTGGAAACGAGGGGTGGAATGCTAGTCTAGCCACTGACAGCCTGGGGCACCATGAGATTATGTCCCTTTCTGTGAGTGACTAACTACAGCTGCACAGTTGACAAATTACTCTAAATCCACATGTTATTAGGCTTTGTTTGAGTAAGGATTCAGCAGCAGCAGTAGCAGTTCAAAGCAGCTTCAAAAGGAACATAAACTTCAAAATTACAACAACACTTTCAGTATGGTATTTAGGAAACAGTTAGGGTACCCTAACCCTAATGACTAATTTATGAATAACTACTATACCCCCTAAAATAAGAATTAGAGAAAAATGTTGTATTCCTGCATTGTGGACTTCTGCTATCCCTCCTAGAAACAAATGAATAAGTTGACAAATGGTTGCTCCAAATCCACATACTATTAGGCTTTGTCGACACATATTGTGACCGTGAGCTCACTGGATACAGTGTTAGAATTTGTTGGGTCGCCTAGTTATAAATATATTTGTACATTTCCAGGAGGAATAACAGAGTAACAAAACAGATGCTCCAGAATTTCTTTATGGACAACAGAAGCATTAATGAAAACAGATGTGTCATGAGGGGTGGCAGCTAGTGTTGAGCGAGCACTAAAATGCTCGGGTGCTCGAAGCTCGGGCCGAGCTCGCCGTGATACTCGGGTGCTCGACCCGAGCAATGAGCCCAATGTTAGTCTATGGGAGACTCGAGCATTTTTGCGGTGGCACCCCCGGCAGTCTTTTAAAAGCCTAACAAGTGCCCAAAACGATAGTGACAGTGCTCAAATGACATGGGGACAGCATGGGGATCGCCCCAGGAAGCATTTCTAACCCCCAGGTCACTGCTGTCAACAACGTGGTCAGAGGTATTAAGCCACTTTTACGGGCTCACAATAAAACGTTCTAAAACGAAAGTGAAACTTTTTTCCTGTGAAACATGTTAAGGAGCATCCTTTCCAGGGAAAAGACTTGTGTATAAGTTCAAATAAATGACCAAAAACAAAAATACTCCTCCACACCTTCGGCTATGTTCACAAGTAGCATTTTTTATGCGTTTTTGCACTTTTGTATTGCTTTCAACTATGACAAATGCATTCACCGGGAAATGTCATTTTAACATTTTACAACCTTATCTGGCCATGTGCTGTGTGACACATGCATAAAGTGCTGAAAAGACATGGGAACAGCATGGGGAAGACCCCTGGAAGCATCTCTGACTCCCAGGTCACTGTCTAAAAGTGTGTCCATCATAAGTGATCCTTGTCGCATCAGAAGATGCAGACTTGCAACTATCCCCATGCAAGTTCTAATCCCAGGGCAGTGTTCAATTGTACCTCCCCCATTCCTTGCAATACAAGCGCAAGTATACAGCCTGCCACCCACCCACCCCCAGGCTGCAATACCATACTGCTTGCTTGCTTGAACTTGAAATTGGGCCTTTTAGGCATGTGGAGGCGGAATCTGGCCACCACGTCATGGCTGTGTTGGCGGCCTGGAATCCATACTCAGTCCCCAGCCGCCTGGCGGCCGGGTGTCCATACTCGGTCCCCAGCCGCCCCGCGGCCGGGTGTCCACACACGGACCCCAGCCGCCTGGGGGCAGCCGGGTGTCCATAAACGGTCCCCAGCCGCCCCTATTTCTCCTTAGAACATCCCCCCACACACTTTTCTTAGCCCGGCCTGCTTTAGGCAGCATTGGACGAGCCCACCAGAGAACCAGACTCATCCGGTGGGCCCTGACTTCTCCATCGGTGGAGCTGAGAGTGCCAAGGTGAGGAGCATGATGATGATGATGACAGAAGTTAGCATCTGCTATGTTTTCTTTTAATGCAAGTGTAAGTGTGCAGCCTGCCACCCACCCACCCCCAGACTGCAATTCCATACTGCTAGCTTGCACTTGAAATGGGGCCTTTTAGTTTGGAGGAGGCTGAAGCTGGCCACTACCTCAAGGCTGCTTCGGCAGCGAGGTATCCATACTCAGTCCCCAGCCGCCCCTATTTGTCCTGGTGTGCCTTATACTTAAGATTAAGCGCGTATACCAAAACATTACCTGTGCCCTCCCCAGTGCATTTAGTGGGAAGGAGAGCCTATTCCGCTGTAGTGTGTGCATGCCAAACCCCTGTTCATGGTACATGCGAAGATGCCTCCCACCTTGCACCTGTCGTTGCAGACTTGCAACTATCCCCATTCAAGTCCTTGTCCCAGGGCAGTGTTCAATTGTACCTCTCCCATTCCTTGCAATGCAAGCGCAAGTATGCAGCCTGCCACCCACCCACCCCCAGGCTGCAATACCATACTGCTTGCTTGCTTGCACTTTAAATTGGGCCTTTTAGGCATGTGGAGGCGGAATCTGGCCACCACGCCATGGCTGTGGAGGAGGCCTGGTATCCATACTCAGTCCCCAGCCGCCTGGTGGCCGGGTGTCCCCGCTTGTTCCCCAGCCTCCAGGGGGTGGCCGGGTGTCCATACTCGGTCCCCAGCCACCCCTATTTGTCCCGGTAACCTTTCCCACACTTTTCTTAGCCTGGCCTGCTTTAGGTCAGCATTGGCCGAGCCCACCAGACTATCAGACTCCTCCGGTGGGCCCTGGCTTCTCCATCAGGGGAGTTGAGAGTAGAGATGAGCGTTGTTCTACTCGAACTGTTCGCCAATCTCAAATTCGAGCTGTTTTGGGTGGTGTTCGAGCCGTTCGGCGAACACGAACAATTTGATAAAAATTCGGCTGTTCGAGGTTATGTTCGATAACTGTTCGTGCACCAAAATCATAACTGGATTTTTTCTCAGTAATGATGAAAATTAATGTTAATACGCAGTTTGAGTGTACAGCGGGGTGGGGGGAGGGGCACGGGATGGATCTCTGCAGGAACAATGAAGATCTCCATTTTTTTTTCTCTTTCCCGCATTTGCAGTGGGGAGGTGCAATCTGTCAGCCTATCAGCAGCGCACACACGGAGCGAAGTGCTTTTTTTCACACAAGCAAGGGCATGTGTGATTGGCAGTGTATGTCACATGTCCTTGCCCTATAAGACCAAGCCATTTTCCCCGTCGCCACCATTTTCTCACTGCTGCAGCTGCGTGTTAGACGGCACCGCTGTTGCTGAGTGCGCTATACCTTGTTAATTTCAAGCCAATTTTCGCACAAATATACAGATAGCTTGGGAGTAGGGAATAGTTGTGATTGCAGTCCTTTTAAGGACTAGGTTACAGCATTTCCTACGACTTTTATCAGGGAGGTCTGTGCTCTTAAATAGATAGGTTGTGGGAGTAAAGACTAATTGTAATTGGAGTCCTTTTCAGGACTAGGTTACATCAGTTCCTATCAGTTTTTGCCAGGCAGGTCTGTGCCAGTGCTGTGCAAGTTTTTTTCACAGCATTTGGCTGAATCTAGCAAAGCTAATCCTTTTTGGCCTATTGCAGAGTGTGTTAGTCAGTGGAGTAGCCTATCTGTGTTGCAAGATATACCACCTGTGTATAGAATACCAATTTTTTTACTGAACCTAGTGAAGTAAAATCTTTTGGGCATAGCATCATTCTATTAGTCCATCTATACTGACCTCCATCAGGTTGCAAATTAAAACTAATTTTTATCTGCATCTACAGTACCTCTGAAAAAATATTTGGGCTTCTAGCTGTGTGTGGGACTTGTTGTATTAGTCCATCTATACTGACCTCCATCAGGTTGCAAATTAAAAATAATTTTTATCTGCATCTACAGTACCTCTGAAAAAATATTTGGGCTTCTAGCTGTGTGTGGGACTTGTTGTATTAGTCCATCTATACTGACCTCCATCAGGTTGCAAACTGAATATATTTTTTTCTGCATCTACCTCTGAAAAAATATTGGGCTTCTAGCTGTGTGTGGGACTTGTTGTATTAGTCCATCTATACTGACCTCCATCAGGTTGCAAACTGAATATATTTTTTTCTGCATCTACCTCTGAAAAAATATTGGGCTTCTAGCTGTGTGTGGGTCTTGTTCTATTAATCCATCTATACTGACCTCCATCAGGTTGCAAACTGAATATAATTTTTTTCTGCATCTAGCTCTGAAAAAATATTTGGCCTTCTAGCAGTGTGTCGGACTTTCTCTATTAGTCCATCTATACTGACCTCCATCAGGTTGCAAATTAAAAATAATTTTTATCTGCATCTACAGTACCTCTGAAAAAATATTTGGGCTTCTAGCTGTGTGTGGGACTTGTTGTATTAGTCCATCTATACTGACCTCCATCAGGTTGCAAACTGAATATATTTTTTTCTGCATCTACCTCTGAAAAAATATTTGGGCTTCTAGCTGTGTGTGGGACTTGTTGTATTAGTCCATCTATACTGACCTCCATCAGGTTGCAAACTGAATATATTTTTTTCTGCATCTACCTCTGAAAAAATATTGGGCTTTTAGCTGTGTGTGGGACTTGTTGTATTAGTCCATCTATACTGACCTCCATCAGGTTGCAAACTGAATATATATTTTTCTGCATCTACCTCTGAAAAAATATTGGGCTTCTAGCTGTGTGTGGGTCTTCTTCTATTAATCCATCTATACTGACCTCCATCAGGTTGCAAACTGAATATATTTTTTTCTGCATCTACCTCTGAAAAAATATTGGGCTTCTAGCTGTGTGTGGGACTTGTTGTATTAGTCCATCTATACTGACCTCCATCAGGTTGCAAACTGAATATATTTTTTTCTGCATCTACCTCTGAAAAAATATTGGGCTTCTAGCTGTGTGTGGGTCTTGTTCTATTAATCCATCTATACTGACCTCCATCAGGTTGCAAACTGAATATAATTTTTTTCTGCATCTAGCTCTGAAAAAATATTTGGCCTTCTAGCAGTGTGTCGGACTTTCTCTATTAGTCCATCTATACTGACCTCCATCAGGTTGCAAATTAAAACTAATTTTTATCTGCATCTACAGTACCTCTGAAAAAATATTTGGGCTTCTAGCTGTGTGTGGGACTTGTTGTATTAGTCCATCTATACTGACCTCCATCAGGTTGCAAACTGAATATATTTTTTTCTGCATCTACCTCTGAAAAAATATTGGGCTTCTAGCTGTGTGTGGGTCTTGTTCTATTAATCCATCTATACTGACCTCCATCAGGTTGCAAACTGAATATAATTTTTTTCTGCATCTAGCTCTGAAAAAATATTTGGCCTTCTAGCAGTGTGTCGGACTTTCTCTATTAGTCCATCTATACTGACCTCCATCAGGTTGCAAATTAAAACTAATTTTTATCTGCATCTACAGTACCTCTGAAAAAATATTTGGGCTTCTAGCTGTGTGTGGGACTTGTTGTATTAGTCCATCTATACTGACCTCCATCAGGTTGCAAACTGAATATATTTTTTTCTGCATCTACCTCTGAAAAAATATTGGGCTTCTAGCTGTGTGTGGGACTTGTTGTATTAGTCCATCTATACTGACCTCCATCAGGTTGCAAACTGAATATATTTTTTTCTGCATCTACCTCTGAAAAAATATTGGGCTTCTAGCTGTGTGTGGGTCTTGTTCTATTAATCCATCTATACTGACCTCCATCAGGTTGCAAACTGAATATAATTTTTTTCTGCATCTAGCTCTGAAAAAATATTTGGCCTTCTAGCAGTGTGTCGGACTTTCTCTATTAGTCCATCTATACTGACCTCCATCAGGTTGCAAATTAAAACTAATTTTTATCTGCATCTACAGTACCTCTGAAAAAATATTTGGGCTTCTAGCTGTGTGTGGGACTTGTTGTATTAGTCCATCTATACTGACCTCCATCAGGTTGCAAACTGAATATATTTTTTTCTGCATCTAACCCAGCCAATAGTTTTGGCCTAATACCACAGTTTGGCCACTCAGCTCTGCTCGGTTACCATCCATTGTTTTTTTGTGCAAACAACTCCAGAGTTGTGAATTACTTAACCACCAAAATGAGTGGAAAAAGGCCTGCTGCTGGTGGAAAGGGGAATAGGCATGTTGGGAAGGGGAAAAAAGGTTGTGTCCGTGGGGTAGGTGTTAAAGCAACAGTAACATCTGCAGAAGAAAGACCATCTTCCAGCCAAACTAAAATGTCTACTTCTTTTAGCGGACAATGTGATAAGATCCCTTTCTTACGGCCACGCCAATCGCTACAAATTCCAGATGAGGCACAAAAACAGCAGGTGCTTCAACGGATATCAAGTGCTCCTTTAAGTGGGCTCTCCTCCACATCAACTTCAACATCACAAATACTCCAGTCCTCAAAGGTGTCACCCAAATCGCACTTGCTTCCTCACAGCTCCCAAATCTCCAGCTGCCCGTCTGAGTATGAGGTAGAACAGATGGTTGAGTCTGCAGAGCTGTTTACTCATACTATAGCCTGGGAATCAGAGGTCGACTCCAGCGCTTCTGTGAATCCAGACGAGGAAATGATCTGCACTGATGCCCAGAATCTTTATGAGTCGGATCCAGGACCAGACGCAGACGGTTCTGACCATAATGTAGACCCTCATTCCCAAACTGTAACTCCTGTTGGTGGAGACAATGAGGAAGACGATGATAAGACTCAAATACCTGATTGGAGCGACAACTTTAGTTTTTTGTCAGGGCAGGAACAGGTTGGCTCTGAGGACGACGGGTGTGATAACACACAGGGTGATGATGATGAGGTTGGAGATCCCACTTACTGTCAACCCACAGTCAGCCAAGAGATGAGGTCAGCAGAGGAGGTGGAGGAAGATGCTAGTGACGACGAGGTCAGGTTGCGCCTTCCTGGACAGAGACGTAGTACTGGAAGCACGTCAACAACTGCATCCTCAAACACAACTCTGCCTCTCACCACAAGTCGTGGTGGCTCTTCAGGTCGCATGGGTGCTAAGCCTTGCATAGCCTGGGCATTTTTTCAGATCGATAAAGATGACCCA
Organism: Phyllobates terribilis; assembly: GCF_046119375.1. Classification (NCBI taxonomy): domain Eukaryota; kingdom Metazoa; phylum Chordata; class Amphibia; order Anura; family Dendrobatidae; genus Phyllobates; species Phyllobates terribilis. Next base: position 214,305,110 of record NW_027362764.1, read on the forward strand.
ACTTGTGTTATCTGTAACATTTGTCAGCAAAAGCTAAGTAGAGGCCAAAAAATACATAGTTTGAGTACTTCATGCATGAACCGGCACATGGACATGAAGCATAAGTTGCAGTGGGAAGCTCAGTGTGCTACAATGCGGCCTAGCCGGCCGGGCCAACCACCGTCTGCCATATCTTGTGCATCCGCGGCCTCTTCATCCTCTGTGACTGGGGGGACAGCAGTCACACCTGTTTTGGGGCGCAGACCTGCCACCTCTTTACCCGCAACAGCCAGCGTGATTGGCAGGTCATCATTTTCTTTGGAGGTGGTAACACCAGCTGGTGTTGAGCGCTGTCCGACATCGATAGCACCACCTTTGGATCAAGGCAACCTAACATGTCCGCCTGCATCTTCCTCACAGACCGGCAGTTTGCCGGGGACACCCTTATCAACCCCGTCTAAGCACAATAGCCAGCCCTCGGTCCCTCAGATGTGGACAAGTAAAAGACCATTTCCTCCTAGCCATGAGAAAGCTAAGAGGTTGAATTTCACCATCTGCAAGCTCTTGGCTACAGAAATGCTGCCTTTCCGCCTGGTGGACACAGAGGATTTTCGAGACCTTATGTCCGTCGCAGTGCCCCAGTACCAGATGCCCAGTCGGCACTACTTCTCAAAGAAAGGTGTGCCTGCGCTCCATCAGCATGTCGCACACAACATCATCGCTTCTTTGAGAAACTCTGTGTGTGACAGGGTGCATTTCACCACAGACACTTGGACGAGTAGGCATGGACAGGGGCGTTACATGTCGCTGACTGGGCACTGGGTAACTATGGTGACAGCAGGACAAGGGGCTGCTGTCCAAGTCTTGCCGTCCCCACGAGTTGTGCGTCAATCCTCTTTATGTCAAAGTTCCTCCACTGCTTCTGCCTCCTCAACCTCCTCTCGGTCTTCCACCTGCACCCAAAGCCTGTCTGGTCATGCCACAAGCTTTCTAACTGCGCAGAAGGGGTCCTGCACACCTCCTTACTATGCTGGCAGTAGGGCTCAACGTCATCAGGCGGTTTTTACTTTGAAATGTCTGGGAAATGTGAGTCACACAGCTGAGGAGTTGTGGTCAGCTCTGGAGAACCAATTTCATGAATGGTTGTCTCCACTGGACCTGAAACCAGGGAAGGCCGTGTGCGACAATGCTGCAAACCTGGGTGCGGCCCTTCGCCGGGGCAATGTCACACACGTGCCTTGTATGGCTCACGTGTTGAACCTGGTTGTCCAGCAATTTTTAGCCCACTATCCCAGACTAGATGGCCTTCTGCAGAGGGCACGGTCGCTGTGTGCTCACTTCCGCCGTTCGCATCCCGCAGCTCAGCGACTTACATCTCTACAGAAGTTGTTGGGCCTGCCACTTCACCGGCTAAAATGCGATGTGCCTACCCGGTGGAATTCAACTCTGCACATGTTGCAGCGACTGTGGCAGCACCGACAAGCCCTGGTGCAATACGTTCTGACGTATAGCCTGGGCCAACGAGATTCAGAGGTGGGGCAAATCACGCTGGAGGAGTGGTCTCAGATCAGGGACCTATGCACCCTTCTGCACAGTTTTGAAATGGCGACGAAGATGTTTAGTGCTGACGATGCCATTATCAGCATGACTATTCCGGTGATTTACATGCTGGAGCACATGTTAAACAGAATTCGGAGTCAGATGGTGGCACAAGAGGAGGTGGAGGAAGTAGAGGAGGAGGAGTTGTATGCGGAAGGGCTAACATCTGCAAGGTCCAGACGGTCGGCAGCACCAAGGCGGCAGGCATGTGAGGGTGGGGGAGATGGTTTTACCAGGGCGCATGGTAGCAACCAAACTAGTGAGGAAGGTGCAGGAGCCCAGGAAGAAGTGGAGGACGAACTGATGGAAGACTCATCAGATGAGGGAGACCTTGATCACATTTCTGTTGTGCGAGGTTGGGGGGAGAGGACAGAGGAAGGAAGCATGATTGTTACCTCGCCACCAACACAACAGGGACTTGGTGCTCCTGGATGCGCAACACACATGAGTGCCTTCTTGCTGCACTACCTGCAACATGACCCTCGAATTGTGAGAATTAGAAATAATCCTGACTACTGGGTTGCCACACTGTTAGATCCCCGGTACAAAAGTAAGTTTGCAGAAATTATTCCTGCCATAGAAAGGGATGCACGCATGCAGGAGTATCAGCAGAGACTGTTGCAGAATCTTACATGTGCTTTTCCACAAAATACCAGTGGTGCACGTAGTGAATCTCACAGTTCCAACTTGCCAACCGTGGGACCGTCAAGTGTTCAGCACTCAAACCGTAACAGAACCACAGTATCTGCTGGTAACATCAATTTTGCGGAATCATTTCACCACTTTTTTAGCCCATCCTTTGCAAGGCCACAGGAGACAAGAAGTCTGACACATAGTCAACGCCTAGAGACGATGGTACAGGAGTATCTCCAAGTAAACACTGAAGCCACGACTGTGTCACTGGACCCTTGCTCTTTTTGGGCTTCCAATCTGGATAAATGGCCGGAGCTAGCCACTTACGCCTTGGAGATCTTGTCATGCCCCACAGCCAGCGTTCTGTCTGAACGTGTGTTCAGCGCTGCTGGTGGTGTGCTGACAGATAAGCGCACGCGGCTCTCCACTGATAATGTAGACAGACTCACGTTCATAAAGATGAACAAATCATGGATCCGAAACGACTTTTCTACCCCTGTGTCATCCTGGGGAGAGTAAAAGCTTGATGATTGGTTAAAATCACCCTACCAACCGTTTTAAGCTTTCAAATTACTAATCATGTTTATCTGTATCTTGACTGGAAAATAATTTGGGCTTTGTAGCAGTGTGCAGCACTGATCCTATTAGGCCATCTATACTAAAGCTTCACCAGATTTAAAATTAAAAATAATTTTTAGCTGCATCTAGCCCGGAAAATAATTTTGGGGCTCCGAGATGCGCAAGACACATAAGTGCCTTCTTGCTGCACTACCTGCAGCATGACCCTCATATTGTCAGAATTCGAAGTAATCATGACTACTGGGTTGCCACACTTTTAGATCCCCCAAACTTTTCGATCAACCTTTTCATTTTAATAAAGACCAAAAAAATGGTCATTTTTGAAATTATAAGCATTAGCAGGTTGTTAGAAACTGAAATCAAACAGTTTTCAACTCAAAACTTTATTCTAGGTGATGTTACATTTTCACATAGGACCCCTTGTTCGAAAGGAGCTTCTGAACTCTCTCGTCCATTGAATTTGTCAGGTTTTGGATGGTTTCTGCTTCAATTGTTTTGCATGAGGACAGAATACCCTCCCAGAGCTGTTGCTTAGATGTGAACTGCCTCCCGCCATCATAGACACTCCTTTTAATGATGCTCCAAAGGTTCTGAATGGGGTAGAGGTCAGGGGAGCATGGGGGTCACACCATAAGTTTGTCCCCTTTTATGCCCATATCAGCCAGAGATGCAGATGTTTTATGTGCAGCATGAGATGGTGCATTATCATGCAGAAAAATGATCTTGCTGTGAAATACACGGTTCTTCTTCTTGAACCATGGCAGGAAGTGCTGTTTGAGAAAATCCACATACATTATGGAGTTCATCTTTAGCGCCTTCAGGGATCCTAAAGGGGCTGACAATCTCTCTCCCCATGATTCCAGCCCAAAACATTACTCCACCTCCTCCTTGTTGGCGCTGTAGCCGTGTTTGCGTGGGGTGTCCATCAACCAGCCATCCTCCACTCCATCCATCTGGACCATCGAGCGTTGCACGGCACTCATCCGTGAACAAAACAGTTTTGAAATCAGTCTTCATGTAATGTTTGGCCCACTGGAGCCGTTTCTGCTTGTGTGAAGTGGATAGAGGAGGTCGACACGATGGCGTATGCACAGCTGCAAACCTCTGAAGGACCCTGCATCTTGTTGTTCGGGGGACGTTGGAGGCACAAGCAGCTTCAAAAACTTGTCTGCTGCTATGACAAGGCTTTTTTGCCGCTGCTCTTTCAACCTGACGTAATTGCCTGTAGGAAAGAGTCCTCAATTTGCCCTTATCAGCACGCACACGTGTGTACTGTGAATCAGCTACATACTTCTTGATTGCCAAGACACTTCATCCTGATCATCGCACAATGTTGATTGTAGTCATGCCTTGACCTAAACACTCCACAATTTGTTGCTTCTCAGCAGCCGACACATCCTTTTTCTTTCCCATTTTGGCAGAAAATGTAGGCTGCTGAATAATGTGAGAGAGCCTTCTTAAGTAGTCTTGCCTTTCATTGGACACACCTGCCAAACTAATTAGCACTGGTGTCTGCAATTGCTTACAGTGATATAAAGAGCCCTGACACACATCACCATCAATGAGTTTAACTGACAAACAAACAAATTCTTCCCTTATCACTCCTAAACACTTTTTGCATAATAATTTGGAACACAGTGTACATGTGCTTTTCCACAAAACACCAGTGGTTCACGTAGTGAATCTTACAGTTCTAACTTGCCAACCGTGGTCTGTATGGAGTTGTTCAATAAAGGGCCCAAAATTAAGATAACATAGATGGGAGAGGTCTCTATGAATAGGAATTCCTAAGTATTTGATACCCTGTGAGGGCCAGGCAAAGGGAAAGTTGGACTGGATGGAATCCTATATGGATTTGGGGAGGGAGACATCGAGGGCCTCAGACTTCGCTGCATTGATTTTAAAATTTGACCATGTAACAAAGTGATCTATTTCAGCCATAACAGCATGGATGGATATATGTGATTGAGTGATATATACTAGGACATCATCAGCAAATAGAGAGCACTTGTACTCGGTGCCTCCCACCTCAATCCACCTAATATTGGGGTTATGACGAATTGATGAGAGCAGGTGCTCCGTCACTAGGATGTATAAGAGAGGGGACAGAGAACATCCCTGCCTTGTCCCATTGGTGATTGTGTAAGGTGATGAAAATGTTCTGACGCGCCCCCTGGGCCTTGGGACACCCGGAGCCGGACCCTTTTTGGTGGATGCTGGTGGTTGTAGTCTCCGTGGCGGCAACCCGGTTCCGTGGCTCAGGGCGGTCAAACCAGTGGCGGAACTATTTATGTGGTTTTGATGTTTAAATGTCCGATTACGCCACCCGTGGATTGCGGTCAGAGTGAACCGCCGCTCCAGGGCAGACCGCTGAGGCTGGTGTTGTGGGTGCAGCAGAGCGTAGCATAACTCCCCACGGGAGGAGTATAGCCTCAGGGCAGTGTATGCGGAGGATGGGGGTGATGGTGCAGGGCAGCAGCAGTAATGACACGGAGTCAGTGATGCAGTCCAGGGCCTTTACTCACAGTTCTTATTATCCAGACCACGTCTGCAGGTAACGGCTGCCCACGTCGTACTGTGCTCACCAGGTGAGGGGCTCAGACAACTCCCAGATAACTTTGGAGTGCTTCACAGGACCCCCTTTGTGTGTCCTTTGTCTGGCCTTTCTTACCAACCCATCTGTCCGGCTGCCTCGGGCCTCCTCTTGGTAAACTTGGCGCCAGTTTCCCTGACCCTATGTGGTGCCTTCCTAGCGGGTGTAGCGAGGGGCTGCGCCACATAAAATGTCACAGCCTCCTGTTTCTAGCTGAGGGTCGTTTCCTGCCTCCACTAGTTTCGGGGACCGGTCTCCCCCTTTGGCCTGACCCCTCCACGCAGGTGGATTCTGGCGTGCGGTGGCGACTCGCCCGTCCGCACCCCTGAGATCCCTTCGTTCCTCGTTCCTGGAGCCTTCTCCGCTCCTCTTCCTTCCTTCTCCCTCTTCCAGGCCTGGGCCTCTGTTACTAGGCCCGCCTCCGGAGCAGAGCTCATGCAGAGCCCCTGCTCCCTGCCACTTCTGCTCAGACTTCTCTGCACTGAACTAAGATGGTGCCCACCTTTTATACTCCCTTCTCAATGCACCCAGGAACTGCTTCCTCCCTGCTCCTGCACTACAGGTTTCCCCTTCCTCAGTGTTCCCTCCCCCCACTCCAGCCAGGGACAGGGACTGTCGTGCCCATCTCAGGGGCATATTGGTCGCCCTGCCCCATGGCAATGTGGTGTAATGCATGCAGGTGTCGGGTCCTGATCCACACTACATCCTTACCTGAGAGTGAGATATCACACCTCTGGGTGAGGTGCAATACCTCTGTAGCAACCGAGCCCTCAGGGTGCTACAGTTCCATTTATCTTCAGCCTAGGTGACGTATTGCGATACAGGGCCGTGATTTTGGCTATAAAAGGGTCCCCTAGACCCCTACCCCAAGCTTTTTAAGAGAATCATATATGGCGTGCCAGGAGACTCTATGGAATGCTTTCTCAGCATCCAACGAGAGTATCTAATTACAAATTTTTAACTGCATCTAGCCCAGGAAATACTTTGTGCCTAGTAGCAGGGTCTGCTAGTCAGCGGATTATCAAGCTACACCACCTGTAGTTTGGACACTTCATTTTTTCAAAGGAAATGCTTCGGGACCACGGGATACTCAGTGAAGAGCATCAGGAGGCACCCCAAGGCATAGGGGCTGGGACTGGCAGTAGGATGCCTTGCGGTGGACAGCCGAGCTCGATCCTTATAAAAGTTTTTTAACTGCAGCAGCTTTAGTGGACGCTACTGGAGCTGGAATTACGCGGCTGCTGGCATGAGACTTGCCCTCCAATAGATCCTTGTAAATGGATTTAAAGTGTATTCATTCAAATTAGAGAGACAATTTAAATTAAAAAGCTTAGAGCTGCCTCCACCACAGGGGGGCTCGCTCGACCCACCAGCGGACAGGCACCAGTATTGGGAGAGGGGGGCTGGCCATCAGGGTTCACCGCGGCTCTGGCACAAACCCGGCGACACGGAGGTGGCACGGGCAGGAGCGGACTGGCCGTGTCGGCTTCTCACTTTTTGGATTTTAGAAGGGCATGACATGCCTATATCTGTGTCTCCCCCTCGTTTTACTCCTCCACCTCTTTTATTTTCGCATGACTATATGTACTTGTCACTTTTCCATGTGTTAGTTATGTCTTCTGAGCAGTTTGTCAGCTTTTGGACACCTTTGAAGGTGTTTTCTATGTGTTTCTATGTGTTTTTGTTTGCCTGCCATTGGTTTTAACGGTGTTCGAAGGTGTTCGACGAACAGTTCGACGAACAGTTCGGCGAACACACGGGTGTTCGACGAACCGAACCGAACTCGAACACTACGGGGGTGGCTCAACACTAGTTGAGAGTGCCAAGGTGAGGAGCATGATGAGGATGATAGACGTTAGCATCTGCTTTGTTTTGTTGTAATGCAAGCGCATGTATGTAGTAGCGGCTAGGCCTGAGGTGGTCAGCGTTTTCCTGCTACTATCAAAGTTCTATGACTCCCGTTAAAACAAAGCTTCAGGTGATAAATGATGGATGAGGTAGTGGCAAAGGAGAAAGAGCAGGAGGAACAGGGACCATTCACATCAATATCAGGCCAGTCAACCACATATGTCTTGTAGGATATGTTTCTGTAACAAAAGGAGCGGTTCGGCTACACAGTTATAGGGCATACAGTGAGTGCAATGCCTACCAAAAATTTCGAGGCACTCCAATGCCCCTTGGAAATGACATGGAGGTCAGAGGGCGTTAACTAAACCTTTTTTTCCATTTATAGCAACTGGGTCTCCTGTGCACTGTTGGCCTAAGCAGTGAATGGAAGGCTTTCCAAAAATTATGAGGAACTGCAATGCCCCTTATAAGAGCCATGTGTGGCACCCCAGGGGTCTGGTCACCACAGTAATAGAGATATTACGTCGGAGAGCAAGTGGGAGGTTTCCTGGTCAGGATCCCTTAAACATGCAACATCCTCCGGCCCCAGTCCTGGGAGGGGAGAATTTTGCCCTTATAAACTGGGCGGGGTTGAGTGAGTCAGAGAACAGAGAACAGTCAAAGTCAGAGTGAGAGCAAGGGAAAGTAACAGCAAGGAGCTCTGTAGGAGCTAGGAGCTAAAGACCAGGGGCTGGAAGCTGAGCAGAGCTCGCCCTGGCAGAAGACAATAGGAACCGGACACAGGAGTCCGAGGCTGTGAATACTTATATATCCAGCAGCAGAAACCAGCCGGCAGGGGATTTCAGGTCCTCTGGCCATAGAAGCCCGGAGGCTCAGTCACAAGCAAGGGACCAGCACCGCCGTCGTGGAGCGGAGGCTAACAGAAGGCCCCAAGTCACCAGCCATACGGGTGAGCACTACACGGTACACTCAGGGACGTGGGCTACTTCTACCTGCTTACAGCAAGGTAGCCAGGAAGAGTGCAGACAGACGGGGAGGCCTACATCTCCACCTGGCCTGGGGAACTCCTGTTTGCTCACAGACTGACCAGGCCTCTTATGCTAGCCAGTACTCCTGGGAGGGTCTACCTTATAATCATCAGTAAAGACCCTGAACTGCACTGCAAAGACTCTGAGTCGTTCCTGATGCGCTCGTGCACCATCACCCCCATCATCCACACTCACTGCCCTGAGGCTATACTCCTCCCGTGGGGAGTTATCCCATTCTCTGCTGCGCACACAACACCAGCCTCAGCGGTCTGCCTCGCAGCGGTGGTACTCCCTGACCGCAATCCACGGGTGGCGCAGTCGGACAATTAACCTCAAAACCTAAGAAAGACTGCCACTGGTTTGACCAGCCTGATCCACGGGACCGGGTCACCGCCACGGAGACTACAGAGCCCAGAGACCCGGCACCGGGTATCCCACACACGTGTACACACGGCCCAGGGGGCGCGTCACATGCAGTACAGCATATTACAAACATAAGTCCCATTATTGGGGAGTGGGTGTCCCATAGTATTTGCTTATGCCTTGCAAGCAAAAGCTGCCAAAAATTAGGACGGATCAACTTGCAATGCCCCTTACAAGAGCCATGCAGTACAGCATATTACAAACATAAGTCCCATTATTGGGGAGTGGGTCTCCCATAGTATTTGCTTATGCCTTGCAAGCAAAAGCTGCCAAAAATTAGGACGGAGCAACTTGCAATGCCCCTTACAAGAGCCATGCAGTACAGCATATTACAAACATAAGTCCCATTATTGGGGAGTGGGTCTCCCATAGTATTTGCTTATGCTTTCCAAGCAAAAGCTGCCAAAAATTAGGACGGAGCAACTTGCAATGCCCCTTACAAGAGCCATGCAGTACAGCATATTACAAACATAAGTCCCATTATTGGGGAGTGGGTGTCCCATAGTATTTGCTTATGCCTTGCAAGCAAAAGCTGCCAAAAATAAGGACGGAGGAACTTGCAATGCTGGCACCCTGGTGGTATAGTGGTGGTGGAGGCTGAGGATAAGGAGAAGAATATAAAACAGCCGAAAAGAGGAAGCGTATACCCATGTGTGGGTGTGAAGCGGTGCATCTGAATACACCTCCCGAAATAACACAGTGGATTTGACTTTATGTTACTCTGCTGTCATTTGGTGGTGATGAGAAGTCTGGCCCAATCCAGCCCTTGTTCATTTAGATAAGGGTCAGCTTGTCAGCATTGTCAGTTGACAGGCGAGTGCGCTTATCAGTTATAATTCCCGCAGCGGCACTAAAAACACTCTCCGATAACACGCTAGCGGCAGGGCACGCCAGGACCTCCAAGGCGTACAGAGCGAGTTCATTCCAAGTGTCCAGCTTGGATACCCAATAATTAAAAGGCACAGAGGAATCACGGAGGACGCTGGTACGGTCGTCAAGGTACTCCCTCACCATCTTTTGAAACTTTCCACTCCTTGTGAGAGTACCCCGCGCCTCAGGGCCTGTAAGCTGGGCGGGTGTCAGAAAACTGTCCCAGAACGTTGACAGTGTCCCCTGCCTCTGCTGGATTGGAGTTGCATCTCTCTCGTCTGTACGCCTTGGTTGGGCAACGAACTGTGACCTCTGCCGCTAGCGTGTTCAGATGGGAATTTTTTTAAGAGTTCTGCAGCAAGGGCCTTCTGGTACTGCCCCATTTTTGTAGACCTCTCCACCTCAGGAATAAGAGAGTGAAAGTTCTCCTTGTAGTGGGGGTCTACAAGTGTCACCAACCAGTAATGACTGTCACCCAACATTTTAACAACGCGAGGGTCACAGTTAAGGCAGCGTAACATAAAGTCAGCCATGCGTGCCAGACTGGTAACGGGCAAGATTTCCGTGTCCTCACCAAGATGACGACTGACCATGCTCTCCTCCTCCTCTTCCTCCTCCCCCCTGTCCTCAGGCCACCAACGCTGAACCGACGGTATGACACTTGTGCAGGTACTACCGTCTACAACGCATGATAGCAGCTCCTGTTCTTCCTCCTCCTCCTCCTCCTCTCCCTCATTGTCCCCCAATGCACGTTGGGATGAGATGAGGCTGGGCTGTGTGTAATCACCCGCTACGGCTTCTTGATCCATCTCATCATACTCTGGCTGCAATGCCTCCTCTTTAATTCTCTGCAGAGAGCGTTGCAAAAGACAGACAAGTGGGATGCTGACACTAATGATGGCTTCATCGCCACTCACCATCTTGGTGTCCTCCTCAAAGTTTGTCAGGATGGTACATATGTCAGACATCCAGGTCCACTCCTGAGGTCTTATGTGTGGAGTCTGACCTGAATATCGACGGCCTTGTTGCAGCTGGTACTCCACAACTGCTCTCTTCTGCTCACAAATCCTTTGCAACATGTGGAGGGTAGAGTTCCAACGTGTGGGGACATCACACACCAGTCGGTGTGCCGGAAGCTGCAAACGCTGCTGCAACACAGCAAGGGTGGCGGAAGCTGTAGCTGACTTGCGAAAATGAGGTGACAGGCGGCGTACTTTCACGAGCAGATCTGGCAACTCAGGGTACGATTTAAGAAACCGCTGAACCAAGAGGTTAAGCACATGAGCCAGGCATGGTACGTGTGTGATCTCACCTCGCCTCAGAGCCGCCACCAGGTTACGGCCATTGTCACACACGACCATGCCGGGATGTAGGTTCAGCGGTCTTAGCCACAGATCTGCCTGCTCTTTCATAGCTGTCCACAACTCACAAGCAGTGTGAGGTTTATCACGTAAGCTTATGAGTTTCAGCACAGCCTGTTGCCGCTTGGCGGAGGCAGTACTGCAATGCTTCCAGCTTGTAACTGATGTGGTGATATCTGAGATGGAGGCTGAACATGAGGAGGAGGAGGAGGAGGAGGAGGATTCGCAGGAGCTGTACACTGTGGGGGCAACTCTGACTGACATAGGGCCCGCAATCCTCGGTGTGGGGAGGATGTGTTCCGTCCCAAGGTCCGACTGGGTCCCGGCTTGCACTATGTTTACCCTGTGTGCCGTCAGAGAGATGTACCGTCCCTGGCCACGTGTCCGTTGTCAGGTGGACTCTCCCAGTAACTGCGTTGTTGAGGGCACGGCAGATGCTTTGGGACACGTGCTTGTGTAGTGCGGGGATGGCACACCGGGCAAAATAGTGTCGGCTTGGGACCGAGTACCGAGGGACGGCCACCGCCATAAGATTGCGGAAGGATTCCGTCTCCACCAGCCTAAAAGGCAGCATTTCCAACGCAAGCAGTCGTGAAATGTGCGAATTTAGGACTGTGGCCTGTGGGGCGTTAGCTGCGAATTTCCGCTTTCGTTCAAAGGTCTGGGATATGGACAATTGAACGCTGCGGTGGGACGTGGACGTGGACGTTGATGCTGTTTCTTGAGAAACTGCCATAACAAGTGAAGACTGAGAGGAGGGGGCATCTTTACATGCAGTATGGACAGGGGATTGCCTTGCACACACAACAGGGGGTTCTATTGCACGCACAACAGTGGAAGAAGCAGTGGTGACACCCGCTGACACTGGTCGTGGACCCTGGGTTTCGCCCCACAAAGTCGGGTGCTTTGCTGCCATGTGCCTGATCATGCTGGTGGTGGTCAGGCTGGTAGTTTTGTCACCCCTGCTGATGCTGGCATGGCAGGTGGAACATATGGCCTTTTTGGGGTTATCAGCAGAGTCTTTAAAAAAATTCCAGACTCTGGAAGACCTACCGCTTGTACTGGCAACGTCCCTCGTGTTGGTGTTACGGGGAACGGTTGCCTGCCTTCTGTCTGCGGCCACCACACTGCTTCTTCCTGCCTGTTGGGGTACTCTGTCTCCCTCCCCCTGTGTGCTGCTGGCCTCACTCTGCATGTCCTCCTTCCACGTTGGGTCAGTTACTAGTTCATCCACCACCTCCTCCTCTTCCACTTGCGCACCACGATCCTCCTCCTCACTTCCTGGCAATTGTGTCTCGTCATCGTCCACCTCTTGTGACAGATTGCCAACGTCGACTTCCTGTGGCCGTGGCTGTTCAAATATTTGGGCATCGCAACATGGGATCTCCTCTTCCACCACTTCAAGCGTATCAGGCGAGGGGCCCAAATATGGAAATGGACCAGTGAACAGCTCTTCAGAGTGTCCAAGTGTGGGATCACTTGCTGTCTGACGACACTCGGCATGGTTGGTCTGGGGGATAATGTGTGCAAGTGGGTAAATAGCTGGCTGAGTGATAGAAAGCAGAGGGTGGTTATCAATGGAGTAACCTCAGGGGGTGTCAGGGTTACTAGCGGGGTGCCTCAAGGGTCTGTCTTGGGCCCTATATTATTTAATATATTTATTAATGATCTAGGGGAAGGGTTGCATAGTAAAATAGCAATATTTGCAGATGATACTAAACTTTGTAAAGTAGTTAATACAGATGAGGATAGGGCACAGCTACAGGAGGATTTAGATAAATTGGGGAGTTGGGCCAAAAAACGGCAAATGAGGTTCAATGCCGATAAATGTAAGGTCATGCACATGGGAAAGAAAAACAGCAGTCACCCATACATATTAAATGGGAAACCGTTGGGGAAATCTGAAATGGAGAAGGACCTGGGCGTCTTGGTTAATAGCAAATTAAATTGGAGTGCCCAGTGTCAGGCAGCAGCTGCGAAGGCAAATAGAGTCATGGCATGCATCAGAAGAGGAATAGGGGCATATGATGAGAACATTGCTCTTCCTCTGTATAAAGCGCTGGTAAGGCCGCACTTAGAATATTGTGCACAGTTCTGGGCTCCGGTGCTCAGGAAAGACATATTGGAGCTAGAGAGGGTACAAAGGAGGGCGACTAAGGTAATAAAGGGAATGGAGGGACTAGAATACCCAGAGAGGTTGTCAAAATTAGGCCTATTTACGTTGGAAAAGAGAAGGCTTAGGGGAGACCTCATAAACATGTATAAATACATCAGGGGGCAGTACAGAGATCTCTCCCATGACCTGTTTATACCAAGGATGGTGACAAAGACGAGGGGGCACACTATGCGTCTGGAGGAAAGGAGGTTCCTGCTCCAGCATAGAAGGGGATTCTTTACGGTCAGAGCCGTAAGACTCTGGAACTCTCTGGGAGAGGAAGTGGTGATGTCCAACTCACTTAATGAGTTCAAGAGAGGCCTGGACGCCTTTCTTGAGAACAATAAAATTACATCTTATGCTTAGTGATAGTTAATTAATCCAGGGATTTAATATGACTGCCAGATTGGTGTCGGGAAGTGAATTTTTCCTCAATGATGTAAATTGGCCTATACCGCATAGTTTTTTTTTTGCCTTCCCCTGGATCAACGCTGCGGAATAGCTGCAGTGCACAAGAAATAGGCTGAACTGGATGGACGCTTGTCTTTTTTCGGCCTTATAAACTATGTAACTATGTAACTATGGTGGGAGGAAGGAGCATCAGGGTGAGGAGGAGTATGCAGTCGAGACTCACGGCTACTAAGAGTTGACCGTGTGGAAGACAGACCGGAGGTGGTGGTGCCCAGGTAACTGGAAGTATTATCTGCTATCCAATTAATAACCTGCTCACACTGATCAGTTCTCAATACTGGTGTTGTTCTGTGCTTCCCTAGTAATTCGGTCAAGAAGTGGGAGCGAGAAGATGTGGCTGTTGGTTGTGGCACATTTTCACCTTGGCCACGGACCCGTCATCTGCACGAACCATCACCAGAACGTCCACTTCCACGTCCCTTGCCACGCGCCTTGCCCATTGTAAATGAAGTAAAATAGCTTACACTTGCACTATCAATGGAAAAAGGGTAATAAAGAGTAGATTAGAACCGTGGAAGAGGAAAACCACAGTTATTGTTTACTGGGGTATACCACACTTTTCTAAATAGAGATATTTGCGGCTGAACAGTGAGCAACACACTCAAACTGCTTTTTTTTAGATACCAAAGGCCCAAAACTGGATAGTACAGCGATTTGACCCGTGGAACTGCGAAACCACACTTGGATGTCGGGCCTACACAAGACTATTTTCAACAGATATATTTTTGTGTCACAACAGTCAGGAGACACTACTGTTTTTCTTTACGGAAAAAACTACCAAAAGCTGAATAATAGAGATTTTTTACCGTGGGATGGCAAAACCACAGTTATTGTTTACTGGGGTATACCACAGTTTTTTAAATAGAGATATTTGCGGCTGAACAGTGAGCGACACACTCAAACTGCTTTTTTTTTTTAGATACCAAAGGCCCAAAACTGGATAGTACAGCGATTTGACCCGTGGAACTGCGAAACCACACTGGGATGTCGGGCCTACACAAGACTATTTTCAACAGATATATTTTTGTGTCACAACAGTCAGGAGACACTACTGTTTTTCTTGACGGAAAAAACTACCAAAAGCTGAATAATAGAGATTTTTTACCGTGGGATGGCAAAACCACAGTTATTGTTTACTGGGGTATACCACACTTTTTTAAATAGAGATATTTGCGGCTGAACAGTGAGCGACACACTCAAACTGCTTCTTTTTTAGATACCAAAGGCCCAAAACTGGATACTACAGCGATTTGACCCGTGGAACTGCGAAACCACACTGGGATGTCGGGCCTACACAAGACTATTTTCAACAGATATATTTTTGTGTCACAACAGTCAGGAGACACTACTGTTTTTCTTTACAGAAAAAACTACCAAAAGCTGAATAATAGAGATTTTTTACAGTGGGATGACAAAACCACAGTTATTGTTTACTGGGGTATACCACACTTTTCTAAATAGAGATATTTGCGGCTGAACAGTGAGCGACACACTCAAACTGCTTTTTTTTTAGATACCAAAGGCCCAAAACTGGATAGTACAGCGATTTGACCCATGGAACTGAGAAACCACACTGGGATGTCGGGCCTACACAAGACTATTTTCAACAGATATATTTTTGTGTCACAACAGTCAGGAGACACTACTGTTTTTCTTTACGGAAAATATACCAAAACCTGAAAAATAGAGATTTTTTACAGTGGGATGGCAAAACCACAGTTATTGTTTACTGGGGTATACCACACTTTTCTAAATAGAGATATTTGCGGCTGAACAGTGAGCGACACACTCAAACTGCTTTTTTTTTAGATACCAAAGGCCCAAAACTGGATAGTACAGCGATTTGACCCATGGAACTGAGAAACCACACTGGGATGTCGGGCCTACACAAGACTATTTTCAACAGATATATTTTTGAGTCACAACAGTCAGGAGACACTACTGTTTTTCTTTACAGAAAAAACTACCAAAAGCTGAATAATAGAGATTTTTTACCGTGGGATGACAAAACCACAGTTATTGTTTACTGGGGTATACCACACTTTTCTAAATAGAGATATTTGCGGCTGAACAGTGAGCGACACACTCAAACTGCTTTTTTTTTAGATACCAAAGGCCCAAAACTGGATAGTACAGCGATTTGACCCATGGAACTGAGAAACCACACTGGGATGTCGGGCCTACACAAGACTATTTTCAACAGATATATTTTTGTGTCACAACAGTCAGGAGACACTACTGTTTTTCTTTACGGAAAATATACCAAAACCTGAAAAATAGAGATTTTTTACAGTGGGATGGCAAAACCACAGTTATTGTTTACTGGGGTATACCAGACTTTTTTAAATATATAGATTTGCGGCTGAACAGTGAGCGACACACTCAAACTGTTTTTTTTTTTAGATACAAATGGCCCAAAATGGATAATACAGAGGTTTGAACCGTGGAAGTGCAAAACAACACTTCTGTTTCTCTAGCCTACACCAGACTATTTTCAACAGTTATATTTGTGTCTGAAAAATCAGTGACACGCTTTTTTTTTGGGGGGGGGACACACCAAAAGGTTAATAAGACGGGTATTTGTACAGTGTGAAGGAGGAAAAAAAAGGAGGATTTAGATGAAAAAAAAAGGATTTTTCCTGGCCCCCGACACCTGGTGCTAAGCCCAGCAATTTCATCAACAGGAGCACACAGGACTGTAATGCAGCGTTTGCTGGTATAACCACTGTGTCTCCTATACAGCCTGCCTGCCTGGTATCTGGGATGGTTATTAGTCCTGAAAAGGACTGTTTGTTTGTTCTGGCAGCCTTTACAGACCCTATGCTAACTATTTCGCAGTTTATATCTCTCCCTAAATCAGCAGCGCTGTCCCTACACTGTCTAATCCGGAGCGACTGTGTCCAAGATGGCGGCGCCCGATTTTAAATACTCGAGGTGACGCTGTGCGGCCAGCCAATCACTGTAATGCCCACAACCAACATGGCTGCAGCATGACAGTGACTTTCTGGCAATCCCTGCATGTTCATTGGCTCTGTAAAGAGCACCAAACATGCAGGTCGGAGACCCAAGCTCCCGCCCGAGTAACCCGGAAATGCTCGGTGCTCGCCGAACATCCCGAGTAGCGTGATGCTCGGGCGAGTACCGAGCAGTGTCGAGCATGTTCGCTCAACACTAGTGGCAGCTCATTTTAGTGACTTTTCTTCCAATTGTAATACAGTGATGTGACGCTCGCAAGCCCTGCCCTGGGAAGATGGGGTACTCGGAGCCGGGTCAGATGTTGAGAACGAGGATGCAGTCGTGGCCTGGACCCGTTCTGTGCCCAGGGCCATCACATTGAAAATGATGTTAGGGCTTTCCGGGTTGAGTGGTAATTGTCGACTACGCCACCTGTGGTGTCTGGTGATGCACCACCAGCGCCGCTAGCAGTCCGCTGAGGCCCGATGTCACGGCGGCTAAAGTTCTCGCTGCTCCCCACAGGCGGAGCGCGGCCTCAGGGCTGGCAAGGCAGGATAAAGGGGGTAGTAGTGTGGGAGTGCGGGCACCGTGTCGCGTGGTATGGCGCGTAATGAACGTCCGGAGGCCATAGGGATGAATTTCCAAGGCTTTACTCACAGTTCTCATAAGCAGCACAAGGCTTCTCCCTGCTCCTCGCGGAGTCCTGCGGCCACCAGGGACGGGGGTCCGACTACCTCCGAAGAAGTCCAGTGTGAGGTAGCATCCCTACACCAGAGTGTTCCTGCACTACAGACTTTATCCTTTCCCGTCTGTGCGTGTGTGGATAGGTCTCCCTCTGAGCTCCTCTCAGGTGTAGGGCTCGGGTGGCAATTCCTCTCCATCCCAAGCCCGGCGGGATCCTCAGGGCCTAACCGGGCTTTCCCGTCCTGGACATAGAGAACGAGGTCGGGTGTCGGGGGCCGGTACCCCTCTTGCAGCCGGAATCCCTCTGAATAGATCAGGTAGGCGAGGACAGGTGGCGTACTCCGCTCCGTCTGCATCCTCCCCGGGACCCATTTGCTAGGGAGCCACACTCTAAAGCTCCCGGGCCTTCTTGATCCTGGTCCTTGGCCGGGTTGAGACATTCCTCGTCTGCAACCTACCTCTCGTCCCATAGATCGGGGTACGAGGGCTGTGTCCCTTACCGGAGCAGGCCCACACAGGATCTGCGCTCCCGGAGGGAAGTCACTTCCCACACAGTTCATGACAGCACACTACGACCACTTGACAGACAGACTGTCCGAGACCACACAGGTCAGATGGACCAAAAACAACAAAAGACCAAGATCAAAGATGGCATTCTAATAAATATGAAATTAGAAGTGTCACTAACTAACTGTTCCTCCACCCACACCCACTAACTGGTTCCTACTACTTTGTGTTCCCCAGTCTCCCTGTAACCAGGGGAGCAGCACTAGTGCATACCAGCTCCCTCTGGTGGAAATGTGGTGTTGGATGCAAAAGGCTAGGTCACTATCATCACACCAGGCTTACCTCAGAGGAGGAACACCACACTCCATTAAAGAAGAGCAGCATTCCTGTGGCGGCCGAACCCTCAGGGGCGCCACACTATATTGTTGTATATCATGAGCAGCCATATTAAATAAGGAAATATTATTGTTTTTAGACAAATGGCTTTGATATGACAATGCGCCCTTGGACTTTGTAAATTGGCATCAGGGAGTAGAATTTAAAGACTCCAATAATGTCTGACTTAAAGGGAACATGGGACAAGTCAGAGTGCAGTTGGTACCAAGGATACATATGTAAAATGTTAAAAAGTAAGTCATTATTTTCATCCAAAGAGGAAATAGAATTGTGTTGTATAAACTGAGGGCAGGGTTATCATTACAGACAGGCTTTCAATAACAGATAACAATGAGGTGATGTGGATTTAAGAGTAAATGCAGGTGACATAGCTGAGAAATGGGTCAGTATTAGCATTTGTGCCTATGCTACTATTAGGCTACACAAAGTATAAAAAAGTTATGGTTTTAAACCAGTAAAGGAAAGAAACATATAGACAGTCTGTGGAGGAAAAAGCTGTGCAGCCTAACAGAAAGATCTGTGCCTTAGATAGCTAGCATGTGGGGCTGAGTAACAGTCATTGTTAAGCTACGCTACCCTAGGACCTTAGAGCAGGTCACAGAGGAGCATGTATATTGCTCCTTGGAGTAATTAGTTCCAGGTTAAGGAAAATCGGTGCACCTGCTTGAGTGTACAGCCATAGAGACAATGAGGACCACAGAGATTTTTTTCCTTCCAGTGAAGAGCACACCTGCTGACAGTGCAATGATTTGGTGCTATAAAGGCAAGAATTTGCCACAGCAGAGGGAAGCATTGAGCCTTGTTCCTTATAGTGAGGACTGTTACACCAGAGAAGTTTGAGTACAAACTCAAAACTCAAAAAATATTGATTGTGATATGGAAAATTGAAAAAAAAAAAAACATTATCAACATTGCTTTTAAAAGGTACATTTAACATTAAATACCTGATTTAAACAATCAATCATTTTTGATGACACATTCCCTGAAAAGGGAATGTATAATGAATGACTCTTCTTTCAGGAAGAGTTTTCAGAAGTCTCATAATCATCAGAGGAAGGATTACAATTACAGATGAATCCTCTACGCACAGCTAATAAAGCAGGATTCACCAGTCACAAGAGTTGATGTCACATCTCCCCCTTGCTCAGCCTCCTTTCACAATTACTTTTACACAATTTGATTAAAACAAAATGGGTAATTTTCTGATTCCATTTAGGTTATTGCACTTTCACCCCAACAAAAAAACAACAGAAAAAATGATGGAACTTCTGTTAACTCATGAAAATTCACATAAAAAAGCCACCCAAGACAAGCAAAAATGTGTAACTGTTGTGTATTGTTTTTACAGCTCCACCGGCTACTGAAAAGCAGTTCGAGATTCCAGGTACAAGAGATATGACATTTATCTCTTTTATTACATTCACCATACATTACTGTGATCTTCACTCCCAGCAAGTCCCAGGATGATCTATGAACGGAAACATTGGTATCCTGGGAAGAACTTTTTTTTAATTTTATTTTTCCTTTCCGTGCCTAGTTTCATCTGAAATTTCAACTAAAAGTTTAGCTTCCAAGTCATCAAATATCCGTGCATTTGAAACTTTGCAAAGTCTTTATCATATATGTTTAATTGCAGGTATACCAGCAGTGATACTAAATGATCATACACATTTTCAGGTAGGAAGGTCATTTTTACACTCACAATTTCTAAAGTCTTCGGCCCTGATTCATCTGTGAGTTTTTTTATCATCCGTTTTTCATTTTTATGATGTTTGTTGCTGTTTGTTTTTTTTTGCGTGTAACTCTTCAAAAATGCGTATGTGGCTCATGAATATTGCACAAAGTGGAAAATAATTTTTTTTGTCTATAATCCTTTTTTGCAACGATTTAGTGCAAAAAAATTGCCCATTTTGCAAAATGCGTCAAAAATTGGACAAAAATTTACTGCTGTATATACAATCAATCCAGGTGGAGGCTGGAGTACATTTGCCCAAACATTTTAGCGACCTTTTGAAAAGTTGAAAATGATAAATCACGTGAAAACATCTGGAAAGTCTAAATCGGCCCCTTCATCTGAGTTCGTAAACATGAGTCAATCGGTTCTACTCTGACATCTTTTTATTCCTAATCTGTTTCTTCTATGTCTAATCTTTATTTTCCTTTACAGAAGTGAAGTCCTCACGTGGCACGGCCATTGGTGTGGTTGTTCCTATCATTCTTGTTCTTGCTGGCTTCGGCACTTCAGTCTTCTTTTTATATAGGAGGAAAAGGATCAAGCCACAAAAAGAAAATTGTTTCACCAAGAAAATATACTTTGACAGCAGCCGTTCAGCTGCGACACAAGATGCAGACGTCTTAGTGGAAAATATTGAGCAAAATGAACATGCATCCTTGATTGATATAAAGCCCATCAGTAACTGTGAAATAATGTCTAGACTTTACAGACTCCAATCTAATGGACAGCAATCATCTACAAGGATAACCACAGCTTTTGCTATCTAAGACACACTTTTTAGCTGGAAATAATGTTGCTAAAAAGTGTTCACAGCCTCAGGATTCAGCAGCACCAGATTCCAATGACCACTTCTTAAATGATGGGGTCTCGCGTTCATAAAGTGTTCTGTCCTATCATATAGCGAACAGTGTTCACACTCATACAGTCCTTTCTTACACAACCTGGCACAAGTGGTTGTAGTGTTGGTTATCAACACCTAGGGCAAGGCAAGTATTTCACCCCCAACCCATGAAATGTTAGCACTCCCTAAATCCCTTCTATCAGTCTAGTAATGAAAAAACATTATACCAAACACACATCTACTGTAATACTGATGTAATTGTAGTTTACGCTTTGCTCTCCTGTGTTTCTATTTGCTCTTTGCTGACATCAGCCATAACATTTTAAAATAAAGATTTATTTGTTTGTCATATTTTTTATGTAATAATTTTATAACCCTAGCCCTATTTTTAACCATATCCCTAACCCTAGCCCAAACCTAACTGCAAAGCCTAGCTGTAACCTTAGCCTGAATACTAACTCTAACCCTAAACTAATCTTTAGCTCTAACTCTGGTCAGGCACAGACAGAGTATAAAATTGTGAATTCAGTTCTTCATACTGAATGAACACAGTATTGAATCATCTGGACTGCACTTGGTTAAATTCTGTCTTCATCCATGTGCTGCTCATCTCCTGCCATCCCATCTACTGTTTATGCAGAGAGCAGCAGGCATGATGAGTTTGTCATTAGCTACTGCGCTCTGCATAGGCAGCGACTTAGAAGGCAAAGGTCACTTCATTATACTAAACTTTGTCATTTTATTTACTGCCGAGTCGGAGCACGGTTTGTGATGTCAAAGTAATTTTGCCTGCTGTGTTCTGAATAAGCAGCGTCAGGCATGCACTCACATTACCCGCACATAGAAGTGGAGCTTGCAAGCACTGATCATTTGACAACTATGTCGAATAGGGATGGGAGTGCAATTTTGCCTCCCCATAGACTTTGGCACTAAGGTCTCCCCTTACACACTATGCTGATCTATATGATTAATGCAGTGCTGGAAGAGAATATAAATGTGATGTGACACATTGCTTGGTCGAAGGATCAACTAGTAAGTTAACCATTAGCCCACTTAGTATTATCATCCTATTTTACACTGGACCAACAAGGAACAAATTATGAACCCCTAATGTATTCTAGACCATCAGGTGTGTAGCGTCGGCGTCTCTGCCTCCTGCCGGGCAGAGACGCCGATCCCCTCACCGCCGCGGTCCCGGTCTAGCATCCTCCGGCTCCCCTGCTACATCTGCCCGGGGTGAGCGCACCACGCGCAGTTCCCCGGGCACTGTACTTAGGGCGCACGTACTGTACTTAGGGCCTCTTAAAGGGGCCATGCGCGCTGTCCTAAAGAGACCCCGGCCAATGGCCGGAGAGCTGCCCTTATATAAGGCACCTCCTCAAAAATGGAGGTGCCTGTGCAAGGTTGTTGTTTGTGTGCTAACACTCTCTCCAGCCCTCAGGTTCCAGTGCCCGCCAGCCTGTCTATCAGCCGTGCCCATCTGCTTGTCTATCAGCTGTGCCCGCCTGCCTGTCTATCACATGTGCCCACCTGCCTGTCTACCAGCCTTGCTCGCCTGCCTGTCTATCAGCTGTGCCCGCCTGCCTGTCTATCACATGTGCCCACCTGCCTGTCTATCAGCCGTGCCCGCCTGCCTGTCTATCAGCCATGCCCACCTGCCTGTCTATCTGCCGTGCCCGCCTGCTTATCTACCCGCATCACCTGCCGGTCTATGAGCCGTGCTCATCTGCTGTGCCTGTCGGCTTCGGCCATCAGTCCCATGGGAGTCGCCTGCCCTCACACAAGGTCGGTCCCAGAGTGGCACCTGGTACAGCTTCCCGGTCCTTCCTTGGTTCACGGAGTCGACTAAGCCGCCGTGTGGCCAGGGTAGTTCCGGGTAGGCACTTGGTTACGCCCCTCTGGTCCCTCCTTGTATCACAGCATAGTGGTTCCACCACCCGGATCCGTAACAGTTTGCACAGGCCATGGAATCCGATGGCTCCCAGGCTCCTTTGCTCTCAGACCTTTACCAAGAGGTCTCTCGCCAGAGATCCCAGCAGGATACTATCCTGTCCTATCTGCGGACAGTCAACTCCCGCTTGGATGCGCTATCCACCCCGACTGTGTCCGTCTCTAACCAATCGGCACCCGCTCCGGCGGCACCTCAACCCAGTGGCGCTGTGGCATCTGGCTTAGGACCCCGGCTATCTGCTCCTCCACATTTTGGTGGTGACCCTGCCCTTCATTAATCAGTGCATGCTGCACCTTGAGCTCCTGGCACACAAGTTCGCCTCCGACCGGGCCAAGGTTGCATTCATCATGTCCCATCTTACCTGAGAGGCGTTGGAGTGGCTTAACCCTCTGTGGGAGAGAGGGGATCCTCTGGTGTCCGACCTCCAGGCTTGCATCGCGGCTTTCCGGAAGGTGTTCGATGAGCCCGGACAAAAATCTTCATCTACCTCCTCTCTTCTCCGACTCCGCCAAGGGAGTCTCTCTGTGGGACAGTATGCCTTGCGTTTCCACACCCTCGCATCTGAACTTGCCTGGAACAATGAGGCTCTGGTGTCCACCTTTTGGGAGGGCCTTTCCAGACGGATCAAGGATAAGCTAGCTGGTCATGACATACCTCCCTCTCTGGACGACCTGGTGTCATTAGCTACACAGATCGACATCCATTTTCAGGAGCGTTCTAAGGAGGCGACCCATGAGAGAAGATCCCTGCTCCTCGCACCTACCTTCCAAAGGCAAGTCTCGCAACCAGCATCCCATCCGGTGTCTTCTCAAGAGTCTATGCACATAGACCAAGTTAAGATGGTCAAGTCTCCCCAAGAGGCCCGCTGCACCGAGGGGAGTTGCTTCTACTGTGGCAGTATAGAGCATCTAATCCGCTCCTGTCCGGTGAGACTGGGAAACTCCAGTGTCGAAGTTGTCCTAGGCAAAAGTTCTTCCTCTCCGCCCTTGACTCTGTCCGTTTTGGTTACCAGTGATAAGATCCACTTCTTCGAGACTGCCTATCTGGATTCCGGAGCCGCTGGGAACCTCATTCAACAGGCCGTTGTGGAGCGATATCAGATTCCTACCATACGTCTGGCTGATCCTTTAGCGGTTTCCTCTGTGGATGGAAAGCTTCTCTCTGAGACCATCTTGTTTGTCACTGAGCCTGTAATTCTTCAGGTGGGAATGCTAAATTCCAAGAGGATCTCCTTCTACATGCTGTCCGGTCTCTCTCATCCCCTCTTGCTTGGCCTGCCTTGGTTACAGAAACATGAGCCCGTCCTGAATTGGAGCTCGGGTGAGGTGCTCCGTTGGGGTCAGGAATGTCATAAGTCCTGTCTGGTTCCAGATCGTCCTGCTCGACCTCCGTCTACTCCAGCTAACCTACCTGACCTGCCGGCACCGTACTGGTCATATGCGGACGTCTTTGATAAAAAGGAGGCAGAGACACTACCACCTCATAGGCCGTATGATTGCCCCATCGACCTAATACCTGGTGCTTCACCTCCTCGCGGGCGAATCTACCCCTTGTCGCTGGCCGAGACCCGTGCTACGTCTGAGTACATAGAAGAGAATCTTTCTAGGGGATTTATCCTGAAATCCACCTCTCCGCTGGAGCAGGATTCTTCTTCGTCAAAAAGAAAGACTGCTCTCTTCATCCATGTATCGACTATAGGGGCCTAAACCAGATTACCATCAAAAATAAGTACCCCCTGCCTCTCATCGCGGAACTGTTTGACCACCTAAAAGGCGCGAAGATCTTCACTAAGCTCGATCTTCGTGGGGCGCACAATCTGGTCCGGATTCGTCAGGGAGACGAGTGGAAGATGGCATTCAACACTCGGGATGGTCACTACGAGTACCGCGTGATGCCCTTCGGTCTCTGTAATGCTCCAGCCGTCTTCCAGGAATTAGTGAATGACATCTTCCGAGATCTTTTGTATTCCTGAGTGGTGGTGTACCTGGACGATATCTTGGTGTTCTCCCCTGATCTGTCCTCTCATCGAAGGGATGTTCGTCAGATACTGCTGAGGTTCTGGAAGAATTGCCTGTATGCAAAGTATGAGAAACCACATGCAGTTCCCCGGGCACTGTATTTAGGGCGCGTGCGCTCCCTCCCTCTTAAAGGGGCCGCGTGCGCCATCCTAAAGAGTCCCCAGCCAATGGCCGAGGACTGCCCTTATATAAGGCACCTCCTCCAAAATGGAGGTGCCTGTGCAAGGTTGTTGTTTGTGTGCTAACACTCTCTCCAGCCCTCAGGTTCCTGTGCCCGCCTTCCTGTCTATCAGCCGTGCCCGCCTGCCAGTCTATCAGCCGTGCCTGTTAGAACCCTCCTGTTTGTTTTTTACATCATGTGTTTTACGGTCACGTAACCATCTGCCTTTATATTCGAGCTCCGCCCTTTTGGCTGTGCTGGACTTCAGTGTTTGACTGTTTCTCTAGCCAGGTGCTTCTGTGCCTTTCTCTGTCAGTTCGTTTGGTCCTTCTGGGACCTCTAGTACTTTTTTGTGTTCTGCAACAACTTTTCTGTTTAGGAGGTGTCCCATTTTTGTCTCAGTCCTTAGTTCTTTTAGGGAGCCCTCCCATTATGCTATAGGTCTTCGTTCAGACTAGCCGAGGACTAAGGCGGGTCTGTTCGCTTGGAACAGGCAGCCCGCTACATCGTAGGGATTCAGCTTAGTTTTACTGTAGGGACAGTTTTCCCTTATCTTTCCTTAGTACATGTTGCAGATCATAACAGTGCCCACCTGCCTGTCTATCAGCCGTGCCCGCCTGCTTGTCTACCTGCATCACCTGCCTGTCTATCAGCTGTGCTCATCTTCTGTGCCTGTCGGCTTTGATCATCTGTCCCGTGGGAGTCGCCTGCTCTCACACAAGGTCGGTCCCAGAGTGGCACCTTGTTCACCTTCCCGGTCCTTCCTTGGTTCACGGAGTCAACTAAGCCGCCATGTGGCCACGGTCGGTCCGGGTAGGTACTTAGTTACGCCCCTCTGGTCCCTCCTTGTATCACAGCACAGTGGTTCTACCACCCGGATCCGTAACAAGATGTTAATCCTCTGATCTACCATAGACCATCAGGTTAAACCCCTCTAATTTCATATATCTTGAAGGAAAGGGGCACAAACCCTGACAACCAGAGAAAGTGTCATTAACCCCTCATCTACCTAAGGTCAAAAGGGAAGTTTTGCTTAGTTTAAAATATCTTCTTTTTACCTGTGTGTATTCTATAATATCCTATAATATCCTGCATCTTTTAGTCTAAAAAATATGCTATAAGACTGGAGCACATGGCACTCCATACAATTAGAAAATTGCAAATCATATGCATCAAGGTTAGCTATGTGGTTAATGCAATTAATACACAAAATATTAAATACATGATTGCATGTGAATTTTTGTTGGTCTTTCTCATATCTATATACAATACAGACCAAAAGTTTGGATACACCTTCTCATTTAAAGATTTTTCTGTATTTTCATGACTATGAAAATTGTACATTCACACTGAAGGCATCAAAACTATGAATTAACACATGTGGAATTATATAGTTAACAAAAAGGTGCGAAACAACTGAAAATATGTCTTATATTCTAGGTTCTTCAAAGTAGCCACCTCTTGCTTTGATGACTGTTTTACTCTTGATATTCTCTTGATGAGCTTCAAGAGATAGTCACCGGAAATGATTTTCACTTCACAGGTGTGCCCTGTCAGGTTTAATAAGTGGGATTTCTTGCCTTATAAATGGGGTTGGGACCATCAGTTGTGTTGTGCAGAAGTCTGGTAGATACACAGCTGATAGTCCTACTGAATAGACTGTTAGAATTTGTATTATGGCAAGAAAAAACCAGCTAAGTAAAGAAAAACGAGTGGCCATCATTACATTAAGAAATAAAGGTCAGTCAGTTCGAAAAATTGGGAAAACTTTGAAAGTGTCCCCAAGTGCAGTTGCAAAAACCATCAAGCGCTACAAAGAAACTGGCTCACATGAGGACCGCCCCAGGAAAGGAAGACCAAGAGTCAACTCTGTTTCTGAGGATAAGTTTATCCGAGTCACCAGCCTCAGAAATCGCAGGTTAACAGCAGCTCAGATTAGAGACCAGGTCAATGCCACACAGAGTTCTAGCAGCAGACACATCTCTTCAACAACTGTTAAGAGGAGACTTTGTGCAGCAGGCCTTCATGGTAAAATAGCTGCTTGGAAACCACTGCTAAGGACAGGCAACAAGCAGAAGAGACTTGTTTGGGCTAAAGAACACAAGGAATGGACATTAGACCAGTGGAAATCTGTGCTTTGGTCTGATGAGTCCAAATTTGAGATCTTTGGTTCCAACCACCGTGTCTTTGTGCGACGCAGAAAAGGTGAACGGATGGACTCTACATGCCTGGTTCCCACCGTGAAGCATGGAGGAGGAGGTGTGATGGTGAGGGGGTGCTTTGCTGGTGACACTGTTGGGGATTTATTCAAAATTGAAGGCATACTGAACCAGCATGGCTACCACAGCATCTTGCAGCAGCATGCTATTCCATCCGGTTTGCGTTTAGTTGGACCATCATTTATTTTTCAACAGGGCAATGACCCCAAACATACCTCCAGGCTGTGTAAGGGCTATTTGACCAAGAAGGAAAGTGATGGGGTGCTACGCCAGATGATATGGCCTCCACAGTCACCAGACCTGAACCCAATCGAGATGGTTTGGGGTGAGCTGGACCGCAGAGTGAAGGCAAAAGGGCCAACAAGTGCTAAGCATCTCTGGGAACTCCTTCAAGATTGTTGGAAGACCATTTCTGGTGACTACCTCTTGAAGCTCATCAAGAGTATGCCAAGAGTGTGCAAAGCAGTCATCAAAGCAAAAGGTGGCTACTTTGAAGAACCTAGAATATAAGACATATTTTCAGTTGTTTCACACTTTTTTGTTAAGTATATAATTCCACATGTGTTAATTCATAGTTTTGATGCCTTCAGTGTGAATGTACAATTTTCATAGTCGTGAAAATAGAGAAAAATCTTTAAATGAGAAGGTGTGTCCAAACTTTTGGTCTGTACTGTATTTATGAAATTATCAATAAAGTCATATAACTCCTCTTTGTGTCACATTTGCCTTGGCTCATCCAAGCTCTATGGCCGACCATTATGAAATGTATTTAAAAGGAACCTGTCAGGTTCCCCAGTGCCCCAGACCCATCAGCAGTTGTGTCTGCATATGTAAACACCCTGCCTAGCAGTCCCTGTATTACATTACATACTTAAAAAGATCTTTAGAAAACATATTTCTAAAGTCCGTTTATGATATGTAAATGAGGGCTTTGACTAGTCGATGGGGCGTTAGTGTCCCCAGACTAGTCGGTCCATTTAGCAAGTTATCACGCCCCTGTGGGCGTGATAACACAACTTACAAGTGGCGGCGTCATCGCAAGCGTTTGCGATGACGCCGGCGCTTGTAAATGTTGGTTATCATGCCCACAGGCACATGATAAAATGCTAAGTGGATCGACTAGTCCTCTGGAAACTACTTCCCTGTCGACTAGTCAAAGACCTCATTTACATATCATAAACAGACTTTTGAAATACTTTTTCTAAAGATCTGTTTATGCATGTAATGTAATTCAGGGACTGTTAGGCAGGGTATTTACATATGCAAACACAACTGCTGGTGGTTTTGGGGGCACAGGGTACCTGACAGGCTTCATTTAATAAAAAAAAAAAAAAAAAAAAAACAGCCAATCTCTGGGGCCACAAGAATAGGGGCTGTTGTGTTTGGACAAGCAAAATCAAATCTCATACTTTGCACTGATGAGTAGCAACGCAACACTCTGAAACACAGTGTCTGCAACGCTTTAACTTCCTGGCAGATGTCTTGAGATGTTGCTTCAGTATTGCCATATAATCTTCTTTTCTCATGATGCCATCTATTTTGTGAAATGCACCAGTCCCTACTACAGCAAAACAACCCCACAACATGATGCTGCCACCCCTGTGTTTCACAGTTGGGATGGTGATTTTAGGCTTCCAAGCTTCTTCCTTTTTCCTCCAAACGTAATGATGGTCATTGTGAAGGAACAGTGTTATGCACACGCCCGGACTGACTGGCGTGAGTGTGGTTAGTGATCCCACTGGAGAGCCTGGAGGGGCGTGACCAAGTATCAACTCGGTCCAACCAAGATCGCACGGCGGCTCAGTCGACTCCGTGAACCAGGGAGGAACCGAGAAGAGGGACCAAGTGCTACTCCAGGTCAGACCCCGGTCACAGCTGTTGACCCAGACCGGGGAATGCAGGAACAGGCAGGTTAGGCTGACATACTGACAGGTGGGTACTGGCAGGCACGGTTGGTATGCAGACAGGTGGGTATTGGCAGGCACAGCTGGTATGCAGACAGGTGGGTACTGGCAGGTAGGAACGCAGGCAGGATAGGGACCAGTACAGACTGGGATACAGGAACAGAGCCGCAGATGCGGCAAACAAGCAGAGCAGAGCAAAACCCGCAGATGCGATAGACAAGCAGAGCAGAGCAAAATCCACAGGTGTGGTAGACGAGCAGAGCACAGCAAAACCCTCAGGTGCAGTAGACAAGCAGAGCACAGCAAAACCCGCAGGTGCGGTAGACAAGCAGAGCAGAGCAAAACCCGCAGGTGCGGTAGACAAGCAGAGCAGAGCAAAACCCGCAGGTGCGGTAGACAAGCAGAGCAAAACCTGCAAGTGGGGTAGACAAGCAGAGCAGAGCAAAACCTGCAAGTGCGGTAGACAAGCAGAGCAGAGCAAAACCCGCAAGTACGGTAGACAAGCAGAGCAGAGCAAAACCCGCAGGTGCGGTAGACAAGCAGAGCAGAGCAAAACCCACAAGTGTGGTAGACAAGCAGAGCAGAGCAAAACCCGCAGGTGCGGTAGACAAGCAGAGCAGATACACACAAGGTACTTACAATGAAGTAGCAAGTGGACACTAAACTCTCAAACAGAAGTACAGAGACAACGAGTTGGAGTTAGGTGCAGGTTCAGACACTGCAGGAAAAGGGAAGATACGAACATAGAGACAAACAAGTAACGGGCTAGGACACTGTTCAGACAGGAACTGAACCAGGAACAAGATACAGGAATGAGCCAGGGAACACAGCCCCCAGGGTGGCGGAAACATATTAGAAGTCGCAGATACAGGTAACAGGCCTGGGTATACAGCCCCCAGGGTGGCTGAACAGACTAGTAGTCACAGATACAGGTAAAAAGCATGGGTATACAGCCCCCAGGGTGGCGGAAACAGACAAGATACAGGACAGGACCTGGCAACTCAGTCGCACAAAAAACACTGAAAGAAAGTGATGCTCCGGCGCCTCCTACTGGGTGGAGGGGATTTAAATATCCAGTGACTCACAGCAATAGGCTGGGGACGCATTAGGACTGTGCACACAGTAGCTATAAGAAACAGGCAGTAACCGCGTCGCCACCCTAAGCAGGGCCGGCTCCAGGTTTTTCTGGGCCCCGGGCGAAAGAGTCTCAGTGGGCCCTTTTAACACATACACGATTCATGATGCACAGATACGGCGGAGAAATATATATATATATAGTACACAGGGCCCAGCCTGCCACCTCATCCTTCACATATGCAGACATGCGCACGCACACACGGTACGCAGACACGCGCGCGCACACACGGTACGCAGACACGCGCGCGAGCACACACGGTACGCAGACACGCGCGCACACACGGTACGCAGACACGCGCGCGCACACACACGGTACGCAGACACGCGCGCGCACACACACGGTACGCAGACACGCGCGCGCACACACGGTACGCAGACACGCGCGCGCACACACGGTACGCAGACACGCGCGCACACACGGTACGCAGACACGTGCGCGCACACACGGTACGCAGACACGCGCGCGCACACACGGTACGCAGACACGCGCGCACACACGGTACGCAGACACGCGCGCACACACGGTACGCAGACACACGCGCACACACGGTACGCAGACACACGCGCACACACGGTACGCAGACATGCACACACGGTACGCAGACATGCACACACGGTACGCAGACATGCACACATACAGACAAACACATATTTTTACACAAATTCTTAAAGACATATATAAAACAGACAAATATATATACACAGTCATACACACTGACATTCACATACATGCACTCACACAGACCCATTACAAGTATTTTTAATATGGGGATTGGGGAAGCCTCACTCACCTGTCCCCGGTCCAGTGTCCTGTCCAGCAGCTCCTCAGGTATGGGGCAGTGCAGGGCCCCCGGCGTGTCACAGACTTCATGGCCCTGGACCATCAGAGGGGCCCACTTGCGGTCGGGTCCGGGCCGCTCCCCCCCCCATCTGTGCAGGACCTCCGCTCCGACGGTGTTTGATGGCACTCCCCCAGACATGGCTGCGCGCTGTGCGGCTGTGTCTGCTAGTAATGACGCGGCAGGGGCGACACACAAGCAAAATTAAAGGTGCAGTGCCGTCGACCCTGCCGTGTCATTACTAGCAGACACAGCCTGACAGCGCGCGGCCATTTCTGGGACTGGGGGAGTGCCGGCAATCAAGCAGCGCCTGCGTCACTGAACAGGTGCTGAAGATGCGGCCAGGGCCCCGACAGTGAGTGGGCGGGCGGGTGTGTGAGCCCGGCCCCGACAGTGAGTGGGCGGGCGGGCGGGTGTGTGAGCCCGGCCCCGACAGTGAGTGGGCGGGCGGGTGTGTGAGCCCGGCCCCGACAGTGAGTGGGCGGGCGGGCGGGTGTGTGAGCTCGGCCCCGACAGTGAGTGGGCGGGCGGGCGGGTGTGTGAGCCCGGCCCCGACAGTGAGTGGGCGGCTGGGCCCCTCTGATTTTCCAGGGCCCCGGCACTTGCCCGGGTACGCCGGGTGCTGACGCCGGCCCTGACCCTAAGCAATCAGACAAGAGACATGCACACAGCAGGTACTGGAGCAAAGTGTGCAGCCTGGACTGATAGGTAAGATGGCGGTCTTGCATAGTGGGAGGTGGTAAGCCATGCCAGTGTGGCACCCCAGGGGTCTGGTTTTCCACAGTAATGTAATGTTATGTCTGAGAGCAGGTAGGAGGTCCTTTGGTCAGGGATCCTGTGCATGCCACACCTCCTGCCCAGTCTTGGGAGGGGAAGAACTTCCCCTGTATAAACCCGGGGCTGAGGCAGGGTGGGTGAGACAAGGAGAGTGGAGACAAGAAGCAGCATAGGAAACAGCAGAGTTACAAGGAGTCAAGGGCTGGCAGCTGCAGAGCTCGCCCTGACTAAGAAGATTCTTTACCGGACCCGGAGTCCGAGGCTGTGGGGACTAACTCCTACCCAGCAGCAGAATCCGTCAGGCAGGGGATTTCAGGTCCTCTGGCCCAGAAGCCCGAAGGCACGGTCACACGCGTGGGACCAGCACCGCCATCGTGGAGCGGAAGCCATTAGAAGGCCCCGAGTCACCGGCCATACGGGTGAGCACCACACGGTACACTCAGGGACGTGGGCTACTTATATCAGCTTCTAGCAAGGTAGCCAGAAGAGTACAGTCAGTTTGGGAGGCCTACAACTACGCCTGGCCAGGGGAGATCCCATCTGCTCAAAGACTGACCAGGCCCCGTTTGCTAGCAAGTACTCCGGGAGGGTCTGTCGTTGTTACCAGTAAAGACCCTGAACTACACCGTACCGTCTCTGAGTGGTTCCTGCTACCCCCATCATCCACGTCGGCTGCCCTGAGGCCATACCCCTCCCGTTGGGGGTTATACTAACACGCTGCACAATCCTACCACCGGCCTCAGCGGTCTGCCCTGCAGCAGCAGCTTCCTGGCTGCACTCAACGGGTGGCGTAGTCATCAACTATTTACTACTAATAGACTGCCGTCTAGTTTGACTCCCTGGGCACGGACCGGGTCACCGCCACGAGACTACAACCCTCCACTGATCCGGCTCCGGGTAGGCTCCCGCGTGCGCAACGCAGCGCGACACAGGCCCAGGGGCGCGTCAACTTTGGCGTAGTCGGCAGGATTTCGTGCCCGCAACCAACGGGTACTGCGTGCCTGAAAAGCAAAGACTGTTCAAACTTACCAGTGGTGAAGATTCCCGCTATCCGTGGAGGTTTCCCGCCATCCGGCGCCATCTTCTACCTTCTTCCCGCCATCCGCGAAGTTTTCCCGCCATCTTCGACCTTCTTCCCGCCATCCGTGGAGTTTTCCCGCCATTGGACGCCATCTTGAGGACGCCGCGCGGGAAGAAGAGGGGCGTGGACTCCGAAAGCGCGCGAGAACTGAAGCCCCGCCTCACGTCCGGACGTTGCGTAAGGTCCTGGAAGGAGCCCAGCAGACGCCGACGTCACAGGAGCGCGACGGAAGGTCCTCAACCCTGACGATCCACTGCGGAGCCGCGGCCTACGGAAGAGGATCATCGCAAGGTAGGCCACGGTCCACTAGGGGGGAGGAAGATGTCGGATACGGAAGAGAGCTTCGCTGCCTCAACCCCCGCCAGCGCCACCGCTGCTGCAGTTATGCCCTTCACCATGCCCTATATCCCGGGAGCAGCTTGGCTACCCCAGTACTCAGGGGAGTCACATACCCTGCATGACTTTAGAGAAAAGCTGGATAGCCTCTTCCAGGTGTACCCCCTCACAGAAGAGCAAAAAGTGAGCATCCTGGTGGCCCAACTAACTGGGGCAGCCAAAAGGGAAGTAAAATCCTGGCCACCTGGGAGGAAGACTGTCGCAGGGATACTAACCCGGCTGAAGGACACCTTTGATACCCGCACCTCAGCCGAGATTAAGCTTAGATTCTACGGGTGCAAGCAGCGAGCGCATGAGAGTATAAGGGACTATGCACTAAACCTACAAGAGGCCCTGAGGGCCATTAAGCAGACCGACCCTGATGGGGTGGGAAACGAGGACAGGCTATTGACTGAACAATTTATAGAGGGTTTATATTGCAATGCCCACCGAACCCAGTTGCGGGCAATGGCCTTACAGGATCCCCATCTGGACTTTGCACAGTTCAAGGATAGAGCTATCCGGGTGCTCCGAGAACCAGCACCGGGTGGCGTTGTTACCCACAGGCGCCCAGCTATCACTTACCACCAGGAGGCGGCGCCCTTGTCGGCAGGGCCTGTGGGAGCTGATGCGCAGGCTTTGGACAATGACCCGGCTCCAGACCTACACCATCAGGTCCAAGAGCTAGCTAAGAGCGTTGCTGCGCTAACCCGAACTGTGCAGTCTTTACAGGTTTCCACCCCAGGGAAGATCCAGCTGGCATCCGGACCGGAGGACATCCCGTGGCGTCGACCAAGGTGGACCCCACCGGCCAGAGGAAGACCCAGTGACCGATACAGCGAGGACGGACGACCCATCTGCCGCCGCTGCAATCAACCCGGACATATGGAAAGGTACTGTTCTTTAAACGGGCACAACCTGGGGTAGAGGGCCAACCCCCAGGAAAAAGATCACCAGGCCCATCGAACTGGCGCGACAGATATGTGGGAGGACGTCCAGTCTTGCCTGTGGTACTGGATGGCATTCCCATGAGTGCCCTACTGGATACCGGGTCACAGGTCACCACCATCCCGTACGTGCTCTTCAAGCAGTACTGGAATGACTCGGATATTACCCGCTACCCTGACGACGACTTGAGTATCATCGCCAGCAATGGCCAGCCCGTGCCACAGATCGGATTTAAAGAGGTGACCCTCAAAATCGGTAGAGTCGAACTGGCCGCACAGGGACTGATCATTGTAGATATTGATAAACATGAGAGTCACCCAAAAATAACTCTAGGAACTAACGTAATTGAAAATTGTCTTGCAGAGGTGATTTTCCTTTTACAGCAGGTTGCCAAGAACGCCAGCTCCGGCGAGCAGCGGGTGCTCCAGAAAGAGATCCGGGCACTGATGCAACGGCAACAAGTGGAACTCTCCGGCGGTGAGATTGGTAGCGTAAGAATGTGTGACCCTTTTCCTATTGCCATGCCCCCAAAAAGTGAAATGATGATTTGGTGCCGGGCAGCTATTGGTCTGAGAGGTAGAGATTACCAGGCAATGGTAGAACCAGTTTACTCAGACAGTAGGCCCACCATTTTGACAGCACGGGGGGTGGTCAATGTACGCCATGGGAGGGTGCCCATTCGCATAATAAATATCGGGGAGAGGGAAGTGTACCTGCCCCGGTATGCCACGCTAGCCAAATTATATACCACTAATCAAAATTCTATACAATCTGTGGAACCCTTGCCTCCATCTCACCCGGAGGAAGGTAACGGCTCTAAGAAAGACATGGAGGACTGGTGTCAGCAACTACATTTGGGTACTGATTCCACTCCCTCACATCAGAAACAAGGAGTCTATCGGGTGGTTCAAGAGTATGAGAGAGTGTTTAGTAAACACCCGTTAGACTTCGGGCGAGTCAAGGGGGTAGAACACCGCATCCCCACGGGAGATCATCCTCCCATAAAAGAGAGGTATCGACCCGTACCCCCTGCACATTACCAACACGCCAAGGGGATGCTTAGAGACATGAAGGAGGCTGGGGTAATCCGGGATAGCTGTAGCCCCTGGGCAGCCCCACTAGTTTTAGTCAAAAAGAAAGACAACACCATGAGGATGTGTGTAGATTACCGGAAAATCAACCGTATCACACACAAGGATGCGTACCCCTTACCAAGGATAGAGGAGTCATTGGCTGCTTTAAGATCTGCTAACTTCTTCTCTACCTTGGATCTCACTAGCGGGTACTGGCAGGTTCCTGTAGCAGAGGCGGACCGGGAGAAGACCGCATTCACCACCCCGATGGGACTTAGCGAGTTCACCTGCATGCCGTTCGGACTCTGCAACGCCCCAGGAACCTTCCAACGATTAATGGAGTGCTGTCTGGGCCACAGAAACTTCGAGACGGTCCTGTTGTACCTGGACGATGTCATCGTATACTCCAAAACTTATGAGGACCACCTGAAACACCTGGCGGAGGTGTTCGAAGCTCTGGCGAGTTACGGCCTAAAGGTGAAACCCTCCAAGTGTCACCTCCTGGAACCAAAGGTGCAATACCTGGGACACGTGGTAAGCGCTGACGGAGTGGCTCCCGACCCCGATAAGATCACCGCAATTAAGGGATGGCCAAGCCCCTCCAGCGTAAAAGAAGTGCGGCAGTTCCTAGGGTTGGTAGGCTACTACCGAAGGTTTATTCCCGGTTTCACCAAAAAGGCAGCGCCTATGCAGGACCTCCTGATAGGCCAGTCCCGAAAGGCCAAGAACCAGAAGCCGCCCTTCAAATGGGAAGAGCTAGAAGAAGAGTCCTTCCGCCAGCTGAAGATGGCCCTCACGGGGGATGAAATCTTGGCGTACCCGGACTATAGCCAGCCCTTCATCCTCTACACCGACGCCAGTAACATTGGGCTAGGAGCCGTACTGTCCCAGATTCAGCAGGGGAGAGAACGAGTAATCTCCTATGCCAGCCGAAAACTGCGACCCACCGAAAGGAACCCCGAGAATTACAGCTCATTTAAGCTAGAGTTCCTGGCCGTGGTATGGGCAGTCACCGAGCGCTTTAGGCATTACCTCGCTTCTTCCCGGTTCACCGTATACACGGATAACAACCCGTTGACACACCTGGACACGGCAAGACTCGGTGCCCTGGAGCAGAGGTGGATGGCCCGTCTGTCCAACTACGAGTTCACAATCAAATACCGGGCAGGACGCTCCAATATTAACGCGGATGCCCTGTCCAGGATGCCCAACCTGCCGGACGAAGGAGAAGATCCGGAGGGACTGGAAGAAGTTGAACTCCCTGCGTTCCACCGTCATGGGACTATCCAGTATTCCCACCGGGTAAGGGGTAAGCAGGCTGCTACGTTGAACCCCTTACCCCACTACAACTGGGCGGAAACGCAAGACAGCGACCCTGCCGTCCGACTGGTGAAGGAGATGCTGACTCGGCCGGAGGCTCGCCTTGAACCAGACGCTCCGGAGGAAGCCAAACAACTATGGGCGGAGAAGAGTCGACTATTCCTTTACAAGGGGAAGTTGTGCCGCAGAATGGTCAACTCCCGAACGCATGAACTACTCTGGCAAGTAGTGGTGCCACGAAGAGACGCAGCCATGGTGATGGAGGCATACCACGACGGAGCTGGACACTTTGGGTGGAAAAAGCTGGAGTTCCTGCTGCGCGAGCGGTTCCACTGGGTAGGCATGAGGGGAACCATCGAGAAGTGGTGCAGAGATTGTGGCCCGTGCAACCTGAGAAGGAAGGACCGAGCCAGCCAGAAGACTCCCCTGCAGTCCATCGTCACCCGGCAACCGTTGGAACTGGTAGCCTTGGATCATGTAAAACTGACCCCAAGCAGAAGTGGCTACGTCTACGCCTTAACCATCGTGGATCATTACTCCCGGTTCTTGGTTGTCGTCCCCGTCAAGGACTTAACGGCTCAAACAGCAGCTAGAGCCTTCCAGCAGCACTTCTGCCGTCCACACGGGTACCCGGACCAAGTGCTGACGGACCAGGGACCTGCTTTTGAAGCGGAGGTCTTTCAGGAATTCTGCAATCTGTATGGCTGCCGGAAGATAAGGACGACACCCTACCATCCGCAGACTAATGGACTTTGTGAAAAAATGAACCAGGTGGTAATGGATCTTCTAAAAACGTTGCCCCTGGAAGAACGCAGTCTGTGGCCTGAAAAGTTGCCCGATCTGGTGGACCTATACAACCACATCCCGGTAGGTTCCACCAACTGTACCCCGGCTTACCTAATGAGGGCAAGACCTGGTAAGTTACCTGTTGACCTGGAAATGGGAGTCCTGACCCCCGAGGACACTTCACCAGAAACAGACTGGGACACAGAGAGGCAGCAGCAGTACCGGAGAGTACAGGAGAGCGTGGAGCGAAGTCTCTGTCAGGCTAGGGAAAGACAAGAGAAAGCTTACAACCAGTATGCTCCCGCTGTTCCCCTGGTACCCGGAGAGCAGGTCTTGAAGAGGAAGAGACGGCTCCACAAGTTGGACGACCAGTGGGAGAAGGACCCGTACACCGTACTGCCCTCAAGCCACGAGAACCCGAAGGTCTGTACCATCAGTAAAGACGGAGGGGAAACCACAGCCATTGTATCCCGGGACCACCTGAAGAAGTGTCCCGAACAACTGAGGAACCCTGAAGAGGAACAAGAAGACCATCGACCCGTGGAAGAAAGGGAAGATATGGTTAGTACCGTGCTCGGGGACTTCCCTCAGTCTTGGACTCAAGTCAATGGTGCAGTTGTGGTACCCGTACTCACCTTCCTCCAACCATCATCCCAAGAACCTACGGAGCAACGGGTAGAGCTGGAAGAACAGCCGGTCCAGGAGGCAGAAGACTCCACACAAGCAGAACAGGAGAATCAACCCTCTGCTTATAGTGAGCCTGCCGTACCCCTAGTGAGACAAAGAGCCGGTAGACAGCTGCCCAGTTTACCCTTGACAGTTCCTACACCCTGTAGTTCAGGGCCAGACAGTCAGCTCCGTAGGTCCACTAGGGCCACTAGAGGCCAGTTACCCGCACGCTGGAGAATTTGAAGTGTAAAAATAGTTTTATTTATGTTTATCTGTGTATTGTTGCTTGTGTATAATTTTGTGTTTCCAGTTGTTTTTAGGAAACCTTGGTGGATTTACCGGGAATCCTTGTATATAGTTGGAGCGTAACCCAGGATGGACTAGAGACTGTTAAGGACTCGGGGTAGGACAGACCCCTACCTGGTTACGTCTCCCTGTGTTGGTGAAATGGACACCTTTGCTTTTCTTCAAAGACTGCATCCGGTTGCGGACACGCCGTAACCATCTTATGTGTTTTTCTTATAGTATTGTTATTGTTATACTTTGTTATGTTTTTCTAAATGTGTTTAGTCCCGGAGTACTAAATTTCACTAGGGGGGAATGTGGCACCCCAGGGGTCTGGTTTTCCACAGTAATGTAATGTTATGTCTGAGAGCAGGTGGGAGGTCCTTTGGTCAGGGATCCTGTGCATGCCACACCTCCTGCCCAGTCTTGGGAGGGGAAGAACTTCCCCTGTATAAACCCGGGGCTGAGGCAGGGTGGGTGAGACAAGGAGAGTGGAGACAAGAAGCAGCATAGGAAACAGCAGAGTTACAAGGAGTCAGGGGCTGGCAGCTGCAGAGCTCGCCCTGACTAAGAAGATTCTTTACCGGACCCGGAGTCCGAGGCTGTGGGGACTAACTCCTACCCAGCAGCAGAATCCGTCAGGCAGGGGATTTCAGGTCCTCTGGCCCAGAAGCCCGAAGGCACGGTCACACGCGTGGGACCAGCACCGCCATCGTGGAGCGGAAGCCATTAGAAGGCCCCGAGTCACCAGCCATACGGGTGAGCACCACACGGTACACTCAGGGACGTGGGCTACTTATATCAGCTTCTAGCAAGGTAGCCAGAAGAGTACAGTCAGTTTGGGAGGCCTACAACTACGCCTGGCCAGGGGAGATCCCATCTGCTCAAAGACTGACCAGGCCCCGTTTGCTAGCAAGTACTCCGGGAGGGTCTGTCGTTGTTACCAGTAAAGACCCTGAACTACACCGTACCGTCTCTGAGTGGTTCCTGCTACCCCCATCATCCACGTCGGCTGCCCTGAGGCCATACCCCTCCCGTTGGGGGTTATACTAACACGCTGCACAATCCTACCACCGGCCTCAGCGGTCTGCCCTGCAGCAGCAGCTTCCTGGCTGCACTCAACGGGTGGCGTAGTCATCAACTATTTACTACTAATAGACTGCCGTCTAGTTTGACTCCCTGGGCACGGACCGGGTCACCGCCACGAGACTACAACCCTCCACTGATCCGGCTCCGGGTAGGCTCCCGCGTGCGCAACGCAGCGCGACACAGGCCCAGGGGCGCGTCACCAGCACGCCGCCAGGGATGTTACAGTACCCCCCCTTTACGCCCCCTCTTCTTCAAGCCTGCAAGGATTTTCTGCAGAGAATTTGGAGGCCGATCCTTCTCTTCAAGAAGATTACCTCTTCTGTCCACTAGAGGGAACAAAACTGGTCTCACCATCTTGGTGACTAGGATGCTTCCTCCCATCGAGCCATCCTCAGCAACAGATGTAGTGAGTGAAGTACCAGGAACAAGACACAGGAAAGTGTCTCTCTATTTGTTAATATCGGGTAGCACCCCAAAGGATTCACGGGACAACTGGAGATCCTTCACCGGGTTTGAGGGGTGCTGAGATTCGGGGGTAACCACCGCCTTGACATACACTTTGCCAAGCTTACTGGATGAAGTGGGCGAAGTACCAGGTACAGGGTGCAGAAAAGCCTCTCTCCATTTGTTACCAGGTAGCACCCTGGAGGATTCAGGAGGCAACTGGAGGTCCTCCGCCTGGTTGGAGGGGTGCAGAGACTTGGAGGTAGCCACCGCCTTGATGGACTTATTGCCAGATTTGTTAGAGATGGAGGATCCTTGCTTAGGGACCAACTTCAGTCTTGTTTCTGAGATGACACGTCTGCGAGGCGGTGCGGTACCTAAAGCCAGATCATTGGTACAATCGTCGAGACTTTGTGGGGACAATGCCTCTGCTTCACTTCCTTCGGAGACTTCAGCACACAGCGAGTCAGCGACTAGCAGATCTGGTGAAGAAGAAGACACTGCTAACTGTCCTGAAGATATGGGGACTGGACACCACTTGTACCTCAGCAGTCCCCCAGGAAACACCATGCAGGATCTCCAGACCTGAGCGGGCACTAGATCTCTCGGCTCTGGACGACCTGTGGGTAAACCAGACAGCACCTGGAATGTGAACTTCTTCATGTGTAATGCTCCAATCTGGAGCTTAATTTGTACAGACATATTTTGACTGTTTCTGAGTAGGGCTCGTCTTTCCGCTGACAATGTCCAAACCGGATTCTGGAGGTGTCGGACGGGAATCAGACACCGACTCTTCAAGGCTATACGCCCTAAAATTCCGGTTAATCCGAGGCCTTCACTTGCCACGGAGACAATAACAGTCATCTGTGGAGAGGAAACACTAACGCCAAGGGCAGCCTCTCCTACAGGCCTAATGTCTTGGGATTCTCCAACCTTCGCTGGACAAAGACCGTCAGGGTGTCCCAAACAACCGCAGCGGGACCGCAATCCGATTTTTTGACTGAGTTACGGCCTCTGCTTTGCCCGACGAACATGGTCATCCTTCATGGATTCTGTGTGGGTAGCTGCCTCTACAGGCTGGGGAACAGGAGGGCTTTGGGAGGACAGAACCTGGCGTGACGGTTTACCTTTACGCCTAGCACGTCTGGACTGCCTCTTGAGGTTGGGAAGAGAAGAATTCTGTGGAGCATTGTCATCCTGTGTGGATTCTGTGTGGACAGCAGTCTCTTCAGGCTGGAGAGCTGGTGGGCTACCTTCACGCATCACCCATCGGGACTGCTCCAAGATATTGGGAAGAGAAGCTTTAGCAGAAGCCTCAGGGTTAGGGTCATAGAAGACCATTAGAAAGCCCACCAGGAAGGCCTGCAGGTCAGAGACGATAGGATCCCATGCTTCCCATAGGGGGGTGATCCATTTCAAGACATCACCCGCTAAGTAGGACATCATAAATGCTACTTTAACCCGATCAGTGGGAAAAAAGTGAGCATAGAATTTGAAATGCAGCATACATTGCTCCACAAATGCACGGCTTTGTTTTGGATCCCCATAGTACCGTGGTGGATCCGCAGGAACGAGTGCTGATAGCTCCATTTAGGCTAGTGCGTAAATCGCCTGGACCTCAGCTTGAGAAAATTTTTTTCCTTCGTGCACGTATTCGCCAGACAAGAATTCAAATGTCTCCGAGAGCGAAGGGCCGTTGGGCTCAACGGGGACCATGGCCTGAGCAAACTGTTATGCACACGCCCGGACTGACTGGCGTGAGCGAGGTTAGTGATCCCACTGGACCACGAACCAAGGAGTGCCTGGAGGGGCGTGACTAAGTATCAACTCGGTCCGACCAAGGTCGCATGGCGGCTCAGTCAACTCCGTGAACCAGGGAGGAACCGAGCAGAGGGACCAGGTGCTACTCCAGGTCAGACCCCGGTCACAACTGTTGACCCACACCGGGGAATGCAGGAACAGGCAGGTTAGGCTGACATACTGACAGGTGGGTACTGGTAGGAACGCAGGCAGGATAGGGACCAGTACAGACAGGGATACAGGAACAGAGCCGCAGATGCGGCAAACAAGCAGAGCAGAGGAAAACCCGCAGGTGCGGTAGACAAGCAGAGCAGAGCAAAACCCGCAGGTGCGGTAGACAAGCAGAGCAAAGTAAAACCCGCAGGTGCGGTAGACAAGCAGAGCAGATCAAAACCCGCAGGTGCGATAGACAAGCAGAGCAGAGCAAAACCCGCAGGTGCGGTAGACAAGCAGAACAGAGCAAAACCCGCAGGTGCGGTAGACAAGCAGAGCAGAGCAAAACCCGCAAGTGCGGTAGACAAGCAGAGCAAACCCACAAGTGCGGTAGACAAGGAGAGCAGAGCAAAACCCACAGGTGCGGTAGAGAAGCAGAGCAGAGGAAAACCCACAGGTGCGGTAGACAAGGAGAGCAGAGCAAAACCCGCAGGTGCGGTAGACAAGCAGAACAGAGCAAAACCCGCAGGTGCGGTAGACAAGCAGAGCAGAGCAAAACCCGCAGGTGCGGTAGACAAGCAGAGCAGAGCAAAACCCGCAGGTGCGGTAGACAAGCAGAGCAGAGCAAAACCGGCAGGTGTGGTAGACAAGCAGAGCAGAGCAGAACCCGCAGGTGCGGTAGACAAACAGAGCAGAGCAAAACCCGCAGGTGTGGTAGACAAGCAGAGCAGAGCAAAACCCGCAAGTGCGGTAGACAAGCAGAGCAGAGCAAAACCCGCAAGTGCGGTAGACAAGCAGAGCACAACAAAACCCGCAGGTGCGGTAGACAAGCAGAGCAGAACAAAACCCGCAGGTGCGGTAGACAAGCAGAGCAGAGCAAAACCCGCAGGTGCGGTAGACAAGCAGAGCACAGCAAAACCGCAGGTGTGGTAGACAAGCAGAGCAGAGCAAAACCCGCAGGTGCGGTAGACAAGCAGAGCAGATACACACAAGGTGCTTACCGCCCCTTGTCGGGATAAGCCATCGGCATTGACATGCTCGTGGCCCTTTTTGTGGCGAATGGCGAAGTGGTACTGCTGGAGCACGAGGCTCCAGCATAGCAGCCTCCCATTCGTCCCGGATATGGTGTGTAACCAGCTTAGGGGGTTGTGGTCTGTTTCCACGGTGAATTGGCGTCCGTACAAGTATGGCTGCTGACGCTGCAGGGCCCATACCATAGCCAGACATTCCTTCTCCGTCGTGGAATAGGCCACCTCCCTCGGCAGGAGCTTACGGCTCAGATACAAAAGAGGGTGTTCATGGCCCGTAGTGTCGACCTGGTTGAGCACCGCACCGAGGCCAAAGTCACTGGCGTCGGTCTGCACTACAAACGACCGCGTGAAGTCGGCTGTCTATAGTACAGGGGAGCTAGGAAGGGCGGACTTCAGTGCCTGGAAGGCCGTTTCACAGTCGTTTGTCCAATCGACTGCGGAGGGCAGATTCTTCTTGGTGAGGTCCGTCAGGGGTTTCGCCAGGCTACTATAGTGAGGGACGAACCTCCGATAGTACCTGGCAGTGCCCAGGAAGGACATAACCTGTTTCTTGGTCCTGGGGGTGGGCCAGGATGCG
The DNA here is from genome assembly GCF_046119375.1 of Phyllobates terribilis. Taxonomy (NCBI): domain Eukaryota; kingdom Metazoa; phylum Chordata; class Amphibia; order Anura; family Dendrobatidae; genus Phyllobates; species Phyllobates terribilis. The sequence goes on from NW_027362764.1 coordinate 214,348,403, forward strand.
ATGGCATCCACCTTCCCGGGCTCTAGCTTCAGAGCTCCCCCACCTACCCGGTGTCCCAGGTAGTGGACCTCACTCCTACCCAGCTGGCACTTTTCCAGCATAATGGTCAAGCCTGCCCGTTGGATCCACCCGAGCACCTGCACCAGATGCTCTAGGTGATCCTCCCAGGTGGGACTGAAGATGGCAATGTCATCCAGGTATGCGGCCGCGTACCCTTCAAGTCCCTTGAGCAGCATGTTGACCATCTGCTGAAAAGTGGCAGGACCATTCTTCATGCCTAAGGGCATCACCGTGGACTTGTACAGTCCGAATGGGGTGATAAAGGCAGAGCGTTCCCGTGCCTCGGGGGTCAGGGGAATCTGCCAATATCCCCAGCTCAGATCCATTGGATACGCATCAGTGACCGTGACAGCGTTGAGCCCCCTGTAGTCCACACAGATCCAGGTTGTCTGGTCCATTGTTGGAATGAGGACCACAGGCGAGGCCCAAGCTGCTACCTCGAGACGTTCCGCTGCAGCTGTGAAGGTCTCATAGGTGGCATTGTCTCCAGCCATGAGACTGGCCAGGGCAGCTTGCACAAGGTCATCCAAGCTGGTCTGCCTGGGTTGAAGGTCAGATGCTGGGCAGTCCCCTGCTGGGCCAACTGCTAGCAACTCTCTCCTTGGGGTGCCTGGTTGGGACTTCCCTCCTTCTGGAGCAACATCGACTTCCACCTCCTCCCTACCATCTAGAGCATTGACATCGAGACGTTCCGCTGCAGCTGAGAGACTCCAAAAACTAAAATGGGCTATACCTCCTTACTGCATGGTCCTAGGGCACCGGTTCTGGTGTCAATGTACCCAGCCGCGCCGCTGCTACGCGTCGAGACAAAACACAGTGGTCCTAGGGGCTTCTAAAAGGCTGGGATGTGTATCTCCTCGTCCCCTCACACTAGATTGGGCTGGGAGGCAGTCTGGCATTCGCTATCTCCCCTTGAGGTAGAAAATCCTTTTTGTGAAGAGCTGGGACATATAGTTCTTCCACAACTCGGTATTGAAATATATTACCTTAACAAAAGAGCACATGTTAGTGATCAAACAAAGGGACATCCTGTCAGCAGCTGCAGCTGCTGGGGGGGGATTTCTCACCCCCTTTGTTTGCTGCAAAGGTATTCAAAGGGGTCGGACTACACTATGCATGGAGATCTCACTAAGACCGGCCAAACAGGTCACAGTAATTGACATGGGTGATCTTGCATTTTCTTCACAGTCATTATGTCAAAAAAGTTAAATTTAAGTTTCATCAGACCACAGGACATGTCTCCAAAAATTAAGGTCTGTGTCCCTGTGTGCATTTGCAAACATTAATCTGGCTTTTTTATGTTTCTTTTGGAGTAATGGCTTATTCCTGGCAGAGTGACCTTTCAGCCCATGTTGATTCCGTACTCATTTCACTGTGGATATTGACACAATCTTACCAGCTTCCACCATCATCTTCACAAGGTCTTTTGCTTTTGTCTTTGAGTTGATATGCACATGTCGGACCAAAGCACGTTCATCTCGGACACAGAACCCATCTCCTTCCTGAGCGGTATGATGGCTGGACATTCCCATCTTGTCTGTACTTGCGTATAATTGTTTGTACAGATGAACGAGGCACCTTCAAGTATCTTGAAATTGTACCCAAGGATGAGCCAGACTTGTGCAAGTCCACACTTCTCTTCCTGATATCTTGGTTGATTTCTTTAAACTTTCCCATGATGCTACACAAAGAAGCAGTGTTTTCAGGTGTGCATTAAAATACATCCACAGGTGTGTCTCTAATTAACTCAGATGTTGCTCCCAAACACATGACATCATCATATGGGCAGTCCATAATTGTTTAAAGGCATAGTAATTTTAGTGTATGTAAACTTTAAATAAGTAATAAAAATGCCTTAAAACATTCTCTCTCTTTATTCTGGCATTTGGCAAATATTAAAAATTATGATAATCCTAATTGACCTAAAATGGGAAAGGTTTATTCTGATTTCATGTCAGATATTAAGAAAAACATGCATATGTGTCTTTATATATAGTGTATGTAAACTTCTGGTTTCAACTGTAAATACAACCAAAATGTTTCTGTGTGATGGTGCAATATGTTAGCATTTGGGGTCCCACTTTAAACTTTTGCCCAGCGCCCCAGTTTGTCTAAAACCGGCCCTGCTAACTTCCTAACAAAATAAAAGGACATTAGAAAAACATTGCTGATGTACACTTATGGGTAATGCTATTTATTAACTTCTGTGTAATGAGACTATCTGGTCTAAGAGTATAAACATTTATAGATTGAAAATTGATCATTTTTTTTAAATTTTTGGCAAATTTCAGATATTTTCACAAACAAATACAAAACGTATTAACCTAAATATTGTACCATTAACACAAACTGCAATGTGTCATGAAAAACCTATCTCAGAATCACTGGGATAGTTTGAAAAATTCACCACATAAAGTGACTAAACAGTTTGGAAAAATTGGACTTGTTCGCTAAGGGTTTTAAAATAAAAAATCACTTGTTTTTGTGTTAATGAATTCCAAGAGCTACTGTATACCTGCTTACATTTTCTTTTCCAACCATGTAGCTCTTTGAGGCCCAGGTCTTTACTAGGCCCCTAGTTTCTATGATAATCTATTTGCTGCTCGCAATCTAGTTACTGGGAGCTTATATGGCAACATATTGGGGTTATCACTTCATTGTTTGCTAGGCATGACCATAGGCGGATTATAATGAGGGCAATCCGGGCGACCGCCCGGGGCCCCGAGACTGCAGGGGGCCCGCGGCTCCGGGCGGGGTGTCTAATGCCGGATTGCCATCATTATATGTGCAGGCCGCCGCGGCACATACCGGTAGCAGTGGCGGGAGGGGGGGCCCCGGACCGCTCCCCCAGCAGCGGCCGCCGCTACTTCTTCTCCGGCCGGGCCAGCACTGCAGCAGTTAACTTCCCTGTGGTGGCCCGGCCGCGTCACTGCTAGGACACACGGCCCTGTGCGCGGCCGTGTCTCCTAGCTGTGACGTCACGCAGTGCGCGCCTGGCCTGCACTGCTGCAACACTGCTTTGCACACTCTTGGCATTCTCTTGATGAGCTTCAAGAGGTAGTCACCGGAAAAGGTCTTCCAACAATCTTGAAGGAGTTCCCAGAGATGCTTAGCACTTGTTGGCCCTTTTGCCTTCACTCTGCGGTCCAGCTCACCCCAAACCACCTCGATTGGGTTCAGGTCTGGTGACTGTGGAGGCCAGGTCATCTGGCGTAGCACCCCATCACTCTCACTCTTGGTCAAATAGCCCTTACACAGCCTGGAGGTGTGTTTGGGGTCATTGTCCTGTTGAAAAATAAATGATGGTCCAGCTAAACGCAAACCGGATGGAATAGCATGCCGTTGCAAGATGCTCTGGTAGCCATGCTGGTTCAGTATGCCTTCAATTTTGAATAAATCCCCAACAGTGTAACCAGCAAAGCACCCCCACACCATCACACCTCCTCCTCCATGCTTCACGGTGGGAACCAGGCATGTAGAGTCCATCCGTTCACCTTTTCTGCGTCGCACAAAGACACGGTGGTTGGAACCAAAGATCTCAAATTTGGACTCATCAGACCAAAGCACAGATTTCCACTGGTCTAATGTCCATTCCTTGTGTTCTTTAGCCCAAACAAGTCTCTTCTGCTTGTTGTCTGTCCTTAGCAGTGGTTTCCTAGCAGCTATTTTACCATGAAGGCCTGCTGCACAAAGTCTCCTCTTAACAGTTGTTGAAGAGATGTGTCTGCTGCTAGAACTCTGTGTGGCATTGACCTGGTCTCTAGTCTGAGCTGCTGTTAACCTGCGATTTCTGAGGCTGGTGACTCGGATAAACTTATCCTCAGAAGCAGAGGTGACTCATGGTCTTCCTTTCCTGGGGCAGTCCTCATGTGAGCCAGTTTCTTTGTAGCGCTTGATGGTTTTTGCAACTGCACTTGGGGACATTTTCAAAGTTTCCCCAATTTTTCGAACTGACTGACCTTCATTTCTTAAAGTAATGATGGCCACTCGTTTTTCTTTACTCAGCTGCTTTTTTCTTACCATAATACAAATTCTAACAGTCTATTCAGTAGGACTATCAGCTGTGTATCCACCGGACTTCTGCACAAAACAATTGATGGTCCCAACCCCATTTATAAGGCAAGAAATCCCACTTATTAAACCTGACAGGGCACATCTGTGAAGTGAAAACCATTTCCGGTGACTACCTCTTGAAGCTCATCAAGAGAATGCCAAGAGTGTGCAAAGCAGTCATCAAAGCAAAAGGTGGCTACTTTGAAGAACCTAGAATATAAGACATATTTTCAGTTGTTTCACACTTTTTTGTTAAGTATATAATTCCACATGTGTTAATTCATAGTTTTGATGCCTTCGGTGTGAATGTACAATTTTCATAGTCATGAAAATACAGCAAAATCTTTAAATGAAAAGGTGTGTCCAAACTTTTGGTCTGTACTGTATGTGTGTATGTATGTGTGTGTATGTGTGTATGTGTATATATGTATGTGTGTATGTATGTATATATGTGTGTGTGTATGTGTGTATGTGTGTGTATGTGTATATGTATGTGTGTATGTATGTATATGTGTGTGTGTATGTGTGTGTGTGTACAGTATGTGTATGTGTGTGTGTGTGTGTGTATGTGTGTGTGTGTGTGTGTATATGTGTGTGTATGTGTGTGTATGTATGTGTGTGCATGTATGTGTGTGTATGTGTGTGTGTGCAGGCAGATATCATTGTGTGATGTCTGTTTATATGTATTTTTGTGTTTCAAATGTGTTTATGCGTGTATGTATATGTCTGTATATGTTTGTGTGTGTGCGTGACTGCATGCGTGACTGCGTGCGGCCCCCTGATGAGTATAGTTGGCGCCGTGCGGCCTCCTGCTGTCTCTGGGGGGGGCGCCGTGCGGCCTCCCACTATGTATAGATGGCGCCGTGCGGCCTCCCACTATGTATTGATGGCGCCGTGCAGTCCCCTGCTGTGTATAGATGGCGCCGTGCGGCCTCCTGCTGTGTATAGATGGCGCCGTGCGGCCTCCTGCTGTGCATAGATGGCTACGTGCGGCCTCCTGCTGAGTATAGATGGCACCGTGCGGCCTCCTGCTGACTCTGGGGGGGCGCCCTGCGGCCTCCCGCTGTGTATAGATGGCGCTGTGCGGCCTCCCGCTGTGTATAGATGGGTACGTGCGGCCTCCCATTGTGTATAGATGGCTACGTGCGGCCTCCCGCTGTTTATAGATGGCAACATGCAGCCTCCCGCTGTGTTTAGATGGCACCGTGCAGCCTCCCGCTGTGTATAGATGGCTATGTGTGCTCAATATTGAGTCATACAATTAATACAATACAATTAATTGTGTCATACAATTAATGTAAGGCTATGTGCCCACGATACAGAAATGTTCCGGATTTTTTTTGAGCGTTTCTGCATCTCCCTGGCAGAAAAAACGCATGTGGATTTTACATGCGGATTGTACATGCGGATTTTACATGCGTTTTCCTGCCAGGGACATGCGGATGTGAAGCGTTCTTCACTTGCATTTCCGCTTGCGGGTTGACAAGCGATTTTAGCATCACTTGGAAAGTGCTTGACAACTTCGTTACACTATATAAATCCATGCAACCGGCATGGATTTATATAGTGTGATCGTAAAAGAATGATAAAAAATAAAAATTATATACTTACCTTCTGATGGCCTGCCGACGTCAGCGGTCGCGTAATCCGTCACATGACTAAATGACGTCACGGCAGGTCCTTTTCAGACCATCGCGAGCTGCCAGCAAGCCAGGACGCATCGGATAAAGACAGCGGGGGCCATCAGAAGGTAAGTATAATGTATATTTTTTATTTTATTCTTTTTTTACAGGTTCTATGGTACCCAGGTCCGGAGGAGAGTCTCCTCTCCTCTAGACCTGGGTACCATCCGCACATTGAAACGCATGGATTCCGCATCTACAGATGCAGTGATGCGGATTCCATGCGTTCTAATGCAAGTCAATGGCGGCGAAAACGCTGCGCTTACGCAAAATAATTGGTAATGCAGCGGAAATTTCCGCACCATGTACACAGCTCATGCGGATTATCATTGGGGAACATGGCAGACCTTCTACCAAGCGTTTTTTAAGTGTTTCTGCAGCGGAATTGCCACTGCGGAAACGCTTAAAAAACGCATAGTGGGCACACAGCCTAAAAAAATATTATAATTAATATTGTGCCAAATTAATTTCACGTGAACTATCACATGATCTATCACAGGGGATCATGTGACATGTCACGTGATAAATCAGGTGTGTGGGGAGGGGCCCGCGTCTTCTAAACTGCCCGGGGCCCTTGCTACTCTTAATCCACCCCTGGGCATGACTCCATACTATTAGTAGCGGTGATGCCTGGTGATACAGTTTACTACAGCTTTGCTCTATTCAAACGAATGGCACTAAGTTGTGATACTAGGCACAATCTAATATCAATGGTTTATCCTAAAGATAGGTATTCATTATTGAGAGGCGTATGTGGGGGAGAGCAGGCAGGGCATGTGCAGTGAGCGCAGTCGGCAGGAGGTCGACATCGGTCCGCCTGATGTGGCGGTCCGGTATGTCGCCCAGCGACATTTTGATGTCAGCCGACTCGGAGAAAGTGCAGTACGCCAGCTCCCAGTGATCAATTGTACTCGTGTCTTTCAGACGCGAGTACAATTGAATTCCCTATAATGAAGGATATACCGGAATATAATCAAGTAATCATACAAGGCCTACGAATATATCAGACCGAAACCCTCTAATAAATATTCAGAAATTAGGCAATCAGTATAAAAATTATAAACTTTATTGAGATTCATAAATCAAGAACATGACACAAAAAGACACACAGAAATATATTAAATATTAAATATGTAAGTTAAAAAAGGGAGAGGGGAAAATAGGATGGAAAGGGAAGGAAAGAAAAAAAAAGAGTCTCAAAGGTAGGAGGGGGATGGATGCGCCCACTGCATATACGTGAGATGCTATGTTAAGACTAATGCAGCATATTATAGAAAATGCACCATGGACATGGACAGTATTGGGACAAGTGTTGGGACAAAATTTATTTAACCATCTAACAGATGTGATATATGTACCCCTAGTCTTCCATTCTATTTTTAATTCATAATGGGTACACAAAAGAAGATATCATTTCATTATAGCAAATATTCGTTTGCATGACATTATGCTGTCCCAATAAAACCAAAGAAAGATGTACACATACAATAATAAATCATGCCCAAAAATTTAAAGTGCCAAGTGTTGGTTAGAGTTAGGGGATAGCAAGAGCCCCCATAAGAAAACTCAATCTGTACAGCATGACTCACCATATAGTAATTTTGCTGCAGGGAAATTGAAAGGTGTAAATTGTCCACCTATAGGGCGCACCACATCCCCCGCCACACACTCCAATGCACGTTTCGCCACTGCTTCGTCAGGGAGTGAGTACAATTGAAGCTTTGACCGTCAGGTCAGGACGACGTCAGCAGCGTGATCAGTGTATCTGATCACGCTGCTGACATCACTCACCCGCGCTGCAGACATAGTATGGGAAGCGAGGATGGGTGCAGACATAGTGGGGGATGGGTGTGGACACAGTATGAGGAGCGAGGGGGGAATGTATGCGGACACAGAATTGGAAGGATGGGTGCAGACACAGCATGGAGAGCAAGTGAGGGGATGGGTGCAGACACAGTATGGTGAGTGGGGGGATGGAGATGAACACAGCATGAGGAGCCAGTGGAAGAATGTATGCGGACAAAGAATGGGAAGCAGGGGGGATGTCAGAGGTGACTGTATGATGAGGGAGGGGATATTGTGTGAGGAGGCCATTGAGGGGAATAGTGTGATGAGACAGTATGGGGGAGAAAACTGTGAGTGGGCACAGAATAGAGACTGAATAGTTTGTGTGGGGAGGTAGCATGGGGGAAAGTGTAAGGGCACACCCAGGAGGGGACAGTATGTCAAGAAGGGGGAGTGTGATGAGGGGGAGCAGTATAGAGACTGGGCCCTATAGGGAGGACACAGTGTGAGAGGACAGTGTGAAGAGGGAGCCCTGTATGGAAAGGCGAAGGCAGTGTGGAGGGCATGTACCATAAGAGAGACAGTGTGTGAGTCATATTTTGTGCAGGGAATATCGTGAGGGGCAATTATTTATTCAGGGGTTCGGCGTAGGGCAGATATTTTTATTCAGAAGCATTATAATGACATTGTTATTTTTAAGGGCATCATGTCAGGATGTGCAGCACAAGACAGAAGAGGATGGAAGTCTGCAGAGACAAGCTGTGGCTGTGAGAAGTCATCATGGTGTCTGGACAAGATGATGAAAAGAAAGAGGATGACTCCAATCAGAGACATCATCTATAAGGTACCTGGATGTAAATGTTTTTTTGTGATACTAACTCTCATCAGTACTGGGTTCCTGTATGGTCCACAGTCTGATGAAGACTGATAGCAACAACTCCCAGTATCTCTGTTTATCCATTCCTCTTACAGGTACGTGACCCAACTTTTCCATCCTGATTTCCATGCAGCCTTCCCTATATCTCTCTGCTCCTACTATATACTAATGGTACGTGACCCAACTTTTCCATCCTGATTTCCATGCAGCCTTCCCTATATCTCTCTGCTCCTACTATATACTAATGGTACGTGACCCAACTTTTCCATCCTGATTTCCATGCAGCCTTCCCTATATCTCTCTGCTCCTACTATATACTAATGGTACGTGACCCAAGTTATACTACCCACCCCCCACTTTCATTTATGACCTTGTTTACTGAACCTTTGAGTATCCTACATCTGGTTCAGCCTTAATCAGCTGATCAAGATGAGCACAGACCACTCCCCTCTGGTTCACAGCTGAATGCATTCTGTGGGCCATATATTGAGAACTAGGAGTCTGTGTCAGACTGAAGTCTGTGTCCCTCAACTTAAGTGTCCATGAGCTGAAGTGCCTGAAATTTGAATTAATCCTGAATTGAACCTGAAGTGAACTGAAGGTACCTGGATACTAAGTCACAGTAAACAATGTTTGTTTTTGTTTTCACTCTCACCCCCTTAATCCTTCACTTCTTTCAACCACCCCTAATCCCTACACCTGGAAAGGAACTCTTCATCTCTCCCTCCATTCTCCCCACCCATCTCACCTCTTCCTCAGAGCTATTCCACAACATACAATCCTTTGTCTCCAAACACAGACAGCCACCTCATGCCCTCTCCTGCTCCCACCTAATAACGCTTTCTCTGCTCCTCCTTACTGCCGGCGACATCTCTCCAAATCCTGGCCCTCCTCACCACATCCCTACATTCACTTCCACCTCCTACCCCCGATCTATCCCAAACTCTCGTAACCCTTCTAACCTTACACCCATCCGCCCAGCCCCCGCTTCCCCAGTTCCACTAACAGGAGCTCTATGGAACGCTCGCTCTGTCTGCAATAAACTTTCCTACATTCACGATCTCTTCATCACTAACAAGCTTTCCTTCCTCGGAATCACTGAAACCTGGCTCACCCCCTCCGACACAACCTCTCCTGCTGCACTTTCGTATGGCGGATTCCACCTCTCCCATATCCCCCGCCCCAACGGCAAGCACGGTGGAGGAATAGGTTTCCTCCTCTCAGAAAACTGCTCCTTCACCCAGATCCCACTGCCGCCCGCAATTACTCTCCCGTCTTTTGAAGTGCACTGTGTGCGCATCTACTCCCCCTCCAACCTCCAACTGGCTGTCATCTACCGCCCCCCAGGATCAGCCACCACTTTCTTTGACCACTTCACCACTTCATTTCCTCTCTGTTGACATCCCCACTATCCTCATGGGCGACTTTAACATCCCCATTGATACTTCCCTCTCAGCTGCCTCTAAGCTTCTATCCCTCACTTCCTCCTTTGGTCTTACCCAGTGGTCTTCCACACCCACCCACAAAGACGGCCACACGCTGGACCTCATCTTCACCCGCCTCTGTTCCCTATCTAACCTCTCTAACTCACCTCTCCCTCTCTCTGACCACAACCTACTCACATTCTCTTCTCTCTCCTCCCCGGGGCAACAATCCCCACTCCACAAACTTGAATACCCTCGTAGAAATCTCAAACACCTTGACCTACACTCTCTCTCTGAATCCCTCCTCCCTCTTACAGACATTAGTTCCTTACATGATGCAGATGCTGCTGCCACTTTATACAACACCACAACAGCTGCAGCTCTCGATTCGGTCGCCCCCCTCATGTATACCAAGACTCGCACAATCAACAGACAAACCTGGCACACCAGCCTAACTAAAGAACTGCGACGGGCCTCCAGGGCTGCTGAACGTAGATGGAAAAGGTCCCACTCCCATGAGCACTTCATCGCATTCAAACAGTCCCTCACTACCTTCAAGTCCACACTCACTGCAGCAAAACAAACATACTTCACATCTCTCATATCCTCCCTGTCCCACAACCCCAAACACCTTCAATTCTCTCCTCCGTCCCCCAGTGCCTCCTCCCTCTCCTCTTATTTCAGCCGAAGACTTTGCCTCATTCTTCAAGCAGAAGATTGACACCATCAGACAAAGCTTTTGCCTAAAGCCCCCACAGCCCCTCCCCACACCTACTCAACCCTCCTCCTCCAAAACTACATTCTCCACCATTTCTGAAGATCAACTTTCCTCCTTACTCTCCAAATCACACCTCACCACCTGTAAACTTGACCCAATCCTGTCCCACCTCATCCCAAACCTTACCACTATCTTCATCCCAGCCCTAGCCCACCTCTTCAACCTGTCACTAACAACTGGTGTCTTCCCCTCATGTTTCAAACATGCCTCAATCACACCCATCCTCAAAAAGCCCTCCCTTGACCCATCCTCTATGTCTAGCTATCGCCCCATATCACTTCTCCCCTATGCCTCAAAACTACTGGAACAACATGTCCATTCTGAACTGTCCTCCCACCTCTCCTCCTGCTCCCTCTTTGACCGCCTACAATCTGGTTTCCGACCGCACCATTCTACTGAAACTGCACTGACTAAAGTCACAAACGACCTACTAACCGCCAAATCTAAGCGACACTACTCTGTCCTCCTCCTCCTAGACCTGTCATCTGCCTTTGACACAGTGGACCATTCCCTCTTACTACAGACTCTCTCATCTCTCGGCATCACAGACTTGGCCCTATCCTGGATCTCCTCATACCTAACAGACCGGACATTCAGTGTCTCCCACTCACACACCACCTCTTCATCTCGCCCCCTATCTGTCGGTGTCCCCCAAGGTTCAGTTCTAGGACCCCTGCTCTTCTCCATCTACACCTTAGGCCTGGGACAGCTCATAGAGTCTCATGGCTTTCATTATCACCTCTATGCTGATGACACACAGATCTACCTCTCTGGACCCGATATCACCTCCGTATTAACCAAAATCCCACAATGTCTGTCTGCTATTTCATCCTTCTTCTCTGCTAGATTTCTAAAACTTAACATGGACAAAACAGAATTCATCATCTTTCCGCCATCTCATTCAACCCTCCCAACTGACCTATCCATCATAGTCAATGGCTGCCCACTCTCCCCAGTCCCTCAAGCTCGCTGCCTCGGGGTAACCCTGGACTCGGAACTCTCCTTCAAACCACATATCCAAGCCCTTTCCACTTCCTGCCGACTCCAACTTAAAAATATCTCCCGGATCCGCACATTCCTAAACCATGAATCTGCAAAAACACTAGTGCACGCCCTCATCATCTCCCGCCTTGACTACTGCAACCTCCTGCTCTGTGGCCTCCCCTCTAACACTCTCGCACCCCTCCAATCTATCATAAACTCTGCTGCTCGACTAATCAACCTGTCCCCCCGCTATTCCCCGGCCTCTCCTCTCTGTCAATCTCTTCACTGGCTCCCCATTGCTCAGAGACTCCAGTTCAAAACCCTAACCATGACATACAAAGCCATTCACAACCTGTCTCCTCCATATATCTCCGACCTAGTCTCCCATTACATACCTGCACGCAACCTCCGATCCTCACAAGATCTCCTGCTCTACTCCCCTCTTATCTCCTCCTCCCACAACCGTATACAAGATTTCTCCCGTGCTTCCGCCCTACTCTGGAACTCTCTACCCCAACGTATCAGACTCTCGCCTACCGTGGAAACCTTCAAAAGGAACCTGAAGACCCACCTCTTCCGACAAGCCTACAACCTGCAGTAACCACCGCTCCACCATACCGCTGCACGACCAGCTCTACCCTCACCTACTGTATCCTCACCCATCCCTCGTAGATTGTGAGCCCTCGCGGGCAGGGTCCTCGCTCCGCCTGTACCAGTCGCTGTCACATTGTGTTCAAGATTATTGAAATTGTTCTTGTATTATTCCCCCTTTTTCACATGTAAAGCGCCATGGAATAAATGACGCTATAATAATAAATAATAATAATAATAATAATCTCCTTACCGTTGTTTAGGACGCACTGGAAGTTGTAGGTTCATACGATACAAATGTATATGGGTCTGACCTGATATTACAATTGAAGTACCATCTACTGATGGTGGTTCTGGTGCTCAATTCATGTACTGATGGTGGTCCTGGTGATGTATTCTTGGTTTTGATGATGAATTTCTGTACCACTCATGGTTCTGATGATGAATTTCTGTACTGCTGGTGATTTTGCTGATGAATTACTGTACTGCTGTTGGTGCTGATGATGAATTCTAATGATGAATTTCTGTACTGTTGGTGGATTGGATAATGAATTTCTGTACTGCTGGTGGTTCTGATGATTCTGATGATGAATTTCTGTGCTGATGAGGGTTGTGATGCTGTGTTTCTGTACTGATGGGGGTTCTAGTGATGTATTTCTGTACTGCTAGTGATTCTGGCGATAGATTCTTGTGCTGTTATTGGTTCTGATCTTGTAGACATGTAACAATCCATAAATTGTAAGATTACATGATATATGGCTTTGTTTATAAAGTGTTGTGCCGTCTGACAAGTTAAGGATTACTATGTTTTTATTTATGTTGGGTTGTCCAAGTTTGTGATGAGTCTGCAGTCATTCTATGTGACTGCGGACTTCTGAATTCTTATAGCGTGTACTGCTGTCAGCATTCTCTGGTGCCGGCAGTGAAAGTGGGAACTCACGACACTGCAAGTATGCGATTTGCATACATGCGGTCACATGCCGACTAGACATGCGTGGAAATGAATTGAGTGAGGCCGGACACATCTCTAGTCGGAATGTGGCCAGAAGTATACAAATCCCATTCTTGTGCTTACATGACAGTCCACTCTTGCCACCGGCAAGGGAGAATCCTAAAAGTGGGAAGTACATGAACTGTGAGAATTCAGAAGCCTGCAGTCACAGAGTGACTGCAGACTTTCATCTCAAACCTGGACAAGCCCTTTAATTATAAAATGAAGCCCTGTAGCATGCCAATTCTAAAAGAGTGTAATATACTCACTGTCAGGTTTCAGCTCAGCTTGCAGGTTCCAGCAGTCATCACATGGCCTCTTCACTAATGCGTTTTTCATACTTATGGTCACGTTACAACTAGCTTTTCTTCCTGCTTCTCTCAGTTTTTCACTGAACGTTGAGAGAATTAGGGAGAGCAGCTCGTTGGCACATGACTAAGTGTGCAAATCTCATATAAATGATTGGTCACATGATGACTACGTAAACTGCTTGGGGGGGGGGCGCCGCCAAAACTGAATTCTTGCCCAGGGTGCTGGAAAACCTAGATACACCTCTGCATTATTAAAGAATAACCTCTGTAAATAATATGGTAGCACGATATCAGAACCATCGACTATATCGATAATATATTGTAAAGTCATCAAGTAACACTGCCAATTTGCACTGCTTCATTAATGCTGATATGCAATAACCAAATAACAGTTTAATATAAATTCTAAACAATGCAACCCAAAGTATAGTGTTGATAACGTGTCCCAGCACCTTTCCTCCTACCACGGCTTCCTTTGCTCATCGAGGTACCATGATAACCCAGCGCGCTCCTCTGATGTCACCCTTTTGGCAGTACACCCAAGTATTCTAGTGGTTTGGCTTCCTTGACGCTATCATACCGCTGGGCTCTGCTTCTCCCTTCTAGTGTGCCTCTTAACACACACATAGATCTCTGAAGCCTGGAGTCTGCTGTATTAAAATGAGTGCTTCCTGACATATTCAGCTCTGCTGAGTTGCTGACTGTGCTGTATTAAAATGTGTGCATCCTGACATACTCAGCTTTAATGAGATGCTTACCCTGCTGTATTATTTTAAGTGTGCCTCCTGATATACACTGTTCTGCTGAAGACTCCACTTAATTAAAATGTGTGCTTTCTAACACACAGCTCTGCTGCAACTCTGGCTCTGCTGCATTATTTAAAATGTGCCTCCTGATATGCACCTTGGTTCAGGTCCCATCCATCCACTGGTCACTGTGCATGTGAGGGGAGCCGCTCAACACTGCACAAGCGCCGGAAGCCGCTCGATACTGCGCAAGCGCAAGTTTTTAGAGCGCATTCCCGTGATATCAGCGCACCCCGGAACATCAATTAGAGATGTGAGCGATGACAATATGACGAGCCTGTGACTGAAAGAAAAAGAAGCACCACCCCATGCCTGAAAGAGAAGGTACTATATAACTATACAAAGTGATTTTTGGAGATGGTTACGGCGCCGTTTTGATTGAAAACAACATGTTAGTGATGCACATTGCATCACTAACAACGCACTGGGGACAGTTTAGTTGTTAAAATGACATGGCAGGTTCCCTTTAAGTTCTCTGGGAGTGTCAAAGCACTTCCCAAGTCTCTGCGTCCCTTGCTTTTTACCCCACCCAGCCACACCTTCCTATGCTTGACTGACAGCTCACTTGCTTGAAGACACACTTCAGTGTACACAGAGAAGCCAAAAATGCCAAGCAGAGCGTTGCTGGCACAAAGGTCACCACTGCCCTGGTACAGCTGCCACAGAGAATCAATCTTGACACCGGACCAGGGTAGTTCAATCTTTTTTTTTTTGCATTACACCCACAAACCTAAGTGTATTTTTTGGGGATTTTATGTGCTATACCAACACAAAGTAGCAAATATATGTGAAGTATAAAGGAAATAATACATGATTTTCTAATTATATCTTAAATCTGAAAATTGTGATGTGCATTTGTATTCAGCCCCCTGTAGTCTGATACCCATAAATAAAATATGAGTAACCATTGTCTCCAGAATTCACTTAATTAGTAAATTGGGTCCACCTGTAAGAAGGGTTCTATGACAAGTCTGAAGGAGTCACAAGCTCTTACAAGATGTGAATGTTTGATCATATGAAGTGTGATTGGTGAAGTTTTCGGAAAACAATCAGTGGAAGAGGTGCGGAAAAACCCCAATATCATTATTAAAGGATATGACATTTTGGCTATACCATCATCACAATAAAGCATGGCACTGGGTTGTTCTTCGCACAATATCCTGAGAATCTTGGCAGGTTGAAGATAAAATAGATGCAATAATACACAATAAAGCAGTTAAATCATTCTTCAGTCTGCAAGAGAACTGTGACTTTAGAATATTACTTTCAAGCAAAAGAGCAGCCATGAAGACATTGCCAGGACATAAATATAAGAAAAGTGCAAGAAATACCAAAGTAAAGAAAATGTACAGGACACAAAGGACTCATTACCCCTGTGAGCAACATCAGAGTATTGATAGCCTGAAAGAGCAAAGGACTTCTTCTAGGGGCAGGGTACATGGCCATGATATTTTGAAATGTAGAATACTTTGTTTCTGTACTTTTTATTAAACAGATTTTTACATGATTCGGAGCTAAAAAAAAGTGAGAAGTGTTGAGTTTTTAAAATTTTTACTTTTGAATCATGTAAGTCTGGATTTCCTTTACATTGTAACTTATGTGGTTTACTTTCAATTGTACTGTAGCCAAAGCATCGTGTGACATCTGCTGGCAAACAGAGGAGATAATATAGCAGAATATATGTAGCAAACATCAAGCGAGCGAAGCGATCTATTTCTCCCCACTCTCCCCCTCTAAAGAACAATTTAGTGGTGGGTACCAGGCTCTTCATCCTGCCAACTGGAATAAGATGTGCTAGTGACTCATTTCTATAGAAATGTGAGTGGGAATCGGGGTTGCTAACCGCTCATATATTCCTAGACTGATCGTAAATAATAGAAATATGGGGATTTTATTTTGTGTTTGCGTAAAGAAAAATTAGACTTATATTATTATTTTTTTTATTATTTAAACTATAGATTCCTGTGCAGATTATTATGATTGTAACCACATTTTACGGCTCACAGTGAATTCTGCTGATGTGTTCACACTAGTATTCCAGGCTATAAAAACTTAAAACTTATTTTTTAAATTTATAATGGATTTTCAATGTGTCCATGAAATTTTTTTTATACATTTTCCTGGAAAAAGAATAACATGTTGGCATGTCTGGTGGTAGTGCCAAATCTGACATAATCTAAAATGACAGCCTTAAAAAGGGGTTGTCCAGGATTTAAAAAAAAAAAGTAAATATAAAATAGGTTGAGACCATGAAATGTGTTAAAATAGTAAAGCAAGCAATACTCATCAATTCAATCCCCCATCTATCCAGCAGCGATGACATCACGTCCATCATTCATATGATTGCTACAACTAATCATTGGCTTGAAAGTATGGCTTCAGTAGTCACTGCTGCATGCCTGATAACCAGCAAAGCCAAAGCGCTGGATCAGTGAGTGATTGAATATATATATATATATATAAATATATATTTGTGTGTATACAGAATGGCATGCCCCACTTCGCATTTTTCATGTTTTTATACCTCACAATGTCGAATGTCGCTGTTTTTTTGACGGTTTGCATCTGTTTATGTAAAGAACATGCCTACAACTGTGAACATTTTTTTTTCTGTTTATTGTGAAGCAAACAACAAATAGGTCAAAATATCTGAAAAATTCAGTGGGCATAACTATTCACCTCCCCCTAAAGTCAGTACTTTGTAGAGCCTCCTTTTGCTGCAAATACAGCTGCAAGTCGCTTTGGATAAGTCTCTATGAGCTTTCCACAGCTTGCCACTGGGATTTTTGCCCATTCCTCAAGGCAAAACTGCCCCAGCTCCTTCAAGTTGGTTTCCTCTGCTGAACAGCAGTCTTGAAGTCTGACCACAGAGTGTTGCTTTAGCACTATGCTTTGGGTCATTTTATTGTTGGAAGGTGAACCTCCGTCTCAATCTCAAAACACTGACAGACTAAATAAGTTTTGCTCAAGAATATCCCTGTATTTCGCACCATCCATCTTCCCCTCAACATGTACCATTTTCCCTGTCCCTACTATCAAAAAACATCCCCATAGCATGATGCTGCCACCACCATGTTTCATTGTGGGGATGGTGCTCTTGGGGTGATGAACGGTGTTGGTTTGGCACCAGACATAGCGTTTACCTTGGTGGCCAAAAAGTTCAATGTTGGTCTTATCTGACCACAGCGCTTTCCTCCATACATTTGGGGAGTCTCCCACAAGTCTTTTGGCAAACTCAAAACAAGGCTTACAATTTTTGTGTGTAAGTAAAGGCTATTTTCTGCCCACTCTTCCATAAAGGCCACTTCTATGGGGTGTACGGCTTATTATGGTCGTATGGACAGATACTCCAGTCTCTGCTTGGGAACTCTGCAGCTCCTTCAGAGTCAACTCCCTGACTTTTTTGGAGATCTCCTTGGTCTTCATGGTGTTTGATTCGTGGTGCCTATTGCTTAAAGGGAACCTGTCAGATTCCCCATGCCCTCCAACCCAGCAGCATTCACCTATGTATGATTACACCACTGCCTAATTAGCCTTGTAAAACGTAATTTAGATAAAAAAGCATTAATAATGTCCCCATTTCCTATGCTAATGAGGGCTTTGACTAGTCGATGGGGCGTTAGTTCCCCAGACTAGTCAGCCCTCTTTCCATTTTATCATGCCCCTGTGGACGTGATAACATAATTTGCATGAGCCGGCCTCATCCCTAGCTCATGCAACTCTGCGCACACACACGGCTCATTCTGGCAGCATCACTGCGTCTCTGAAGTCAGGTGTACGCTTCCTGGCTTCAGAGGCGCACTGTCCGTGACTGGAAGCCATCTTCTGAATATATGCAATATGTCCAATGGCAATTGTGAACCGGAAATCCCTGAAATAGTAAAAACAAAAGTTAAAACACGAAAGACACAAAAAAATATAAAATGTGCACATATATAGATGGTACGAATATATATATCTCTCACGCAGCAGACAGGAGATCACAAAAATCAGACAAAGCTTACGTTTTCGTTTAATCCAGCAGGATGCAGCGTATTTAGAGTCCAGATCCACCTGGACTCCAATTGAGCTAAGGGTTGCAATATCTTACCCACATGGATATCTAGTTTGATGGAATCAATGCCCCTAACCCTAAGGAGACCTCCATTCCAATGATGGTGAAATTTGAAGTGGCGTGGAATTGTCTTTAGTGTGGATGCGTCCGTGTGGTCCGCCACAGCAAGTATACCCAATACATGCTTTCGCACTCGTACCTGAAATTGGTGTGTGGTCAGACCAACATAAATGAGCCCGCAGGGACATATAGCATAATATATCACGTTTTTGGACGTACATGTGATATGTTTTTTAATTTTATAGCTCTTGGATCCACTGGATTCTAAAAAAGAATCACCGTGATCAATGTTAGGGCATGCCACGCAGCGACCACACGGAACAGATCCACACCTAGCGCCAATATTATCCAGAAATGTCACCCTAGGTTTGCCGGTATAGTGACTCTGGACCAAATGGTCTCGTAGATTTCTAGAACGGCGAAACGTGATAGTAGACTTATCTTGTATTAGTTTGGAAATTATTGGATCTGCCTTTAGGATGGGCCAAGATTTAGTAAGGGCCTCCCTCATATATCTAGCCTGTGAATGAAAGTTCGTAATAAATTTCACATGATCATTGGGCTGCATGCATCCACACTAAAGACGATTCCACGCCACTTTAAATTGCACCATCAATGCAAATGTGGTCTCCTTATTGTTAGGGCCTTGATTCCATCAAAGTAGACTTCCATGGGGGTAAGATATCGCAACGCCTTGCTCAATTGGAGTCCAGATGGATCCGCACTCTAAATACGCTGCATCCCGCTGGATTAAACTAAAACATAAGCTTTGTCCCATTTTTGTGATCTCCTGTCTGCTGCGTGATATATATATTCTTACCATCTATATATGTGCATATTTTATATATTTTTTTGTCTTTCGTATTTTTAACTTTTGTTTTTACTATTTCAGGGATTTCCAGTTCACCATTGCCATTGGACATATTGCATATATGTGCTCCTTCTTCTATATGTTATAATTCCATCTATATGTCATATTTTTATTCATAATGTAGAAAAAACTTCGGCACACCAAAAGATTCTTATGCAACTTGAATATATTTATTCAAAATTAAATCCCCTTATGGCAAAGTAGATGTGATAACCAATGTTTTAGCCCAACAGGGTCTTTGTCAAGGTATACAGGTGCATCTCACTAAATTAGAATATCATCAAAAAGTTAATTTATTTCAGTTCTTCAATACAAAAAGTGAAACTCATATTATATAGAGTCATTACAAACAGAGTGATCTATTTCAAGTGTTTATTTCTGTTAATGTTGATGGTTATGGATTACAGCCAATGAAAACACAAAAGTTATTATCTCAGTAAATTAGAATTAACAAAAAAAACACCTGCAAAGGCTTCCTAAGCGTTCAAAAGGGTCCCTTAGTCTAAGTAAGCTCCACAATCATGGGGAAGACTGCTGACTTTACAGATGTCCAGAAGGCAGTCATTGACACACTCCATAAGGTGTCAGAGTTCCAATTTTCATTTGGAAATCAAGGTCCCAGAATATGGAGAAAGAGTGGAGAGGCCACAATCCAAGCAGCTTGAGGTCTAGTGTGAAGTTTCCAAAATCAGTGATGGTTTGAGGAGCCATGCCATCTGCTGGTGTAGGTCCACTGTGTTTTATCAAGACCAAAGTCAGCGCAGACGTCTACCAGGAAATTTTAGAGCACTTCATGCTTCCCTCTGCTAATAGGCTTTTGGGAGATGGAAATGTCATTCTCCAGCAGGACTTGGCACCTGTCCACACTGCCAAAAGTACCAATACCTGGTTTGCAAACAACAGTATCACGGTGCTTGATTGGCCAGCAAACTCGCCTGACCTTAACCCCATAGAGAATCTATGGGGTATTGTCAAGAGGAAGATGAGAGACACCAGACCCAACAATGCAGACGAGCTGAAGGCTGCTAGCAAAGAAACCTGGGCTTCCATAACACCTCAGGTGTGCCACAGGCTGATCGCCTCCATGCCACGCCGCATTGATGCAGTAATTGATGCAAAAGGAGCCCCGACCAAGTATTGAGTGCATTTACTTAACATACATTTCAGTGGGCCAACATTTTGGATTTTAAAAACATTTTTTCAAGCTGTTGTTATAAAGTATTCTAATTTACTGAGATAATGACTTGTGTTTTCATTGACTGTAAGCCATAATCATCAACATTAACAGAAATAAACACTTGAAATAGATCACTCTGTTTGTAATGACTCTATATAATATGAGTTTCACTTTTTGTATTGAAGAACTGAAATAAATTAACTTTTTGATGATATTCTAATTTAGTGAGATGCACCTGCATCTACTATGTACAGGGGTGCCAGAATTCGCTAAGTTCGACTTCTGAGCACCCGACACCTGATGGTTGAGCATACTCTACATTTTAAATTTTTATTCATGTCATGGGCAGTCGTGTCAGTATTAATGTGTTTTTTATTCTGAGATTATTGGGTTGCCAACTTTAGTTGTTTCAATTGATATATATGTTTATATGCATTCCCACATGTTCTATTTAGCACATTTTATGCTATTATACATATGCGCCCCACTACTTACTATATAGTATACAATGAGAAACTCTATTACACATGTGTTAGATTGGCTCTAGTCCACACATGCTGTTGCATATAATATTTTATAGTGAAAAGATTATTGCCTTTGATGTAATATGAAGGCAATCTAACATACACTTAATATATCTTGATTCGCCATGTTTTTTTCCATTCATATTGGTCTTATTAGTAAGTACATTTCCATATGTACTCTTTCCCATCTATTCCTCTAGTATTAGTCATCTGATATGCGCATTCGTATTGCTATATACCCATGATACCGTACTATGTACCTGTAGGACCAGCACACATACGTGCTCCGACCCAGATATCCCCTCAGGCTTTCTGTATCTTTATGTGGCGGCCGACGTCTGAGCACATTCATCATGTGACTCTGATGTCGCCCGTCACATGATGCGGATGCCGGTTGGCATAGTAAAGCATGTGTCACTTCCGGTCCATAGTGTGATTGGTTCCGGTTCCCTTCTTAAACTCCCCACACTTTGCCCTGACGAAGGCTGGTCCAAAAAACGCGCGTCAGGGCGGAGGTACTTTGGAGCCCCTGTATACGCAGTAACGCATCGATTCAATCCTTTTGATATACATAATTATGCTTCATCTGCACTGATGTTTGTTGCCTATCATTGTGATTTGATTGCAGGGTACCCACATTAGTGGTTATATATTAGTGTCATATCATGCTTTACCCTCACTGATGTCTGTTGCCTATCTGTATGCAGGGTACTCATGCTAGAGCACGTTGTTTTTTATGTACACATATATTGTTTCCCTAGCCTGCTGTGATATTTTATATAGTAAAGTTTTGATATAATTCTACTAACTTGGAATCTTTTGATAATTTTTTTGTTCCCTCTCTCTAAGAACTATCAGGCAGTTAGTTGCTAACTACCTGCCTGTTCGCCTGATGCTGATCTCTGCTGGCGATTCAGTGGTTTCCACCGAAGTCAGGTCGACAGAGGAACAACTTCTCTTCCACGGTGTTCTATTGGCAGGGCGTGACTGCAGACGTCATGCTGATTGACAGCTGGCTCCCTACTGCAGGGAGCCAGCTGTCAATCAGCATAACGTCCGACAGTCACACTCCATCGACAGAGTAGCCCGTGAGAGTAAGAGCTGATCTGTTGATCTGAAGCAGCTGAATCGCCGGCAGGAGTGGTCAGTGATCACTCTGAGCCAGCGCCGGGTAGAACAGGTAAGTAGTTAGCAGATACCTGCCTGTTAGTTTTCAGGCCCATAGTAAAAATATATATATAAAATAGTCCTTGATAAGCCCTTTAATTGCTGCCAGACAATTCATCTTATATGAGACCAAAAGAATCCGGTTTTAAAATTCAACTTGCCCAATCCTTATCTCCCCGACATGCTCTGTTGGTAGAATGTTGGGAGGACCCCATACACTGGATGGTAAGTTTTTCCGCTGAAATGGGCGAGCTTGGCTAACTTTAATCCAATGTTTATCGGGGACTCTTAAGAACTTTTTTTGTGATAAAAATGCAACATAAAAGACAAAGGAAAAATTTTAAAATTTCATGGTAGAATTATCTGCCATTAAACTAATCAATCAGTTGCTGGAAATGACAGACATGACACTTTTTGTCAGAGTGTAGATGATTTATTAACCAAGACCCCAGTCCACAGATAGAAGCAAACATCTTTTACATGCAATGCCACCACAAACCTTTGTCTACATGAAATACAAAGCATTTTTTTTTGTTTTTATTTTTTTTGTTTTACATACAGCTTGGTAACTTACACAAAAGATTAAGTTGTTGGAAGCAACTTTGGAAACAATGCAAATCTGGATATGGTGTTGAGCTATGAATACAGTAGGCTTGTGAAAGGAAAAATACACCCAAACTGGGGGGGTTAGGCTCACTTATGTCTGAATAACATGCAATATTCTCCCTTGTTCTGGCACCTGCGACCAAGTAACCAACTTAAGTAAACATAATGGCTGCCTACTGTGCCATCGTTTCAGCAACTATATTATTAAAGGGTATGTTCACTGGCCAACACCTTTTTACAATTTATATATGAAATAATCCAGCTAATTGTGATTTATTTTGTAGTGATCCATAGTTGCAGCTGCAGTTCTACAGATTGTTTCAGGTGACAATCAACAATCTTGTCTAACAGCATGGCCGAACTCCTGAACAGAGTGGGACAGTTCAATTGTCATGCATTTAAGAACTATACATTGTACCAAACAATCATGATGCTTTCCAATTTGCAACACAAGCTCTGTGCAGAATGTGCACCAACAAGGAACAATGGGATATTTCTGTTTGAACCATGCAGAATTATGAATGCAGCTCTTGAGCATAATACAATTTAGAGAGGTTAAAGGCAGTCCGTCAGCAATTTACAACTGAACCTATATGCTAAAAAGCTAGCCCAATTTATAATGAGGGGGTAACAGAACCAAGATAGATAACCTATAAAGAAATGTATAGGTCATAAAGGTTGGCAGTGCTAAATAAAAGACATAAAAAGCTGTTTAAACACATATCTTTGTGCATATTGTATGCGCAAGTTTTAAATACCCTTTAGTGCCTCGAAAGCATTCCATTCCTGTGCAGTGCCCCAGGATCTCCCGAAACCCTGCCCACGAGATTGGCACAATGTACATGAAGGGACTGCCTTCAGCGCACTTTGGATGGCACCAAGGAGGAATAGAATAAAAAATTAAAAAAAATTAAATAAAAAGTCTTCTTCGAGGTCTTGCTGATAGTATGAACATACACAAAGATATGTTTAAACTCCTCCACACCCCTTCTTTCTTGTACTAGGGTAAAAATTGCTGACAGATTTCCTATAAAAGTAATAGGATGTATTTTGCAAAGATGCTTCATTTATTATTTAGATAAATTCTACGTAAATGGCGACGTGCCTTTAACAAGTAGACATACCCCTTAAAGTATATATATATATATATAACGTTCAGAACTTTACAATGCAAAATTAAATTATTTCAAAACAACTCAGCCAAAAGGTAGCCCCAACGTATTTTGGGTGTAGTATCCCTTTAATTGTAAAATGGATATGAACGTGTTGTTAACCTTGGAGAGGCACTACAAATCTGAATCATTTCAATGGGCATGTACACATTTTGCAGAATAAAAAGAATATTTAAAAATAAATTAAAAAGGTCCGCAAAGACCTCAAAAGTCAACCTCTCCGGTTATTACACACACATAACAGTAGCCAATCCCACCCAACTTTGTATTTCAAAGATTTAAAATAAACATCTGATTTAAAGAGTCTTTACTATGTCAACTTATTCTAGACTGTGGGAAGAGTCAGCCGCACAGAACAATGACACTGAAGACAAGATGGAAGATCTGAGCGGAAACTAGCATTTGTCTGGTGCCAAGTGTCAGTCCGTATGTGGATATGAATAGTCAAATGTGGTCTGGCGACTGGTCAGACTGATCCGGTTATTGGCCTATGGCTTCTTTAGTAGAGTGGATGAGCCAGAAATCAAATTGACTTAATAGTAAGTGGACTGAATGGAGGATAATGGAATACACTTTTAGCAACAAATGATTCCCAGATCAGCTATATTCTACTCCGATTGCACAAATCTTTCCAATATTCAAATTCTAATCATTCAGGATGACATAATGGTCTCATCAGGAGGAGAAGATCATGTATAAAAGGAGGACAGACCAGAATACCTGATGCTTAACATGCGATTAGGCTTCACACCGCAGATTTCTGCACTATTTCTTATGCAGGACTCCTGGAATTACATTTTAAGTTTTAGGTAAAATGCAAAGCAAGGCGATCTTACAGCAGTAAGTCTGCCATATACTCCATCAAAATCATCATTCCATCACTTTATAAAAACTTCCCAGAGATGAGATCTTTATAAAAGAAATAAATAAGTACTCGTTACCAACCCACCCCCAAACTCCCTCCACTCTAGCACTGCCACTCTAGTGGTCTCCATCAAAACGAGAATTGATAATGTCTATTTTTTTCCATCCACTGACCACGAAAGCCATGGGTTTGCTGCAACATCAGATGACTGGACGTCATTCTGCTAGAAGTGGGGATCCTGCAATTGGTGGGATCAACAATCAGGTGACTCTACAGACAGGGTGACATTACTTCAAGTTCTGGGAGAGACCCTCAAATCTGAAGTGGAGGGGTTTCTGAGGGGTACGTAATATTTTTTTTATAACAAGGTGGTGGAAAATCCCTTTAACCTTCTATGACCCATTTTGAAGTTACAATATCTTCCTTCTGCTTTCTAGGCAATTCTTCACAGATTGACTCCCCTGCCCGTGTCGTTTCTATACTCACTGAGAGCTCTCTAACTGCAAAATACTAAGAGCCAAGGAGATCCCACTACTGTAACAGTGGGATACTGTGAAGATGAACGCAGCAGAGAGATCAGGGGGATCGGATATGCGACTGTAACCAATGTATGGGAGGTGATATGGTGGATAAGGCGCATGAACTGCAATGAGAAATATCTGCCCGCTTGCACTGGAGTTACACTTTGACAAGTTTTCTAATACTTCCAGATAGAGCTATTGCAATGAATATGACAGTAACTGTCGCTTACTGCTATCAAATTACTGCATTTACAGAACTTTATCATTTTAAAGTTACTTGAATCTATTTTTTACAAAAAATTTGTAAATTTGTCAGAAATACTTATAAGTCTGGGCAAGCCTCCTTGTGTCTTCTATCATCTGTTCTGCATTTATTCCTCAAAATGAAGACTTGGAGGGGCGGGGATCTGACAAAAACATGGTGCTTGACAGTCTTGTTGTAGGCAATGTGTCATAGCAGCCAGACAAATCAGCTGTCCAGCCTACAGCTGATCCAACGCCATGCTGGACATAATGTCAAGCCAGAGGGTTCCCCATCTTAGAAGGTTTTTGTAAAATAACGTTTAGATGGAGAACTCATAAGACATCATTATGAAATTTAATCAATCTGACTAATTAAAGGGGTTGAACAAAATTAGAGCTTGTTTCTAGAAATAGCGCCACTCTTGCTCATGGGAGGTGTCTGGTATTGCAGCTCATCCCATTGTGCCTTCTTTTGGAGAGATAAGACAGAGGGATTCATCTGCAATAAATGGCTGCACCCTATACCACTATACGGGCATACAATGGTATAGCTAGTACAAAGGAGAAGAATGAGGGGAGTATTTTTCCTGTACGCTATTGCATAATAATTTACAGTGAGAATATGTCAAGGCATGGTGTATACCAAAAGGACACGCTTGGCATATGCCAAGTAGAAGTCCTATAGATAGATTCAGCAGACGTAGTTTACAAATGAAGAGTAAACAATGACTTACGTTACAAATGGTGGTAAGAAGTGGCGCCATTTCTGGAAATTGCCTTTAGTGACTTAAGATGTGAACATACTGTATGTTTCACTTACATATTACTAGTCTTAATATTTTACAAATGATGCTAAATTGCTACCATTGTGGTTTGTACTCACTTTAGACATCTTACTTCAAATTATGACAATACCTGTAGCATTGAAGTTGCAGGGTACATCTTACCCAATGAATTAAAGAAAAAATAAAGTATCATGTTAAATTAATATTACGTTGGGAGTATGCAGTTGATCTACATGCAATATTGTCATAATCCCCCCACTTAACTGTATGTTATGTAGTGTCAGCCCCGCTAGCAAAAAAAAGCAACAGGAGTCTGGAATGCAAGATATCTATGCATGCTATACTAATATGGCAAACTTGGACACAGTCGTCACAAGATCCTTGTCGCAGAAAGTGTTCAGATAGAATACAATGAAAGATTAATAATGAGTAATTTGCTAAATATGTTAAGGTATATATTTCCTGCTCTGTGTAATGAATTCCAGTTCAACCAATACAGTGCAAATTATGCAGCCCAGCAGAGGTCACCGGCATCTCACGAATGTCTGCAGAACATCCTGGGGCAACCTGCTGATAACCGGCGAGTGAAAGAAATCCTTAGACCGGTTTTACACGCCCAAAATTCACGGTCCAAGTACAGGCAACAGCTTCATAGGCATACATGAGGGTGTTGAGTACGGGTCTGGACATGGTAGTCCCTACTCAGATCGTGAATGTTGGATGACCTTAGTCTTCACGTCCACCATCACTACAATTCTCTTATCTGGTGCAATGCAGTGCCCCACTCGTAACAAGTACATTATGGAGGGATAGCATT
Source organism: Phyllobates terribilis (assembly GCF_046119375.1). Lineage (NCBI taxonomy): Eukaryota > Metazoa > Chordata > Amphibia > Anura > Dendrobatidae > Phyllobates > Phyllobates terribilis. Next base: position 214,375,607 of record NW_027362764.1, read on the forward strand.
ACTCACAGGAAGCCACGATGTTTGTTTAACAGCAGAACGTATAGATGTGTACATTAAACAAAATTCAGCTTGGGGCTCTTCTCTCACAATTGACGTTCCTTATATTAAAAAAAAAAAAAAAAAAAAAATCCCAAAATGTATGGTTTACGATTTCGGTCTAGTCTACTTCTGATGAGAAATACCGATCTAATAGTAATATTGAACTTCTGCAGTTTGGAAGGACTTTTTCCAAGTACAGAACTCTCATATTTTTACCATTGTCTGTTTTAGTAATAAATAATGTATATAACATTTGTAATACATTAAATAATTTATCAGATGGACTACTTATTGGCCACTATGATTTATAACATTTAGATAACAAAATAGTTTCCTTGCCGTACGGGGTGTAAGAGTTTATTAAGCCATACCACCTCTAAAGCTCAGGAAAAAAGTGTATTTACTAAGGAATCCATTTCTGGGGCTATAAACTTCATATGTTAATATATTTTTTTTAGAATTGGTTGCTCATCTAAGAGGGAACATTTATCACTTGGTACACCAGCGCTTTCTATTGCTTCTTGATAAGGTAAGACATTCTGTAACGACTAGCCAAATTTGACCCAGTGTTTAGTTTGGGCATCTAGGTAACCAGGCTAAGTGACGCCCTTGCTCCTTCATCGAGATTTGATCACTAATAATGGAGTTTCCAAAAAAATCTAATTCTACTCTATGGGGGTGGGAATGTGTACTTATGGAAAAGAAAACAAGACATTGGATTTCTATTTGGTCTTCCTCAAAATAGAAATAATATTCAGTGCTCGCTATGTTCACTTAAAAAATGTCTGTCATGAATACTAACTTTGGGCCATGTTGTTTACAACCAATATGGCTCCCCATCCATTGTTATCGAATAGCAAATCCTATTAGTCAGATCCATTCCAAACTGAGCCCAACAACCTCAAAAACAATGATAAAAATTCTAGAATCAGAAATGGATGGAAAGCAACAAAACTCCCATGGAAACGCTGCTGTCGGCAAGCCTGATGCTCCGCTCGCTGTGAGTGTTTCTGCATTTTTGTCAAAATGTGTTTACTATTACATTATGTTGGGTTTGTTTTCCTTCCTATAGGGGATAGCCTAGGTCTTCTACTGCTGGCTGACCCCCATCTGCTGGTGATCTGCCTCTGGTTCCTCCTCCTCCACGTCTGCATTGTATTCTTCAAAAGTGTCGTCATCCACATCTGGGAGACCGAGTAGCTGTAGGAAATAAAAGAACGAATCCATCAGAGACCAGGACCCAGTACAAAAATAATATTAATAGCTCATAAAGAAAACAGCAAGTAGCACCTTGCGATACCTTTCTACATGATTAACATAGGCATTATTAGGTCTAAAGGCCTCCATACATATTAGACTAATGTTGGCCAAACCCGCCGATATCGACAGGTTGGGCAGCCATTCTACTGTATCTGGGGTCCTGCCCAACTGAATATTGTGGGAGATGATAATTAGGAATGTTTTATTCTCCAAGGCTGCGTGCCCACTATGCGTTTTTCAAGCGTTTTCACCACAGAATTTCTGCAGCGAAAACGCTTAAAAAACGCTTGGTAATACGTGTCCCATGGTCCCCAATGATAATGCGGAAATTTCCGCTGCGGATTATCATTGCGGAAAATTCCGCAGCATGTCTATTAATTTTGCGGAAACACGGCATAATCGCCGCCATTGACTTGCATTGAATCGCTTAATATCCGCATGACTACATGTGCACATGCGGATATTAAGCAATTCAATGCGCGGATGGTACCCGGGTCTGGAGAAGAGGGTCTCCCCTACACAGCCGGGTACCATAGTACCTGTAGTTAAATAAGAATTAAAATAAAAAAACATTATACTGACCTTCCAATGGCCCCCGGTCTCCTTCTCCGGTGTCTTGGGTGGCTCGCGGTGGTGTAAAAGGACCTTCCATGACATCATTTAGTCATGTGACAGGTCACGTGACCGCTGACGGCGGTCGCGTGACCTGTTACATGACTAAATTACGTCATGGAAGGTCCTTTTACACCACCGCGAGTCGCCCAAGACACCGGGGGCTATCGGAATGTGAGTATAATGTTTTTGGTTTTTTTTATATATTTTTTTACCATTTTTATTCTTTTTTTAACTATTAACTTGGTCACACTATATAAATCCATGCTGGTTGCATGGATTTATATAGTGTGACCAAGCTGTCAAGCACTTTTCCAAGTGATGGTTTTAAATTAGATTTTAAAAAAGGATAAATTATCATCATTTCTATCTAGGGAGAGCCATTGAAGAGGTTGTCGGGGCATAGGTATGATCCTCACTCCCGCAGCTTACTGACATTACAACTGCCGAGAGAAGAGCTGTGCCATACAACGCTATGGTGCCATCCTAGGTTTCAGGGTATGATGCCCCGGCACAGGGGAAAAAGAACACACCCGGAGAAGAATCTCAGCTAACTTCACCTTGGTTGAATAGGAAATTAGCACATCGGGTGCCCGAAACTTTACAAGACAATAACACCGCAGCGGAGAAGAGAAATAAAAACGTTGTTTTATTCAGCTCTTCAGCCCCTTTATGATGAGATAACAAGTTTAACATGTAAAAAGTAGCAATAGGTCCTCTTTAATATAACTTTTGGAGCCATTCAATAGTCACAGGTGAACATCTGCGAGCTGTGACCCCCACAAATACCCTAAGGTGCCAAGCAGGAACCCTCTGTGATTTCAGTTATTTAACACGGAAAATTTGATACAGAGAGCTAAGGATTTCAAGGGTGCTCTACAAATACCCCTAATGTCTGGTCATCCAATGTTAAGCCAGGACATTAAGCTTATCTTTTCACTACAAAGATAACCCATTACAGAGAATAGAGTTTGCTGAATAAGGCAAGGCACTGCAGAGTGCCTGTAACATGATAAGGGCACATTACTCCCTGTATTGTGAGCAAAGCGGCAGGGAAACCGTTTCATTGTCTTACTCATGGATAATGCAATATAATCATTAAGGTGTTGGCAAGATCCAGCAGCCCTCAGCATAAGTATGGAGTCTCAGAGCTTTGGCATACTGCGGGCAAGCCACAGATGTCACCATGACAAGGCCAGACATCACAAGGGTTAATGATGAAGCACTCCATCTGTATGGCTTTATCTCTAGCCGAGAATTACAGATCCTGTATTGGCTGCAGGAATCAGAAGGAATCAACCCGCGGAGCGGAATAATATGCATCCTGGGACTAGGGATAACCACAGTGATAAACAACAATAAAGATAGTACTTTTCAGCATCAAAATGATTCTCAATAAAAGTAAATATAAAGTGTGTCTTGCGCTGGTAAGATTAGGCCGTAGGAGTAAGATGGTTAGATTAGATAAATAAATATTAAGAGCATAGGTGTATTTCACATGAAATTTTTATTTTTAAAATAAGTTTCATTTTAAAAATTTTTTAAAAAGAAGATAAGGATTATAAAAAGTGATTCCTGAAGGGTAGAATAGGGCTCTATACGGGATTCTTTTTGTAGTGGGCCCGTGGATTTCTGGGCTGAATGGAGTTAAGCGTTATGGGGATAGTCCAGGGGGTTTCTTGGATTAAAGTAAAAGGGGAAAAAAATAGATTAGTGAGCGGGTTTACTCACCTATGGCCAGAAAAAAAGAGAAAGTGCAGTATACCTGGTTCAGATGTGGATCGGGGTTGGATCCGTAGCGTGAGACAATTTTGATAGTCGTGATAAATGGTAGCAAATCCCAGACTGTGGACAGCTCATATGAAGAGCATGGCCTGGAAGATACGGAGTAGGGTAAGTATTTGTATAGGCTTAATTTAGTACATAGATAAATCGAAAATTGAGCACATAAATAACAATGTGAGAAAGGAGGTTCAGTTACCTGTAGGGTGTTTATATACAGATTCAGAGCTATGCGGACTTGAGGTGGTCGCTGGAGAGCGACCCACCCAAGACTAGCTGCCTTCTACTATTTACCTAAAATACACAAATCACTTTCTCATCCCCCAGGTAGACCCATTATTTCTGGAATCCAATGCTTAACTTCCAATCTATCCAGATACATCGATAAACACCTACGAGATTTGGTACCCCTCTTGCCAGCATATTTAAAGGACAGCCAACATGTCCTTCGGCTCTTACAACAGGTTAAATGGTGCAACAATTTTATCCTGGGCACCATAGAAATCTCTTCACTCTACACAGTAATCCAACACGAAGTAGACTGTCAGGCGGCCACTCATTTTCTTCAGAAACAAAATAAACTACCAAATGAGCAAATCCAGTACATCAAGGAGTGCATGAAGTTTATTCTCACACACAATTATTTCAAATATGACAACAAATTTTATACGCAAAAGTGGGGTACAGCCATGGGGACCAAGTTCGCCCCAAGTTATGCGAATCTTTACGTTGGCCGGTGGGAGTAGTCTGCAATCCACCCCGGCGGGGCTCTCAGACCGAACCTGGTGCTATGGCATAGATTCATCGATGATATTCTCTTCATCTGGTCTGGGGATCAACAATCACTTGACTCCTTTCTTAAGGAGATTAACAATAATGAATTCTACTTCGAATTCACCTCTAATACCAGTCCACAACAGGTGAATTTTCTAGACCTCAATATTTATATACATGACAACAAAATCCAGATCAAAACCTACAGAAAACCTACAGACTCAAACAGTTTCATTTCGCTGGACAGTTGTCATCTCCCTAGCTGGCTTTTAAATATCCCAGGCAGCCAATATATGCGGTTACACAGGAATTGCTCGAACATTGAGAATTTTGATGAAGAATCTTCACAACTTACCAAAAAATTTTTGGGAAAAGGATATAACATACATTTTCTCAACGAAGTGAGAAATAAGATTCAAGCAATATCCAGGGACACACTTTTTAAGAATCATAACGCAAAACCTCATGTACAGGACCCCATGACACAACTCAATATCCCTATTATTACCCAATTCAATTCTAATACTCATCTATTAAAGAAAATTATTACTAAGCACTGGCATACTCTTCATGATGATAAAACGATAGGTGATCTCATCCCACCAAAACCCAGATTCATTTTTAAGAAGGCCAAAAACCTGGGCAACTTCATTGCTCCCACAATCTAAACTTCCAAACTACTGAACGATCTCCGTTCACTAAAGAAGTTTTTGGTTTCTCTACCTGTAATAAATGTGCAGTATGCAGTAAACTTCACACTACCAAACAAAAAAATCATTAAAGAAGGCCAAGTTACCCATAGCAATTCAGACTTCATTACCTGTAATACTGAAGGTGTTATCTATAGACTCAGATGTCCATGTAACAAACTATATGTAGGTAGGACAAAACGTCCCCTACATATACGTATTAAGGAGCACCTGCGCAATATCTCCAAGAAATTCGATAGAGTAATGTTTCGACAACGGGTGTCCGAGAAACACGGAGGCTCTATAAAGGGAACCGTGATAACAGGTTTACAGAAGGTATACAAACAATGGCGAAAAGGTGATTATTTAAAACAGATGTCAAGAATTGAAAGCAAATGGATCTTTACTCTAGACACACTCAAACCAAAAGGACCCAATTCAGAGATAGAACTATTTGCATTTAATGAGGAATAGATCTGACATCAAAGGAGTCACCATCCACAACAGCAATAAGCTATGTATTACACTGGAACTTGCAGTAAACTCCGCCCCTATTACTAGCATTGGAGGAGTGCACATATATAAGGGACCCATTTCCATCCACAGACCAACCCTGAAGAAGAGAACCGTAGTTCTCGAAACGCATTGGTTTCTTGGTCTGTTCAGGCCCCCGTACCGGTACGAGTCACGTGTGTCACGTCACGTGCACCTACGTCACGCAGGTCCTTCTGCTCCTTTGCCAGGCGCTCACCGCAGGTCCTATCCCGCTTCCTGCACGCAGCCGACGGAGGACGCTGAGAGCATAGTGGGATAACAGCTGGTCACCGGCCGGGTCCCTGTTCTACTCCCCTGCTCCCTCATTATCCTACCTTCCAAACGCAGTATTTTGAAGCTAAGAAGCAAGATTCAAAAGACGCCCCAATCCAGCATCGCCGAGGACACCATGCACTGGAACACCTCCAGACAAACTCACAACAGTAAGTGACGGAGCAGTGCTCTGATAAGAGTTTGTTGAACTATCCACTACACCGCACTGCATATGTATTGTATTAACAGTAACGGATCGACGCACTGTCACCCACAGCGCGCCAGTCACTATTAGCATCCCAGTCCGAGGACAGGCTACAACTAAGGTAATAACACGCCAATTGCCACACAAGGAGAGCGTAATTACCGCAGAAACGAGCTCTCCAGCGACCACCTCAAGTCCGCATAGCTCTGAATCTGTATATAAACACCCTACAGGTAACTGAACCTCCTTTCTCACATTGTTATTTATGTGCTCAATTTTCGATTTATCTATGTACTAAATTAAGCCTATACAAATACTTACCCTACTCCGTATCTTCCAGGCCATGCTCTTCATATGAGCTGTCCACAGTCTGGGATTTGCTACCATTTATCACGACTATCAAAATTGTCTCACGCTACGGATCCAACCCCGATCCACATCTGAACCAGGTATACTGCACTTTCTCTTTTTTTCTGGTCATAGGTGGCTAGTCTGAGAATCAAAATGTCAGAAATAGATTCTGGTCAATGGCTAATAGTAAAGATACGGTACACGAATCATGATGAGGTCTCTTTATGGGGTTTTTTCCAATCTCTAAGGGCAGAAATGAAGCAAACCAAAATAGTCTTGGCGTTGTACCAATCACAGGCTGCAGGGGTACTGACTTATGAACGGAGCAGGAATTGCATCTGGAGCCGGCATCTGCTAGATCCGCAGGAGAGCGGGAAGATGTGTTTGCAATGTTATAGTTTTATATTATTTATTATTTTTAATGCATCCATGCCTGAAAAAAAAAAATTCTATATCAGACAGCCCCTTTAAGCTTTCATTTAGAATTTCATTCTGTGACCCAGTTAGGGTCGTATTCCATATATGAAAAAGTTAAAGGGGACAAAGTCCCACGTGCAGTCCTCCAAGTATGTTCTGTAGGTGTTAAACAACAAAAGCAAACAGAAATTAAAGAGAAAGTAACATACAAGTTTGTCTTTTGCGCCGTATTTCCATTGTAAAATAGGATCTACCATTATATAATGATCGGAAAGGGAACAATCCTGGGAATGAAGAGGCTGCATCATCTTTAGTTTTTCCTCTGCGCAGAGTGTTCCTGGCAAAACAGCTGTGCAGGTATCTGCCGTCTGACCCATTCATCTGAATGGAGTCGTAGTGTAACAGGTGGCCTGGGAGCGCTCCTCTGCAGAGAAAACTCTGGCGAGGACACAGGACTGAAGACTCCTGTATTCTCAGAGATTGGACCCCCGTAGATTATTAAAGGAAATTATCAGCAAGATTTTACCCCCCCCCCCCAAACTATTTATATGCACATGTAGCTCTTTCAATGACAAGTCCAGCCATATTTTTACATGACCGGTCTGTTTCTCTGTTACTGAGAAATCAGCGTATGAATCAATATGCAAATGAGCTGAAGAGCTATTGTAGATCTGAAGCCTTTGTCACTCCAGCTCTATTTTCCCACCACCTCCTGCTTGACTGACAGCACCTTTGCCTGATATCACACAACATAGAGCCAGTCAGTCAACCAGTGAGGAATAGAGGAACAGAGTTGGAGTGACAGAGGCTTCAGATCTACCTTATCGATTTGCATCTCAATTAAAACACTTCACTTCTCAGTAATGGAGGAACGGACCGGCCATGTAATGGAATTGCTAGACTTGTCTTTGAAAGAGCTATATGCACAAATAAATAGTTTGGGGGATTACATTAATGATGGAATGTGGATAAGCGGAGACACCAGCAGAGGACTTTGACTACTTTCACAACGTATAAGTAACCAGTCACCTAGCTAAAAAAAACAGAGTAGTCATTTATGTTTACTGGGCTAAACATGGGACTTACTGGCCTAAAAGACTTGAAGACTTTCTCCAGTATTTCATGAAGAGTTTTCTTCCCACAAGATGAAATGTAATCCTGCGCTAGCTGCAGGAAAGGCAAGCAGTCTTCACTTTCACTCCACACATGCTGCAAGATAATGAAATAATACCAATGAGCCATTATTCCGCCACAAATATAAGACACATTATGTAACGAGATCGAGGCAGACCCCGCGCAAGGGGTAAAGGGTCATTCCCGCCTCTCATGTATTTAAGGAGACATCAGAGGATGTTTATTTTTACCCTTTGGACTGTCATGTCTTCTGCCCACATATCCGCCAAGCGCAGAGAATGCCCCATTGTGGTCCACGATAATGACTGGATAATTACACCAACAGAGCGAGGCTGTGACAATAACATTTGTGTCTTGTGTCGGATTATAGTGTTCTGCTTGCACAGCCATCGGAGCTAATCATCTTTGTGTCTACAGGCTTTTATTAGTCAAACTAATAATGGAGAGCTCATCATCTAACGTTGTGCAGAATGAGATCAAGCGCTGGCACAGATGTTACCTCTGGTGGTCATTCCTTATTCCATGCTTCTAGCAACATTTAAAAAAAACAACAACTTTCTACCTGGTCCAAGAAGTTGCACTTTGTCATGCATCAAAAATTACTTCAGAATTTTACAGCATCGCTGTAGACTTTGTCCTTGGCTTGAAAAGTTAACCTTACCAATTAATCAAAAAAATATACCTTTATAAGAGTAAGAGACCTGTTTACTGATCCAAAACTCCAAATCCTCTGCATGCACTTAACATTTAAGCTATGTTCACACTAGGTTGTTTTGGTGCATTTTTTGTGCGTTTTTCAGGATCCCAAAGTTCAGTTTTGCTTCAACCACAGAAGCATGAACACAGGTCACCAATGCAAGACATACTGTATGTGAAACCATATTAACCAGAATTACAAATGTAACAGTGGGGGAAGGTGAATTGTTCAGGAATAGTTTACCCAAGACACTGGCAGTACATTGAGTTTGTAGGACACTATTTATTTTCACATTGAGTTGCTCAGAGATTGTTCAATTTCACACCTCCGTGGGCCACATGTATTGTTCAATCTCACACCTAGCTGAGCCAATGTTTACATTGTACACATCGCTAAGTTAATTAAATCATCATTCCATAATGATGAATATGAGAGAAGAGCACCAAGAAAAGCCCTGCCCATAGGCCGCCCCTGAGCATCAGCATATCGTTATTAAACAAGAACCACAGAACGGATTTCATCAACCCAGGTATCATTTTAATCAGTGTAAGGGTGCCAACCTGACACTGCCTGTAGTTTACTTAGCACAATCCTGATGACAGGTTCTCTTTAATAACTACCTACCTGTTCGGCCCTGCCGACTCAGAGCTGTCACTGGCGATTCACCTGCTTCCATTGACATCACGTCAACAAAGCAGCGTCTTCTTTTTCGCTCTGCTAATCGGCATGCATCTGCCTGTTCTGCTAGGGGACATCCTCTCCCGGCTCAGCCAGCGATTTCCCCTGCATCATTTCACCTCACGTCAACAGAGCAGTGCCTTCTTTTCTGGTTTGCTCTGTGGATGGGGCGTCTCTGCCTTTGTCATGCTAATCAACAGCCTGCTCCCCACTGCCTAACTGTGGGGAGCCAGATGTCAATCAGCAGGACTATGGTAGTGATGCCTGTTGGCAGAGCAGACCAGACAAGAAGGCACTGCTCTGTTGATATGAGGTGAAATGAAGCAGTGGAAAACACTAGCTGAGCCGGGAGAGAACGTCCCCATGCAGAACAGGCAGATATATACCGGTTATTATTTTTGTGTATGGGCTAAAAACTAAAAGTCCTGGATAACCCCTTTATAACTCTGGCTGCCTGTTTAAAGCTCACTGCAGTTGACTTACACATTGTCCTCAATGATAAAAACGTGACTATGTTCCTATTGTGTTGTCGATGCTTATGTTTTGTATTTGCTAAGCTCCCAATGTCTACATTATATACTGTTATGGTTCACCTGTCGGCTATGAAAAAGATATTTAAATAACATATCTGTTCAACTGACTAATTTAAATCTTACCTGTCATTTCAGGTAACTTTTTAGAGTAAGTGTGTGTGTATATATGAGGGATAATACTATTCCTGGCCATTTTAAATAAATTTCCACCCTCGTGGGATCCATTTCTATTTTTCAGTTCTCTCTGAGCTAGTGAGTAGAGACCAGCTGTTATGTCTTGTATACATGGAACAGAAACATGAGGGATTCCTGCTCTCTTATCTGTGTAACAAATCAACAGAAGCAGTAGCATGTAGGATATTACTGTATACAGCTGTATGACTGATTGACATTACACATTGGTACCGAGCTGTGTGGCTGTGAATCCAGGACATAAAGGGGTTGTCCTATCCTGTTTTCTAAAGTGCACTGCGACGACCCAACCTCCTACTTTCCAGCGACTGTGCACTTCAACTTGACTGACAGTTCTGACCCATAGCATCGCAGGCCTGAACTGTGCGGTTTCTAATGCTGCAAGAAGGAGCGCACTGAAGCTGGCTGGATCGGGAGCTATCAGTGCACTGAAGCCAGCTCAAAGTAGCACTTACAAACTTTATTAAAAACAGCCTGTAAGCACTGCATAAGTTCAGCCACCTAGACTGCAAGGGTGGCTGGTAACCTAGGCAATGAGCAATTAACAGAATTAAAAATTCCTCTGTGAACAGAGAGGATTATTAAGAACCAGTAAATTTCAAAGTTACTTTTTTATTTTTTTACAAACACTTTTCAATTTCAACCAATAAATAACATGTGAAAAACACATTTAGTAGAAGCTGCAGCATAATTTGCCCATTTTCTTACGTTGTTCCTGCCTCAATGTCCTCCTAACCCTATTCATACAATATACTAGCTCAGAGCGTTCACCCTTTGCCTAAGGGTGTAGTCAGACGGCTACATGTATTTCTACGCAGCTGTTCCGCTCAGGTCGGGAGAGTCGCCGGCCAGTCCGTGCACTGGGTTTTGATCTCGTTCCAATTTATAAAGCCGTCTGAATTCGCCCCAAGACAAATTGTACCAGTAGTTGCAGACTGAGTTCAGAAGGCCGAGGGTGGGGGGTAAGGGAGGGAGAATAGAAGTGGCTCATAAAAGATATATATATATTTCAAAGTTTCTTATATACATCTCTATTAATTTTTAGTATATTTAAAGCCTTTATATGACTAATGGATCACAATGGAAATATTTGGTGTGCATGGGAGGCAAACATAGGGCAAAAACATAGGGCAAAAACATAATATGAATGGCTCCTCAGGCTGAAGTCACACAGTGTCTCATGGTGTTTGTCATGGCCTTTTTGCTAAGGTTTTTATTAAGCAAAAAAAAAAAAAAAAATGCTGCAATTAAATGTTATTTCAACTGCACTCTACAGTAAACTACTTGCAATATGGAAGCACAGTTAAGTCCTTTTGAGAGAAAAATGGATTTAAAGGGAATTTTCACCTTTTAAACATTAGTTACGTGGCTACTTAAAAAAACAGCCATACTTAAAAGCATCTTTTAAAATAATTTTTTTAAACTACTTATCTTAAAACGAAGCATTTTTATTGGCCAAAATTATGCTCATTTTTAATCCCTGCTTCCATTTCACTGGGAACACTCAAACTGTTTGGAAATGCGCCTGAAAACTGGTAAAAAATTAGGTGTATAAAACGTGTATTTACAGTGGTACTCCCATAGAAGTGTACGGTTAAGGAGCGATCCCTAAAGTGGAACTCAGGATCAATATATTGTGAAATTCCTGCCACGTCTGCACTTTTCAAACAAATCTACTTGGTGAATATGTAACTTAAGCGACAACCTCTGAACATTGTAGTAGCTTCCTTAAAGGGAACTTGTCACTTGAAAAAAACACTATTGGGGTTAATCTTCAGGTTAATAGCATTCTAAACCTGCCTGGCGCCTGCACTTAATTTCCTTCTGGCAACGAGGGTCTAACTTCCCCCCACCCTGGCAGCGTTCGGGTTTCAGTCATGTTGATGGGTCCGATACAGGTTCAGTCACAGCTCTGTGTATAGAGAATGACAGCTATAACTGCGCCCATAGCTCCGACCTTCCCAATTTGAGGGCTAAGTCCCACCGTCCCGACTTCTAATACTCACCTCTTTCTGATGTCTTCATTGCTCCGTTGCTCCTCCCCCTTGAGGGGTGGGGCCGCATCTCTGTATTGACTAATTAGTGAATATTATAATCTTCTTGTCTAGTGATCGGGTCTGCCCGGGACTCGAAATCCCGTTTCCATGTTTACAGGCAGGAGCTCTAGCAATAAGCAACAGCCCACAGTGATGTAGATAGAATTTGGTAATCTTGAGCTGTATTGCAGGCAGTGAACCCAGAAGCAGATTATACAGGTACATATAGATACATTTTAACAGTGTATTTCTATGTTCCCTGTATTGCAGGAGTCAAGAAAGTGTCTTTTTTTCCCTAAAAAACTGCTAAAAATAATAAAAGAAATTGCAAAAATGTCTTTTTTTGTGAGTCTCACAAGTACTCGAACCCACAACCTTCAACATAACAGGCAGGAGCTAAAGCAATTGATGATGATGTCTCTGGGAGAATTTTGTGTACTTGATCTGCATTGAAGCCTCTGACTCTACAGGCAGATTATACTGATACATTGCACATAGAAATACACTGCTATGTCTCTGTATTCTAGAGGGAGGATAAAAGAGATGCTTTTTCTTCCTATAAAATTACTAAAAAATAATGAAAAACAATTACAATAATGTAAATTTTTAAGGGTGCTGAACTGTGTGCTTTAGTGCTGTTTATTTCTGCAGAGGTTGCTATGTGGAGCCTAAAAAAAAAAAAAAAAAACATGTAAGAAACTGCAGCTCCTTTTTAAGATTAGAATTAGTGTTGAGCGAACATGCTCGACACTGCTCGGTACTCGCCCGAGCATCACGCTACTCAGGATGTTCGGCGAGCACCGAGCATTTCCGGGTTACTCGGGCGGGAGCTCGGGTCTCCGCCCTGCATGTTTGGTGCTCTTTACAGAGCCAATGAACATGCAGGGATTGCCAGCCAGTCACTGTAATGCCGCAGCCATGTTGTTTGTGGGCATTACAGTGATTGGCTGGCCGCACAGCGTCACCTCCCAGACGATCAGCCCGTCATGATTGGTGTGTGTGGGTGTCTGCGAGTGTGTGCGGGGTGTCTGTGCGTGTGTCTGCGGGTGTGTGCGGTGTCTGTGCGATGTCTGCGAGTGTGTGCGGTGTCTGTGCGATGTCTGCGGTGTCTGTGCGATGTCTGCGGGTGTGTGCGGTGTCTGTGCGATGTCTGCGGTGTCTGTGCGATGTCTGCGGGTGTGTGCGGTGTCTGTGCGATGTCTGCGGGTGTGTGCGGTGTCTGTGCGATGTCTGCGGGTGTGTGCGGTGTCTGTGCGATGTCTGCGGGTGTGTGCGGTGTCTGCGAGAGGTCTGCGGGTGTGTGCATGCAGGCAGACATAGGCCGATGTGACACTACTACTCCCATCGGCCTATGTCTGTCCCCCGTCCACTCGTGCCAGCAGGATCAGCTCGATGGGAGCAGTAGTTCCCATCAGCCTGATCCTGCTATATAAATTGCCCTACTGTGTCCCCAATAAATTTTAAATACATGTCATTGGTGGCCAGTGGTTGCCTACAATAAATTAGTTCATACATTACCTGTCCCCGCCGATCGCCACCTAAAATAAAGTAAAAAATAAAAAACTACACCTATACTCACCTAGACACCTAATTCCCCGAAGCCATCGATCTCCTGTAATAAAATATAAAATAATAAACCACAACCTTATCCTTACCCCTCCGTAGTAGTCCACGAGTGTCCCACGATGATCTCCAGTTTAGAGCAGCCACATAGAATGTGACCGCTCTGAGCCGCTGCCGCCGCTAGAATGATGGGGCCGTAAAGCAGCCCCGTCATTGCATAAGCGGGTTCGCCGGAGTTCAGGCAGCGCTGCTCCGGTTAGCTCCTTTACGGCCCTGCTGTATCGTGAAAAATTCCCACGGTACAGCAGTGCCGTAAAGGAGGTCTCCGGAGCTGCGCTGCCTGAATGCACTCCGGTGACCTCAGTCAGTGGCTCCCGCTGCCGGGAGCGGACGTGTTCCCGGCAGTGTGAGCTTACAGCAGCCATGCACAGCTGTCACCATCTCCAGATGTGACAGCTGTGCATGGGAGATCAGCGCAGGAACGTGGACAGGTAACTATTTTTTTTTTTGTAAACTAAGAATTAAATAAAATGGTGTGTTTTATTTCAAATAAATTATTTTTTTCTGGGTGTAGTGTGTTTTTTCTTTTTAACACTTTGTAGGTTAGTAATGGGGGTGTCTTATAGACGCCCATCATTACTAACCTGGGCTTCATGGCAGCTGGCGCTGACATGAACCCCAACCCTATTACCCCCTGCCACCGCACCAGGGCAGCGTGGAAGAGCGAGGCTAAGTGCCAGAATTGGCGCATCCTATGGATGCGCCATTTCTGGGGCGGCTGACGGCTGGTGTTTCTAGCCAGGGAGGGGGCCAATATTCATGGCACCCTTCCTGGGCTATTAATATCAGCCCCCAGCTGTCTGCCTAGCCTTTGCTAGCTATTAAATTAGGGGGGACCCCACGTCATTTTTTTGAGGGGGTCCCCCATTTTAATAGCTAGTAAAGGCTAGGTATTCAGCTGGGGGTTGATATTAGTAGCCTGGGAAGCTCCGTGGGTATTACCCCCTTCCCAGGCTTCAAACATCTGCCCCAGCCGTCTGCTTAACCTCCGCTAGAGACTAAAATTACGGGGAACCCCACGCCAATTTTTTTTTTAATAAATCCTTTATTTTAACACTAAATGACAAGTACAGTAATCAACACTGTCACTGTACTTCATATATATATGTTACTGACATGTTTCTATCTATCTAATCTATGTATGATTCTCTATTCCTTCTATTCTAAATTGTCGGGTACAGATGCTGAATTGCCGGCCGGCTTTTTTAAAGAGACGGTGCATGAAAACACTATTATATTTTTAAATAAATCCTTTACACTAAATGACAAGTACAGTAAGCAACACTGTCACTGTACTTCATATATATGTGACTGACATGTTTCTATCTATCTAATCTATGTGTGAAGCTCTATTCTTTCTGTTGTAAATTGTCGGGTACCGGTGTATGCCGCTGATGAATTGCCGGCTTTTCGCGTAATACATTCTACATTATTCTTAGTTGATTTACTTCATGTAGAATTAACCTACCAGGAAAGAAAGGGTTTATTTTCATTCCGATATTTGTGTCCCATTGACTTGCATTGGTTTCCTGTATCGGAATCGGCGATATCCGATACTTTTTGGGTATCGGTCCGATCCAATCCGATACGATATTTCCTGATACCGGAAGGTATCGCTCAACACTATCCTTAACATATTTCACATGAAAGCACTTTCACTTTTGTTTTTGAACGTTTTATTGTGAGCCCGTAAAAGTGGCTTAATACCTCTGACCACGTTGTTGACAGCAGTGACCTGGGGGTCAGAAATGCTTCCTGGGGCGATCCCCATGCTGTCCCCATGTCATTTGAGCACTGTCACTATCGTTTTGGGCACTTGTTAAGACTGCTGGGGGAGCCGCCGCAAAAATGCTCGAGTCTCCCATAGACTAACATTGGGCTCGTTGCTCGGGTCGAGCACCCGAGTATCACGGCGAGCTCGGCCCGAGGTTCGAGCATTTTAGTGCTCGCTCAACACTAATTAGAATCAAAATTTTTCTGCACTATAAAGAAACACATTAAAAACGTGGCTTCACATCAGAATCAAAAACGGATCAAATAAGGGGGAAAATGCCTAAAAAATGAAGCAAGGATGAAATAACCAGAGAAGATTGTTATTATGTAGTTTGGTGAGGATACCTGCAGAAAACAAAAGGCACATTATTTAGGCTGTGTGTGAACATGGCCTTACAAACACCAAAGAGCTAGATGTGATATAATGAAGCTACATAAAAGGTGAGAAAGTTCTAGCTGCTAGGACTGTGAATGAATGAATAAAAAAGGAGTCCATATGTCCCAAGATACAGTACTTTGTCCCTATCTTTGTTCTTCAAAAGCTGAGCAGTACAAAAGCGCTCCAGTCACTGACTGACAGCTTGCTCAGAATTAGAGCCCGCTGTCAGTCAGTGCCAGGGCACGCGTTTTTGCCACCGCTTTCTATACACAGAGAAGCGACTGAACATGCGCAAGTGCCACCCCTGTGATTGAAAATCGAACAATGCCGAGGGGGGATAAAGTTAATTTCCTCCCAGCAGTGAGGGTCTAATTGCGGGCACTGGGCAGGTTCAGAACGCAAATTAACAGCGTTTTGCCAAGTGACAGGTTCCCTTTAAATGGTTGTCAACAAGAAGTTGTTACTTGAAAGCATTAAATTCACATAACTCAAGAGACATAGTGGGATAGCATAATCATCTCAGCTGAGGTTTATTTTTTTTTTTACTTTGAAATCGCAGACTTCTGCAGGATGAAGTTTGGGATACATACACAGATTATCCAAGAATCCTTAAAGGGAATCTCTCAGCAAGATTTCACCCCCAAACTATTTATATGTGCATGTAGCTCTTTCAGCAATACCTTTATTATGGGCAGTCTGTTCCTCCATTACTGAGAAATCAGCATTTAGATTATTAAAGGGGTTACCAGGGACCATTTCTGGCAAGTAGCTAACTACCCGCCTGTTGTGCCCAGCGCCGATCTCTGCCAACTCACAGCAATCACGGCCCACTCCTGCTTGTGATTGTGCAGATTCCGGTGAGGTCACGTCGACAGGGCAGCCTCTTCTCTTCTGCTCTACTCTGTTGATGGAGAGTGACTGCCGATGTCATGCCGACTGACAGCCAGATCTCCACTGTTAGGAAGGGAAAGACCAAAATTGCCGGCAAGAACAGTCTGCGATTGCTCTGAGCCAGCGCCAGGCAGAACAGCTACCTGCCTTTCAGTTCTTAGAATCATGAATAAAAAATCCCAGATAACCCTTTTAAGCAAATGAGGCTGAAGTGCTTTTAGCACATTGAAGCTCTTCTCAAGCTTCTGTCACTCCAGCTCTATTTCCGCCTGCTTGACTGATTGCTACTTTACTGTGGGACTTCAAGGAGCTGTCAGTAAAGTACGAGGAGGCAGCGATTGGCAGAGTATGGAGCCGGAGTGACAGACTTTGGAAGAGCTCCTACACTTCTAAAGTGATTTCTCAGTAAAGGAGGAACAGACTGGCTAGGTAAAGGTATTGTGACGCTAGTCACTACTCACGGAAAAGCCGAGAGGCTGAGTAATCAACCAGTCCGAGTTCAAAAGCCAGGAGGGTGTGTCATAGACAGAGGGGTGCGGCAAAGGCGTAGTCGGGTAACAGTCCATGGTCAGAATTCCAAGAAAGTAGTGGATCCCGACCAAAGGGCTAGACAAACGGATGGTCAAGGCAAAGAGAAAATCAGGCAACAAAGATCAGAATACAAGACTAGGAACACAGAGAAAACACATGCTACTTGAGCAAGGCTACAATTGGCAGAAATCTAAGGTAGAGAGCCAGTTAAATAGCCAGGTAATTACTCCAAATAGGAGACACATGGATGAAGCCCCGGCACGCCCTAGCCCTGATTGGACGGCTAAACTGTCACTCAGAAACCGACAGATAAGCCCGCCCCAGCTCCCAATGGTATGGCTGTGCTGTCAATCATCATACAGACAGCTCAGCGGCTACCCTAGACTGGACTGCAGAACAGTCATTCAATGAGTCCAGACACATCGATAGGCGTAATTGTGACAGGTATTGTTGGCTTTAACTTTACAAAATCAACATGTGCACATAAATAGTTTGAGGGGTGAAATTCTGCTGGCAGTTGCCCTTTAATAGTTATGTACATCTTTGACCAGTAAAATTATTTTTTTACATATATATGGTACTAGTTGCCTTTAGTTTGCAGCTTGATCCAAGTTTCAGATTTTTCCTTTTGCAGGAGTGTCCCGCCTAGTAATGTAGGCTGGATGTTACCTCTGTGTATATCCTCAGAGATTATAAATGCTTTCTCCACTGTCCACATTGTGAAAATCTGTGTACAGCCCCCTCCCCATCACTACTTCTCTCTCTCTAAGGCCACATTCACAAGTTCAGTATTTGGTCAGTATTTTACATCAGTATGTGTAAGCCAAAACCAGGAGTGGAACAATCAGAGGAAAAGTATAATAGAAACACGTCACCACTTCTGTATTTATCACCCACTCCTGGTTTTAGCTTACAAATACTGAGGTAAAATACTGTCCAAACACTCAATGTGTGAACATGGCCTAACACTTAGAAAAGCAAGAGAAAAGGCAGAACTACTGTTGAGCGAGTATGTTCTGTTAACCCTTTCGGCGAGTATGCTCGGGCCGAGCTCCGAGTATTTACAGCTGCTCGGTGATATGGTTGAATCACTCCTGTGCATGATTTGCGACTGATTGACAGTTTTATTACATGTGAGGAATGTCTATTTCTTACACATTCCTCACATGTAATAAAGCTGTCAAACAGTTGCAAATCATGCACAGGAGTGATTCAACCATATCACCGAGCAGCTGTAAATACTCGGAGCTCGGCCCGAGCATACTCGCCGAAAGGGTTAACAGAACATACTCGCTCAACACTAGCAGAGACAACTGTCAGAACCAGGAGCTCTGACGGATTAGTATCAGTTTTGAAAGCTCTCAGCTAGATGAAGGACTTGCAGACACTCTGCAACACTAAGATAACAAAAATGTATTTTATAAGGAAAACGTAGACAGTTGGTGAGCCGAGTGTCAGTGCTCTGTGCTCCGATCCTCTTATATGAGAGAATCGCAGCACAGGTGCGGAGTAAATGGAGAAAGGAATTTCTCCATCTCCTCCATTGCCGGCATCCGCGGTAATCGGACTGCACTCGGATGACATCCGAGTGCAGTGATGTTTCACAAACACCCATATACTTGTATAGACTTGTATGGGTGAGTGTGATCCAATTCTCGGATGCAATCGCGACGTGCTGCAATTTTTTTCTCATGCCGAATCGGCACGAGAAAATAATCAAAGATCTGCAGTGCCCCATAGAATAACACTGGGTCGAGTGCTATCTGATAAAACATTGCAGTGCACTCGGCCATGTTATACGCTCATGTGAACGAGGCATTATGATGAGAAACCTTGGGTCGTGACACTCACTGATGGTACTTTAATATGTAGGACCTACTAAAACAATGTTGGAGAACAAGGACACCTTTTCTGGCCATCAGCTTCCCTAATGTCCGTGTTCTCCTTCAGCATAGCGCCCCCTACTGCACTGCAAAACATGTTCATGAATGGTTGAACAAAATTGTCATATATCAGTCTAATTGAGCATTTGTGGGATATGCTGGAGAAACCAGTCCGATCCATGGAAAATCCATCTCACGATAAATCTTGGCCTCACCCAAAAATATTTTGATTTTTTTTATTGTCCAGTTCACAATGAAGAAATGATTTATTGCACAGGTTGTTCCTAGTGTTGGTTAGTGGCAGTTTTTTGCTTTTTGCCGTCTGCTGCACTCTACTACTCCATTCAGGTTAGCTCTTATGGCTTCTTTAGAAATGGAGATCCTGATACCAGAGGACCTGAGTGTAGGTTATGTGAACTATACCACAAACGGACACCTTAGTGATTGTATCACGGGGTTAAAAAAATGGTGCTTTACCCACCCTACCTGGGTCCAGTGACAAGTTTCAGTCGCTGCTGCCAGTGTCTGCTATTGTTGGCAGTGCTGAGGTCACATCGACAGGGCTGCAGTCAATAAGTGAGTTCAGTTATTGGTGGCAGTGCTCTAGACATGACATCAGAGCTGAAGACAATAAGAGACACCGAGAGCAGCGCTGGACCCGGGGAGGGCAAGTAAACAGCAGTTTGTTTTTCTAAAACAAACTGCAGAAAGAGGACAAGGGTTTTCCAAAACCCCTTTAAAAAAAGGTGTTCTCCCAATATCACAAGCTATTCACAAAAGAGGGGACAACTTGTTAACGTTTACCACGCCCCCTGTTGAAGAAGGGTGAACGCGCGTTGGGGCAGCAGGGACACGTGGAGACCAGCTACATTACATGTAAGCAATTTTAAAATCACTATGGATATACTTTAGTTTGGTCAACCTTATTATTATGTATGGGATTATTGATATACCCTCATCTTACTATATTAAGATCTGTTGTGTTATCTAGACCAATTTAACTACTATGTATGTGCTGAATTAACCTTTATGTGTGCCCTTCCATTACACGCAGCCCTTTGCTACAATATTAGTCGTATTTGATGATATTATCTTTCGTAAACTATAAATAATAAATATATTTTTGGGGGTAAAATATACTCTTTGAATTGGGCTTTTCTTTATGCCCTCTGATAGCAGGTGTCTCCGATGATAAGGAGCCTGCTGAAAACTCTTCCTGAAAGGACAAATAGCACATATCTAAAAAAATCCCCAGTGGCCAGTGTGAAGAAAAAAAAACAAAACAACCATTAGCAATTTAAAAAAACAAAAACAAAACAACCACATGTAAAAAAAGCACTGATTTAGCTAATAGGTCATTTCTGATGATGACGTCCCTTTAACTTTGAGACACTGAGCCAATGACGCAGGTAACGGACCATACAAGTCTTCACCCTTGAGGGCAACGCACACCAGTGTTTCCTTACAGCGGGCAATGCCCTCTATCATTATTTATACATGGTCAGCTATAAGCCCTGTGGAATATCACACGCTGGTGACCCCAAATTAGCCAGAACCAATGTTACCATGTGAAACAGATAAATGATGACATCACGCAATGACTGCTCCTTATTCTGACACCTCTGGGCATGAAGGAGTTAACAGCTCTTGGGAATAAAAATGAAATTTACTGTTCAGTGCCCACCCACCTCCGGGGGGTCTGCCCACCACCGTGCCAGTCCACCTGTTCCTGCCCACCTCTGTGCCCCGGGGGGCATGCTCACATCCGTACCCGCCTACCTCTGTGCCTTGGGGGGGGGGGTGCCCACCCACCACTGTACTGGGGTGGGGCTTCCCATCTCTGTCTAACCTCTGCCTGGTGGTGCCACCTCCATCGTCTACTGCTTATTGCCAGGCACGTGTGATAAATGCCAGTATGTAATTGTGCCTTGTGTAGATTGTACTGCCCCATTAATAATGCCGCCCGGCCACTCTCTGCCCAAGGTATGTTGGCACTGTGCAGGGCACTTCCTGAAATTGCTGACCAGTGAGTAATCTCCCCAGGGCAGTGGTCTGAATGGGGTCTGTGCCAACAGGGGAGCAGCTGGTGAATGTAATGTAAATGCTCCATGTACGGTGGGCGATGGTGCCAGTGGTACGTGCTGCCCCTGTACACAGTGCCAGGCCTGAGCCCTGCAGTGCAGCAGACAGGACACTCGCCAGTCCATCACACACACTAGGCCTATGGGATCCACACGCAGCGCCCACCATAAGCGCCTGCCTGCACGCTCGGTCATGCCCACCTCGGGTACCAGGCCTTTGTACGCAGCGCAGGGCACCTGGCACGTCGCAATACTCACAAAATTGTCCCCGCAGCCGTTGTCGGGGCACAGCACGTAGAAGGAGACCCCGGGGTCGGCGTAGAAATCCATCCTCCGCTCCGTCTCCTCGGTGGCGATCAGATCGAAAGGGGTGTTCGAGCACCATTTGTCGGCGACGTCTGCCAGCTGCTGAAAATCCATCCTGGCCCGTGCCCACTGCGATCTCCAGGTGACAGCTATGTATGCATTGTTTACATGCTGCTCATGGAGGGCGGGGGCAGAGAAGGCCGCGGCGATGCAGCGGATGCTCGGGTATTGTTCACCTCCCCAGCCGCTCCGAGCGCAGTTGCCGTGTGACGGAGATAATGCAGGTCGGTGACGTCACGGCAGGCCCTGCCTTGCGAACAGCTGGGTCGTCAGTGCCCGTGACGTCATTAAGGCGGTGCCCAACCGGCTTCTGCGCTGCTGAGAGGATGAAAGCTGCAGTATCCCCGGTGCTATAGACGGCGTCCTACCGACCGCACCGCCTCCTGTGCAGGGGCCCCGGAGACCCGTATGCGGCAGACCACCCTGCATGGGTCGCCTACAGGGGGGTCCGCCAATAAGGCCGCTCTGTGGAGTACGAGACGCTGCAGGGAGCGGTTCCCTAATGCAGCTGCTGCCATTAACCTGCAGGGCAGTAACCTCGGGGTCGGCTCCGGGTTTAGTGGGGTCTTGGGCTGCTGAGTCCTAGGCAGTCGCCTCATGGACACAAAGAGCTTTGAAACGTCTCAATTTTTGTGCAATTTGAGACTGTGCAAAGTTTTAGCAATTTTTGGCATTTGGACGCCATTTTTGCCCAGTACCAGACTGGAGTAAGCTTTGTGGCTAGGTGCACTCCCCTATCGCCGCACCAGCGTCTTGTTTTTTTTAAAAGTCTATGGGTGCATGCAAAACATCGGACTGCACTCGGATGTTATCCGGGTGCAGCCCGATTACGACAGATGCCGGCAACGGAGGAAATGAAGAAATTACTTTCTCCGTCTCCTCCGCAGATGAGCTGTGATTCTCTGATGTGAGAGGATCAGAGCACTGACACTCATGCTAATGTTCTGCTATGAGCGAGAGCTATCGCATCCGATTCTCTCGCATGAAAGAATCATCGGATGCTATCCGGGGCATACATAGAAATCATGGGGCCCCATAGCAGAAGCTCTAACTGGGCCCCCCTCCCCACAAAAAAATAAATATTTGCGTCACAGAAGAGCAGATCTCACAACTTTCCAGCCTTTACATAGTAATTTTCCTCCTGCTGAAGTCCTGGATGCCTCTTTCATTGCCCCCATAAAGTATGATGCCAATAAAAGTGCCCCCCAAACACAGTATGATACCCCCATGGTGCATTCTCCACATTAGCCTCCACATGCACAGTATAATGACCCTATTGTACCCCACTTCAACTCCCAAGGCAAAGTATGGTGACATTAACACAGTATGATCCCCCAACTATGACTCCCACACAGCCCTCCATACAGTATAATGGTTCACGCTAGCCCTCCAAACAGTATAATGGCCCCACACAGCCCTCCAAACAGTATGATGGACCCCACACAAACCTTCACACCGTATAATTGCTTTCATACAGTATAATGGCCCCACATAGCCCTCAAAATATAATGGCCCCATATAGCCTTCCATATATTATAATAGGCCCCCCATAATCCTCCATATAGTATAATGTGCCCCCCATAATCCTCCATATAGTATAATGAACTTCCCATGGGCCTCCATAGAATATAATGCACTCCCCATAGTCCTCCATACAGTATTTTAGACACCCCATAGGGTAAAATGCAGTCCCCATATAGTATAATGCACCGCACAGTCCTGCAGTATTATGGGCACCACGTACTCACTGATTTTAAAATACCTTATATTTTTTTAAATAAACTGACCCGAGTATACGCAGAGGCCCATAATTTTACCACAAAAAAGTGGGAAAACTTATTGGCTCGAGTATAAGCCTAGGGTGGGAAATGCAGCAGCTACTGGTAAATTTCCCCATCCTAGTACGCATTTCTCCTTCATCACCAATACTGGTATGTATGGTCCCCTCATCCCCCAATCCTGGTACGTATGACACCCTTTATCCCCAATCCAGGTACGTATGGCACCCCTCATCCCCAATCCTGGTATGTATGGCACCCCTCATCCTCCAATCCTGGTACGTATGGCACCCCTCATCCCCCAATCCTGGTATGTATGGCCCCCTCATCCCCCAATCCTGGAATGTATGGGCTCTCTTCCCCCAATCCTGGTATGTATGGGCCCTCTTCCCCCAATCCTGGTATGTATGGGCCCTCTTCCCCCAATCCTGGTATGTATGGTACCCCTCACCCCCAATCCTGGTATGCGTGGTCTCCTCAGCCCCTAATCCTAGTATGCGTGGCCCCCTCATCCCTCAATCCTGGTATGTGTGGCCCCCCTCAACCTCCAATCCTGGTATGCATGGCCCCCCTTATCCCCCCAATCCTGGTATGCATGGCCCCCCTCATCCCCCAATCCTGGTATGTGTGGCCCCCTCATCCCCAATCTTGGTATGTGTGGTCCCCTCATCCCCAATCTTGGTATGTGTGGTCCCCTCATCCCCCAATCTTGGTATGTGTGGTCCCCTCATCCCCCAATCTTGGTATGTGTGGCCCCCTCATCCCCCAATCTTGGTATGTGTGGCCCCCCTCATCCCCCAATCCTGGTATGCGTGGCCCCCCTCATCCCCCAATCCTGGTATGCGTGGCCCCCCTCATCCCTCAATCCTGGTATGCAAGGCCCCCCTCATCCCACAGTCCTGGTATGCGTGGCCCCCCTCATCCCCCAGTCCTGGTATGCGTGGCACCCCTTATCCCCCAATCCTGGTATGCGTGGCTCCCCTCATCCCTCAATCCTGGTATGCGTGGCCCCCCTCATCCCTCAATCCTGGTATTCGTGGCCTCCTCATGCCCCAATCCTGGTATGCGTGGCCTCCTCATGCCCCAATCCTGGTATGCGTGGCCTCCTCATGCCCCAATCCTGGTATGTGTCGCCCCCTCATCCCCCAATCCTGGTATGCATGGCCCCCTCATCCCCCAATCCTGGTATGCATAGCCCCATCACTGCGCACACAAGAAAATAAACACTAATACTCACCTTCCTTCCTCGCCTCTGCTCCAGTGCTGTGTCCTGTCTGCCAGCAGCTCATGTCGGCATCTGAGCAGCGTGGGCTCTCAGACGCTGATGTGAGCTGCCGGCATATTCACTCCTCTCCATGCCGGGACTATGGGCGTGGAGAAGAGTGAATATGCATTTTCCTTAGTAGCGGGCACTGTCAGCAGGAGCTGCGGCTCAGCGCTCCTCTGTGCCCGCTACTAAAGAGAATGAATATTCATCCTTCTCCACACCCATAGGCGCGGAGAAGAGGGAATATTTATTTACCTTTAGCAGCGGGCACATGTGGTAGCTGCAGCAGCGGCTACTAAGTGTGCCCGCTCCTCCGCCACCACAACCTCCCGTCTTCCCCCTAAATACAAATACTCACCTATTCTCCTCGTTCCTCCGCTGCTTCGGGGCCCCCCAGCTCACGAGCCCGATAGCAGTGCCGTGGCCTGCCGCCATTGGCTGCTATACATGCAATGTGACCCTGGCCTTATATTGTGTATAACTCTTCACACTCCATTTCCAATCTCCTATATGCTACTCTCACAATGGACAGCTGCTTCTAAGGCTATGCTTTTTTTCTGCAGCAAAAACCCTGCTTTAACCCCTTTACAACCCAAGGTGGTTTCCACGTTAATGACCAGGCCAATTATTACAATTCTGACCACTGTCACTTTATGAGGTAATTATTCTGGAACACTTCAACAGATCCCCCTGATTCTGAGATTGTTTTTTCGTGACATATTGTACTTCATGATTGTGGTAAAATTTCTTTGATATCACTTGCGTTTATTTGTGAAAAAATGGAAATTTGGTGAAAATTTTGCCATTTTCAAAATTTGAATTTTTATGCCCTTAAATCAGAGAGATATGTCACACAAAATAGTTAATAAATAACATTTCCCACATGTCTACTTTACATCAGCACAATTTTGGAACCAACATTTTTATTAGGGAGCTATAAGGGTTAAAAATTGACCAGCGATTTCTCATTTTTCCAACAAAATGTACAAAACCACATCACATTTGAAGTCACTTTGAGGGGTCTTTATGACAGAAAATACCCAAAAGTGACACCACTCTAAAAACCACCCCTCAAGGTGCTCAAAACCAAATTCATGAACTTTATTAACCCTTCAGGTGCTTCACAGGAATTTTTGGAATGTGGAAGAAAAAATGAACATTTAACTTTTTTCACAAAAATGTTACTTTAGACCCAGTTTTTTTTTATTTTCGCAGGGGTAACAGGAAAAAATGGACCCCAAAATTTGTTGTGCAATTTCCCCTGAGCACTCAGATACCCCATATGTGGGGAAAAAACACTGTTTGGGCGCACGGCAGGGTTCGGAAGGGAAGGAGCGCCATTTAACTTTCTGATTGTAAAATTTGCTTGAATAATTAGCGGACGCCATGACACGTTTGGAGAGCCCCTGATGTGCCTAAACAGTGGAAACCCCCCACAAGTGACACCATTATGGAAACTAGACCCCTCAGGGAACGTATATAGATGTGTGGTGAGCACCTTGAACCCCCAGATGCTTCACAGAAGTTTGTAACATTGAGGCGTAAAAATAAAATTTTCACATTTTTTCCCGCAAAAATGATTTTTAGCCCCAATTTTGCATTTTCATAAGGGTAATAGGAGAAATTGCAACATACAGTTTGTTGTGCAATTTCTCCTGAGTAAGCCAATACCCCATATGTGGGGGAAAACCACTGCTTGGGCATACGGCAGGGTTCGGAAGGGAAGGAGCGCCATTTCGCTTTTTGAATGTAAAATTTGCTTGAATAATTAGCGGATGTGCCCCTGATGTGCCTAAACAGTGGAAACCCCCCACAAGTGACACCATTTTGGAAACTAGACCCCTCAGGGAACTTATCAAGATTTGTGGTGAGCACTCTGAACCCCCCAAGTGCTTTACAGAAGTTTATAACATGGAGCCGTGAAAATAAAAAAACAAACTTTTTCCACAAAAATTATGTTTTAGCCCCAATTTTTTATTTTCACAAGGGTAAGAGGAGAAAATGGACCCCAAAAACTTTTGTGCAATTTTACCTAAGTACGCCAATACCCCATACGTGGGGAAAATTCAGTGTTTAAGCACACGGCAGAGTTCAGAAGGGAAGGAGCACTGTGTGACTTTTTGAACGCAAAATTGGCTGGAATCGAGAACTGACGCCATGTTGCGTTTGGGGAGCCCCTGATGTGCCTAAATAGTGGAAACCCCCCACAAGTGACCCCATTTTTGAAACTACACCCATCAAGGATTTTATCAAGGGATATAGTGAACATTTTGAATCCAGAGGTACGACACAGAATTTGATAACATTAGGTCATCATATTGAATAAGTTGTCATTACTCTTGAGCGCAAGTGCTCACTACTTGAGTTTGCATCGGGTACTCCAGTATGCACCATGTATCACGGGTGCTCAAGTGACATGCTCGAGTCCCCGCCCACATGTTTCATGGGTATTAGACACCCAAAAAAAACATGTGGGGATCGCTCGTGCATGGCAGGCAATCCCCGCAAGGTTTTTTTGGCTGCGAAGCATATGGACCGGAGACTCGAGCATGTCACTTTAGCACCCGTGATACTCAGTGCATACCCGAGCACTCGATGCTAACTCAAGTAGCGAGCACTTGCGCTCAACACTAGTCGCCATATCATCATCTTTTTTTTTTCTTTTGAAAAAAATCCCAACCCTAACCCTAGCCCAATCCCAACCCTAACCCAAACCCTAACCCTAGCACAACCCTAACCATAGAGTTTATTTTTTATGCCGTTCCTCGTGCGGTATAAGTGATTAGACAACTTTATTCTTCGGGTCGGTGCGATTACAGCGATACCAGAATTATATCAGGTTTTTATGATTGACAGCTTTCACACACGCATTTTTTTGTTAAATATAGTTTTTGCATCGCCATATTTTGAGAGCTATAATTTTTCCATATTTTGTCCGACAGAGTCATGTGACGACTTGTTTTTTGTGGGATGAGTTGACGTTTTTATTGGTACCATTTTCGGGCACGTGACATTTTTTGTTCGCTTTCTATTCTGATTTTTGGGAGGCAGAATAAACAAAAAACAACAATTAAGGAATTGTTATTTTTTATGCTGTTCCGCGTGTGGTAAAATTGATATGGTAGCTTTATTCTTCGGGTCAGTTCGTTTATAGCAGTACCACATTTACAGTGCCTACAAGTAGTATTCAACCCCCTGCAGATTTAGCTGGTTGACACATGCGGAATTAACTTGGCATTGTGGCATTTGTACTGTAGATCAGCCTGGAAGTGGGAAATGCACTGCAGCAAATTTTGTTTTTGTTTTTGTTTTTTTTGTTTTTTAAAAACGTTAAAAGTTAATTCAGAGTGTCATTTATTATTCAACCCCTCAAACCACAAGAATTCTGTTTGGTCCCCCAAAAGTATTAAGAAGTAGTTCAGGCACCAAGAATAATGAGCTTCACATGTGTGGATTAAAGATCTCTTTTGCCAGCCTTTTCTGACTATTTAAGACCCTCCCCAAACTTGTGAACAGCACTCAGACATTGTCAACATGGGAAAGACAAAGGAGCATTCCAAGGCCATCAGAGACAAGATCGTGGAGGGTCACAAGGCTGGCAAGGGGTACAAAACCATTTCCAAGGAGTTGGGCCTACCTGTCTCCACTGTTGGGAGCATCATCCGTAAGTGGAAGGCTTATGGAACTACTGTTAGCCTTCCACGGCCAGGACAGCCTTTGAAAGTGTCCTCCCGTGCCGAGGCCAGGCTTGTCCGAAGAGTCAAGGCTAACCCAAGGACAACAAGGAAGGAGCTCCGGGAAGATCTCATGGCAGTGGGGACATTGGTTTCAGTCAATACCATAAGTAACGTACTCCACCGCAATGGTCTCCGTTCCAGACGAGCCCATAAGGTACCTTTACTTTCAAAGCGTCATGTCAAGGCTCGTCTACAGTTTGCTCATGATCACTTGGAAGACTCTGAGACAGACTGGTTCAAGGTTCTATGGTCTGATGAGACCAAGATCGAGATCTTTGGTGCCAACCACACACGTGACGTTTGGAGACTGGATGGCACTGCATACAACCCCAAGAATACCATCCCTACAGTCAAGCATGGTGGTGGCAGCATCATGCTGTGGGGCTGTTTCTCTGCCAAGGGGCCTGGCCATCTGGTCCGCATCCATGGGAAGATGGATAGCACGGCCTACCTGGAGATTTTGGCCAAGAACCTCCGCTCCTCCATCAAGGATCTTAAGATGGGTCGTAATTTCATCTTCCAACAAGACAACGACCCAAAGCACACAGCCAAGAAAACCAAGGCCTGGTTCAATAGGGAAAAAGTCAAGGTGTTGGAGTGGCCTAGTCAGTCTCCTGACCTTAACCCAATTGAAAACTTGTGGAAGGTGCTCAAGAATAAAGTCCACATGAGACACCCAAAGAACCTAGATAACTTGGAGAAGATCTGCATGGAGGAGTGGGCCAAGATAACTCCACAGACCTGTGCCGGCCTGATCAGGTCTTATAAAAGACGATTATTAGCTGTAATTGCAAACAAGGGTTATTCCACAAAATATTAAACATAGGGGTTGTATAATAATTGACCCACACTTTTATGTTTAAAATTTAATAAAATTCAACTGAGCAACATAACTTTTTGGTTTGTAAGATTTATGCTTCTGTTCATAAAACCTACTCTCGTTTGCAGTTTGAAGGCTCTAACTTATTTGCATCTTATCAAACCAGCTAAATCTGCAGGGGGTTGAATACTACTTGTAGGCACTGTATATAGTTTTTCTATGTTTTTGCGCTTTTACACAATAAAAACTATTTTATAGAAAAAAATATTTTTTTGCATCGCTTTATTCTAAGAGCTATAACTTTTTTATTTTTCGGCTGATGGAGCTGTATGGCGTTTTTTTTTGTGGGACAAGATGACGTTTACAGCGGTACTATTTTTATTTATATTTGTCTTTCTGATTGCGTGTTATTCCATTGTTTGTTTGGCGGTATGATAAAGCATTGTTTTTTGCTTCGTTTTTTATTTTTTACCGTGTTCACTAAAGGGGTTAGCTAGTGGGACAGTTTTATAGGTCAGGTCGTTCCGGACGCAGCGATACCAGATATGTGTACTTTTTATTGTTTTTTTGTTTTTTTTCATAATAATATTTATTGATGGGTACATTATATTTTTATTTTTGGTGGATTATTTTTTTGATTTTTTTTTTATATTTTTACAATTTTTTTTTTTTTCATTTTTAAACACTTTTTTTTACTTTTATTCTTTGTCCCACTATGGGACTTTCACTTTTTTATTCTGATTGCCTGTATAGCATAGGGATGGAGCACCATCCCTGTGCTATACAGGCTGTCAGCGCTGCAAATGCAGAAGATACTTTGGTCATGCACTGCGCATGACCAAAGTATCTTCCTGCTGTCTGGTGACCCGGATGTTGTCATGACGACATCGGGTCGTCATGGCAACATCCGGGAAGCCGTGGCAGACAGCATTGGACGCCCGCAGAAGAGGTGAGTATCCCGATCACCTCCCCTTTCCACCGCAATGCTGCGATCGACTTCGATCGCAGCATTGGGGGGGTTAATGTGCCAAGAGCAGTGCAGGACCGCTCCCTGCACATAGCACCGGGTGTCAGCTGTGACAATCAGCTGACACCAAGCGGCGATCACACCCGCACAGCCTGTGTGCGGGCGCGATCGCCATGACGTACTAATACGTATCAGGCGCTTAAGTCCCAGAGCGCAGATACGTATTAGTACGTCTTGGGCGTTAAAGGGGTTAAAAACACCTTTTTTTTTACTTGTTTTTTTATGTGGATTATATGTGTACTTTGTCAACAGTAAATGTTTAATAAAGTTACTTTTATTTACTCAAAACGCTCAAAAAACACAGATTTTGCTTTCTATGGGTGAAAAAAACGCTGTAAAAATTGGCATTCTGCAGATTTAAAAAAAGTAGCAGTTTTCCGATTCAGTCAAGAAAAAAATAACAATATGTGCATGTGATTTCTGAAATCTCATAGCTTTTGCTGGTACTGTAAAACACAACTTTTAATTTGCAGAAAAAAGCATAAATAAAAAAAATGCTGCAAAAATGCAACATGTGAACATAGCCTAACATTACAGCAGTTAGACACAGGTGACAGCTGTTTTACATAGTTGGCACCCATGATCATAGAAATCATAGAATCATAGAATGGTAGAGTTGGAAGGGACCTCCTGGGTCATCTGGTCCAACCCCCTGCTCAAAGCAGGATTCACTAGATCATCTCAGACAGATGTCTGTCCAGCCTCTGTTTGAGGACGTCCATTGAAGGGGAACTCACCACCTCTCGTGGCAGCCTGTTCCACTCATTAATCACCCTAACTGTCAAAAAGTTTTTTCTAATATCTAATCTGTGTCTCCTCCCATTTAATTTCATCCCATTGCTTCTAGTCTTTCCTTGTGCAAATGAGAATAAAGATGATCCTTCTACAATGTGACAGCCCTTGACATATTTGTAGACAGCTATTAAGTCTCCTCTCAGTCTTCTTTTTTGCAAGCTAAAAATTCCCAAATCCTGCAACCGTTCCTCATAGGACATGGTTTGCAGACCAGTCACCATTCTGGTCGCTCTTCTCTGAACTTGCTCCAGTTTGTCTATGTCTTTTTTAAAATGTGGTGTCCAAAACTGTACACAGTATTCCAGATGAGGTCTGACCAAAGAGGAGTAAAGACTGATAATGACTTCACGTGATCTAGACTGTATGCTTCTGTTAATACATCCCAGAATTGTATTTGCCTTTTTTGCTGCTGCATCACACTGTTGACTCATGATCAGTCTATGATCTATTAGTATACCTAAGTCTTTTTCACATGTACTGTTGCTTAGCTCTATTCCTCCCATTCTGTATATGCTTTTTTCATTTTTATTGCCCAGATGTAGTACTTTGCATTTTTCCCTGTTAAAAACCATTCTGTTGGTTGCTGCCCACTGCTCCAGTTTATTTAGGTCTTTTTGAATCCTCTCTCTCTCTTCTCTAGTATTAGCTATCCCTCCTAGCTTTGTGTCATCAGCAAATTTAATCAGCTTACCCTCAATTTCTTCATCTAAATCATTGATAAAGATGTTGAACAATACAGGTCCCAGGACGGAGCCCTGTGGTACCCCACTTGAGACATTCATCCAGCTGGATGTGAAGCCATTTACAACCACCCTTTGAGTCCGATCACTAAGCCAGTTATGAATCCACCTAACAGTTGCCTGGTCCATTGCATACTTGGTCATTTTTTCAATAAGGATGGTGTGAGATACTTTGTCAAATGCTTTGCTGAAGTCAAGATATACTATATCTACAGCATTTCCCTGATCCACCCAGTCAGTGATTCTGTCATAGAAGGAAATTAAGTTAGTCTGACATGACTTGTTAGTTACAAACCCATGCTGACTCTGGTTAATCACTTCATTCTTATCCATGTACTTACATACATCCTCTCTTACCATTTCTCCATTTTCATCCTGTAAAAATCCTATAGCATCTTTGACTTTTCTTTTACTTTTGACATACCCCCAAAATCCTTTTTTATTGCTTTTGACATCTCTTGCAAGCCTTAATTCATTGTCAGCTTTAGCTAACCTGATACGTGCCCTGCAGGATCTGCAGACTGCATTATAATCTTCTTTAGATATGCCTCCCTCTTTCCATTTAATAAACATTTCTTTCTTTCTTTTTAGCATGTGTTTAAGTTCTGTGTTCATCCATCCTGGTTTCCTTAAAAGCTTCCCATTCTTCCTACTTTTCGGGATTGTTAACGATTGTGCTTTGAGAATCTCATTTTTAAGAATTTCCCATCCTTCCTGGACATTTTTGTCCTTAAGGACATCCAGCCATTGGATCCCTCCTATTCTCTTTCTGAGTCTCTTAAAATCTGCCTTTCTAAAATCTAACCTTGAAGTTTGAGTCTTCACATGTCTTCCTCCTCTAGTTATCCAAAATTCTATAATAGCATGATCGCTGCCTCCTAGGGTCCCAGCCACCTTTACCTCCTCAACCATTTCCTCCCTGTTTATAAGGCTTAGATCCAAAGTAGCAGATCCCCTTGTTTTCTCCCCTACCTTTTGGAAGATAAAGTTGTCAGCAAGAGAGGATAAGAATTTGCTTGACCTGTTAGTTTTACTTGAGAGAGATTCCCAACAAATGTCTGGATAGTTGAAATCTCCCATGACCACTACGTCATATTTTTTGGAGAACTTGGTCATTTGATACATAAAGAGTTCATCCATATCTTCAGCTTGCCCAGGTGGCCTGTAGTAAATGCCTACAATGGTGTCCTTTCCGTTGTTCTCTCCTTGTATTCTTACCCAAACAGTTTCCACAGAACTCCCAGTCTCTGAAGCTTCAATCTCTGTGCAGATATACGCTTTTCTAACATACAATGCAACACCTCCTCCTCGTTTATCAAGTCTGTTTCTTGCAAATAAGTTGTATCCTTTTAGCCTTTTATTCCAATCATGTGTATTGTCCCACCAAGTTTCAGTGATTCCAATGACATCATATTCCTTTTCCTGCATTAGTAGTTCCAATTCTCCTTGTTTGTTGCCCATGCTTTGTGCATTTGTATAAAAACATTTTAGTTTGTGATTGGTTTCTCTTCCTCCCATATTTTTATTATTTAAATTGTTTTGTCTTTGTTCTTCTTTTCCACTTCCAGTAGCAGAGATCTCAATAGTATTTGTCAGCTGTATGGCTTTTTCTGGCCTTTTGCTTCCCTTCCCACATTGTTCTAGTTTAAAGCTCTTCTGATGAGTGTAGCAAGGCGACTTCCAAATACATGTTTTCCAGTCATCGTAAGGTGCACCCCATCTCTAGCAAGTAGTCCATCGTATAGGTAATTCATTCCGTGATCCAGAAATCCAAATCCTTGTTGACGGCACCATCGACGTAGCCAGTTGTTCACCTGTAGAATCTTATTCCACCTCATTGTTCCATGGCCATCCACTGGGAGGATGGATGAGAAGACCACCTGCGCTCCCAATTCTTTCACTTTCTTGCCTAAGTCTTCAAAGTCACTGCAGATGGTTTCCAGGTCCTTTCTTGCGGTGTCATTTGTCCCCACATGTATTAGCAGGAATGGGTAGTGATCTGTAGGTCTGAAGAGTCTTGATATCCTGTCAGACACATCTTTAATTTTTGCTCCTGGAAGACAGCACATTTCTCTTGAGGTTATGTCTGGTCTGCAGATAGCGGCCTCTGTTCCTCTTAACAGGGAATCCCCCATAACCACCATTTTCCGTTTTTTCTTCACAACATTCTTCTTTCTCCATCCAGGAGGATTCTGAGGGCTTACAAGGTTATTCATTGCTGGCAAAGTCTTATTTTGCTGTATTTCTTCATGGTTCTCCTGCGTGAGAGCCTGGTACTGGTTCCTGAGCAGTATGGGTGCTGACTGCCTCTTGATCCTCCTGCTTCTGTGGGTCACATGCTTCCATTCCTCGGTTTCGTCAGGTGCAGTTCGAATTTCTTCTCTTTCTGAATCATGAAGAGATAATTCTGCTCTGTCTAAGAACTCTTCACCTTCCTTAATGATTTTCAAGGTAGTTAACCTCTCTTCTAGATTTCGCAACTTTTCCTCCAACAGGGACACAAGCTTGCATTTCTGGCATGTGAAGTTTGGCTTTTCCACTGGCAAGTCTGTGAACATGTAGCAGGATATGCAGCTCACCAAATGGCTCCTGGACTCTTCCATGCTCTTATTGTTAATGTTCTGAAAACAGTGAAAAAAGCTTAAAAAAAAAGCTTCAAAATGCGCGGTTTACCGATGTCCTCTTTTCAGCTCCAACAGCCAAAATCCAGTGTTCTTTGAGCTCGCGGAGACTCTTCACTTACCCCAAAATGCAGTGGGAATATGCAAATTATCTCCTCAGGACTCCTCCCCTGATGTATGGAGCAGACTCAGCTCCAGTGCACACATCCACTAGTGGGCCCCAACACATGCCCAAGTTTGATGGGTGCTGGTGCCCAGAGCTGTGGAGTCAGTGTCGGTATAAAATGGACCTATTCTGACTCCTAAAATATATAATAAATTGGGATCATTAGCACAATGCAGGATGCGCTGTAAATGTTTTCATAAGAATTTGGGAGAGTTATTAAATGTCCTATAAATGTCTGTTCTGTTCCTGATCTTAGCATCTCGGCTTTTAGTTGAGATGACTCTGTGCTACACTTTATGTACACGCTCAGTAGTGAGGCAGAGCTGTGGAGTCAGAGTCAGGAAAATTGAGGAGTTGGAGGTTTGGGTTACCGACTCCACAGCCCTGCATGGTGCTGACTGTAGCGTCGGCGTCTCTGCATCCTGCCGGGCAGAGACGCCGTTCCCCTCATCGCCGCGGTCCCGGTCCGGCGTCCTCCAGCTTCCCTGCTGCTGTTGCGCGCACCGAGCGCAGCTTCCCGGGCACTGTGCTCAGGGCGTGTGCGCTCCCTCCCTCTTAAAGGGGCCGCGCTCACCATCCTAATGAGTCCCTGGCCAATGGCCGGTGGACCACTCCTATTTAAAGCACCTCCTCCAAAATGGAGGTGCCTGTGCAAGGTTGTTGTTTGTGTGCTAACACTCTCCTCAGTCCTCAGGTTCCAGTGCCCGCCAGTCTGTCTGACAGCCGTGCCTGCCTGTCTATCAGCCGTGCCCGCGAGCCTGTCTCTCTGCCGTGCCCGCCAGCCTGTCTCTCTGCCGTGCCCGCCAGCCTGTCTCTCTGCCGTGCCCGCCAGCCTGTCTCTCTGCCGTGCCCGCCAGCCTATCTCTCTGCTGTGCCCGCCAGCCTGTCTACCTGCCGTACCCGCCGGCTTGCCTACCCAGATAACCTGTCAGGTTATCTGCTGTACCCGCCTGCTTGTTTACCCGGATCACCTGTCTGGCTACCTACCGTGCCCGCCTGCTTGCCTACCCGGATCACCCATCAGGCTACCTGCTGTGCTCATCCGCTGTACCTGTCAGCCTCAGCCACCTGACCCATTGGGGGTCGCCTGCTCTCACACAAGGTCGGTCCCAGAGTGGCACCTGGTTCACCTGCCCGGTCCCTCCTTGGCTCACGGAGTCGACTAAGCCGCCATGTTGCCAGGGTCGGTCCGAGAAGGCACTTAGTTACTCCCCTCTGGTCCCTCCTTGCATCCCAGCACAGAGGTTCCACCACCCGGATCCGTAAAAGTTTGCACAGGCCATGGAACCTGGTGGCTCCCAGGCTCCTTTGCTCTCAGACCTGAACCGAGAGGTCTCTCGCCAGAGATCCCAACAGGATACTATCCTGTCCTATCTGCGGACAGTCAACTCCCGTTTGGACGCGCTGTCCTCCCCGACTGTGTCCGCCTCTAACCGAGTGGCACCTCGACCCAGTGGCGCTGTGGTACCCTGGTTTGGACCCCGGCTTTCTGCGCCTCCACGTTTTGGTGGTGACCCTGTCCTTTGTTGGGGCTTTATAAATCAGTGCACGCTGCACTTTGAACTCCTGTCACACCAGTTCACCTTCGACCGGGCCAAGGCATTGGCGTGGCTTAACCCTCTGTGGGAGAGAGGGGATCCTCTGGTGTCCGATCTCCAGGCTTTCCTCGCGGCTTTCCAGAAGGTGTTCGATGAGCCTGGACGAAAACCTTCTACTGCCTCCTCACTCCTCCGACTCCGCCAAGGGAGTCTCTCTGTGGGCCAGTATGCCATGCGTTTCCGAACCCTCGCATCTGAACTTGCCTGGAACAATGAGGCCCTGGTGTCCACCTTTTGGGAGGGCTTTCCAGACGGATCAAGGATGAGCTAGCCGGTCGTGACATACCTCCCTCCCTGGATGACCTGGTGTCATTATCTACCCGGATTGACATCCATTTTCTGGAACGCGCTAAGGAGATGACCCGTGAGAGGAAACCTCTGCGTCTCGCTCTCATCCTCCAAAGTCCAGTCTCGCAACCTGCACTCCCTCGGGTGTCTTCTCCAGAGCCTATTCAAATTGATCAAGTTAAGATGGTCAAGTCTCGCCAGTAGACCCGTCGTGCTGAGGGGAGTTGCTTCTATTGTGGCAATATAGAGCATCAGATCCGCTCTTTCCCGGTGAGACCGGGAAACTCGAGTGTCTAGGACCGCTCGGAGAGGTCGTCCTAGGCAAGAGTTCTTCCTCTCCGCTCTTGACTCTGTCTGTTTCTGTTACCAGTGGCGAGACCCGCTTCTTCGAGACTGCCCATCTGGATTCCGGAGCTGCTGGGAATCTCATCCAACAGGCCATTGTGGAGCTTTTTCAGATCCCTACCATACGTCTGGCGGATCCTTTAGCGGTTTCCTCTGTGGATGGAAAGCTTCTCCCTGAGACCATCTTGTTGGTCACTGAGCTGTTAACTCTTCAGGTGGGAATGCTGCAGTCGGAGAAGATCTCCTTTTATGCACTGCCCAGTCTCTCTCATCCCCTCTTGCTTGGCCTGCCATGGTTACAGAGACATGAGCCTGTCCTGAATTGGAGCTCGGGTGAGGTGCTCCGTTGGGGTCAGGAATGCCATAAGACCTGTCTGGTTCCGGTTTGTCCTGCTCAACCCCCGTCTACTCCGGCTAACCTACCTTACCTGCCAGCACCCTGCTGGTCCTATGCGGACGTCTTTGATAAAAAGGAGGCAGAGACACTACCACCTCATAGGCCGTATGGTTGCCCCATCGACCTAATACCTGGTGCTTCACCTCCTTGCGGGCGAATCTACCCCTTGTCTCTGGCAGAGACCCATGCCATGTCTGAATACATTGAAGAAAATCTTACTAGAGGCTTTATCCAGAAATCCACCTCTCCGGCTGGAGCAGGATTCTTCTTCAACAAAAAGAAAGACGGCTCTCTTCGTCCTTGTATCGACTATAGGGGCCTAAACCAGATTACCATCAAGAATAATTTCCCCCTGCCTCTCATCTCGGAGCTGTTTGACCGCCTAAAAGGCGCAAAGATCTTCACTAAGATCTGCCCCGTCTCATGCTGCACATAACACATCTGCATCTCTGGCTGCTATGGGCATAAAAGGGGACAAACTTATGGTGTGGCACCCATGCTCCCCTGACCTCAACCCCATTGAGAACCTCTGGAGCATCATCAAAAGGAGTGTCTATGATGGCGGGAGGCAGTTCACATCTAAGCAACAGCTCTGGGAGGGTAGTCTGCCCTCATGCAAAACAATTGAAGCAGAAACCATCCAAAACCTGACAAATTCAATGGACGAGAGAGTTCAGAAGCTCCTTTCGAACAAGGGGTCCTATGTGCAAATGTAACATCACCTAGAATAAAGTTTTGAGTTGAAAACTGTTTGATTTCAGTTTGTAATAACCTGCTAATGCTTATAATTTCAAAAATGACCATTTTTTTGTTCTTTATTAAAATGAAAAGGTTGAAAACTCTGCTGTGCATAATAATTTGGAACATGCATTTTGAGTGCAGTTTGAGTTTTTTATTTTTTTAAAAATATACTGTTATCATAGGCAGTTTGTACAAAAAACTTTCAATTGTACTCTAATAGTTATTTGACTGGAAAATTACAATGACTGCAATTCATATAGGTAATTTGGGAAAATCTGAGAAAATATTATTTGCATAATAATTTGGAACACAGTGTTAGTCACGACAAAACATTCTCAGAATCAGCGGGATCCATTGAAGCGTTCCAGAGTAATTACCTCATAAAGTGACAGTGGTCAGAATTGTACAAATTGGCCCGATCATTAACGTGCAAACCACCCTCGGG
Source organism: Phyllobates terribilis (assembly GCF_046119375.1). Lineage (NCBI taxonomy): Eukaryota > Metazoa > Chordata > Amphibia > Anura > Dendrobatidae > Phyllobates > Phyllobates terribilis. The sequence continues at coordinate 214,414,105 of NW_027362764.1, forward strand.
GGTAAAGGGGTTAAAAACCTACAAATTCTAGAATATAAATACAAATACACCTCAAAACATAACTCAAAGTGATAATATAAAAAAATTATCAAGTAGTCAAGAGTAAAGGGGGAAGGGGAGGCCACCCCATTTAGTAACTACTTGTCCCTAACTGTCTCTGGAGGTTGGTGCTCCCGCTCCGCAGCCACTCAACAGCCTCCACTCAGCAGCATCCCCTCACCAGCCTCACCTCCATCACCAGCATCCCCTCACCAGCCTCCCTCCCCTCATCACCATCCCCTCAACAGCCTCCCCTCCCTCAGCAGCCTCCCCTCCCTCATCAGCATCTCCTCAGCAGCCTCCCCTCCCTCATCAGCATCCCCTGAACAGCCTCCCCTCCCTCATCAGCATCCCCTCAGCAACCTCCCCTCCCTCATCTGCATCCCCTCCCTCATCAGAATCCCCTCAGCAACCTCCCCTCCTTCATCGGCATCCCCTCAGCAGCCTCCCCTCCCTCATCAGCATCCCCTCAGCAGCCTCCCCTCTCTCATTAGCATCCCCTCAGCAGCCTCCCCTTCCTCATCAGCATCTCCTCACCAGCCTCCCCTCCCTCAGCAGCCTCCCCTCCCTCATCAGAATCCCCTCAGCAGCCTCCCCTCCCTCATCAGCTTCCTCTCAGCAGCCTCCCCTCCCTCATCAGCTTCCTCTCAGCAGCCTCCCCTCCCTCATCAGCATCCCCTCCCTCATCAGCATCCCCTCAGCAGCCTCCCCTCTCTCATTAGCATCCCCTCAGCAGCCTCCCCTTCCTCATCAGCATCTCCTCAACAGCCTCCCCTCCCTCGTCAGCATCCCCTCACCAGCCTCCCCTCCCTCATCAGCATCTCCGCACCAGCCTCCCCTCCCTCATCAGAATCCCCTCACCAGCCTCCGCTCCATCATTAGCATCCCCTCATCAGCCTCGCCTCCATCATCAACATCCCCTCATCAGCCTCCCCTCCCTCATCAGCATCCCCTCACCAGCCTGCCCTCCCTCATCAGCATCCCCTCACCAGCACACCAGCATCCCCTCAGCAGCCTCCCCTCCCTCATCAGCATCCCGTCAAAAGCCTCTCCTCCCTCACCAGCCTCCCCTTCCTCTTCAGCATCCCCTCACCAGCCTCCCCTCCCTCATCAGCATCCCCTCACCAGCCTCCCCTCACTCATCAGCAGCCTCCCCACCCTCACTCATCAGCATCCCCTCACCAGCCTCCCCTCCCTCATCAGCATCCTCTCATCAGCCTCCTCTCCTCATCAGTACACCAGCATCCCCTCAGCAGCGCAACCCACAACACACAGCAGCGCAACACACACCGCCTTACCGCCCGCCGCCGTCCCCGCAACTCATGTGGAACGCTGCTGCTCTGCTCCGAATTGAAGATGAGCGCGCAGCATGTCACATGACCGGCGTCAGGACCATGATGCACCCGGCCGTGGATTAAAGGTACAGCGCTCATTTCCATTCGCCGGGTGCATCGCATGCGACACAGGTACTTTAGATGCAGTGACACAGAAACACAGAGCAGCCAGTACAGGGTTAATAAACGGGGGGGATTTATTGTAACAGGGTCAATCTCCACGCAAGGAGTAACAGGGGAAATATCGTGACAACAAGGGAAGTAGCAGGTAACAGGCTATAACCGACAATCCACAGTTTGGCTAGGTTGTAACGAAACCTAGCCAAACTGGTAAGGATGAAACGGTTGTAATCGGCAGTTTTACACTTAGCTGACTCTTGTTCCCCTCAAGGCAGTTGCCGGCTGATGCCGGTGTTGTTTTCTTCTGGCTTCCCCGCCTAAACCATGCTTCGTCTGGCGGCAGCGGGCGGTCTCTGGTTTGACCCACTGAGCCCCTAGTCCATAACACTGCACCTCACTTGCTCGGCTCCATGGACCCTGCGTCTCTTCTCTCTCTAGTCGGGCTTGACTCCAACTGTTAACTGCCTGCTTTCCCATGCAAACCTCCTTTTTCTCCCTCTTCCTAGACACACCCCCAGCTCCCTGGTCACCTGACTCCTGAGCTCTTGCTCTGGAAACGCCCCCAGCTTCCCGGTCACCTGACTCCTGTGCTCGCAGTCTGTCTTCCCCCTGCAACCAGAGGCACAGCCCCGGCAGTTCCGGATCCCTTGTTCTGAAAGTACTTACACCCCGGTCTTTCCCCTTACACATGCACCGAACTGTGGTCCTTAAGGGGCCCGGTAAGCAGAAGCAAAGACATGGGGGGCCGTGGGCCTTTTTGCTTCTGGTCATAGTCTCACTGCTCTTACAGTAAAGAATCCGCGTCTGTGATATTGATTAAACCTTCTTTCCTCCAGACGTAGAAGATGCCCCCTTGTCCCCGTCTCAGGCCTCAGAGTAAAAAAATCAGTAGAAAGGTCTTTGTACTGTCCCCTCATATACTTGTACATAGTAATAAGATCACCCCTAAGCCTTAGCTTTTCCAAAGTAAATAACCGCAAGTGTAATATAATAACCTGTCTTGGTATTGCAGACCCCCCAGTCCTCTAATAACCTTGGTCGCTCTTCTCTGCACCTGCTCTAGTTCAGCTATGTCTTCCTTATACACCGGAGACCACAACTGTACATAGTATTCTAAGTGTGGTCGCACTAGCGACTTGTATAGAGGTAAAATTATGTTCTCCTCATGAGCATCTATGCCTCTTTTAATGCATCCCATTATTTTATTTGCCTTTGCAGCAGCTGCCTGACACTGGCCACCAAACGTGAACTTGTCGTCCACCAATACACCCAGGTCTTTTTCAGTTACAGTTTTACCCAGTGTTTTACAATTAAGCATATAAATATACATTTTATTTCCTCTGCCCAAGTGCATTACCTTTCATTTATCAGCCCAAGCTTCTAGTTTACATAGATCCTCCTGTAATACAAAATTGTCCTCCTCTGTATTGATTACCCTGCAGAGTTTAGTGTCATCTGCAAATATGGAAATTCTACTCTGTATGCCCCCTAGAAGGTCATTAATAAAAAAGTTAAAAAGAAGCGGGCCCAATACTGACCCCTGTGGTACCCCACTGTTAACTGAGACCCAGTCTGAGTGTGTTCCATTAATAACCACTAGTGTTGAGCGAGCATGCTCGACACTGCTTGGTACTCGCCCGAGCATCACGCTACTCGGGATGTTCGGCGAGCACCGAGCATTTCCGGGTTACTCGGGCGGGAGCTCGGGTCTCCGCCCTGCATGTTTGGCGCTCTTTACAGAGCCAATGAACATGCAGGGATTGCCAGCCAGTCACTGTAATGCTGCAGCCATGTTGTTTGTGGGCATTACAGTGATTGGCTGGCTGCACAGCGTCACCTCGAGTATTTAAAACCGGGCGCCGCCATCTTGGACACAGTCGCTCCGGATCAGACAGTATAGGGACAGCGCTGCTGATTTAAGGAGAGATATATCCTGCAAAATAGTTAGTGTAGGGTCTGTAAAGGCTGCCAGATCAAACAAACAGTCCTTCTCAGGACTAATATCCATCCCAGATATCAGGCAGACAGGCAGGCTGTATAGGAGACGCAGTGGTTATACCAGCAAACGCTGCATTACAGTACTGTCTGCTCCTGTTGCTGAAATTGCTGGACTTAGCTCCAGGTCTCGGGGGCCAGGAAAAATCCCTTTTTTTATCATCTAAATCCTCTTTTTTTTTTCCCTCCTTCACACTATACAAATACCAGTCTTATTAACCTTTTGGTGACCCCCCCCCCCAAAAAAAAAAATGTGTCTCACATTTTTCAGACACAAATATATCTGTTGAAAATAGTCTGGTGTAGGCTAGAGAAATAGAAGTGTGGTTTTGCAGTTCCATGGTTCAAACCTCTGTATTACTGTATCTAGTTTTGGGCCATTTGTATCTAAAAAAAAACAGTTTGAGTGTGTCGCTCACCATACAGCCGCAAATATATATATTTAAAAAAGTCTGGTATACATACACCAGTAAATTATAACTGTGGTTTTGCTGTTCCATGGTAAAAAATCTCTATTATCCTGCTTTTGGCATTTTTTGGTGTAAAAAAAAAACTAATAGTGTCTCCCTGATTTTTCATACACAAATATATCTGTTGAAAATAGTCTGGTGTAGACCCGAGAAATACAAGTGTGGTTTTGCAGTTTCACGGGTCAAATCTCTGTATTATCCTGCTTTTGGCATTTTTTGCCGTAAAGAAAAACAGTAGTAGTGTCTCCTGATTGTTCAGACACAAATATATCTGTTGAAAATAGTCTGGTATACACCAGTAAATTATAACTGTGGTTTTGCTGTTCCACGGTAAAAAATCTCCATTATACTGCTTTTGGCATTTTTTGCCGTAAAGAAAACCAGTAGTAGTGTCTCCTAATTGTTCAGACACAAATATATCAGTTGAAAATAGTCTGGTGTTGGCCCAAGAAATACAAGTGCGGTATTGCAGTTCCACGGGTCAAATCTCTGTATTATCCTGCTTTTTTGCATTTTTTGCTGTAAAGAAAAACAGTAGTGTCACCTGATTGTTCAGACACAAATATATCTGTTGAAAATAGTCTGGTATACACCAGTAAATTATAACTGAGGTTTTGCTGTTCCACGGTAAAAAATCTCTATTATCCTGCTTTTGGCATTTTTTGCCTTAAAAGAAATAATAGTGTCTCCTGATTGTTCAGACACAAATATATCTGTTGAAAAGAGTCTGGTATACACCAGTAAATTATAACTGTGGTTTTGCTGTTCCACGGTAAAAAATCTCTATTATCCTGCTTTTGGCATTTTTTGCCGTAAAAAAAAATAATAGTGTCTCCTGATTGTTCAGACACAAATATATCTGTTGAAAATAGTCTGGTGTAGGCCCGAGAAATACAAGTGTGGTTTTGCAGTTCCATGGGTCAAATCTCTGTATTATCCTGCTTTTGGCATTTTTGCCGAAAAGAAAAACAGTAGTAGTGTCTCCTGATTGATCAGACACAAATATATCTGTTGAAAATAGTCTGGTGCAGGCCCGAGAAATACAAGTGTGGTTTTGCAGTTCCACGAGTCAAATCTCTGTATTATCCTGCTTTTTTTGCATTTTGGGTTGAAAAGAAGAACAGTAGTGTCTACTGATTGTTCAGACACAAATATATCTGTTGAAAATAGTCTGGTATAGGCCCGAGAAATACAAGTGTGTTCTTCCAGTTTCACGGGTCAAATCTCTGTATTATCCTGCTTTTGCCATAAAGAAAACCAGTAATAGTGTCTCCCAATTGTTCAAACACAAATATATCTGTTTAAAATAGTCTGGTGTAGGCCCGAGAAATACATGTGTGGTTTTGCAGTTCCACGGGTCAAATCTCTGTATTATCCTGCTTTTTTGCATTTTTTGCCGTAAAGAAAAACAGTAGTGTCTCCTGATTGTTCAGACACAAATATATCTGTTGAAAATAGTCTGGTATACACCAGTAAATTATAACTGTAGTTTTGCTGTTCCAAGGTAAAAAAATCTCTATTATCCTGCTTTTTGCATTTTTTGCCGTAAAGAAAACCAGTAGTAGTGTCTCCTGATTGTTCAGACACAAATATATCTGTTGAAAATCGTCTTGTGTAGGCCCGAGAAATACAAGTGTGGTTTTGCAGTTCCACGGGTCAAATCTCTGTATTATCCTGCTTTTGGCATTTTTTGCTGTAAAGAAAAACAGTAGTGGTGTCTCCTGATTGTTCAGACACAAATATATCTGTTGAAAATAGTCTGGTATACACCAGTAAATTATAACTGTGGTTTTGCTGTTCCACAATAAAAAATCTCTATTATCCTGCTTTTGGCATTTTTGCCGTAAAGAAAACCAGTAGTAGTGTCTCCTGATTGTTCTGACACAAATATATCTATTGAAAATCGTCTTGTGTAGGCCCGAGAAATACACGTGTGGTTTTGCGGTTCCACGGGTCAAATCTCAGTATTATCCTGCTTTTTTGCATTTTTTGCTGTAAAGAAAAACAGTAGTGTCACCTGATTGTTCAGACCCAAATACATCTGTTGAAAATAATCTGGTGTATGCCCGAGAAATACAAGTGTGGTTTTGCAGTTCCACGGGTCAAATCTCTGTATTATCCTCCTTTCGGCATTTTGTGCCGTAAAGAAAAACAGTAGTAGTGTCTACTGATTGTTCAGACACAAATATATCTGTTGAAAATAGTCTGGCATACACCAGTAAATTATAACTGTGGTTTTGCTGTTACACGGTAAAAAGTCTCTATTATCCTGCTTTTTGCATTTTTTGCCGTAAAAAAAAAAATAATAGTGTCTCCTGATTGTTCAGACACAAATATATCTTTTGAAAATAGTCTGGTATACACCAGTAAATTATAACTGTGGTTTTGCTGTTCCACGGTAAAAAATCTCTATTATCCTGCTTTTGGCATTTTTTGCCGTAAAGAAAAACAGTAGTAGTGTCTCCTGATTGTTCAGACACAAATATATCTGTTGAAAATAGTCTGGTATACACCAGTAAATTATAACTGTGGTTTTGCTGTTCCGCAATAAAAAATCTCTGTTATCCTGCTTTTGGCATTTTTTGCCGTAAAGAAAACCAGTAGTAGTATCTCCTGATTGTTCAGACACAAATATATCTGTTGAAAATGGTCTTGTGTAGGCCCGAGAAATACAAGTGTGGTTTTGCAGTTCCATGGGTCAAATCTCTGTATTATCCTGCTTTTTTGCATTTTTTGCTGTAAAGAAAAACAGTAGTGTCACCTGATTGTTCAGACCCAAATACATCTGTTGAAAATAGTCTGGTGTAGGCCCGAGAAATACAAGTGTGGTTTTGCAGTTCCACGGGTCCAATCTCTGTATTATCCTGCTTTTGGCATTTTGTGCCGTAAAGAAAAACAGAAGTAGTGTCTCCTGATTGCTCAGACACAAATATATCTGTTGAAAATAGTCTGGCATACACCAGTAAATTATAACTGTGGTTTTGCTGTTACACGGTAAAAAATCTCTATTATCCTGCTTTTTGCATTTTTTGCCGTAAAAAAAAAAATAATAGTGTCTCCTGATTGTTCAGACACAAATATATCTTTTGAAAATAGTCTGGTATACACCAGTAAATTATAACTGTGGTTTTGCTGTTCCACGGTAAAAAATCTCTATTATCCTGCTTTTGGCATTTTTTGCCGTAAAGAAAAACAGTAGTAGTGTCTCCTGATTGTTCAGACACAAATATATCTGTTGAAAATAGTCTGGTATACACCAGTAAATTATAACTGTGGTTTTGCTGTTCCGCAATAAAAAATCTCTGTTATCCTGCTTTTGGCATTTTTTGCCGTATAGAAAACCAGTAGTAGTATCTCCTGATTGTTCAGACACAAATATATCTGTTGAAAATGGTCTTGTGTAGGCCCGAGAAATACAAGTGTGGTTTTGCAGTTCCATGGGTCAAATCTCTGTATTATCCTGCTTTTTTGCATTTTTTGCTGTAAAGAAAAACAGTAGTGTCACCTGATTGTTCAGACCCAAATACATCTGTTGAAAATAGTCTGGTGTAGGCCCGAGAAATACAAGTGTGGTTTTGCAGTTCCACGGGTCCAATCTCTGTATTATCCTGCTTTTGGCATTTTGTGCCGTAAAGAAAAACAGAAGTAGTGTCTCCTGATTGCTCAGACACAAATATATCTGTTGAAAATAGTCTGGCATACACCAGTAAATTATAACTGTGGTTTTGCTGTTACACGGTAAAAAATCTCTATTATCCTGCTTTTTGCATTTTTTGCCGTAAAAAAAAAAATAATAGTGTCTCCTGATTGTTCAGACACAAATATATCTTTTGAAAATAGTCTGGTATACACCAGTAAATTATAACTGTGGTTTTGCTGTTCCACGGTAAAAAATCTCTATTATCCTGCTTTTGGCATTTTTTGCCGTAAAGAAAAACAGTAGTAGTGTCTCCTGATTGTTCAGACACAAATATATCTGTTGAAAATAGTCTGGTATACACCAGTAAATTATAACTGTGGTTTTGCTGTTCCGCAATAAAAAATCTCTGTTATCCTGCTTTTGGCATTTTTTGCCCTATAGAAAACCAGTAGTAGTATCTCCTGATTGTTCAGACACAAATATATCTGTTGAAAATGGTCTTGTGTAGGCCCGAGAAATACAAGTGTGGTTTTGCAGTTCCATGGGTCAAATCTCTGTATTATCCTGCTTTTTTGCATTTTTTGCTGTAAAGAAAAACAGTAGTGTCACCTGATTGTTCAGACCCAAATACATCTGTTGAAAATAGTCTGGTGTAGGCCCGAGAAATACAAGTGTGGTTTTGCAGTTCCACGGGTCCAATCTCTGTATTATCCTGCTTTTGGCATTTTGTGCCGTAAAGAAAAACAGAAGTAGTGTCTCCTGATTGCTCAGACACAAATATATCTGTTGAAAATAGTCTGGCATACACCAGTAAATTATAACTGTGGTTTTGCTGTTACACGGTAAAAAATCTCTATTATCCTGCTTTTTGCATTTTTTGCCGTAAAAAAAAAAATAATAGTGTCTCCTGATTGTTCAGACACAAATATATCTTTTGAAAATAGTCTGGTATACACCAGTAAATTATAACTGTGGTTTTGCTGTTCCACGGTAAAAAATCTCTATTATCCTGCTTTTGGCATTTTTTGCCGTAAAGAAAAACCGTAGTAGTGTCTCCTGATTGTTCAGACACAAATATATCTGTTGAAAATAGTCTGATATACACCAGTAAATTATAACTGTGGTTTTGCTGTTCCACAATAAAAAATCTCTGTTATCCTGCTTTTGGCATTTTTTGCCGTAAAGAAAACCAGTAGTAGTATCTCCTGATTGTTCAGACACAAATATATCTGTTGAAAATGGTGTTGTGTAGGCCCGAGAAATACAAGTGTGGTTTTGCAGTTCCATGGGTCAAATCTCTGTATTATCCTGCTTTTTTGCATTTTTTGCTGTAAAGAAAAACAGTAGTGTCACCTGATTGTTCAGACCCAAATACATTTGTTGAAAATAGTCTGGTGTAGGCCCGAGAAATACAAGTGTGGTTTTGCAGTTCCACGGGTCAAATCTCTGTATTATCCTGCTTTTGGCATTTTGTGCCGTAAAGAAAAACAGAAGTAGTGTCTCCTGATTGTTCAGACAAAAATATATCTGTTGAAAATAGTCTGGCATACACCAGTAAATTATAACTGTGGTTTTGCTGTTACACGGTAAAAAATCTCTATTATCCTGCTTTTTGCATTTTTTGCCGTAAAAAAAAAAATAATAGTGTCTCCTGATTGTTCAGACACAAATATATCTTTTGAAAATAGTCTGGTATACACCAGTAAATTATAACTGTGGTTTTGCTGTTCCAAGGTGAAAAATCTTTATTATCCTGCTTTTGGCATTTTTTGGCGTAAAAAAAAAAATAATGGTGTCTCCCTTTTTCAGAATCAAATATATCTGTTGAAAATAGTCTGGAATACACCAGTAAATTATAACTGTGGTTTTGCTGTTCCACGGAGAAAAATCTTTATTATTCTGCTTTTGTCATTTTTTGCCGTAAAAAAAATAATAGTGTCTCCTGATTGTTCAGACACAAATATATCTGTTGAAAATAGTCTGTTGTAGGCCCGAGAAATACAAGTGTGTTTCTGCAGTTCCATGGGTCAAATCTCTGTATTATCCTGCTTTTGCCATAAAGAAAACCAGTAGTAGTGTCTCCTAATTGTTCAGACACAAATATATCTGTTGAAAATAGTCTGGTGTTGGCCCGAGAAATACAAGTGCGGTATTGCAGTTCCACGGGTCAAATCTCTGTATTATCCTGCTTTTTTTGCATTTTATGCTGTAAAGAAAATCAGTAGTGTCACCTGATTGTTCAGACACAAATATATCTGTTGAAAATAGTTTGGTGTAGGCCCGAGAAATACATGTGTTGTTTTGCAGTTCCACGGGTCAAATCTCTGTATTATCCTGCTTTTTTGCATTTTTTGCCATAAAGAAAAACAGTAGTGTCTCCTGATTGTTCAGACACAAATATATCTGTTAAAATTAGTCTGGTGTAGGTCAGAGAAATACAAGTGTGGTTTTGCAGTTCCACGGGTCAAATCTCTGTATTATCCTGCTTTTGGCATTTTTTGCCGTAAAGAAAAACAGTAGTAGTGTCTCCTGATTGTTCAGACACAAATATATCTGTTGAAAATAGTCTGGTATACACCAGTAAATTATAACTGTGGTTTTGCTGTTCCATGGTAAAAAATCTCTATTATCCTGCTTTTGGCATTTTTTGCCGTAAAAAATTATAATAGTGTCTCCTGATTATTCAGACACAAATATATCTGTTGAAAGTAGTCTGGTATACACCAGTAAATTATAACTGTGGTTTTGCTGTTCCACGGTAAAAAATTTCTATTATACTGCTTTTGGCATTTTTTGCCGTAAAAAAACACCTAATAGTATCGCCCTGATTGTTCAGACACAAATATATCTGTTGAAAATAGTCTGGTGTAGGCCCGAGAAATACAAGTGTGGTTTTGCAGTTCCACGGGTCAAATCTCTGTATTATCCTGCTTTTGCTATTTTTTGCCGTAAAGAAAACCAGTAGTAGTGTCTCCTGATTGTTCAGACACAAATATATCTGTTGAAAATAGTCTGGTGTAGGCCCGAGAAATACAAGTGTGGTTTTGCAGTTCCACCGGTCAAATCTCTGTATTATCCTGCTTTTTTGCATTTTTTGCTGTAAAGAAAAACAGTAGTGTCTCCTGATTGCTCAGACATAAATATATCTGTTGAAATTAGTCTGGTGTAGGCCCGAGAAATACAAGTGTGGTTTTGCAGGTCCACGGGTCAAATCTCTGTATAATCCTGCTTTTGCCATTTTTTGCCATAAAGAAAAACAGTAGTAGTGTCTCCTGATTGTTCAGACACAAATATATCTGTTGAAAATAGTCTGGTATACACCAGTAAATTATAACTGTGGTTTTGCTGTTCCACGGTAAAAAATCTCCATTATACTGCTTTTGGCATTTTTTGCCGTAAAGAAAAACAGTAGTAGTGTCTCTTGATTTTTCAAACACAAATATATCTTTTGAAAATAGTCTGGTATACACCAGTAAATTATAACTGAGGTTTTGCTGTTCCACGGTAAAAAATCTCTATTATCCTGCTTTTGGCATTTTTTGCCGTAAAAAAAAATAATAGTGTCTCTTGATTGTTCAGACACAAATATATCTGTTGAAAATAGTCTGGTGTAGGCCCGAGAAATACAAGTGTGGTTTTGCAGTTCCACGGGTCAAATCTCTGTATTATCCTGCTTTTGCCATTTTTTGCCGTAAAAAAAAAACTAATGGTGTTTCCCTGATTTTTCAGACTCAAATATATCTGTTGAAAATAGTCTGGAATGCAACAGTAAATTATAACTGTAGTTTGGCTGTTCCACGGTAAAAAATCTTTATTATCCTGCTTTTGGCATTTTTTGCCGTAAAAAAAATAATAGTGTCTCCTGATTGTTCACACACAAATATATCTGTTGAAAATAGTCTGTTGTGGCCCGAGAAATACAAGTGTGGTTTTGCAGTTCCACGTGGCAAATCTCTGTATAATTCTGCTTTTGGCATTTTTTGCCGTAAAGAAAAACAGTAGTAGTGTGTCCTGATTGTTCAGACACAAATATATCTGTTGAAAATAGTCTGGTATACACCAGTAAATTATAACTGTAGTTTTGCTGTTCCACGGTAAAAATTCTCTATTATCCTGCTTTTGGCATTTTTTGCCGTAAAGAAAATCAGTAGTGGTGTCTCCTGACTGTTCAGACACAAATATATCTGTTGAAAATAGTCTGGTATACACCAATAAATAATAACTGTGGTTTTGCTGTTCCACAATAAAAAATCTCTATTATCCTGCTTTTGGCATTTTTGCCGTAAAGAAAACCAGTAGTAGTGTCTCCTGATTGTTCAGACACAAATATATCTATTGAAAATCGTCTTGTGTAGGCCCGAGAAATACAAATGTGGTTTTGCGGTTCCACGGGTCAAATCTCAGTATTATCCTGCTTTTTTGCTGTAAAGAAAAACAGTAGTGTCACCTGATTGCTCAGACCCAAATACATCTGTTGAAAATAATCTGGTGTATGCCCGAGAAATACAAGTGTGGTTTTGCAGTTCCATGGGTCAAATCTCTGTATTATCCTGCTTTTGGCATTTTTTGCCGTAAAGAAAAACAGTAGTAGTGTCTCCTGATTGTTGAGACACAAATATATCTGTTGAAAATAGTCTGGTATACACCAGTAAATTATAACTGTGGTTTTGCTGTTCCACGGAAAAAAATCTCTATTATCCTGCTTTTGTCATTTTTTGCCGTAAAAAAATAATAGTGTCTCCTGATTGTTCAGACACAAATATATCTGTTGAAAATTGTCTGGTATACACCAGTAAATTAAAATGTGGTTTTGCTGTTCCACGCTAAAAAATCTCTATTATCCTGCTTTTGGCATTTTTTGCCGTAAAAAAAAATAATAGTGTCTCCTGATTGTTCACACACAACTATATCTGTTGAAAATAGTCTGTTGTGGTCCGAGAAATATAAGTGTTGTTTTGCAGTTCCACGGGTCAAGTCTCTGTATTATCCTGCTTTTTTGCATTTTTTGCTGTAAAGAAAAACAGTAGTGTCACCTGATTGTTCAGACACAAATATATCTGTTGAAAATAGTCTGGTGTAGGCCCGAGAAATACAAGTGTGGTTTTGCAGTTCCACGGGTCAAATCTCTGTATTATCCTGCTTTTGGCATTTTTTGCCGTAAAGAAAAACAGAAGTACTGTCTCCTGATTGTTCAGACACAAATATATCTGTTGAAAATAGTCTGGTATACACCAGTAAATTATAACTGTAGTTTTGCTGTTCCACGGTAAAAAATCTCTATTATCCTGCTTTTTGCAATTTTTGCCGTAAAGAAAACCAGTAGTAGTGTCTCCTGATTGTTCAGACACAAATATATCTGTTGAAAATAGTCTGGTGTTGGCCCAAGAAATACAAGTGTGGTATGGCAGTTCCACGGGTCAAATCTCTGTATTATCCTGCTTTTTTGCATTTTTTGCCGTAAAGAAAAACAGTAGTGTCTCCTGATTGTTCAGACACAAATATATTTGTTGAAAATAGTCTGGTGTAGGCCCGAGAAATACAAATGTGGTTTTGCAGTTCCATGGGTCAAATCTCTGTATTATCCTGCTTTTTTGCATTTTTTGCTGTAAAGAAAAACAGTAGTGTCTCCTGATTGTTCAGACACAAATATATCTGTTGAAAATAGTCTGGTATACACCAGTAAATTATAACTGTGGTTTTGCTGTTCCACGGTGAAAAATCTTTATTATCCTGCTTTTGGCATTTTTTGCCGTAAAAAAAAAATTAATGGTGTCTCCCTTTTTCAGACTCAAATATATCTGTTGAAAATAGTCTGGAATACACCAGTAAATTATAACTCTGGTTTTGCTGTTCCACGGTGAAAAATCTTTATTATCCTGCTTTTAGCATTTTTTGCCCTAAAAAAAAATAATAGTGTCTCCTGATTGTTCAGACACAAATATATCTGTTGAAAATAGTTTGTTGTAGGCCCGAGAAATACAAATGTGGTTTTGCAGTTCCATGGGTCAAGTCTCTGTATTATCCTGCTTTTTTGCATTTTTTGCTGTAAAGAAAAACAGTAGTGTCACCTGATTGTTCAGACACAAATATATCTGTTGAAAATAGTCTGGTGTAGGCCCGAGAAATAGAAGTGTGATTTTGCAGTTCCACGGGTCAAATCTCTGTATTATCCTGCTTTTGGCATTTTTGCCGAAAAGAAAAACAGTAGTAGTGTCTCCTGATTGATCAGACACAAATATATCTGTTGAAAATAGTCTGGTGTAGGCCCGAGAAATAGAAGTGCGGTTTTGCAGTTCCACGGGTCAAATCTCTGTATTATCCTGCTATTTTGCATTTTTTGCTGTAAAGAAAAACAGTAGTGTCTCCTGATTGTTCAGATACAAATATATCTGTTGAAATGAGTCTGGTGTAGGTCCGAGAAATACAAGTGTGGTTTTGCAGTTCCACGAGTCAAATCTCTGTATTATCCTGCTTTTTTTGTATTTTGTACTGAAAAGAAGAACAGTATTGTCTACTGATTGTTCAGACACAAATATATCTGTTGAAAATAGTCTGGTATAGGCCCGAGAAATACAAGTGTGTTCTTCCAGTTGCACGGGTCAAATCTCTGTATTATCCTGCTTTTGCCATAAAGAAAACCAGTAGTAGTGTCTCCTAATTGTTCAGACACAAATATATCTGTTGAAAATAGTCTGGTGTTGGCCCGAGAAATACAAGTGTGGTATGGCAGTTCCACGGGTCAAATCTCTGTATTATCCTGCTTTTTTGCATTTTTTGCTGTAAAGAAAAACAGTAGTGTCACCTGATTGTTCAGACACAAATATATCTGTTGAAAATAGTCTGGTGTAGGCCCGAGAAATACATGTGTGGTTTTGCAGTTCCACGGGTCAAATCTCTGTATTATCCTGCTTTTGGTATTTTTTCCCTTAAAGAAAGACACTAGTAGTGTCACCTGATTGTTCAGACACAAATATATCTGTTGAAATTAGTCTGGTGTAGGTCAGAGAAATACAAGTGTGGTTTTGCAGTTCCACGGGTCAAATCTCTGTATTATCCTGCTTTTGGTATTTTTTCCCTTAAAGAAAGACACTAGTAGTGTCACCTGATTGTTCAGACACAAATATATCTGTTGAAAATAGTCTGGTGTAGGCCCGAAAAATGCAAGTGTGGTTTTGCAGTTCCACCGGTCAAACCTCTGTATTATTCTGCTTTTTTGCATTTTTTGCTGTAAAGAAAAACAGTAGTGTCTCCTGATTGTTCAGACACAAATATATCTGTTGAAAATAGTCTGGTATACACCAGTAAATTATAACTGTGGTTTTGCTGTTCCACGGTGAAAAATCTTTATTATCCTGCTTTTGGCATTTTTTGCCCTAAAAAAAAATAATAGTGTCTCCTGATTGTTCAGACACAAATATATCTGTTGAAATTAGTCTGGTGTAGGTCAGAGAAATACAAGTGTGGTTTTGCAGTTCCACGGGTCAAATCTCTGTATTATCCTGCTTTTGTCATTTGTTGCCGTAAAGAAAAACAGTAGTGGTGTCTCCTGATTGTTCAGACACAAATATATCTGTTGAAAATAGTCTTATATACACTAGTAAATTATAACTGTAGTTTTGCTGTTCCACAATAAAAAATCTCTATTATCCTGCTTTTGGCATTTTTGCTGTAAAGAAAACCAGTAGTAGTGTCTCCTGA
This sequence comes from Phyllobates terribilis, assembly GCF_046119375.1. Classification (NCBI taxonomy): domain Eukaryota; kingdom Metazoa; phylum Chordata; class Amphibia; order Anura; family Dendrobatidae; genus Phyllobates; species Phyllobates terribilis. The sequence continues at coordinate 214,429,401 of NW_027362764.1, forward strand.
TTGTTCAGACACAAATATATCTATTGAAAATCGTCTTGTGTAGGCCTCAGAAATACAAGTGTGGCTTTGCAGTTCCACGGGTCAAATCTCAGTAATATCCTGCTTTTTTGCATTTTTTGCTGTAAAGAAAGACAGTAGTGTCACCTGATTGTTCAGACCCAAATACATCTGTTGAAAATAATCTGGTGTATGCCCGAGAAATACAAGTGTGGTTTTGCAGTTCCACGGGTCAAATCTCTGTATTATCCTGCTTTTGGCATTTTTTGCCGTAAAGAAAAACAGTAGTAGTGTCTCCTGATTGTTCAGACACAAATATATCTGTTGAAAATAGTCTGGTATACACCAGTAAATTATAACTGTGGTTTTGCTGTTCCACGGAAAAAAATCTCTATTATCCTGCTTTTGGCATTTTTTGCCTTAAAAAAAAAATAATAGTGTCTCGTGATTGTTCAGACACAAATATATCTGTTGAAAATAGTCTGGTATACACCAGTAAATTATAACTGTGGTTTTGCTGTTCCACGGTAAAAAATTTCTATTATCCTGCTTTTGGCAGTTTTTGCCGTAAAAAAAAACCTAATGGTATCGCCCTGATTTTTCAGACACAAATATATCTGTTGAAAATAGTCTGGTGTAGGCCCGAGAAATAGAAGTGCGGTTTTGCAGTTCCACGGGTCAAATCTCTGTATTATCCTGCTATTTTGCATTTTTTGCTGTAAAGAAAAACAGTAGTGTCTCCTGATTGTTCAGATACAAATATATCTGTTGAAATGAGTCTGGTGTAGGCCCGAGAAATACAAGTGTGGTTTTGCAGTTCCACGAGTCAAATCTCTGTATTATCCTGCTTTTTTTGTATTTTGTGCTGAAAAGAAGAACAGTATGGTCTACTGATTGTTCAGACACAAATATATCTGTTGAAAATAGTCTGGTATAGGCCCGAGAAATACAAGTGTGTTCTTCCAGTTCCACGGGTCAAATCTCTGTATTATCCTGCTTTTGCCATAAAGAAAACCAGTAGTAGTGTCTCCTAATTGTTCAGACACAAATATATCTCTTGAAAATAGTCTGGTGTTGGCCCGAGAAATACAAGTGTGGTTTTGCAGTTCCATGGGTCAAATCTCTGTATTATCCTGCTTTTTTGCATTTTTTGCTGTAAAGAAAAACAGTAGTGTCACCTGATTGTTCAGACACAAATATATCTGTTGAAAATAGTCTGGTGTAGGCCCGAGAAATACATGTGTGGTTTTGCAGTTCCACGGGTCAAATCTCTGTATTATCCTGTTTTTTTGCATTTTTTGCCGTAAAGAAAAACAGTAGTGTCTCCTGATTGTTCAGACACAAATATATCTGTTGAAAACAGTCTGGTGTAGGCCCGAGAAATACAAATGTGGTTTTGCAGTTCCATGGGTCAAATCTCTGTATTATCCTGCTTTTTTGCATTTTTTGCTGTAAAGAAAAACAGTAGTGTCTCCTGATTGTTCAGACACAAATATATCTGTTGAAAATAGTCTGGTATACACCAGTAAATTATAACTGTTGTTTTGCTGTTCCACGGTGAAAAATCTTTATTATCCTGCTTTTGGCATTTTTTGCCGTAAAAAAAAAACTAATGGTGTCTCCCTTTTTCAGACTCAAATATATCTGTTGAAAATAGTCTGGAATACACCAGTAAATTATAACTGTGGTTTTGCTGTTCCACGGTGATAAATCTATATTATCCTGCTTTTGGCATTTTTTGCCCTAAAAAAAAATAATAGTGTCTCCTGATTGTTCAGTCACAAATATATCTGTTGAAAATAGTCTGTTGTAGGCCCGAGAAATACAAATGTGGTTTTGCAGTTCCACGGGTCAAGTCTCTGTATTATCCTGCTTTTTTGCATTTTTTGCTGTAAAGAAAAACAGTAGTGTCACCTGATTGTTCAGACACAAATATATCTGTTGAAAATAGTCTGGTGTAGGCCCGAGAAATAGAAGTGTGATTTTGCAGTTCCACGGGTCAAATCTCTGTATTATCCTGCTTTTGGCATTATTGCCGAAAAGAAAAACAGTAGTAGTGTCTCCTGATTGATCAGACACAAATATATCTGTTGAAAATAGTCTGGTGCAGGCCCGAGAAATACAAGTGTGGTTTTGCAGTTCCACAAGTCAAATCTCTGTATTATCCTGCTTTTTTTGCATTTTGTGCTGAAAAGAAGAACAGTAGTGTCTACTGATTGTTCAGACACAAATATGTCTGTTTAAAATAGTCTGGTATAGGCCCGAGAAATACAAGTGTATTCTTCCAGTTCCACCGGTCAAATCTCTGTATTATCCTGCTTTTGCCATAAAGAAAACCAGTAGTAGTGTCTCCCAATTGTTCAGACACAAATATATCTGTTGAAAATAGTCTGGTGTTGGCCCGAGAAATACAAGTGTGGTATGGCAATTCCACGGGTCAAATCTCTGTATTATCCTGCTTTTTTGCGTTTTTTGCTGTAAAGAAAAACAGTAGTGTCACCTGATTGTTCAGACACAAATATATCTGTTGAAAATAGTCTGGTGTAGGCCCGAGAAATACATGTGTGGTTTTGCAGTTCCACGGGTCAAATCTCTGTATTATCCTGCTTTTTTGCATTTTTTGCCGTAAAGAAAACAGTAGTGTCTCCTGATTGTTCAGACACAAATATATCTGTTGAAATTAGTCTGGTGTAGGTCAGAGAAATACAAGTGTGGTTTTGCAGTTCCACGTGTCAAATCTCTGTATTATCCTGCTTTTGGTATTTTTTCCCTTAAAGAAAGACACTAGTAGTGTCACCTGATTGTTCAGACACAAATATATCTGTTGAAAATAGTCTGGTGTAGGCCCGAAAAATGCAAGTGTGGTTTTGCAGTTCCACGGGTCAAACCTCTGTATTATTCTGCTTTTTTGTATTTTTTGCTGTAAAGAAAAACAGTAGTGTCTCCTGATTGTTCAGACACAAATATATCTGTTGAAAATAGTCTGGTATACACTAGTAAATTATAACTGTGGTTTTGCTGTTCCACGGTAAAAAATTTCTATTATCCTGCTTTTGGTTTTTTTTGCCGTAAAAAAAAAGCTAATAGTATCGCCCTGATTTTTCAGACACAAATATATCTGTTGAAAATAGTCTGGTGTATGCCCGAGAAATACAAGTGTGGTTTTGCAGTTCCACGGGTCAAATCTCTGTATTACCCTGCTTTTTAGCATTTTTTGCTGTAAAGAAAAACAATAGTGTCTCCTGATTGTTCAGACACAAATATATCTGTTGAAAATAGTCTGGTGTAGGCCCGAGAAATACAAGTGCGGTTTTGCAGTTCCATGGGTGAAATCTCTGTATTATCCTGCTTTTTTGCATTTTTTGCTGTAAAGAAAAACAGTAGTGTCTCCTGATTGTTCAGACACAAATATATCTGTTGAAAATAGTCTGATATACACCAGTAAATTATAACTGTGGTTTTGCTGTTCCACGGTAAAAAATTTCTATTATCCTGCTTTTGGTATTTTTTGCCGTAAAAAAAAAATAATAGTGTGTCCTGATTGTTCAGACACAAATATATCTGTTGAAAATAGTCTGGTATGCACCAGTAAATTATAACTGTGGTTTTGCTGTTCCACTGTAAAAAATCTCTTTTATCCTGCTTTTGGCATTTTTTGCCGTAAAAAAAGCTAATAGTATCGCCCTGATTTTTCAGACACAAATATATCTGTTGAAATAGTCTGGTGTAGGCCCTAGAAATACAAGTGTGGTTTTGCAGTTCCACGGGTCAAGTCTCTGTATTATCCTGCTTTTGCCATTTTTTGCCGTAAAGAAAACCAGTAGTAGTGTCTCCTGATTGTTCAGACACAAACATATCTGTTGAAAATAGTCTGGTGTAGGCCCGAGAAATACAAGTGTGGTTTTGCAGTTCCACGGGTCAAATCTCTGTATTATCCTGCTTTTTGCATTTTTTGCCGTAAAAAAAAAATAATAGTGTCTCCTGATTGTTCAGACACAAATATATCTGTTGAAAATAGTCTGGTATGCACCAGTAAATTATAACTGTGGTTTTGCTGTTCCACGGTAAAAAATCTCTATTATCCTGCTTTTGGCATTTTTTGCCATAAAAAAAAAGCTAATAGTATCGCCCTGATTGTTCAGACACAAATATATCTGTTGAAAATAGTCTGGTGTAGGCCCGAGCAATACAAGTGTGGTTTTGCAGTTCCACGGGTCAAATCTCTGTATTATCCTGCTTATTTGCATTTTTTACTGTAAAGAAAAACAGTAGTGTCTCCTGATTGTTCAGACACAAATATATCTGTTGAAATGAGTTTGGTGTAGGTCCGAGAAATACAAGTGTGGTTTTACAGTTCCACGGGACAAATCTCTGTTTTATCCTGCATTTGGTATTTTTTCCCGTAAAGAAAAACACTAGTAGTGTCACCTGATTGTTCAGACACAAATATATCTGTTGAAAATAGTCTGGTGTAGGCCCGAGAAATACAAGTGTGGTTTTGCAGTACCACGGGTCAAATCTCTGTATTATTCTGCTTTTTTGCATTTTTTGCTGTAAAGAAAAACAGTAGTGTCACCTGATTGTTCAGACACAAATATATCTGTTGAAAATAGTCTGGTGTAGGCCCAAGAAATACAAGTGTGATTTTGCAGTTCCACGGGTCAAGTCTCTGTATTATCCTGCTTTTGCCATTTTTTGCCGTAAAGAAAACCAGTAGTAGTGTCTCCTGATTGTTCAGACACAAATATATCTGTTGAAAATAGTCTGCTGTAGGCCCGAGAAATACAAGTGTGGTTCTGCAGTTCCACGGGTCAAATCTCTGTATTATCCTGCTTTTTTAAATTTTTTGCTGTAAAGAAAAACAGTAGTGTCACCTGATTGTTCAGACACAAATATATCTGTTGAAAATAGTCTGGTGTAGGCCCGAGAAATACAAGTGTGGTTTTGCAGTTCCACGGGTCAAACCTCTGTATTATTCTGCTTTTTTGCATTTTTTGCTATAAAAAAAAACAGTAGTGTCTCCTGATTGTTCAGACACAAATATATCTGTTGAAAATAGTCTGGTATACACCAGTAAATTATAACTGTGGTTTTGCTGTTCCACGGTAAAAAATTTCTATTATCCTGCTTTTGGCATTTTTTGCCATAAAAAAAAAGCTAATAGTATCGCCCTGATTTTTCAGACAAAAATATATCTGTTGAAAATAGTCTGGTGTAGGCCCGAGAAATACAAGTGTGGTTTTGCAGTTCCACGGGTCAAATCTCTGTATTATCCTGCTTTTTAGCATTTTTTGCTGTAAAGAAAAACAGTAGTGTCTCCTGATTGTTCAGACACAAATATATCTGTTGAAAATAGTCTGGTGTAGGCCCGAGAAATAAAAGTGCGGTTTTGCAGTTCCACGGGTCAAATCTCTGTATTATCCTGCTTTTTTGCATTTTTTGCTATAAAGAAAAACAGTAGTGTCTCCTGATTGTTCAGACACAAATATATCTGTTGAAAATAGTCTGGTGTAGGCCTGAAAAATGCAAGTGTGGTTTTGCAGTTCCACGGGTCAAACCTCTGTATTATTCTACTTTTTTGCATTTTTTGCTGTAAAGAAAAACAGTAGTGTCTCCTGATTGTTCAGACACAAATATATCTGTTGAAAATAGTCTGGTATACACTAGTAAATTATAACTGTGGTTTTGCTGTTCCACTGTAAAAAATTTCTATTATCCTGCTTTTGGTATTTTTTGCCGTAAAAAAAAAGCTAATAGTATCGCCCTGATTTTTCAGACACAAATATATCTGTTGAAAATAGTCTGGTGTATGCCCGAGAAATACAAGTGTGGTTTTGCAGTTCCACGGGTCAAATCTCTGTATTACCCTGCTTTTTAGCATTTTTTGCTGTAAAGAAAAACAGTAGTGTCTCCTGATTGTTCAGACACAAATATATCTGTTGAAAATAGTCTGGTGTAGGCCCGAGAAATACAAGTGCGGTTTTGCAGTTCCACGGGTCAAATCTCTGTATTATCCTGCTTTTTTGCATTTTTTGCTGTAAAGAAAAACAGTAGTGTCTCCTGATTGTTCAGACACAAATATATCTGTTGAAAATAGTCTGATATACACCAGTAAATTATAACTGTGGTTTTGCTGTTCCACGGTAAAAAATTTCTATTATCCTGCTTTTGGTATTTTTTGCCGTAAAAAAAAAATGATAGTGTGTCCTGATTGTTCATACACAAATATATCTGTTGAAAATAGTCTGGTATACACCAGTAAATTATAACTGTGGTTTTGCTGTTCCACTGTAAAAAATCTCTATTATCCTGCTTTTGGCATTTTTTGCCGTAAAAAAGCTAATAGTATCGCCCTGATTTTTCAGACACAAATATATCTGTTGAAACAGTCTGGTGTAGGCCCTAGAAATACAAGTGTGGTTTTGCAGTTCGACGGGTCAAGTCTCTGTATTATCCTGCTTTTGCCATTTTTTGCCGTAAAGAAAACCAGTAGTAGTGTCTCCTGATTGTTCAGACACAAATATATCTGTTGAAAATAGTCTGGTGTAGGCCCGAAAAATACAAGTATGGTTTTGCAGTTCCACGGGTCAAATCTCTGTATTATCCTGCTTTTTGCATTTTTTGCCATTAAAAGAAAAATAATAGTGTCTCCTGATTGTTCAGACACAAATATATCTGTTGAAAATAGTCTGGTATACACCAGTAAATTATAACTGTTGTTTTGCTATTCCACGGTAAAAAATCTTTATTATCCTGCTTTTGGCATTTTTTGCCGTAAAACAATAATAATAGTGTCTCCTGATTGTTCAGACACAAACATAACTGTTGAAAATAGTCTGGTGTAGGCCCAAGAAATACAAGTGTGGTTTTGCAGTTCCACGGGTCAAATCTCTGTATTATCTTGCTTTTTAGAATTTTTTGCTGTAAAGAAAAACAGTAGTGTCTCGAGATTGTTCAGACACAAATATATCTGTTGAAAATAGTCTTGTGTAGGCCTGAGAAATACAAGTGCGGTTTTGCAGTTCCACGGGTCAAATCTCTGTATTATCCTGCTTTTTTGCATATTTTGCTATAAAGAAAAACAGTAGTGTCTCCTGATTGTTCAGACACAAATATATCTGTTGAAATAGTCTGGTGTAGGCCCGAGAAATACAAGTGTGGTTTTGCAGTTCCACAGGTTAAGTCTCTGTATTATCCTGCTTTTGCCATTTTTTGCCGTGAAGAAAACCAGTAGTAATGTCTCCTGATTGTTCAGACACAAATATATCTGTTGAAAATAGTCTGGTGTAGGCCCGAGAAATGCAAGTGTGGTTTTGCAGTTCCATGGGTCAAATCTCTGTATTATCCTGCTTTTTTGCATTTTTTTGCTGTAAAGAAAAACAGTAGTGTCACCTGATTGTTCAGACACAAATATATCTGTTGAAAATAGTCTGGTGTAGGCCCGAGAAATACAAGTGTGGTTTTGCAGTTCCACGGGTCAAACCTTTGTATTATTCGTCTTTTTCCATTTTTTGCTGTAAATAAAAACAGTAGTGTCTCCTGATTGTTCAGACACAAATATATCTGTTGAAAATAGTCTGGTATACGCCAGTAAATTATAACTGTGGTTTTGCTGTTCCACTGTAAAAAATCTCTATTACCCTGCTATTGGCATTTTTTGCCGTAAAAAAAAAGCTAATAGTATCGCCCTGATTTTTCAGACACAAATATATCTGTTGAAAATAGTCTGGTGTAGGCCCGAGAAATACAAGTGTGGTTTTGCAGTTCCACGGGTCAAATCTCTGTATTATCCTGCTTTTTAGCATTTTTTGCTGTAAAGAAAAACAGTAGTGTCTCCTGATTGTTCAGACACAAATATATGTGTTGAAAATAGTCTGGTATACACCAGTAAATTATAACTGTGGTTTTGCTGTTCCACGGTAAAAAATTTCTATTATCCTGCTTTTGGTATTTTTTGGCGTAAAAAAAAAAATAACAGTGTGTCCTGTTTTTTCAGACACAAATATATCTGTTGAAAATAGTCTGGTATACACCAGTAAATTATAACTGTGGCTTTGCTGTTCCACTGTAAAAAATCTCTATTATCCTACTTTTGGCATTTTTTGCCGTAAAAAAAAAGCTAATAGTATCGCCCTGATTTTTCAGACACAAATATATCTGTTGAAAATAGTCTGGTGTAGGCCCGAGAAATACAAGTGTGGTTTTGCAGTTCCACGGGTCAAATCTCTGTATTATCCTGCTTTTTAGCATTTTTTGCTGTAAAGAAAAACAGTAGCGTCTCCTGATTGTTCAGACACAAATATATCTGTTGAAATGAGTTTGGTGTAAGTCCGAGAAATACAAGTGTGGTTTTACAGTTCCACGGGTCAAATCTCTGTATTATCCTGCATTTGGTATTTTTTCCCGTAAAGAAAAACACTAGTAGTGTCACCTGATTGTTCAGACACAAATATATCTGTTGAAAATAGTCTGGTGTAGGCCCGAGAAATACAAGTGTGGTTTTGCAGTTCCATGGGTCAAGTCTCTGTATTATCCTGCTTTTGCCATTTTTTGCCGTAAAGAAAACCAGTAGTAGTGTCTCCTGATTGTTCAGACACAACTATATCTGTTGAAAATAGTCTGGTGTAGGCCCGAGAAATACAAGTGTGGTTTTGCAGTTCCACGGGTCAAATCTCTGTATTATCCTGCTTTTTTAAATTTTTTACTGTAAAGAAAAACAGTAGTGTCACCTGATTGTTCAGACACAAATATATCTGTTGAAAATAGTCTGGTGTAGGCCCGAGAAATACAAGTGTGGTTTTGCAGTTCCACGGGTCAAACCTCTGTATTATTCTGCTTTTTTGCTGTAAAGAAAAACAGTAGTGTCTCCTGATTGTTCAGACACAAATATATCTGTTGAAAATAGTCTGGTGTAGGCTCAAGAAATACAAGTGTGGTTTTGCAGTTCCAAGGGACAAATCTCTGTAATATCCTGCTTTTTAGCATTTTTTGCCGTAAAACAAAAATAATAGTGTCTCCTGATTGTTCAGACACAAACATAACTGATGAAAATAGTCTGGTGTAGGCCCAAGAAATACAAGTGTGGTTTTGCAGTTCCACGGGTCAAATCTCTGTATTATCCTGCTTTTTTGCATTTTTTGCTCAAATGAAAAACAGTAGTGTCTCCTGATTGTTCAGACACAAATATATCTCTTGAAAATAGTCTGGTGTAGGCCCGAGAAATACAATTGTGTTTTTGCAGTTCCACGGGACAAATCTCTGTATTAACCTGCTTTTGCCATTTTTTGCCATAAAGAAAGCCAGTAGTAGTGTCTCCTGATTGTTCAGGCACAAATATATCTGTTGAAAATAGTCTGGTATACACCAGTAAATTATAACTGTGGTTTTGCTGTTCCACGGTAAAAAATCTCTATTATCCTGCTTTTGGTATTTTTTGCCGTTAAAAAATAATAATAGTGTGTCCTGATTGTTCAGACACAAATATATCTGTTGAAAATAGTCTGGTATACACCAGTAAATTATAACTGTGGTTTTGCTGTTCCACTGTAAAAAATCTCTATTATCCTGCTTTTGGCATTTTTTGCCGGAAAAAAAAAGCTAATAGTATCGCCCTGATTTTTCAGACACAAATGTATCTGTTGAAAATAGTCTGGTGTAGGCCCGAGAAATACAAGTGTGGTTTTGCAGTTCCATGGGTCAAATCTCTGTATTATCCTGCTTTTTAGCATTTTTTGCTGTAAAGAAAAACAGTAGTGTCACCTGATTGTTCAGACACAAATATATCTGTTGAAAATAGTCTGGTGTAGGCCCGAGAAATACAAGTGTGGTTTTGCAGTTCCACAGGTCAAGTCTCTGTATTATCCTGCTTTTGCCATTTTTTGCCATAAAGAAAACCAGTAGTAGTGTCTCCTGATTGTTCAGACACAAATATATCTGTTGAAAATAGTCTGGTGTAGGCCCGAGAAATACAAGTGTGGTTTTGCAGTTCCACGGGTCAAATCTCTGTATTATCCTGCTTTTTTGCATTTTTTTGCTGTAAAGAAAAACAGTAGTGTCACCTGATTGTTCAGACACAAATATATCTGTTGAAAATAGTCTGGTATACGCCAGTAAATTATAACTGTGGTTTTGCTGTTCCACTGTAAAAAATCTCTATTATCCTGCTATTGGCATTTTTTGCCGTAAAAAAAAAGCTAATAGTATCGCCCTGATTTTTCAGACACAAATATATCTGTTGAAAATAGTCTGGTGTAGGCCCGAGAAATACAAGTGTGGTTTTGCAGTTCCACGGGTCAAATCTCTGTATTATCCTGCTTTTTAGCATTTTTTGCTGTAAAGAAAAACAGTAGTGTCTCCTGATTGTTCAGACACAAATATATCTGTTGAAAATAGTCTGGTGTAGGCCCGAGAAATACAAGTGTGGTTTTGCAGTTCCACGGGTCAAATCTCTGTATTATCCTGCTTTCTTAAATTTTTTGCTGTAAAGAAAAACAGTAGTGTCACCTGATTGTTCAGACACAAATATATCTGTTGAAAATAGTCTGGTGTAGGCCCGAGAAATACAAGTGTGGTTTTGCAGTTCCACGGGTCAAACCTCTGTATTATTCTGCTTTTTTGCATTTTTTGCTGTAAAGAAAAACAGTAGTGTCTCCTGATTGTTCAGACACAAATATATCTGTTGAAAATAGTCTGGTGTAGGCTCAAGAAATACAAGTGTGGTTTTGCAGTTCCAAGGGACAAATCTCTGTAATATCCTGCTTTTTAGCATTTTTTGCCGTAAAACAAAAATAATAGTGTCTCCTGATTGTTCAGACACAAACATAACTGATGAAAATAGTCTGGTGTAGGCCCAAGAAATACAAGTGTGGTTTTGCAGTTCCACGGGTCAAATCTCTGTATTATCCTGCTTTTTTGCATTTTTTGCTCAAATGAAAAACAGTAGTGTCTCCTGATTGTTCAGACACAAATATATCTCTTGAAAATAGTCTGGTGTAGGCCCGAGAAATACAAGTGTGTTTTTGCAGTTCCACGGGACAAATCTCTGTATTAACCTGCTTTTGCCATTTTTTGCCATAAAGAAAGCCAGTAGTAGTGTCTCCTGATTGTTCAGACACAAATATATCTGTTGAAAATAGTGTGGTATACACCAGTAAATTATAACTGTGGTTTTGCTGTTCCACGGTAAAAAATCTCTATTATCCTGCTTTTGGTATTTTTTGCCGTTAAAAAATAATAATATTGTGTCCTGATTGTTCAGACACAAATATATCTGTTGAAAATAGTCTGGTATACACCAGTAAATTATAACTGTGGTTTTGCTGTTCCACTGTAAAAAATCTCTATTCTCCTCCTATTGGCATTTTTTGCCGTAAAAATAAAGCTAATAGTATCGCCCTGATTTTTCAGACACAAATATATCTGTTGAAAATAGTCTGGTGTAGGCCCGAGAAATACAAGTGTGGTTTTGCAGTTCCACAGGTCAAGTCTCTGTATTATCCTGCTTTTGCCATTTTTTGCCATAAAGAAAACCAGTAGTAGTGTCTCCTGATTGTTCAGACACAAATATATCTGTTGAAAATAGTCTGGTGTAGGCCCGAGAAATACAAGTGTGGTTTTGCAGTTCCACGGGTCAAATCTCTGTATTATCCTGCTTTTTTGCATTTTTTTGCTGTAAAGAAAAACAGTAGTGTCACCTGATTGTTCAGACACAAATATATCTGTTGAAAATAGTCTGGTATACGCCAGTAAATTATAACTGTGGTTTTGCTGTTCCACTGTAAAAAATCTCTATTATCCTGCTATTGGCATTTTTTGCCGTAAAAAAAAAGCTAATAGTATCGCCCTGATTTTTCAGACACAAATATATCTGTTGAAAATAGTCTGGTGTAGGCCCGAGAAATACAAGTGTGGTTTTGCAGTTCCACGGGTCAAATCTCTGTATTATCCTGCTTTTTAGCATTTTTTGCTGTAAAGAAAAACAGTAGTGTCTCCTGATTGTTCAGACACAAATATATCTGTTGAAAATAGTCTGGTGTAGGCCCGAGAAATACAAGTGTGGTTTTGCAGTTCCACGGGTCAAATCTCTGTATTATCCTGCTTTCTTAAATTTTTTGCTGTAAAGAAAAACAGTAGTGTCACCTGATTGTTCAGACACAAATATATCTGTTGAAAATAGTCTGGTGTAGGCCCGAGAAATACAAGTGTGGTTTTGCAGTTCCACGGGTCAAACCTCTGTATTATTCTGCTTTTTTGCATTTTTTGCTGTAAAGAAAAACAGTAGTGTCTCCTGATTGTTCAGACACAAATATATCTGTTGAAAATAGTCTGGTGTAGGCTCAAGAAATACAAGTGTGGTTTTGCAGTTCCAAGGGACAAATCTCTGTAATATCCTGCTTTTTAGCATTTTTTGCCGTAAAACAAAAATAATAGTGTCTCCTGATTGTTCAGACACAAACATAACTGATGAAAATAGTCTGGTGTAGGCCCAAGAAATACAAGTGTGGTTTTGCAGTTCCACGGGTCAAATCTCTGTATTATCCTGCTTTTTTGCATTTTTTGCTCAAATGAAAAACAGTAGTGTCTCCTGATTGTTCAGACACAAATATATCTCTTGAAAATAGTCTGGTGTAGGCCCGAGAAATACAAGTGTGTTTTTGCAGTTCCACGGGACAAATCTCTGTATTAACCTGCTTTTGCCATTTTTTGCCATAAAGAAAGCCAGTAGTAGTGTCTCCTGATTGTTCAGACACAAATATATCTGTTGAAAATAGTCTGGTATACACCAGTAAATTATAACTGTGGTTTTGCTGTTCCACGGTAAAAAATCTCTATTATCCTGCTTTTGGTATTTTTTGCCGTTAAAAAATAATAATATTGTGTCCTGATTGTTCAGACACAAATATATCTGTTGAAAATAGTCTGCTATACACCAGTAAATTATAACTGTGGTTTTGCTGTTCCACTGTAAAAAATCTCTATTCTCCTGCTATTGGCATTTTTTGCCGTAAAAATAAAGCTAATAGTATCGCCCTGATTTTTCAGACACAAATATATCTGTTGAAAATAGTCTGGTGTAGGCCCGAGAAATACAAGTGTGGTTTTGCAGTTCCACGGGTCAAATCTCTGTATTATCCTGCTTTTTAGCATTTTTTGCTGTAAAGAAAAACAGTAGTGTCTCCTGATTGTTCAGACACAAATATATCTGTTGAAAATAGTCTGGTGTAGGCCCGAGAAATACAAGTGTGGTTTTGCAGTTCCACGGGTCAAACCTCTGTATTATTCTGCTTTTTTGCATTTTTTGCTGTAAAGAAAAACAGTAGTGTCTCCTGATTGTTCAGACACAAATATATCTGTTGAAAATAGTCTGGTGTAGGCTCAAGAAATACAAGTGTGGTTTTGCAGTTCCAAGGGACAAATCTCTGTAATATCCTGCTTTTTAGCATTTTTTTCCGTAAAACAAAAATAATAGTGTCTCCTGATTGTTCAGACACAAACATAACTGATGAAAATAGTCTGGTGTAGGCCCAAGAAATACAAGTGTGGTTTTGCAGTTCCACGGGTCAAATCTCTGTATTATCCTGCTTTTTTTGCATTTTTTGCTGTAAAGAAAAACAGTAGTGTCTCCTGATTGTTCAGACACAAATATATCTGTTGAAAATAGTCTAGTATACACCTGTAAATTATAACTGTGGTTTTGCTGTTCCACTGTAAAAAATCTCTATTATCCTGCTTTTGGCATTTTTTGCCGTAAAAAAAAAGCTAATAGTATCGCCCTGATTTTTCAGACAAAAATATATCTGTTGAAAATAGTCTGGTGTAGGCCTGAGAAATACAAGTGTGGTTTTGCAGTTCCACGGGTCAAATCTCTGTATTATCCTGCTTTTTAGCATTTTTTGCTGTAAAGAAAAACAGTAGTGTCTCCTGATTGTTCAGACACAAATATATCTGATGAAAATAGTCTGGTGTAGGCCCGAGAAATAAAAGTGCGGTATTGCAGTTCCACGGGTCAAATCTCTGTATTATCCTGCTTTTTTGCATTTTTTTTGCTGTAAAGAAAAACAGTAGTGTCTCCTGATTGTTCAGACACAAATATATCTGTTGAAAATAGTCTGGTATACACCAGTAAATTATAACTGTGGCTTTGCTGTTCCACGGTAAAAAATTTCTACTATCCTGCTTTTGGTATTTTTTGCCGTAAAAAAAAAATGATAGTGTGTCCTGATTGTTCATACACAAATATATCTGTTGAAAATAGTCTGGTATACACCAGTAAATTATAACTGTGGTTTTGCTGTTCCACTGTAAAAAATCTCTATTATCCTGCTTTTGGCATTTTTTGCCGTAAAAAAGCTAATAGTATCGCACTGATTTTTCAGACACAAATATATCTGTTGAAACAGTCTGGTGTAGGCCCTAGAAATACAAGTGTGGTTTTGCAGTTCCACGGGTCAAGTCTCTGTATTATCCTGCTTTTGCCATTTTTTGCCGTAAAGAAAACCAGTAGTAGTGTCTCCTGATTGTTCAGACACAAATATATCTGTTGAAAATAGTCTGGTGTAGGCCCGAAAAATACAAGTATGGTTTTGCAGTTCCACGGGTCAAATCTCTGTATTATCCTGCTTTTTGCATTTTTTGCCATTAAAAAAAAAATAATAGTGTCTCCTGATTGTTCAGACACAAATATATCTGTTGAAAATAGTCTGGTATACACCAGTAAATTATAACTGTTGTTTTCCTATTCCACGGTAAAAAATCTTTATTATCCTGCTTTTGGCATTTTTTGCCGTAAAACAATAATAATAGTGTCTCCTGATTGTTCAGACACAAACATAACTGTTGAAAATAGTCTGGTGTAGGCCCAAGAAATACAAGTGTGGTTTTGCAGTTCCACGGGTCAAATCTGTGTATTATCTTGCTTTTTAGCATTTTTTGCTGTAAAGAAAAACAGTAGTGTCTCGAGATTTTTCAGACACAAATATATCTGTTGAAAATAGTCTTGTGTAGGCCTGAGAAATACAAGTGCGGTTTTGCAGTTCCACGGGTCAAATCTCTGTATTATCCTGCTTTTTTGCATTTTTTGCTATAAAGAAAAACAGTAGTGTCTCCTGATTGTTCAGACACAAATATATCTGTTGAAATAGTCTGGTGTAGGCCCGAGAAATACAAGTGTGGTTTTGCAGTTCCACAGGTCAAGTCTCTGTATTATCCTGCTTTTGCCATTTTTTGCCGTAAAGAAAACCAGTAGTAGTGTCTCCTGATTGTTCAGACACAAATATATCTGTTGAAAATAGTCTGGTGTAGGCCCGAGAAATACAAGTGTGGTTTTGCAGTTCCACGGGTCAAATCTCTGTATTATCCTGCTTTTTTGCATTTTTTTGCTGTAAAGAAAAACAGTAGTGTCACCTGATTGTTCAGACACAAATATATCTGTTGAAAATAGTCTGGTGTAGGCCCGAGAAATACAAGTGTGGTTTTGCAGTTCCACGCGTCAAACCTTTGTATTATTCGTCTTTTTCCATTTTTTGCTGTAAATAAAAACAGTAGTGTCTCCTGATTGTTCAGACACAAATATATCTGTTGAAATAGTCTGGTGTAGGCCCGAGAAATACAAGTGTGGTTTTGCAGTTCCACAGGTCAAGTCTCTGTATTATCCTGCTTTTGCCATTTTTTGCAATAAAGAAAGCCAGTAGTAGTGTCTCCTGATTGTTCAGACACAAATATATCTGTTGAAAATAGTCTGGTATACACCAGTAAATTATAACTGTGGTTTTGCTGTTCCACGGTAAAAAATCTCTATTATCCTGCTTTTGGCATTTTTTGCCGGAAAAAAAAGCTAATAGTATCGCCCTGATTGTTCAGACACAAATATGTCTGTTGAAAATAGTCTGGTGTAGGCCCGAGAAATACAAGTGTGGTTTTGCAGTTCCACGGGTCAAACCTCTGTATTATTCTGCTTTTTTGCATTTTTTGCTGTAAAGAAAAACAGTAGTGTCTCGTGATTGTTCAGACACAAATATATCTGTTGAAAATAGTCTTGTGTAGGCCTGAGAAAAACAAGTGCGGTTTTGCAGTTCAACGGGTCAAATCTCTGTATTATCCTGCTTTTTTGCATTTTTTGCTATAAAGAAAAACAGTAGTGTCTCCTGATTGTTCAGACACAAATATATCTGTTGAAATAGTCTGGTGTAGGCTCAAGAAATACAAGTGTGGTTTTGCAGTTCCAAGGGACAAATCTCTGTAATATCCTGCTTTTTAGCATTTTTTGCCGTAAAACAAAAATAATAGTGTCTCCTGATTGTTCAGACACAAACATAACTGATGAAAATAGTCTGGTGTAGGCCCAAGAAATACAAGTGTGGTTTTGCAGTTCCAAGGGTCAAATCTCTGTATTATCCTGCTTTTTTGCATTTTTTGCTCAAATGAAAAACAGTAGTGTCTCCTGATTGTTCAGACACAAATATATCTGTTGAAAATAGTCTGGTGTAGGCCCGAGAAATACAAGTGTGTTTTTGCAGTTCCACGGGACAAATCTCTGTATTAACCTGCTTTTGCCATTTTTTGCCATAAAGAAAGCCAGTAGTAGTGTCTCCTGATTGTTCAGACACAAATATATCTGTTGAAAATAATCTGGTATACACCAGTAAATTATAACTGTGGTTTTGCTATTCCACGGTAAAAAATCTCTATTATCCTGCTTTTGGTATTTTTTGCCGTAAAAAAATAATAATAGTGTGTCCTGATTGTTCAGACACAAATATATCTGTTGAAAATAGTCTGGTATACACCAGTAAATTATAACTGTGGTTTTGCTGTTCCACTGTAAAAAATCTCTATTATCCTGCTTTTGGCAATTTTTGCCAGAAAAAAAAAGCTAATAGTGTCTCCTGATTTTTCAGACACAAATATATCTGTTGAAAATAGTCTGGTATAGGCCCAAGAAATACATGTGCGGTTTTGCAGTTCCACGGGTCAAATCTTTGTATTATCCTGCTTTTGCCATTTTTTGCCGTAAAAAAAAACAGTAGTAGTGTCTCCTGATTGTTCAGACACAAATATATCTGTTGAAAATAGTATGGTGTAGGCCCGAGAAATACAAGTGTGATTTTGCAGTTCCACGGGTCAAATCTCTGTATTATCCTGCTTTTTTGCATTTTTTGCTGTAAAGAAAAACAGTAGTGTCACCTGATTGTTCAGACACAAATATATCTGTTGGAAATAGTCTGGTGTAGGCCCGAGAAATACAAGTGTGGTTTTGCAGTTCCACGAGTCATAACTCTGTATAATCCTGCTTTTGCCATTTTTTGCCATAAAGAAAACCAGTAGTAGTGTCTCCTGATTGTTCAGACACAAATATATCTGTTGAAAATAGTCTGGTATGCACCAGTAAATTATAACTGTGGTTTTGCTGTTCCACGGTAAAAAATCTCTATTATCCTACTTTCGGCATTTTTTGCCTTAAAAAAATAATAATAGTGTCTCCTGATTGTTCAGACTCAAATATATCTGTTGAAAATAGTCTGGTATACACCAGTAAATTATAACTGTGGTTTTTCTGTTCCACGGTAAAAAATCTCTATTATCCTGCTTTTGGCATTTTTTTCCATAGAAAAAAATAATAGTGTCTCCTGATTGTTCAGATAGAAATATATCTGTTGAAAATAGTCTGGTATACACTAGTAAATTATAACTGTGGTTGTGCTGTTCCACGGTAAAAAATCTCTATTATCCTGCTTTTGGCATTTTTTGCTGTTAAAAAAAAGCTAATAGTATCGCCCTGATTTTTCAGACACAAATATATCTGTTGAAAATAGTCTGGTGTAGGCCCGAGAAATACAAGTGTGGTTTTGCAGTTCCACGAGTCAAATCTCTGTATTATCCTGCTTTTTAGCATTTTTTGCTGTAAAGAAAAACAGTAGTGTCTCCTGATTGTTCAGACACAAATATATCTGTTGAAAATAGTCTGGTGTAGGCCCGAAAAATACAAGTGTGGTTTTGCTGTTCCACGGGTCAAATCTCTGTATTATCCTGCTTTTGCCATTTTTTGCCGTAAAGAAAACCAGTAGTAGTGTCTCCTGATTGTTCAGACACAAATATATCTGTTGAAAATAGTCTGGTGTAGGCCCGAGAAATACAAGTGTGGTTTTGCAGTTCCATGGGTCAAATCTCTGTATTATCCTGCTTTTTTGCATTTTTTGCTGTAAAGAAAAACAGTAGTGTCACCTGATTGTTCAGACACAAATATATCTGTTGAAAATAGTCTGGTGTAGGCCCGAGAAATACAATTGTGGTTTTGCAGTTCCACGGGTCAAATCTCTGTATTATCCTGCTTTTTGCATTTTTTGCCGTAAAAAAAAAATAATAGTGTCTCCTGATTGTTCAGACACAAATATATCTGTTGAAAATAGTCTGGTATAGGCCCAAGAAATACATGTGTGGTTTTGCAGTTCCACGGGTCAAATCTTTGTATTATCCTGCTTTTCCCATTTTTTGCCGTAAAAAAAAACAGTAGTAGTGTCTCCTGATTGTTCAGACACAAATATATCTGTTGAAAATAGTCTGGTGTAGGCCCGAGAAATACAAGTGTGATTTTGCAGTTCCACGGGTCAAAACTCTATATTATCCTGCTTTTTAGCATTTTTTTTGTTGTAAAGAAAAACAGTAGTGTCTCCTGATTGTTCAGACACAAATATATCTGTTGAAAATAGTCTGGTGTATGCCCGAGAAATACAAGTGCGGTTTTGCAGTTCCACGGGTCAAATCTCTGTATTATCCTGCTTTTTTGCATTTTTTGCTGTAAAGAAAAACAGTAGTGTCTCCTGATTGTTCAGACACAAATATATCTGTTGAAATGAGTTTGGTGTAGGTCCGAGAAATACAAGTGTGGTTTTACAGTTCCACTGGTCAAATCTCTGTATTATCCTGCATTTGGTATTTTTTCCCTTAAAGAAAAACACTAGTAGTGTCACCTGATTGTACAGACACAAATATATCTGTTGAAAATAGTCTGGTGTAGGCCCGAGAAATACAAGTGTGGTTTTGCAGTTCCATGGGTCAAATCTCTGTATTATTCTGCTTTTTTGCATTTTCTGCTGTAAAGAAAAGCAGTAGTGTCTTCTGATTGTTCAGACACAAATATATCTGTTGAAAATAGTCTGGTATACACTAATAAATTATAACTGTGGTTTTGCTGTTCCACGGTAAAAAATTTCTATTATCCTGCTTTTGGTATTTTTGCCGTAAAAAAAAAATAATAGTATGTCCTGATTGTTCAGACACAAATATATCTGTTGAAAATAGTCTGGTATACACCAATAAATTATAATTGTGGTTTTGCTGTTGCACGGTAAAAAATCTCTATTATCCTGCTTTTGGCATTTTTTGCCGTAAAAAAAACGCTAATAGTATCGCCCTGATTTTTCAGACACAAACATATCTGTTGAAAATAGTCTGGTGTAGGCCCGAGAAATACAAGTGTGGTTTTGCAGTTCCACAGGTCAAATCTCTGTATTATCCCGCTTTTTAGCATTTTTTGCTGAAAAGAAAAACAGTAGTGTCTCCTGATTGTTCAGACACAAATATATCTGTTGAAAATAGTCTGGTGTAGGCCCGAGAAATACAAGTGTGGTTTTGCAGTTCCACGGGTCAAATCTCTGTATTATCCTGCTTTTTTGCATTTTTTGCTGTAAAGAAAACCAGTAGTAGTGTCTCCTGATTGTTCAGGCACAAATATATCTGTTGAAAATAGTCTGGTGTAGGCCCGAGAAATGCAAGTGTTGTTTTGCAATTCCACGGGTCAAATCTCTGTATTATCCTGCTTTTGCCATTTTTTGCCGTAAAAAAAAACATTAGTAGTGTCTCCTGATTGTTCAGACACAAATATATCGGTTGAAAATAGTCTGGTGTAGGCCCGAGAAATACAAGTGTGGTTTTGCAGTTCCTCGGTCAAATCTCTGTATTATCCTGCTTTTTTGCATTTTTTGCTGTAAAGAAAAACAGTAGTGTCTCCTGATTGTTCAGACACAAATATATCTGTTGAAATTAGTCTGGTGTAAGCCCGAAAAATACAAGTGTGGTTTTGCAGTTCCACGGGTCAAATCTCTGTATTATCCTGCTTTTGGCATTTTTTGCCATAAAGAAAAACAGTAGTAGTGTCTCCTGATTGTTCAGACACAAATATATCTGTTGAAAATAGTCTGGTATACACCAGTAAATCATAACTGTGGTTTTTCTGTTCCACGGTAAAAAATCTCTATTGTCCAGCTTTTGGCATTTTTTTCCATAAAAAAAAAATAATAGTGTCTCCTGATTGTTCAGACAAAAATATATCTGTTGAAAATAGTCTGGTATACACCAGTAAATTATAACTGTGGTTTTGCTGTTCCACGGTAAAAAATCTCTATTATCCTGCTTTTGGCATTTTTTGCCGTAAAAAAAAGTAATAGTGTCTCCTGATTGTTCAGACACAAATATATCTGTTGAAAATAGTCTGGTGTAGGCCCGAGAAATACAAGTGTGGTTTTGCAGTTCCACGGGTCAAATCTCTGTCTTATCCTGCTTTTTTGCATTTTTTTGCTGTAAATAAGAACAGTATTGTCTCCCGATTGTTCAGACACAAATATATCTGTTGAAAATAGTCTGGTGAAGGCCCGAAAAATACCAGCGTGGTTTTGCCGTTCCACTGGTCAAATCTCTGTATTATCCTGCTTTTTTGCATTTTTTGCTGTAAAGAAAAACAGTAGTAGTGTCTCCTGATTGTTGAGACACAAATATATCTGTTTAAAATGGTCTGGTGTAGGCCCGAGAAATACAAGTGTAGTTTTGCAGTTCCATGGGTCAAATCTCTGTATTATACTGCTTTTTTGCATTTTTTTTGCTGTAAAGAAAAACAGTAGTGTCTCCTGATTGTTCAGACACAAATATATCTGTTGAAAATAGTCTGGTGTAGGCCCGAGGAATACAAGTGTGGTTTTGCAGTTCCACGGGTCAAATCTCTGTATTATCCTGCTTTTTAGCATTTTTTGCTGTAAAGAAAAACATTAGTATCACCTGATTGTTCAGACACAAATATATCTGTTGAAAATAGTCTGGTGTAGGCCCGAGAAATACAAGTGTTGTTTTGCAGTTCCACGATTCAAATCTCTGTATTATCCTGCTTTTGGCATTTTTTGCCGTAAAGAAAAACAGTCGTAGTGTCTCCCTGATTGTTCAGACAGAAATATATCTGCTGAAAATAGTCTGGTATACACCAGTAAATTATAACTGTAGTTTTGCTGTTCCACGGTAAAAAATCTCTATTATCCTGCTTTTGGCATTTTTTGCCGTAAAAAAAAAGCTAATAGTATCGCCCTGATTTTTCAGACACAAATATATCTGTTGAAAATAGTCTGGTGTAGGCCCGAGAAATACGAGTGCGGTTTTGCAGTTCCACGGGTCAAATCTCTGTGTTATCCTGCTTTTTTGCATTTTTTGCAGTAAAGAAAACCAGTAGTAGTGTCTCCTGATTGTTCAGGCACAAATATATCTGTTGAAAATAGTCTGGTGTAGGCCCGAGAAATACAAGTGTGGTTTTGCAGTTCCACGAGTCAAAACTCTGTATAATCCTGCTTTTGCCATTTTTTGCCATAAAGAAAACCAGTAGTAGTGTCTCCTGATTGTTCAGACACAAATATATCTGTTGAAAATAGTGTGGTGTAGGCCTGAGAAATACAAGTGTGGTTTTGCAGTTCCACGGGTCAAATCTCTGTATTATCCTGCTTTTTTGCATTTTTTGTTGTAAAGAAAAACATTAGTGTCACCTGATTGTTCAGACACAAATATATCTGTTGAAAATAGTCTGGTGTAGGCCCGAGAAATACAAGTGTGGGTTTGCAGTTCCACGGGTCAAATCTCTGTATTATCCTGCTTTTTGCATTTTTTGCCGTAAAAAAAAAATAATAGTGTCTCCTGATTGTTTCAGACACAAATATATCTGTTGAAAATAGTCTGGTATACACCAGGAAATTATAACTGTGGTTTTGCTGTTCCACGGTAAAAAATCTCTATTATCCTGCTTTTGGCATTTTTTGCCATAAAAAAAAATAATAGTGTCTCCTGATTGTTCAGACACAAATATATCTGTTGAAAATAGTCTGGTATAGGCCCAAGAAATACAAGTGTGGTTTTGCAGTTCCACGGGTCAAATCTCTGTATTATCCTGCTTTTTTGCATTTTTTGCTGTAAAGAAAAACAGTAGTGTCTCCTGATTGTGCAGACACAAATATATCTGTTGAAAATAGTCTGGTGTAGGCCCGAGAAATACAAGTGTGGTTTTGCAGTTCCACGGGTCAAATCTCTGTATTATCCTGCTTTTTTCCATTTTTTGCTGTAAAGAAAACCAGTAGTAGTGTCTCCTGATTGTTCAGGCACAAATATATCTGTTGAAAATAGTCTGGTGTAGGCCCGAGAAATACAAGTGTTGTTTTGCAATTCCACGGGTCAAATCTCTGTATTATCCTGCTTTTTTGCATTTTTTTGCTGTAAAGAAGATCATTATTGTCTCCTGATTGTTCAGACTCAAATTTATCTGTTGAAAATAGTCTGGTGTAGGCCCGAAAAATACCAGCGTTGTTTTGCAGTTCCACTGGTCAATTCTCTGTATTATCCTGCTTTTTTGCATTTTTTGCTGTATAGAAAAACAGTAGTAGTGTCTCCTGATTGTTCAGACACAAATATATCTGTTGAAAATAGTCTGGTGTAGACCCGAGAAATACAAGTGTATTTTTGCAGCTCCACGGGTAAAATCTCTGTATTATCCTGCTTTTTTGCATTTTTTTGCTGTAAATAAAAACAATAGTGTCACCTGATGGTTCAGACACAAATATGTCTGTTGAAAATAGTCTGATATACACCAGTAAATTGTAACTGTGGTTTTGCTGTTCCACGGTAAAAAATCTCTATTATCCTGCTTTTGGCATTTTTTGCCATGAAGAAAAACAGTAGTAGTGTCTCTTGATTGTTCAGACACAAATATATCTGTTGAAAATAGTCTGGTGTAGGCCCGAGAAATACAAGTGTGGTTTTGCAGATCCATGGGTCAAATCTCTGTATTATCCTGCTTTTTTGCATTTTTTGCTGTAAAGAAAAACAGTAGTAGTGTCTCCTGATTGTTGAGACACAAATATATCTGTTTAAAATGGTCTGGTGTAGGCCCGAGAAATACAAGTGTAGTTTTGCAGTTCCATGGGTCAAATCTCTGTATTATACTGCTTTTTTGCATTTTTTTTGCTGTAAAGAAAAACAGTAGTGTCTCCTGATTGTTCAGACACAAATATATCTGTTGAAAATAGTCTGGTGTAGGCCCGAGGAATACAAGTGTGGTTTTGCAGTTCCACGGGTCAAATCTCTGTATTATCCTGCTTTTTAGCATTTTTTGCTGTAAAGAAAAACATTAGTATCACCTGATTGTTCAGACACAAATATATCTGTTGAAAATAGTCTGGTGTAGGCCCGAGAAATACAAGTGTTGTTTTGCAGTTCCACGATTCAAATCTCTGTATTATCCTGCTTTTGGCATTTTTTGCCGTAAAGAAAAA
This sequence comes from Phyllobates terribilis, assembly GCF_046119375.1. NCBI lineage: Eukaryota > Metazoa > Chordata > Amphibia > Anura > Dendrobatidae > Phyllobates > Phyllobates terribilis. The sequence goes on from NW_027362764.1 coordinate 214,452,968, forward strand.
CAGTCGTAGTGTCTCCCTGATTGTTCAGACAGAAATATATCTGCTGAAAATAGTCTGGTATACACCAGTAAATTATAACTGTAGTTTTGCTGTTCCACGGTAAAAAATCTCTATTATCCTGCTTTTGGCATTTTTTGCCGGAAAAAAAAAGCTAATAGTATCGCCCTGATTTTTCAGACACAAATATATCTGTTGAAAATAGTCTGGTGTAGGCCCGAGAAATACGAGTGCGGTTTTGCAGTTCCACGGGTCAAATCTCTGTGTTATCCTGCTTTTTTGCATTTTTTGCAGTAAAGAAAACCAGTAGTAGTGTCTCCTGATTGTTCAGGCACAAATATATCTGTTGAAAATAGTCTGGTGTAGGCCCGAGAAATACAAGTGTGGTTTTGCAGTTCCACGAGTCAAAACTCTGTATAATCCTGCTTTTGCCATTTTTTGCCATAAAGAAAACCAGTAGTAGTGTCTCCTGATTGTTCAGACACAAATATATCTGTTGAAAATAGTGTGGTGTAGGCCTGAGAAATACAAGTGTGGTTTTGCAGTTCCACGGGTCAAATCTCTGTATTATCCTGCTTTTTTGCATTTTTTGTTGTAAAGAAAAACATTAGTGTCACCTGATTGTTCAGACACAAATATATCTGTTGAAAATAGTCTGGTGTAGGCCCGAGAAATACAAGTGTGGGTTTGCAGTTCCACGGGTCAAATCTCTGTATTATCCTGCTTTTTGCATTTTTTGCCGTAAAAAAAAAATAATAGTGTCTCCTGATTGTTTCAGACACAAATATATCTGTTGAAAATAGTCTGGTATACACCAGGAAATTATAACTGTGGTTTTGCTGTTCCACGGTAAAAAATCTCTATTATCCTGCTTTTGGCATTTTTTGCCATAAAAAAAAATAATAGTGTCTCCTGATTGTTCAGACACAAATATATCTGTTGAAAATAGTCTGGTATAGGCCCAAGAAATACAAGTGTGGTTTTGCAGTTCCACGGGTCAAATCTCTGTATTATCCTGCTTTTTTGCATTTTTTGCTGTAAAGAAAAACAGTAGTGTCTCCTGATTGTGCAGACACAAATATATCTGTTGAAAATAGTCTGGTGTAGGCCCGAGAAATACAAGTGTGGTTTTGCAGTTCCACGGGTCAAATCTCTGTATTATCCTGCTTTTTTCCATTTTTTGCTGTAAAGAAAACCAGTAGTAGTGTCTCCTGATTGTTCAGGCACAAATATATCTGTTGAAAATAGTCTGGTGTAGGCCCGAGAAATACAAGTGTTGTTTTGCAATTCCACGGGTCAAATCTCTGTATTATCCTGCTTTTTTGCATTTTTTTGCTGTAAAGAAGATCATTATTGTCTCCTGATTGTTCAGACTCAAATTTATCTGTTGAAAATAGTCTGGTGTAGGCCCGAAAAATACCAGCGTTGTTTTGCAGTTCCACTGGTCAATTCTCTGTATTATCCTGCTTTTTTGCATTTTTTGCTGTATAGAAAAACAGTAGTAGTGTCTCCTGATTGTTCAGACACAAATATATCTGTTGAAAATAGTCTGGTGTAGACCCGAGAAATACAAGTGTATTTTTGCAGCTCCACGGGTAAAATCTCTGTATTATCCTGCTTTTTTGCATTTTTTTGCTGTAAATAAAAACAATAGTGTCACCTGATGGTTCAGACACAAATATGTCTGTTGAAAATAGTCTGATATACACCAGTAAATTGTAACTGTGGTTTTGCTGTTCCACGGTAAAAAATCTCTATTATCCTGCTTTTGGCATTTTTTGCCATGAAGAAAAACAGTAGTAGTGTCTCTTGATTGTTCAGACACAAATATATCTGTTGAAAATAGTCTGGTGTAGGCCCGAGAAATACAAGTGTGGTTTTGCAGATCCATGGGTCAAATCTCTGTATTATCCTGCTTTTTTGCATTTTTTTTGCTGTAAAGAAAAACAGTAGTGTCTCCTGATTGTTCAGACACAAATATATCTGTTGAAAATAGTCTGGTGTAGGCCCGAGAAATACAAGTGTGGTTTTGCAGTTCCACGGGTCAAATCTCTGTATTATCCTGCTTTTTAGCATTTTTTGCTGTAAAGAAAAACATTAGTGTCACCACATTGTTCAGACACAAATATATCTGTTGAAAATAGTCTGGTGTAGGCCCGAGAATTACAAGTGTCGTTTTGCAGTTCCACGGTTCAAATTTCTGTATTATCCTGCTTTTGGCATTTTTTTCCGTAAAGAAAAACAGTTGTAGTGTCTCCTGATTGTTCAGACACAAATATATCTGTTGAAAATAGTCTGGTGTAGGCCCGAGAAATACAAGTGTGGTTTTGCAGTTCCACGGGTCAAATCTCTGTATTATCCTGCTTTTTTGCATTTTTTGCTGTAAAGAAAAACAGTAGTGTCTCCAGATTGTTCAGACACAAATATATCTGTTGAAAATAGTCTGGTATACACCAGTAAATTATAACTGTGGTTTTGCTGTTCCACGGTGAAAACTCTCTATTATCCTACTTTTGGCATTTTTTGCCGTAAAGAAAAACAGTAGTAGTGTCTCCTAATTGTTCAGAAACAAATATATCTCTTGAAAATAGTCTGGTATACACCAATAAATTATAACTGTGGTTTTCATGTTCCACTGTAAAAAATCTCTATTATCCTGCTTTTGGTATTTTTTGCCGTAAAAAAAAAATAATCGTGTCTCCTGATTGTTCAGACAGAAATATATCTGTTGAAAATAGTCTGATATACACCAGTAAATTATAACTGTGGTTTTGCTGTTCACTGTAAAAAATCTCTATTATCCTACTTTTGGCATTTTTTGCCGTAAAAAAAAATAATAGTGTCTCCTGATTGTTCAGACACAAACATATCTGTTGAAAATAGTCTGGTGTAGGCCCGAGAAATACAAGTGTGGTTTTGCAGTTCCACGGGTCAAATCTCTGTATTATCCTGCCTTTTTGCATTTTTTGCTGTAAACAAAAACAGTAGTGTCTCCTGATTGTTCAGACACAAATATATCTGTTGAAAATAGTCTGGTGTAGGCCCGAGAAATACAAGAGTGGTTTTGCAGTTCCACGGATCAAATCTCTGTATTATCCTGCTTTTTAGCATTTTTTGCTATAAAGAAAAACTGTAGTGTCTCCTGTGTTATGATCTGCTACAGGGACTAAGGAAAGACAGGAGATCTGTCCCTACAATAGAACTAAACTAGATCCCTACGATGTAACGGGGAACCTGATCCTGCGATCAGACCCGCTAAAGTCCTCGGCTAGTCTGTACGAAGACCTATAGATGTGAGGGAGGGATCCCTACAAGAACTAGGGACTGGGATAAGTTGGACACCTCCTAGCAGAAATAGCAGCAGTCAAAGACAAACACACAACAAAAGGCATAGAGGTAAGAAGACCTAGCAACACTAACAGAGAACGGCAACAGAGCACCAAGCTAGCTCAAAAGAAGTAAATACAATGAAGTCCAGCAAGGCCAGGAGGGCGGAGCCGGATTAAATAGGTAAAAATCGTCATGTGACCAGCAAACTAAAAAAAACCTAACAGGAGAGTTCTAACATCCTGATTGTTCAGACACAAATATATCTGTTGAAAATAGTCTGGTGTAGGCCCGAAAAATACCAGCGTGGTTTTGCAGTTCCACGGGTCAAATCTCTGTATTATCCTGCTTTTTCGCATTTTTTTGCTGTAAAGAAAAACAGTAGGGTCTCCTGATTGTTCAGACACAAATATATCTGTTGAAAATAGTCTGGTGTAGGCCCGAGAAATACAAGTGTAGTTTTGCAGCTCCACGGGTCAAATCTCTGTATTATCCTGCTTTTTTTCCTTTTTGTTGCTGTAAATAAAAACACTGGTGTCTCCTCATTCTTCAGACACAAGTATATCAGTTGAAAATAGTCTGGTATACACCAGTAAATTGTAACTGTAGTTTTGCTGTTCCACGGTAAAAAATCTCTATTATCCTGCTTTTGCCATTTTTTGCCATGAAGAAAAACAGTAGTAGTGTCTCTTGATTGTTCAGACACAAATATATCTAATGAAAATAGTCTGGTGTAGGCCCGAGAAATACAAGTGTGGTTTTGCAGATCCATGGGGCAAATCTCTGTATTGTCCTGCTTTTTTGCTGTAAAGAAAAACAGTAGTGTCTCCTGATAGTTGAGACGCAAATATATCTGTTTAAAATAGTCTGGTGTAGGCCCGAGAAATACAAGTGTGGTTTTGCAGTTCCACGGTTCAAATCTCTGTTTTATCCTGCTTTTGGCATTTTTTTGCCGTTAAGAAAAACAGTTGTAGTGTCTCCTGATTGTTCAGACAGAAATATATCTGCTGAAAATAGTCTGGTATACACCAGTAAATTATAACTGTGGTTTTACTGTTACACGGTAAAAAATCTCTATTATTCTGCTTTTGGCATTTTTTGCCGTAAAAAAATAACTAATAGTGTCTCCCTGATTTTTCAGACACAAATATATGTGTTGAAAATAGTCTGGTATACACCAGTAAATTATAACTGTAGTTTTGCTGTTCCACGGTAAAAAATCTCTATTATCCTGCTTTTGGCATTTTTTGCCGTAAAAAAAAATAATAGTGTCTCCTGATTGTTCAGACACAAATATATCTGTTGAAAATAGTCTGGTGTAGGCTCTAGAAATACAAGTGTGGTTTTGCAGTTCCACGGGTCAAACCTATGTATTATCCTGCTTTTTTGCATTTTTTCCTGTAAAGAAAAACAGTATTGTCTCCTGATTGTTCAGACACAAATATATCTGTTGAAAATAGTCTGGTGTAGGCCCGAGAAAGACAAGTGTGGCTTTGCAGTTCCACTGGTCAAATCTCTGTATTATCCTGCTTTTTAGCATTCTTTGATATAAAGAGAAACAGTAGTGTCTCCTGATTGTTCAGACACAAATATATCTGTTGAAAATAGTCCGGTGTAGGCCCGAGAAATACAAGCGTGGTTTTGCAGTTCCACGGGTCAAATCTCTGTATTATCCTGCTTTTTTGCATTTTTTGCTGTAAAGAAAAACAGTAGTAGTGTCTCCTGATTGTTCAGACCCAAATATATCTGTTGAAAATAGTCTGGTGTGGGCCCAAGAAATACAAGTGTGGTTTTGCAGTTCCACTGGTCAAATCTCTGTATTATCCTGCTTTTTTGCATTTTTTTTCTGTAAAGAAAAACAGTAGTGTCTCCTGATTGTTCAGACACAAATATATCTGTTGAAAATAGTCTGGTGTAGGCCCGAGAAATACAAGTGTAGTTTTGTAGCTCCACGGGTCAAATCTCTGTATTATCCTGCTTTATTGCATTTTTTTGCTGTAAAGAAAAACACTAGTGTCTCCTGATTATTCAGACACAAATATATCTGTTGAAAATATTCTGGTATACACCAGTAAATTATAACTGTGGTTTTGCTGTTCTACGGTAAAAAATCTCTATTATCCTGCTTTTGGCATTTTTTCCTGTGAAGAAAAACAGTAGTAGTGTCTCCTGATTGTTCAGACACAAATATATCTGTTGAAAATAGTCCGGTGTGGGCCCGAGAAATACAAGTGTGGTTTTGCAGATCCATGGGTCAAATCTCTGTATTATCCTGCTTTTTTGCTGTAAAGAAAAACAGTAGTGTCTCATGATTGTTCAGACACAAATATATCTGTTTAATATAGTCTGGTGTAGGCCCGAGAAATACAAGTGTGGTTTTGCAGTTCCACGGGTCACATCTCTGTATTATCCTGCTTTTTTGCATTTTTTTACTGTTAAGAAAAAAATTAGTGTCTCCTGATTGTTCAGACACAAATATATCTGTTGAAAATAGTCTGGTGTAGGCTCTAGAAATACAAGTGTGGTTTTGCAGTTCCACGGGTCAAATCTCTGTATTATCCTGCTTTTTTGCTGTAAAGAAAAACAGTAGTGTCTCCTGATTGTTCAGACAAAAATATATCTGTTGAAAAGAGCCTGGTGTAGGCCCGAGAAATACAAGTGTGGTTTTGCAGTTCCACGGATCAAATCTCTGTGTTATCCTGTTTTTTGCATTTTTTTGCTATAAAGAAAAACAGTAGTGTCTACTGATTGTTCAGACACAAATATATCTGTTGAAAATAGTCTGGTGTAGGCCCGAGAAATACAAGTGTGGTTTTGAAGTTTCACGGGTGAAATCTCTGTATTATCCTGCTTTTTTGCATTTTTTGCTGTAAAGAAAAACCGTAGTGTCTCCAGATTGTTCAGACACAAATATATCTTTTGAAAATAGTCTGTTATACACCAGTAAATTATAACTGTGGTTTTGCTGTTCCACGGTAAAAATCTCTATTATCCTGCTTTTGGCATTTTTTGCCGTAAAGAAAAACAGTAGTAGTGTCTCCTAATTGTTCAGACACAAATATATCTGTTGAAAATAGTCTGGTATACACCAGTAAATTATAACTGTGGCTTTCATGTTCCACTGTAAAAAATCTCTATTATCCTGCTTTTGGCATTTTTTGCCGTAAAAAAAAAATAATAGTGTCTCCTGATTGTTCAGACACAAATATATCTGTTGGAAATAGTCTGGTATACAACAGTATATTATAACTGTGGTTTTGCTGTTCCACGGTAAAAAATCTCTATTATCCTGCTTTTGGCATTTTTTGCCATAAAAAAAAAAATAGTTTCTCCTGATTGTTCAGACACAAACATATCTGTTGAAAATAGTCTGGTGTAGGCCCGAGAAATACAAGTGTGGTTTTGCAGTTCCACGGGTCAAATTTCTGTATTATCCTGTCTTTTTGCATTTTTTGCTGTAAAGAAAAACAGTAGTGTCTCCTGATTGTTCAGACACGAATATATCTGTTGAAAATAGTCTGGTGTAGGCCCGAGAAATACAAGAGTGGTTTTGCAGTTCCATAGGTCAAATCTCTGTATTAACCTGCTTTTTTGCATTTTTTGCTGTAAAGAAAAACAGTAGTGTCTCCTGTTTGTTCAGACTCAAATATATCTGTTGAAAATAGTCTGGTGTAGGCTCTAGATATACAAGTATGGTTTTGCAGTTCCACGGGTCAAATCTCTGTATTATCCTGCTTTTTTGCATTTTTTGCTGTAAAGAAAAACAGTAGTGTCTCCTGATTGTTCAGACACAAATATATCTGTTGAAAATAGTCTGGTGTAGGCCCGAGAAATACAAGTGTGGTTTTGCAGCTCCATGGGTCAAATCTCTGTATTATCCAGCTTTTTTGCTGTAAAGAAAAACAACACTGTATCCTGATTGTTCAGACACAAATATATCTGTTTAGAGTAGTCTGGTGTAGGCCTGAGAAATACAAGTGTGGTTTTGCAGTTCCACCGGTCAAATCTCTGTATTATCCAGCTTTTTTGCATTTTTTTACTGTAAAGAAAAACAGTAGTGTCACCTGATTGTTCAGACTCAAATATATCTGTTGAAAATAGTCTGGTGTAGGCCCGAGAAATACAAGTGTGGTTTTGCAGTTCCAAGGTTCAAATCTCTGTATTATCCTTCTTTTGGCATTTTTTTCCGTAAAGAAAAACAGTAGTAGTGTCTTCTGATTGTTGAGACACAAATATATCTGTTGAAAATAGTCTGGTATACACCAGTAAGTTATAACTGTGGTTTTGCTGTTCCACAGAGAAAAATCTCTATTATCCTGCTTTTGGCATTTTTTGCCGTAAAACAAAAATAATAGTGTCTCCTGATTGTTCAGACACAAATGTATGTGTTGAAAATAGTCTGGTGTAGGCCTGAGAAATACTAGTGTGGTTTTGCAGTTCCATGGGTCAAACCTCTGTATTATCCTGCTTTTGCCATTTTTTGCCGTAAAGAAAACCAGTAGTAGTGCCTCATGATTGTTCAGACACAAATATATCTGTTGAAAATAGTCTTGTGTAGGCCCGAGAAATACAAGTGTGGTTTTGCAGTTCCATGGATCAAATCTCTGTGTTATCCTGCTTTTTAGCATTTTTTGCTGTAAAGAAAAACAGTAGTGTCACCTGATTGTTCAGACACAAACATATCTGTTCAAAATAGTCTGGTGTAGGCCCGAGAAATACAAGTGTGGTTTTGCAGTTCCACGAGTCAAATCTCTGTATTATCCTGCTTTTGGCATTTTTTGCCGTAAAAAAAAACAGTAGTAGTGTCTCCTGCTTGTTCAGACACAAATATATTTGTTGAAAATAGTCTGGTGTAGGCCCGAGAAATACAAGTGTGGTTTTTCAGTTCCATGGGTCAAATCTTTGTATTATCCTGCTTTTTTACATTTTTTTGCTGTAAAGAAGAACAGTTTTGTCTCCTGATTGTTCAGACACAAATATATCTGTTGAAAATAGTCTGGTGTAGGCCCGAGAAATACAAGTGTGGCTTTGCAGTTCCACTGGTCAAATCTCTGTATTATCCTGCTTTTTAGCATTTTTTGCTATAAAGAAAAACAGTAGTGTCTCCTGATTGTTCAGACACAAATATATCTGTTGAAAATAGTCTGGTATAGGCCCAAAACATACAAGCGTGGTTTTGCAGTTCCACGGGTCAAATCTCTGTATTATCCTGCTTTTTAGCATTTTTTGCTATAAAGAAAAACAGTAGTGTCTCCTGATTGTTCAGACACAAATATATCTGTTGAAAATAGTCTGGTATAGGCCCAAAATATACAAGTGTGGCTTTGCAGTTCCACGGGTCAAATCTCTGTATTATCCTGCTTTTTAGCATTTTTTGCTGTAAAGAAAAACAGTAGTGTCTCCTGATTGTTCAGACACGAATATATCTGTTGAAAATAGTCTGGTGTAGGCCCGAGAAATACAAGTGTGGTTTTGCAGTTCCACGGGTCAAATCTCTGTATTATCCTGCTTTTGCCATTTTTTGCGTAAAGAAAACCAGTAGTAGTGTCTCCTGATTTTTCAGACACAAATATATCTGTTGAAAATAGTCTGGTATACACCAGTAAATTATAACTGTGATTTTGCTGTTCCACGGTAAAAAATCTCTATTATCCTGCTTTTGGCATTTTTTGCCATAAAAAAAAAATAATAGTGTCTCCTGATTGTTCAGACACAAATATATCTGTTTTTAAATAGTCTGGCGTAGGCCCAAAAATATACAAGCGTGGTTTTGCAGTTCCACGGGTCAAATCTCTGTATTATCCTGCTTTTTTGCATTTTTTGCTGTAAATAAAATCAGTAGTAGTGTCTCCTGATTGTTCAGACCCAAATATATATGTTGAAAATAGTCAGGTGTGGGCCCGAGAAATACAAGTGTGTTTTTGCAGTTCCATGGGACAAATCTCTGTATTATCCTGCGTTTGCCATTTTTTGCCATAAAGAAAGCCAGTAGTAGTGTCTCCTGATTGTTCAGACACAAATATATCTGTTGAAAATAGTCTGGTATACACCAGTAAATTATAACTGTGGTTTTGCTGTTCCACGGTAAAAAATCTCTATTATCCTGCTTTTGGCATTTTTTGCTGTAAAAAACAGCTAATAGTATCGCCCTGATTTTTCAGACACAAATATATCTGTTGAAAATAGTGTGGTGTAGGCCCGAGAATTACAAGTGTGGTTTTGCAGTTCCACGGGTCAAATCTCTGTATTATTCTACTTTTTTGCATTTTTTGCTGTAAAGAAAAACAGTAGTGTCTCCTGATTGTTCAGACACAAATATATCTGTTGAAAATAGTCTGATATACACCAGTAAATTATAACTGTGGTTTTGCTGTTCCATGGTAAAAAATTTCTATTATCCTGCTTTTGGTATTTTTTGCCGTAAAAAAAAAATAATAGTGTGTCCTGATTGTTCAGACACAAATTTATCTGTTGAAAATAGTCTGGTATACCCCAGTAAATTATAACTGTGGTTTTGCTGTTCCACTGTAAAAAATCTCTATTATCCTGCTTTTGGCATTTTTTGCCGTAAAAAAAAAGCTTATAGTATCGCCCTGATTTTTCAGACACAAATATATCTGTTGAAAATAGTGTGGTGTAGGCCCGAGAAATACAAGTGTGGTTTTGCAGTTCCACGGATCAAGTCTCTATATTATCCTGCTTTTGGCATTTTTTGCCGTAAAAAAATAATAATAGTGTCTCCTGATTGTTCAGACACAAACATAACTGTTGAAAATAGTCTGGGGTAGTCCCAAGAAATTCAAGTGTGGTTTTGCAGTTCCACGTGTCAAATCTCTGTATTATCCTGCTTTTTTGCATTTTTTGCTGAAATGAAAAACAGTAGTGTCTCCTGATTGTTCAGACACAAATATATCTGTTGAAAATAGTCTGGTGTAGGCCCGAGAAATACAAGTGTGTTTTTGCAGTTCCACGGGACAAATCTCTGTATTATGCTGCTTTTCCCATTTTTTGCCATAAAGAAAGCCAGTAGCAGTGTCTCCTGATTGTTCAGACACAAATATATCTGTTGAAAATAGTCTGGTGTACACCAGTAAATTATCACTGTGGTTTTGCTGTTCCACGGTAAAAAATTTCTATTATCCTGTTTTTGCCATTTTTTGCCGTAAAAAAAAAGCTAATAGTATCGCCATGATTTTTCAGACACAAATATATCTGTTGAAAATAGTCTGGTGTAGGCCCGAGAAATACAAGTGTGGTTTTGCAGTTCCACGGGTCAAATCTCTGTATTATCCTGCTTTTTAGCATTTTTTGCTGTAAAGAAAAACAGTAATGTCTCCAGATTGTTCAGACACAAATATATCTGTTGAAAATAGTCTGGTGTAGGCCCGAGAAATATAAGTGCGGTTTTGCAGTTCCACGGGTCAAATATCTGTATTATCCTGCTTTTTTGCAATTTATGCTGTTAAGAAAAACAGTAGTGTCTCCTGATTGTTCAGACACAAATGTATCTGTTGAAAATAGTCTGGTGTAGGCCTGAGAAATACTAGTGTGGTTTTGCAGTTCCATGGGTCAAATCTCCGTATTATCCTGCTTTTGCCATTTTTTGCCGTAAAGAAAACCAGTACTAGTGTCTCCTGATTGTTCAGACACAGATATATCTGTTGAAAATAGTCTTGTGTATGCCCAAGAAATGCAAGTGTGGTTTTGCAGTTCCATGGATCAAATCTCTGTATTATCCTGCTTTTTTGCATTTTTTGCTGTAAAGAAAAACATTAGTGTCACCTGATTGTTCAGACACAAATATATCTTTTAAAAATAGTCTGTTGTAGGCCCGAGAAATACAAGTGTGGTTTTGCAGTTCCACTGGTCAAATCTCTGTATTATTCTGCTTTTGGCTTTTTTTGCCGTAAAAAAAAATAATAGTCTCTCCTGATTGTTCAGACACAAATATATCTGTTGAAAATAGTCTGGTGTAGGCCTGAGAAATACTAGTGTGGTTTTGAAGTTCCACTGGTCAAATCTCTGTATTATTCTGCTTTTGGCATTTTTTGCCGTAAAAAAATAACTAATAGTGTCTCCCTGATTTTTCAGACACAAATATATCTGTTGAAAATAGTCTGGTATACACCAGTAAATTATAACTGTAGTTTTGCTGTTCCACGGTAAAAAATCTCTATTATCCTGCTTTTGGCTTTTTTTGCCGTAAAAAAAAATAATAGTCTCTCCTGATTGTTGAGACACAAATGTATCTGTTGAAAATAGTCTGGTGTAGGCCTGAGAAATACTAGTGTGGTTTTGCAGTTCCATGGGTCAAATCTCTGTATTATCCTGCTTTTGCCATTTTTTGCCGTAAAGAAAACCAGTACTAGTGTCTCCTGATTTTTCAGACACAAATATATCTGTTGAAAATAGCCTGGTGTAGGCCCGAGAAATACAAGTGTAGTTTTGCAGTTCCACGGGTCAAATCTCTGTATTAACCTGCTTTTTAGCATTTTTTGCTGTAAAGAAAAACAGTAGTGTCTCCAGATTGTTCAGACACAAATATATCTGTTGAAAATAGTCTGGTGTAGGCCCGAGAAATACAAGTGTGTTTTTGCAGTTCCACGGGACAAATCTCTGTATTATCCTGCTTTTGCCATTTTTTGCCATAAAGAAAGCCAGTAGCAGTGTCTCCTGATTGTTCAGACACAAATATATCTGTTGAAAATAGTCTGGTGTACACCAGTAAATTATAACTGTGGTTTTGCTGTTCCACGGTAAAAAATTTCTATTATCCTGTTTTTGCCATTTTTTGCCGTAAAAAAAAAGCTAATAGTATCGCCCTGATTTTTCAGACACAAATATATCTGTTGAAAATAGTCTGGTGTAGGCCCGAGAAATACAAGTGTGGTTTTGCAGTTCCACGGGTCAAATCTCTGTATTATCCTGCTTTTTAGCATTTTTTGCTGTAAAGAAAAACAGTAATGTCTCCAGATTGTTCAGACACAAATATATCTGTTGAAAATAGTCTGGTGTAGGCCCGAGAAATATAAGTGCGGTTTTGCAGTTCCACGGGTCAAATATCTGTATTATCCTGCTTTTTTGCAATTTTTGCTGTTAAGAAAAACAGTAGTGTCTCCTGATTGTTCAGACACAAATGTATCTGTTGAAAATAGTCTGGTGTAGGCCTGAGAAATACTAGTGTGGTTTTGCAGTTCCATGGGTCAAATCTCTGTATTATCCTGCTTTTGCCATTTTTTGCCGTAAAGAAAACCAGTACTAGTGTCTCCTGATTGTTCAGACACAAATATATCTGTTGAAAATAGTCTTGTGTATGCCCAAGAAATGCAAGTGTGGTTTTGCAGTTCCATGGATCAAATCTCTGTATTATCCTGCTTTTTTGCATTTTTTGCTGTAAAGAAAAACATTAGTGTCACCTGATTGTTCAGACACAAATATATCTTTTAAAAATAGTCTGTTGTAGGCCCGAGAAATACAAGTGTGGTTTTGCAGTTCCACTGGTCAAATCTCTGTATTATTCTGCTTTTGGCATTTTTTGCCGTAAAAAAGTAACTAATAGTGTCTCCCTAATTTTTCAGACACAAATATATCTGTTGAAAATAGTCTGGTATACACCAGTAAATTATAACTGTAGTTTTGCTGTTCCACGGTAAAAAATCTCTATTATCCTGCTTTTGGCTTTTTTTGCCGTAAAAAAAAATAATAGTCTCTCCTAATTGTTCAGACACAAATATATCTGTTGAAAATAGTCTGGTGTAGGCCCGAAAAATACCAGCGTGGTTTTGCAGTTCCACTGGTCAAATCTCTGTATTATCCTGCTTTTTTGCATTTTTTGCTGTAAAGAAAAACAGTAGTGTCTCCTGATTGTTCAGACACAAATGTATCTGTTGAAAATAGTCTGGTGTAGGCCTGAGAAATACTAGTGTGGTTTTGCAGTTCCATGGGTCAAATCTCTGTATTAGCCTGCTTTTGCCATTTTTTGCCGTAAAGAAAACCAGTACTAGTGTCTCCTGATTGTTCAGACACAAATATATCTGTTGAAAATAGTCTTGTGTATGCCCAAGAAATACAAGTGTGGTTTTGCAGTTCCATGGATCAAATCTCTGTATTATCCTGCTTTTTAGCATTTTTTGCTGTAAAGAAAAACATTAGTGTCACCTGATTGTTCATACACAAACATATCTGTTGGAAATAGTCTGGTGTAGGTCCGAGAAATACAAGTGTGGTTTTGCAGTTCCACGGTCAAATCTCTGTATTATCCTGCTTTTTTGCATTTTTTGCTGTAAAGAAAAACATTAGTGTCACCTGATTGTTCAGACACAAATATATCTTTTAAAAATAGTCTGGTGTAGGCCCGAGAAATACAAGTGTGGTTTTGCAGTTCCACTGGTCAAATCTCTGTATTATCCTGCTTTTTTGCATTTTTTGCTGTAAAGAAAAACAGTACTGTCTCCTGATTGTTCAGACACAAATATATCTGTTGAAAATAGTCTTGTATGCACCAGTAAATTATAACTGTGGTTTTGCTGTTCCACAGTAAAAAATCTCTATTATCCTACTTTTGGCATTTTTTGCCTAAAAAATAATAATAGTGTCTCCTGATTGTTCATACAGAAATATATCTGTTGAAAATAGTCTGGTATACACCAGTAAATTATAACTGTGGTTTTGCTGTTCCACGGTAAAAAATCTCTATTATCCTGCTTTTGGCATTTTTTGCCGTAAAAAAAAATAATAGTCTCTCCTGATTGTTCAGACACAAATATATCTGTTGAAAATAGTCTGGTGTAGGCCCGAAAAATACAAGTGTAGTTTTGCAGCTCCACGGGTCAAATCTCTGTATTATCCTGCTTTTTTGCATTTTTTTGCTGTAAATAAAAACACTAGTGTCTCCTGATTGTTCAGACACAAGTATATCTGTTGAAAATAGTCTGGTATACACCAGTAAATTGTAACTGTGGTTTTGCTGTTCCACGGTAAAAAATCTCTATTATCCTGCTTTTGGCATTTTTTGCCGTGAAGAAAAACAGTAGTAGTGTCTCTTGATTGTTCACACACAAATAAATCTGTTGAAAATAGTCTGGTGTAGGCCCGAGAAATACAAGTGTGGTTTTGCAGATCCATGGGTCAAATCTCTGTATTATCCTGCTTTTTTGCTGTAAAGAAAAACAGTAGTGTCTCCTGATTGTTGAGACACAAATATATCTGTTTAAAATAGTCTGGTGTAGGCCCGAGAAATACAAGTGTTGTTTTTGCAGTTCCAGGGGTCAAATCTCTGCATTATCCTCCTTTTTTGCATTTTTTTTGCTGGAAAAAAAACCAGTAGTGTCTCCTGATTGTTCAGACACAAATATATCTGTTGAAAATAGTCTGGTGTAGGCCCGAGAAATACAAGTGTGGTTTTGCAGTTCCACGGGTCAAATCTCTGTATTATCCTGCTTTTAGCATTTTTTGCCGTAAAGAAAAACAGTTGTAGTGTCTCCTGATTGTTCAGACAGAAATATATCTGTTGAAAATAGTCTGGTATACACCAGTAAAGTATAACTGATTTTACTGTTACACAGTAAAAAATCTCTATTATTCTGCTTTTGGCATTTTTTTGCCGTAAAAAAATAACTAATAGTGTCTCCCTGATTTTTCAGACACAAATATATCTGTTGAAAATAGTCTGGTATACACCAGTAAATTATAACTGTAGTTTTGCTGTTCCACGGTAAAAAATCTCTATTATCCTGCTTTTGGCTTTTTTTGCCGTAAAAAAAAATAATAGTCTCACCTGATTGTTCAGACACAAATATATCTGTTGAAAATAGTCTGGTGTAGGCTCGAAAAATACCAGCGTGGTTTTGCAGTTCCACTGGTCAAATCTCTGTATTATCCTGCTTTTTTGCATTTTTTGCTGTAAAGAAAAACAGTAGTAGTGTCTACTGATTGTTCAGACCCAAATATATCTGTTGAAAATAGTCTGGTGTGGGCCCGAGAAGTACAAGTGTGGTTTTGCAGTTCCACGGGTCAAATCTCTGTATTATCCTGCTTTTTTGCATTTTTTTGCTGTAAAGAAAAACAGTAGGGTCTCCTGATTGTTCAGACACAAATATATCTGTTGAACATGGTCTGGTGTAGGCCCGAGAAATACAAGTGTAGTTTTGCAGCTCCATGGGTCAAATCTCTGTATTATCCTGCTTTTTTGCATTTTTTTGCTGTAAATAAAAACACTAGTGTCTCCTGATTGTTCAGACACAAGTATATCTGTTGAAAATAGTCTGATATACACCAGTAAATTGTAACTGTGGCTTTGCTGTTCCACGGTAAAAAATCTCTATTATCCTGCTTTTGGCATTTTTTGCCGTGAAGAAAAACAGTAGTAGTGTCTCTTGATTGTTCAGACACAAATAAATCTGTTGAAAATAGTCTGGTGTAGGCCCGAGAAATACAAGTGTGGTTTTGCAGATCCATGGGTCAAATCTCTGTATTATCCTGCTTTTTTGCTTTAAAGAAAAACAGTAGTGTCTCCTGATTGTTGAGACACAAATATATCTGTTTAAAATAGGCTGGTGTAGGCCCGAGAAATACAAGTGTGGTTCTGCAGTTCCACGGGTCAAATCTCTGTATTATCCTGCTTTTTTGCATTTTTTTTGCTGTAAAGAAAACAGTAGTGTCTCCTGATTGTTCAGACACAAATATATCTGTTGAAAATAGTCTGGTATACACCAGTAAATTATAACTGTAGTTTTGCTGTTCCACGGTAAAAAATCTCTATTATCCTGCTTTTGGCTTTTTTTGCTGTAAAAAAATAACTAATAGTGTCTCCCTGATTATTCAGACACAAATATATCTGTTGAAAATAGCCTGGTGTAGGCTCAAGAAATACAAGTGTGGTTTTGCAGTTCCACAGATCAAATCTCTGTATTATCCTGCTTTTTTGCATTTTTTTGCTGTAAAGATAAACAATAGTGTCTCCTGATTGTTAAGACACAAATATATCTGTTGAAAATAGTCTGGTGTAGGCCCGAGAAATACAAGTGTAGTTTTGCAGCTCCACGGGTCAAATCTCTGTATTATCCTGTTTTTTTGCATTTATTTGCTGTAAAGAAAAACAGTAGTGTCTCCAGATTGTTCAGACTCAAATATATCTGTTGAAAAGAGTCTGGTGTAGGCTCGAAAAATACAAGTGTAGTTTTGCAGTTCCACGGGTCAAACCTCTGTATTATCCTGCTTTTGCCATTTTTTGCCGTAAAGAAAAGCAGTAGTAGTGTCTCCTGATTGTTCAGACACAAATATATCTGTTGAAAATAGTCTGGTATACACCAGTAAATTATAACTGTGGTTTTCATGTTCCACTGTAAAAAATCTCTATTATCCTGCTTTTGGCATTTTTTGCCGTAAAAAAAAATAATCGTGTCTCCTGATTGTTCAGACACAAATATATCTGTTGAAAATAGTCTGGTATGTAACGGGTTTGGGAGGCGGAACCTCTGAGCAACTTATACAAGGGGGCGGTCCTTGTAAGGAAGCGGGTGGCGACCAGGGAAGACAGGCAGGTAGTCACAGCAGGTGACCGGGACAGTCTCTGGGTAAACGGGCAGGAGGTCACAGCAAGTGACCGGGGCAGTCTCTGGGTGAACGGGCAGGAGGTCACGGCAAGTGACCGGGACAGTCTCTGGGTGAACGGGCAGAAGGTCACGGCAAGTGACCGGGACAGTCTCTGGGTAAAGAGTAGGTACGACCTGTGACGGCTGAGCCTCCAGGTAGGCTAGCAGGCAGATGGCAGATGTGTGCTCCCAGGTGAGCAGGCGACAGTCTCTGGATAAGCAGGTGGTCACAGCATGTGACGGCGGAGCCTCCAGGTAGGCTAACAGGCAGGTAGCAGATGAGCGCTCCCAGGTGAGCGGGCAAGAGTCTCTAGACTGGCAGGTGGTCACAGCACGTGATGGCGGAGCCTCCAGGTAGGCTAGCAGACAGGTAGCAGATGAGCGCTCCCAGGTGAGCGGGCAAGAGTATCTGGACTGGTAGGTGGTCACAGCACGTGACGGCGGAGCCTCCAGGTAGGCTAGCAGACAGGTAGCAGATGAGCGCTCCCAGGTGAGCGGGCAAGAGTCTCTGGACTGGCAGGTGGTCACAGCACGTGACAGCGGAACCTCCAGGTAGGCTAGCAGGCGGGTAGCAGGTGGGCGCTCCCAGGTGAGTGGGCAAGCTGGTCCATAGACAGACTGACAGGTGTCGGAAGGCAGACCGTCGGACCTCAGGCTAGCAAGCAGGTAAGCGGATAACAGGCAGGAATCAGACAGCAATCTGGCAGGAAACTGGCAGGTAACTGGCAGGTAACTGGAAACGGGACCTGAGGGCTGAAGCAGAGTAGTGAACAGTGCAACAGTGCCTAGCAGAGGGCATTGACGCCGACACTACAGTACCCCCCCTTTAGGCCCCCCCTTTTTTAGGCCAGACAGAAATTTAGCAAGGATGAGAGGGGCATGGATGTTCTCCCGGGTCTCCCACGTTCTCTCTTCAGGACCAAACCCCTTCCAATCTACTAGAAAAAAGGTCTTTCCTCTTACCCTTTTTGTGGCCAGAATGTTCTCTACCTCAAACTCGTTTTCAGTGGAAACCGGAGCAGGAGGTGTACCTGTAGACTTGGAAAAAGAGTTAAGTACCACGGGTTTGAGGAGAGATACATGGAAGGAGTTAGGGATCCGCAAGTTGGCCGGGAGTTTCAATTTATAGGCCACCGGGTTGATCTGACTGATGACCTCCAGAGGACTGATGAACCGAGGCCCCTAACTTATAGGAAGGAATCTTGAGCCGGACATACTTGGACGAGAGCCAGACCTTATCTCCTGGACGGAATTGAGGAGGATCCAGACGTTTTTTTGTCAGCCTGTCTTTTCATACGCTCGGACGACTGAAGGAGTGCGGACCGGGTACTCTCCCACAAGGAGGAAAATTTGTTAACAAGAGATTCCGCAGCCGGATTATCCACCGAGGTGGAGACGGGAAATGGGATCCGAGGATGCTGACAAGACTACAAAAAACGGGGATTTGGAGGAAGATTCGCTCTCGTGATTGTTGTAAGAGAATTCGGCCCATGGCAGGAGATCCACCCAGTCAGAATGGTGGGCATTAACGAAGTGCCGGAGGTAACTGGTCAGGATCTGATTGATCCGCTCCACTTGACCATTAGACTGTGGGTGGTAAGCGGAAGAGAAGTCCAGGGTGACGTCTAGCAATTTACAAGTGGCTCTCCAGAAACGTGAGGTGAACTGTACCCCATGATCCGACACGATGTGGAGGGGCAGGCCATGAAGACGGAAGATGTGACGGATAAAGTCTTTAGCCAGCTCGGGTGCAGACGGGAGGCCTGGCAGGGGAATAAAGTGAGCCATCTTGGAAAAGCGGTCAGCGACCACCCAAATGACCGTACAACCGGCAGAGACGGGGAGATCAGTTATGAAGTCCATAGCAATATGCTGCCAGGGGGCAGCAGGCACAGGAAGCGGAAGGAGGCGACCGGCTGGCAGGTGTCTCGGGACTTTGTTGCGGGCGCAGGACACACAGGCAGAAACAAAGTCTATTACGTCCTTGTGCAGGGTAGGCCACCAGTAGTGCCGGGTAATAAGCTGGAGGGTCTTTTTCTGACCGGCGTGGCCAGCTAGTTTAGACGAATGGCCCCAGTGTAGGATCTTCTCCCGATCAGGTACTGAAACGAACGTCTTACCGGGAGGGAGACTATTTAGACTCACGGGAGCCACTTGCATTACTCTGGCGGGATCGATGATATGTTTGGGTTCTTCCTCGAGATCGGACACCAGAAAGGATCGGGACAAGGCGTCTTCTTTGATGTTTTTATCAGCCGGGCGAAAATGAAGAACAAAATCAAAGCGAGCAAAAAACAAGGACCACCGGGCTTGGCGCGGGTTAAGTCTCTGGGCATGCTGGAGGTAAGCCAAGTTCTTGTGGTCAGTGTAGATTATTACCGGGTGAAGAGCCCCCTCAAATAGGTAACGCCACTCCTCCAATGCCAGCTTGATGGCCAATAACTCTCGGTCTCCTATGGAATAGTTGCGCTCAGAAGAGGAGAAGAGTTTGGAGAAGAAGCCACAAGTTACCATTCTCCCGGAAGACGATTTTTGGGTAAGTACTAGTGTTGAGCCACCCCCATAGTGTTCGAGTTCGGTTCGGTTCGTCGAACAACCGTGTGTTCGCCGAATTGTTCGTCGAACACCTTCGAACACCGTTAAAACCAATGGCAGGCAAACAAAAACACATAGAAACACATAGAAAACACCTTCAAAGGTGTCCAAAAGCTGACAAACTGCTCAGAAGACACAACTAACACATGGAAAAGTGACAAGTACATATAGTCATGCGAAAAGAAAAGAGGTGGAGGAGTAAAAGGAGGGGGAGACACAGATATAGGCATGTCATGCCCTTCTAAAATCCAAAAAGTGAGAAGCCGACACGTTCAGTCCGCTCCTGCCCGTGCCACCTCCGCGTCGCCGGGTTTGTGCCAGAGCCGCGGTGAACCCTGACGGCCAGCCCCCCTCTCCCAATACTGGTGCCTGTCCGCTGGTGGGTCGAGCGAGCCCCCCTGTGGTGGAGGCAGCTCTAAGCTTTTTAATTTAAATTGTCTCTCTAATTTGAATGAATACACTTTAAATCCATTTACAAGGATCTATTGGAGGGCAAGTCTCATGCCAGCAGCCGCGTAATTCCAGCTCCAGTAGCGTCCACTAAAGCTGCTGCATTTAAAAAGCTTTTATAAGGATCGAGCTCGGCTGTCCACCGCAAGGCATCCTACTGCCAGTTCCAGCCCCTATGCCTTGGGGTGCCTCCTGATGCTCTTCACTGAGTATCCCGTGGTCCCGAAGCATTTCCTTTGAAAAAATTAAGTGTCCAAACTACAGGTGGTGTATAGAGATGAGCGGTGTTCGACTAGAACTGTTCGCCAATCTCAAATTCGAGCTGTTTTGGGCGGTGTTCGAGTTGTTCGACGAACCCGAACGATTTGCAAAAAATTCGGCTGTTCGAGGTTATGTTCGATAACTGTTCGTGCACCAAAAGCGTGTCCTGCATGTCTGGCGCTATTTAGAGCACCAATCATGCAGGGATTGTCTGCCACTCACTGTAATGCCACAGCCATGGTGGTTGTGGCATTACAGTGAATGCCCAAATCGATGGGAACAGTGCCAACAGTGAAACATGAAAAGCCGGCAATTCAGCAGCGGCATACACCTGTACCCTACAATTTAGAACCGAAAGAATAGAGCTTCACACATAGATTAGATAGATATAAACATGTCAGCCACATATATATGAAGTACAGTGACAGTGCTGGTTACTGTACTTGTCATTTAGCGTAAAGGATTTATCAAAAAAAATAATAGTGTTTTCATGCACCGTCTCTTTAAAAAAGCCGGCCGGCAATTCAGCAGCGGTACCCGACAATTTATAACAGACAGAATAGAGCTTCACACATAGATTAGATAGATAGAAACATGTCAGTCACATATATATGAAGTACAGTGATAGTGTTGGTTACTGTACTTGTCATTTAGTATTAAAATAAAGGATTTATTATTAAAAAAATTGGCGTGGGGTTCCCCTTAATTTTAGGCTCTAGCGGAGGTTAAGCAGACGGCTGGGGCAGATGTTTGAAGCCTGGGAAGGGGGTAATACCCACGGAGCTTCCCAGGCTACTAATATCAGCCCCCAGCTGAATACATAGCCTTTACTAGCTATTAAAATGGGGGACCCCCCCAAAAAAATGACGTGGGGTCCCCCCTAATTTAATAGCTAGCAAAGGCTAGGCAGACAGCTGGGGGCTGATATTAATAGCCCAGGAAGGGAGCCATGAATATTGGCCCCCTCCCAGGCTAGAAACACCAGCCGTCAGCCGCCCCAGAAATGGCGCATTCATAGGATGCGCCAATTCTGGCACTTAGCCTCGCTCTTCCACGCTGCCCTGGTGCGGTGGCAGGGGGTAATAGGGTTGGGGTTGATGTCAGCTTATAATGCCAGCTGACATCAAGCCCAGGTTAGTAATGGAGAGGCGTCTATAAGACACCCCCATTACTAACCCCATAGTCAAAGTTAAAAAAAACACAAACACCCAGAATAAAGTCCTTTAATTGAAATAAAGACACAATCCTTTATTGTTCTAAATTAAACCATACTTACCGTCACGCCCATTCCAGCTGAAGCCAACGATCTCCTGCAATAAAAGAAAAATAATAAAGCAACCTCATCCTTACCTTTCCATGGTTCCCACGACAGCTTCAGCTCTGCTACATCGAGATGACAGGCTGGACCGCAGCAGAACGCTGCCATCCAGCCTCTCATCCCGCAGACACTGAGAAGCGCAGGCTTGCTTGCGCTGCTCAGCGTCTCTCTGTGACGACATCCAGATGAGCCGAGTTCATGTCCAATGAACTCGGCTCACCTCATGCACGTCACTGACAGCGTGGGAAAATTCTCACGCTGAAGCGGTGAGTGCAGGAGAATTCTCCCACGCTGTCAGTGACGTGCATAAGGTGAGCTCATGTCCAATGAACTCAGCTCACCTCCTGCACGTCACTGACAGCGTGGGAGAATTCTCCTGCACTCAGCGCTTCAGCGTGAGAATTCTCCCACGCTGAAGCGCTGAGTGCAGGAGAATTTTCCCACGCTGTCAGTGACGTGCATAAGGTGAGCTCATGTCCAATGAACTCAGCTCACCTCCTGCACGTCACTGACAGCGTGGGAGAATTCTCCTGCACTCAGCGCTTCAGTGTGAGAATTCTCCCACGCTGAAGCGCTGAGTGCAGGAGAATTTTCCCACGCTGTCAGTGACGTGCATGAGGTGAGCCGAGTTCATTGGACATTAACTCGGCTCATCTGGATGCCCTCACAGAGAGACACTGTGGAGCGCAAGCAAGCCTGCGCTTCTCAGTGTCTGCGGGATGACAGGCTGGATGGCAGCGTTCTGCTGCGGTCCAGCCTGTCATCTCGATGTAGCAGAGCTGAAGCTGTCGTGGGAACCATGGAAAGGTAAGGATGATGTTGCTTTATTATTTTTCTTTTATTTCAGGAGATCGTTGGCTTCAGCTGGAATGGGCGTGATGGTAAGTATGGTTTAATTTAGAACAATAAAGAATTGTGTGTTTATTTCAATTAAAGGACTTTTTTCTGGGTGTTGTGTTTTTTTTAAATACTTTACTAGAAATTCATGGTGGTCATGTCTAATATTGGCGTGACCCCATGAATTTCGGGCTTAGGGCCAGCTGATAATGCCAAGCTGGCCCTAACCCCTTTATTACCCAGTGAGCCACCGCATCAGGGCCCTGGATGAGTTGGGTACAGCGCCAGAAGATGGCGCTTCTATGAACGCGCCATTTTCCGGGGTGGCTGCGGACTGCAATTTGCAGCGGGGGTGGCCCAGAAAGCTTGGGCCTCCCTGCGCTGCGGATTCCAGTCCCCAGCTGCCTAGTTGTACCTGGCTGGACACAAAAACAGGGCGAAGCCCCACGTCAATTTTCTTTACATTATTTCATGAAATAATTAAGAAAAAAAGGGCTTCCCTATATTGTTGTGTCCGGCCAGGTACAAATAGGCAGCTGGTGGTTGGGGGCAGCCCGTTCCTGCCTGCTGTACCTGGCTGGACACAAATATAGTGCGAAGCCCCACGTCAATTTTTTTTAAATTATTTCATGAATTTCCTGAAATAATTTAAAAAAATTGAAGTGGGGCTTCGCACTATATTTGTGTCCAGCCAGGTACAGCAGGCAGGAACGGGCTGCCCCCATCCACCAGCTGCCTATTTGTACCTGG
Organism: Phyllobates terribilis; assembly: GCF_046119375.1. Classification (NCBI taxonomy): domain Eukaryota; kingdom Metazoa; phylum Chordata; class Amphibia; order Anura; family Dendrobatidae; genus Phyllobates; species Phyllobates terribilis. The sequence goes on from NW_027362764.1 coordinate 214,476,095, forward strand.
CCGGACACAACAATATAGGGAAGCCCTTTTTTTCTTAATTATTTCATGAATTTCATGAAATAATTAAAAACAAATTGAAGTGGGGCTTCGCACTATATTTGTGTCCAGCCAGGTACAGCAGGCAGGAACGGGCTGCCCCCAACCACCAGCTGCCTATTTGTACCTGGCCGGACACAACAATATAGGGAAGGCCTTTTTTTCTTAATTATTTCATGAATTTCATGAAATAATTAAAAAAAAAGTACGTGGGGCTTCGCCCTATTTTTGTGTCCAGCCAGGTACAACTAGGCAGCTGGGGGCTGGAATCTGCAGCGCAGGGAGGCCAAAGCTTTCTGGGCTCCCCCCCGCTACAAATTGCAGTCCGCAGCCACCCCGGAAAATGGCGCGTTCATAGAAGCGCCATCTTCTGGCGCTGTACCCAACTCATCCAGGGCCCTGGTGCGGTGGCTCACTGGGTAATAAAGGGGTTAGGGCCAGCTTGGTATTATCAGCTGGCTCCAAGCCCAAAATTCATGGGGTCACGCCAGTATTAGACATGACCGCCATGAATTTCTAGTAAAGTATTTAAAAAAAACACAACACCCAGAGTAAAGTCCTTTAATTGAAATAAAGACACAATTCTTTATTGTTATAAATTAAACCATACTTACCATCACACCCATTCCAGCTGAAGCCAACGATCTCCTGCAATAAAAGAAAAATAATAAACCAACCTCATCCTTACCTTTCCATGGTTCCCACGACAGCTTCAGCTCTGCTACATCGAGATGGCTGGCTGGACCGCAGCAGAACGCTGCCATCCAGTCTGTCATCCCGCAGACACTGAGAAGCGCAGGCATGCTTGCGCTCCTCACTGTCTCGCTGTGACGGCATCCAGATGAGCCGAGGTCATGTCCAATGAACTCGGCTCACCTCATGCACGTCACTGACAGCGTGGGAAAATTCTCACGCTGAAGTGCTGAGTGCAGGAGAATTCTCCCACGCTGTCAGTGATGTGCATGAGGTGAGCTCATGTCCAATGAACTCAGCTCACCTCCTGCACGTCACTGACAGCGTGGGAAAATTCTCCTGCAATCAGCGCTTCAGCGTGAGAATTTTCCCACGCTGTCAGTGACGTGCATGAGGTGAGCCGAGTTCATTGGACATGAACTCGGCTCCTCTGGATGTCGTCACAGAGAGACGCTGAGCAGCGCAAGCAAGCCTGCGCTTCTCAGTGTCTGCGGGATGACAGGCTGGATGGCAGCGTTCTGCTGCGGTCCAGCCTGTCATCTCGATGTAGCAGAGCTGAAGCTGTCGTGGGAACCATGGAAAGGTAAGGATGAGGTTGCTTTATTATTTTTCTTTTATTGCAGGAGATCGTTGGCTTCAGCTGGAATGGGCGTGATGGTAAGTATGGTTTAATTTAGAACAATAAAGGATTGTGTCTTTATTTCAATTAAAGGACTTTATTCTGGGTGTTTGTGTTTTTTTTAACTTTGACTATGGGGTTAGTAATGGGGGTGTCTTATAGACGCCTCTCCATTACTAACCTGGGCTTGATGTCAGCTGGCATTATAAGCTGACATCAACCCCAACCCTATTACCCCCTGCCACCGCACCAGGGCAGCGTGGAAGAGCGAGGCTAAGTGCCAGAATTGGCGCATCCTATGAATGCGCCATTTCTGGGGCGGCTGACGGCTGGTGTTTCTAGCCTGGGAGGGGGCCAATATTCATGGCTCCCTTCCTGGGCTATTAATATCAGCCCCCAGCTGTCTGCCTAGCCTTTGCTAGCTATTAAATTAGGGGGGACCCCACGTCATTTTTTTGGGGGGTCCCCCATTTTAATAGCTAGTAAAGGCTATGTATTCAGCTGGGGGCTGATATTAGTAGCCTGGGAAGCTCCGTGGGTATTACCCCCTTCCCAGGCTTCAAACATCTGCCCCAGCCGTCTGCTTAACCTCCGCTAGAGCCTAAAATTAAGGGGAACCCCACGCCAATTTTTTTAATAATAAATCCTTTATTTTAATACTAAATGACAAGTACAGTAACCAACACTATCACTGTACTTCATATATATGTGACTGACATGTTTCTATCTATCTAATCTATGTGTGATGCTCTATCTTTCTGTTCTAAATTGTCGGGTACCGCTGCTGAATTGCCGGCCGGCTTTTTTAAAGAGACAGTGCATGAAAACACTATTATTTTTTTAAATAAATCCTTTACACTAAATGACAAGTACAGTAAGCAACACTATCACTGTACTTATTATATATGTGACTGACATGTTTCTATCTATCTAATCTATGTGTGAAGCTCTATTCTTTCTGTTCTAAATTGTCGGGTACAGATGCTGAATTGCCGGCCGGCTTTTTTAAAGAGACGGTGCATGAAAACACTAATATTTTTTTTAATAAATCCTTTACACTAAATGACAAGTGCAGTAACCAACACTGTCACTGTGCTTCTTATATGTGTGACTGACATGTTTCTATCTATCTAATCTATGTGTGATGCTCTATTCCTTCTTGTCTAAATTGTCGGGTACCGGTGTATGCCGCTGCTGAATTTGCCGGCCGGCTTTTTTAAAGAGAGTGTCTTCTGAGCAGTTTGTCAGCTTTTGGACACCTTTGCAGGTGTTTTCTATGTGTTTCTATGTGTTTTTGTTTGCCTGCCATTGGTTTTAACGGTGTTCGACGGTGTTCTAAGGTGTTCGACGAACAGTTCGACGAACAGTTCCTCGAACATCCCGGTGTTCGACGAACCGAACCGAACCCGAACACTACGGGGGTGGCTCAACACTAGTGGTGTAGCTTACTTAACAGCCGGGATAATCCGCTGACTAGCAGACACTGCTACTAGGCACAAAGTATTTCCTGGGCTAGATGCAGTTAAAAATTTGTAATTAGATACTCTCGTTGGATGCTGAGAAAGCATTCCATAGAGTCTCCTGGCACGCCATATATGATTCTCTTAAAAAGCTTGGGGTAGGGGTCTAGGGGACCCTTTTATAGCCAAAATCACGGCCCTGTATCGCAATACGTCACCTAGGCTGAAGATAAATGGAACTGTAGCACCCTGAGGGCTCGGTTGCTACAGAGGTATTGCACCTCACCCAGAGGTGTGATATCTCACTCTCAGGTAAGGATGTAGTGTGGATCAGGACCCGACACCTGCATGCATTACACCACATTGCCGTGGGGCAGGGCGACCAATATGCCCCTGAGATGGGCACGACAGTCCCTGTCCCTGGCTGGAGTGGGGGGAGGGAACACTGAGGAAGGGGAACCCTGTAGTGCAGGAGCAGGGAGGAAGCAGTTCCTGGGTGCATTGAGAAGGGAGTATAAAAGGTGGGCACCATCTTAGTTCAGTGCAGAGAAGTCTGAGCAGAAGTGGCAGGGAGCAGGGGCTCTGCATGAGCTCTGCTCCGGAGGCGGGCCTAGTAACAGAGGCCCAGGCCTGGAAGAGGGAGAAGGAAGGAAGAGGAGCGGAGAAGGCTCCAGGAACGAGGAACGAAGGGATCCCAGGGGTGCGGACGGGCGAGTCGCCACCGCACGCCCGAATCCACCTGCGTGGAGGGGTCAGGCCAAAGGGGGAGACTGGTCCCCGAAACTAGTGGAGGCAGGAAATGACCCTCAGCTAGAAACAGGAGGCTGTGACATTTTATGTGGCGCAGCCCCTCGCTACACCCGCTAGGAAGGCACCACATAGGGTCAGGGAAACTGGCGCCAAGTTTACCAAGAGGAGGCCCGAGGCAGCCGGACAGAAGGGTTGGTAAGAAAGGCCAGACAAAGGACACACAAAGGTGGTCTTGTGAAGCGCTCCAAAGTTATCTGGGAGTTGTCTGAGCCCCTCACCTGGTGAGCACAGTACGACGTGGGCAGCCGTTACCTGCAGACGTGGTCTGGATAATAAGAACTGTGAGTAAAGGCCCTGGACTGCATCACTGGCTCCGTGTGGTTACTGCTGCTGCCCTGCACCATCACCCCCATCCTCCGCATACACTGCCCTGAGGCTATACTCCTCCCGTGGGGAGTTATGCTACGCTCTGCTGCACCCACAACACCAGCCTCAGCGGTCTGCCCTGGAGCGGCGGTTCACTCTGACCGCAATCCACGGGTGGCGTAGTCGGACATTTAAACATCAAAACCACATAAATAGTTCCGCCACTGGTTTGACCGCCCTGAGCCACGGAACCGGGTCGCCGCCACGAAGACTACAACCACCAGCATCCACCAAAAAGGGTCCGGCGCCGGGTGTCCCAAGGCCCAGGGGGCGCGTCAGAACATTTTCATCACCTTTCACAATCACCAATGGGACAAGGCAGGGATGTTCTCTGTCCCCTCTCTTATACATCCTAGTGACGGAGCACCTGCTCTCATCAATTCGCCATAACCCCAATATTAGGTGGATTGAGGTGGGAGGCACCGAGTACAAGTGCTCTCTATTTGCTGATGATGTCCTAGTATATATCACTCAATCACATATATCCATCCATGCTGTTATGGCTGAAATAGATCACTTTGTTACATGGTCAAATTTTAAAATCAATGCAGCGAAGTCTGAGGCCCTCGATGTCTCCCTCCCCAAATCCATATAGGATTCCATCCAGTCCAACTTTCCCTTTGCCTGGCCCTCACAGGGTATCAAATACTTAGGAATTCCTATTCATTAGAGACCTCTCCCATCTATGTTATCTTAATTTTGGGCCCTTTATTGAACAACTCCATACAGACCACGGTTGGCAAGTTAGAACTGTAAGATTCACTATGTGAACCACTGGTGTTTTGTGGAAAAGCACATGTACACTGTGTTCCAAATTATTATGCAAAAAGTGTTTAGGAGTGATAAGGGAAGAATTTGTTTGTTTGTCAGTTAAACTCATTGATGGTGATGTGTGTCAGGGCTCTTTATATCACTGTAAGCAATTGCAGACACCTGTGCTAATTAGTTTGGCAGGTGTGTCCAATGAAAGGCAAGACTACTTAAGAAGGCTGTCTCACATTATTAAGCAGCCTACATTTTCTGCCAAAATGGGAAAGAAAAAGGATGTGTCGGCTGCTGAGAAGCAACAAATTGTGGAGTGTTTAGGTCAAGGCATGACTACAATCAACATTGTGCGATGATCAGGATGAAGTGTCTTGGCAATCAAGAAGTATGTAGCTGATTCACAGTACACACGTGTGCGTGCTGATAAGGGCAAATTGAGGACTCTTTCCTACAGGCAATTACGTCAGGTTGAAAGAGCAGCGGCAAAAAAGCCTTGTCATAGCAGCAGACAAGTTTTTGAAGCTGCTGGTGCCTCCAACGTCCCCCGAGCAACAAGATGCAGGGTCCTTCAGAGGTTTGCAGCTGTGCATACGCCATCCTGTCGACCTCCTCTATCCACTTCACACAAGCAGAAACGGCTCCAGTGGGCCAAACATTACATGAAGACTGATTTCAAAACAGTTTTGTTCACGGATGAGTGCCGTGCAGCGCTCGATGGTCCAGATGGATGGAGTGGAGGATGGCTGGTTGATGGACACCCCACGCAAGGTGGAGTAATGTTTTGGGCTGGAATCATGGGGAGAGAGATTGTCGGCCCCTTTAGGATCCCTGAAGGCGCTAAAGATGAACTCCATAATGTATGTGGATTTTCTCAAACAGCACTTCCTGCCATGGTTCAAGAAGAAGAACCGTGTATTTCACAGCAAGATCATTTTTTTGCATGATAATGCACCATCTCATGCTGCACATAAAACATCTGCATCTCTGGCTGATATGGGCATAAAAGGGGACAAACTTATGGTGTGACCCCCATGCTCCCCTGACCTCTACCCCATTCAGAACCTTTGGAGCATCATTAAAAGGAGTGTCTATGATGGCGGGAGGCAGTTCACATCTAAGCAACAGCTCTGGGAGGGTATTCTGTCCTCATGCAAAACAATTGAAGCAGAAACCATCCAAAACCTGACAAATTCAATGGACGAGAGAGTTCAGAAGCTCCTTTCGAACAAGGGGTCCTATGTGAAAATGTAACATCACCTAGAATAAAGTTTTGAGTTGAAAACTGTTTGATTTCAGTTTCTAACAACCTGCTAATGCTTATAATTTCAAAAATGACCATTTTTTTGGTCTTTATTAAAATGAAAAGGTTGATCGAAAAGTTTGGGGGATCTAAGAGTGTGGCAACCCAGTAGTCATGATTACTTCGAATTCTGACAATATGAGGGTCATGCTGCAGGTAGTGCAGCAAGAAGGCACTTATGTGTCTTGCGCATCTCGCAGCCCCAAAATTATTTTCCGGGCTAGATGCAGCTAAAAATTATTATTAATTTTAAATCTGGTGAAGCTTTAGTATAGATGGCCTAATAGGATCAGTGCTGCACACTGCTACAAAGCCCAAATTATTTTCCAGTCAAGATACAGATAAACATGATTAGTAATTTTAAATCTGGTGGAGCTTATTATAGATGGCCTAATAGAATCAGTGCTGCACACTGCTACAAAGCCCAAATTATTTTCCAGCCAAGATACAGATAAACATGATTAGTAATTTGAAAGCTTAAAACGGTTGGTAGGGTGATTTTAACCAATCATCAAGCTTTTACTCTCCCCAGGATGACACAGGGGTAGAAAAGTCGTTTCGGATCCATGATTTGTTCATCTTTATGAACGTGAGTCTGTCTACATTATCAGTGGAGAGCCGCGTGCGCTTATCTGTCAGCACACCACCAGCAGCGCTGAACACACGTTCAGACAGAACGCTGGCTGCGGGGCATGACAAGATCTCCAAGGCGTAAGTGGCTAGCTCCGGCCATTTATCCAGATTGGAAGCCCAAAAAGAGCAAGGGTCCAGTGACACAGTCATGGCTTCAATGTTTACTTGGAGATACTCCTGTACCATCGTCTCTAGGCGTTGACTATGTGTCAGACTTCTTGTCTCCTGTGGCCTTGCAAAGGATGGGCTAAAAAAGTGGTGAAATGATTCCGCAAAATTGATGTTACCAGCAGATACTGTGGTTCTGTTATGGTTTGAGTGCTGAACACTTGACGGTCCCACGGTTGGCAAGTTGGAACTGTGAGATTCACTACGTGCACCACTGGTATTTTGTGGAAAAGCACATGTAAGATTCTGCAACAGTCTCTGCTGATACTCCTGCATGCGTGCATCCCTTTCTATGGCAGGAATAATTTCTGCAAATTCACTTTTGTACCGGGGATCTAACAGTGTGGCAACCCAGTAGTCAGGATTATTTCTAATTCTCACAATTCGAGGGTCATGTTGCAGGTAGTGCAGCAAGAAGGCACTCATGTGTGTTGCGCATCCAGGAGCACCAAGTCCCTGTTGTGTTGGTGGCGAGGTAACAATCATGCTTCCTTCCTCTGTCCTCTCCCCCCAACCTCGCACAACAGAAATGTGATCAAGGTCTCCCTCATCTGATGAGTCTTCCATCAGTTCGTCCTCCACTTCTTCCTGGGCTCCTGCACCTTCCTCACTAGTTTGGCTGCTACCATGCGCCCTGGCAAAACCATCTCCCCCACCCTCACATGCCTGCCGCCTTGGTGCTGCCGACCGTCTGGACCTTGCAGATGTTAGCCCTTCTGCATACAACTCCTCCTCCTCTACTTCCTCCACCTCCTCTTGTGCCACCACCTGACTCCGAATTCTGTTTAACATGTGCTCCAGCATGTAAATCACCGGAATAGTCATGCTGATAATGGCATCGTCAGCACTAAACATCTTCGTCGCCATTTCAAAACTGTGCAGAAGGGTGCATAGGTCCCTGATCTGAGACCACTCCTCCAGCGTGATTTGCCCCACCTCTGGATCTCGTTGGCCCAGGCTATACGTCAGAACGTATTGCACCAGGGCTTGTCGGTGCTGCCACAGTCGCTGCAACATGTGCAGAGTTGAATTCCACCGGGTAGGCACATCGCATTTTAGCCGGTGAAGTGGCTGGCCCAACGACTTCTGTAGAGATGTAAGTCGCTGAGCTGCGGGATGCGAACGGCGGAAGTGAGCACACAGCGACCGTGCCCTCTGCAGAAGGCCATCTAGTCTGGGATAGTGGGCTAAAAATTGCTGGACAACCAGGTTCAACACGTGAGCCATACAAGGCACGTGTGTGACATTGCCCCGGCGAAGGGCCGCACCCAGGTTTGCAGCATTGTCGCACACGGCCTTCCCTGGTTTCAGGTCCAGTGGAGACAACCATTCATGAAATTGGTTCTCCAGAGCTGACCATAACTCCTCAGCTGTGTGACTCACATTTCCCAGACATTTCAATGTAAAAACCGCCTGATGACGTTGAGCCCTACTGCCAGCATAGTAAGGAGGTGTGCAGGATCCCTTCTGCACAGTTAGAAAGCTTGTGGCATGACCAGACAGGCTTTGGGTGCAGGTGGAAGACCGAGAGGAGGTTGAGGAGGCAGAAGCAGTGGAGGAACTTTGACATAAAGAGGATTGACGCACAACTCGTGGGGACGGCAAGACTTGGACAGCAGCCCCTTGTCCTGCTGTCACCATAGTTACCCAGTGCCCAGTCAGCGACATGTAACGCCCCTGTCCATGCCTACTCGTCCACGTGTCTGTGGTGAAATGCACCCTGTCACACACAGAGTTTCTCAAAGAAGCGGTGATGTTGTGTGCGACATGCTGGTGGAGCGCAGGCACACCTTTCTTTGAGAAGTAGTGCCGACTGGGCATCTGGTACTGGGGCACTGCGACGGACATAAGGTCTCGAAAATCCTCTGTGTCCACCAGGCAGAAAGGCATTTCTGTAGCCAAGAGCTTGCAGATGGTGAAATTCAACCTCTTAGCTTTCTCATGGCTAGGAGGAAATGGTCTTTTACTTGTCCACATCTGAGGGACCGAGGGCTGGCTATTGTGCTTAGACGGGGTTGATAAGGGTGTCCCCGGCAAACTGCCGGTCTGTGAGGAAGATGCAGGCGGACATGTTAGGTTGCCTTGATCCAAAGGTGGTGCTATCGATGTCGGACAGCGCTCAACACCAGCTGGTGTTACCACCTCCAAAGAAAATGATGACCTGCCAATCACGCTGGCTGTTGCGGGTAAAGAGGTGGCAGGTCTGCGCCCCAAAACAGGTGTGACTGCTGTCCCCCCAGTCACAGAGGATGAAGAGGCCGCGGATGCACAAGATATAGCAGACGGTGGTTGGCCCGGCCGGCTAGGCCGCATTGTAGCACACTGAGCTTCCCACTGCAACTTATGCTTCATGTCCATGTGCCGGTTCATGCATGAAGTACTCAAACTATGTATTTTTTGGCCTCTACTTAGCTTTTGCTGACAAATGTTACAGATAACACGAGTTGGGTCATCTTTATCGATCTGAAAAAATGCCCAGGCTATGCAAGGCTTAGCACCCATGCGACCTGAAGAGCCACCACGACTTGTGGTGAGAGGCAGAGTTGTGTTTGAGGATGCAGTTGTTGACGTGCTTCCAGTACTACGTCTCTGTCCAGGAAGGCGCAACCTGACCTCGTCGTCACTAGCATCTTCCTCCACCTCCTCTGCTGACCTCATCTCTTGGCTGACTGTGGGTTGACAGTAAGTGGGATCTCCAACCTCATCATCATCACCCTGTGCGTTATCACACCCGTCGTCCTCAGAGCCAACCTGTTCCTGCCCTGACAAAAAACTAAAGTTGTCGCTCCAATCAGGTATTTGAGTCTTATCATCGTCTTCCTCATTGTCTCCACCAACAGGAGTTACAGTTTGGGAATGAGGGTCTACATTATGGTCAGAACCTTCTGCGTCTGGTCCTGGATCCGACTCATAAAGATTCTGGGCATCAGTGCAGATCATTTCCTCGTCTGGATTCACAGAAGCCCTGGAGTCGACCTCTGATTCCCAGGCTATAGTATGAGTAAACAGCTCTGCAGACTCAACCATCTGTTCTACCTCATACTCAGACGGGCAGCTGGAGATTTGGGAGCTGTGAGGAAGCAAGTGCGATTGGGGTGACACCTTTGAGGACTGGAGTATTTGTGATGTTGAAGTTGATGTGGAGGAGAGCCCACTTAAAGGAGCACTTGATATCCGTTGAAGCACCTGCTGTTTTTGTGCCTCATCTGGAATTTGTAGCGATTGGCGTGGCCGTAAGAAAGGGATCTTATCACATTGTCCGCTAAAAGAAGTAGACATTTTAGTTTGGCTGGAAGATGGTCTTTCTTCTGCAGATGTTACTGTTGCTTTAACACCTACCCCACGGACACAACCTTTTTTCCCCTTCCCAACACGCCTATTCCCCTTTCCACCAGCAGCAGGCCTTTTTCCACTCATTTTGGTGGTTAACTAATTCACAACTCTGGAGTTGTTTGCACAAAAAAACAATGGATGGGAACCGAGCAGAGCTGAGTGGCCAAACTGTGGTATTAGGCCAAAACTATTGGCTGGGTTAGATGCAGAAAAAAATTATATTCAATTTGCAACCTGATGGAGGTCAGTATAGATGGACTAATAGAACAAGTCCCACACACAGCTAGAAGTCCAAATATTTTTTCAGAGGTAGATGCAGAAAAATTTTTTATTCAGTTTGCAACCTGATGGAGGTCTGTATAGATGGATTAATAGAACAAGTCCCACACACAGCTACAAGCCCAATATTTTTTCAGAGGTAGATGCAGAAAAAAAATATATTCAGTTTGCAACCTGATGGAGGTCAGTATAGATGGACTAATAGAGAAAGTCCCACACACTGCTAGAAGGCCAAATATTTTTTCAGAGCTAGATGCAGACAAAAATTATTTTGAATTTGCAACCTGATGGAGGTCAGTATAGGTGGACTAATAGAACAAGTCCCACACACAGCTAGAAGGCCAAATATTTTTTCAGAGCTAGATGCAGAAAAAAATTATATTCAGTTTGCAACCTGATGGAGGTCTGTATAGATGGATTAATAGAACAAGTCCCACACACAGCTAGAAGCCCAAATATTTTTTCAGAGGTAGATGCAGATAAAAATTATTTTTAATTTGCAACCTGATGGAGGTCAGTATAGATGGACTAATAGAGAAAGTCCCACACACTGCTAGAAGGCCAAATATTTTTTCAGAGCTAGATGCAGATAAAAATTATTTTTAATTTGCAACCTGATGGAGGTCAGTATAGATGGACTAATAGAGAAAGTCCCACACACTGCTAGAAGGCCAAATATTTTTTCAGAGCTAGATGCAGATAAAAATTATATTCATTTTGCAACCTGATGGAGGTCAGTATAGATGGACTAATAGAACAAGTCCCACACACAGCTAGAAGCCCAAATATTTTTTCAGAGGTACTGTAGATGCAGATAAAAATTATTTTTAATTTGCAACCTGATGGAGGTCAGTATAGATGGACTAATACAACAAGTCCCACACACAGCTAGAAGCCCAATATTTTTTCAGAGGTAGATGCAGAAAAAAATATATTCAGTTTGCAACCTGATGGAGGTGAGTATAGATGGAGTAATAGAACAAGTCCCACACACAGCTAGAAGCCCAAATATTTTTTCAGAGGTAGATGCAGATAAAAATTATTTTTAATTTGCAACCTGATGGAGGTCAGTATAGATGGACTAATAGAGAAAGTCCCACACACTGCTAGAAGGCCAAATATTTTTTCAGAGCTAGATGCAGATAAAAATTATATTCAATTTGCAACCTGATGGAGGTCAGTATAGATGGACTAATAGAACAAGTCCCACACACAGCTAGAAGCCCAAATATTTTTTCAGAGGTACTGTAGATGCAGATAAAAATTATTTTTAATTTGCAACCTGATGGAGGTCAGTATAGATGGACTAATAGAGAAAGTCCCACACACTGCTAGAAGGCCAAATATTTTTTCAGAGCTAGATGCAGAAAAAAATTATATTCAGTTTGCAACCTGATGGAGGTCAGTATAGATGGACTAATAGAGAAAGTCCCACACACTGCTAGAAGGCCACATATTTTTTCAGAGGTAGATGCAGAAAAAAATATATTCAGTTTGCAACCTGATGGAGGTCTGTATAGATGGATTAATAGAACAAGTCCCACACACAGCTAGAAGCCCAATATTTTTTCAGAGGTAGATGCAGAAAAAAATATATTCAGTTTGCAACCTGATGGAGGTCAGTATAGATGGACTAATACAACAAGTCCCACACACAGCTAGAAGCCCAATATTTTTTCAGAGGTAGATGCAGAAAAAAATATATTCAGTTTGCAACCTGATGGAGGTCTGTATAGATGGATTAATAGAACAAGTCCCACACACAGCTAGAAGCCCAATATTTTTTCAGAGGTAGATGCAGAAAAAAATATATTCAGTTTGCAACCTGATGGAGGTCAGTATAGATGGACTAATACAACAAGTCCCACACACAGCTAGAAGCCCAATATTTTTTCAGAGGTAGATGCAGAAAAAAATATATTCAGTTTGCAACCTGATGGAGGTCTGTATAGATGGATTAATAGAACAAGTCCCACACACAGCTAGAAGCACAATATTTTTTCAGAGGTAGATGCAGAAAAAAATATATTCAGTTTGCAACCTGATGGAGGTCAGTATAGATGGACTAATACAACAAGTCCCACACACAGCTAGAAGCCCAATATTTTTTCAGAGCTAGATGCAGAAAAAAATTATATTCAATTTGCAACCTGATGGAGGTCAGTATAGATGGACTAATAGAATGATGCTATGCCCAAAAGATTTTACTTCACTAGGTGCAGTAAAAAAATTGGTATTCTATACACAGGTGGTATATCTTGCAACACAGATAGGCTACTCCACTGACTAACACACTCTGCAATAGGCCAAAAAGGATTAGCTTTGCTAGATTCAGCCAAATGCTGTGAAAAAAACTTGCACAGCACTGGCACAGACCTGCCTGGCAAAAACTGATAGGAACTGATGTAACCTAGTCCTGAAAAGGACTCCAATTACAATTAGTCTTTACTCCCACAATCTATCTATTTAAGAGCACAGACCTGCCTGATAAAAGTCGTAGGAAATGCTGTAACCTAGTCCTTAAAAGGACTGCAATCACAACTATTCCCTACTCCCAAGCTATCTGTAGATTTGTGCGAAAATTGGCTTGAAATTAACAAGGTATAGCGCACACAGCAACAGCGGTGCCGTCTAACATGCAGCTGCAGCAGTGAGAAAATGGTGGCGACGGGGAAAATGGCTTGGTCTTATAGGGCAAGGACATGTGACATACACTGCCAATGACACATGCCCTTGCTTGTGTGAAAAAAAGCACTTCGCTCCGTGTGTGCGCTGCTGATAGGCTGACAGATTGCACCTCCCCACTGTAAATGCGGGAAAGAGAAAAAAAAAATGGAGATCTTCATTGTTCCTGCAGAGATCGATCCCCTGCCCCTCCCCCCACCCCGCTGTACACTCAAACTGCGTATTAACATTAATTTTCATCATTACTGAGAAAAAATCCAGTTATGATTTTGGTGCACGAACAGTTATCGAACATAACCTCGAACAGCCGAATTTTTCTCAAATTGTTCGTGTTCGCCGAACTGCTCGAACACCGCCCAAAACAGCTCAAATTTGAGATTGGCGAACAGTTCGAGTAGAACAACGCTCATCTCTAGTAAGTACCTCTCCGGCTCCAGAGGAGGAGGCGTCAACTTCCAGGAAGAACTGCTTGTTGCTGTCCGGGCGATGCAGCACCGGGGCGGAAGAGAAGGCCTGTTTTAAGGAAAGAAAGGCCTCCTCTGCTTCGGGCGGCCACTCTCTGGGATTAGTGCCCTTACGGGTGAGCGCGGAAATTGGGGCAGTCCGGGAAGAGAAGTGCGGTATGAAGAGGCGGTAGTAGTTGGCGAAGCCCAGGAACCGCTGAATAGCCTTCAACCCCTCCGGTCGAGGCCATTTCTCGATGGCAGACAGTTTCTCTGGATCCATTCGGAGGCCGGTCTGAGAAATAATGTAGCCCAAAAACGGAAGCGAGGTCTTCTCAAAGAGGCACTTCTCATATTTAGCGAAGAGGTGATTCTGCCTGAGCCTGAGCAGGACCTGACGAACATCCCTCCGGTGAGTCTGGAGATCCGGAGAGAAGACCAAGATGTCGTCCAGGTACACCACTACGCAGGAGTAGAGAAGGTCCCGGAAGATGTCATTGACCAACTCTTGAAAGACGGCAGGGGCATTACAGAGACCAAAGGGCATTACCAGATATTCATAGTGGCCGTCCCGGGTGTTGAATGCAGTCTTCCATTCATCCCCCTGACGGATACGGACCAGGTTGTACGCCCCACGGAGGTCCAGTTTAGTGAAGATTCTAGCCCCCCTCAGACGATCAAATAACTCCGGAATGAGCGGAAGGGGGTACTTATTCTTCACCGTGATCTGGTTAAGGCCTCTATAGTCTATACAGGGACGGAGAGAGCCGTCCTTCTTTTTAACGAAAAAGAAGCCTGCTCCCGCCGGGGAGGTAGATTTCCGGATGAATCCCCGGGCCAGATTCTCCTCAATATATTCGGACATCGACCGGGTCTCAGCAGCAGACAATGGGTAAATACGCCCACGGGGAGGCGTAGTGCCGGGTAACAGGTCGATAGGACAGTCGTATGGTCTATGAGGGGGTAATGTCTCTGCCTCCTTTTTATTAAAGACATCAGCAAATGACCAATAAGGAATCGGAAGTCCAGGTAGATTCGTTGGGGTAGGAGAAGGACGGACGGGATGAACGGGAACCAAACAAGTCTTATGGCAGTCCTGTCCCCAACGAAGGACTTCTTCGGTCTTCCAGTCAAGCACGGGTGCATGTCTCTGGAGCCAAGGTAGGCCTAGTAAGAGGGCGTGAGAGAGTCCAGGCAGAACATGAAAAGAGATGCTCTCAGAATGCAGCATTCCCACCTGCAGAGTAATGGATTCGGTGACGAGTTGGATGGGACGTGGTAAGAGGCCCCCATCCACGGCAGCGACAGATAAGGGTACAGCCAGAGGTTTGGTGGGAATGCGGTGTTTTTCTACCAGGGACTGTGAAATAAGATTCCAGGCTGCTCCAGAGTCAAGTTGGGCTAGTTCGAAAAAACGGTTCTCCCCGCAGATAATTGAGACTGACAGCAGCAGAGATGGAGAGGATTTATTCTTGTCTAGGTCGACCTCTCTGAGCGAACCTAGACACAGGCGTTTCCCGACCTCTCCGGGCAGGTACTGATCCGGTGCTCCTTGCTGCCACAGTAGAAGCAGCTCCCCTCGGCACGGCGTAAGTCCTGACGGGTTTTGACCATCTTGGTCTGGTCGACCTGCATAGGCTCAGGAGAGTGTACCTGGGGAGAAACGGAGGGAGTGACGGGTTTCTGGAAGGTAGGAGCTAGACGTGGAAACCTCCTCTCACGGGTGACCTCTTTGGCACGCTCCTGGAACCGTAGGTCAATCCGGGTGGCAAGAGTTATTAAGTCATCGAGAGTGGTAGGAATGTCCCGACCGGCGAGTTCATCTTTAATACGGCCGGACAGACCCTCCCAGAAGACAGACACCAGAGCGTCGTTATCCCAGGCCAGCTCCGAGGCAAGGGTACGGAACCGTATGGCATATTGGCCCACGGTGAGACTTCTCTGACGGAGGCGTAGCAGAGACGATGCGGATGAGGTCTTCCGTCCGGGTTCGTCGAAGACTTTCCGGAAAGCCGTGAGAAAGGCAGGCAAGTCGGACACCAGGGGGTCTCCTCTCTCCCATAGAGGATTTAGCCAAGCCAGTGCCTCCCCCATGAGATGGGACATGATGAAGGCTACTTTGGCCCGGTCGGAGTTAAACTGGTGGGACAGGAGTTCAAAGTGCAGGGTGCACTGGTTTATGAAGCCCCGAGCCAGAGCGGAGTCGCCTCCGAAGCGAGGAGGTGCCGAAAGCCAGGGTCTGGAGCAGGATACCATGGTATTGGTGGGCAGTGGAGCTGCCGGGTTGCGAGTCAAGACACTAGCGGTGGTTGCTGGTAGAGCAGTCAGAGTGTCCAGGCGAGAATTGACATTCCGCAGGTGACTCAGGATGGACTCCTGTTGGGACCTCTGACGGGACAGTTCATGACAAAGGTCCGAGAGCGAGGGAGCTTGGGTGCCACTGGGTTCCATGGCCCGAGCAAACTGTAACGGGTCTGGGAGGCGGAACCTCTGAGCAACTTATACAAGGGGGCGGTCCTTGTAAGGAAGCGGGTGGCGACCAGGGAAGACAGGCAGGTAGTCACAGCAGGTGACCGGGACAGTCTCTGGGTAAACGGGCAGGAGGTCACAGCAAGTGACCGGGGCAGTCTTTGGGTGAACGGGCAGGAGGTCACGGCAAGTGACCGGGACAGTCTCTGGGTGAACGGGCAGAAGGTCACGGCAAGTGACCGGGACAGTCTCTGGGTAAAGGGTAGGTACGACCTGTGACGGCTGAGCCTCCAGGTAGGCTAGCAAGCAGATGGCAGATGTGTGCTCCCAGGTGAGCAGGCGAGAGTCTCTGGATAAGCAGGTGGTCACAGCATGTGACGGCGGAGCCTCCAGGTAGGCTAACAGGCAGGTAGCAGATGAGCGCTCCCAGGTGAGCGGGCAAGAGTTTCTGGACTGGCAGGTGGTCACAGCACGTGACGGCGGAGCCTCCAGGTAGGCTAGCAGACAGGTAGCAGATGAGCACTCCCAGGTGAGCGGGCAAGAGTCTCTGGACTGGCAGGTGGTCACAGCACGTGACGGCGGAGCCTCCAGGTAGGCTAGCAGACAGGTAGCAGATGAGCGCTCCCAGGTGAGCGGGCAAGAGTCTCTGGACTGGCAGGTGGTCACAGCACGTGACGGCGGTACCTCCAGGTAGGCTAGCAGGCGGGTAGCAGGTGGGCGCTCCCAGGTGAGCGGGCAAGCTGGTCCATAGACAGACTGACAGGTGTCGGAAGGCAGACCGTCGGACCTCAGGCTAGCAAGCAGGTAAGCAGATAACAGGCAGGAATCAGACAGCAATCTGGCAGGAAACTGGCAGGTAACTGGCAGGTAACTGGAAACGGGACCTGAGGGCTAAAGCAGAGTAGTGAACAGTGTAACAACATTGCTCGGGCACCTCCATTTTGGAGGAGGTGCCTTATATATGGTGAAGTCCTCCGGCCATTGGCCGGGGACTCCTTAGGACGGCGCGCGCAGCCCCTTTAAGAGGGGGGGAGCGCGCGCGCGCGCCCTAAGCACCGTGGCCGGGAAGGAGCGCGCGCTGCCAGCAGAGAGGGAGGAGCACGCCGGGCTCGGAGTGGAGAGGTGAGGGGAACAGCAGGGACGCCGACGCTACATGGTATACACCAGTAAATTATAACTGTGGTTTTGCTGTTCCACGGTAAAAAATCTCTATTATCCTGCTTTTGTCATTTTTTGCCATAAAAAAAAATAATAGTGTCTCCTGATTGTTCAGACACAAACATATCTGTTGAAAATAGTCTGGTGTAGGCCCGAGAAATACAAGTGTGGTTTTGCAGTTCCACGGGTCAAATCTCTGTATTATCCTGCCTTTTTGCATTTTTTGCTGTAAAGAAAAACAGTAGTGTCTCCTGATTGTTCAGACACAAATATATCTGTTGAAAATAGTCTGGTGTAGGCCCGAAAAATATCAGCGTGGTTTTGCAGTTCCACTGGTCAAATCTCTGTATTATCCTGCTTTTTTGCATATTTTGCTGTAAAGAAAAACAGTAGTAGTGTCTCCTGATTGTTCAGACCCAAATATATCTGTTGAAAATAGTCTGGTGTGGGCCCGAGAAATACTAGTGTGGTTTTGCAGTTCCACGGGTCAAATCTCTGTATTATCCTGCTTTTTTGCATTTTTTTCCTGTAAAGAAAAACAGTAGGGTCTCCTGATTGTTCAGACATAAATATATCTGTTGAAAATAGTCTGGTGTAGGCCCGAGAAATACAAGTGTAGTTTTGCAGCTCCACGGGTCAAATCTCTGTATTATCCTGCTTTTTTGCATTTTTTTGCTGTAAATAAAAACACTAGTGTCTCCTGATTTTTCAGACACAAGTATATCTGTTGAAAATAGTCTGGTATACACCAGTAAATTGTAACTGTAGTTTTGCTCTTCCACGGTAAAAAATCTCTATTATCCTGCTTTTGGCATTTTTTGCCGTGAAGAAAAACAGTAGTAGTGTCTCTTGATTGTTCAGACACAAATATATCTGTTGAAAATAGTCTGGTGTAGGCCCGAGAAATACAAGTGTGGTTTTGCAGATCCATGGGTCAAATATCTGTATTATCCTGCTTTTTTGCTGTAAAGAAAAACAGTAGTGTCTCCTGATTGTTGAGACACAAATATATCTGTTTAAAATAGTCTGGTGTAGGCCCGAGAAATACAAGTGTGGTTTTGCAGTTCCACGGGTCAAATCTCTGTATTATCCTGCCTTTTTGCATTTTCTTTCCTGTAAAGAAAAACAGTAGTGTCTCCTGATTGTTCAGACACAAATATATCTGTTGAAAATAGTCTGGTGTAGGCCCGAGAAATACAAGTGTGGTTTTGCAGTTCCATGGGTCAAATCTCTGTATTATCCTGCTTTTTAGCATTTTTTGCTGTAAATAAAAACAGTAGTGTCACCTGATTGTTCAGACACAAATATATCTGTTGAAAATAGTCTGGTGTAGGACCGAGAAATACAAGTGTCGTTTTGAAGTTCCACGGTTCAAATCTCTGTATTATCCTGCTTTTGGCATTTTGTACCGAAAAGAAAAACAGTTGTAGTGTCTCCTGATTGTTCAGACAGAAATATATCTGTTGAAAATAGTCTGGTATACACCAGTAAATTATAACTGTGGTTTTCATGTTCCACTGTAAAAAATTTCTATTATCCTGCTTTTGGTATTTTTTGCCGTAAAAAAAAAAATAATCGTGCCTCCTGATTGTTCAGACACAAATATACCTGTTGAAAATAGTCTGGTGTAGGCCCGAAAAATACAATTGTGGTTTTGCAGTTCCATGGGTCAAATCTCTGTATTATCCTGCCTTTTTGCATTTTTTGCTGTAGAGAAAAACAGTAGTGTCTCCTGATTGTTCAGACACAAATATATCTGTTGAAAATAGTCTGGTGTAGGCCCGAAAAATATCAGCGTGGTTTTGCAGTTCCACTGGTCAAATCTCTGTATTATCCTGCTTTTTTGCATATTTTGCTGTAAAGAAAAACAGTAGTAGTGTCTCCTGATTGTTCAGACCCAAATATATCTGTTGAAAATAGTCTGGTGTGGGCCCGAGAAATACTAGTGTGGTTTTGCAGTTCCACGGGTCAAATCTCTGTATTATCCTGCTTTTTTGCATTTTTTTGCTGTAAATAAAAACACTAGTGTCTCCTGATTTTTCAGACACAAGTATATCTGTTGAAAATAGTCTGGTATACACCAGTAAATTGTAACTGTAGTTTTGCTCTTCCACGGTAAAAAATCTCTATTATCCTGCTTTTGGCATTTTTTGCCGTGAAGAAAAACAGTAGTAGTGTCTCTTGATTGTTCAGACACAAATATATCTGTTGAAAATAGTCTGGTGTAGGCCCGAGAAATACAAGTGTGGTTTTGCAGATCCATGGGTCAAATATCTGTATTATCCTGCTTTTTTGCTGTAAAGAAAAACAGTAGTGTCTCCTGATTGTTGAGACACAAATATATCTGTTTAAAATAGTCTGGTGTAGGCCCGAGAAATACAAGTGTGGTTTTGCAGTTCCACGGGTCAAATCTCTGTATTATCCTGCCTTTTTGCATTTCTTTTGCTGTAAAGAAAAACAGTAGTGTCTCCTGATTGTTCAGACACAAATATATCTGTTGAAAATAGTCTGGTGTAGGCCCGAGAAATACAAGTGTGGTTTTGCAGTTCCATGGGTCAAATCTCTGTATTATCCTGCTTTTTAGCATTTTTTGCTGTAAATAAAAACAGTAGTGTCACCTGATTGTTCAGACACAAATATATCTGTTGAAAATAGTCTGGTGTAGGACCGAGAAATACAAGTGTCGTTTTGAAGTTCCACAGTTCAAATCTCTGTATTATCCTGCTTTTGGCATTTTGTACCGAAAAGAAAAACAGTAGGGTCTCCTGATTGTTCAGACATAAATATATCTGTTGAAAATAGTCTGGTGTAGGCCCGAGAAATACAAGTGTAGTTTTGCAGCTCCACGGGTCAAATCTCTGTATTATCCTGCTTTTTTGCATTTTTTTGCTGTAAATAAAAACACTAGTGTCTCCTGATTTTTCAGACACAAGTATATCTGTTGAAAATAGTCTGGTATACACCAGTAAATTGTAACTGTAGTTTTGCTCTTCCACGGTAAAAAATCTCTATTATCCTGCTTTTGGCATTTTTTGCCGTGAAGAAAAACAGTAGTAGTGTCTCTTGATTGTTCAGACACAAATATATCTGTTGAAAATAGT